>NC_046297.1:59366998-60689914 GCF_004115265.2 Rhinolophus ferrumequinum
ACAAGGAGATAATTCACTCACACATCCAGATATGATGCCTGGTATTTTGAGGATAGAGGATCCACGCCATCGTGCCAGGAAAGGCCCAGGGCAGAAAGGGAAAAATGTGCAGTGACGCTATAGTAAATTTCAGAAGGCTACACCTAAACAAAGCCGTTGCTGAAGCCACGGCTGGGATAGAGTGTGCCCGGAAGAGGTGAGGACAGACATAAGAGGTCAGACCTTATGATGTATCAGATATTCTTTTATATATTATAAAAGAATATATTATATATTCTTTTATATCATAGTACTTACTATGTTCTTCTGAGTCTTTTCCGCATGTCAAGTCATTTAATTCTGTCAATATCTTATGATGTAGGCACTAGTGTGATGTCCATTTTGCAGATGATAAAACTGAGGCAGAGAGGTTCATTAAGTTGCCTAAGTTCACACATTTATTAAGTGGTGTACCTGTGAGTTAAACTCAAGCAGTCCAAAAACCGTATTCAGACTATCCTACACCAGGCAGTGCTTGGGAAGTGGATAAAGAAATGTTATGACTTCGAAGCTGGCACAGAAAAAATATGAAGGACACACCCGACTCTTAACGAATGTGAGCCGGTTTAGTGTAATAGTTCAGAGAATTAATTTTGGGGTCAAACAAGCATTCATTCACTTTCTCAACCTCTCTCTAGCTACCTTGCACAGGCCACTTATCCTTTCATAACCTCAGTTCTTTCTTTTGTGTAATGGATCATATTGATTTCATAGGGTTGTTATGAGAAATATTTTTAAAGCACATAGAATACCCAGTAAGTCCTTAAGAAATAAATGGTAGATTAAAATTGTATATGTGTGTAGAACTTGCATTATTTCACATGACTCTTCTGCTTTTAAAAGGCCTCTTTAAAGAAATGGGAAAGTAGGAAGGGCTGGCAGTATATGGCTAAGGAGGCAGGCAAATTATTTATTATATACTCGCTTTCCAGTTGAAACTTCTCTAAAATGTTTTTCCTGCCCTTGGCCAACATAAAAAACAAACAATCCTAGCACTGAACAGGACTGAGTTGTCGCTGAAGAAAAACCCAGAGGATTTTTTTTTTCTTGAGGCGACAGTCTGAGAATCACAACTCCATAATTACTAACCTGCTAGTAGTTATTTTTTTTCTTCTTAATGTCATTGATCTTTAGTTTTTGCCTTTCGGAAAAGGGTATAATAATAATTCTTTTTTAAATTAAATTTATTGGGGATGACAATAGTTAGTAAAATTACATAGATTTCAAGTGTACAACTCTGTAATACGTCCTCTATATATCACATAGTGCGTTCACCACCCAGAGTCAGTTCTCCTTCCATCACCATATATTTGACCCCGTTTACCTTCTTCTACCACCCCCTCCCCCCTTACCCTCTGGTAACCACTAAACTATTGTCTGTGTCTATGAGTTTTTCTTTGTTTGTTTGTCTGGTTTCTTTGTTGTTTTCAGTTTTATATCCCACATATGGGTAAAGCCATGGAAAGACTGTGGAGAAAAAGGAACCCTCATACACCGTTGGTGGGAATGTAGGTTGGTACAGCCTCTAGGGAAAACAGTGTGGAGGTGCCTCAAAAAAAATTAAGACTAGAATTACCATACAACCCAGCAATCCCTCTCCTGGGAATCTGCCAAAAAAATCTGAAAACATTTATCTGTAAAGATACATGTTCTCCGAAGTTCAATAATAATTCTTATTTAGCAGG
Organism: Rhinolophus ferrumequinum; assembly: GCF_004115265.2. Classification (NCBI taxonomy): domain Eukaryota; kingdom Metazoa; phylum Chordata; class Mammalia; order Chiroptera; family Rhinolophidae; genus Rhinolophus; species Rhinolophus ferrumequinum. Next base: position 59,368,723 of record NC_046297.1, read on the forward strand.
ATTGTCCTGACAATCACTTAATATGGTATAGATAAAGCAACTGGCCCACACTATATGCCAAACTAAGATTGTGTGGTGGGGAAGAACATATGAGACCAAAATTCTGTCCAGAGGAAAAAAATTCCTTGCTATGATTGTTTTCACCCTTTTTTGCCTTCTCATCGTCTATTAGTATTTGGGGGGCATAAGAGGCTATCCTCCTCTCTGTATATAGAAGTCGGCACTTGACTCTTGGCCCAATGAAATGGCAAGTGACTAAAGATAATGGAGCTAGTCTATGACAGAGTGGCCAGTATTGGAATGGAGGGTTGGTAAATAATCATAGGGCAATTCAAATTTGGTTGGCAGAATCCAATTTTTGAACAACCATTTTCAAGGCATGAAGTAAGTTGCATTTTTTAGGGACAAAGTGTGCGCCAGAACCAAGTTTTATCAGTGCATGGTATTGAGGGTGGGAAAGGGAGAGGTCTCTCTGGCAACAGGCTGTACCTAATATTTTTCCAGGAGATTCAGATGGGACTCATTTGACCACACAATTTCGTCCTGGGCACTGTAACTGCAAAACCAGTTAAGCAGCAGTCCTTGCAGTTTTGATGTCTGGGAACGAGGACTGGGTCATATCTAAGACTACAAGTGCATGTCCTTTGTCTGGGTCTTGGTTTGATAGTTGGCCAAGGCCAACATTGGACAGGTGCCTAGTTGCCTCCTCAGAGATGATTGGATCCAGAGCATAGCATCTGGGTCACAGCATAACTTCAACGCTGGGAAGTTGTGGATGAGATGTCCTGGCAGTTGTCGTTGTCCAATCCCTTTGGTACATGGAGTAGATTGGTTCTGGGACTTGGAAATAAAGTAAGCACTACCCAAATTCCCACATAAATGTAGTGACATTAATAGAAATATATTTTATACTTGAAGACGATAGCCCACTCCCCAATAATTTCTGGAAAAGCCTGGGGTGACTCTCATCCCTGCTTACAATCTTCCCATGACTCATGCACTTCCCTGGTAACCCCCTCCTTCCTCCGCCCTGCCATCCACACTGAGGTGCCCTGCCAATGAAGCTGCCACTTTAGGGTGGTACAGGCATGCTCTTTGTTGGCTTGTGATTTCTGAGAACTGCGACCAACTGTATCAAGAATACTATTTCCCAACTCGCCCAAGGTTGTGACATCCTGGAGATTCCAAAATGTTTTGCTGTCTTAAAGCTTCCCAGGGCTGAAAAAAATCCTCTCTTTTATGCGGAAAAGAGGCAAATGTACCCTAGGACACTAGAAGGAGTCCTAGCAGTGTGTTTGTATGAGTCTATATTTCATATTAGCAGCATATTTGTAAACTGCAGTCAGGTAAGACTGCTCTCTCTTTCTTCTATCTCTCAGTCATATATATCCGTGTCTAGTGGTGTTGGAATGGCTGAGGGCATTTGGGGGATCCAGCTAATGGAAAGTCGAATTGGAGAGCTCTTGGGTTTGTATTTAGTAGAAGAGATGCATTCTATTTTTGTAGTTATTTCTGTGTTATAATTAATATATATTTAATATATTTCTAGCCACCCACTATAGAATGGCTTCTAGAAAAACTTCTACTGCCCCACGTCCTAACTGACCCAGCATTGTGATATCACGTTCAAGGCCAGATGACTTAATGTGATATTAATGGATCCTCTGGCATCTAGAACTAGAATTATATGCTTAGAGGGGAGGAAGAAACAATTTTGAAATGCATGAGCCATGAGCTAATTCTGGAGAATTCTACCACTTTCAAAACGTGTAAAATTGCAAGCAAAGGATTTGGTTCTCAACAAAGCCTGGAGAAAATGGAAGTTCTCTTCTGTCAAATACATGTCTTATGAGGTAGCATAGATCATTGTAAATGTACCGTATGTTTTTTTGTCTTAATGTAAATCACACAAAGTAGAATTTATCATTCTGTGTTTGTAAGGGCATAATCTTCCAAAATAGTACGAAGAGCTGGTATGTTTGTAAGTGGAGTTACATGTTTTATGAATGCTATAAATAATAAAAAGCAAATTTTGATCAGATATAACTGCAAAGGCTGAGCTATTTTTCTGTTTGCTCAATAAAAAAGAAAATCACACACACACACAAAATGTCCTATGAATAGGAAGTGATCAAAGAGTTATGTAACCAAGAAATGTAGAATAAAAAAGAATTATATAGAGGTCAGTTCATAAGAATATTATTTTTTTGTGGATTTTTTTGGTCATGCTTATCGTGTTTATCAGCTTTTCACATGTTGACTGTGGCTCTTTTTCTCATAAATACTCACTTTTGTCTTATTTTGCACTGATAATTTGTATTCATTTTCTCAAAATGGTGTACTTCTATTGTGTAAACTTCCAGCATCACAAAACCTAGATCTGCTTTTCCCTCTACGCTCCATCCCTTTTGTACCCAGTCCTATCGTGAACCTGCATTATCCTGCCTTTCTGTTACTCGGTGAGCTCCCTTTAAACAGCTCCCGCTGCCACACCTCACTCCACAGTTTCCAACATGGAGCATGGGGTTGGGCCAGGGAACAGGAATGGTTCTGACCTCTTTGAGACCCAGGGTGACCTCACCATCTATTTCTAATCTGAATCATTAACCCTAAGCCACATGCCTTCTAGCTTTCTCTCCCCAGACAGTCTGCCCACGGATATCTGGGGGACCTTACTCCTATCGTACATCTGTCTGAGTCACCCAACTGGCTCATGCAAGATGCCGGCTACACAAGATATTCTAACGGAAGTAACCAAGAGGGGAAAGAGCCTTATGGGTTTGGGAGCCGAAGTGCTTAGAAAATTCCTAGGAATAAGTGTAGGGAAGATGAATCACTAACCAGTGATCACTAACCAGACAATGGGCAAGAGAATTAATCTTCTTTAAAACACAAATTGCATCATGTCACTCTCTGGCTTAAAACCTGTCTGTAACTTTTCGTTACATCTGAAATAAAGCCAAAAGACCCAGCAGTGGCCTTCAGACTCCTTCATGTCCTGCCCCTTCGCTCCAAACTCTCTAATCCTGTCTGTTGGCACTCTGTGTTACTCACCAACTTCAAGGCACATGAGCCTACTTTCAGACCATCTAACATGCCTGGACCATGTCCATCCCTGTGCTTTTAAATATATATGTCTTATTTTTTAGACATTGTTGTCTATATTTTTATAAATGTTTTACTGTCTCAGCCTTCAATTCTCCATTTAAATGCCTCTTCTTAAACTTATTCTCAGAAAAGACTCTCAGGACCACACTACCTAAACTAGATTCCATCCCTTACTTTCTATCTCAACATCAATCACTTAACATGTAGCACTTTTTATAATTATTTGATTAATCTAGGTACGTATTTTTGTCTGAACCCTTCACCACGCTATTGACATATTATAGCACCTAAAAGATTCTTCAAAGATATTTGCCCATTCTCTTCAAATGACATTATAAATATAGCCACAGGAGCCTATAAAGAGGACACATGTGATGCAACTTTAAAACTGTGTACAATTTCAAATCCCACTGGCTGTTTAATAACAGATAGATAGACAGATAGATAGATGATAGATAGATAGATAGATAGATAGATAGATAGATAGATCGATAGATAGATCGATAGATAGATAGATCGATAGATAGACAATTGGCTGAATGAGTGCATGATACATGCAGGAATGAATGAGTTCTAAACCAATGATAAGGACCAGTAGCAGGTTCAGGTAATCTGGAGTGGATATGAATATAGGCATGTATTGCCTAGGGCACAAAATTTAAGGAGTTGCTCACGCTCATTTCTGGCAATGTTCTTGTAACATTTCATACACTGATTCTGCATTTGCATGAACTTAAGAGAGAGCCTCCTTAAATTTTGAGCCTTAGCCGCCTCTCTTAGCTCATCCTACTCTGGGCCCTGAAGTTGTTTCCTGGCAGAGACTCCAAACAGAGAAAGATGCAGTACGCTTACCTTTACTGACTATCGTCTGGCGTAGAAATAACTTATGGTGACCTAAACGTTCACGATTGGCATGGACAACTTCATTCCTTAGCCAGGTTCTTGCTGGCCTGGGTCTTGACAACTTCTAGGACGGTAGTTCTCCATCTTCAGTGTGCATAGAGAATCACAGGATGCTAGTTTACAAGTACCTTATCATACCTTACCCCAGGGGTTCTGGTTCAGTGCCCCGCAGGCACACTTTGAAACTCAGTGCTCTTGTCCTTTTTGATGTCTGCTGATTGTCTTCTGATCAACTCTATGAAAATACAGTAGGAACTTGTGGGAGACACATTGTTATGTGGTTACAAAACCCTGTTTCATTTTCTTCCAAAAAACGCAGGTAGAATACAGTTCCCACCTGCCTTGAAGTCAGGTGAAGCCATGGGAATGATTGCTGGGCAGGGTGATTGTGTGTTCAGCAGCTAATGTAACCTTCCATCACTGATACGAAACTCAATTTTCTCTTCTCACCAAAGTAAAAACTGTCCTACTTGGCACGAGGGATGCTGTGTTACTGTATAAACTTGACTTTGTATTCAGCATATTTAAATGTACTGAAATGCACATTTGATGATGAAACACATTAAATTAATATTGAAGCTAAAAGCATGGGTTCTAAAATCAGACTACTTGGGTTTGTATTTCAACTCCACCAACTAGTTGTGCGTTTCGGGAAGTTATGTAATCTCTTTGAGCCATAATTTCTCATTTATAAAATAAAGGGCATAATACCTGTAAATAGTAAAAGTAGAATGGTAACTATTATTACTGCTAGCATCATCATTATTATTATATTGTTAATATATTATTTATATTTATTAGTATTAATAATGAATATATAAATTAACTCATACATTAATTTTAAATGTAAATAATAATATGCTATAATATAGCTAGTATATTATTATTTACCAATAATAATATACAGAGGGTGCCAAAAAAATATATACACATTTTAACAAAGGCAAAAATTAATAAATTGTAATACTCAATATATACCCATAACAAACGATGAATACAAGTCACGTTTGACTTCTGCAATTACAGGAGGTGTTCAAAGTGGTTACCATCAGCGTCCAGACACTTCTGATTATGGCGAACTACTGCTTGAGCAACGTTGACAAAAGTGTCCACTTGTATACATTTTTTCGGTACCCCTGGTATATTATTAATATTCATAATATGTACTAATATTAGCATTATAGATAGTATCTATATATAACAATATATTGGTGTTAGTAATATATATATATATATATATATATATTTTTTTTTATTATTGGTACTAGTAAAATTGGACGAATCTTATGTGTATTTTTTCTTGATCATATTTGCAAGTTTTGCAAACCGAGAGGTTTTATCCCATCTACTGAATATTGATGTTATGATTCGAATTATGTTGAAAATACTCTCAATTCACCCATAAGGATGTTTTGCAACATTTTTCATAAAAAGTGAATATCTTTTACTTTAGTAAACATGTGATTCTATCAAGACACCGTGAGGTGTGAGGGTACTAGCTGCTGGCCCCTAAGTACACACAGGTGTTCTGTGTCCTTGGATTCTACTCCTGCTAACAAATTATGAAGCTATGTCATGACTCTCCCTGCAGGCTTTTATATCTGATTAAAGTCAATAAGAAAGTGCCTGAATTTTGCATTAGTCCTCAGATTTCAACAAGATGTCAAGTCAAATCCAAAAAATGTGTATCAACAATCTTTGCCAATAACATTGCAAGAAACACTGAAGTTTTTCCTGGGAAAAACTCAACTAGAAAAGGTTTTTCTCCTAAAGCATTAAAGGCAAAAACAAAAGAGATTCTTCCCACAAATCAGAGATAGGCAATCTATATGTTAATATATGTTACATTAAATATATATGTGTATGTATAATTGTTATATATATAACAAGTACAGATTTATTTGCAATGGCTTCATTGAGATACAAGTAGCATACATTAAGCTATACATATTCAAAGTGGACAATTTGATATGTTTTGACATATCTACACACCCATGAGCTTATCATCAAAATCAAGATCAGGAACATATCCATCACCTCCCCAAATTTCCCTGTGATCCCTTGGAAACTCCTTCCCCTCCCCATGAAACACGGATGTGCTTTCTGTCACTATAGATTAGTTGGCATTTTTTAGAATTTTATCAAAATGGAATTATACAGTATGTACTTCTTTTTGTCTGGCTCCTTTCTTAGCTTAAATATTTCGAGATTTACCCATGTTGTTAACACCTGTGAATAGTTCATTCCTTTATATTATTGAGTACTATGCCATCGTATGACTATACCACAATTTGTTTATCCATTCTCTTGCTGATGGACATTTGAATTGTTTGCAGATTTGGGCTATTACAAAATAAACTCATGTATATTCATGTAAACATTTTTGTATGGACATACGCTTTTATTTCTTTTTTTTGGAAAATACCCAGGAGTGAAATGGCAGGATCATATGAGAGGTGTATGTTTGACTTTTTAAGAAACTGTCAGACAATTTTCCAAAGTGGTTGTACTATTTTACATTCCCACAAACAGTGTATAAGAGTTCAATTTCTTGCATATCCTCAGCACTTAGTATACTAATTGGAAAAAAAAATTGAACCATTCTAGTTAGGTGTGTACTGATAACACATTGTGGTATAAATTTGCATTTCTCAAATAACTAATGACGTTGAATATCTTTGCAAGTGTTTATTTCCATTTGTATATCTTTGGTGACGTTTGTGTTCAAATTTTTCACCCATTTTTATTGGGTTGTTTGCTCTTAATGTTCAGTTCTGGCAGGTTATCATATTCTGAATATAAGTCCTTTATCAGATACGTGATTTTCATATATTTTCTCGTAGTCTGTGGACTCTTTCTCTTCTCTTAACAGTGAGCCAGGAAGTTTAGAATTAATCTTTTCAGAAAACAAGACCCTGGAGTAGAGTTTAAGTCAGTTGTTTATAATATGAAATAAAGTGACAGTTGTGCTTCTAAAATATTTGCATGTCATCTTTACCCACATATGATTGCCACAAGGTTTGCTGAGACCCTGCTTAATGATGGTATGGACATGGCTCCCACTTGTCTTTGACACGCCTCTAATTTTAACAATCTCAGCCTGCCTTACCTGACTTAGTACAATCAACCCTTCATTGATACTAGTGTAGTCTTTCAAAGATATAAATCGGACTGCATGGTAGTTCTTTCTGTCTCTGATAAAGAGAGAGATACGAAGGATTCTGAATCTCCAGATCCTTCACCAGCTGACAGCTGTGGCGGCCACCTCCCTGGATGGTATGATATCTCAAGGTGTGATACAGAGTACAGAAAGGTACATGCAGCATTGGTGCTGTTCCTGCCTCAGGCATCTCATAGACCCATGACAGAGAGAAATAGACAAACTAGCGCAACGTGTCTGGTAACAGGAAACCCCCCAAATGTGGGGTCTACCCACCCCATAGAGTGGACTAAACTTTGATGTAAAAAATGTTCAAACCCTGGCTATGCCACTTATTAATTCCACAAATTTGAGTGAATCATTCAATATCTTTGTAACTTGATTTCCTTTACTAAATAATGGAGATGATAAGCGCTAAGTCAAAGAATTGGTAATGGGGTATTGAGATAATGCATCTAAAACTCAGTATATAATAAGGGATCAAATGATAAATTATTTTCATTGCCAGGAGACAACAAAAGTAGAGCAGGAAAGAGGAGTTGGGATCAATAATTATAATTTCTCACATTTATAGAGAATTTCCCATGTGTTAGGGATATACATGCATTGTTATTCCTGTTTTAAAGATAAACAAACTGAGGAAGAGAGGTTAAAAAAAAAAAAAAAACAACCCTTATCCACATTCGTACATCTTGAACAGGGATTTAAACATAGGCCATCTGACAGATCCATTGAATTATCTTGTCTCTCTATTTTTTGTCTGTCTGATTAATTCTAGATGAGAATTTCTCAACACTGTATAGACGTTTTGAGCCAGATAATTCGTTGTTGTAGAGAGCCGTCCTGTGCATTGTACGATGTTTAGCAGCATCTCTGGCCTCTAAAACATCTCTGGAATTGGCAAATATTCCCAAGGCACTAAAATCACCCCGTTGAGAAACCCTGCCACCCCGGATGTAGATAGACTTCGGCCTTTCAGTGCCTGAGTGTGCACTGTGCACTGTGTCACACCGGACAGTTGATGCAGCCCCCAACTTCTCTGCTTGGAACGTGTGAAGTTGTAATTTTTGCAATCTGACCAGCTAGTATAACGCTGGAGGGGCTGAACTTTGACCCCACTTAAGAAGTATAGTTTTGCAGGTGGTTGTCTCCATGGGGCATTGGGGGTCTTTTGTCACTGTCATCTAAAGCTGGAACATGTCTTTGGGACACCTTCCTGGCGGGGTGCCTCTGTAATGTTTTCAAGCTGTTGTACACACGAGGCCAATACATTCAAGTCAGGGAAAGAAAGCTCTCCAGGAAGCCGGAAGTGGTCTCCATCTCGGTGGGAGCTCCCTAACAAAAGAGTGAAGAGTGCAGCTTCTCAGGGCCCCTGGTGTGGCAGAACTTGCACATGTTATAAAAACATATTTCCCGAGGTCTAGAGAAAGGTGCAAAATGAGACATTTGCCACAAAAATTGCCAGGGGGTCAATTTGGCCCTTATTGAACAGACTCTGTTATATAGACATAATTCTGTTGGACGCTTGTTTTTGTTTTATTTTATTTTGTTTTTTAATATAGCCTGAAAGCCTGGTATTAGCTCACTCTCCATCATAAATTTGGTCCTCTGTGAAAAAAGAAAAAAAAATTGGAACTGAAAAAAGAAAAGTGCATTTTGTGGGCTGCAGCCCTCTGCTTCTTGGGGAATGGTGGTCAGAGTAAATGGGAAGGTACAGGTTTGTTTCCTGCTAATTATTTGCTGAAGAAAACATTGCGGTGCTAACAGGAACTTAGATGGTGTTATGGTAGGACGCCCTGTGTCAGCTGGCAATGGCGCCTCCCTCTGTGAATCTCATTTTCCTCCCTTGTGATTTGAAGGAGTCTTGACCATGTAATGCCTGATGTCCCTCTCCATGAAAGTGTTTGGCAATAGGATGATTGGAATTGGGTTCCCTGAGCCCTCGCCTTTTATGCCTTCTCTTCGAGGATAATGGAGTCCTCAGTTAATTGTCCTCAAAAATAAGGTTTACTCTACACTCCTAAGAGTCTTATATACCACAGATTCATTCTTATATACCAATAATTTGAAGGAGGGGTTCGAATAATAAGTGAGAAGGTATCTACTTATAACCGAGGTATTTCCATAACTCATTCCAGAGATCTTCCGAGCAAACACGTTGATATTCTTGGTGCTGAGAAGGACTCCTGCTCAGTGATGATCACCTGCCCTGGTGGCACTTAGGGCCTGGTGATTAGAAAATGTTGGACAGAAAGCTACAGTTTCCATGAATGCTCTGAGTTAAAAAATACAATGCGAAAGAAAGAGAAAAAGAGAGACAAGGAATGAATGAAATGTTTCATTTTCTGGAATTACAGTTCTTTTCCTCTGTTCTTTTCTCTTCCCTGAAAAGTAAGTTGGAGATCATGTGTGGCATTCAAGAGAAGACACTGACATAAGTCTTGGACTCAGATATATTTAAATGCAGTACTAGCCATGACTCTTGCTATCTGTATGATCTTGAACCTCAGTTTCCTCATTTGAAAAATAGAAACAGTATTTTGCTAGGGCTATTGTGAGAATTAAATTTAATGCAAATACCTGGAATGTAAAATGTGTCATATATCTATAGTCTCAGAACCACTGGACGAATGACTAGCCAATAGCTAAAGGATCACTAACCGTTTTAGGCAGAAGAAACTTTCAAGGATGTTGGAGCATATTGGGTTCATGTAATTTCCAGGCAAGAAGTGTCTTCATAATGTCAAATACTTATTAAAGATTTGAGGTGCTTTTTAAATGCAGGTTATGGGCCCCTAGTTCTTGGAGATTCTAATTCATTAAATCTTCAGTGGAGCCAAGTGATCTGCATTTTTAAAAGTTTCCTAGACTAGAGTAATGCATACCACATTTTGAGATCTATAAATTCTGAGAAGAAAATCCTCGTTTTTCATTTGACAAAAATATAGTTGAAGAGCTTGGGTGTTATTTGCTCTTTAAACCATCCAACTTTATCTCACCTTCCTCTTAGTTGATGTTATTTGCAGAATTCTTACCCCCAGAAGTTGTCAATCTGTCAAGACAGCTCCAAAAAGGCAGATAATCTATTATTACTCTTGGGTCTTCACAGCTGGTAGGTCCTTCTGCTAAAAGACTGCCAAAAAAACAAAAACAAAAACAAAAAAAAACCTGAAAGGGAACAGAAAATAAAACATCCTATTTCAATCACTCATAATTTTTTCCCTTTCTATTTCATATGCATACACATTATTTGACTTGAGGTAATACTTCATATGAACAATGAGAAAGTGTTAAGCAAAGGAGAAGCTCTTCTATTAAAATGTTTGCATGATACTTTTGAATGGTTTGGTGAACATTTCTTCCATCCTCTTTTGGGCGTATTTTCCAGGCTCAGAGGCTGCAAAGCCGAGTTCCAGGTGTGATTTTAGACCTGCCAGTTGGGTACAGTGATTGGCACTGAACCTGAGTTCTAAATGGAATTAAGGATGGTGAGAGGCAGCAGAATTCGAGACACCCATTTCTCTTGTGCAGTACAATAGACACAGCATATCTCTGAAGATAATAATTCCAGAAGTGGTTACTTGTCTCTTAACATAGAACATTAGTACCCTGAGGGCAGGCATGATTTCTACTTCTCCAGCTCTTGTCTGTGCTACAGTTTGCCATCTCTTTGGCAGGTCAGTTCTACAGCACTCTCCTAGAAGTCAATCCTGGAGGCAAAGCTTTTCCAATCCTTTCGGGAATTTGGTAAACTACCTTATTCTCTGTACTTAAATGCAGTCGAGCACAGTAGTTAGGCATGCATACTCTGGGACCAGAATATACGGTTTGATATCCTAGCGCAGCTAATCAGTAGCTGTGTGACTTTGGGCAACTCTCTGAACCTCGGGTCTTTCACCTGTATGATGAGGAAATCACCTACTGCTACGACTGATGGGAGGACTAAGTCAGTACATATACGTACACATAACACACTGAAGACCAGAGCCTAGTACCTTGGGAGTACTCTGTTTTAGTACTCTGTTTAGTACTCAAATTTTAGTTGCTGTCACTAGTAAATCCTTTCCTGCTTAAAATAATGAAAGTGGTTCCTGGTTTCTGCAACTGAATCTTGACTGATACAATGCGCACTTAAGTTTGTCATCAATTGTGCAACTCTGGATGAGTCACTTTTTCTTAGTTACAAGGTCCATAGTCTCAGAGATGTACGTGATTTTGATGGTCAACTAACTAGACAAACCCTTGCAAAAAATATAGTTCTTCAACCTCTGTAATTTACAGAAAATATTAAGGAAATAGAGGTGAAGATGAAAGAGTGAATTCAGTACTGTATAGTATAATAAGAAAATATTTTTTTCTAATTTATTTTTTCTTTTACGTATATACTATCAATTTTTATGAAATCCACGCAAAAGTTATGACTTACACATCCACACCTACAATTAGAAACACTATTCTGAAGTGCCCCATCCTTATCCTTTGTAAATCTTCATTTCTTCTTGGCACATGTGCCAACTGGAGGACGTGTTTAGAAACAAAAGAAAGGAGCTTGTCTGAATCTGCACCTAAAGATTATTCTGGGAGATTAAGAACTAGTATAAGAACAATAGGCAGGCAACTGTAGTGACTTTCCTATTCTTTTTGAGAGATGCCTTGTGCTCAATCAATTAAAATCAAATCAAAAGGAAAAGAAGAGTGAGAACTAATAACCACGGAATTATTGGCCATAGGTTTACTCTTTGCCAGGTCCTGTCCTCTTAACACTGACCAAATTCCTGTGAGGTGGCGGTCCTGTTATCCCCATTGTAGAGAAAAGGAAACTAAAGCACAGAGAAGTTACTGTGTTTCCCCGAAAATAAAACCTAGCTGGACCATCGCTCTAATGCGTCTTTTGGAACAAAAATTAATATAAGACCCAGTCTTATTTTAATATAATATAAGACCAGGTCTAATATAATATAATTTGATGTGATATGATATGATATCATCCCGGGTCTTATATTAATTTTTTCTCCAAAAGACCATTAGAGCTGATGATCCTGTTAAGTCTTATTTTCTGGGAAACACAGTGAGTAATTTTCATTGTCACACAGTTATAAGTGACAGAGTCTTGGCTGAAAACAAAACATTCGCAACACTGAAGTCCATGCACTTAATGACTGTGTCATACTGCCTCGTAGGCATGAGAGTAACCATGCCAGTTTTCAGTCTCTAAGTCCAAAGGCCAGTCCTCAATCTACAGGGATTCAGGTTCATCCCACGTAGAACAAGCAGAGTAGAGACAGCTTGGAGATTCTTCTGATGACTCGGGGCTAAGCAGCCACAAATCTCTTTTTAAATACAGCAGAAGCGAATTTCCTTGTTTAATTGAGTGTGAGATGTAGCATTTATAAACTATGACATATTCAGTCAACCATACACAGGTAAAATACTCAAAGTGAAGAGTGAAATTACATCTGTTTTCTCACAAGCCATGTGTCTTCTTAAATGCTTTTCAGACTAATTGCTGTAGGCAGGGGCAAAAAGTGCTTGAGTTTCACAAGGTCTTTCGTCTTCCCCATCTTTGTGTTCCCCAAAACATGAAAACATTCTAATCACATTGCTGAGTATTCATGCTTATTACCAGGGAAGAGCCTGCGTTTTTCATAATTTGGCGAGTGTTCAGGTGTTGCTAACCTTCAAGTTTTAGAAACGAATCATATATTTCTTCACGAGAATATATGCTGATTATTATTATGTAGGAAGGACAATTTCTATTAGAATGTTTGGCTGCATGTATGCAGTATTAATGATTTTTCTTTTCTATCCCTTCCAGTGGAGAGCTTAGTAGGTACTGTAAAAATATATTTATTAAAATTCCCATGTTGCTTTTCAATAGTAAATAAAGGCTCTTTTTGAAAACACACACACACACACACACACACACACACAGCCATCAAATATTATGAATGGGATATACTTCTGAAAACATTGTGATATACAAAATTCAAAATAATACAAAACAAACCCTGATAAAGAATGGACGTTTTCTTTGCACATTTGTCTAAATCATTGGTCCGCCAATTTTATGTTTTTGTTTATTTAAATATTTTTATTAAAATATATCTAACATACAATATTATATTCAGGTGTACATAGTAGCCATTTAACATTTATATACCTAAAGAAGTGATCACCATGATAAGTCCAGCAACCATCTGACATCGTACCACGTTATTACAATATTATTGACTATATTCCCTGTGCTGTACATTACATCCCCATGAGTTATTTGTTTTATACCTGGAAATTTGAACTTCTTATTCCCCTTTACCTTCCACCCCTTTTATTAATTTTTCAATTACAGTTGACATTCACTATTATTTTATATTAACTTCAGGTGTATAGTATAGTGGTTAGACATTTATACAATTTAAGAAGTGATCCCCCTGACTAGTCTAGTACCCACCTGGCACTATACATAATTATTACCATATTATTGGCTATATTCCCTATGCTTTACTTTACATCCCCATGACTATTTTGTAACTACCAATTTGTACTTCTTAATAACTTCACTTTTTCCACAGTCTCCTAACCTCCCTCCCCTCTATCACCCCAATAAATCTAGTACCCATCTGACACCATGCATAGTTATTGCAATATTATTGACTCTATTCCTTATGCTATACCCTTCATCCCCATGACTACTTTGTAACAACCAATTTGTACTACTTAATCTCTTCCACTTTTTCGCCCACACCCCCAACCCCCTTCCATCTGGCAGTCCTCAAAATATTTTCTGTATCAATGAGTTTGTTTCTGTTGTGTTTGTTTGTTTTATTTTTTAGATTTCACATATAAGCAAAATCACATCGCATCTGTCTTTCTCTGCCTAATATACTCTACTCAGCACAACACCCTCCAGGTCCATCCATGCTGCTGCAGAAGGCAAGAACCCATTCCCTTCCATGGCAGACCACTATTCCATTGTATATATGTACCACCTACTCTTTTTTCCAGTCTTCCATCGACAGACACCCAGGCTGCCTCCACACCTTGGCCATTGTAAGCAATGCTGCTATGAACATATGGATGTACACGTCCCCTCAAAGTAGCATTTTGGGTCTCTTCGGATGAATACCCAGAATCGGGATTACTGGGTCCTTCTTTGTCTCTTGTTATACCTTTGTTTTAAAGTCTATTTTGTCTGGTATAAGTATTGCTACCCCAGATTTTTTTTTCTTTGCTTTTTTCCATTTTCATGAAATATCTTTTTTGCATCTCTTTACTTTCAGTCTGTGTGTGCCTTTCGATCTGAAGTGAGTCTCCTTTAGGCAGCATATGTAAGGGTCTTGTTTTCTTATCCATTTAGCCACTCTATCTTTTAACTGGAACATTTAATCCATTTACATTTAAAGTAATTATTGATAGATATGTAGTTATTGCCATTATTCTCTTTTTTTCCTTCAACTTCTTAAAACAAAGTTTCTCTAAAGTCCTTGTAATACTGGTTTGGTGGTGATGAATTCCTTTAGCTTTTTCTTGTCTGAGAAGCTCCTTATCTGTCCGTCAATTCTAAATGATAGCTTTGCTGGTAGAGTAATCTTGGTTGTAGGTCCTGGTTTTTCATCACTTTGAATATTTCTTGCCAATCCCTTCTGGCCTGCAAAGTTCCTGTTAAGAAATCAGCTGACAATCTTATGGGAGCTCCCTTGTAGGTAACTAACTGCTTTTCTCTTGCTGCTTTTAAGATTCTCTCTTTGGCTTTAACCTTTGGCATTTTAATTTTGATGTGTTTTGGTGTGGGCCTCTTTGCGTTCATCTTGTTTGGGACTCTCTGCACTTCCTGGGCTTGTATATCTATTTCCTTTACCAGGTTAGGGAAGTTTTCCATCATTATTTCTTCAAATAAGATTCCTTGCTCTCTCTTCTCCTTCTGGTACACCTATGATGCAAATATTGTTACACTTGATGTTGTCTCAGAGGCCCCTTAAACTATTTTTTGGATTCTTTTTTGTTTTTGCTCTTCTGTTTGGGTGTTTTCTGCTACCTTACCTTCTGATTCATTCCTCTGCTTCATCTAATCTACTGTTATTCTCTGTAATGTATTCTTTATTTCTGTTACTGTATTCTTTATTTCTGACTAGTCCCTTTTAATGTTTTTTTATCTCCATATTTATGTTTCCTATCTCTTTGTTGAAGTTCTCCCTGAGATCATTGAGCATCCTTCTGAACAGTACTTTGAACTCTGAGTCTAGTTCATTGCTTATCTCCATTTTGTTTAGTTCTTTTTTTACTTGGGATATGTGTGTATGTCTCCCCATTTCGGCTGCCTCCCTGTGTTTTTCTCTATTTAATAGGTAGTGCTGCTATGTCTCCCGATCTTAGTATAATGGCCTTATGTGGTAGATATCCTGTGGGCTCCAGTGGCAGTCTCCCTGAACACCTAAGCTAGGTGCTCCATGTGTGTCCCTTGCATGGGTCGTGTGTGCTTTCCTATTGTAGTTGAGCCTTGGGAGGTATTGACCCTCAGTGGGAGGGATCGAACCTCAGACTAATTGGTTGTGAGGACTGGCCGTGGCTACAGTGGGGGAGCTTTAGTTCAGAGGCTGACCCTACAGAGTAGGATTTACTTTAGAAGAGTCCTGGTCCTGCTCACTGTGCCCTTTGGGTATGTCATCCTTGGAGGTGGCCAGGTAATGCTCCAGCTGTGTCCAAATCTGGCTACCAAGCATGCCAATCCCACGGTCTCCTGGGAGCAGACCAAGTTCAGCTGCAATCTGTGCCAAGTTCAGCTGCAGCCTATGCCCTGCCCTGGGCCACCTGGCATGAGCCACAAAGCAATCTGCAGATGGCTGCTGTCTGTGCTGGGCTTGGAGGTGCCTCAAGAGGCCAAGCCATGAACTGAGGCCAGTTATCACTAGTGCCAGGCTTAAGACTGTTCAGCCAGAGGTACGGGACAGGCTGAAGCCGGATGCTGCTTGTTTGGGTTTTGTGAACTTTTGAGAGATTTTAGGAAAGTCTGTGGCATGAGCCAAGGCAGGGCATTTGTATGGAAAAGGCACTGGAAGCAGCTTGGGTGAGTTCAAAAGTTTGGTGAGGCAGGGTTTCAGGAAATCAGGGGAAACAAACGATGTTAGCCAGGTTCATGGAGACTCAGATGTGTCGGCCACCTGATCTGCATGCTGAGAGAGGGGGTGGGCTCCACAAACAAACAATGGTTTCTGCCAGCTCCTCCTTCTGGAAGAAGCTGTCCATCCAGGCCTCGCCCTGAAGGCAGACAGCTCAGTTCTTCCACGTATGTCCCTGGCACCTTTCAAGCTGCTGCCCCAGCATTGGAGCCCAGAGCAAGTGAGTCCATCAGAGAATAAGTCCGTGCACAGGCCCTTTAAGAGGAATGCATGGTACTACAGCCACCCTAGTTTCACTCAGCCAGTCTTCACTGGTTTTCACAGCCAGAAATTATGGGGACTTCTCTCCCCAACACTGAAACACTGGGCTGGGGAGCCTGGTGTGGGACTGGGACACCTTGCTCCTCTGGGAGGGACCTCCCTCCCAACTTTTAGTGGTTACACACAGTTGTGGGACAAACCCATTCCATGCCTTTGCCCCTCCAATGAGTCTTTACATGGTTTCTTCTATATGTCCTTAGTTGTAGGTCATCTGTTCAGCTAGACTTCAGGTGATTTTCAGTGATTCTTGTTCTATACTTTAGTTGTAATTTTGATACGGTTCTGAGAGGTGATAAACACAGCATTTACCTACTCCACCATCTTGACGAGATCTCCCCACCAACTTTAACTTACATAAATGTTCACCTTTCTTTCAGATTATGCCAATACAATTAGTTCTATTAAAATCTATATGGCCTGATTTAAAATTTAAGACATCAAGTGCATATAAAATATATAAATGAGAAATTAAAAAAAGAGCTGCATTCAATTTTTCAATATTCTGTGAGTATAGATTAAAGCCTAGGTATAAAAACTAGCTTATTTATTAACAAATAGATCTATCTGCATTTGGACCAAATGATGCTTGTCAATATGAAAGTATATAAGGTATCTTTCAAAAATTACTTAAATGTGCATACATTTTGACAGAAGTCTATTAGTGATTCAGACAGAAGGACATGTCAGCTTTAATCTAGTGGTTGTAACTGGTTAAAGTAAGGTTTGTTTATCCTCTGTATCTAAAGTCAAAGCCAATACGTCTCCTAGTTTTGAATAGTTTTAAATGCCTTTTCCCATTTGGACAGGGTTGATAAGCTTATTTGCAGATAAATATTACTCACATATGAGCTGTTGTATGGACATCAGTTGGACCAAGACATGTTTTGAAAAATAGCCTCCTCTGCAATAGTATCTGTATTTGTATTGGGGGCATATGGAGTTTCCTTCTTCCTTGAGAGTTCAAGGGTAAATGTATACATTGGCACATGTGACTCTGTAATGGTTGGCCCATCAACCAGGAGATTAATGAGGGGGCAACTGAACAATAGATCAAAAGCAGGTTATACTGATGTGTGTTCCTGGGGATGGATGGGTCAGGGCACAGTGAGAGAACCCAGGTTTTAGAATGTTCAGTCCATGGAGAAGAACGAGGAAAGAGAACAAACAGGATGGTAGCATGGTAGCTGGCTAGCAAAACCTTCAAAAGAACAGGAAAACAATATGGGAGTGTTTAGCCAAGAAAATATTGAAGAAAGCAGTGAAAGGGATAAAGCTTTTGTAGGGAGAACCAGGAGGACCTACAGAATTCAGAATGTCTGCCTAAAAAGAAAACATACTTTCTTTTAGTTGAATCTAAAATTTAATTCCCCACTAACCTCCTATTCCAGACCCTTCTATCACTTCTGTAATCCACAGCAGCCCCCCACACCAACCTCCAAAGCCATCGGCGACGATGGAAAGTTATGGAAAAGTTGTAAGTAATGGAGTGACAAGGCCACTCCATATGCACCTTTCCTCTTCACATCACAGTTGCTTCATAGCTTCGTTCATCTCCTTTTTTAAAAAATTCTTCTTCAGAAAAGATTGCCCTCCCAATTTTAACTTCTAAACCCTTCACTTATGTCCTTTATTCCATCCCAATTTCACCTCTGGAAGGGAGGAGGTCCAAAATCTCACTGCAAAGTATGTGGCTACAGAGAGATGTGAACAACTGAGTCCATTTTTGTCATCCATCTACCACAAGCGGCAGAAATGACAAATGTCCCTCTGTAGCTACGGTGAAATAATGCCCACAGATAAAGTCAGGATTGATTTGGGTTGAGTTCTTTTCCTTAGTGGATGTATTCCTGATCATTCTGTCCACGCTGGAGCAAAGGTTATGAACATGGGAATTCCTCTAACATTCAAGTTGGGCAGGGTCATCAGAAGCCAAATGAACAGAGATGTGGAAGCCGGGGAACCACCGTGTTTCCCCGGAAATAAGACCCAGCCGCACCATCAGCTCTAATGCATCTTTTGGAACAAAAATTAATATAAGACCTGGTCTTATTTTAATATAAGACGGGGTATAATATGCTATAATACAATATACTACCAGGTCTTATATTAATTTTTGCTCCAAAAGATGCATTAAATCTGATGGTCCGGCTAGGTGTTATTTTCAGGGAAACACAGCAATAGGGAAAAGTAGCCAGACCCCAACTAGTCGGCATTCGGGGAACCAGGCAATAGGTCAGAGGAGGGAGTGGATGGCTTTGTACAAGTCAGGAGAAGCAAGGAGGGAAACTGAATGTCCTAAGTGGCTGAACAGTCCAAGCTCTCTCCATCGTTATGACTAGTGATTTGATAAATGAAAAGATGTACTTTAGCTGACAAGTTACTACATCACCATTGTGTGTTTTCCCTTAAACCACCTTTAAACCATGAGAGCCAGAGAGGAGGTTCCTTATGCTGTTTCAAATGGAAACGAATGATTTCTGTTCTCACACGTGGACCTGCAAACAGGGACTGCGTCATTTCAAGCTGCCCATTCAAGTGACCCAGCAGGCTTTCGTGGCATAGCGGGCGCCTGCCTCCAGCCTCTCCTGTGTATATTTCTGCTATGGTGATTTCTGGTCATTTACACTAGGGAAAGAAATAGAGAATAATTGAGTGTGACAGTTTATAATGCCTGTCTTTGCAAGATTCTCTAGCATGCTGCATCAAATTTGAAAGCAAAAACATTATTTCGGTGAAGTAATTTGGTAAAAGATTAAAATGTATAGAAGGCATCTTTTATGGATATTTTTAGGATATTGTGGTATAGACTTTACAGATGGAGGTGTTTACAGTATTTACCATCAAACTACATGTTTTCATAAGATTAACACTCTACATACAGACAGACACCTGCAGGCATTTTTATACTTTTTTTCTACTCATCTTCCAGGGAAAGTAGGTTTCAAATATCTCATTCATCCTTTAACTATATCATATAACTTTGAGTCAGTTACATACATGGGTGGATCAGAGTCAAGATTATGCTGCCAGTATCTTGGCACCAGATTAGTAGTTACTGCTTCTTAATGGCACTTTAAATCTACTTGTATTGCTTGAATGTCAAATGCAATTTCATCATTTGAATCTGTGGTGTAGAAATATAGGTCTCTCCCAATTCCAACTCCAAATCCCTTTCAAAGGTATTGATGTAATGAATTTATGGCTAACAATTCCAGTCACAAATTTTGCACATGGTACTCAGACATAAATATGAGTCTTTTACTGGAGGTTGCCATGTAGGATGTGAAATATTTAGACTGATTGGCTTTGTTTTGTTTTGCTTTATCGTAAAGAATGAATGTTTTTATCAATGACCAAAATTCAGAATATCTCTGCAGTCCAAAACAGAACTTCCTGCTGGGAGGTTCGGGCAAAAAATTTCTTGTAAGATATAACTAATAACAAGAGATTTGGAAACAAATTTGCATATTCAACCCATTTTTTAATTCTTCCAAAACAATCTCATGGGAAATTTGCTAGTTCCCTGTGACCAAGGAATTTAGATTGTAGTGACCACTTACTGGATTTTGTTTAAAGAATATTTAAAGAAGGCATATAGCAGATTGAAAGAAATTAAAAATAAAGAAAAAATCCAGTTTGGGAAAAAACTTGGTTGGGGGAGATAGCTGCTCTCAAATACCGGTACACCTATGTTAGAAGTATTAATTAGTACAATCTCTCTAGAGGGCAATTTGGTAATAGGTATGAGAAGCTATAAAAATATGCTTTCCTTTCACCTATTAGTTCTACTTCCAAGAATTTAACTCAAATAATGAATTGGGCAAGTATTTATGCAAAGATGTATATAACAGGATGTTCAACTCAGCATTCTTAATTCCAGTGAAAATTAGAAACAATCTAAATGCTTCTTATTTAGAAACTGATCAAATAAATGAAGGTATATTCAAAAAAGGAAACTATGGAACCATTAAAGTAATGATATAAATCTGAATGAAATGATATTAAAAATGATCTCAAATATGGTTAAGTGAAAAATCAAGTTACAGGACAGTGCATTTATGATTCTACTCTGGCAACTGGCAAAATAACTTCATGTGCATGGGTGTGTATTTGTTTCTGTATATTCATGTAGATTTGTATGTGTATTCACATAAAGTCAGAAACAAAGTGAACAGAGTATAAACCGTAGTTATACGGGGATAGTATGATGATGATAAAGATGATGATTGCTTTTTAATTTCTATTTAAATTTCTTAACTTGGATTACTTGTAAAAAATAAATAAATACACGGAAGTAGAGTAAGCTGATTCTGTTGAGTATATAAAACAGAAAGTAAACTGCTGCCGAGATATAATTTATTGCCCAGACTAGCCTGGCTGCTGGAGAACTCTTGAGGCCATTGAAATGTAGATGAGAAGGCAGGGGAGAGACCAGGAAGGTTACACTGACAGAGTTTCCTCCACACAGAAGAATCAGGGGTATGGAAGAGTCATTCCCACACAACAATTTTAGTTTGTGCAATCTGATAACTTCAAGCATCAAAGGGTGTCGTTTCTTTTCCAAAAACCATACATTTTATCAAGTCCTAAAAAAAATAAAGTTAAATAAAGAGGTTATGACAAACCAGGAGATGGGGGTCTTTTCCGGCATTCCTCCTCCTCTCCATCCTATGGCTTTCTGACCCTCCTTGCCCCAGATGAGGTATACATCACTTCAAGTTAGAGGAAGAACATTTTATTTGTAAAGGGGAGGAGAGCTTTGGAAGATGGGATTGCCAGGGAGAAAAGGCAGTTGAGGAACCTCTCACTGGTATTTTCTTCAATTTGAGAGGATCCACAGAGTAGAAGAGGCTGAGATTTTTCGCCCAGCAGCTGTGTCCTGGGGCTCAGCAACATAATAGAGGAAGGAGGAGAGAAGGTAGTATGGTCTATCTAATAACACCTCCAGTACCTACAACCCACGAGTGGAACAGAGGAGATTCAGAAGTGCCAGCTTGCCGAAGATACACGTGTAGATGAGTTGATAGAAAGGCTTGGATTAAGGGTCGTGGATGTCACATGATCAGGAGAGATGCGATCTCCCAAAGCCAAGAGTGAAGAGCAGTATTGGCTGGTTCCACAGCTGAAAAGTCTGAGGATGATCCACAAGAATGTTGTGTGGAAACTTAAATAGCCTCTCGATACGGCCAGGCAGAGCACCGACTGGGTATCATCACCCATAACTCGAAACAGACAAGATCGAGACTTGAATCCCACCTTCAGTAAACTAACATGTGGCCAGTCATGAAGCAACTGCCTCCAGCTTGCATGAGAGTCTTCCTTCTCTTCCCCTTCTGCTCCATTCTTGAGAATTTAGGTTTGGATCAGGTGGAAGAAAAGAAATGTCTAAGAGAGGGCTTTGAACTGGAATGAACCGGAGATAACAATCCTGAATTTACACAAAAAAGGTGAACTAAGAAATTGCAACAACAAAAAAGGAGGGGGGATTATATTAGTTTTTCTGTTAAGAATCAGAAATGAGGCATCATGAGCTAAGTTAAGAAAAGTTTCCTTTTGCATATATGGGTTTTGTGAACTATTTTAACTGTGGGTTAGTATAACCGCATCCACAACTTCACTGTGCTGTTGTGTTGTCATTTCTTCTAACCACTTCAGCTTCAATTTGGTCTTGGGGTCCAGTTGAAGAGGAAAATTATAATCTATCAAATGTGCTATAATTAACAGAGGAGCAGACTTTTATAGACCTGATTCTAAAGTTGTTGTTATTTATTTTTTATTATTTTTTTTTTTTTTAAGGCAGGCAATTCTAAGTGCTTCCACAAGAGAATAATCCATCTTTCTCAGTAATTCTTTGGATTTCAACTAAGACCTTCAAATGAGATAAATCCAAAATCATAGCTCTTGACAGCAGTAGCTCAGAAGTGGTTGTTTGAAGGATGTAATCTCCATGACAACGTTGTGCTTGTGGAGAGTTCTTTTCAGATTACATCGATGATACAAATTTCCTTGATGGATGACATAATGGGTTTTCATACTCATTTTCTATTTCTTTATTTTGTGCAGATGATGATGTAAAAGGCTGAACCAAAAATAACAGCCAGTCTTACATACACCATCCCTTTGCAGCATTGGTAAATTACAGCTGTGGTCTCCACCAATGTCATTAAAATGTGTTTATGGATAACAGTCAGCTTATGGAGTTATCTAGATGTCCCACAATACATGATCCAAGAATCTTAGAATCAGAGAGCTAGAAGACTTAGAGATTTTTCTAGGCCCCTCTCCCATCCCGTTTTACAAATGTTGAATCAAAGGTTCAGAAAAGTGTTTTTTTTGTTGTAGTTTTTCATTTGTTTGGCTGGTTGGTTGGTGAAGATGATTAAATTCACTCTTGGAAGAACCTACGTCTTGGGAAAGTCATTCTCGGGCTCCTTCTACTTGCAAGTAATATATTCCTATCTTGATTCATTCCACGGAAACAATCTATGGATATGTGTTTTCAACCTAAAATCAGGCAGGACACTGTAGAGCTTCAGAGTCTGGCCTCTGAGATTAGACAGCTTGTGTCCTGCAGGGCAGCAGGCGGAGTCTCAGCTCCCGCTCCCCACATAAGAGCGCAGGACATGGTGAGGCCAAAAAGGAACACTCACGGAGCCATAGTTAGGGGAGTCATACCACTATAGTCTCGCTGGCAGCTGGGCCGGAGACACAGGAAGCAGGAGCCACACGATCCGCAACCCGCCATCCATTTGTCTCTGCCAACCAACCAACCCCACTTGCTATCTGCAATCCGCCGTGCTAACTGCAATCGGCTCCTGCTATCTCAGCCACCATCTTCTTGCTAGCCCCCTATTTTGCTGCTAGTGTAGCCACAACAGTTATATTAGTGGCCAATGGCTCACTGGTTACAGCTGACGGCCAACTAGCCACAGCTGATGGCCACCCAATCACAGTTGATGGCCATTTACTACCTGAGCCAGCACCTTTCCACGTGAGGCCGAGAGCCTGGAAACTGCACTCCTGGCTCTGTCCTCACAGCTTGGTTTCAAAACATGATACCTCCACTCATTAGCCACGTGAATAGATAAGTAACTTACCCAGCTAAATTCCTCATTTGTATGATGGAAAAATTAATAGTATCTACCTCATAAAGCTCTTATGATTGTTAAATGATTTGATCCATATAAAGCATTTAGAACAGAGGGCTGTGTGATAGACTCAATAATGATATCTCTTTATATACATGGGAACATGAACCCAAAGAGGAAACATACAATGACATGAGCACAGTGGAGAGTTGAGGGGACATTTTCATTTTTATGTTTGTAATCTGCTTGCATACAGATATAATATTTATTGGAAATGGATTTAAGGGATGGAACATCGGTGAGAAAGACTAAAGAATATTGAGTGACTCAGCCCTTTGACTTTGGATATCACCCCCTTCTTCTCTTGATTATTTTTTCTCCTTTTCCTATTATTTCTAAAATATTTTGAAAAGTTTTAAAGGAAAAGAGAAAAGTAAGAGCAGCTGCTAGAACTCTCCTAGCTCCTTTACTGGACACTCTGAATATGTAGAAAGAGTGACCTAGATTAAAACACAGACCGTCCCATGCATGTTTTATCATTGCAGATGCAAACCCTTTTTTCCCTGATTATCCCAGTTTCCCCAGCCTGAGTCTCTCAGCTGGGGAATTCCTATTTGCAAACTCAAGTGTGTCTTTATTCGGATGATTCCTGGGAACGCAGTCACCACGCGGCATCCCGGAAAACATGGGAAACCCTTCAGTTTGCCTCCTCAGTATTATCTGGGGATGAGAAACATCTGTTATCATCCTCTCGGTGACAGGGTGTTTGATGAGTTTATTTTTCTGCTTTATTTTGGACAGGCTCAGCTCAGCAAAATGTTTTCCATAAAGAAGTCATTGTAAATAAGGTCTGATAAACTCATGCATTTGCGGCGTTATCAATCACAAAAACATTGTAAAACTTCCCAACGATAATCGTTTCCCGTTATTAAAAAAATTATAGGTAAGAGAGTCAAAAGACTGTGCTTTTGGCTTTCTGTCGAATAGCACCCAAGAAGCAAGTTATCTGTGTCAGTGGTTAACACAACTGAAAGAAAGAAAAAAAAAATGCAGTGAAGCAGGTGCAAGGGTGTTAGTCATTGAACCATTGATGTAACTGTCTTAAGTCCCATAAAAGAGTAGCATTTGGCAGATATCTATGTAAATGAAGTTTGGTTTGCCAGAAATGTAAAATAACACTACTGGTAAGTTAAAAAATCATATCCTATCAGAATTTCCCTGCATTCCATCCAAAACTTCTATGAAACCTCAGTAATAGGATGATTCATCACGTATAAATTTCATTACAAAAATAAAAAATAAAAAGAACTAGCTTTCCCACTATTGCTCTCTAGAAAAGCAAAGAGCAATATCAAAAATACATCTGCCAATTTCTTATTCATAAAGACCTACTCCATTTTGCTTCATGACTGCTCCCATCACCTCCATCTCACTAGGTAGTAGCATGATAATAAAAACAGAATCTAAAATGATAAAAACTGGATTGTAAAATGTCCTTTCTTTTTAATTAAATGGCTTTGGTTACATTATGTAAATGAATATAGATAAGCTTACCTGACTGCAAACAGTCATTCATCTGAGTTTTAAATTTGAAGTAGTCACCCTCACCTATTTAAGCAGCTGACTGACTCAATAAATTTGTGACTGCAAAATCAGATGGATGGCTTTAATCAGGGTTTAAATTACATGGAATTCATAAATCATAAGGTCTAGATTTTTTTTTTTCTTCTGGGTATGGGGAGAGAGCAGCCTGGGAAACAAGTCTTTGGATAAAGTACTGGGAAAAAAATTTTTTAACTATTAAAGATCTATTTACAGTCCACTGTGTCCCTTTTGGGTTGGACTTTAGCTAAATAAAATGAATGGCAACCATCTTCTGTTTATAACTGAAAAATTCCTGTGGTTGTAGACCTTCAAGTCTGAGGACTAAACTCACACAGCGCCCCCACACTCAAACCCTCACTCCACTTTTTCTTATCCGTCAGATTTTGTAGTGACTCCACTTCTAGTCCAGGAATAAATGCTCTGGAAATACTGCTTAGGAGTATGAATTGGTATGTCTGAAAATTATAATGTAGGAAGTTATTCATTTAGCTGTTGACTGAAAATAAAAGTACATTAGATCAACTCATTAAGCATAGATTGGGCTAAACGAGTGCCCAGAGGAAAAGAATCTGTAATAATATGTGTCATCTCACTTTTAAGGTGAGGACTCCAGCATATAGAGAAGATGAGGGAGAGGTCCTACCCTGGGAACAACAATCTAAGCTTCGGACTATTGGCTCAGATGAAACAGCTCACCCAATTGGGTAGATAAAACTTCTAGGACGCCATCTCCAGGGAGGAGCTTCATAGACCAGTTCCATACCATGTTTCCCCGAAAATGAGACCAGGTCTTACATTAAGGTTTGCTCCAAACGACGCATTAGGGCTTTTGTTCAGGGGATGTCATCCTGAAAAATCATGCTAAGGCTTATTTTCCGGTTAGGTCTTATTTTCGGGGTAACATGGTAGCAGTCGTTAGCATCCCCCTCTTTATCTGCCTGAGGAACTGACCATATAGCTGCGTGGATATGATGAGTCCCCCATGATGAAGAGCGGTGGAAAAGGGAGTGAGGGAAGGCAGTGGCTCCATTTTTGTTCAGTAAGGAGACAAGGGGTCTGGGAGAGGTTGATGGTTCTTCCTCTGACCTCCTAGTTTCTCCACGTTTGTTCTCCAGATACATGAGTTGGGAAGAAGACTGAAAATAAACACTTTGTATGTCAAGCGTATCGACTGTTGCTCTCTGTTAGCCAGGTTCAAAATTGCATACGATGGGCAACAGTTTTTATGTTTGCAATGCTATGCAAAAACCGTTTAGGTGCGGATATTCAAACTAAAAAGACCATTTTATTGTCACTAATAAAACATTGTGTTGATCAATGTCTAAAAAAAGTTTCTAGGAGGGCCTAGTGTCTTCTGAAACTTTAGTAATGAAAATTCTTCATTAAAAAGAAAATGTGTGTGGTCGAGTCAGTTTGGAAATCACAGGTTAAACAAAGTTATGTAGGTTTGTATTCTGTGGGAATTTTCACAGCTTTTACTGCATTATTAATTAACGATCGTAGCACTAAACAGTATTATCAGACAGAGAAAGGAAGCAGAAGAGAAAAACAATAACAAATTGATGTAGGGAGACAGTCAACCACGTCTACCACAGTAATAATCCCATGCATTATGCTCCTTCCCAATGGCCTAGGAAAAAGGACAGATAATACTGCATTTAAGCATTTGTTATGCTTTAAACGGTGACCCTTAGCATCTCACCGTGACGTAGTTTTGGAAGTGTAGATATAGGGCACAGCCCTGGTGCCCAACCTTGTGGGTCACTGTTACGTGAGTTTGTGCAAATTATTTAACTTCTCAAAGCTTCAATTTTCTCACTCATCAAAGTGAGCTGATACCTAGTTCTTGGGTGATTGTAGAGATTTCATGCAATTATGAATGCAGTACTTGGCACAGAAATGATCGATTGTTTCCTTCTTTGTCCCCTGGACCCTCACTCTTTCCCCAGCTCCCATCAGGCATGTGAACTTAGAGTGCCTCAGGCAGGAATGACTGTCCTTCTATAGTGTAGATGGTTTCCCCCAGAGAACAGTCAGTACCCCAGAGTGATTGCCTTTAAAATACCTTCTTCGTTCATGCCATTTATCCATTCAGCTAGATGCTCCCTTATGTGAGGTATCTACTATGGATCAGGCACGAGGGACAAAAATAGACACAGTTTCGCTCCTTGACTGAGCTTACTGACCAGCAGTGAAGAGAACCATTTAAATAAGCAATAGCAGTCCAGTGTGACAGCAGATCGGATGAGGAACGTGCAGGGTGCTAACTGTGAGCCTAGGAATGCAGGGGCAGCGGGAGAGGTACTCTTCCACTGATACACAGTGAAGACACTAGTATGAAAAAACACATCCACAGTGAAGTAAGAAGTGAGAGACTGGAGTGAAGGAAACAACGGAAGGTGCCTTCAAAATGGGTTTCTAATTTGACCTCCATAACTACTCACAAAGATGGTAACGCAGAGTAAGTATTATAATTCTTCTCAGGGACAAAAATTCAGTTCCCAGTGGAGCCAAGGTTATTATTATCCAGGCTGTCTGAGGTCTAGTTGAAACTCTTCACCATTGTACCATGTTAAGTGGCCGTAGGTGAGAGAAACCTTGTTTCCTTAAAACCTCCAATTAAGAATGAAATGACCCCATCATTAGTTTCTTCATAAAAAATGCTTCCTCAGAATTCGTCCCTTATCTTCTCACTTCTCATGCTTTTCCCAAATTTTCACTCTATTCTTACCGATGTCGTAACATAACTGATCATATTTCCAAAAGACCAAGGATTATGTTATTTTCATCTATGTATTTCAGTGCCTAATTTCTATTGATTGATATAATTAGTTGACATATTAGCTGATATTAGCTTGTGCTAATGTATATAAATAATTAATTAAACCCTAGTGTTAAATTGGATATTCTTTTGTTTAATGTAATAACTTCTCACTAAAATCATTTTGACCCTCAATTTTGTCACTGTGACTCTTCATACAAATAGTTAGAGCAGAGAAATTATAGTAGTAAGAGAAAAAGTCTTCTCCTTGACTGATATTTTAAAGTCTAAAGAAGTTATAATCTTCTTCTCACAATGCCTTCTGGGAAAAAACATATTAAAGCCCAGCAGAAATTATTTTTGATCCCCCCATTTCTGCACAACTGGTGGATTAGTTATCTTTTAGTGTAATAAACATCATCAAGCTGAAAATGTTCTGGAAAAATTATCAAGACGAGTCAAATAGAATTCAACTTGAGCCACTTAAAGTCTTATTCATTTCAACTATCTTTTTGGAAATAACTTAGGCTTTAACAAAGAAAAGGAGTATATTAGATACAAAGTTAGCCTTGGGCTTAATGGTTAATTGTGGAATTAGGAATCTGTAGGAAGAAATCTCTATGGATGATTGATGGTGAAATGAAGTGGATGCTTCAGCAGGCTTTATAATCCTATAGTTGGGTCTCAATGTTGAGAACTTGAGTTTCACCTTAGGTAGGGTCTGGTGATTCCGTTCATGGAAGCTGTCTGATGAGCAAGCTAATTTTATCACTAGACTTGTTTTAACACTACCCTAAATGATGTTCATCAATCTTCTTGAACTGAAATTGGAAAATGGATTTCCTGCTTGTTATTGGGAAACATCCACTATAAATAAATTCATGGAGATCTTCCTTCATTTGGCTCGGTAGTCAAAATTTGGTAAAGAATTTAACGCATGTCGGGGGGTTGGGGGAGGGGGAGAATGTGCCTTGAGATATTTTTTCATAGTTTTTCTAGAATATTCTTTCACAACTTAAATGGAAATGTATCCTTTACTCATCTTCCAAAGATGTTTATATGATTCCATTTGTCTGCCTCTAATTCCTTAGGGATAGAATTATGTTGTTGGGTTTCCTGAAGGGTGTTTCACATATTTATATGGTTTGTTTAATTGACCTTTGTGAACAGAACTATTTGTCTTGCCAAATGGAGAGGCCACACAAAAAGTCACACGCACAAGTTTAAGGAAAGCAGTTTAATATCATTTGCTTGAATAAGAGACACTGCTTTTTATTCTAAAAAGATATAGGAGAAATCCAATCTTCACGATCACTGATTATTAAGAAATCCTACTTGAATTATCTGAGTATAAATGAAAACTATACACATAAACCAAATACCCTTCAACTGCAAGGCTTTATTAATTGATTGACTTTTTAAATCAAGGGTGAGAATATTAAGCCAAATGCACTGTGGAACTAGTAAAAATAAAGTATTTGATAATTTGAGAAGCCACAAAAAATTAACAATATCTGAATAGACAATATACACTCACACTACTACAGAATGATATTAAAGACAGGGAAGTGTTTGGTAATTCTGGCTCTGGGTCTTTCTTATCTCATGTAGTTTTTCTGTAGGTCTGGGACTGAGATATACATAGAAGTCAGATAAAAGTCAGAACTCCATGAACAAAATACTACATTCCCAGAAGTCTTGATTATTCACAGGCAGAAAGTACCCTCACTGCTGAGGATCTGCTCTCATTATCCAGACTAGACAAACACACACACACACACACACACACACACACACACACACACACATTCTTCTTTCCTTCACTAACCATAAAACGATAAAACTCACCTATATCAGGATTAAGGGAACATAAAAGGTCTTGGATTCCAAATGTTTTGGACACATTTCAACTCCCAGACAGTCTTAGCCACAATGACTCAAGAAGCATATCCTTGGCCACTTCCTAATTTGTTTTTGTAATGAAATAAAACTCAGTTTACAGCATCATACCATGTACATTCTTTATAAGTATTAAAATCCTTGTGTACAACAAGAGATGCCAATTGCCCTCTTCCTATACCCATGCCCCTTCTTAATGAAACTTGTTCACTTATACACCCCAAGGGTTTGTCCCCACAGTTTTAAGTGAGAGTTATTTGGGGCAACTTGAAACATCTGGAGTATCCCTCACTCAAGATGGACCAGCCAGATTCCTTGGGAATTTGGAATTGAAATGCAGAATTCTAATTATGCTTTGTTTGTCAATTTCGAGTCAGGAAATACTATCATGGACAGAGAGAGTACATACAGCGGTGGATGCTCAAAACAGAGTTTTTAAGACACAATCTGTGGTTCCTAATTTCCTAACCCTTATATGTTGTCCCTTGTGAGGCCCAGCTATATTTCCTGCCTTTGTATTGTATGAAATACCCTTGACTTATTCCAATCAATAAATTCCACCATTTTCTCTAAGGTAATTTGATTGAGTTAAGTGGGTTGCTACCCAACTTTCCCTAACTAAGAGAACTACTTTGATATTCCTGTAGGACTAAATATTTTCAGTTAGTTCCTGAAACTCTGTGTTTTAAAAGACTATGGTATGCTATAATATGTTAGCACGTACAGAAAAATAAAATAATAGACTGACCTTATACTTTGAAATCATACGCTATTTTGGAACTCCATGAATTTTTCCCTTCCATATCAACAATTCTACAGTTTTATTTTAAAAATAAGTTTATTTCCATGCCCAAATTTTATACCTTTTCAGAAAAGGCCAAATTACGTAACTTCCCTAAAAATTCCTGTTTAAAAAATAACAACTAAAAATAAGTAAATAAATAACAACTTCCCCCCCCCCCACCCAAAATAAAAGCCCTTCTGATCCAGAAACTTTAACAAAATAGTCTTTGATTCTTAAGACAGCGTTAAGCATCAGATGTTCTACTGTTAAGGAGGAAAACATTTTGGAATAGAGTTTATATACAGCTCCTAATTGTTGGCTGGGCACCCACAGAAGTTGCCTTTATGCCACTGGACTGAACCTAAGTAGTAATTGGAAGTAGGGAAGTTTCCCTATTGAGAATATTGGTACATCTGATATTTTAAGAGAACTGAAAAATCTAGACTCTGTATGAAAATGCTATTTTACTTTTAAAATACTAACATATAATTGAATTAGATACACACACACACACACACACACACACACACACACATACACACGCAATCTTCAAACAAAGTTTTGAAGCGCAGTTTAGCCCCCTCAGTTACAGTTTTGTCTTAAACTCCTATAATCTGGCTTTTACTAATCCTGCTTGATTGTTGAGGCTGCTAAGGCCCAGAAACACTTATGTGAATTGCCCAAGGCCAAATAAAATTATGCTGAAAGTGGGGAATTAACATATTTTGTGGCTTGACATAAGGATCTGCAAGGCAATAAATACATCTGGTTTTGACATCAGCTATCAAATGACCCTTTTTACTAAAATTATCCTATGTTCCTAGGTTTCTGATACTTCTAAATGTATTATATTTTAAAAAGTCAGAACTTCAAAATCATCCTCAGTCTCAGGACTCTGTTGAGTATCTGTCTTCATAAACTTGTGCTTGGGATGGATCGGTCACTTCTAGCTAGTGTCCAGGGCCCCAGTTGCATTCCTTTTCATCTGTTATGTATCACAGTGGTTATCCTCAAAGGAAACACATTGCATCATGTAACTCTGCCTTTAAACAAACAAGCACTCGTTTACATATGTAAAGCCTAAGATCCTTAACTCTTCAATGCGACTAACTCAGCTCTTCATTTTATCACCCACACTTTGTGCCCTACCTAAAACCCTGTACTCCAACAGCATTCTTCCAAGTTTGCTCATCCAAATAGGTTTAAAAGCATGCTAACAGCATTACTGATGCGGGGTGG
The DNA here is from genome assembly GCF_004115265.2 of Rhinolophus ferrumequinum. NCBI lineage: Eukaryota > Metazoa > Chordata > Mammalia > Chiroptera > Rhinolophidae > Rhinolophus > Rhinolophus ferrumequinum. The sequence continues at coordinate 59,400,704 of NC_046297.1, forward strand.
GGAGGGAGTTTTTTAGTCTAATAAGTTTGGGGAAATCTAGCTAACATAGCTAAACCAATTCGTTCCACCAGCAATTACTGAGTGCCTTATAAGTGCTATATGAGGTCAAACAATTAAGTTCACGAATTCACCCTAGAAAAAGTGTTACGTACCTTATTGCTGAATATCACTACGGTCACCTTCAAAGTACTCCCCTTGGGAAGCTATGCACCCACGCCAGCACCTAGTCCACCCTTCAAAGCAATTTTGGAACTCTTTTTCTGGAATGGCCATCAGAGCTGTCGTTGTATTCCCCTTGATGTCCTGAATGTCATCAAAATGTCTCCCTTTCAATATTTCCTTTATCTTCAGGTAAAGAGAGAAGTCATTGGGGGCCAGATGAGGTGAGTAGCAAGGGTGTTCTAATACAGTTATTTGTTTACTGGCTAAAAACTCCCTCGCATACAGTGCCGTGTGAGCTGGTACATTGTCGTGATGCAAAAGCCATGAATTGTTGGCCAAAAGTTCAGGTCGTCTAACTTTTTGACGCAGCCTTTTCAGCACTTGCAAATAGTAAACTTGGTTAGCTGTTTGTCCAGTTGGTACCAATTCACAATGAATAATCCCTCTGATATCAAAAAAGGTTAGCAACAGCGTTGCAACAAGTTCGCAAACTTAATTGTCAGACCCCGTATACTGTGATGAACACTTGGAAATGCTCTGGTGAACGAGAGACACAATTCCTGTTTCTCCTCAAGCATACGTCCTGAACAGGAATTCTTAGAGCCAAGCTTATTTAATCAGAAAATGTTGCTCTTTAAGCATCTACAACAGTACACAGTTTTATGAAATGCTCTCCTCTCCCCCGTTGATGTAACCGTGTGACCCTGCCTCTGCTCCCTTTCACAGGATTTCTTTTCTATTAACACCTAGGATGTTCTCCATCATCTCAGATTCAACAAGCTCCTCTTACCTCTCACTACGCACAAGCTCCTAAATCCCTTTCATTGAGAAGCTCCGGAAGAGCTAGTTGCTCTGACCTCTCTGCCTTGGAACACTTTTATAAGCTTCTTCACATACTTTCCATAAAGTTTCGGGGTAATTTTGTTCCACTGCCCACCAGATATATTGAGCAGGGGCCGTATGTTCAAGCCTTTTTGTACTCTGAATTTCTTGCAGAGTGCTAGGCAGATACTCAGTAAAACTGTCCAGTGGCTTCCTGGTTCAGGCAGAATAAAAGCCATAGTCCATACAGTGGTCTGCAGGATCCTATACATTCTGGCCCCCACTCTGTGGACCCACCTTCTGACATTCTGTGTCTCTCCGTTTACTGCAGGTGCGTGGGCCTCCTTGCGGGTTCTCACACCCTGTACATGATTTTCTTGCCTTGGGGCCCTTGCTTTTGCTGTTCCCCCTATGCAGAAAGCTGGTCCCTGTGGGACTTCTCTAACCATCTGCATAAAACAGCAAACCCCCCTTGCTCCCCCTGGACGCCCATGCTCTGACTTTGCTTTGTTATTCTTCAGAGCACCATATGATATACTGTGTAGTTACCTACTGCTGCGTAACAAACCACCCCAAAGATTAGTGACTTAACGATGTATTGTTTTTCATGATTTTGTTCGTTTGCTTGGGCTCATTCAAGCAGCAATATTCAATTGGGGAGATCAGTTGGGTCAGGAGATATCGTCACTTACATGTCTGGCCTTTGATGCTAGCTGTCAGTTGGACATAGTAGTACTTCTCCCTGTGACTTCCCATCCTCTCGGAGGTGACAGTGGCCACCTTGTGTGACTGATTCAGAGCACTGTTCCAAGACACTGAGATGGCAGTGGCAAGGGTCTTTGGGGATGAGGCTCCCAAACTCTAACAGAACTGCTGCATTCGATCAGTCAAGTCATAAGGGGTGAGAAAGGGATTCCATCTCTTGAAAAGAGGGGCTGTGAAGAATTGTGGCCATATTTAATGTACCACCATATATTTTCTAGTTTATTTGCCTGCCTGCTTTCCTCTCCCATTAAAATTGACGTCCCGTGAAGGTAGGGACTTGGTTGCATTCCCTATTCTATCCCCAGTGACTAGGACATAGTAGGTCCTCAATCAATATGTGTTGAATGAATAAATTGTCTCATTTGATCTTTATAAGAATCCTGCAAAACAATCAGTAAGACTAATCCTTGAGGCTAAGGGCAAGTTCTGTCTTTCCGAAGCACAAGTGGATGTAAAAACATTTGTTGACTGGCTGCTGCTATTGTGTTTTCTTGGGTAAAAAATCTGAACACTGAGATGCTAGTTTACTGACTTAAGGATTTCTAAGCATTGTTAAAGCTGAATTTAAATATTCATCTTTCGTCTTAAAATTTGGTGTACTTTTTGCCATCCTATTTCATAATCATCTCACCAAATTACGTTGTTTGCATACAGTGGAACAAGCATTCTGCTGTGCGTTACAGACGCAGTGAAGAGGAGAAACAAATCTCATCCATGACTCAAGACATGTAATGTGCGCTGAGAGAGGAAGACGTTGATTAGTTAGGCACACAGACCATGAAGAAGTGGTAGTATGACATTGTCTACAAAGGCCAGTGCTATGGGAGGCTACAGTAACAGTATTTGATATTAGGGAAACAGCAATGACCCAAACAGACATTCCTGCTTCCCCCGTGGAGCTTGTATGTAATAATACAGTGGTACATTCGAGAGGCCATATTTTAGTGATATAAGCATTGTGCTTCAATTCACAAGGCATAGTTATATTGACTATTGGGATAACCCGGAAGAAAACACTTAACTCTTCTGCGACATGGGGACAGTAATATATTATTTAACTTGGGAGGAATGCAAGGTACTAATGTTATTGAGACAGCCCACCCTCTTCTCTGCTAGTCTCTGGTAAGTGCCCAATTTTTCATCTCACTGAACTAAGCCTGAAGTAGATGACCTGTCAAGTACTATAGCAGCAAAATTCCTAGAATGGAGCAATCATGTCTGCAGACAAAAGACCTGCAGACATTCTACTTCTTACTTTCCGGTGAGTGGTTGCCTTTGCATAAATCAGCGCCCCCTTAGGACCTTGATTTCCTCCTCTCTCAAAGAAGGAATTTGGCTAGATTAGTTCTACGGACTAATTCTCAATAGAGGGTGTGCTCCTTCTCCCCACCATTGTTCTCCAGCACAAACATGCGTGCCCCCACATGCACATTTCGTAATCCTCTTTGGAAATCTATCAATTGTTCCATCAACAAATAGGTACGTTGCTATCACAGGCTGGAGAGGAGAAAATGGAAAATAGGAAGAAGCCCCAGGCACAAAAAGCGATGTCATCTATACCTCATGCTGAGATAGCCTGCTTTTCAGTTGTATGGACACCCTATAACTTCTGACCACTGCTCTTTTGAGGTGGGAATGGAGGTCTCTCTATGTTCATTTAGCCTTGAACTTACAGGCTTTTCAGCATTAGTTCCATGGATCAGGCTTTGTCTCTGAGCTGCATTCATGAATAAAGCTCATAGTGACCCTCCACAATCTCAGCTTTAGGGAAAATTTATTCCAGGAAAGAAAATGCTATTAAGTACAGAATGCAAGGGTAAGCAGAATGCTTTGCAAATAACTCCTAATAAACAGACGGGGCCAGGTGTGAAGCATGATTTATATTCTCCCATGGTACAAAGCCACATGTATTACAATGCCTTGGCTGCCGATGGTCATCTTGGAAATGTGCCATTCTCCTCCAGGACATAGTTACAGGCTAGCACTCCAGGTGGGGAACAGCAATTCCTTGGTTTTCATCCACCTAGAGAAAACTCTGGGCCAAAATTAATAAAGGCACAAGAGCATGAGAAACAAAGGAGATAATGTGACCAATGGTGAAAGAAAACCCTTCATGATTGAAAGTCATCTGGCTTGAGGCTTCCACTGGCCTGAGAAAATGTCTTCCTTTTCGTTGTAATAAAAACCAAAGCTCTTTCCCACTCCCAACCATTTTTCCCCCCAGGGTTTCTGTTAGTCCTGTCGGCTTGAGCGTAGACAAGACAAGCCTCATGCTAGGTCAGAGAGGTGATAAACTAGAAGACATTGTTTTATCTTCTCCATAGGTTAGGAAAGAAGTCCTAGACTGGAAGATTATGAGCAGATAAAGGAAACGATCAGGAGGGCAATGAATGATAGGAAAAAGACGTTGGGAAAGAATATAAATGAAGAGAAGGAAAGAAAGAAATGCAGCCTGGTAGAATGACCCCTGGTTGTGCAGTCAGACACGGATTACTCCTGGTTCTAGTTATATGTGACCCTCAGTGGTCACTTCTGATTTCTAACCCCCAGTTTTCTTATCTTTAAAATGGGTTTCATAATGTGGAAGTATCTGCAATCCCTTGGATTGTGAAAGTTGAAGGGTCTTTCTAAAAGATTGAAATTGTCCTGAGCTGTAGAAGTCATAGGAGACAAGACAATCAAATGTAATGTTGAGTCCTAGGTTGTATCCTGGAACAGAAAAAATGACATTATTGGGAAAAATGTTGAAATCTGAGTAATTTGTAGTTAGTTAATGGTACTGTGCCATTATTTATTTAGTTTTGACAAATGTACGGTGGATATAGAAGACAGTGACAGTAGGGAAAGCTGGGGGAAGGAACTCTCTGTCCTATCTTTGAAACTGTTAGGTAAACTAAAATATTTCAAAGTTAAAACTTAGAAAACAAAATAGTCCTGATGGAAATACGCTGCCCTCTCTTTGCAATTTGATTCAGTCCCATTTGTGTTGCAAGGCACAGATCATCTTATTTGCCTGGTAATGTCTTGCCCAGATTCTTCAAAAAATGTCTACCCTCTTTCTCAGTTTCCTTAACTGTCATGGATCACAAAGCCGGAAGGTCTTCATTTCTCTGGAATCCCTGATCCAGCATACATTTGAGATCCACTTGGATAAAAGAGAATTTATTTTTAAATGCAAATTTATATGACAGAGTGAAAAGATGTCAATAGTCATGTCTGAGGTTGATTTGCTTTGGTGGGATTAGAATCTTCCCAGTAACTCATTGAGAAAAATCAGGGTTTTGTCAGTGCAAGAGAGAAATGAGAGAGAAATGAGTAAGAGGGGTGGAGGGTGGCCACTGGAGACAAGAAGGTGCATGGTCGTCTGAAGGATGGAGACAGAGACATTCAGAAGGAGAAAGGAAAATGAAAGGATGCTGAAAGCCAGCACATGTAAACGTGTCCAACAGGCTGCCTTCCGTAAACCTTTGGGAATAAGGTTGACTTTAGGGTGTTTCCTAGTTTGGGTTTCCCCAGAAAGTTACCATGAGTCAAGCAGTATACGTGAGAGGAGCAAGAAATACTCATGGTGGCGTGGGGAAATAAGACAGGGAAGATAGTCAATCAAACGTGCATTTCACTAAGTAGCAGGAGCTTTACCCCACTGGAGACCTCTGGGAGTCAATAGCTGATGAGCCTCAGAGCTTTGCCACCCAGAAGGTGCTAGAGCTGGACGGAGTATGTATACACTCGTTCTCATCATCCATCACTGGCTGTCTGCTTCTGTGTGTGGACCGGGCTGTCAGGGGCTCCGAGCCTGCCTCGGGGCTGCCACTGGAAGCTCTCAGACAGGGCAGTGACTGGCTTGCTCACAGTAGGAACGGATATGAATGTGTACCAACAGCTTCAGTTTCCATCTTCTGTCTTTAAACTTCAATTCTTCCACTTAATAGCTGGGGGAGCTTTGACAAGTTACACTGTGCCCTTGTCCTTGGGTTGTTAAGAACATGAAGAGATCTATTGTGTAACCACATTTAACTCATGGTCTCTGACATGACAGCTACTCAATAATGATTCTCTCCCTACCCAAGCTCTCCCCAAACCATGCATGCTCTGACTGTGGCACAAACCCAGAGCTCCAGCCCCAAAGGTCACACTGGGGTACAGGAAACCAAGTACACCTATGACAGCATAATTCCAGGCTGCTATAGGATTTCCCTTCATTCAAGGGAGAGAAATGAGGGTACCGAACAAAAGAGAAAGCGGCAAAGTGGCAGTTGAATGACTCTTTCACTGGATTTTTAAGGCCCGTGGAAGGAAGCAGGAAGGTCTGTTTACATCAGTATCTTTCTCAGGAGGTCTCTCAGGGATCACTCCCCCACAAGGCCCCATTAGCCCTTCCACATACGTATTACATATTCCAGCCTGTGGGTTTCAGGCACCAAGATATTTTTAACGAAGTGCATGCATGGTGTTTTGCCAAAAGCTACTCATAGAAGAACTAATATAGTTTCCATTTCTTGGGTCCTTAGGGGAATGATAATATTGTAAACCTTATCCAGAGATTCTTCTTAAGACTTTCCCAGCTTGACAGCCCTTTCAGTTTCGTACTCTTTTCCTTGAAGGCAGAGTTTCAGTTAGTTACACACCAGTGTTTTCTGAAATCCCCCCTTTCATCCCAAATTCAACCAGTTTAAACATGAACCGCACATTTTAAACATGAACTTCATGTTGCTAAACTTCAAATACCTGCTACCAAACAATGGAGGACCCTCGAGTAACTGAAAGTTGGCAAGCAGTTCTTTTGGAAGCCAGGAAGAAAACGTCGGTATATCAATCCAGTATAATTTTTTTTTTAGCAGCATGTTGCAGGGAATGGTTTGGAGATTTCTTATATCCAATTTCATCTCTCAACCATCCTATATTTATATCTCTATTTGGATGTGCCAAAGAAAACTACAAGGCTGTAATTATATGAAAAGATCTGTTTATGCTAACAAGGCTTCCCTATTAATAAAGACAAGTAGGCCAGTCCCTTCTCTTTTCTTAACTGAAAAAATTATGGTTAAACCCTTGGGACTAAATAGGGCTTATCCTCCATAATAAAAGAGCAAATTATGATAGAAAAAAAAATACAAGAATTCAAGAACTAGTTATTCATAAAATGTGGGTCATTTTTCCTTTGAGTGCATCTCACACCGGCATCTTCCTTCCATTCTTTTTGCCTTCCTCATTTTCAAATTCTCACTCCCACACAGTCAGGGTATCTCAGTGGATACTTGACTAATCACCCTGCCGTGATCAATCCAGACCACTGATTGGATTACTGCATCATATCTCGCACTTTCTCAGAAACCCATAGCAGCTCTCTCCTTCTCAGAGGGAAAAGTGACAACTCCTGCAGCTGGGATGCTGATCCCAGCCTTAATGCCCCCTACTTCCCTACATAAATCTTCACTTTTTTCAGGCCAGTCCCTTTATAGTCTCCCAAACACATCTCACCATTTCCTATTTCCACATGTTTGGCATTTCTTCTTTGCTCTTATTCAAATATCACCCAGCTATCAAAGGCTGACAAAAATCACACCTCTTCCATAAACCTCACTGAAGCATGAAAGGCATAGAGGGAGAGAGGGGGAGGGGGAGAGAGAGAAGAAGGAAGGGGAGGGGGGAAAAAAGGGAGGGGAGGGGAGAGAGAGAAAGGGGTGTGTGTTCTACAGACAAATTAAAGTGGCTTTGAATCTCACCTTTGCAATTTGCAAGCTTTGTGGTGGAAGGTAAATGTCTTAACTTCTTTGAGTCTTTTTTGCAAACAATTGTATGTACTTTATTGAGTTTTTGATTGGAATAAAGAAGATGCGAGACAATTGTCCAGAAGAAGTGAATTTATTTGTTTATTTGTTTCTTTCTTTATTTATTCATTTATTTGACAGTTTTTACGTTCCTCATAATATTATAAAGTCAGAATAAAGTCACTGGAGCTTTGTGAAGTGCCACTGGACTTGATGTGATTACTCAGTGAGTGAGTAATGTTACTACAGTATTGCTTGGCCGTTCCACTGTTAGATATTCACAAGGAGAAATGAAGATATATGTCCATTCAAAGATTGTACACAAACGTTCATAGTACCTTTATATGTAATAGCCCCAAAGTGGAAATACCCCCAAATGTCCACTAATAGGCAAATGGTATATCCATGCAATAAAATACTACTTAGCAATAAAAAGGGGAAAACTGTCGATACCGGCAACATGAATGAGTCTTAAAATATTTGTGCTGAATTCAAGAAACCAGCTTTTTAAAAAGTGCATATGGTATAAGTGCATATTATATAGAATTCTAGAAAATAAAAACCAACTTATAGTGACAAAAGGCAGATCCGTGCTTGCTCAGGGTGGGGTGGGGGTTGGATCTGGAAGGAGGTTATTGCAAAATGATATGGGGAGGCCGTCTTGATTATAGTGATGATTTCATAGATGTTGACTTGTCAAAATTTAACAAATTGTACACTTTAACTTTGCGCAAATTATTGTATGTCTGTTATACCTCGATAAAGCTGTGTTTTAAATGAAGCATAGCTGCCTTATTTACTTGGAGCAAATTCCCTGCAAAGAAGTGTGGCTAGCACATTGGCAGCAACTTCATAACTGTACATCTTTATTGGGATGAATGGTAGGCGTGGGTGAAGGATATGATATGGATGAGGAAAAATCTTCATTCTCCTTTTGCAAAGGCAAGTGAGAATCCATACATTAGACGTTCACAATTCAGGAAACCTCTGAAAGGCTAGAATTTCCAAAAAGTTTTTCTCATTTATTTCTGAGCTTTATAACATGTGTTCTTCAAACGACATCATTAAATGACTCTCAGAAAGTTAAGTACTCTTCTCACTTTTCGTATTGTTTGGGATGTATTTTTAATCATGAAAATGTGCGTCACAGCAGATCTTCCCTATTCCTCAGTCCTAAACATGGAGGCTCCAAATTCCAAAAGAAAATCTTCCTGGGAAGAATAAAGAAGAGTGAGTAGAACCAAGAGGGCGGATTTTGGCTACACCCAAAGGGGAACTTCTAACAGTCAAAAGTGTCACTCGGCATTTGCGAGTTGCTTCAATCTGTAGTGAATTTCCTGTCACTGGAGTACCTGAGATACACAGCAATGTAACATAGCAGGGAAATGACGATGTGGGGCGGGTTCAGAAGGGAGGTTGGAACAGAAGATGTCCTCATGCCGTGGAGATGTCCATCCTGAATCGTAGCATAGGCAGTCCTGTGAAGTTGCGATAGTAGAATTGCAGCAACGTGTTTCTGGTCCAATGCAGAATTCTTACAATTTCTGCAGCATAAGGCAAAGGTCCCAGGACGTATGTTATGCTCCTGCAGGCTGCCACTAATTTTTAAGATAGTTTCTCCCCACTATTTATGGCATAGCGTGGCTAATTTTAACATGGGAGAGACACTGTGCAAATTGGCATTTAGGCAAATATCCATTTTGGCATCTTTCTCCAGTTGTGAAGGAGGCCAGCCAGTGGGAGTTGGCTGAGCCAGCAGGAGACCAGCCTTGTCCAGTGAACTTTCATACATCTGTCCTTGGCTTCTTTTATGCCAGAGTAAGGAGAAAAGATCCCGTGAGCGCCCGACTAACTACTACAATTGTCTAAGTGCAGATTTTATCCGGGAAAAGGAAATTGAAATCACATATCTGACACCGCTTCCCATTTTCTTCTTCCCGCATTCCCAGGCCACTTTCTGCCTCAGAGGGGAATCTTATCATCTATAATAACTTCCAGGCAGGAAAGTTGACACGGTCAGTTCTGTTTCCTCTTCTCCTTCCCCTACAATATTTACCCACATCTGCCTGACTCTGACTTATCTGGGCTCCCTGAAAACTACACCACCGAGAAGTACTGGCACTAAGAGAAGGGAAAACAAGGGGGGAAGTATGAAAGAATGAGGCTGTGAAAAAGAAGACTATCCACAGAAGGATTTGTAAACTGGTCTTACCAGTGAATGTGTATACGAGGTCTGACAATTAAGTTTGCAAATTAAGTTCGATAATTAAGCAACGATGTTGCTAACCTTTTTTTTTATATCAGAGGAATTATTCATTATGAATTTGTACCAACTGGACAAACAGCTAACCAAGTTTACTATTTGCAAGTGCTGAAAAGGCTGTGTGAAAAAGTTAGACAACCTGAACTTTTCACCAACAATTCATGGCTCTTGCATCACGACAATGCACCAGCTCACACAGCACTGTCTGTGAGGGAGTCTTTAGCCAGTAAACAAATAACTGTATTGGAACACCCTCCCTACTCACCGGATCTGGTGCCCAGTGACTTCTTCCTTTACCCGAAGATAAAGGAAATAATGAAAGGAAGACATTTTAATGACATTCAGGACATCAAGGGTAATATGATGACAACTCTGATGGCCATTCCAGAAAAAGAGTTCCAAAATTGCTTTGGAAGGTGGACTAGGCGCTGGCATCGGTGCACAGCTTCCCAAGGGGAGTACTTCGAAGGTGACCGTAGTGATATTCAGCAATGAACTGTGTAGCACTTTTTCTAGGATGAGTTCGTGAACTTAATTGTCCGACCTCATATGGATATTAATACCTAAATCCCAGATCATCAGGAGAAGGAATAAAGCTAGGGGAAGACAAATATCCTAGGGCAAGAGGCCTGGTTCTGTCTAGTTCTGTGCCCTTGAATAATTCCTTTCATCTGCCTGGGTCTCAATTTCTTTACCTTTATAATGTTGCCTTGAACTATATAGTTTCCTGAATAATGCAAATTTAAGACAAGCATTTATGAAAAAAAGGAAAAAAAACAGACAACACTAAGGGAGTATTCAGCTACTAAGTAGCAGTGACATATTCTGTGTGTTTAGCAGGGTAGTGGAGGAGTTGAAATGTCCTTGGCACAAAAACCACACATTTTGAAAATTTACCCGTGTCTCCTTTTTCATGTATTAAGAAATGGCAGGACGTGGTGATGATGTGGGGACGGTTCGCTAGAGATCCTAAGGACATTATTAGGAAACTCAGCTGCCATTGATGCTGGTGAGACAGGAGGATTTCTTTGTAAGTAAGACTAACAATCCCAGCTTCATGGCTGTGTTGTAAATGATTTCTGAACTGTTGTGCCCAACTTATGGTAGTTACTTTATGTGGTAAAACTTACCAGACTCTCCCAGCCCTGTTTTTATTAATAATTAGAGGTTTAAATATAAAAAAATTTACACACTATTTTTTTTTGGGGGGGGGATTTCATCTGTATTGCCCCCCGGACATGTCATTGTTACACACACACACACACACACACACACACTCCTGGATCAGATCATTAGCCAAATTTAACCCTTAGATGTCACTCCCTTTCATTATATCTCTACATTTGCTCTTTGACTCGTGCTGAGTTACGAGAACATTAAAGCTAAGGCTTCTCTCACCACCAGTTGTCCTACTTGACTTAGCCAAACAACAGTGTCTTTATCTAAACGAATCACACCCAAAATCCCACAAAAATCATCTGCTCGTCTTTGGTAATTTGTTACCAGAATGCCAAACCTAAGAGCCTCTTCAAATCTGAGAAATAATATTTATTTAAATTATTATTTTTAAATCAGTCTCTGAAATCAAACTGAGGACGCACATGATGTAACGCATGAGGGAAAAGAGGATGAAGAATAAGAAAGGAAATTGCCCACAAAGAGCCGTGGAGATCACCAGGAAGGCAACACTAAACAAAGAAAACAAAAAAAGAAAGAAGTATGAAGTCACATAAGAAACACAAAGTCGCTTTAGCATGAAGGGCAAAGCATGGCACTTGAGCAACGTGTATGCTGTAGCAGAAGCTTGTCCACTTGGGTCTGGCCTCGCTCTAGTTGGTTCTCCTGTGATTTCAGCCCCCTCTCCCACCACCATTTCGCTCATACTCTACAAACCCCCACAGCCACACACGGCCTTGTCCCTCCCTCTCCCACCATTCCCTCTCCCTCCTTCGTGATGTGGATCATCTGCCTGGAATTCTCCATCTCTTTACCTCTTGAGTGCCCAGAGGACATGTACTATCTATGCAAACATTTCCTCTCTCATAAAGCCTTCCCTGACTAATGAGGGCTCCATCAATAACCCTTTTCTCCTAGTCTCCACAGCAATTGAGGCATTGCTATCAATGCCGGCATTTCAACAGTATATTATTACCATTTGTTTACATGTTGCCACTCCCTAAACCTCACTGCTCTATCTTTTTCCTGGGAATTCTCTTCCCCTCCAATCACATCAATGGCCACTTAGGAACTGCGGCTGACTCATACCCAAGGAACTCTGGCCAAGGCTGCACTGATGCTTCGTGATTACTGAACATTTCCACACAGCGGTGATCGCTGTCAGGCCTGAACTATCCCACATGATTCCGCTCACTTATTTACTCGCAGTTTATTTTCTGTCTCCCCAAGCCCCTGCTCTTACGGAGCAGATATCTTTTGCTTAAACAAGTGTCTGTCCTACAATAGGCACTGAACACATATTTTTAAAGTATTTACCGCAACATGAACTCATTATCTGTCTTGTGACATGTGTATTGTCTCTTGAGCTCCCTACTTTGTTTAATGTTATAACCGTGTATCCATTCACTCAGAGCAGGAGTCATTTTAAATAATGCTCAGTTTTACTCCTAACATTTCATTGGAGCATTTCTTAATCTCCTCTTACCTCTTTCTACAATGATTGTCTCAGCCCAGGCATTCCTCATCTGCTGAAATACAGCAATTGTCTTCACTTCTCTCCTAGCCTGAAGTCTTGATCCTCTCTGTCACCTACTACACTGCTTCAGAGTGACATTTTTGAACATCACATCTGAGTGTATGATCCCACTACTCTAAACTTTGAAATGATCCCCCTTAGCTTACAGTTTAGGCCTTATGATGTCCAGCTATTGTGTTTGGAAATGGTAGCTATAGTTGCCCCTCCCATTTTACTTACTTGGTAACTATCTACTTTCTAAGCATTTACTAACCTAAGCGTCACCTCTTGCACGCGGCCTTTTACAAATCTCAGTCTTCCAGGTAGAAAGGAACGCTCTGTTCTTTGTGTGTTTCCTGGGCCTTGAGGGCGAGGACAATGCCATATTTATTTTTTGTATCTTTTCTCTAGTACAGTTTGGGCAATAGCTTTAGAAAAGTGTACTGGGCACATGTTGAGTGTGAAGACTAGGAAGAGCTAAACTGACAAGGAAAAGGTTTCTGAAGCAGATCATTACAAAGCTGAAAGGATATGAAAGGAGGATCATAGCGGTATGGCTTGTTGTATTTTGTGCAGCGAATAATAACCCAGTGGAATTTTCTGGAATAGATAAGTCTTTCAGAGGATCCCTATTATCAGGACTGGACATATAACCCATCCGGCCATGCCACCATGCTTTTTTTAATTTTCCCTTGCTTTTCCATTGCTTAGTGACAGATCCTAGAATCTCAGCCAAGACTTGGCCTACAGGGTTTCTGCTGAAACATTGCATTTCACAATGACAAGTAAATCTTAAAGCCAAAGTAGGTGACAACTTGTCTTTTGAAGACAGAAAGAGGCTGCTAAAACGTATCAAGCTGCACACACTTTCCTTACAGCTGTTGATTTTGGTTAGCTGTACAGAATGACTATTTGCTTTGGCTAATTCTTAATTAACTGTCTCTGGAAAACCTTTCATTTTAGAACTTTGTTTGGGCAAACATTCACTTATAAATTCCAGTCTGTGGATTGTGGATTAAAAACACGAAGTGGTAGTAGAGACACGAAGAGGTGAATGAATCTACCTGTACATCGAGCATTATGATAAGATTGCAAGAAAGCTCCTGTACATAAAATGCATTTTGAAGTACAGATAGACATAGTGAAATGAATACAAATTCACTTCAAAAGGGATTGACTTCATAGCAGCTTTTCTTCATTATATTCTTTGGCAATCGACTGGTCCTAAAGTTACAAAGCTATTGTGTTAATGTTGTGGATCTGTGATACCCTTTGGTATTATAAAATGATACAGCCTGAAAAATCAGCTAACACAGAGTCTCAAACTACAAGTTAGACCCACATGGTTTCTTAGATCTGGTTCATTTATCTACCGTATGCACAGATCCTCTAACAAATTCTTAAACAATTACTGGGCTAGCTACTATTAATCCTTTCCTTCCTCCCTCAATTTTGTCTGCTTGTCCACCTTCCTCTTTGCCTGTCTATGTGTCCCCACCTATTGGCACAAAAAAAAGTTCAACTCTTTGGTAACTGAGAACACAGGACCACATTAAATAGGTTATTCCCTACGTCAGTCTGATTTCTTTCCCCATCCTGATATCTGCTCCCCCTGAGTGGTTCCCATATCAGTTGATAGTAACTCCATCCATCCAGTTGCTCTCTCTCTGAACACCTTGGACTATTCTGCATTCACAAGTCCTCTTGGTTCTCTCTTCAGGGTATATCCCCAATCTGCTCACTGTCCACACTGCCCACATGCTGGTGTGAGCCACCGTCTCCTGCCCCCTGGTGGCTGCCATGACATCCTAACAGTTCTTTCTCCTGGCCACTACCCTTGTTCTGCTAAGGTCTTCCCTCAACCCAGCCATCCATTGGCTTACTACCCCTCAGTGACTCAGCTGCTCCTAGTTAGCCTTTAGTTCCATCCTTTCTCACTGAGAGTAAAAGCCAAAGCTCCTACAGCAACCTACAAGGCCATACCTAAGTTGGTCCTTGATACCATTTCTACTTCATCTCTCCAACTTTCTCCCTTAGTCACTCTGCTCCAGCCACACTGACTTCCTTGCTATCGTGAACATGTGTGACAGGAACGGCCCCTGCCAGAGAGCCTTTGTGCAGGGCCAGTTTCCTGAGCCTTGAACTCTCGTTTCATCTGTCCTCATGCTAACTTCTAGGGACCGATGAGTATAAACACACCTTTCTTCATGACAGCCATTTGTTTCCATGACCGCATGTCTCGCCATGCCTGGTTCAGACATTTTACAACAACCGGCACAGTGAGCAGAATAGTTGGACACAAGATGGAAATGATAGGTCCTTAGACTGCTGTTGGCTCACTAACTGGGTCCAACAGGCAGCATCTACTGCCTGGAAAGCCATGCCCGTTTGTTGGCACATTTGCTGCTTGACAGCTACTGTGTTGTGTTGTTTTTGTCAGGGGTTGCCGTGAGTTCCCAAAAGTTGAAAAACTGTTGAAAAAGAATTAAAAAGCTGAGTCATCCCTACGCTGCCAAGTAGGCTGGAGTGTCCAGTATCTGAGACTGAGGACTTGGGGACATTCAACTTATTTCTCCATGTCGGCGAGGGACCCAGGGTCCAGGACGGAGAGCCTGGGACAGGGCCATACAGGTAATTAGCTACATCAGTATTTCAAAGCGGTGCCTGCACCAGGGAGGAGTGATTACCCTCCACGTGCCGTTTGGGAGGCTCATCCGAGCACCAGCAGTACTGATGAGTGATGGGGCCGACCGAGTCATTTATAGGGAAGTGCTTAGTGTCTAGGACCTTATAGGCTCCTGGGGTCTCTCAGTAAGCCCCTTTTCCTTCTGAGCTCCACTGAGTCAATTTTGGCCTTTTGCATAGGGTAGTGGGAGAGTGTTCCGCGGGAACACACCTGTGTGTGTTGCGGGCCATTCGATGAGTCAATGTGAGGAACTCGGGACCACAGCATCCCACAAACACTGTTGTTTAGGTGGCAAACTTCTCCGCCCTTGTCAGCCTGTTGCTGTCATGATTGGTCCCCCAAGCCAGTGGGATACAGGAGGTCCTTTCCCTGGAGACTAGCCACTCAATGTTTAAAAAAGAAGGACAAAGGAAAAGAACAACTGGTTCCAGCTCCTCCCAAAATGTCCCAAGAGGTGGTACACTCAACTTAAAAAATTGTAAAATGTGTAATCAACACTCATGGATTATCTTAAGTGCTGCTTCTCAAACTCAAAAGCGTCTCAAACTCAAAACAAAGAAGTTGAAAGATAAAGCTGATGCCACTGTGGCTTTCTTGGATGTAAAACCCCAGCCCTCTGAGGTTGAGTGGGACACCCTAGAAAGGGGGCCACCACCATTCACAGCAGAGGTCACTGAGGAGAGACAGGAGTTTATCATCTAAATACTCAAAGGAAAATGACAAAGGAGAAGAAATGGCCAGGGACACAAAAGAAACCAAAAAAAAAAAGAAAAAGAGGGGGCGTGGACGGTTAGCTCGGTTGGTTAGAGCCTGGTGCTGGAAACACCAAGGTTGCCAGTTGGATCCCAGCATGGGCCACTGAGAGCTGTACCCTCTAAAAAAAAAAAAAAAAAAAAAAAAAAAAGAAGGCGGAAGAAAAAAAGAAAGATGCATTTAGACACCTGGAAATCTAGAGATACAAGCCATTCTAAAAGGTTTTTTAATGGAAAAAGAAAGAAGGGGGAGAGAGAGAGAGGTTTGGAGAACCTGGGAACAAAAAAGGCTACTTATAAGGCAGGCCAGTGGGCCCTCTCCCTCTCCTTGTTTTCCTGTAATTAATTGCCTACAAGCCTTTCACTGTGAGCTATCAGCCAGAAACAGAAACTAATAAAAACTCTGGCTTCTTCAAGGGGCTAAAATCCTTAAAAATGGGGGTGGAGGCGGTGGGGAGCAAGGGAAGAGAGAAAAACAACCTTTGATTATATATAAAATATCTAAAATTACTTAGAAGCAGCAAAAGTTGTTGATTATGCCTGATTATAACAATATCAGTGATTAGGTTGGTGCAAAAGTAATTGCGGCTTAAAAGGTTAAAAATAATTGCAGAAACCACAATTACTTTTGCACCAACCTAAGAACGACATCAGTAATTATGACGTAACTAAAAAAAAATGTGTCAATCAGCGTTGAATGTTGGGGAAAGATGCATTCAAGACAAAATATGTGGCTGTATCCATCCAGTACTGTGTGTAGGAAGTGGATCTTGGCTTTCAGATTTGATTTCTCCAAATGCTATGACAAGTCTGGCCTCATTTTGTATTGAGAAATAATGTGCATGGTGATTAGGAGTGTCAGCTATGAAATCAGCATCCCTGGGTGTGATATGACTCTAGACTCCACCCATTTGAGCAGAGTGAAGTTGGATCAGATATTTAATCCATCTAACAGTTTTCTCATGTGAAAAATGGGGTTGATGAAAATGCTGTGTAGGATTGTTGTTGGGATGAAGCAATTTGGCACAGTGCCTAACAACTGTAAATATTAGCTGTGAATTTTCCTTTCGGCTGTATAAGCTGTGGCTTTATTACATTGGCATATCCTCGTACAGTTGCTCTTCTTACCATCTCATTAGGTAACCTTCAAAGGAAGATCAAGACCATGTCATAATATTTTTATGTGTTGTTAAGTGTCTGTGTGTTTTTATGTGTTTTAGAATCTGGCCTCGGAGCCATCAAATAGTAAGTCTTCACATAAACCTGCCTAGGAGACAAGATTGTAATAAATTCATATCCTGATTACACATCTGCATTATGTAAGCTGGAGTGTAATGAAAAATAAATTTACAAGTATTTGGGGGAACTGAGGAGAGGAAAGATGGTTCTGAAAATTTTTAATAAAAATAGTTAATACAGGTTAATAAGTCAGTGCCTGTCTGATAAAGTCAAGAGAGAGTGAGCGCCATAGAACGTGGTAGTTCATGTTGAGATTTTTGTCTTTGTCTTATTTTAATGAACCTATAAATATGTATAATCATTTTACCAATACATGTCTGACATCAGACTGTTCATACTATCGTTCTCATAAGAGGTAAAATTTCTAAATTATTGTCTTTGGGAGGATTTCACTACCCTAACTTCTGTGCTTGAGGAGAACCTATCACAATTTGGCACTAAATTTCATGGACTACAAAAGAGGGGAGCACTGACTCTTTGGGAGCAGAAACGTGTAGTAGAAAGGTCTTTGTGCTGGGACTCAGAAGACCACCTGCTAATCTGCACTGGGCCTGGGTGAGTCCCAGAACCGAGGGTGGGCTCTATCTTCCGTCTATAAAATGAAGGGGTTTGAACTTCAGTAAAGCTCTTAGAGGCCTCCCTTTCTGAGATTCGATTGCTCATTTTATTGCTCTTAGCTTTATTATACTTCACATATGTATATTGCATTACTTTTACAAATTGAAGGGTGTGGCAACCCTGTGACAAGTGAATCTATCAGTGCCATTTTTCCAATAGCATTTGCTCGCTTTGTGTAGCTGTGTCACATTTTGGTAATTCTCACAATATTTCAAACTTTTTCATTATTCTTATATTTGTTATGGTGATCTGTGATCAGTGATATTTGATGTTACTAGGGCAACACCCTCCACCAGAAAAAAGATTACACTCGCTGAAAGCTCAGATGATGGTTAACATTTTTGAGCAATACAGTTTTTAATTAAGGTATGGACATTGCATTTTAGACAAAGTGCCATGGCCCACTTAATAAACTACAGTAGAGTGCAAACATAACTTTTATATGTACTGGGAAACCAAAAAATTTATGTGATTTGCTTTATTGCAATATTTGCTTTATTAGGATGGTCTGGAACCGAACCCTCAATATCTCCTAAATATGCCTGCATTTAGAAAAGACCCTAAGAAAGGTGTAACACAAATTCTCAAAGATTTTAATTGGTTCAAAGAGAAACAAGGGCTTTATTAGATTTTTATTGTTGCTGTAACAAATGACCACAAACTTGGTGGCTTAAAACGATGCAAATTTATGCTCTTTTAGTTCCAGAGGCCAGAAATCTGAAATCAGTTTCACCAGGCTAAAATCCAGGTGTTGGCAGGACTGATTCCTTCCAGAGGCTCTAGGGGAGAATCCATTTCCTTGCTTTTTGGAGCTTCTAGAAGCTCCCTGCATTCCCAGTGCTTTCCGGACACATCACTCCAACTTCTTGCTTTCATCATCATATTTCCTACCTCTGTAGTGAAATCTCTCTCCGCTTCTTCTCATATGAGGATACTTGCAATTATATTTAGAGCCCACCAAAATAATCTCAGATCATCTTTCCATCTGAAGATCCTTAACTTAAGCACATCTGTAAAATCCCTTTTGCTATTTAAGGTCACGTTCATAGGTTCCAAGGATTAGGGTTTAGATATCTTCGGGGGTTAGTATTAAGCCTACCACAAAAACCATCCCCAAAATCCAATAAATGAAGTCTTATTGGAGCCAGTAGAGAGAGAAAAAGGATACAGGTTGATTGACATTAGGTTTCGAAAGTCAGTAGAATTTTAACCTGTCATACGAGGAGAAAATTCGTGTCTGATAAAATCTAGTGCTAACAATATATGGCAATATGGAAAACAGATTTTTCCCAAAATATTATTTTTGGAGGGCAATTTGGCAGTATCCATCTAAAATGTACACTAATGCTTGATCCAATAGTTCCACTGTTTTAAATTTATCCTACCAACATACCAGTAAAATGTACAACTGCCTTTATGTTCAAGAGGTTCTCTGTAACTTTGGCTGTTAAGAGCAAAACTTAGGGAATCCAATATACCCATTGGTGAAGGACTGGCTTAATAGATTGTGGTATGGACACACAAAGAAGTCCTCTTGGCTCTTAAAATAAATGATGTAATGAAAATATTTACAAGATATAGTATTACATAACAAAGGTAAGGTGCATGGAAAAGTAAATATTATTTTTGATCCATTTTGTGTCAAAGTAATAGGTTATTTATAAACTGCAATTGGCATGATTTTTTCTCTGAAAACATCTCTATCTATATTTCCTTTTCTGACAGGAAATTATTAATAGCAATTTCCTTTGAGAAGAGGGTCTCTAGGGATGGAAGAATGTGTTTCGTTTCTGCCTTATACTTTTCCTGTTCAGTTTGAGGTTTCTAGCTATGTGCACATTCGTATAGCACAGTGTTTAAAAGTGCAGCCTCTGATACCAGTCTGCCGGAATTTGAATTGTAGTACAAATAAGGTATGTCAGTTACCTTTCTGTGCCACAGTTTCCACAACTGTAAAATGGGGATAATAATTGTACTTTAGTCATAGTCTTGTTAAAAGGATTAAGAATAAATGACCCAAAGCACTTAACACATGCCTGACACATTGCAAGTTCCTAAAATATTATCTATTATTACATGTTGCTTTAACTCAATAAAGTTATTTACCCAAAGTCAGTGGATATTATCCAGGCAGTAAAACTATGGGATATTTTTGTTTCTTCTGAATATTATCTGTATTTTACTGAAAGCCTACTAAATGCTATTTAAAAAGAGAGAGAGTATAAGTTAGCATAGGTCTGCACAGTGACAGGGAGACTTGAGAGGTATTTGAGCAGAGGAAGCTCGTAGCACAAACGAACATAACTAATACTTCTCTTGTCCCTTATAGTTTACAAATTACTTTCAGGAATCACTTAATGTTTTAGGTTTAGGGGAGTGCCCTGCCAGTAGACAGAGGTAAATTGGAAGGGAGGTTGGCACCAAACCATCCAGAAGTGGGTTGGTAGAGTAGATAATGTGTGTCCTGTTTCAGGTGCTGGAAACAGGGGAGAGTAAGGTTGCATAGGAGTGGGACCTGGTAATTCATTGAATAGGGTGATGAAAGAGAATGGGAGTCAGGATTTCCAGGGTGGAATCATCCTGGAAATGGTGATTATTAGCAACACAGAAATGATGGTATTAGCAACACAGAAAGTTCGGTGACAGGTAGTAAGGTCGAGGCTAGTATCTAAGACTCAGTGATGAACTTGTGATGAGTTTGGACAGAATGTTGTCATTGAGAGGTTATGTACGTAATTAGAGAGAAATTAGTAAAATACGAAAGTGAGTAAGTCAAATAACAGTTTAGAGCAACAGAGATATCTATTATAAAGCCCAACATACATAGATATAGATACAGATATAGATATAGATATAGATATAGATATAGATATAGATATAAGTATAGGTATAGGTATAGATATAGATATAGATATAGATATAGATATAGATATAGATACATCCCAGAGGTGCCAAAAAATGTATACACATGACTTATATTCATCTTTTGTTATCGGTATATATTGAGTATTACAATCTTAACACAGCTTTTACCCTTCTTAAAATGTGTATACCTTTTTCTTGGCACCCCTGTATATATATGCTGATTCATTTGGTCTGTTTTGAAAATCTCAGGTTAAGATATCAGGTGGAGCTACTGTGTTATATAATCAGAATTAATATGCCACCTAAATTATTTATTAATGACTGCTTTGATCCTCAATTTCCTCCCGCAAAAAATGGGGATAATACTATCTATTATGTTATGTTAAACAAGATGATATTTGTATAATGCTTGGATGTGATAATGCTCAGTAAATTTTAATGGAGGCGAGAATGGACCCTGGGGGGATATTTGTTCTTGGTACCTTCTGACTGTATGTAGACTCTTCCACCAACCATCGAAATCGTCAAGACAAATTTACTATTTACTGCTTTTTACTGTTTACTACTGTATTCCATTTCGGCTGTGGCTGCGAGTAGGGAAGCAGGGTTTTGAATCATCTAGAATCGATGTCTTCAGACAAAGTTCAGCAAACAGAGCACCTGCTGGCTTTCTCCTTTCCTCAGCAGGTGTAATACTGCAGGGTGGTGGCTCTATTGCCTCATTTGAACCTCCACCATTAGCTTCCTGGAAAGTCAGCGTCCACATCTTAGATGAGCATTTTCTCATCCCAGGACTTTGTGCTGAAGCTTTATGGTTAAGTGTGAGCAGGTTTTATGCAATTAGCCAGATGTTTGGGCAGCTCAGAGATGGGGACCGTCTTCCGGTCCTTGTCAGTGGAACTTGGCAGTTTGATCTCCACCTGAAGTTACAGGAAAAGGAATTTAGCAAAACTTGAAAAATCTTGAAGAAAACAGGCAGGGGGGAGAGAGACAGAGACTTTTCCCCGTGTTAAAAACCGATTAAATGTGATCCTTCTCCACACTGACTGAAATTCCCTGCATGTGAAATTCCAAAGAACAGACATTCAGACAGCAAAATGTGAGAAAGAACCCAAGCACATAAATCTCTATTTGTCGACAAGGAAATGACTAACACCGTTCCCGCTAGTCCCTGCAGTGTGAGAAAGCCCAAGAAAGCAATCCCAAGTAAGCACTTACACATACATGTGCGTGTGCACACACACACACGTGTGCAAACAAAATATGTAAGTATGAAAGTATGAAGCTGTTCTAGGACTTTCTGTATCTTCTGTCTCTAAGTCCACTTTGTCTGAAATGACAGAGTTGGTGAATCTCTTACTCAGTTTCTGCAGTTCACCCAAATATCAGTGTCCCCTGACTCCTCGACAGGTAGAGATCCACATTTATGGTTTGGATGGCAAATTGCTCAGCCTTACAGAGTAAACTTCCAAAAGTGTGAATATGTGAATCATACTGATTTTGAACTTACACACAGACATCACCAATAACCATACTACCAGTAGTGTCAAGGGATGAAAACAAGCCTCATATTAGAAGGCAAGAGACCTGGGTCTCAGGTCTGTCTCTGCTCCTCTGTGATGTTGCCTGCGTCTTCTCATCTTACCAAGCCTCAGTTTGCTCATCTGTAAAATAGGGCTAGGAATGATTATCTCATAAGTCGTATCTCCTAAGCCTGGCTCCTTCTTCTTAACCTCATTCTGTTTCATCTTTATCCAAAACTTAATATTTTCTAAGGATTTTTCAAAATATTCTCTATCAGCAGACAGATTTGAGGCAAATTTTCTTCTGTCAAGTGTAGATAGGGTAGACAAAGGATTATGGTGATGAGGGATTACCAAAACATAGTGGAGGACACACTTTGTCAGTATTACCTAGTCAACAGTGACATTCTGAAAACATTCTGTCATGTTTTTAACAGATGTTAGTGTCTGAGATAATGAAATAACATCACAGCCCAAAGAATTTAATGTTCAAGTCAGATAGTGATAAATGTATACAAACCCATATTTTTAAAAATTACATTTTCATTAGCTCTTACTCTAAATCAGGATAGAACTACATCCCCACAGTCCTACCTACTTCTTGAGTAATAGGAGGGCAGCCTATTTGCTTTACAGCCACACCGTTGGAGAAACACCAGAAGGGAAAAACAGCGCGAGGGGTAAACCGCAGACTTAGAATTTCAGAGTCCACTTAAATGGCAGTTTAGCCTTGGCTTTCTCCAGTGCGTCCGAGCTTTGGAAGCGGGAGGCGATTGTCAAAGGCACAATATGATTTGTTCCTGATTATGAAAAGCGCCTCCTCTTCTCTCTCCCTTCCTTATGAATGCCACATGGCAGATTTATCAGTTCTTTTCCTACAGGAAAGAGAACAAAGGATGCAGATAATCATGAAAATACGCTCTGCATATAGATGTTCTAAGTAAATGACAGTTTAGAACTTATTTATTTTGTTAAAATGAACACTCATTAATAGTTATTGAATGCAATTAATTCTTAAATGTTCCCATGATGCTAGGTTTTTAAAATGAATATTGAGCTTTTAATGAATTGAATTTAAATAACCAATCTTATATTCCTGGAGAGACACCATAGTCTGCACCAAGAGCTGTTGTACAGATAGCATTGTATACCAAACTTTTTTTTACGTTTCTTAACATTTATTAAGCTCTGACTGTGAGCCAGGGACTGTTTGCAGTGTTTTATAAGCATCTCATTTAATCTTCCTCACATTAGCTGTATGAGGTACATCTATTATCCCTATATGACCCACAAGCAAACTAAGATACAAGTCACACAGGGGTGAATGCCAGAGGCGGGGTCTGAACTTAAAGATCCCTGGGGCAGATATTATTGCTGGGACAGAGTAAAATAGGTTTTTGGAGCAACGGAATATAAGAAGGACTCTTTCTCTGCTCATGGAGAAAACATGGACTTTCTCTCTTTAATGACAGTAAAACTCTGGTGAAACAGTGTTTTTCTCATTGACTTTAATCCAATGTTTCTCAGCCGCTGCACTATTGACATCTTGGGCCAGAAAATTCTTTGTTGTGGGGGTGTCCTGTGCATTGCACAATGCTTACGGGATCCCTAGATGCCAGTAGCAACACCTACACCTGAGTTGTGACAGCCAAAAATGTCTCCAGACATTTCCACATGTTTCTCTAGAAGCAAAATCACTCCTTTGAGAACTACTGTTGGATTCTATAATCAAATCATTCACTTTGCTTTAGTATCTCTGCCCACAAACCTGGCATGGAAAGTACTGAACTATAGAAGTATGTGAAATCATGTTTATTTTATGTACCCGTCATAGACGATTCTAATTTTCACACTATTTAAATGAGTAACGTACTGTGAAATATACAAGAAAAGTATTTTAAATCCCATTTGCCACTAAGGACATTGAACCACAAACAACGGAAAGGAGACATCAAGTTTCGTTGAAAGAACTCAAAACACAGAACATTATTTGAGTTTTTCACACCTGCAAACTCATTAGCGGACCGTGGGACAATCTCAGATTTTCAGCCTCCGTTTTCCTCATCTCTCCAATGAGAATCATAATGTGCTCCTCAAAGAGCTCGGAGATGGGTCAAGTCAGAAGTTCCATGTAAAAGTGCCCAGTGTTACCAGCTTTTATTACTGTCGATTTGCCCATGGTCATCCAGGAAAGTAAGGGCTGATCTGATAGTTAAAACATCACAACTACTATTCTTTTCCCTTAGACTGAGTGTGACAAATATGCGGTCCCCACTCCCCTGACTGTGCAGATACCGCTAAGTAATCACACATCTTTTTCCTGGTGTGACCCCAGAGTTTCTCAGCAGCACACTCTGGACAGCAGTAAAATAAAGGTGAGATTTTGAACTTGAAACCAAATCTATTGGTTATTTTTACATTAGATAATGCTACTCCTTGGTTCTGAATCTTTTAGGGATCATGTACTTTATATAGTAGCCCCCCGTTATCCATGGGGGATAAAATCTAAGACCTCCAATGGCCGCCAGAAACCACGGATAGTACAGAACCATATATTATATAATATATATACATATATGTGTGTGTGTGTGTGTGTGTGTGTAGTGCCAAATAAATGTATACACATTTTAAAAAAGGAAAAAAATGTATTAAAATTTTAATACTACATATATACTGATAACAAAAGATGAATACAAGTCACATTTGACTTCTGCAATTACAAGACGTGCTCAAAGCGGTTACCATCAGCGTCATTTTCATGCAGTTTTTTTCCTTTCTTAAAATGTATATACATTTTTTTGGCACCCTCTGTGTGTATATGTATGCATACATACTATTTTTTCCTGTACATACATACCTCTAATAAAGTTCAATTTGATAAATTAGGCACAGTAAAAGATTAACAAGAATAATAAAATAGAACAATGATAACAATGTGCTGTAATAAAAGGTATGTAAATGTGATCTTTCTCTCAAAATATCTTGTTCACGGTACGAACAGCGTGGATACACTCGACAAAGGGATGATTCACATCCCAGGTGAGACAGAGTGGGATAGCACGGCGTTTCATCACACTGCTCAGAAGGGCATGCAGTTTAAAACTTACGAGTTGTTTCTTTCTGTAATTTTCTATTTAGTATGTTTGAACCACAGTTGACTGCCAGTAACTAAGACCACAGAAGCAAAACCATAGGTAAAGGGAAACTACTCTACATGCCTTTTTATATAAAATGTTAATATTTTGGTGTTTTTACCAAGCACCATGAACAGTCAGGTATAATTGACCGATCCAACATTTATTGCAGGACTTCTAAATTTATAGCCTGTGATAGTCAGCAATCTGCAGCCTCCTTTGGGAGGCAAGCATTAGCACAACAGTTCTCAGACATTAGAGCGAGTCTGACACGCCTGAATAGCTGTTGAAACAGAATGCTGGGCACATCCTCAGGATTTCTGACTCAGTGGGTCGGGCTGGAGGGGGCTTGAGAATTTGCATTTCTAACACTCCCAAATGATGCTCATACAGCGGTCCAGGTACCACATTTAACAACTGCTGCACTAGTGAAAAGACAACAGCCTTCAAGCAAGAAGACCTCAGTTTAAGAAATCCTTCTCATTTTCATAACTCCTGTAATCTTGGAGGAAACAGTAGACCTTTCTAGGCTTGAGGTTAGTGCTTTGTAAAGTGATTAATGAAGAATGATCTGCTTACCTCATAGTAGTGTTTTGAAGATTAAGTTACACAGAGGATGTGAAAGAGTCGTGCAAATGGCCAATGCGCTAGATGAATAAGTGCTTTTTTTTGTTATTTGGGGCAGGTGCCTTTTTAGCCTGGAATTTCGACCACCTATTTATGGACCCACCTCCTCCATCTGAACAATGGCGGTCTCTCCTCTCCCAGAGCCATGGGCCAAGTGCAGCAAGGAGCTGCAGGAACCATGTCTCTTCGATGTATCCACATCTTCCTCAGGTTTATCTGGAGTCTACATGAAGGAAATGGTTTCCGAATGTTCTGGATATTTGGCTCAAGGCATTGTTCCCCTTTGCTGGTCTATAGGGACTAAAGGATCTGTCGATCAGAGATGAAGAAGGGTGGAACCACTAGCCATTGGCAGTTATTCCTCAGAGATTTGCTTGTGACTCATGACAGCTACTTGCCAGGGGCAGGGGAAGAAAAATCATCTGGAAAACACCCTCAATATAATGAAACAAACATTCTGTGAAAGTGGGGTGGGGGGGGATGAAAAGAAAGGCTACACAAAGTCGATTTCCCCTAGGATCCCTGTCGGTCTGGCCTAAATTTTTTCACTGAGAGTAGGAAAAAACCCAGATCTTGAAGTTAGGTTCAAGTCATCATGTCATTGGAGATGTTACTTCTCAACTCTGATAGTTTCAAAGCATGGAGGCAGAGACCATCTGTGTCTTTTTACTGTATCCTCAGTTAACAGACACAGATCAGCTAGCTGCTCACTAAATACCTTTTCAATAAAATTCTCCTAGCCTTAGTTCCCTCCCTCGTTGTCAAACAAGACTAAGAAGGCATAGCCCTTACGGCTGTTCTATATAGTCAAGGAGCTAATGAACAATGCCCAGAACACAGTAGGTCCTCAATAAAAAGGGCCTACAATTAGTGGAAGTGGATATTTTTGTTCTTAATGGCTTATTCATTTAACTTACAGGCATTAACTAATTTAAGGTCTTTTGGGACCCATGTTTTGATTATCATTTAATTGTCCTAGAAAGAAAAAGAACAGAAGACAGTATGTCACTATTTTGGGTTTTAGCTCGTGGCATAACTAACTGTCCCTAATGTGATGAAACTAGTTTATTCCCTTGTCAGCTGGCCTTTCAGCTTAATATGCTCGTAGTTCTCTTAATTTTGTGTCAGTTGCAGTTTTCCAAATCTCGGTTGTATTTTGTTTTGTTTTGCACTAATAGTAATAGGAAACACTTATAGGGCACTTATGACACCATGGCCTGTATGCTTTGCATTTGTTACACAGTTCTCCTTGTAGCAATGTATGAGGTAAGCACTGTTATTATCCCCATTTTGCAGATGAGCAAACTAAGGTGCAAGGAGGTCAAGTAACTTCCTATGCAGTTAGCAAGTGGTATTGCCATGATCAGAGCCCAGATGGTCTCCCTCCAGAGTCTACATTTTTCACTGTACCCCATATTGAATCGCTTTATAAGGGTTATCTCAATGAATCATCCTAGCAACTCTATGAGATAATTGCTGTTTTTATTCCCAATTTAATTGGGAAAAACAAAGGATTAGAAAGGCAAAATCCCATGATTTATTTAGTATGGAAGTGGGACTGAAACTCAAGTGCAGCCAATAACCAGTGCCAATGCATGATGCCCTTATTCACTGTTCTGTTGTATGTTCATACATAACTACTCGTATTTTCCTCTTTAGCCCCACTCAGTGACACTTTACACCACTGTTTCTCAAACTTAAATAATATCTGATATTATGAGACATATAAAAAGAAAATATTTGCAGACCCCAATGTTGATTTAAATTATTTTTGTTCTATGAAGATAATACAAATATAAAACTTGATATATATTTTCTATGCCTGCAGTTATTTTATAATTGCAAAACCGAAATGAATTTACAAATCAAATAAGAATAAAGCCAAAAAAATCCATAAAATCCCAATTAATATGAATAGCATCAAATGTCATTTCAAGGGCAAAGTTTTCTCATAGATCATTTTGTACTGAAATGATGCTTGCAATATGACCATGGTCCTAACTGCTATGAACAGTTGTTTTGAGCCCGGCCCTCCTGCCTACCATATATCCTGTGATAATGTAATCTCCCACCCACTGTCTTCCTTCCAAGTACTGGGAAACTTTTGTCCAAACAATATCATTTGGCTTTCATATGTCCAGAGACATTTGCATAAGAAGTCCATCTCTTTGCCTACATAATTAGCCCACAGTAATGAAAGTGGCTTAATTTGGTGCCGATTTGTCCATTACACAGGGCACACATGGCTAGTTCCTTAACAAACTCCTGTGGAGGGTGAAGACAAATTCGATCCATTAGTAAACTTCATTTGAAGGTCGCCTGAAATGGAAAGGTCCCTGCAGCTCTCAGTCTTAAACAGCTGGAACCACTTAAGTGCCTTCAAAAGAAACTTAAAATGTTGTCTCAAAGTAGACTCGTAGGAAATACCCAATACACACTAATGCGCGTGTGCGCACACACACACACACACACACACACACACACACACACACACAGCCTTTATGTTGTTTTAAATGCCAAATTAAATTCAATTTTAATGAGTTTTAAAACTTCAGCTCTGGAAGAAGGGAAACAAGTTTTTAAAAATTAGAAGCAGTTCCATAAGTAAGTGAACTGAATGCCTGTTAGTTCCATTAACCAGGAAAAACGGGAGCATTTAAAGATTAACGTGTGACCTCAGATTTTGATTCAAAATTGAGTTGCTTGTTCTGACTTCTAAGTAAAGAGAGGAAGGGACCCAGAAGGGAGTCAGGTGGAGAACAGTCATGGAAGTCATCTTTTTTTTTTTCTTTTTCTCTTTTTTTTTAACATGGAACATAAAAAAAAAAAAAAAAAAGCTGCTCAGGAGAAAAGGAGCTAGCGTCCTATGGAGATGAACTTCTGTAACCACAGGCGAGACTGCGGCTCCAGATTTTTAAAAATCTGTGGGACAAGTTCATTTCTAGGACCAGGGAGCTTTGTATACAGTCTGGGAGGACTGAAAACACCGCAGTTAAGAGAGTTACTTTCATTTTGCCTCAGGTGTAGGAAATTAAGGGAGTTAGAAGTCAAAACTCAGAAACGTTCTCTTTTCCAAACTGAAAATATTATTTAACGAGACTTTGATCATTTCTGTATATTAATCACAGGAATTTTAGCAGTAGAAATAAGCTAACATTTATTTACATTTTCTGGGCTCATCTCTTTGCGTTGATTATTTTATCTGGTCCTCTTGATGTCAACCACCACATGAAGTGGTCACAATTAAAATTCCCATTTTTATAGGAAGTTTAGCCATGAAGAGGTTAAAGAATTTTCTGAAGTTACACATCTATCAAATGACAGAACCAGGATCAGAGCCTCGGTTTCTCTGATCCCTATACTGGAGTTCTTAATCCCTAGCACCAACTTTCCTTCCAAAAAGCACTGTCCAGGTAATCAAATCCTAATAATATAATGCACCCTAACAATTAGCTGTCAGCCTGCTTGGATTATTGATGAGAAACCTGAGACTCAGAGATGTTAAATGAATTCCTCAGTTATACAATTAGAAGAAAAACCAGATTTCAAACTCCCAGCTCAATGTACTTTCTACTACACATATTATTTTTGGAAAATATAAAACTATTAACATTCTGTGTTTTAGATAGAGTTGGAGACTCATAATTATGGATATCCGGTAGCTACTTTTAAAATATTAATTTCATATATAACAAAACGGAGGCTCAGAAATGTTAAGCAAATTCTTAGTAATCTCAAAATTGATGGTTTTGGTTTTTGTAAAAAAAGAAATCATTGTTGAGTATAAAATGGATTTGCCCTGCTCCTTTTTCTGTTAACTTTGCCAAGCACTCTCACAGGCTGCAATGCTGGCTCCGAAGCTAATTCAGCTCTTCCACAGTTTCTGTTCATATTCAAATACCTTCTGGCCCGTTTCCAGTTTACCCTAAGCCAGGTTACCTCTCATTGTCATTCCCCTATAGCCTCTGAAGGCATTTGAGTTTGTTTGTGCTAGCAGGGTCCTTAGAACAGCTATCTCAGTTTGCCCAGGACTGAGAAGAGAGTTCTCAGGACATGGGCTTTTTGGTGCTAAAACCAGGAAAGGTTTGGGCAAACCGGGATAAGTTATTAACCCTATTGGGTATCCATGAAGTATTCACCATTTTAGGGGGTGGGACATGGAAGCCTAGCTTCATAAACACATCTCAAGCATCATTCATTCATTCATTTTAATAAACATGTATTTTCTACTCTATGCCAGACAACTGCTAAGCACGAGTGATAAAGAGTAGGATTTTTTAAGCCATGGAACATTTGGTGGTGTTATACAGCAATAGTTGATTGACTCAATAGACTATAACTTTAGGCGGCCAAATATTGAGGTGGGCAGGATAGAAGACAGAAGGGAGCGAGGAGAGAAGGCCAAAACATCAGTCGCAAACTGAGTCATCCTGCTGTGTGGCACCCAGGCTGGTTGAGTGGGTGCAGTGTGGGGGCCTGCTGGTACCCGAGCAGATCTAGGAAAGTCTGCTTGCTTTTTCTCAGTAGATACATTGTGTGTCAAATAATAACACAATTTAACATTTATTGACTGTTTACCATTTGACACCCATTGTGATAAAGAACACATAGAGATATAATGACAAGCAAAGAACACGTAGATTCATTTACAGAAAAAAAAAAACAATTAACTACACATACAATTACATTTATAAGGTGGCATACACATTGCTACAATAAAGGACAGTGGAAGTTGCCACTGGATAAATCAGAAGAGATTCTTGATAAGACTTGGAGGAAAAGAAACAGCTGTGGCCAAGAATGAAAGAGAGTTGGCTAGACAGAGGGGAAAGGGTGGGGAAAGAGAACATAAAATGTGATCGGCATCAGTTATTGAACTGTAACGATGCCCACCACTGTGTGCTTCCCTCGTATTGCCTTTGAAGCCAAGACTGTCTCGGTTTTGCAGATGAAGAAACAGGCTGGGAGTGGTTATATGACCTTCCCAAGGCCATGCAATGATTGGCAGAAGAGCTGTTGTTGGAGCCCAAGCCTTCCACTCGTAGCCAGAGCATCTTTCTTTGAGGCCACAACCAAGGTCCCAGGCTAGTGAAAAAAAAACAGGAAAAAGAAGGGTCCTTTCCCCAAGTTCATCATCACTTTTCTATCTTCCTGCAGATGGGGATTTCTTTCTGCCTTCCGTGAAAATAACCTTAAAGAACTGTGTCACACTCTGCTCAGAATAAGAGGCCAGCCGGTTGGTATGAGGCCAGACTATTGGTCACAACATCCTGAAAGCAAGAAAAGATCTATGCGGATGTTTTGCCGTGACATTGGCCCCCAAGCTCCCCACATGAAGCCTTTCCAGCCAGAGCCACCATTCACTTTTAGGGCTCACAGACAGAGACTAGATAGAGTCTCTAACCCCAAAAAAGGACGCTGGGGAAGTGAGCTTGAGAGTCCATTACTCTTAAAAGCACAGTGACATGGCAGAAAACAAAAAAGCAAATTTCAAAATGCAAAGCCCCCCAAACAACAATTTGGGGAAACAGCTATGGACCACATGAGCTTTGCTGCTAAGCTGCGTGTCACAGCTGGGCCTGATCAGGCTTTGGTCCAGGAAGCCTCTGCTCGCTGCAGGCTGCCCGGCACAGTGCTCAGAGGTGAAATCCAGCGAGACAGGAACATGATTCTGCATGCCATCGGAAGCAGCCCGGGATACTCTCAATGCCGGGGGACACAGAAACATCCTCACACACAAAGCCAGGGGCTTTCCATGCCTTGCCCAATAATACTCGTTTATTTGAAAAGGAAAGTAAGAAAAAGCCCCGCTGGTCAGACAGA
This sequence comes from Rhinolophus ferrumequinum, assembly GCF_004115265.2. Taxonomy (NCBI): domain Eukaryota; kingdom Metazoa; phylum Chordata; class Mammalia; order Chiroptera; family Rhinolophidae; genus Rhinolophus; species Rhinolophus ferrumequinum. Next base: position 59,432,446 of record NC_046297.1, read on the forward strand.
GAGCAGGTCTGCCCTCTGCACAGTGCAGGGACTGTTCTAACTTCATTCTTATGGAAGAGACACCCAGGATGCAGACTGTTTTAAATAACTGACTATTTGCTTCCCATTTGAGATGCATAATCGACTCAATGAAATGGGCACTTAATCACCCTCTTTTTGAAACAGAACAATTGAGTGGGTTGCTAGTCAAACATTTCTGTCTCTCACCCGGACCAAACATTTGTGGAATGAAAGAGGAAATTTCTCACTGTTTTGCCAACACAGACAGCCCTTTTCTGCCTTGCTGCCTTTGCATAAGCTGGTCCCTTTGTCTTCAAAACTGCTTTCTCTCTGTGGAATGCTTAATCACCCTTCCTGATAACAGTGATGGTGGTGATGACATGATGAGTGGCACCCTAAACCGGTGATGGCCCACTCAGGGCCTGCCCCTGCATCACACATGTTGCCTGTATTATTGAATTTATTTCTCAAAAATAAAGTGCTCTTATTAGCCCCTTTTTATAAGCTGCAAAACTCAGGCGCAGAAGTGTGTGTTTTCCAGGGCACACGGCAAGTCAGTGCAAAAAACACTGCACTACACATCAACTACAACGGATAAAAATGAAAACTACAAAGCACACCGAAGGTCAGCAAGGGCACTCTCCTACAGTGTTGGTAGGAGTGTAAATTGGTAGAACCACATTGGAAAACGGCCTGATAGCATTTATGAAGCTTAAAAGGCGGCATACAAGTAATTCCACTCCAAGATACATAGACCCTCTTCCCCCGCAAAATAGCAAATATATGTTTATCTAGTAAAGATGAATATAAATATAGCACTGATTCCATTCTAGGGTGTACAGAACCAAATGAAATGCAGGTACATGTTCACTAAGAGATTTAAACGATGTTAATTGCGCTATTTGTAATAGTCTCTCGACTTTAAACTATTCAAATGCCATCAACAGTAGAATGGGTAAAACTGGGTATAATTTCACAATGGAATAATAGAATGCATCATCAAAGTGAACAAATTGCAACTAGTTTTACAGAATAAAAAAACTCACACAAATTATCAACTCACAAAAGAAAGAAACCTGACAGAGAAAGTACATACAATATGATTTCACTTATATAAAGTTCAAAACAAGCAAAATGAATCTATGGTGTCATAAATTAGAATAGCGGTTTCCCTGGGAGGAGGGTAGTAATCACAACGTGAGTTCCTGTGGTTCTAATTATTTTTTCTTGATCTTGGGGCTGGTTCCACAAGTGTGTTCACTTTATGAATTCTCATACATTGGTATATTTACAATTGATTTCTTTTTTTCTTTTCTGTACATATGTTTAAAATACAACAGTTTTCAATAAAAAGCTTAAAATTGAAAAAATAAAGTCTGAACAAATTCAAAGCTTGTGTTCCTAACCCCTGAATATATATCCATACTTTAAAAACAATCCAGAGCACAATAATTCTGGAATACACACACACACACACACACACACACACACATGCACCCACACAATGCATATACAAATATTATATGTAAACATTATAATATAATATCCTAATATATACATACCCTATAATATATATTGTATATATGTATGTGTATTATAGCATGTATGTTTATATGTAATAACATTATCATATATGCTTATATGATATATATAGAGTGTGCATGTGTGTGCCAGGATATACTCAGGATGTAGTCATTATAGCTTCATTTATAACTTAAGAACTAGAAACAATGTAAATGTCTCATAATAGAAATGGTTGCATGAATTAAAATACATTTCACTGGGTGGGATATTATGCAGTTACTTTTCTTGGGAAAAGCTTTTCAAAACCAAAGGAAGATATATTTTATAATGTCAGGGAGAGAAAAAAGAATACGATCTGGTCCTCACTAGACCAGAACATCCTTGAGTGGAAAGCCTCTGATATATTTCTTTGTGCCCCAAGCTCTTAGCACCACCGTGTATAGCACATAACATTCTTTCTTCAGGTGCTTCGTCGATCAGTGAAAACCCACGTATGTTCTGAATTGGTACAGTCCATAGAATGGGCCAAATGTTTAAGACGTAATTTCTATGCTTTAGAAAACTGGCAGGATGAGCTATTGTGATCCACGTGTACCCATCCTGCTTAAAGCAATGAAATTAATTTGCAATCTATTGGACTGAACTTTGGACTCTTAATGTCCTTGAGGAGAGGTCTGCAAAGCACTTTCTCTATAGCAAAGACCCTCTTGGTTCTGAATGGAGAAACTGAGGTTCAAAATGTTGGACATCATATGTAGTCTTGTATGAGGATACCACAGAGAGAGATAAAGAAATAGAATCTATGCCGTGCATTAAACCCTTGCATTGTACACTTGAAAGTTGCTAAGAGAGCAGATCTTAAGTAGTTTCGCTATTAAATAAACAGATAAGTAACTATATGAAGTGGTGGAGGTGTTAATTAACTTGAGTAATCAACATTTTCAATTAATTAGCATTTACAATGTCTCTTAGCATTATTCGTCATATACTATCAATTGTATAGCATATGATTCAGCTCAGGACTTATGCATAGATGCCTAGAGAACCCATAGCACACAAACGCATTTGTGCTAAGGACTTTTAATTTTAACTTTCTTTTTTATTGATAAAATAAAGGCTACCCTGTGTGATGGCAATTGTACAGGTAACAGACTCAATCTGAGTTCAAATTCTGTCTCTGTCTTTTCAAATGTGTAATCTTGGGCAACATACGTAGGACCTTAATATCCTCATCTACAAAATCGAGATGGTTTTTCTATTCTGTTCCATTGATGTATCTGTTCATCCCTCTGCCATTTCCTTATGGTCTTGATTCCCGTAGCCTTTACCTCAGGTAGATATGACTCCTCTTGCTTTATTCAGGTTCTTCAACTGTTTCAGCTCTTTTGGGCCTTTTCATATGAATTTTAGAATAATCTTTCTCTGTGTACCAATAACATTGATGGAAGTTTAACAGGAATTGGCATTAAGCCTCCAGATTAATTTTGGAAGAATTGACATCTTTACTATGAGGAAACTTCCAATCAATGAACGTAGTATGCCTCTTCATTTATTTAGTCTTTTAAAAATATTTCTTTCATTAGCATTTTCTAATTTTCAGACATTGTAAATGTTTCACAAGATTTTTAACTGTATTTCCATTTGGAAAGATTGTAAATGATACTGTTTTTAATATGTGTGTCTACATGTTTGCTGTTAGTATATAAAAACATGATTAATTTGTATATATCCTACAATTTGTTGAATTCACTTATTAGTTCTAGGAATTTTGTTTTGTATGTTTCTAGTTGGTCTTGGGATTTTATATATACATAATTGGGTCATTTGCAGAAAGGACAATTTTATTTCTTGCTTTCCAATCTGTATGCCTTTTATTTATTATTATTGCTTTACTGTGGTGGCTACATTTTCCTTTACTGTGTTTATTAAGAGTGGTGAGAGTGGCCACTCTTGTCGCCACAACATTTTCACATCTTAAAAATCTCCAAAATCTAATCAACAGATAGACATTTTTGTGCCCTAACTGCACTTCATTATCTGTTGGGGTCCCCTTCCCTTCATGAACTTCAGGCCTTGTAGCTTCCTACAAGGGAAGTCCTCATGAAGAACAATATTCCAGAATTCAAAATTAAGTGCAGTGGTGATTCAAGTGAATATAGACTCTGAAGTGAATCAGATTGTTGGCTAAATTCCAGAGCCACTAATATTTATGGTGTACCCAATCTGTGTCAAGTTTTTCTTTCTCTCTCTCTCTTTCTCTCTTTCTCTCTTTCTTTCTCTTTCCATCCTTCCTTCCTTCCTTCCTTCCTTCCTTCCTTCCTTCCTTCCTTCCTTCCTCCCTCCCTCCCTTCCTTCCTTCCTTCCTTCCTTTCTTTCTTTCTTTCTTTCTTTCTGTCTTTCTTTCTGTCTTTCTTTCCTTTTTGGATAAAGCATGAACAAGATACATTACTGGATATTGTCAAGCTTACATCCCAGTGAGGGAAATAGTAAATAAAACAAATATATAATAATTCATATATTATTAAGTGCTATAAAAATAACAAAGCAGGTGGAGAGAAAGAGAATGGTGAGGTGTTGTCAAGAAAGTTTTTTTGAGTGGGTACCATTTTTGTGAGCATCTTCCTGAATCAAGGCAAAGAATATTAAAGTAAAAGAAACAGCAAGTGCAGAAGCCCTAAAGAGAATGAGCCTTAGTGTGTTGGTGAACTATCAAAAGGGCCGATGAGACTGGAAGGGAGTGAGAATGAGAGAGAGAAGGAAGAAATGGAGATGTAAGCAGGGGGTAGGGTGATGAAGACTATAGAAAACACTTTTCATATTTTATTTTAAGGGCAATGAGAAGCAATTGATGGTTTCAATCAGGGAAGTGACCTGATGTGCTTTATACATCAAAATGACGCTCTGTGAATGTTGGTGTTAGGAAGACTCCATGCTCACAGAATGCTGGCTTTTCTTGTGTTATTATTAAAACTATTTCATAGAATCAACTGATTTTCCTCGTGACAAATAGAAATGAGTTGCTTTGCTTTCTGGTAGAAGCGCATGCTACCATTAGTGTAACATGCTGTATGAAAGGAATCTATGGGGAAAATAATAAAAACCCTACCAATCATTATTTCAGTTCTGTGACATATTAGGAATGGAATTATTTGAATTTTTAAAGGATCATGAATATTAACGAATGTGTTTTTCGTCATTTTAATTATCAGGGTGAACTTCTCATCCAAGGTGTTCTTCTAACGATCTTTGATTCCAAAGGGCCATTTGATCTCTTTTGACTTTGATCAAAAACTAAAATCATTTCAGAGAGAACAAAAAATCTCATTGGGCACAGCCTTATTGCTATACGAGACAATTTAACCAAGAGGAGACTTCATCTCTTGCCACACCCCATTCTTGTTCTTACCTTCCAGACACTTCCTTGAATGTATCACCTCTGCTTACAACGTTCTTCCAAACATATTCAGTTAAATAATTTTTTCTTTAGCCTTTGAAATTCTATTCAGGTGTCATTACTTTTATAGTCAGACATTAAAGGAAACTCTAGTGTCTTTCTAGGTCCAGATAGTTCAGTCTCCCTGTTGCATTAGACTACATTCCTTTCAATGACATCATAAATTTGCAAAGCGAGGTTTCCCATGGATGCTGTGATAAAGAGCAAACGCTGAGCAAAAAAAAAAATCAATGTGGAACAGGTAATGTGGGTGAGGATATCCGATCTGATTTCCACTTTTGAGAAATTGTGCCATGTCTGACAAGTGCACATATCTCATTAGTAAGCAATTGTGGCCATTTCAGAATGAAAGAAAAATATTTTTTTCTTTCAGTGTACATGTTATTATTGTTTTTTTTCAAATGGCTGCTAAGTTGTTAAGACAGAAATACTTATTGTTTGGACCTACGTACCTAATAAAGGGAACTTTTAGGTATTTCTTTTGGTCTAGGAGTGCTGTGAAAAAAAATTATTTAGTCACTAAAATCAGCACCAATGGAGAGAGTTTGTACACCTCTGGCTTAGATATTTGTCTCACCGACACGGCCATGATTTTCTTAACTGCAGGGTAAAATTAGACTGGTAGAAGTAGAAATCAGAAGCAATCTTTTCCTTCTTCTGTGAGAGCTGGAAAACTTTTGGCTACCAAAAAGTAAAACAAACAAACAAACAATAACACAAAAGAAAAGAAGAAAACGATAATCCAACTCATATTGTCTTAATTAAGGAGGAGTCAGGAAATCATGCAGTGGGTACTGGCCTGTGTAGTATATTCTCTTATTTATCTCCTTCAAAGGAACTTGTCTCCCTTGCTTATGTTTGTTAGCACACTTCCATCAATTACATCACCAAAACCTTTCGGTAATCACATAGATGCTTACTAAGGAAATAACTGTGAAAAGTCCTAATAAGGAATATGAAGAAAGCATGTGAAAAGGAAGTTATAATGCCATTTCTTGCTAAATTCTCTGAAAGCTGTATCAAAAATATCTAATCAATTCTACTGCGTATTCAATCCCTAAAAACTATACCAAAATCCCTAAAAACAATACCAAAAAAGAAAAACTAAATGGATATATAATTTTGTTGCAAGTTATTAGTAAAAAATTATCTGTTGGGAGCAAAAGGAGTTGGGAAAAGGTATGTCAAAATTTTTTGTCCCTCATGGAATATTCACTGATAGAAACAGCCCTATTTACCCCTTCCAGATGAAAACTAGGGCTAGCAGATTTATCAAATAAAAAATTCAGGGTACTCAGTTCAATTTGAATTTCAGATAAACAAGAAATAACTTTTTCATATAAGTATGTCTCAGATGTTACATGGGACATACTTATACCAAAAAGCTACTTCTTGTTTATCTGAAATTCAAATTGAACTGGACGTCCTGTACTTAACCTAGCAACTCCAAAGAAAACAGAAATTCCCTCCAAAACACAATGGTTAATCAAGTTTAAATGTTATCATTTTGTATCCCCTAATGAAATCTAACACAGTGATTTTTGAAGTGGAGTCCCCTGAGCAGGCATGTCGCCATCACCTGAGAACTTGTTAAAATACAAATTCTTAGAATCCACCTCATAGCTACTAAATCAGAGATGCTGGGGCAGGGCCCCCAAGTCTGTGTTTTAATGAACTTTCCAGGTCATTCTTCCCCCAAAGATGTGTATGTCCTAATCTTCTGAACCTGTAAGTATCATAGGTTACAAGGCAAAGAGGAATTAAGATTGCAGAGGAAATCTTGGTTGCTAATCAGCCAACTTTAAAATAGGGAGAATATCCTGTATTATCCAGGTGGGCTAATGTAATCACATGGGTCTTTAAAAGAGTCATTCAGAAGAAGATGTGACACGGCAAGTGGACACAGAGAGATGCAACATCATTGCTTTGTAGATGGAGGAAGAGGGCTATGAACCAAGGAATCTGGGTGACCTAGCAGCTGAAAGAGGCAAGGAAACAAATTCTTCCCTAGAGTCTCTGGAAAAAAATGCAGCCCTGGTGACACCCAGATTTCAGTCCAGTGAGACTCTTGTCGGACTTTTAACCTGTAAGATACATTGTTATTGTTTAAGCCGTTAACTTGTGGCCGTTTGTTACAGCAGTGACAGTAAACTAACTGTGCAATGATCGTCAATACCTGCGAAAACCATTAACCAAAATGCCGCCTTGTAGTGCAGGGGATCCTGCCGACTACGCCATGTGTCGTGCGGGGTGTCAGGCGGGGTGTCTGGTCCCACTCCCCACATAAGAACGCAGGACATGGTGAGACCAAAAAGGAACACCCACGGAGCCATAGGTAGGGGAGTCACACCACTATACTCTCACTGGCGGCTGGGTTGGAGACACAGGAACCAGGAGCAACACAATTCTCAACCCTCACTGTGCCGCTTGCAGACTCAGCCACCATCTTCTTGCTAGTTCCCCTTTTTTCTTGCTAGCCTAGCCACGGCAGTTATATTCATGGCTAATGGCTCACTGGTTACAGCTGACGGCCAACTAGCCACAGCTGCTGGCCATTTGATCAGTCGATGGCCATTTACTACCTGAGCCAGCACCTTTCTATGTGAGGCCGAGAGCCTGGAAACTGCTTTTTGGGGCTCTGTCCCCACACGCCTCCAATGAAGTAATGGCATTGGGTTTGTCGGGAACATCAAACCCTTCTATAGTCATTCGTGTGTCTTATTTATAACTTATTTTCTATATACACACAGAGAATGTATGTCTTTTAAATTAAACATTGAGTTGTTTTTAAGGTTTACAGTTATATAGAACTAACAACCATCAGGTATAATATAGACTGAATGTTTGCATCCCCCCAAAATGCGTATGTTGAAATCTAACCCACAATGTGATGGTATTAGGAGGGAAGCTTTGGGGAGGTGATCTGGTGAGAAGGGTGGAGCCCTCACGAATGGGATGAGTACCTTTGAAAAAAGAGATGCCACACAGCTCCCTAGTTCCTTCCATTCTGTGTAGACACAGCAAGAAGACTACTGTCTATGAACCAGGAAGTGGGCTCTCACCAGACACCAAATCTGTTGGTAGCTTGATCTTGGACTTCCCAGCCTCTAGAGCTCTGAGTAATAAATTTCTATTGTTTGTAAGCCAAGCTGTCTATGGTATTCTATTCTAGGCAGCCCAAACAGACGAAGACAAGTTATAGTTAAGAAATGGTGAGATTCTGATTGTATAGCAGTAGTTGACATACCAAGGACCAGAATGAGCTAACCAGGTAAGCAGCACTGTTGTATACTAGTTTGAGCAACATGTTGGGTTGGAATGATTTCTCATACAATTGATGTCCCTGTTTTCCCCTTTCCATTCTGAGCAGTAGGAATCTCCAGTTTGCTCCGAATGGAAGGGGGAAAACAGGGACATCAATTGTTGTATGGGAGTCCTCCTGGGAATAGGTGCAGGAAGGGAGTAAAAGGAAGCACTAAGGACAGGTGTCCCGGAGGCCACAGAGCAGCCATGGGAAGATATTCTTATATCCTGACTTTACCACAGACACAGAATGCATCAAGTTTTAACAGCTTCCCCAGGAGGACTTCTCATTTTCTTCGCATATTCCGTTAGTACTTAAGTCTGTCTAAATTGGCATAAAGGAAGAATATTTATGTGAATGCAACCAGTGGCCTAAACACTGGTAAAATAAGGAGTTGTCTGTTTTCTTTTTAATTTTATTGAAAACATCACCTGTGGGCCATGTAAAACCTCTGCCAACACTTCTGACAGACAAAGAATCTTTAATTTCTATTCATTGAACTATCATTGTTGTCATAGTATTAATAGTAATATACAGCTGTAAAAATCCATTTGCTTGGGGTATAGAACAGTAAGTCTCTGTGAAAGACTTGGATGCTGTTACCTTTGGAGAGTTTCTTATTAGTGTGCCCTAGCTACCTCACCCCAAATTACAAGAACTAACTGATAAATTTGCAGGAATTTTGCAAACCTGTTGGTTAACATAGCCATTATTAAAATGTGAACTACATTAACTTAAAATTAAATAAAGCATACTAACTAACAACACAGTTTATACTCAAAGTGCATCACTTCCTATAAATTATTTTTACTACATTTTACTATCATCTATGCTCCAAAATTATTCCCATTTATCGTCTCCGTAGGGTAGATATACTACGTAATGCCATACTGCTACTGGTCACCTCTTCCTAACTCCATGTTCAGTGAAATCACGTGTTAGTGGAAAACTGGCCATAGTGGGAATAGTTATTTTCAGATTTGGGCAAATGCTACAAATGAGTTGAGATACATTTAACAGCGTATCACTGGTTCCAAATTAAATAAATCATTTAGAAGCAGCTGTATCACAACAGGCCATGATATTATAAATTCACATTCAAAGTGCATCACATTCAACTGATGCTTAGAAATTTTCCTGATTAAAAGAGAAGGTTATTGAAAACACAAATCATAAATACAACAAGTCAGCATTTTCCTAAAATGATACAGAATCTTTAAAAAATTAGGAAGTCGTAGTAACTTTTATTTCAAATCTAGCTCTTTCTCTAATGGTAATTTTTATTTTTAACTTAAAGGATCGTAGCTCTGAGATATAAAAAAGGAAAACCTAAGTTCTACAGGGTTTTTTTTTTCCCCCCTCCTGAATACGGCAAACATTTTCCCTCAAATAAGATGTTCTGGTCCTGAATCAGTTGCCGTTTTGAGAATTCATTATTTGTACCTTGAAGAGATACAAACTTTTTAAACTTTCAAAGTGCTCAGATTTTAACATATTTTATCTTCAGTATAACAGTGAATAAGTTAAAGTAAGTTATACTAAACTATGGAGACACATCCCCATTGCATATTTTTTCAACATATTTTATGGCTTTACTATGTGTTCTATGTTAGTTACTATGCTTTAATTCCAGTTTTTATTTTCTGCCATCTTTCTATCCAATTGTTATAAAATTTTGTTAAATTGTTATATAAAATTCAACTAGGATGCTTGCTATAAATATTCAGGTATTCAGATTTCAAATTTCACTCCCAGAGATTCTGCTTTAGAAAGTGGAACCAGTTAAAAGAAGCCAGAAATGTGGGAATTCTTGTTAGAGTGGAAATAAAAATCATCTTTAATCTAGGAGGTTATAGAAAATAAGACCCAGTCCACCATTGTCACATCTATCTCTACTGAGGAAGTTGGAGGACCAGAAAGACAGGAAGCTAACATCTTTCATTCATTTATTAAGTAAATGTTTAACATGTCATAGCACCCAGTTCTAAGTCCTAGTATTACAATGTTGAACAAAACAAAACAAAAACATCTCTGCATGGCCAAGAATTTTTAGGAAGAATACTCAAGATCAGGCTGGAGATTTGAAAAAAAAAAAAAAAGTAAAAATAAAAATATAGGTATTTTAGGTGATGGCTGGAGAAGTACCAGCTAGGATGTGGGAGAGACAGGGAAGCTATAGAGTTGAGAAAGGGGACAGAATAAGGATACGGGGCAACTGAAGCCAAACAAATCAGTTTACAAATGTCACAGTTTTATATCTGTTCATTGTCTGGGACAAGCTGGGATTTTCTGATATACAGGCTGACTTCCTTGTTGGAAACTTGAGAGATCCCAGGTGCCCCGAGAAAGGTCCTCCATGTGTGGTCATGCAGACTTGGCATGGCTCCACTCCAGGCAGCTCCATTTACCTTAGCATGTGACAATGACACCTTCATTGTGGCAGCTCTGCTCAAAGACATGTTCCAACAGCTCACCTCGGCCAGCATCAGGAAGTTATCTCTTCTGTCAGAGATTTATTCGATTCTAGGTACTTTTTAAAATCTTGTCACCTGACATGGATGATTTACATTGGGACCGTATAGTTTCCTTTAGCTGTACCTTCTCCAGGGCTGTAATTCTGATAGCTTTTGGGTAAGTTGGGAAGAAGAATAAAAGAAATCCCACCCATTCTTCAAGGCTCAACTCAAGTCTCATGTCCCCCCGACACCTCCTCCTCCCTGATCACCGCCTGCTCTCGACTCCCCTGACAATTACAGTCTGAACTCTCCATTGCCCAGATGAGAACAAACAAGGCTCTCAGGAAAAGGGCTGTTGAGCAGGAAAAAGATACTGGAATATGTCAGAACGGGAACTACAAAAACCAACAAAGGGTATGGCCAGCAATTCAACGTATGCACTCCTGGTGAGTATGGTCTCGGCCTTGTGTAGAAAGACTGTCCCTATCCAGGAAGGAAGTAGGAAGAGCAGAACACATCGAGAAGAGAGAGGTTATTCTACAGGTGCCTGTGTACTATGGGTTCCACTTGTTTTGCCGGTCATAGCAAAATCATGGGTGGCGGGGAGGGGTTAGGCTGGGAACAGCATTGAGCTCCTTAGGGAACGGCATTGGTAAGAGACATGCAGAGGGCCAGAGTGCTGAAACACAAGCACATGCACACACAAGCACACTCACGTATGTATACTAATGGACACACACAGTGCAATTTGTAATCACCGAAGTCTATCTCACAGGTTGCAGTAGAAGGGAGGAGGTGTTATTTTATTTCTCTGTGTTAAAAATAATGTTTTCTTTTGTCATTATGACCATCCTATCCTTTGTCATAAAGTACTTGGGATTCATGAGGTTTAAAGTATCACTGGAGTTGCTACTTTTATTTTATTTTTTTAATTAAAAAATCATGCCGAGTACAGATAAGACCTAAATGATTGTAATAGCCTCCCTAACAAGGAGCGATTTCCTCCTTACACATGTGAATTTGCAGAGTCTACCAAAGAAGGTTAAAAGAAGAAGAGGAGGGCTCGCTACACTCTAATTATTTGTTTTAGAGGAAAGAATTGATCCAGACGACAGAACCATCCACCAGACAGAGCAGGCAGCACGAAGAGTCCTTTGTGTGGAGACACGTTAGCCGCACTACAGAAAGGAAGTGACAGGAAATCAGAGAGTTTATTTTAACGATCCTATCCTGTCTTCCATCATAATGTAAACAACCATCCCGTTTGCTAGCCAGACGACACGGTTTTCCATAGCCTCATGCGGCCACAAATGTGAGCCACACTAAATAGCCGTTGCTGGCAGAAGATAAGGAGGAAAGAAAATGCCCACATGAGGTTTATTTATTTTATCAGAGGCTGCAACTGTCAGGGGAGACTGTAAATACCATACACTTTATTCTGGACAGGCTGTCAACTTCAAAGCGGAGGTCTGTGGAGAAGAGTCTGGAATCTTCTCATTACCATGAAGCAAAGCCCCTCTAGGTTCAGCTGAACTTCTCCAGTGTCTGTGAAATGAAACACACACACACACTGTAGGTTGCGATTTTGCTGGCAGGTAGGTGTTGTGCAGAAGGCCATTGCTTTTTTTGAGAGGGCTAAGAACTGCCAAGGAAGAAAACTGAGTGCACAGTGGACAAAAGCTGGAGTTTGTATTAACCCTTGGCCCATGGTATTCCTGGCCTTTTTGCATTACTCATTTCAGGATATTTTAAGAAAGAAGACTGTGTTTTCTGACTGTAAATATGAGTGCAGCAGGTTGAACCAGGATACACCAAATATTTTTCTAACTGAGGGAGACCAATGTAGAATTCAGATGCCAACAAGATGACTAAACAGCCGTTTGTCTCAGATTGACTCATTAAGGGCTGATGGGAATGGAAAGAAACAGCTGGTGTGAGCTATTTCTATTGGAGAACACTGAGATGCAGCATGCCATAGGAGATTATCTTAAACCCAAGGTATATTATCGTCACAGGTTTTTTCTGAAACCCTCATGCTCTGTAAGCTTCTTTGTCAACGTATATACACATACACAAAGAAGTTTTAACTGGGTCTAATTGGTGAGATATTTTTTTGTGGTCAGCCCACTTTGTCTCTCAGCCATAACATATCAAACGTTCGATAAGACAGAAAAGAAGACTGTATTCAAAGTTAGAAATTAAGGTGCTTTAAAAAGAGCAATAAAATGTGATGGCTGTGTGATGTCAGAGGGGTAGTAGATTGGGGGAGGGGGTGTATCACTGTGTGAGGGATAAAAATGATAAATGTTTAACTAGTACATTGTTTTGTACACCTGAAACTAATAAAAAAATGTTTAAAAAATAATTAAAAATAAATAAATAAGTAAATAAATGGGCAATAAAAAAGAAAACTAAAGTCATATTGTGCCGTATTAGCCTTTAATGGGGACAAGAAAAACTGCTCCTGTTGATACAGCAATGTCTTTATTCCTCACGTGTGACGTAGAAGTCCTGAGTGGCCCTACGTTTTTCCCACAAGCAACTGGCAACCTCACGAAAGCCTCCCAAGGCCCGAATTCTTGAATACCTTTTCTTTTCCATTACTAACACTTCCAGTCCAGCCTCCAAAGCCAACTTCGTACTCTCCCCACCTCCACCGGGAATGTAGCTCAGCTGCGATTCTCTAGAGGAGGCCTTCTGGGAGCGGCCTATTTGTATTCCATTGAACATCGGAGGAAACTCAACCCAGAAATGCGATTCGAAGGAAACGTCTCTGTTTTCATAGAATTTTAGAGCCAAAAGCAAATTTTGCTAACGCCTCAAGGTCAGTCCACTTTGTAAAAGGTATATCCTCAACGCCAAACAAATTTGCCTGGCACACAGTAACTGCTCAGTTAACAGTAGCTGCTTGCTATGGATGGCTTTCATTCAGACCCTCATAGGCTTTGTTTCTAATAATTGGTTCTCATTATTCCAAATTCTTGCTATAGGCATGGAAGGGTATTCTGAGGGTACTGAGTTGAACAGGCTCTGAGTGTCTAGCTTGTCTTGTTTTGTTTTTAGCTGATTCCTTCCCTGCTGGTTGTCTTTGGTTGTAGTCATTATGATAGTGCTTCTGTTTTGTTTGTTTGTTTGTTTTGTTTTGTGTTGTGTTGTCTGTTTCTTTCTCCAAAAAATGACATGGAAAAACATACTAGCTGTATTTTTCTTAACTGCTACATCCTGATACCAATCTCTCCCCTTGCCAACACACACACACACACACACGCACGCACGCACACACGATTTGAGACTCCTAGAAGGGAGTTCTCTCACGACCTCAATCATCCTCAGAAATTCTGCTTTTATCATCTGCTTTTGTCATCTACCACATTCTGCACGAAGAAAAAGTTGCTTTTTAAGGCAAGTCTTCAAAGCGGAAAACGTTCCTAGTTTTTCCATCCTCACTCCCAACATGTCTTTAATGATGACATTTCAGTCCGGTGCCTGAAGCTATTTTATAGAAGGCCCTTTCTCACCACTTTTATGTTACAACCTCAGAGGAAAATTAAGTGATTAGACCAAGGTCACATATAAATTAGTTGCGGAAATAAGATGAAGATAGGGTTTTCTGACTCCCAGCTCAGTGTACTTTTTACTACACCCAGCTGAAGTCTTTCATTCAGGAGACTTAACATTCTCATAAAAAAAAAAAAAGCAATATTAACAACAATAATCACATTGTACAATGATTTTTCTAGTGTTGTAAATGTCCACCATGTTGCTCAATGAAATAAAACGGTGCCAAGTCAAACAGCATAAGCCGTGCCCAGAGGCAATTAGAAGGAAATGGTATAAATGAAGCAACCTCAGGTAAAAGATAAAACAAGCATGAGATTAATCAGAGGCCAAGGAAATACTAGCATGGGGGTGATCTGAGCATTTCTGATGGGGAAGAGCTTCACGAGAGCTTAAGCAGCTATGATGTCTCAAAAAAAACTCCATTCTAGCCACAAAGCACACCTGCCTCCCCATACATAATGTCATTGCTTATGCTGCGGCTGTGGTCCAAAAGGTCCTTCCCTTTCTTCCCTTCCTATTGTCTAAGTCCCACCTTTCCTTCAAGATTATATCCTGCCCATGAAGCCTTCTCTGGGCGTCTTGGCCCATCGCTTTTTCTCCTTACTCTGAACCTTAATCTGTGGTTTCACTCTGCTAAATATCTTTTTTATTTTTTCAAACAAATATTCTATGTTATATTCCCCCAATTGGCTGAAATCCCCTGTGCCTTCCACTTATTTTTTTTTTTCCTCAAACAGTGTAATACAGCTCAATACATTCCTGATAACACACTGACTCCAGCGTCAGGGAGGAAAGACACATGGCAGTTAGAAGAAGAGGCGTGGGGCATCTGGATGTGTCTCAGAGGTGTGGGAACTGCATTTCTAGTCTGGTTTCCCCTTGAATCCCTCACCCTTTCATGTAGAAAGTTATCCATGACCATGTGTGCTCTGTCTGGCATTCTTGAATAATCCAGGATGATTTACTGCAGGGGTAAAGAGTTATTATTATTTGGGTATGGACATCAGTTAAAAGAAGCAAAAAATTATTCAAAATTATAATATTTAATGAGTCTAGAATTAGAATATATGGTCAGGAAATGGACCTTTCCCCCTAATTTTTAGATTTGTGTTTTCGAGAAAGAATGAATAATCCTTTTAAAAGATCACCTATTAGAATGCATACTGACAACACCAAATGCTGGCAAAGATGTGGAACAACAGGAACTTTCATACATTGATGCGGAAAATGCAAAATGGAACAGCCACTTTGGAAGACAGTTTGGTGATTTCTTGCAAATCTAAAACTCCTCTTACCATATGATCCAGCGGCAACTCCTTAGTGTTCACCCAAAGAAGTTAAACATATGTCTACACAAAAACCTGCACGTGGGTATTCACTGCAGCTTTATTCATCAATTTGCCAAAAACTTGGAAGCTACCAAGATGTCCTTCAGTAGGTGAATGGATGCCTAAACTGTGGTACATCCAGACAGAGGAAAACTATTCAACACTAAAAAGAGTTATCAAACCCGGCAGACTCAGAGAGACCTTAAATGCCTATTACTAACAGAATGAAGCCAATCTGAAAAGACTACAAACTGTATGATTCCAACTGTATGACATTTTGGAAGAGGCAACTATGGAGACAGAAAAAGATCAGTGGTTGGGAAATGGAAGGAATGAACAGGCAAAGCACGGAGGATTTTAAGGCCATGAAACTACCTTAATGTATCCACCATACTGATGGAGACATGTCATTGTGTATTTGTCCAAATGCATAAAATGTGCAACACCACGGGTGAACTATAATGTAAGCTATAGACTTTGGGTGATAATAGAGGTTCATCAGTTGTAACAAATGTACCACCTGGTGGGGATGTTGATAACGGGTTAGGTTATGTATGCGTGTGGGGGTTAGGGGATCGGAGGTATATGGAAAATCTCTACATTTCCCTCAGTTTTGTTTGTGAATCTCAAACTTCTCTTTTAAAAAGTCTCAATTTAAAAAGAAAGACACGCAAACCCTGAAAATTAGTTACATTGATATACATGCTGAAGTACGTGTTTAGGGAGAAATGTACTGATGTCTGCAACTACCTTTGGAATGCATCAAATAAATATAAAGGATTGTTGGGTGGGTGGGTGGATAGATATGTGATGTAGCAAGAATAGCACAATGCTAATTGTTGACACTAAAAAGTGGGTTTATGGACGCTCACTGTAAAAAATCTTTCTAATTTTCAGTATATTTAAAAATATTTATATTTGATGTTGAGGGGGAAAAAATCTAGTTATAATATAAAAGTTGTTCCCTTATTTTTAGTCCATTGATCAATCTAGAAGCCAACTGTGATCTGTCAATAAAACCCGTGTGTGTGCACACATTCGCGCTGTGAATCTGAAAAAAAAGGTTTGTTTGTTGATAAAACTCACTAATATTGAGTAGGTTAAAAGGGCATGTTGACATATCAGACTAAAATGCATTCATCTCATTTGTAGTCTGCCTCGTCTATGCATAGTGAAGAAAGTTTTTATCTAAATGGAAAGGTGCATTTTGGAACAAGATATTCATTTGAGGCATAAATAAAAATTTTTGATGCAAGCAAGTCTACTTTTTTGCTATTGTAAGTGTAATACATACTAATTATAGAAAAATTAGATCACATAGGGAAAGTAGGAAAAAGTTTTTTAAATAGCTACTTTTTCTGCACAATTTTGTTTTCTTATTTGCTTCACATAGTTAACCTTGCTTATTGAATTTTGATAATATTTCTTTCTAATTACAAAAGCAACACATTCTCCTTGTAGTCCTTCAGAGAATACAGAAACACACTAAGGACAAGTAAAAAGTCAGCTATCCCCCCATGTCACATGTGCAACCACTTATAAATTTATTTTTCTAGAAAACAGGACAAAACTATAAAAATTATAGCGTGCAAATCAGATTTGGTAAAAAATAATTGAGGGAAACTTTCTTGATTTTAGGTTTCTCTGAATCTGGCTAGTCTAGACTCCTCCCTGAGAAATGCTTGCTCTCCCTCCCAGCTTTGTTATGGTCCAAATGAGCTTTCTCAGGGTCTCCCAGCCCTAGAGGAGACAGCACTTCCTACATCCTGGAAGCCTGGAGCAGTATCCCTTCCGACTGTGAACACCACTTCTCTTTAAAATAGTAGCTTCCATTTAACCTGGCTGGAGGCTCTTATGGAACAATCTCAAGGTCATTGGTTCTTCCCTATGTGAGCTGCCTCTGGTCTGGAGCACCACCTCCTCTCTGATATGTAAAAGTGTGAAATCTGGGCAAGTTCCTTACTTCAACTTTCTCATCCCTACAGTAGGAACAGTAATAGTATGCACATGAAATTGCTGCGAGGATGCGATGAGTCCATCCTGGCAATGCTCGCAGAGCAGCGCTTGGCGTGCTGTAAACCTTGGATAAACATTAGCTGTTGTGCTGGGTTGTCCTTGACCTTCCAAGTGGGTTTCTTCTTTTAGCTATTGTATCTATATGTCATTATTTTTTTAGTCATTCGTGTAAAATGAGATGTTGTTTGGAAATCTCGTTGTGAACTGTAAGGGCTTAGACTTTTCCCTAGAAAGAGAAACATCCTAACTAGGGACCAGAGGGGACCCCAGAGACCTGGCCCCACTTTGTCTCACAACCTCATCTCCTACTCCTTGCAGGCCTGCGTGAGCAATGCCATCACTGCCTGCTCAGCCTGACTTTGCCTCCAGGAAACCAAATCCGCCAGAATCACAAACCTTCCTTCAAGTCTCCCCTTTCCAATCTTTCAAAGCCCTTTCTGGCTGCATCACTGATTTGCGGATGTTACTTTTTTTTTTTTTAGAGTAGCAAAATTTTAGAGCAAATATTTTATTTAATGATGAACTATTAGAAGTATGCTGTCATTTTTAATTTAATATTCTACTTCGGGTCCTAGCCATTGCAATAAAAAAAGAAAAATAAATAAAAATATAAGAGTTGGGAAGATACAAAATTGTAAGTGTCACAGATGATATAATTATTTAGAAAATACAAAGTAATCTACAACATGTAAAAGAGTTTGGAGCTATTATTAAGTATGACATGGATTACATGTCTATATCCCAGAAAATAATTTGGAGAAATAAAAATAAATAAACAGAATACTATTTGTGAAATGATGGGAAAACCAAAGAAACAACAGAATAAAAGTCCAGAATCAGAGCCACACGCACATTACTTTTTAAAGATATTTTCTCTCTTTTTTTTATACATCTGTCTTTTTTTCCCGCAGGTGGATTGTAACATCATTGGGGATAATGATCATTTCTTTTAAAGCACTTAACACAGAAGGACTAATTTTTTCACGTTATTTTTTGGTGGTGGTATTTTTTTAGTGCCAAGTTTGTCTTTGGCAGAATATATGAGGACGTATATACCAGTCAGGTTGGGAAATTACTGAGGGAGGACTTTTTAAAAAAAGATATAGTAAAGATTAAAGTATAAAAAACAGTCATAAACACAGAAAATGTAAATATCATAAATTCTGTAGTCTACGAAGTAAAGCTACCATGGATTTTTTTATTCCTATTTCACTTGCTGCTGCAAAAAAATCTGCATCCCAAAAAGCTGCTTCCTTCTCTCAGGAATGACCTACCTAGGAATACTCTTCAAAATATCTATTCTTCCTAATAGACAAAATGTATATTATCTAATGTATATTATCCATATATTATCTAATGTAGGCTTGTGGCAACATTTTGGAAAATATCAAGTTATATAATGAAGATAATGAGATGGCCATAATCCTGTTTGCTTTGCATATGTGTATTTGCATACAAATATTCCCAATGTAATTATAGGTTAGATAGTCATCTAGGTTATCATGTTTTTATAAGTTATATAGGTTATACTTGCTTAGGATAGCATACTTTAACCATTTCCCTGTTAGTGAATACTTGGGCTATTTCTTTACTGTTATAAAGAATACTGTGAACAATAAGATGTTGTACATGCACATTTATCAAAATCTCAACATTTCCTCAACATATATTCCAAGAAATTTGATTAGTGGGATCAAGATATGAGTATTTGTACTCAGAGACATGCAATCAGAGAAGCCTGCAGAGATCCTACTGCAATTATGTGCCAATCACACTTACAGATCATTAAGTTTTTTTGGTTTTTGTTTTGTTTTCAAAATTGATATTTGAAAAAGAAAAAACTGTTGTTTTTATTTGCATTGTTTGATGACAGTGGTATTTTCAAAAGTGTATTAACCAGAAGTACTTCTGTAAATTATTTCTTCAGGTTATTTTAGCCATTTTTCTATAATAATCTAAGTATTTTTCCAATATAGCAAAGGTATTTTTAAGTTTTTATTTTTCTTTTTATTAGTTTCAGGTGACCACGAGATTGTCATGGGGATACAAAAGACAGTTTGGGGAATATAATCAATAATGTTGTAAAGATTTGGTAGGGTATTTGATGGACACTTGTCTTATTAAATAATTTATAATAAGATATGCAGTGCTATGGATGCTCAGAGGATTTAAGTAGGCCTTTTATGTATTTCTAGCTAGCTAGGCCTTTCTCTCATTCCTCACAGTAGGTCTTTCATTTTTTTCTACTTTCCTTAAGTATCTTATTCTACATACAAACTCCTCATTCTCAGTAGAGTTCCTCCATAGGCTTTTAACAACTTGGCTTATCTGAGAAATCTTCTTTAACGTGGGTTTTATAAACCAATAATATATTTTCTCATATTTCATTTATCCTTGAAACAATTTTGTATGTGAGAGTGTTTTAAAAATTAGTTTCTTTTGGAATATGATGATCTCTTTCAAAGTACTTATTTCAGGTCCTTTATCAGTGAAGGAAATTTTCCTTCAATTGTATCATTGATTATTTCAACTCATCTAAGATCATTCCATAGACTTCTGTGTTAATATCTGTAATTCTCATGCTGGGTCTGTGTTCTTTGTCCTGCGCAGCCATCATCTTCATCATTTTCACCCTTTTTCCTTTTTCTTCTTCCTTTTGAGAGCTTTTCCCACATTTGTCCTCCTAATCAGAACCTCTCTGACCAAACAAAATTCCCGAGTGTTTGTTTTACTCTCGACTGTTTCTATAGTGTTTTAATGTAACTATCCTTATTTTCTTTGCATATTTCATCTCGTTTCGTTTATTCTCTAAGTGTGGGGTCTTTTTTCCCTCATTCTGCCATTTCTTTTTCTCAGATGTTATTGCCCTAGAATTTTTGCCCCTATTTTATAAAGAATCTCACATACTGTTTTCAAGATTTTATTTTAAAATTTCCTTTGCTTCCTATATAAAATACATTTTAGAGGTAGTTCCTTGTTCTGAGTCTTCAGAATAATACCATTTTTCCTCCCCAGGTATTTATTGGCCCCATGGTTTCTGAGGTGGAGAATGGTTTTTTTGTGTGTGTTTTTTTAATTTTTGAAAGAAGTAGGGATCTATCCAGACTTGGTATTTGCCAACAAATCTCTGTGTGAATTGCCTTTGGCTTCTCTTACTGCTCATTTGGCTATTAGTCAATCTTGTGTTCAGATTAATAGCTGAGGTGGAAAGGGAGGGTGGGGTATCATTTGATAGGTTTTATATTTGACCCCATTTCCAGGCATGAATTCATCTGCTTTAACTCTGCTGGCTTGAAAAGGGATTCTCTCTGATCCCTCCTGTCTGATTCTTTATCACTCTGCCTAAAATCTCCAGGATGTTATTTTACCAGAGATTAGGGATGTTCCCATCTCTGCATTGCCCTGTTCCCTACCAAGCTAACTCCCCAAATACCTTTATTATGGAGATACAACTCCCAGGATTCAATGCTTACTGCTTTATAAATGGAAGACAAGGATGGTATATGTCAATTGATTTGCGTCTGGTAGGTTAGAGGTACAGAGAAGTATGAAGAAAAGCACTCTCACCCCAAAATACAGAGAACTGGGCAGGAGAGGAGCAGCTGCCTAATTTTTCTTGTTCATAATAGTTGAAACAGGATTTGAATTCAGGTCTGTTAGACTAAAATGTTCAAGCCCAATACAGTAGACACTGCTTCTAGAAGCTGATCCACTTTCTTGAAAAGGTAGAACCAGATACACAAAAGAGAAAGACGTTCCTAGCCCTCAAAGAGACACACATCCACGTAAACATAACAACACTAATTTTGTGGTTAATTCTGGAGTAGCGATCAGATAAAGAATGAAGGTTTTTAGATGTGAGAGGTTAGGGAAACTGACATGATTTCTAATTTTTTAGGTGTTAGACGATCCATTTCCATAATATGGTAAACTCCTCTTTCACACCCTAAAGAAGTAGATGGGGAACCTGGGGTGAACAAGAGCTGCAGTACGTTAGGTGTGGTCCGATTCATGTTGAGGCAGCAGCAGAATCACTCCCTTTGGTCTGGACACTACAGTCCTGTTAATTCAGCCCCAGATCAAATTACCCTCTTGGCAGCCTGGACACACTGGTGACTCATGTTGGGCTGGAGTCCACCGAAGTTGCTAATCCCTGTCACACGTGCAGCTGTTTAGCTACAGCTCCCCTCTCCTGGCCTGGTACAGTGCTTCTGAGGGCCTGAATGCTGTGTTTTCATAGCCCCTGAAAGTGTCTCATTTACAAGTATGGAAATTTCACACACTGCATCATCGTTATGACAGAGGGATGAAACAAGCTTAAACTGTTGTAATTTGCCCTTCATGGCTAAACGACTACGCCAATTAGAAAGAGCTGCAAAAAATTAGAAATCATGTCAGTTTCCCCAACCTCTCACATCTAATAAATCAATAGTTTTCTCTGTTCTCCTCCTGAATAAAAATAGTAAACAAATTTTCGGCATCCACATTTTCTCTGGAAAGGACTCAGCTGAGGAACTTTGGAAAATTCTTAAACACAAGGCAGAGAGACGCTCTAGGTCCTCAAGGCTGGTAACCTACTCCTCCTCAAATGTAATTCCAAATGTCTATATATATGTTCCCCTGGCAAAGATGCCTGCTTCTCACCAAATGACTAGCCCCAGGAAGGGGGACTAACATTTTCTGAACATCTGCCACATTTAGTTAGATTTAAGCACTGGATTTCCATGTGCTATTTATTTCATTATCATAACAACTCTGTAATTGTACATGCCTCTCTGTTTTGTAGTGGCTGAACTAGAAGTACAGAGGGAATACGAACATTGTCCCAAGTTGCACAGAAAGTACATGAAGGAGCCACGATTTGACCCTCAAATTGTCTGGATTTAAGGCCTAGTGTACTCAACCATCCTTACAGATATCCTTCACCAATGCATAGAAAGCAGCCAACTCTAGGAGAAAAGTTCTAAGTTGTAAAAAAGTAAAAGGTCGCTTACTCTGAAGGGAAGATAAATGAGGTCGTGTGCTTACTTTGGTCTTAGTTTCTAGAACAATGCCAAACTCATGATAGGTACCCGATAAATCACTAAAAATTAATAAATAGCCCAGGTATTTTCAATGTTGCCTATCCAACCAGTAACTTTCAATTAAGAAAGTGACTTTCAGCAGAAATTTATTAAATTCTTACTGTGTGCCCAATGGGATAGCCGAAGGCGTGTGGAAAATTAAGACAATCTAATTTGGGTACAATCCAATGTACGTGACCAACAGTCTTCAATTTAAACAAGTATCAACATGTATAATGCTGATTGTTGATGTATGGGTATTTATGGGATTTGTGGAGATGGTATCAGGGAGCACACAGACTCATGATGTGAGCCTTGAAGGATAGATCAAAGGTCGGTGGGGGGACAGGGCCCCAAAAAGCAGTTTCCAGGCTCTCGGCCTCACATAGAAAGGTGCTGGCTCAGGTAGTAAATGGCCATCGACTGTGATCAAATGGCCAGCAGCTGTGGCTAGTTGGCCATCAGCTGTAACCAGTGAGCCATTGGCCATGAATATAACTGCTGTGGCTAGGCTAGCAAAAAAAAGGGGGAGCTAGCAAGAAGATGGTGGCTGAGTCTGCAAGCGGCACAGTGAGGGTTGAGAATTGTGTTGCTCCTGGTTCCTGTGTCTCCAACCCAGCTGCCAGCGAGAGTATAGTGGTGTGACTCCCCTACCTATGGCTCCGTGGGTGTTCCTTTTTGGCCTCACCATGTCCTGCGTTCTTGTGTGGGGAGCGGGACCAGAGACCCCGCCGGACACCCCGCGTGACACTTGGCGAAGTCAGCAGGATCCCCTGCACGACAGTCGGTGCATTTCCTGGAAGGAAAACATGATGAGGAAGGAAGGCATAGGCCTAGAATGTGCGGGGAAAGGGAGAAACAGAGACAGAGGAGTGACAGGAAATGATAGTAAGTTAGGGTAATGTTAGCTGCCGTAACAAACACAAAAATGCGTAATGCATGGAGGATCTTACTGGAAACTTCTTAGAACCAGATCCAGAAGTAGCGCTAAACATGGTCCCACTCACATTTCATTGACTAGAACTCAAATAGGTGATCCTACCTAACTGTACGGGAGATTGAGAAATGTAGCCTGAGTGGGCAGGAAGAAGAGGAAGTGGTTTGGGTGAATCGCTAGCTAGTCTCTGCAACAGAAGTGAACTAATTTGGCCACACACACACACACACACACACACACACACACACAGAGCTGAAGGTTAAGAGACCTCATGTCTGTGTGCTTCACTTTTCTTAATTGTAAAATGGAGTTAAAACCCTGGATAGTATACTGGTAGGGTTGCTTTTATACAAACAACAAGTGAGATAATGAATATAAAATTGCTTTGAAAACTCAAATGGTTTCTGGTCATCTTCGTGATTTGGGGTTGGCTTTCCTTCTCAGATACCAGGAAATTGTTATGCTGTGGCTACATAAAGAAGATGGAGAATACAGTGATAAATTCAAGAAATCAATTCCAGCAAGGAGTTTGGACTGGGAAAAATAGGAAAGTATTTTTTTAAGACTACTGCCCATGGATCCCAAAATTTGCCAACCATATGTGAAGTACTAATTAAATATTTGTGGAATTATTGAATAGTGCCTTGTTCTCTTAGTACCAGAAAATGTATATCCAGGTCACACATCAAAGAAAATTCTGGAAGTAAAAACGTAAGACAAAAGAAAGGGAGGGTGAGAGAGACAAAAAGTAAGAAGAGGCAATGTGGAAAGATCAGGGAATGCTACCTTGCTTTACACCTGTAACTTTTGTATATATTATAGTGTTTAATCATAGTAACAAAATTATGAGATAAGTTTTATTATATGCCACTTGGTAGAGACAAAAGTCCATAGAAATTATGTCAGTTGAATGAGATCCCATTGCTGCCAACTGGCAGAACCTGAATTTGAACTTGAATCAGATTTCAAATCTATTCTTTTCCCCCTGCTCCTCACTGCTGCTATTAGTCAGCAAGGTGGGGGAAAGGTTGAGGAAATAAGCTTTTAAAAAAAAAAAATCTCTTTGGTAAAATCAGACTCGGAATCCTGGAGCTTATAGGGTCAGCTAGTCAAATGTCTTAGTCTATAGATGTCAGAGGTGAGGACGAGGGAGAGGAGGTGTCTTATCCAGGGCCAGAGAGCCTTCAGTGGCAGAGCCAGACCTAGAAAACACAGGTCTCCTGATT
The DNA here is from genome assembly GCF_004115265.2 of Rhinolophus ferrumequinum. NCBI lineage: Eukaryota > Metazoa > Chordata > Mammalia > Chiroptera > Rhinolophidae > Rhinolophus > Rhinolophus ferrumequinum. The sequence continues at coordinate 59,457,315 of NC_046297.1, forward strand.
TGCAGTCCATTACAAAAGTTTCGAGTAGGATATTGTTTCTTAAAGCAGCAATTGCTCTAAAGTCGTATACTCTATGTGGCAATACACATCTTGAAATTTCCTCAGATTCATGGTTCCCCTTGTGGGTTTTTGAGGCAAGATCGTATCCCAAAGTAAAGCTAAATTAGTGGGTAGTTTCTGAAATAAGATTCACCGAGTGGGGTGATGTGAGCACTGAGGTAGCTGAGATTACAAGCAGTGTGAGTTGTATAAGCAAGTCAGGGATCTTAGCGAGGTATGGAATTGATGGCCTGAGGTGGTAGAAAGGGCCCTAGGTTGAGAGTTTGATCTGACTCTTAGGCCTGAGTGGCCCTGGCTACCCCTGTAACCTTAGTCCTCCCTTCACTTTTCTGTGCCCCAATCCCCACTGTAACTCTTTGTAAAATAATCCCAGATAACTGATCTAGGCAATATCTTCCAAGCTACTTATATTAGCTGTAAAACTAATTAATGCATTGAAGCAAATGACCTTTCTCTTATCACCACTACTACCCTGCAAAACATGCACAGAGAGAGAGAGAGCGAGAGAGAGAGAGAGAGAGAGAGAGAGAGAGAAATGTGAAATAATACTTACCTAGTACAGACAGGGACAATCATAATGCAAATGTGGGTTTGGGATGTACTAATATTTTTATTAAGAGAGACACCCTGACAAACACTATAGATGCTAAGGCAACATTCCAAATAGCTAATGAAAATAATAATGATAATAATGAACTATAATATACTGAGTTTTCCCAGTGCTTATTTCACTAGCTTGCTATATCTCATCTATTTCACAATAGTCTTATGCACTGGGTATCTAACATTTTAGGAGACCAAGGCTCAGAGATTAAGTGTCTTTATGAATGTCAGCTACGGTGGAGACTAGGTTCCAGGTATGTGTCTTGACGGTCAGCCTTATGCTGGAATCACTACACCGGTGGCACCAAGTACCGTCCCCATCAGCATCACCTGACAGCTTGTTAGAAATGTCAATCATTGGCCTCTTCCAGACTTCCTGAATCAGAATATCTGGGTTTGGGGGCTGGTATCTGTGTTTTAACAAGCCCTCTAGGTAACTCTGATTTGAGAAGCGCTGTGCTATTGTGATCACGGCGTGGGGGGGTCGGTCCTCACTACATTCTGTAGAGAAGGGAACTGAAGAGACAGGCCAGAATGAAAGCTTCAGTTCAAAGGAAAGTAGGTGCTAAATCAAGGTTTACGTGGGTGTGAGAAAATGGGGTGACGATGCATAGAGTCCAGAAATCGCCTAGAATACAAACTATTATTTTTGGATTGCTTTTAACCCTTTATATTGAAATAAGTATGGATTCACAGGAAGTTGCAAAAATAGTACAGACAAGTCCCTCGACCTAATTTTCCCAATGGTTATATCTTACATAACGATAGTGAAATATGAAAGCCAGGAAACTGGCATTAGTACAACGTGTATGTATAGTTCTACCGTATGTCATATTTATCATGTGTAGACACATGCAACCATCATTGCAATCAAGATACTGAAGTATTCCATCTCCACAGAGATCTCTTTATAATCACACCCATACCTCCCCACTACCATCCCATACCCCTGGCATCCACTACTTTGGTCTTCATCTCCATAACTTTGTCATTTAGAGACTGTTATATCAATGGAATAATATAGCATTTGACCTTTTGGGAATGGCTTTTGTTTTTTTCACTCAGCATAATTCCCTTGAGATCTCTCCAACTTGGTATGTATCTTGATAGTTCATTTTTTATTGCTGAGTAGTACTTCATAGTATGGATGTACCACAGTTTGTTTAATTGTTCACTCATTTGGGTTATTTCTATTTGGGGGCTATTTTGAATAAAGCTAGCATGAACAATCATGTGCTGGTTTTTGTGTGAACCTAATTTTTCATTTCTCTGGAAATGACCAGGAGTAAAATTTGTGGTTTGTATGACAAGTATATGTTTAGTTTTTGTTTTTGTATTTTAGGAAACTGCCAAATAGTTTTCCAAAAAGGCTGTATGATTTTATATTTCCACCAGCTACATACGAGCTATCCAGTTTCTCTGCATCCACACCAGCATTTGTTACTGTCACTGTTTTATTTTGGTTCTTCCTAAAAGTGTGTAGGGATATCTCGTAGTCTTACTTTACATTTCCTTAATGGCAAATGATAGTGAACCAATTGTCATGTGCTTATCTGCCATCTGAATATCCTTTTTGGTGAAATATATCCTCTTCTATTCATGTATTTTGCCTATTTTCTGGTTGGATAGTTTTCTTACGGTTAAGTACTATGTGCTCTTTTTGTATTCTAAGTACTAGTCCTTTGTCAGATATAAGGTTTACAAATACTTTCTCTAATAAGGTCCTTCTAAGAGCAAAATTTTTTACTTTTGATGAAATCCTATTTATGAATTTTTCCTTTTAAGGATGGTGATTTTCATGTCATATCTAAAAACTCGTCACCAAACCCTAAGTCCTGAAGATTTTTTTCTATGTAACTTTCTAAAGCTTGTAGTTTTATGTTTTACAGTTAAATCTATGATTCATTTGACCTTGATTGCTTTAAAAAAAAAAAACCAAAATAAAATAAAAACTTGTTACTATGAACAGACTTTGAGCATACAGATGAGTAGAAAAATATCCATCACTCTGAGATGGGAATGATAAGGATGGTATTTAGTCCCTAAATGTTTGTGTGTTCTTCTCTTCATTTATATTATTTAAACATGAAAACACACTTTTAGGGTATTATGATAGCCCCATCCTGTATTGTGGAAACATAAGTTGACATTTTCAAGAGCAATGTTTTAGAGTTTCATTTCACAACGAATTTGTGCATCTGTTTAGTGAGAACTTATCATCCCTCATAGGTTTCTTGGCAACTGAGGCTATTTTTACCTACAGAGAACTGAAAAAGGAGCTGAAGGGTATTTAAAACAACAGACTGCCAACTGTTTGGAATTATGTATTGGGGTCCTTGTTTAATATCTTCCTGAACAATTGCCTCCTGCTATCACAGCTCTGAAGCCCTGCTTTCACCTGCTTTCACTTTCTGAATGCCCGCTGTATGGAGCCCGGTGGAAGCTGTCAGGCAGCTTAGACCTCGCATCTGTAAGATGCTCAATAGATGGCGATCGGATGAGAGAATGCTGCGAAGAAACAGGGGTGATTCTTACCTTGGGACACGATACAGTTTATTTCAGTTATTTTCCATAGATAATGACTGTTTACCACCACAGTCACATTGTATCATAGGCTTGGATTCCTCACTGACTCAGAGATTTCTGCTTGTGTAGTTCAGCAGGTTTCTTAGCCTCTTTCACGCTCACATTTCTTAATTGTTAAGTTGTAAAATAACACCCACCCAGCAAATTCATTGTGGGAATCGCCTAGTACAGGACCTAACATATAAGTCAAATGTGAGGAAGGAAGGTAGAGAAATTCTTGCTTTAATGCCTTCCTTTTTTTTAGTTCTTCCCTTCCCTTTCACTGTCACCCATCAATGGTGGGGCGCTACGTAGGCTTTATTTTCGAAGAGGTTGGAACTTCATTCCATTTCCATCAGCTCAAAGGGATTCAAAAAACTCCACTGTCCTGAAGTCCTGCCCTCAATAGATGACATGTGCTTAAGAAGGATGGACATATATTTTCTCAGACTTTATCATTATCACCATCATCACAGTCTCATAACTGTCATGTTCTCATCACCCTCATCAGTAATAATTAGAGCTAGCACTTATTAAGTGCTTACCGTGATCCGGGCACTGTGCTAAAACCTGCGTGTGAGAGCTCATTTAAGCCTCACCTATGAGTTAGGCACTATTCTTTTCTACCAAAGTTGGAGAAGCAATATAGCGTAGTAATCAGGCAGTTAGTCACCGGAGTTAAACTTGCTGGATTTAAATCATTGTCCCCAGGGGCATGTTCCTTAATCACTCTGTGCTCTATTATTCTCAATAAAATGGGGGTGGTTATTATGATAAGAATACCTGTTTCATAGAAATACGAATACTCCATGAGTTGAAAGCAAATAAGAATTCCACAAGTGTTTGCTGTTTTTCTTATCTCTATCATTTAGACGGGGAAACAGACTTGGGTTTAACAGGCAAGACTGAGCTTATGCAATTTTGAAACAGTGGCCCTGAGATTGGACCATAGGCAATCCAGTTCTACAACTTACATTCAAAACCTCTACACTCCACCTGTGAATAGAGTTTTATCACTGAACCCAGCAGCCATCAGAGCGAAGGCTCAATGCCAAAAAACGTCAAGGCATGGGACAGGTACACATGATAGGGGCTCACCCCACACCCCCACAGGCTGGAGTAAACGTGCAATTCAACTTTGTTTGGAGAGTTCTATAACACTTTCCAAACAGGGTGGAGACTCTCTGATTTAAAACCCTTCAAATCCTGGAGACTGAATTGATGAAAAGGTCAAGAACCGGGATGTGGGAATCTCTCCTTTGTCTTTTGGGACCAGAGCTCAGCTGGAGTTTTAAAGAGCAGACAAATTCCTCTCGGCCTTCCCTTTCCTCTTGGGTTCCATAGACTAAGCCTGAGGACAGCCTTTTCTGAGTGAGGGTGACATAGCAGTTGGACACCCAGGGTGGCTTAAGTTACTCAACTGAATGCATGTGGAATCCAGTCTCTCTGTTGAAGATAGCCAGTGGTTGGGCTGCACCCCCACCCCAGCCACCCCCCATAATTAGCCTGGGTGTTGAAATCCCCAGCTTTGTTAAGCAGCAATTCGATTCATATAATCCCAACCTAGGTATTTACCTCCCAGCTCTTTCTCAGATGCACTTAGTTAGCAACAGCTGTGATTGATGTTTGACACCGAAGTTTAATGATAAATTAAAGCACTGGCTCCATATTTTATAAGAACAAACACATTTTTTTCCTCTTTGTTAGTTTTTATTACATGCATAAGCTTGAGCCAAGCTTTTCTGGATTTCAAGAGTGTTTCTTCTTTTGCTTTTTATTTTATTCTTTTTTTTTTCCCCCTCAAATCTGGCACCTCAAGTATTGCAAGACAAGTTGATTCAGAAGCGATCTTCAAGCCTTCAACTTGGGGGGCCCAACCAGGCCTAAATGAAAATGATCATGGCCAGCCCTGGGAGAGACTGAAGTCTCAGCACAAGCTTTGTCATGGGGGCAGGTGTCCAGGGACCCTCCTCTTTGTCGTAAGGAGCTCAGGGCACTCAATTAGGTGTTCCAGAATGCCATGTTCTCTTCTAAGCTTCCAGAAAGCTGTGTACATGGCACATGGCTTCTTTAGTTTTTTTTTTTTTTTTTTAATTTGGGACTTTCTTTCCAAAAAAAAAAAAAAAAGAAAACAGAGGATTAGGTATCTTTAAGAAACCCATTTGCCTAAGCTCTGAACAACGGAAACTCCTGTTTGCAGGAGTTAAATCAGATAGTGTTAATCTCTCCCTCAGACCACCTCTCTGTTGCTTTCACTGGCTCCCTTTCCACAACTCGTAAACCAGATCTTTCTTTTTTCAATTCAAAGAACTGGCTTAGTGTTGTTTTTATTTATTTATTTATTTATTTATTTATTTATTTATTTATTTATTGGGGTGACAATTGTTAGTAAAATTACATAGATTTCAGGTGTGCAATTCTGTATCACATCATCTATAAATTACATTGTGTGTTCACCACCCAGAGTCAGTTCTCCTTCCATCACCATATATTTGATCCCCCTTACCCTCATCTCCCACCCCCCAACCCCCTTATCCTCTGGTAACCACTAAATTACGTTCCCCAGATTAATTTTCAAACCCCGTGGCCATCTTGTGGTTACTGATTGTTTTCTAATGTGTTGTTTTTGTACATTGCTCCTAAGAGTGGCCCCTGACACACAACTGACCTTCAGGGTGCACAAGCCATGACTCAGGCCCACAAAAGAGCCTGGCACACGTTGAGTTGGAGAATTTCATGTATGAAAAAAGGATTTTAAAGGTTACCTCATTTCTCTGGACTTTGATTCCCAATTCTCCATATAACTGATAAAGACCTATGGTTACAAAATATCCTTTGCAAGCCCCTTTTCTCCCCTGAATTTTTTTTCTCAAATATAGGTGTTAGATTTAATTATACCCAATGTTTCTTTTGACTCTGAAATTATTGTGTTTCTATGACTGATATTTTAGTGCCTCCTTCCTGCAAAGGAGCTTTCTCAACACTGTGGAAGAGTACCATGTTTCCTCAAAAATAAGACCTAACCGGACCATCAGCTCTAATGCATCTTTTGGAGCAAAAATTAATATAAGACCCGGTATTATATTATACCCAGCATTATATTATATTATATTATATTATATTATATTATATTATATTATATTATATTATATTATATTATATTATACTACACTACACTACACTATATTATATTATATTAAAGACCCAGTCATATTATATTAAAATAAGACCGATCTTATGTTAATTTTTGCTCCAAAAGACGCATTAGAGCTGATGGTCCGGATAGGTCTTATTTTTGGGGAAACACAGTAGTAAAATAAGAAAACAGAGGAGGTGAAACAGAGCCCTTAGACTTCTTCCTGCTTCCCAACTAATGATCACTCTCATAGGACTTTTTAGAATTCTGAATGTCAGGGCAATTCCTCAGAAGTACGACTGTAAGAGAGCAATAATACTAATGCTTAAGAAGAATATTTGGAATTTTATCACGAGATCCTCCTCATTATTAGTGGTAAACAATCTATGGCTTAAAGACCAAGGATTGTCTCTTTTTTCTCGCCCTCCTTCCAATTTCCTCCCTCTTTAAATGCTGTCTTCCTTCTTCTTTCTTTCCCCTTCTCTCTTTTCCTGTCTTTTTTTTTTAATAAATTTTATTGGGGAACATTGTGTTTCATCAGCTCCAAGTCGTTGTCCTTCAATTCGGAGGGCACAGCTCAGCTCCAGTCCAGTCGCTGTTTTCAATCTTTAGTTGCAGGGGGTGCAGCCCACCATCCAATGTGGGAATTGAACCGGCAACCTTGTTGTTGAAAGCGCATGCTCTACCCACTGAGCCATCCGGCCATCCCACTGGCAACTCAGCAGCAGCAGCAGCTCATTGTCTTCAGTCTAGTTGTGGAGGGCGCAGCTCACTGACCCATTTCGGAATTGAACCAGCAGCCCCATTGTTCAGAGTTCGTGCTCTAACCAACTGAGCCATCCGGCCACCCTCTTCTCCTATCTTTCGATGTCAATTTTAAACAGTAAATACTGATGAGCTCAGAATTGGACCTGAATAAGATACTGTGCTAGCTACTGATTTATTGGCTATCAGCTCCAAATTCAGACATTGCCCTGCTTTGTGAACAAATGTAGGCCCTGGAAATGTTTTTCCTTTGCCTATTGGAATGATGTTTAAGCTTTGTGGGTAGAGTGTGCTGTGGCTCACTAGAACCATTTCAGGAGTAGAGGGAGGTACTTCCTGGCTGTGGCATGCTTCTCTTGAAAGGTTCCTACACAGTGCGTCTCCAGTATTAGACATCCTCCATGAGCCTCTTCTCCAACGTCCAACTCCTGCAACACAGGCAGCTTCTCCAGCATTTGGCTGCTACAGTGCATGTGGCTTCTGCAGCACCAGACCCCTTCATCATGGAGTCAGAGAGCTTCTCCAGTGCCCAGCTCTTACAGGACATCACAGCCAGCAATGCCAATCCATCATCTAGCAGCTTCCCCTGGCGTGCTCATTGCGTGGCTTCATAGAGGAGTGCCTTTGGCAAGATACTTCCTTATGAACAGCTCCCCAGAGCACCGTAAAGGACAGATTTCTGTCAAGTTCTAAAATGTGGCATCACAGTGACTTCTCAGCCATTTGATGAGACGCAGCCATGTCCTTTCCAATAAATTCAGAATCTCAGCCTGGGGGGGGCGTAAAGAGAGGTATGTGCTTTTAGGGCTCTCTAGCTCAACTTAAGGAGGAGAGGCTGTCCCCTGCTATTTTTATATTTTTTGCAGTTTTATTGTGTTCTTACTAGTCTATGTCTTATTACCCCAGTCCCAGTTATCGTTAATAATCACTTGCAATAAACTTTCACTGTGAAAATTACCGTGTGGTTTCTCTCTCTTGGACCCAGACTGATACATGTGTCCTGGCAAAAAAAAAAAAGAGAAAACATAGTAGTTTTTCTTAAATTAAATTTCAGTCTTCTGTAGGAAGCAAGAAATGAACACATGAGGAACGTAGGATGCATGTAAATACGAAGATAATCAAGTGGAGAACTGAATGTATAGTTAAGTCAAGAAGAGAAATAAGACCTTAGCCTTCTTGACTGGTTATTCTTTTCTTCTCTGACTAGTTAACTCTGGAGATCCAGACTTTAATCTTCTGTTCCCCATCGACACTCACTCACTGCCTTCTTTTCACTGCTGGATCTTATCCAGTCCTAAAGCTTTAAATACAGTCCATATGCTGATAATTCCCAAATTTATGTTCCCAGCTTTGACTTGTTTCCTAAACCCCGGCTGCCCACTAAGTATCTCTACGTGGATGTCTAATAGACATCTCAAAATCAACATGTCCGATCTCGTCTCCAAAGTTGAATCTTCCCACAGTCTTCCCCGTTTCCCCTGATAGCAACTCCTTCCTTCTCATGTTAGTCATAACAGAAACTTGGGGTCATCTTTGACTCCTCCTTTTCTCTCACAATCCTCATCCAACATGCCAGGAAATACTATTGATTCCACTTCCAAATTTTATTCTAAATCTAGCTTTCCCCCACTCTGATACAAACATCCTAGTCTGACCACCATCACGTGACAACTGGATGGCTACGACTGCTCCTAGCTTGCTGTCCTGCCTCTGTAGACACCCTCTGCGGTCTATTCTCTCTGCAGCAACCAGAGCATTTGCCAGGGTTTAGGGAAGTAGTATATGTGGGAGGTAGATGAGTGTGGTTATAAAAGATCAACACTAGGGATTCTTGTGGTGATGGCATTGTTCTGTATCCTGACTGAGGTGGTGGACGCATGGACTCACATGTATGGTAAAACTCCAGAGAACTAAGTACACACAGACACACACACATGCACACACACGCACAAGTACCAGCAAAACTGGGGAGATCTGAATACGATTGGTGGATGGTGTCGATGTCATTTTCCTGATTGTAATATTGTAATATAGCTCTGCAAGTTGTTATCATTGGGGGAATGCGGAAAACAGGGTAAAGGGTATAGGATCTCTCTGTATTAGCTCTTAACAACTGGCATAGTGAATCTATAATGAACTTAAAATGAAACGTTTCATTTGTTTAAACGTTGGCTCCAAAAATAAAATGTTTCATGGGTGATGGGTGAGGTCATTCTAGTCGTGCTTTTGTTAACTCTAGTGTCAGTCCTGTTTAGAAAAAGGATTTATCTTGTCTGGGAAAGGAATCTCTTGACTGCTTTCTGAAGTAAGAGAGATGGGAACTGATTAAGCCATCTTGCCCCACAAGGGATTTTCCTGCCCAGGTTTGCTTTGTTGGTCTTCTGAGTTATGCTTATATAGTTATGACTAGCTTGGCAGTCAGGATTCTTCGATTTGTATTTTCAGGACACCTGAATTCAGGTCCAGGCCATGGCACCAGCTTGCTTTGCTTCGCAGTTCAAATCAAGGGCCTTCAAGATTCTCAATTTATTCCTCTGAAATATAAGTGGGTGAAGGGATAAAAAATGACGATGGCTAGACAATCTCTCTAGACCCACCTACCTTCAAAAGGTTATGCCTGGGGACCACTACTCCTCACACAAATGTGCTTTATAGGTAATGTTCTTTGAGTGTATGTGACTTGCCCAGCAGCACCCATCTTGTAAACGGAAGAGCTGGGATTCTAATTCACATCTTTAGCCCAAAACCCATGCTATTAACCACTCTAACCCTGGATTCATTCATCTTTTAGGTTCTCTAAGCTACATATTGTTAGAAATACAGGTATCCTTGATGTTCAGTAATCAAAGTAACATATATGGATAACATATATGGACTCCATTATTTTAACACACTGCAAAAATGTGTTTATTGAGGTATGATTTAATTTAATGCCACTAGAATGTATAGAAGAAAGCAATTGTGAAGAGGTTGTGAGAGACTAGAAAGAGCATCAGACTTGAAGAAAATAAATACACGTATGTGCCGAATTCTGCCTTCGTGTATTAATGGACTTTGGACTTTCCCTCATCTATAAAATGGGGTTCATATTTAAAAAAATTTTATTGGGGAATATTGGGGAACAGTGTGTTTCTCCAGGGCCTATCAGCTCCAAGTAGTTGTCCTTCTCCAATCTAGTTGTGGAGGGCGCAGCTCAGCTCCAAGTCCAGTAGCCGTTTTCAATCTTAGTTGTAGGGGGCTCAGCCCACCATCCCATGTGGGAATTGAACTGGCAACCATGTTGTTGAAAGCACATGCTCTAACCAACTGAGCCATCTGGCCGCCCCTAAAATGGGGTTCTTAATACTTACTTTATGAGCTTTCTTAGTGTTAAATTAAATCTTGCACTCAAAACTGCTTGTCATTTGGTAAGCACTCAACCAATATTTACTTTATGTTGATCTATGCGCTCTGTATTTTTTTTTGCTAAATTATAATAAATAAGATAAATTATTTACTCATTTGCTAAACAAGTACGGAGTCCTGAGGAGTCAATAAGCATTTCATATTGGTGTAATATATTTACGAAGTTGAGTAAGATATAATCCTCTTTGTGCAGATCACAGCCTATTAGAGAGAGGGAGAGAGAAAATTTAAATAATTAAATATAGTATATTAAGAGCATTATTACTGTGTCATAATGCCAAATACAAGTGTCATTTGGAAATAAAAGATGGAATCGTTGACTCTTACTTAGTGACTTCCAGAAAGGCTTCAGAGAGGAGATTGTTATTTCACCTGGGACTTGTAGGGTAATGTGACAATTTGACTGAAACATGAAGAAATTAACAAGTACATGGATTGGTCCTTATTGAAGTAAAATGATTATCTCCTAATTTTTACTCCAAATCTAAGCCTTTCTATGCTGTATCATTCACATCTGTCAGCTTAGTTTAAACAGAAAAAAAAAAAAAAAGATTTCATCAGTTGGTTTAGAGTAAAAAAAAATGGTCCATATGTTTCCATTCACAATGATAGAAGAAAAGAGAGGATGGGCTATAACTGTAAGAGCTCATATTTCTCTGACTCCAGAAGTTCAGCTGGGTTAGATAAACTCTGAAGAACCAAATTCTCACCCAATCTTAGTTCTGTAGACTGCCCGTATCTGGTCTATGAAGGAAATGACTCAAGCATGAAAAGGAAAGATAGATAATACCTATGGCATCATTTTATTTGTCTCCGGCCAGATAGTATCATTCTCATGGTGATGCTTTCTTAATTGGCCCTTGCCCAGGCTGGGCTTCTGTCCATGTAGCAAAATAGCAGATCAATATGCTCAGAAGAAAAGTTCTGAAAAATTTGGAAGGTGGCCATTTAATAGGGTCACAACAACGTAAGCAGCCTCAGGCATGGTCCTGGAAGGTAAATGGAAGTTTTTTCAGGCCTCTTTACACTCCTTCATCTCTAGCTATGTTTCTTCTGCCAAAAATCTACTTAGGGAAGACGATTACTAGCCCCAAATCATCATCCAGTGCCTGGATTCTTGGCTGTGCTGGGTGGGACTTCTCCTGGGTGGGGTTGAAAATTGGACAAACAATAGCTGTGGTCATCATTGCGTGCAGAATTAGTATATTTCCCTTCCTTAAATTATCTTCTCCAGATCTTCAGACATAAACAAATGTCATCTTTCAAAGAAAGATTTAAAAAACCCTGGTCTGTGTGCTTAAATACACATTCATGAAATATTGATTAACACGTTTTTTAAAAAGGAAGAAAACTCTAGTTTCATAGTCTATACATAACAAAGCCATACCTTTTTAAATATTTTCTTGAGTCTAACTTGTAGGGGTAAGTTCTTGATTTGTAAGAATGAATAGCAGGGATAGAGGGAGTCCTTTCTAAGTTTGAATTACAAATGTGCCATTCTTTAAACTCTTGATGTTCTCTAATGTTCTCTGTCCTGTTTTTCAGTTTTGGATAAGCAGATAGAAGTGTTACAAAAGTTGAGCATTCAGTACCAATATCTTACACTTGCATGTATTCTGCCATATTCACTGAGCACTTTCTATATGCCACGCACTGTTCTATGTTCTGAGATACAGGCTGTCTCTGTTCTCTGGATATTATTTATATTCCAGGTGCTGAGAGAGACCACAATCAAGTAAACCAATAAATACATATAATAATTTCCAGTAATATATAAAGCTTTGAGAAAAATTGCAGGATAATGTGATAGAAAGAGACTGGGAAATGACAATCTCACTTTAGATAGCATGGTCAGGACAGGCCTCTCGGAAGAGGTGACCTAAGTGACAAGAAGAAAGCCACCATGCTAAGTTCTTGGAGAAGAGTGCTTTAGGCAGAATAAAGAGCAACAGGTTCTAATCCTGAAGTGGCAACACACTTCTCTTGGCTGAGAAATAGAAAGGATGTCAGTGTGCAGTGTAGTAAGAAACACAGATAGAAATTCAACAAGTCATGGAAACAGAGAGAAGGCAGATTTTAGAGGACCTCATGGAGCACGGTATCCTGAGATAAGAAGATTTTGGAAGGCTTCTAAGCAGACAAGGGACACAATCTCACACTGACTGTTCCATGGAAAAAGAACAAGAGTGAAAGAAAGTGAGATGTCTCTGACAGTTGACAGAAGATGATGGTGGTATGGCCAGGGTGTTTGTAATAAGGAAGAAGAGACGTGTTTATTAGGACTCAGATTACTAAGCTGACCTCTGCCATGGTAAAACTGTGGTTGTCTCCTTCTAATGTTCAGTGCTAATAATTGGAAGTCAGATCTGAAAAGTTTTCCAAAATTTCCAATGGCCTTTTCTTTCTATTATTGTTATTGCCCCTGACAGCAGCCCTATGAAGTTTGTAGCAAGGGTGTTCTTATACTTTTACAAACGAAGAAATTGGAGTTTCTACTATGAGACAACCAAAACACAGTGGATCCAGGACTCAAGTTCATCTTACGACAGCGCCATGCTTTTCCTACTGGCCCACCTAACACATTTTAGACATTTCAAAGCACTTATTTCGTCAGACATGAAATTTTCTGTGTTGAGTTGTATTCTTCTGGAAGTCAGAACATATTGATCAATTACGACAGTTTACCTGCTCTACGTCTAAAGGAGTAAAAGGCCACCTATTCCTAGAAAAAGTCCTAAGGCTGTATAAAATCCAACAAATGGGTCCATTAAAATGCATTTTCGAGAAATAAACCCCCTTGGTATTTATTTGTGTTAAGTGTCCCATCCTTTGGTCCCGTGGTCCACTGAGATAAAAAAAAATAAATAAATTTAGGAAGGAAGGAACAAACGAATAAAAAAAACAAAAAGAGAAGGGAACACTAATGAAGATTGTTGTTTAGGAAGGAGAAAGAAAGAGAAGAAAATGTTATTAAGCTCCTATTAAGTGGCAAGTATTTTTCCTAGGCACTTTCATATACTATCTCGAGGACACAATAACTCTGAGAGGTGAGTGTCATTCCCATTATTATTCAAATGAGAAAAATAAAGCTCAAAGAAGAGTAATTTTTTTCAAGTTTACACAGCTAAGTAATTCTGCAACCAAAGCCAAATACATACTGAGTCAGAGCTCCAAACTTGTTCTGGCCTCATGCGCGTTCAAAGTAGGTAATATGGCAACAATTTGTTTTAGGGCAAGAACTTTATACGCTTCGTTTTTGTTGTTGTTGCTTTTTTTTTTTCAATTTTTATTGGGGAACAGTGTGTTTTTCTAGGGCCCATTGTGGGGATGGAGTCCCAGAGAGCAGTTTCCAGGCTCTCGGCCTCATGTGGAAAGGTACTGGCTCGGGCCGTCAGCTGTACCCAGTTAACCATTGGCCACTAGTATAACTGCTGTGGTTGAGCTAGCAAGGGCAGATTGCAGTTAGCAAGGGGTTGGTTGGTTGGTTGGTTGGTTGGTTGGCAGAGAAGTGAACAGCAGGTTGCAGATAGTGTGGCTCCTGCTTCCTGTGTCTCCAACGCAGCCGTCATTGAGAATATAGTGGTCTTGCTCCTCTATCTATGGCTCCGTGGGTGTTCCTTTTTGACCTCACCATATCCTGCGTTCTTTGCAGGGAGCAGGACCAGAGACCCTACATGACACCCATCATCTCCAAGTCATTCTCCTTCAATCTAGTTGTGGAGGGTGTAGCCCACTGGCCCATGTGGGAATCGAACTGGCAACCGTGTTGTTCAGAGCTCGCGCTCTAACCAACTGAGCCATCCGGCCACCCCATAGACACTTCATTTTTGACGTTGTGGTATTTCTTAATGGTGCTGGAATTTTCAGGTACTCCGGTAGATTACTTAGGGTGGCTTTTTATTTAAAATCCAAATATGAAAGACCTAAGCCTGAGAGCTTGTAATTTACAACTTGTTTTGAAGAGAGCAAATTTAAGCATAGTCTCAATATGTCGGGTTGCCCAGAAATTGCAAATTTGAGGTTTTTTACATTATAAAGCAGGCTCAAAACGTCTGGGTAAAAAAGACCCCAGAGTTTGTAGCGAGCTGTGAAGTCTTGAGCAAGGCTCTAAAAGTAACTGGATTGCAATTTACTCCTTTGAGATAAAGAGCCTGGACTTTCTCTATTCTGTCTCTTTCTTTATATCTTGACTCATTCCAGCAAGGATTTGAGGCATGTGAGTTGGACTAAATGAATTTTAAGTTTCCTTTTCACCATGATTCTGCTAAGAGCTTCCTGAAAATGGCCATTCAGCTTTGATTCCCAAAGATCCTCCTTCCAGGATTTGTATTCCTTTAAAACTTTCAGGATTTTTTTTTCCTTTCTAATTGTAGAAACACATCATGTGTTGTCTGGAGAGGTGGGATGTGTAATGTCTTTGATATACTTGTGCTTCTCTTCTTTCTGAGAGTGACCATGGGTACTGTGATTCTATCCTGACCTGATTAAAACGATTGCATTTGACTTTCTGATTCAACAACCAACTCCATCCAAGATAGAGAATAAAATGCAACCTTTGCCCTTAGTTTATAAAGCAATTGTGCTTCTTTCCAGTCAGTGCTCTCATACATTGCCAAAGTTGTTTCAAAGATTAGGCTCACCCACTCATTGTATGTTTCCCCAACATATCAGGATTAAACTCCTGGTCGCCCCGAATAGCGGAGCTAAACACAAGTCACTCCGGTTTGCCTAAGCTCAGCAAATGGGTAAATCGAATTCCTTTGAGAAGAGCCTGTTTCCGGAGCTCAGAGACTGAGCCAAATGAAGGATTCTCCCCTCACCCTGTGGTTTCCACACCTGGAGCTGATTACTCAAGTAATAAGGAGGTTAAGCTGAGAGTGTTGTTTTTAGATCTTGAGTGAAAACAAATTCAACTTGTAGTGTCAGGAATTATATACCAGCCATTACCTAAGCTATGCAGTGTAGGATAATGATGTTAATCTAAATCTTAACCAATGTGCCGGGGGAAAGGAGACCATAGTCATCGAGATGGACGGGTATCCCGATGCGATGGGCCTCTTGCAGGTTCATAAAGCTCATCGGAACATTGAGGGTTTCTGAGGATTTCTGCAGTACAGAACCTGATGTGCTCTGTTTCTTACACATGCCTAAGTCTTCTGTGTCGTGGACAAACTTTCAAGCTCCTGGAGTAATGATATCGCAAACACGTACTGTATTAACAGTTCTTCCTTCCAAGCACAAAGCCTGGTATATAGTAGACACCTAATAAGTATTTTTGAAAATCAGCTAAGTACATGAGTGAATGAATTCATATAAGTGAGGATATATATACATTTCTATGCACAGACTTGTACTATAAATATTTTTTTCTTATAGAAACACATTTAGCATCACCCAACCGATGTTTATGGAGCTTCTGCTATGTGAGAGGCCCTCCTTATATTACATTTTGAGGATCTCAGAATCTAGAACACGATGATAGTAACACAATATCCATGTGGAAGAGAGATAGCTATAGGTAAGTATAAGGTGCTGTGGCACACAGATAGCAGGAGTGGCAGGGAAGATTTCTGGAGAAGCTGGTATCTGAGTTGAGACTTAAATGACAAATAAGAGGTGGCTCCAAAAAGATGTGTGATGTGCACGTATAAAAAAGGCTTCACATGTGCTGCATTTAAGTAATCGTTAAGCATACATACACATATATTTTATATTTGGAAGACAAAACAACAGTATCAGAAATGCTTTTGTTCGATGAGAGGACTAGTTTTATATTCCAGGAAACAAAATAACATGGGACCATGTGTCAACAATACATATCCAAATTACATCAAGGAAACCATGAACCACAAACAGAAAAAGGAACCGTAGCATTTAACACTTAAATTAGTGAATTAAAACTGTAATTTTTGTCAGGGTCTGTGCATCTTCATTATAGGAATTTAAGTGAACTGCCACTCCACTTTTCTCACAACTGAAAGACAATCTCCTCCCCATATTTTCCTTTCCCTAAACTGATGAACACTCCACAATCTCTACCTTCTCTTCCTATCATAATTTATAATAAGCTTAGCCAGGGAGGAAGGAGTTATTTATAAATGAAAAGCTAAGAGTCTGACTTTTTTATATCACTCTGACTCTATTTGTCAACCTGTACTGGGAGTTTCATTCCCTCACCCATTTATTTAGTCCACAGAATTGTATGGAGCTTCTACCCACTGACGAACTGTGTACTAAGATCAGAGGATGCAATGCCACCACAATCTCACATGTTTCCTTCCCTTTTTAAGCTTATTCTTTAAGGAGAGAGACAGATATTAACAAGGTGTCACAGAGATGAAAATAAACAATAAACATTAAAGGTATTCTCTAAGAGAATGCAGTAGAGGAATGAACCCGGTCGTGATAGTTGTACAAGGCACCCCTGAGGCAGTGGTGACGGAACAGGCTGAAAGGTAGGCTAGGAGTTAACTAGGCAAAAGTGATGGTGGGAAGAAAGTGGGGTTGGCAAGAGCTCTTGGAAATGCCCACGGGAAGGTAGGAGCATGGCTTGCTAGAGGAACTAAAAGAATTCCTTGAAGGCAGACATAATGTCTTACTTTTTAAATGCCAGCAAAGTCTGCTAAATAATCACACTCCAAAACCATTTGTTGAATGAATGCCTTAACTTGGGAGACAGTGCCAGGTACTTTCTTTCTGGTGGACAGAGGCATCAGCCCACTGCCCAAAGCAGAAAAAAAATAGAGGCCTCACACCCCAAAGCTTTTCCTGCAGCAAAGCTCCAAGAATGCCGTAAACTTTCCTGAAAGGAGATTCATTACTTGAGTCTATTCTTCCTTCCTTATTCTTTGATGTGTCTGTTTGTTTATTCACCAAATTTTATTAAGCAGCTGACTGTACTAGTCACCATGAAGGATTCAGAAATGATGAAAACATAGCCTCAGGCTCAAAAACCTTTTCGTCTAACCAGGATATCATGTGCACAGATAGTCATAACACAGGCAGGCAGAAGAAAAAGCCTGGGCTGCGTGGCAGAGATAAAACGAAATATTATGAGAGTGAAGGGGAGTGAGAGATCTCTTTGAGTTGTTTGGAAAAGAGATAGTGGTAAAGTTATACCTTGAATGAAGGATATAAAAGAATTTTGACAAGTAGTTGGGTGGTGGGGAGAGGAGGAAAGCCATTTCAGGTTGAAAGCAAAATGTGAACACAAAATAAAGGAGAAGAGTAAAACGTGTGCAAGAGAGAGCAGGAAAAAGTCTAGTTTAGTAAGACCATGAAAAACAGCAAGATGAAGACCTACAAAAAGGGACATAAATAGATGATCAGGTTTGAGTATGTTCTTAAAGATTTAATGCTTTTAACTTGTTGACAATGAGATGAAGTTAAACTTTTGTACAATCATCCCTCGGTGTCCAGAAGGCAGTTTCCAGTACCCCCTCAGATACCAAATCCTAGGATGCTCAAGTCTCTTATATAAAATGGCATACTATTTGCGTATAACCTACTCATATCCTCCTATATGCTTTAAATCATCTCTAGATTACTTGTAACACCTAATATAATGCAAGTGTTATGTAAATAGTTGTTATCGTGTATTGTTTAGAAAACAATGACAAGAAAAAAGTTGGTTGGTGCAGAAGTAACTGTGGTTTAAAGGTTAAAAATAATTGCAAAAACTGCAATTACTTTTGCACCAAC
This sequence comes from Rhinolophus ferrumequinum, assembly GCF_004115265.2. Classification (NCBI taxonomy): domain Eukaryota; kingdom Metazoa; phylum Chordata; class Mammalia; order Chiroptera; family Rhinolophidae; genus Rhinolophus; species Rhinolophus ferrumequinum. The sequence continues at coordinate 59,475,550 of NC_046297.1, forward strand.
CTAATACAAGTGCACTTCAGCAACAATGTAACATTTTTTCCCAATATTTTCGACCCCAGTTGGTTGAGTCCACAGATGCAGAACTCAGGGATATGAAGAGTTGACTGTATTCAGAGTTAACCGTTAGAAGGATCATTTTCACAGAAGTGTAGAGAATCCAGTGGATGAAACAGAGAAGGAGAAAAGAGAGGCACTTAGGAGGTGTTTTGAACCGTTCAGGTAAGAGACAGAATGTCTTCAGAGGGTGAAAGATGAATTTGAGTGACATGGTAAAGGTGGAATCACATGGTTATGGTGACTAGCTAGTTACATGGCAAGTAAAAGAAGCTGAAGATAATAAATGTTTGGGCAACTGGCAGGAAATAATGACATTCATTAACTGAGGATGTGAAACAGGAAGCAGGCGTGGAGTGAATATGATGAAAGTAGTCAAGTGCCAGACGAACAAGACCAGTTTATTATAAGCACACTTGAACCAAATCTTATTTCTAAATATAACTGTTTACGCGGGATGTTGAAATGCAAACCACCATAAAGTTAGTTCAGTTTATAATAATGGACGATCCAATAATGGTGGCACCCTATTCAAAAATATCGGCATGTACTGTGATCTATCAACTTTAGTTTAAACACCTCATTCTCGTATTTCTCCCAGTGGATGATGGTCTTCTCTGATCCACCTTCAAATTTACCTTCTATCGTGAAGTCTGAACTCCTGGCTAAACACCGCACACACCTTAAACCTATTCATTTGTTTAAAGGTCGTATCAAAATCATTCCTCTTAGTTCCTTAGTTCCCATCCAAATTTGCACATCCATAAAGAATCACCCCAACCCCACACTATCTTGAAGCCTAGCTTTACAGTGCTGATTGTACATTTCATTCCTTCTTTTTATATCCCCATGCCACTCTTTACACCTCATATTCCACTTTGCATCTAGTGTTTGTGTAATTGTCTTACCCTCTTACCCAATCACAAGCCCTTTGAATTCAGAGAAAATGTACACCTCTTGATTTCTTGCTCATTAACAGGTGTTCAGTAAACTTAAAACCAGGTATCAGCCAATATCCATAGGTGATACTAAAAGTAGAAAACTTCAATAGGAAAATACAAATATTTGAATTGTTCTGTAATAGCTATCATAGAAATTATACTTAGTCTGAGGGGAACAATTAAGAGACTAAATTAGAAATGCTTCTCAAATTTTAATGTGGGTAAAAGTCATCTGGGGACCTGATTAAACACAAATTCTTTGTCCCATCCTGAGATTTTGATTAGTGGGTTTGGGGGAGGGTCAGAAGTTGGCATTTCTAACCAATTCCTCGGAGGTGCTGATGCAGCTGGACAGGGGCACAGAACAATGCGTGCATTCGTTTAAAGGGTTAAGTCTGACATCAGGTGGCCTGCATTGAACTCCACCACAGTTAGCTAGCTTTATGATCTCAAGGTACAAAAGCTCTTTCAGCCTCAGCTTCCTCGCCTGTAAAATGGTAATACAAATAAAGGAACCCCAATGGGACTGATATGAGAACTAAAATAGAGGGTCCAGAACATGTACTTCTGGCAGTATCTGACAAATGATATGTGCTCAGAATTAGTTGTCGGTGAACAATAATACAAGGAAGCCAATAGATTTTTAAAGAGTAGGGGTCATTAGACTCTGGCCTGCAGGCCAAATCTGACTCATCAAGCACTTTGATAACACTGATGAACTAACAAGTTTTAAAATTTTTTAAATGATTGAAAAATATCAAAATATTTTGTGCCATGTGAAAATTATATTAAATACGAATTTCAGTGTCCAGTGTTACTGGAATATAGGTACACATTCATTTACATACCGCCTATGGATGCTTTTGTGCTTCAATGGCAGAGTTGTCACACGACAGACCATATGGCCAGGACAGCCTACAATGGATGGCTCTTTACATTAAGGTTGCTGACCTCAAATATAGCACCAAGTGACTTTACCAGTGAATTATTGGGACTAGAACCATTGCTATTTCTAGTGTCTAGAGTGTCAATACTGTTCAGTGGCTATAGTTATTTTTTGATAATGTAACTATACCACAGTAGTGAAGGATTCTTAGGAACCAATAAAAAGAATTGGGAAATAAAATAAATTTGAGGGATATGTGGTAAAATGGAAAACTTACCACCAAAACTCCTCAAACCAGGAAATGCTATTAGATGCCTCAACCCTCTTTTTATTAAGCAATATTTATTTTTCTATTTCTGGTTATAAAAGCAATACATGATTATGGTAGTTGGAGAATACAAAAATGTATACAGAATATAAATCAGCCATATTCCCAATCGTAGATAACCACATTTAAACATGTTTTTACAAAACTGGGATGTTACCGTACAAATTGATTATATATATATTTTTCATGTAACATTTCTCTAATACCCTATTCTCTGAGAACATTAATGGGTAACGATGTTCCATTGTTGGGAAATGCCATAATTCATTTAACTGTTGTTCTCAGTACTGGATTGTTATTTTAAGGTTTTATTATTTGTAAATACTATAACAAATTTGCTTCTGATTTTTCTGAAAATCTGTGACTCTTTCCAGCTATGATAAATGACTGTAATAAAACAAACTTTGCCTAAATTTGGCTGCTTTTAAGGTAAAGTAGAATCAGATTAGAGACAAAGATTGTGTTAAGACTAGTTTCCAGTTTCTAGATTCCCCAACCACACCAATTTTGAGGATTTCTACCTTCTTAGTGAAATTAAATTACTTGTTATTCTTGACCAACCATGTGTTGTTTTTTTCTATATATCCCATACTTAAATCCATATATAAGGAAAACAGAAGTTTTTGTTTTGTTTGAAATTCCCCCCTTCCCTTAGAAAAAAACACAATCATCTTATCAAAAATATTTTATTTACAAAAAAAATTAATTATACTCTACATCCTATACTGGAAATACATTGAATAATTGCTAAAATAAATACAGGCAATTAATTCAATCTTTTATAAGAATGAGCGAATTTGACATTTGAATGTTATCAAAGCTTAACTTAGAACATAAATAGTTAAAAAGGCAAACTCAAGTTTTAGTCTCATTTCTTGGCATGGTGTTTGTTTCCCACAAGCTCTCCAATCAGCAAGCCGCAGAATGTTATGTACCTTTTTGTATTCCGAAGGTAGAACGTGCAGCTTTTTCTTAGGCAGGATAGATGGAACATAGAGGTCTGCATGGAAAAGAAGCAGAAAGGCAGGAAACAGAGTCCAACCCTTCTCCGCATGACTCTGCTTCATCACAATACTTTTTCTGCAACTACTCATGTGTTCGATTGTTTTTAACACAGGTCTGCATGGCACCAGCTACAAGACAAGATGGGTCGTGTCAAAGGTCAAACTGGATAACCAAGGCTCTGGAGAAGCAAGCTTAGCTGGACTACAGGTACCTGGTTCATCATTTTTTTTTTTTTTATGTGCCAATTCTTGATACACTTAACTAAACCTTGATATCATTTCTGCTATGTAAACATATCTACGTAGGCCAAGAACAGAAGAGATGAAGAAATTATCTGTATAATTCAGAAAAAAAAATCCTCCCTAGAAAGTAAAAGGATAGAACATGAATCTGCTATTTTGAATCTAAATGCTTTATATTTATTATAATTTATCCAACTCAAACATGGAAACCTCATACTAACATGTAAAGTGAACTGGTAAACTGAAAAAAAAAAAGACAGGTATAAAATGTTAAATATATAGACAGGATCTGGTGAATTCAGGCCACAGAACAAAATGATGAACTACATTGTATTTGTCCAAATTATACAGATAATTTTTTCCACTTTCCTTTTTTACTCAGCCTGGGAAAACACTGCCAAAATCTCCATCGATTATTCATCTTTGATACGTATGTTAGGTCCAGTGCTGGATGCCCAGTGTTTTCTTTTGAGGACTAGCATTCCCTTTTATTAATCTTATGAAAAAATTGCACTTTTCTACCCCTTTGGCCTTGATTTTCAATGATTTATTTTTTTTGTACATATAAGTATGTATTTTTACTCCCAAAGTGTGACAGGTATATTGGCCTTTTCTAAAAGAATGAAAAAAAGTTAAAATATTGAACGTTTAAATACTTTTTCACAGAAATAAACTATTCGATTTTAAAAGGTAGAGAGAGAGAAAAACAGTTTATTCTTTCTATCATGAACATCAGTCAACCAAGCTTCACATTTTGGGTAGGTTTTTTATAAGTTTGAATTTTTTTAGAACCTATTTTATTTTTAAAAGGAGGAAGAACAGGTGTATTTTGGCAGAGAAGTAAAATATAGAATATGCAGAATTTGTTTTAAAAATTGGCATACAAAATTTTAAAACACAGTACAATTATATAAAAATACAGCACAGCCAACGGCCTTTAAAATTTCCTTTGGCATTTCATTTGGTAGAGTTAAACAGAAAATCCTTTAAAAAAAAAATTAGCTATCAACACAGTCCATAAGTTAGGTTGTATATGTTGTAAGAACTTTTCCTTGAGTTTCCAAAATCCTTTTCTTCCATGATAACCCACATAAAGCATGGCTAGTGAGGTATATAGGGCAAAACACTGGTAGGCAGATGTACAGTAAGGAAAAAGTGCATAAACAAAGAATTCTTCCCATTTTCATAGAAATAACAAGTTAAATCTGAGTTTCTTCTTCTTGGTGTATCACTTTACTTTGGCAGAATCAAAATAAATGTCTTTGTTCAAGTCCCAGCAGCAGTGATATGTCTCCTTTGGTGGCATTATCTGATGCCACAATATTGGACAGTCCCTAGAGGAACTCAGGTTTTGTGTGTCTGCATGTGTGATTGCAAATGTCAAACAATGTAAGATCATACATCAAGCACCATGTCATACTGTTGTCCCTTCTTCCGCCTGCCACATTTACTGATGAGAACCACATACAGAGTCAAAAGCATGACCCAATAGCATACATAGAGCAACGTTCCAACAATTAGAACTGTCTGCTTGGATTCTGAGAATGGCTTTTTAGATTCCTTATAAATGGTGAAAATCACACCACCCAGGAGGATTGTAAACCAAACCGATACTGGAATGAGTCCTATGAAATTAACAACAATAGTTTTCCTTCCAGATGTGCCCCACCCAGCTTTGTTTATCGTTGCAATTGCAAACATCTTGGCTGGAAGTAAACTTGACATGTACAACACTGAGTAGAGGGACATGAAGACCATGACGATATTTCCTCTAAGGCAGCTGGCAAAGGATGATTTTATGAGACCTACTAACTGGACAGTTAACAAGAAGAGGAGGATGTTCCAAATTTTGCCCCGGTAGAAGAGCTGGATTACTGTGGCAATGAGAAAGAAAGGGAAGAATCCAGTGATAACTGCTTCGTAGGTCATCCACAAGTGATGTTTATGAAACCACATGGCATTGTACAGCCACTCTCGGAAGTACGACTTGCTCCATCGGGTCTGTTGGTTTAACCACCTGAGATATTCTACAGGCGTTTCCGTAAGGCACTTGGATCGAGCCGTGTATTTTGTTGCATAGCCCAGACTCAGCACTCGGTTCGTTAGATGCCGGTCGTCCCCGAAACTGCACTGGCTGCCCATAAACTCCTGATTGTACCAATCTTCCACAAATTCATGCAGCAAGGAGTTTCTGTACATTCCCAGGGGGCCACTAATGCACTGGACACAACCAAAATAAGACTGACAGGCCCTTTCTATGTTAAAAGCCATCCAGTATCTCACACTGCTGAGGAAGGAGATCCAGGAATCATACTTGTTTAAAATCTGCAAAAAGGAAAAAAATAAGTAAATAAAAGATAAACCTTAGCTTAAAATACCAACAAAATCTGTACTGTTGTGAGGTTACTTAACTATCTAGAGGTTTGTTATTTTGGCTCCCTTCTTCTTGTAGACATGATTATATTTTATTTTCTCTGAATCTATATTGCTAGATTAATTTGATAAATTGTGTGTATGTGTTGGGACTCCGACATGTTTTTCTAATTCATCGCTCTCTGACTTCTTCTAGCTATGCTTTTTGTTCTTGTTCTTATTATAATACTGAGGTGGTTTTTGTTGGGTTTTTTTTTAAATTAGGTTTTAGTTCTCAATCCCTAAATTCTTCTCCCCAGACACTCTTTTCTACCGTCTAAGATCTGAAGGTTTTAAGGCCTGTTCCCGCCTGTTCTGGTTCATTTCCAACTCATCCAACCCTTGGCTATAAATTTTCCTTCTCCCCCGCTTTTTGCAATGCCACTGATAAAAGGGTTTGCTCTGGCCTCCCCTGAAAACTTGAATCCTGAAATAATGCTCTGTGTAAAGATTATTCAAAATTATAAGCTTTTTCTTGGCAATATTTCTAAATTCTGCCCTGTTTCAATTTTGTTCAGTGTTCACCTGGATGTTGCATGTTTCATTTTTATCACCAGGTTATTTTTTATCCATTGTCGTGTCTTTTCTTTGCCTTCACTATCATCATGTATACACAAAATGCATCATACAGCAACACAACATCTAAACTTTAAAGTAAAATTTCAATGTGCTTTTCACCTTTGGCTAAAATGTGATCTCACACTAGCAAAGGACTCAATTTATTATTGACATATTTTTACATATTCAGTTTGCCATTCTACAAATTGCAAATTGCCTTCATTAATCTTTGCTTCACTAATTGTTTCTCCATTGATAGCAAATAATGGGAAATAAATAATAATCAGTGAGAAATAAATAATAATTGGAAAACCCACTTATTAATTCATTGCTTCTCTGCCTTTCTTATTAGTACAAATTTGAGTTGCAGTTTCTGTTCCTTTTGTTTTCCAATTTGTATTTTTTATCAACCACATATTGATCAGCTTTTTAGTTCATTTGCAACTAAATGAACTCCAACATCAGATTCTTCCAGAACATGAAGTTATGGCTCAAGAAGGTCTGGTGGAAATCATTACACATTTACAGTATGTTATATGTAACTTAAATCAGGCACTACAGACATGGGTTATATCCCAGGATAAGCAAAGAAATCCTAAATTATTTCAATTTGACAGAAGAGGCAACAAAGTGAGTTAAAAGCACATTCTTATGTATCTCTAGCAGCAAAAATGATTCCTGGCACAGCATTTTGTGGGTAGTAAATATATGTTCATTGAGTCAATGAACAAGAGTGCTACTAAAAGTGACTCGGGAAAAACGTGAAGCCATATGCACCTGGACATCTCCACCGACACCTCCAACCATGGGGTCCTCTTCTAAAACTTTTACCATCTCCACAGAGGAGGCTGGGTCAAGCATGGTGTCTGAATCACAAACCTGCAAAGAAAGTAGAAAATGAGTTAAAGGAATGGAAGAACTGTGAGTGTGCTCTGTACAGTCAAAATTGGGCATGCACATTATGCCTTCAGCCTTATTGTCACAAGGCCTCAATAAGAAGTATCACAGGGACGACAGAGTTTGTTACATAGCACGGCCAATACAAAGTGCTTGTTTACAGCAAGCTCATTATTTAAATTCATGACATTGCTGGAAGGTATGCACTAGGTATGTCTTATAGGGTGACCAGCTTGTCCCAGTTTGCCATGGATGTTCTCATGTCGTAGTAATATCCCAGTTTCCTAGGATTTGGAAAACATCTTGGTTTGGTCACCCCTAGATTTTTTTTTTTTCTCAATTGGCTTAAATAAGGCTTTTAGGCAACTTGTCCTTCATGTCTGAATAATGATAGAAAAACTGCTATTACTGTATGAAAAGGGAGGTTTATTGAAAAGTTATTCCCCCCTCCCATTTTAATATGATGAATAAAAGACAGAAAATTCTCCTATAGCTGGCTATATAATTCTGAAGTGAGATGTCCATATGACCTTGGCAGATGTCATTGCAACAAAAAGGGAACTAACAGAACCCTCAGATCATGTTTTTGTTCTAGAGCATTGTTTCATCTAGCCCTTTGAATATAAAAGCAGATATACATTATCTTAAGCTGTCCTAGAAATGCTAATGGTACAATGCTTATATGACTCAAAAAAAGCAATTATGAAACCAAATCAACTAGGACTTCAAGAAAATTATGCAGATTAGTCTATACCCACGAACCCGCGACAGGCATTTCTACGGGAGGCCCAATGGGACAAAGTTATAATCAGTACTTGTCTTTCCAGGCTGATTTCTGAACCAACTGGAAAATGAGATAGAATAAAGGAGATGAGAAACCAAAATCGCACCTGTATACTCATAAAGCTGATGTGGAGAATAGGGCTTATTTCTGTAGAGTAGCGGGCTTCATAATTATGTTCCCCAGTATTAGATAGTTATCTATTCTCAATAGCATCCAAAGGGGCCAGCCCCTTCCTGCAGAAGGTATGACAGATGCTTGCACCTTGGTGGTAGCCCACTCCCAGAAGGAAGGAGGAAGCAGGAGTTGGGCGACCCCTTACTCCTTCCATACTCACCAATCAGTTTACTAAGTCACTTCTCTTAGGGAGAAGTGAGACAACTGGGAAAGGCTACTACCTTTCCCACAGGTGAGTTATACTTGTGGATGGAGGTGCTTCCACATGATCAGAGAAATCAGCAGTAGGAAAAGTACTGCTCCCTCTCTCTCCCTGATTGACACTAATAAGACATAGTATTCTTTTCTGGGGAATGCAGCAAGGCCCTAGTAGATATAAAGTGTTCAAAGTTGACATGCAATGAACCAGTTTAACATCCCCATGGAAACAATAAATGACATGATTGGCAGCGACTGACGTGTTATCTGCAATTCTCATTATTTTACCATCAACTCTGGCTGTACTGGATGGATTTAATCAAGATGTATGCTATTTATTTATATCAAAAGGAATTAGCTTTACAGTTCTCAACTGCGTTATAGAAATAGGGATTTCATACACCAGTTTTAAATGGAAACAAAAAACTAAGAAAATAATTTGTAAAAGAAACTCTCAGAGTTGAAGGGGATACAGATGTGTATATATATATATATATATATATATATATATATATATGAGTCCTTCACATAATTAGCTAGGGAATCTCAATATTTTTAAAAATGTGCCTGTCTAAATTTTACAAATAGCTACTTTTTTCTGGAAAAATATATTTATATGTACACCTGAAACTAATACAAAATAATATTGAATGTCAACTGTAATTTAAAAAAAATAGTCACAGAGATATAAAGTCCAATATGGGGAAATATAGTCAATAACATTGTAATAACTATATGCCAGATGGGTAATAGACTTATTGGGGTTATCATTTTGTGAGGTATATAAATGTCTAATCACTAGGTTGTTTTGTATACGTGAAACTAATAAAAAAATTAAAATGAAACATTTAGATCTTTCTATAATGGGGTAATACAGATAAGAAAAATTTAAGAATAATAATAAATTTGTGATATCTGTTTAAAAGTATATATACTGGGGGTGCCCAAAAAATGTATACACATGACTTGTATTCATCTTTTGTTATTGGCATATATTGAGTATTATGATTTTAATACAGGTTTTTCCTTTCTTAAAATGTGTATACATTTTGTTGTGTGTACATGTTTGTGAAAACAGTTTAAATGCATTATTGGAATATATGGGGTATCCAATTATAAAAAATGAAATTATCGCCTCTCTGGATTTAACTATATCAATTTTAGGGTTAACTCCTCTTTATTTTATTTAACTTATTTAGAAGCATCCAGTTTCTAAGTAAAAACCCAGGTACTAATATATTTGTTTATTTACTTATTCTTATTTTTCCGCATTCTATTTTGGTCCAGCATGGTCTCTTTTAGGGAAAGAAAAAAAATTGACAGCAGCTAGGCATTAGTTTCTCACAGTAGAAAATAGGATTTTACTAATACTTGGATTTCTACCCAAGCATCTCAAGCCTCAGAAGCCTAAAGAAACTCCTCCAAAGCGATGTTTTGCCTCTGCCATGCCTTGTCTATCACTGGTTTGAATGTGGCTACAGAGCAGGCAGGATGGTGAGGAGGGTAGAGAAAGTAAAGGCAGAAGTTCAGTCCACCTTTAGAATCCAACATCCTGAGAGTTCATGGCCACACCCACTTCTGTTGACTCAAGCTGGAAAAGGTAAAACCAGAAAGCTAAAATAAGTCTAAAAACAACAGGAAGGGGGCAATCTAGAATTAATGTTCAAATAACTCCGCCTGCTTGTGAGCATAAGCAGACCAAGGGAACTGCCCCTTACAAATGACTGAACTTGAACCAAACTTCTGAGGTTCCGCATATTTAAATTAGCCCTGCCCCTCCCCAGTTTCCGACAGCAAAGTACCAGAAGTTCTCTGAGAGAGACTGTTTGCATAGGGAGTTTAACTGTCAGAAGAGAAAGCTCTGAGAAACATCTTGGGAAGGGGTTTGTTACAGTGGATTTAAAGAGCTTTATGAAGTTCAATTTCTGGATGTTATTTGGTGATTGAATATGCCAACTAGAAAGCCAGAATCTTTGAAAGTATGTAAAAGCATGTATGTTCATGAACCTAATAGTATTTACATTTTAGTGTGCAAAGAGAGTAACTTTAGCTCCTCGTAAAAATCAGTATAGCAGGAGCAAGATGTTTAATTGTCTCCTCACCAATTAATAACAAATATGTAATGTCATGAATGCTGGTTGATTCTTTAGCTCTAGCTAAGAAGCTGTGGGAGGATACCCACCAGTTCACACAGAGCTAAACCTCACATGGAGAGAAACTTACAGGACATGATTTGCACACCAGAAGCAGTTCAAGAACAAATCAGAACGTTTTTCTGTCCACACTGAATGTTGTCACTGGAATTTGCTTAAACCACATAATCACCAGTCCGAAGATTTCTCACTAGGAGATTCTGAAGTGAAGCGAAGTCACCAAATTTTGACTAAAATTAGTGGAAAATGTAAAGGCAAAAAGAGCTTATTGGGAGGAACCAGCCACCTCATTCTTAACAACAAATCATCAACGAAAGTATGTCAGACCATGGCTCTTCCTCCTTCACTATCCTAGCCAAGAGTTCAGTGCTTCTCCTTTCCTATCAAGAACAGTGGGTGGCAAACTTAGTTCTGTAGGCCAAGTCCAGCCTGCCACCTGTTTTGATACAGCCTCTGGGCTGAACATGATTTTTACCTTTTTAAATAGTTGAACATCAAAAGACTATTTTGTAACACATGAAAAATATGAAATTCAAATTTCAGTCTTCATAAATAAAGTTGTATCGGAACTCAGGCATGCGCATTCGTTTTCCTATTATCTACAGCTGCTTTCACACTAAAAACAGCAAAGTTGATGAATTTGCAACAGAGACCGCATAGCCTGCAAAGCGTAATATTTACTACCAAGCCTTTGACAAGCAAAGTTTGCCAACCTTGGGACTAAAATAATTGGTTGCAGGAGCACGGACCTCTTTCCTAAAATTAAAAAAAAAAAAAGTAAAAATAATAAAAAGTAAATTTTAAAAAAGTTGCGATTAATATATTCTAGGCCCCAATTGTAATTCTAATAGATTGTTTTAAAGGTTATCTCCATTTCCATGTTATAAATAGTAACTGCATAAAAAATATAAAATATTAATAAATTAGATGTTTTTCTTTAGCCAAGATTTGCATATGATAAGAAGAAATGCCATCAGAATCAAGAGGCCTCAATTAAGTCTTGAGTCACATCTCACTGGTTCTATGACCTTGAACAAGCCACTTACCATCATCATGGTACTGGATGGGACAAAGCCTATAAAGTACCTTGTAAATTACAAGGGACTGTAGAAGTACGCCATTAGTCTTAGGTAATAGTCTTTACATTTTTATGCTCCCTAAGTAAACACATACCCTTACTACAAATAGATGACCCAGTAGAATCTCTAAAAGAACATGGGAATTGATTACCTTTAGAAAATCTCTTATCACAATGAACAAATTCAAATGTGTCTGAAATGATCTACAATAATTAGACTACTGTGTTTCCCCGAAAATAAGACCTAGCCGGACCATCAGCTCTAATGCGTCTTTTGGAACAAAAATTAATACAAGACCCAGTCTTATTTTACTATAATATAAGACCCGGTCTTATTTTACTATAATATAAGACTGGGTCTTATATAATATAATATAAAACCGGGTCTTACATAATATAATAAGACCCGGTCTTATATTAATTTTTGCTCCATAAGACGCATTAGAGCTGATGGTCCAGCTAGGTCTTATTTTCGGGGAAACACAGTATGTTACTAGAAAGAAACTAAAATGTTACAGTCCTGAATTAGAGTCCTGAGCTGGGAGCGATTTCAGAGAACATTCATTCTCTAGCAAGTAAACAACAGAGTTCCGTCTAGAATTCGTATTTCCCCATTTCTATTTCAGTGTGCCCTTAATCTTATCCTTTAAAATGAAGGATACAAAGAGACATATAACACTCTCAACATCGGTGCTCAGAATATTTCCCATTGCTTAGGCTTCTTATACAGAACAGGAACCAATCAAATATTGCATACAGTGGACTCTCATTACTCTCAGTAGTTATGTTCTACAAAGTTTCTGTGAACACTGAATTAGCAAATAGCAAAAACTTTTTTCTAGCAGAAATACAGGGTTAGGTTCCTCCGAGCCTTGGGTCACAACAATTTTGTCTGCTGATCAATACCTAATCTTGTTTTATTTGTTTCTGTTTTAATACACTATATATGTGTATATAGTATATTAAATATACAATATATAGTATATATAATATATAGTATACATGTATATAGTGTGTGTATATATATATATATATATATATATATTATACACTGTGTGTGTGTGTGTGTGTGTGTGTGTGTGTGTGTGTGATTGACATCGAACTCATGGCTAACAGCACTGTAACTCATGCCTAAACAAAGCTCTAACATTTTCTCCATAGGCAATCACAGCCTTCTCTTGCACTACTACACTTGGAGCCATGTTAAACAGATACATCACCAAAATTTGAAAAATATGATACTACATAGACAATGAAGAAGTTACTTGGTGACAGTATAAAAGCTGAAACAAGAAGGCCCAGCATGGTCTTGTTTGACCTCAGCTAGGAACATGCACCTAGACTGAATCCAAGTTTTTGCCACGCTGCATATCTGTAAATGATCATAAAAGTACTTGCAAGTATTGATTTGGGGGTTACAAATCCATTTTAGTGAAGAGTGTAATTTGCAAATCCAGAATCCGTGAATAACAAGGAGGAACTCTTACTATGAATGATTTAGTCTTTTCTGCTGCTCAAAGAATCTTGGGTAACTAGGATGCTGCCAGATTAAATTAACAATAATAATAAAATTACCTTCTTCCCTTTAGAAAATGTTCATACTTATTGTGTATTTTCTACCTGCAAAATCCCTAATGTACGCATCAGGGGTATTAGTTTTTCCTTTGTCGCACAGAATGGTGACCACTTATGTTGGCCACTTATTATCCATGTTCGGTGATAAGAGATATGAATAAAGCAATTATATAATCTAGACATCAAAGGATACTTAAAGTCTTCCGATATTGTTAAGTACAAAAAAAAACCCACAAAAATGTCAATATAATATAATCCCAAAAATTGTTTTAAAAATAAGGGAAAAATAGAAATGTATACACTGGAGAATATTAAATTTGATAATCTATGGGTCATGTCTGTGATGCAGCTCATTTTAATTTAGCTCATTGTGCTTTTCTATAGTTTTAAAACATTCTGCCATAAACGTGTTACTTTGATTAATAAAATGCTATTATAAATACTGTTTTCAAAGGTAAAAAAAAAATAAGACTTATGCCCTACCTTAATTAAGCCATATCCAGACAGCTCTAGATATGTCCTACTATGAAATAAAAAAGTTTGCCCAGAAATGCTTTGATTCAAAACTAAGAAAATCTTCCTCATGCTCTTTATTTCTCACTTCCTTCATCTTCTTTTCTCAGTTTATTGTTTTTCTTCTGTTTTTCTAGCTCCTCCATCTCTAAAAGCAGCCACTAGCATCATAGATGAATTTGCTACCACACTCAACTGGCTTTCTCCTAGACTAAAACTTCTCCCCATATTCCATGTCAGCTTTAATTATTTGAAGGACTTTAAAGCTAAGGGAATAGTCAGAGAGAGGTAGAAATGAAAGGAAAGAGATCGAGGGAGAGGTAGTAATTGATGTAAAGCTTTGTTCTGCAGGAGACCAGAGGGAGGCAACCCAAATTCCCAGGAGTATCTGTAGAAAGGTTAACTTGGAGATAGGACGTGAGGTTGGGAATCCTTGACACTATAAGAAGGAGAGAGTAAAGATCTTGATGGCATTCAGAACCAGTACTTTTGATTTTCTCTTTCATAAGAGGCAAGGTCATCTGTTAGTAGTTAAGCAGGGAGGAGTTTGGGTAGGGAGCTGGAAGAGTGGTGAAGGTATGAAATAATAGGTCATGAGAGCAATAAGCAAGACATCTATTTAGGATCAAGTAAAAAGAGTACTGACTGGTGCCAAAGACCCAGCTGCAACTGGAAACCAATCATTTTGGCCATTTCTCTGCACAGTGAAGCAGTGTTTTCCAGCCAGGTTAGCAAATATGTGACCAGATGGTCAATTTCTTCCTGTAGCCCCCATTTCCTCTTGTGTATTAGCACCTGAACTTTGCTTCCTTCCTTCCCTAATCAACCTGAGCTCCAAGTTCGGTCTCTCAATTGCTTGTAATGCTGAGTGGCCAACATCTTCCTCCGGGCTCTGTTTTGTCTTTCTGTGGCTTCTTCTCTGAAACCCTCAGATCCTGGGTCAGTCAGGATGTTAGATGATAGTGTATTAGTTTGAACCTTACAACATTTCCATTTTTATAGGGCACACATCGTTAAATGTTGGGGAATGTGATAAGCGATGGCAGGGTGGAATTACATTCTGGTTACAGAATGCCACAAGATTTTTCACCCTTGTTTGAGCACTTGGAATAGACTGAGAGTCCCAGGAGGGTTACCAGCTGCTGCTCCCATCAGTCTATCCAGAGGCTTCAGCCTGAAGAAAGGAAAGCTCTCCAGCCTAATTAGGGCTCCAGCAGAAAGCCTACTCCAGTATTTTATATTTTGTATTATTTTTTCCTGGACAGGCACAATGTCAAGTTGTCAAGGATACAAACAAAATTCAAAACAAGAATGATGAGAAAAGGGGGTTTGGGAGGAGCAAAAAAAAAAAAAAAAAAAAGAACACCCACAAAATCACTGTTTTGATTAGAAATGACAAATGCAACAATTGTTTTAACTGGAATTAAAAGCAAAAAAATCAAAACAGATGGTTTCTCATTTTAGGCCCAGAGCTTCCTTCTTCAAATCCTCTCTGTAAGTTCCCCAGTCATCCCTTCCTTTACACAGGTCATTTCATCCCTCCTCTGGGCCTGAAATGGCACTATATTCATAGGTAAAAATGTCCTGAGTTAACTGAAACTACCTTAATTTTGAAAGTTGTAGAAATTAGGAGAAACTTGGGGTTGACACTCTATAAACTCCCTAAAACAGAGATCAGTAACTATGCAGATTGGTACCAATTGAAGAATTGCCTCAAAACTCTTTAGATGAACCAAAATGAGCCCTGTGGTCATGATGAACCTGGACAAAAATTTTTGAGTAAAATTAACAGCAAATGTTTTCATAATACGGACAATACCATCATTAACAACTTTTGCTACCTTTGTAACTTTTGTACACTTAACATTTTTTGAAATTGTTACCTCAAACCCCTGTGAGATTGGAGGAGGTCCTGCTCAGTCATCCAGCGAGGAGTAATATCTGTATTAGAACCTCAGTCAACTGACTCTAAAGCCAGCGCCCGTTGTCATCCCATTACAGACAGACCCACCTGGGCATGACTGTGCAGCAATAAAGTCCCCAAGGTATAGGATGGGGCTTCTGAAAAGAAGGATTGCACTTTTAAGAGAAAGGGACAAGTGTCCCAGTGGATTTTTTTCTTTCTTTTTTTTTTTAACCAGAGACATTTCTCCCTTCTCCATGGCCAAAATCTAACTAAAGTAGGAGTATTCTGAGAAAATTTTTTACACCTTGAAAACTCACAGGGATCCTACTAACATCCTAAAGAAGAAAGTTTCAATAAGAACTAGGAGAGGAGAAAGAGACCCTAGAGTGAGCAGTCAGGAAATTAATGAGACCAGCCTGTCTAATTTTCATGCAAGCAAACACCATCACAAACGCTTTCAAAGGTCAAGTTGCAGTGAGTGAGGTAATGCTGTTTGGGGAGTGAAATAAACATTACTTTGGGTTTTACTCTGGGAAGGTTTCTTTCTTTCTCCCTTTTTCATTTTCCTTCCTTTTCTTTCTCTCTCTGTCTCAGTTTTGAATTCCTTACCCTTTTCAATCAAAATTGTCCTCATCACCCCCATTTTGCTGGGTCTCCATGAAAAGCATTTTATAGCCTTCCCTTGGGCCTGCTGCAGATTTTCTCAAGACCCTCTGCTCGGCAGACACTATTTTCTTACAAGCCTCGAGATTTTAAGAGTGTGGAAAATGACGTTGGATTTGACTTGGCAGAACCAAGGGGGCAGAGAAGGGAAGGGAAAGGGAGAGAAAAGAAGGAAGGGTCTCCTGTTCAAAATAATCTTGATTTCCCACCAATAACACTGCACAAGTTAAGCATGTTCATAGATAGTCTTAACAGTTTTACAAGATTTTTTTCCCTCTCTTTCAAAATGTGCTTTTCAACAGTCATGCTGTTTTCAAATGAACTGAAAGGAGTACTGTGTTCAGAAGTGACACGGATGGGGTATAAGCATATGACTGGAGAGATACAAAAGCTGCTTTATTTAAATGTATGTTTGCCCTGGCAGCAATTCGGAAACCTACCTGTACATAATCCACACTTCGTCCCAGGGCTCTGAAGGCCGTGTACATGACTTCTCTCTTTCCACCCCATTTCTGCATGATGCAAATACTTTTGTTGGACAGGACCAACTGGGTGACATGTTGTGAGCTTTCTGTATGTGATTCTTCCGTCTCACCGGGACCCTTCTCGTGAAAGTTGTTCTTCCAGATATAAGTGGCTGATTTGTCCCTGCCCATGACTTCACTGAAAATGTCCATCATGTACAGGTCATCTTCCGAGTTCCCATCTATGACCATGACAACTTTAATCCCAGGGTAGGTGAGCCTTTTCACAGATTGCAAACATTTCCGTAAGTAGTCGGGATCTTCCTGATATGCAGCGATGCAAAGAGCAACAGATTTGTTCAGTTTGATGGGGGTTTCCAGGGATTTTTTCATTTTTCGGTGCTCCAAAAAGGCAAATAGGCTTTGGATGATGAGGTGTGATGCTAAAAAGGCACCATACAGTCCAAAAGAGAAATAGTAGTTATCGGTTTGGATAAACTGGTAGCCAACAATATAAGCAGCTGTGATTCCCAGGAGGAGAGAGACTCCAAAGAGTGTGGTTCCAATTATTCTCAGGATACATAGAAACCTCTCACAATGCATCTGTAATACAAGCAAACAAAACAGTGGTGAACGACTCTTGTCCCACACTTGTTAGATACATGGTATCGTGGGAACAGTATTAGAACAGGAGCATCCGGGAGGTCTACGTATGTCGTCAGAGCTAGGAAGGTGTAAATCCGAACTCCCCTAGTGATCAAGGCAACCTTTCTTCCTACACCATGTTGTCTCCTCACCCCCAATACCGACCAGGAAAACATCCACAGGAGATTTTGCTCAATTGCTCGTGTGTAATTTCATCTCATCTCCAGTGCAAATCCCTCAGCTCACTCCCTTTCTCCATGCAGCCAGCTGTAGTTGGAGATCAGGACACCTGGATTCTAGTATCAGCTCTTGCATCAATTAGCTGTGTAAGCTTTATAGGTTACCTCTCTGGGCCTCCATTGTTTTAATCTGTTAACTGAGGGAGTTTAGACTCGATTATTTCCAAAGTCTCTGTTGACATGAAAAGGCTTGATGCCTGGATATCCCACAGTCATCTATCAAAGCCCCTGCAACTCTAAATTGCAGTATTCTGTTCAGAAGGGCCATCCCCTCCATCCACCATCACTAATATCAGATGGTTAGATCCAGGAGAGCAGGAACCTTACTGGAACACAGTAAGCACACAATAAATGTTTGTACAAAGATGTCATAAAGTAGCATCATGCTTAACTTCAATAGGTAAGTTTCCCATCCTTTTAAAAGCTATCATATTAAACCTGAAACACATTTCAGCTCTTACTCATAGCCAATTTTGTACTCCCCACTACAGTTTTTGTATCTCCTGATTAAGGTTTTGAACAACTGGACTTTAGGAGGACCATAAAAGCATCTGGTAGTGTCTGGTAGACCTTTCTTTTCAGTTTTCTTTTTGGGTTTCTGGACCCAATTCCAATGTGTGTGGGGGAGGAGGTTTCTGGACACCAGCTATGTGTCCTACAATTTAACTCAATTCTGACACTAGCTACTTGATAGTGTCAGATTCCACAGATTAAGGGTTCAGTGCCATGAGGCAGCTCCAACCTCCGCCCCCCACCTTCAGATGCCAGTCTCAAGCTCAGATTGTCACCTGTACTTCTGACTATAAATCAGAGCTTCCCAAGGCCCCTCCTTGGGTCCAGTTAATTCGCTCACATAACGCAGACAACTCATTTACTCACATTACTGGTTTATTATAAAAGGATGTAACCCAGGAACAGCCAAAGATTCATAGAGCAATGTGTAGGGAAGGGTGCAGAGCTTCCCTACACTGAGTTTGCTACTCTCTCCAGATCACCAACCCAGATGCTCTCAAAACACTCTCCTTCAGGGTTCTTATAGAGGCTTCATTACATGGGCACGACTGATTAAATCATTGGCCATTGGCAACTGAACTCAACCTCCAACCCCTCTCGTCTCCCAAGAGGTCTAGGGGTGGGACTGGAAGTTTCAATCCTCCAATCACATGGTTGGCTCCACTGGCAACCAGGCTTCCCTCATCCTTAGGTGCTTTCCAAGTCACCTCATTAACTTAACAAAAGACACCTCCATGGCTCTCCTCACTTAGGAAACTCCAAAGACCTTAGGAGCTCTAGGCCAGACATATACTTGACCCTTGAGCAACACAGGTTTGAATTGTGTGTGGGTCCACTTATACATGGATTTTCTACCCTTGAATGTGGAGGGTCAACTTAAATTGTACGGGGATTTCTGAGTGGGTGGGTAGCCCAATCCTTGAATTATTCAAGGGTTCAATTGTATATTTTTTTATTATAAATCACAATGATCACGGTTTTGTTTTCCCCCCAAAGCTTATTTTCCTCCTCTTCTAAGACTGAACTATAATAAGGGACATAATTGGTACAAATGCAGTGTCCCCGTCTTCAATCATTCACAGCAACTTCAGGGTTTTTGTCACATTTACAGATAATGAATACTTAATCTTTTTCTTTAATTCAACTAGTTTTTGAAAGCTAAGTAAATCTCTTTTCAATGGAAACGTTGGCTAAGCAATTATATCTGCAAAATCTCTTGCTGGATATGCTATCTATATTGTCCTATTCCACATTAAGGCTTCAAATTGAATGTCTACATAGCACCTAGTATGATCTTGGTTGTTACTTGTGGCCATCTGGTTGAGCAGCTCCAAGAGGCAACGTTCACCTTCTCATCCCTGGGGTCATACACTGAAGTGGTCCTGAGTGAATCTGAATCATACTTTCGTGTAGCTGCTCACCAATTGTTTTCTTTCCTTTGGACTTTGGAGAACAGACTAGTTGATGTGGCCGTGGTGGTCCAGCCTTGGGAAACTGCAGATGGGCCACTTTCAACAGAGACTTTTAAAAGGGAGAAATGAGTGGGCCTCCTTCAATCTCTTTGACTTCCATAGCCTTGATGCTCAGATCAACAAGGTCCTAGGAGATTGCACAGCCCACAATTAGAGGGAGCTTGGTCCTTGAATTGCCACATGGGAGGAGCCAGCCACCAGTCAGGAATTCCTCCCCTAGACTCTAATGACATCAAGAAATAATTCGAGTTGTTGTTTGTTTACCCATCATGAATTTTGCGTTTAGTGTACCCTAAGAATATGACCTAGGTTGGGGCCAGCCCGGTGGCTCAGGCAGTTGGAGCTCCATGCTCCTAACTCCGAAGGCTGCCGGTTCGATTCCCACATGGGCCAGTGGGCTCTCAACCACAAGGTTGCTGGTTCAACTCCTCAAGTCCCTCAAGGGATAGTGGGCTGCGCCCCCTGCAACTAGCAACGGCAACTGGACCTAGAGCTGAGCTGCGCCCTCCACAACTAAGATTGAAAGGACAACAACTTGACTTGGAAAAAAGTCCTGGAAGTACACACTGTTCCCCAATAAAGTTCTGTTCCCCTTCCCCAATAAAATCTTAAAATATATATATATATATATATATATATATATATATAAAACCTAGGTCATGCAACATAGCCTGGAGACAAGGACTTGAGCTTGTGTACACTGTTTTCTTTTGTTAAATAGAGATGATATGGTAGTACTTGTCCCTGACCCCACCCAAGGCTGCAGGGAGGAGCAAAATCAGTGTTTGTGAAAGTGTTTTTAAAAACCAGAAATGCAATGTAGTTTAAAGAATCGGCTAACAAGGAAAGTAACACACACACACAAACACACACACACACACAAACACACACACACACACAAAACACACACACACACCCAAAAACACACACACACACACACACCCAAAAGGGGTGGCCGGTTAGCTCAGTTGGTTAGAGTGCAGTGCTAAGAATACCAAGGTTACCGGTTCAATCCCCACATGGGCAACTGTGAGCTGCGCCCTCCTTAAAAAAAAAAAAAAAAGTGTGTTCCATTTCTAGCACTTATGTAGGACACCATAATACGTAACACATGAGCCTTGATAAAGGTAATCACAGCACAAATGGAAAAGTTCAGGCTTAGGGGAGTGGTGAACTGCTGAGTTTTCAGTGAAAGGCAAGAGAGCACAGCATCCCTTGTTAATGAAAACAGCTGGCGGGATGCTGAAAACTCCCAAAGGGTGCATTAACCACTGCCTAAAGGTGCTGGGAGCACCAGACTTGGAACTTGTCTGTGTCTGAGACGTGAGTCATTCGCACAAGAGTGAAAATTTTCAAGGGGACTAAAACCCTCTGCCAGGGAGAAGCTGAAGTGTGTGTTTCACTTGTGTTTAAAATCACCATAGCCAGCAAAAGAACTGCCTGCTATTCTTTTTCCATTATTCACATTTTCCTTGCTTTTATCAGCACGTGGACGGAGAGTGTTCACATAGCATCTGCTGGCCACAGCTGAAGTGGGAACACCCTCTTACATCATAGGAGTCTACAGAATGTCCTTTTGAAGCCTGGGAAAAGTTGCTAGTAATTTGCAGTGATGTGGCTAGAATCAAACCTTTCTATTTCTGCACGATACCGCATTGTTGCGTAGTGTGACACACACAGCATCTCAGTCTAGGCCAAAGGGCAAATGGCACATTTCAGAGCCAGCTTAACTGAGGGAGTACATTGATCTCAGGGAGTGACACACAGGATGTGTTTCTTTATAATTTCCCTTGGGTGATTTCATAGATATGGGCACCATATGTGTGAGACTTTCTGAGACAATCCCCAATTCAAACACTCTGTTTCATAAGCAAACTCTCCTTGTCAGACATATGGCTTTATTGTTAAATTGGAAAATCTGGTTAGTTTCATCCTAGATCATAAGACCTTACTGCTGGATAGAAAGATGATTTAGAAATCTAACTTCCATATTTAAAATATAAAGCTTGGATTTTTTTTGGTTTGGACCAGTAGACTTTCCCCTATTCATTGATTTTTTTCAGTTGCTATTGGACCTCATAACAGTTATTCACTAAGTAGTATTCTTCACAGAATTCTGAGCCAAACCAAGTGGTAAAGAATGGCTTGAGGTACTATAATGTAGGTTCCACAGAGCCAACAGACATTCTTTAAATCTTTTTTCACTCATGTGTCCCAAGGACAAAAACCTGAGTTATAGTCTTTATAAATATTTACTGACTACCAACCTGACTTATGGTTGGTAGTAAGTATTTACTGAATGAATGGATGTAATTTTATCAATATCATATCGGCATCATTGTTATGTCAGCTGATATTTACTCATCGTTCATTAGGTTCCAGGCAGTGGAGCAAGTTTTGTTTGTTTCGTTGAATAGCATGATCCTACTTAGTTTTAATAACTTTAAGTGGTAAATATGTTGTTACTATCGTGTTACAAATAACATATGCATCTGACAAGGAAACCAAGACCCAGTATTTAAGTAACTTGCTCAAAGGAGTAGTATCCACAAGCTGGCATAATGCCAGGTGATTCGAATATTCTCAGTAAATATTTGCTAAATAGATTTGAACCCTCATCACAAAATAGGCAGCATCCTCTCGTTTCTGGATAAGTAAAACGTGTTGTAGAAGAAAAGATTAGAGGGCAGCCGGCTGGCTCAGTTGGTTAGAGCGCACTCGCAACAACAAGGTGGCCAGTTCGATTCCCACATGGGATGGTGGGCTGCGCCCCCTGCAACGAAGATTGAAAACAGCAACAGGTCTTGGAGCTGAGCTGCGCCCTCCATAACTAGATTGAAGGACAACTACTTAGAGCTGATGGGCCCTGGAGAAACACACTGTCCCCCAATATTCCCCAATAAAAGTTATGGGGAAAAAAAAGATTAGAAAAGAACTTTGAAAACTGTTTTCCTGCTGTTATGAAAAATGATGAATTGACATGCCCTAAGGTACAGACAAAAACCAGCCACTACTCAAGAAGATATCTGGGCTCGTATAATTTTCTTTACGGGTATAGCCAAAAGGCACATGGAATGAGGTTGTCATAAAGGAAGCTGGTGGGTCCATCTATGCAACAGCTGTGCTGCCCAAATCCTATTTTACAATAAAAAAGGCACTGGGTTTCCAGTGGTTCCACCCACAGTGCAGATTCAAGACTTGCTGTTAGATTATATACCCCAAGCAGGATTCTATGGGATATGGATCACAGGGCATCAGAGCCATTTCCATCCCCTTGACCTTCTCGTATTAACCAGAGGGCAAATATTGGATGAGAGAGAATAACAGCTGATCTCACTGCCCTAGTGCAGTGGCAAGAACCGAGTCTCCATAGCTTCATAAAGGGGTCCTTTCATTTTGGATCTGGGGGAAGCTGAAGTGAATTCAAATTAGTAGAGTCAGCATCTGAGAAAGGCTGCAGACATTAGTCCAAAAGATACCTCTTAGCTTACCAATCCTTCACAAGTAACTCCTCCCACGCTGCCCTATCTTCATTCCCTGTCACTCTCTCCCCTGAACCCTGCTTGATTTTCTAAATAGCACTATGTACACTCTATGGCTATAGGACTTGTGAGTCTCAATCAACTGTGCATTCCTGTACCAAAAAATGAAAACAGGTTCCGGCACATAGTAGATACTCAACAATACATTCTGAGTAAATGAGTAAGTCCATCTGGACTCAGACAGTCAGTGCAGACTGACGGAGCACAGGTCCCTCCCCTATCTTTACTGCAGTGAATATATGCTGAGCCACTCAGAGTGCCTCTCATTCAGCAGTTTTTGTTCTTTTAAAAAAAAACAGTTCCATAATTTCTTGCTCAGGTATCTAAAGATAATGGGGGCGGAGGGTTGAGTACCAGATCAATTCTAGGAGACCTTTGGAAA
Organism: Rhinolophus ferrumequinum; assembly: GCF_004115265.2. Lineage (NCBI taxonomy): Eukaryota > Metazoa > Chordata > Mammalia > Chiroptera > Rhinolophidae > Rhinolophus > Rhinolophus ferrumequinum. Next base: position 59,499,174 of record NC_046297.1, read on the forward strand.
ACAAAGTTAGAAAAGGAAAATAGAAGAGAACAAAAACACTAACCTGAAAAGGTATCTGTGCCCCCATGTCCATTGTAGCATTCTTTACAATAGCCAAGATAGGGAAACAACTTAAGTGTCCATTGATAGATAAAAGGATAGAGAGGTGTGTGTGTGTGTGTGTGTGTGTGTGTGTGTGTGTGTGTGTGTTATTCAGCCATAAAAAAGAATGAAATCTTGCCATTTGTGACAGCATGGATGGACCTCAAGGGAATTGTTCTGAGTGAAATGGGTCAGAGAGAGGATACAGTGTGATTTTTTACACATGGAATCAAATAAATAAGTAAATAAATAAATAAAAGCTGAGCTCACAGATACAGAGAACAGACTGGTGCTTGACAGAGGTGGGAGGTTTGGAGGTGGGAGAAATGGGTAAATTGTTTTTTATTTTTAACTTAAGTAAATTGGATTTGTAAAATATCATAATGTCCTATGATGATATGATTAGGAAATTGTCTTTAGCATCTATATGCTGAAATAATAATAATCAATATTTATCGAACACTTTCTACATACCAGACATCTTGCTAAACACTTTAATACATTTCACTTAATCTTCACAGCAGACCTAGGAGCTCCTGTCTGCTCCATTTTACAGATTAGGAAACTAAGGCTCAGAGAAAAATACACAAAGGCTTGATGGTGGAGCTGATATTCACACCAAGGATTGACTATGGAGACTATGATCTTGACCTCGACACCTTATTACACCTTTTAATAAAAACATGCTTATAGATGTGGGAGATGATACCAGTTTACTGTGCTAGACAGAAGTGTAACTTTGGGGCAGCTAACAAGCCTCTTGGTACAACTAGTTGAACCCTAATAAAAATTTATCCTCAGACACAATTTTCCCCACGTATTTTATTTTTCAAAACAGACATTTCTCATTCCTCCTTCACTATCTTATCAGAACATTAGGACTTTTTCTTTTTTGCATTTTATCATTTTTGGTAATTTTTTGTTTTAATGTTTCGGCATGATCCTTCAAGATAACCTGCTATTAAGCAATTGTGTTGCACATATGCACTATAGATATTTGCACAAAATTAAGCAACTGGTCACAATTTTTTTCCTAACAGAAAGCTCAAGGATTAAGTAAAACTATAAACCATACATTGTTTGATTCATTCGTGCCCAATTTTAAGTTCTAGGTAAAATTTAGAAAGAAAAAAAAAAATCTTTCCTTCACTTAAACATCTAAACCTTTCCGTCAAATGCTAAGTAGTCCATAATTACAAAGGTTGAATTCAGGCGTGAGAGGGAGGGATGATTAATGTAGCGGTGTCTAAAGTATGTTTGATTACTTATAACAGATCAAGAAAACCAAGGATATTACACAGGACTCCTTTCAAAGTAAATCCCACCCAGATCAGTCAGCACAGATTTTAAAAGTCCAGAAATCAGAATGCCCAGTTAAGATAATTTACTGAAGCAGCTCAGCTTGACCTATGGAAAGAGTACACTCTGGTTTCCATGCTCTGCGCTTTGAAGTGGGCCTTTTTCTCCAGTCTCATTGCAGTTATCCTAGCAGAGATGCTGGAGCCAAGCTTGCAGGGTCAGGTGATAAAGGCTTTCAAAGGCCTGGTCACCCCAGCTGTGTCTGGATCTAGAGCTTTAGGTTTCAGATTTCTCCTCATTTGCACCATTAATATGGGTCAATTATTCCTAGGATGCCAGTTCTCCTAACTGCCCTATTGGTTCTTGAACTTCACTAGCTGAACTTCATCCAAAAGTTTCAGTGTGGCAAAGGGAAACATTACAAAAAGACTTGACATGGAATCTTAGTTCTGTCTTTTCCTCCACTGGCTCTTGGGCACGATGTCTTTAGGTCAAAACCCTGTGCCAACGCCAAGTCTATTCATGAGTCTTTCCTGATCTCTCTGAATCAAATGTGATTTCTTGTCTATTTGAGACTCCATAAAACGTGACTAATCCAGCTGCAGCATGCATGTCCAGTTCAAAGGCATTCTAGTAGTCACTATTTCTTGGATTAAATTCCATCCACACATCTTCCTAACACTGTGACTTTGATAAAGTTGCTTAATCTTTCTGGGCAAGGATCCTTTATTTATAAAGTTTTCTTTTCTAGGTCAGGGGTGGGGTGAGGATGTTAGATACAATGTATGGAAAGTGTCTAACTCAATGTCTAAGACATATTAGACATGTGATAAACAGTAGCTATTATTTTACTTTTCTTATGGGCCAGAACCTATTTTGCCTTACACTATGGTTATTTGAAGACTTGAGTACACTTTTTGTGTGATGAATCCCATTAAAATGTGAACTGCATCTTATTCATTTTTAATAATCTGCAGTACAGCTGTATGCATTTAAGAGGCATTCATTCATAAATATTTCTTTAAATAAAATACTTAACAGTATGACCTTGTTATATATATATATATATATATATATACATATATATATATATATATTTTTTTTTTTGACTCGTATCAGTGACATCTTTCTAGATTGTGAGCAAGGCAGCATATAGTATGTCCACCTAAATAACATTCAAAATAGACTTGGATAACTTAAGGTATATGCAATAGGATGTTACTTATTCTATGCAGATTGCTGCTAGAGAGGAAAAGATTAAAACTAAGCTGGGGTGATGGAAGTGATTTTTCTTCAGGGAGCTGTCCCCACATTCAGCTGTCATACCAGTTGCCGATGGCTCTGTCCTTTCAGCCTCTTGGTGGAACAAGTCTGGGTGTGTATGGATAAAAAGAGAACCCAGGGAGGGCCAGTGGGGTTTATGCTCTATTCTCCCATTTCATTAACTCATTGCTCCCACACGTGAAAGTCACGAAAGCTAATAATGTAACAAACTACTTGTCCTTAGATTTAAAATGTAACTGACTTTGCCAAAAGGGATCTTCACATTGATCCATAGATAACCATTTACCGCACAGTGCCAATGAATGGAAAGTAAATGAATCAGGGAAAGGTGTGTGTTTAAAAATTCAAGGGAAAAAATGTTTTGACAGAAATCTCACCTGGTATGGAAACCATGTGTGAGGAAGCATTCATGAAAGTCAACACTGTGGGATTATTCTATAAATTGAATTACCCAATCTGCCTTACTTTCTAGTAAGTTTCATATTCATTTGTTGCACAATTCCTTTTTTCCAGGAAGGTAGTTGGCCAAGTATCATCTCTGTTTTGTGGTGAGTGACATTGTAATTTGATACTAGCCACCAATTTATGGCCTTGAATTTTTGTAAGCTGCATAACTTTCTCCGGTAAAGTGAGGATTCAGTTCTAGGAACAATACAAGCCACTCAGAGAATACATATTTGTCAAAACGTCTACAATACATTTTTCTATTCACCCAACTCAAGTAATACATAAATGAAAAAGAGGAGGGATAATATCCTAAGTATAATACTGTACTCCACAAATGTCTATTTAGAATTCTGGTTTGTTCCACAATTGCAAACACATATACAACATAACATACATCCTAAAACAGGTACTTTAAAAAGTTAAACGTTTATTAAAAATGTAAAAGAATAGTCAAAATACTAAGAAAACCTTTTATGATGGGTATTAAACAAACTCTACCTCGGTTGTGTGAGTAATCTCATTTAGCCTCTAGAAAAATGCAGTAAAAATTAATATAATGAATGTGTCAACTTGCAGACATTGGAATGAAAAAGTTTAGCATTTAGGAGTTCTTTTCTGTAAAATTTAATGTTGTATCTACAAATAGTTTGTGGGGCATATATTTGTTCCAGCCAATTCTACATAAATACACATTTTAATTTTAAACATTTCATTAGCATATTTGAATGTGTTGACCTTTTAAATTTTTTGTTAAAATGACCTTTTTTAAAAGTTCATAATCCTTATTAACACCTCCAAGGATACATTATCATATGCCTTCTCTGTAATGAGGAATCTGCCGGGAGGGGGGGGGGAATCGGGGGGAGGGGGACCTTGAAACCTACAATGGGTAGTTAAATTCTCTCTTATCAACCGCAGCACTGTCTTCAGCAAAGCCCAACCAAGAACTACCTTAACTTTGACACTGAGCTGAAACTCTATATAATCAGACCTCGAGTTCGGGGAAGCCCTTCATGGCCAATCAGCGCTTCCCGATCTATTGCGTCACACTCCCCGCTGAGCGTGACGTCAAAGGCAATCCCCAAGCTAGCCACGTGGGTTGGAGGAGAGTAGCTTTTCTGAGCAGCTGTTCGGGAGACACCGGCAGCAACGGTTACCAGGGGTGGGAAGCTGGGCAGGGAGGGGCCGACAGGGCTCTTACACGCACCTCCTGGGAGCTCGGCTCTGGCAGCTCGCTCGCTCCGGTGGCGCGCGGGGCCGAAGAGTCCCAGTGCTGAGCGCCGGCGTTTGGGGAACGGAGGGAGAGGCGCGGGGGAAGCTGGCACCTAAGGCTGTGTAATAGGAGCCGGGTCTTGTAAAGCCTCCTCCCCAGGCACCGCCTCTCCGCTCCCAGCTCCTCTTTCCAGCCTTAATTATCCTTTCAGCGCGTTTCCTTGGCCGGAGGAAAGAGCCTCCCTCGCCTCCCAGTTCTCGCCCTCACACAGACCCTTCTTTCAGACCCGCCCTCCGGTTCACATGGACCCATTTCAGAGTCCTGGCTCAAGCTGGGCGGGAACCAGCGTGACGAATTCTGCCCAAGGTGTTGATTATCCATCCCAACCCAGCCTCTGGCTCGCCTCCCACCTTCACCCCTGGCTCCCGCGGACCCCCGCCCCCAACCCCGGACTGGGCGCTCGGAACGGCGCCCCCAAGCCCCCCACCCGGCTGTGCCTGGCGCTGCAGCTGCGGAAAGAAGCGCCAGCGTGCTCGGTGCCACGTCGGAATTGGCTCCCGGGACTTTGCAGCTGCCGGCGCGCATCGCGCGGTCCCCAAGCACGCCCTGCCCCCGGGCGGCCGGCGGGCTGGCGGGCCCAGAGCGGAGAAGGGATGCGCGCCCTCCTCCTGCTGGGGTCTGCGACAGCCACCGCTGGCGTCAGGGACCCCTGGCCCGAATAAGGCTTCCGGAGCCCAGCTGAGCCCGGACAGACCCAGCCTGACATTTTAATGGGGGTGCAGGCAGTGCAAAAGAGGGGAGGCCGGAGAAAGAGGGGGGAGTGGCCGAGCGAGGCCGGTAGCTGAGAGGAGGTAGCGGAGGGCCCTCCTTCTCTGGGGTCCCAGCTCTCCGAAGCTGGGAGCCGGGATCGCTTTAACCCTTTGCATTACAAGTAAGAAGCAGTAAGTACTTGGAAGTAAAACGCTCTGCGTTGTTCCAGGGTTTTCCTCCCCACATCGAGAGTGTGGGAAAAAAGAAGGAAAGGGATGAGGAGGTAAGGGGGAAGGAAGCGGCTATGCGGAATACATTTTCTTTACACAGTCGAAATTCGTGTTTCCTAACTCGGGAGCCCCTCTGCGGCTCCGGAAGATGCGGAATGGAAAAGTACGTCCCGGGACGTGCAGTCTTTCCCGGGCAGAGTTTACCTGTGTTCCTAGCAAGGCAGCGGATTTCTGGAGAGCGCCACAGGGATGGTAAAAGATAAATTGCTAAGCCTGACAGTGGTCCGAAGTACCCTGATTTTCAGTCTGTTGGAAATTTTCTGATCTCAAACTTTTCTGTCGAAAACTAACTTTAAAATTTTTAACACTTACGTTGATAATTTCTTCCCTCTCCCTGGCCTATTCGAGGACCCTCATGCTTCACCAAATCGCGCCAGTGTAACGTACCTTGTTCAGCTCTTGGTCATAAAGTTGTCCTCAGCCTGTCTGTGTGGTCCCGGAGGGCCGGTGGCGGGCAGTTTCCAAAATTGAGGTAATAAGAGATCAGATGAATTTGAGACGACCGGCCAAAAAAAATAAAAAATTTAAAAACAACATTTAAAAAGGATGGGGGCGTCTTCAAGGTTTGATTCTCCCCCACTTTAAAAGGAAAATTCACTACTATTCTTTTTGATATTTCCGTTGCACTTCAGTCTATTAATTCTTAAAAGAAAAATTTGTGCTTTAAAAATAAATTAACTTTCTTATTTATTATTATTTTGTGTGTTGTTCCTTCTTTCTTTTTTTTTTTTTTTTTTTTTTTTTTTTTTGTTCCAGTCCCTCTCCCCTGATATCGTAGTCTCTTCTCTTTTTCGTGTCAAAAAAAAAAAGAAAGAAAGACGGGTGAAGACTCAGCAGAACCCAGGAAGCGCAGAATCGGGAGAAAGTCTTTGGCTGGGGCTGATTCAAGTCCCTGGTTCAATGGGCTGCTGGAAGCCAGGACTGGGTAATTCTTTCCAGACGTCTTGACTTCTCCTTCCTCGCAGTTGTTGCCTTTCTGCCTCCTCCAACTTAAGGGGGTCTTAACTAGAGAGCTGGTGGGTGTTTTAATAGGGCGGAGAAGGGAGGTGCGGACTGGGGAACCCGGAGGGGAGGGAACTGGGAGCGCGGGTGGGCGGGCGGGCGGGAGGCGGGGAGGAGGAGAGGGAGAGAGAGAAATTGGCCATTCAAAGCCCTTTCTGAGCTCGAGGCCGGTTCTAAACTCCAATGAATTCAATTAACGTGATTGCTAACGTGTGCAGAGAGATGCAGTGCACACAAGCTGGCCACCACCTGAGTCCCTCCTGTCTCCAGCGGTGGAGCCGGGAAACCATGCTTTGTAGACATCCCTGAACTCCTGTCCGAGTTACCAGGATTCCCTCCTGGGGATCAACTCCCCTTGGTGTTTAAGTAATTTGCTTTAAGGCCAGATGGTTAGGCTAAGTAACCACCCGAGGTTGAGAGAGCTGGGAGAGAGGTGTGTGTGTGTGTGTGTGTGTGTGTGTGTGTGTGTGTGTGTGTGTCTGCAACGAAAAAGTCGGCGACTGGTCCATCCACCACTTGTTAACCCTTTCTTCTCTCCAACTCAGAAGTTTCTTATGTCAAATGTCCAAGTCCCCCTTACACACGTTTCCACTTTGGGTGGGCGGAAAAAGTAGGGGGGGAAATTGTATTTTTTCCTTTAGCCTGGTCCCCTAATGTAAAAATACGCAAACAGCAAGCATTATAACTAAAATAAAAATCCTCAGGAGGACTCGAAAATAGCGTGCTTAAAAAAGCCATTTCTAAGGGATTGGCTTAAATAGTTTTGGCGTCTTGCGAACCTTCTAAAACGATAATAAGTCAAAATACTTATTTTTGCTACGAGATGGTCTTTTCTCATCTTGCTTCCATTGCCCCAAGGCTGAAAAGAGTTCGTTTCCTCCGTTACATTTTCCCCCTTTATTTTTCTTTGGTCCTCGTCAACAAGCCTCCTGATGACTTAAAATGGACAGTAGGTGGCACTGTTTAGGAAAAAATGAGAGTGAATTTACAAATAACTAATTTGGTCTTTGGAGATACCGCTGAAATTATTATAGGGTAAAAGAGATTTCTTTTCTTTCTTTATTTCCTTTCCAAGTTTCCTCTAAGGTATGGACTTCTTTCGAACTCTATTAAGCCTTGAAAACTGGGTTCTTGCTCTTTAACACATGTCTTAGACAATAATGAACAAGTCAAAACAGAAAAGTTGAGGAAACTGAGAGCGATGCTTTTCAACACGTTGCGCAGGAGTGGTGTTGCGGGGATGTGATTACAGGTCAAGTATTTTATTGAAATACCAGGTAGTAAGCCTACCCAGTCCCCAGGGGCCGACCTGCAAAGTACTACGCGTTTCCGTACCCCCACCCCCGACAGGGCGGTTACACCTCTGGCAATCATTACCTTGGCCTGATGACTTCACACCGCTCCGGGGAGACCCACTTACTAATTTCCCCCTACAAACCTTCAAGGGTTCAGCCTTTGTTTGAACCTTGACTTAGGTGGTTCAACTGTTGAGCAACTGGCTTAAATTTCAGAGCACAGTTGCATCCCACTCAATCAGACTCCTACTTCTTGATTTTTAGTTTTATGGTAGTTTTTAAATGCTCAGTTATAATTTAAAATATATTATCTAACTTACATATTCTTACATATCATGTGGATTAAACTGATTTAGGGGTACAGTGGAAATTGTGGGTGTCAAGTGTCTAGCTGTGGAACCCCAAGGGGACACTTAACCTCAGCTCTAAACTTCCATGAATATTATATGTAATGCAGGATCGAGGGTTATTACTTGGTTGCATTTAACTGTTCCTGTGTTAATAGTTCAAGCAATGAGAACATTTAGTAAAAACTGGGTTTCTTTATTAAACAAAAACACATTTGTTGTTTGTCCCCTTGTACTTGTAATTCATGGCCCATAGAGCCAAAGTAAAATGTTCCCTGACTGTGGATGAATATAAAAGCTAAGTACACATCCATGCATTTCTATCCCCACACCCCACCCACCCACCCCCCAAAAAGAGAATAGGGAAGCAACTAGCACAATTTAAAGCCAGAGGTGAAAATTCTTTGAAGGCAGAATATTGTATTTACCACATTTTCTGGGGGAAGCCTGAAATTCAAATCCCACCTTTGATGTGGGATTATGTGGTGTGGGATGTGTTTATGTGATCCTGGAAGTCTATTTCACCTCTCTAGACCTTTATTTCCTAGTTGACAAATGAGAAAATACCTGCTTTATAAGAGCTGTTATGATGATAGAAGTGTTAAATTATGTTAAGAGACTAGCACAGTGCCTAAGCTCTATGCTTAGGTAGAGCTTCCTACTGTAATGCAATGGTTCCTTTTAGGTTTTCAAAAAACCTGAGTGCCTTTCTCCTGGCTTCCTATTGCTTGAATGATTCTTGATAAGCTTTAACTAAGGTTTCATCCTGTACTCTCTTATTTGACCTCACTGTCTCTTATAGATTGACTTATTCTGTGTGCCCATGGCTACACCTCAAACCTCACACTTAATCAAAATTCCTTTCTGAATTACAAGCCATCTAGTGCTGATTCATAAGCAACAAATTAGGAGACGTGAGATCCACCTTCGCGGACAAGCTATGGCACCAGCCACTTTGAATAACATTCCACAATTAATTTAAATTATAACTTATATTTTAAACATGAGCTGTTTGGATCAAAAGATGGCAGATATTTCAGGTTTTGATATCCTAAGACATACCTTATCCAATCTATACCTATTATGGTTGCAACTATACGAGACAACAGAGCACAGAACTTCAGAAGTAGGAGTAAGTCCATGTGAGCTAGCAGTTAGTTGTTGCTGAAGGGAACCAAAGTTTTGCCACCCTGAGCCTGCTTTTTGTGGTATTGATTTTAGGTCACTAACAAACAAGAAACTCAGAAAGAACCTGTGATTCTCCTCTCTTTCCTGCCTCAGAGATTCAGATGGAAAGGCCTGCTTCAGGAAGGAAATCTTAGGCTATTCCTTTTAGCCTTTTTTGAATTCAGTATGGTGGGTGAAAGGGCTCCAGGTAGGGGGCTTGGTAACTAGATCACCCCCTGTGGCCCACTGAAGCAAGAATTTGCCTCCCAGTATGTTCCAGTCTTCCTCAACTATCTGTAAATAGACTACTGCCTTTAAAATCCTATCACTCCTCCTTTCTCCTTTGTCTAACAAGATATATACATATATACATATATATAATATTAATTATATAATATATATATATATATATATATATATATATATATATATATATACCCTATTATGCCTGCCTTTGGAATTTTCATGTTATGTGAATGCCCCATGCACACTTATTAAAATTTTATTTTCTCCTGTTAATCTGTCTGTTAATTTGATTATTAGCCCAGATAGAACTTAAAAAGTGGCTGGAAAAAAATTATTTTTTTAACCCCTACACCTCCCTCCCACAACACAAGTGTTCATATGTATGACAGACAAAGTATGCAGAACAAGAATTTAATACCTTCATAATCCTCTGTATTAGTAGTTCTCAAACTTTTTGGCATAAAGGACTTCTATTCACTCTTAAAATTTTTTGAGGACTTCAAAAAACTTGTTTTTAAAAGATATAGCTATCAATATTTACCATATTAAAAATAAAAGCTGACTGAAAAGTTTTTAAATAGTAGTTATTAATTCATGTAAAATAGTAATAAATGCAGTGATTTGTCAACTTGACATGTTTTTATGAAATATGGCATTGTTTTTCATTTTTGCAAATCTCTGCTATCTGGCTTAATAGAAGTCAGCTGATTTTTGTATCTGGTTCATTCAATTATTGTTTTGGTTGAAGTATGTATATATATATAATATAGATATATATACTATTTATAATATAGTTATATATATAAAACTATTGTATATATATAATATAGTTATATATATACATACTTCAATATAATATAGTTATTATATATATACATGCTTCAACCAATTATATTATATATATGCATACTTCAACCAAGACTAACATATATATATATATGTTCAAAGTTCAAGTTCACTTAATTCATTTTTCAATAAACTAAAATGGCTTCCAAATACCCAAGTCTGAATTATAGTTTGTCTGTCAGTTGTTCTTTCAGGTAAAAATGGTACCCCATGGTAAGAGTGGCCAGCTCAGCCCAGAACTCAATCACATGAAAGCTTTCCCTCCAGACAACCAAGGTGGCTTGGTGGACAGCAAGCTGTATACTTTCCATTTCTTCACACAGAATATTAAAAAGACATCTTCTCAAGGGTTGACATTTAATGAAATTAATAGTTTTTACTGCTTTATCCAGAACTTTCTTAAATGAAATTTGCTTTTTATCTCCCTGTGAGTGTGAGGGGATAAAGCATACAGTTTGGTGCCACTGCCGTATTTCATGCTAAGGTACTAGCAGCTTTATTCACCATTGCTTTTGCACCAGCAGTGTAAATGTCAACAAAGGAAAATGTGTAGATACTTTTTTAGTGTTATATAAAAATAGTGTTGATCTGGTGGATGCCCTAAAAAGGTCTTGGGGTCCCCAAGGGTCTACACATCACACTTTGGAAAATACAGGTTTATATCAAACGTACCAAATATAGCCGTAGGCAAATCTGGGTGTTTTACTTTAAGAAGAACGCAGACAAACTGTTAACATTGAGCTCTAGCCACGAGAAGAGGACTATCAAGAGTAAAGCTGTCATAGGAAGCATGATTATAGGAAATAGAAATTCTTAGAATAACACAGAGAAGACTCAAGAGAACCTGACAGGCAATGGAAAACATAGGGCTTGTATAGACATGTGAGATTTAGCCTGTTCTCTATGATCCGAAGACTGTACATCAGTGAGGGTAAAACACATCATATTTCAGCTTCACAAAAGGTAGAATTTTGTAAGAGTCTGAGCTGTGCAAAGATGAAAGGAGACTGACTTGGAATTTAGTTTTCCAGTTCCCAGTTTAGAAAGCAAAGGGCTTTCCAGGGCCACATAAGAGAGAGGGCTACTTGTCTTAGTGTTAATTCCAAGGCTGACCTCTTGATGTTCTAGGGTTAATTCAGACATAGTTTTAAAGATGGCGTGGCTGTGTTTGTTACTAGATTTGAAGATGTGGATAGAAGGAGATATTGAAGCATCTATCAGACACCCAGGAAAGTAGAATGAACAGATTGGAAGAGATCAAATGACGTACTTGTTACTTCATTGATTTAGGTAGAAAGGATAATTTTATTTCTCATTATAGGTTTTGAAGATCTTGCTATATCAGATAGAGTAAATTTATCAATCATTGATCGTTTCAAAGTGGATTCTGAATATTATTAGAGCTATGTTTTAAAAATTATCCAAGTGAAAAGAAACGGCCAAAAGTCATCATCAGACATTCTCTGTTTAATTGTCTTTCAACATCTCTCCATAAATTAGAAAACTAACTTTAAAATACTATGACTTAGTCTAAACCATAAAGTGGATAACTCAAAAGTACCTGAGATTAGTGATTATGATTTGATTGACAATAAACCCACAAATACAACCACCTGAATGATTTATTTTAAAAGAAAAAGAAAACCCTATATTTTGGAAATTTACCTTAAATCACTAAATAAATGTGTGGGAACTTTACTTTCAGATTATTGAACTATGTACATTTTAAGAATTATCTCTAGATCTATGTATTTCTGATTGAAGAGGGAAAAGTTAGTTTACATAGCCAAAATGACATGTTTATCACTTGCATTTTTTCTGACCCAGATTACAGAAAAGGACAAACCTAATTATCCTTTATTTAAATGCCAAAAGCTTTTGTCAACAAGGGTTTATGTTTTACAAGACAAATCAATAAAAGCAGAAGTGCTACTGAAGGTGAAAGTCTGTAATCTAATTGATCTTTGATATTTTAATAGTCTCAATTGCAATGATGAAGGAGATTTTGAAATGTTGGTCTTTGTCCACAAGCGGTTGCTAATAGTCTTGATTGTAGAAAGAGATTCAGTAACTACATTGTTTAAATAAACTTCCTTGAAGGTTATGTGGCATTTCATGTGATTCCTCAAAAGCTTAACAAACTTTCCAATTTCTTAAAACCTTATAAAAAATATGCTTTATTTCTGGAAACTAATTTATTTCTCATTAGCAGAAGTAGTTGTCAAATTTTTTCCAGGTAGAGGGATCCTTTCTTGATAATTTCTTTTAAATGACCTTCTTATCAGAAAAGTGAATATACACTAAAAATTTCCATACAGTTTCAGGGAATTCAGATTGTTTTCCTCAAAACCTGTTCAAGGACAGATTAAAAATTCCCTTCCCAAGAGAAGCATTATGCAGTCTTGGGAAATACGATGAAAGCTTAAATCTTCCTAATTAATTAGAAACCACATCATATGCTTACAAGTTTAAAAAGAAGAAAAAACAGAGGAAAACTAAGCAAAACTTTTATTTTCTCTAATGACTTACACTAATTTTTTTAAAGTCCATTTGGGGAAAGGGGATCTCACATGAAGGGAATCAGCCATTTTGGAGAAGGCAATCCAAGGGGAATAAGAATCTGGGAATATAAGATTTTTCAAGAATCCGTTACATTTCCCTTTCCTCAGGCATTGAAACCTGATTTAGTATTTGTAGGAGGACAGGAAAATTCAAACTATTCCAACCTTTCAGTATACGAAGTCTGCCTTCAAATACACACAATTGGTGAAATCCTTGGGAGGAAAACCCTAAGCCAATTTAATAAAGTGAGACTTCTTACCTTTATCCAAGAGAGGCTTAACTCCAAGACCGAATTACCATTTCAATGGCACCTAAGGGCTGGTACTGCCACTCTCAGTCCTAAAAATGCCATTCAGAAGTGTGACTCCATGCATTTCATTAGTCACATCCTGCCTACCATGGGTGGCTGGGTAAATTGGGGATAAAAGCAAGCGATTGTGATAGTCAAAGGAGTTACATTTTTCTGAATTACAGGAATGTCCTGTCCCATGGCATTTTCTTTCTAGTATTTCAAAGTTTTCAGAGTTTGACCCAGATTGTCATGGGTCTTAGGATGTAGTACGCAATGATTCCGTTTATATATTATGCTTAAGCCAAGAACCAGGACATATTTTGATTTTGTTCCTGACTCACCTCTTGCAGACAGCACCTGTTGTTTGTTCACAGCAAGATTCTTGGGCTTCTAATGAAACAATTTAGGAAGTCGCCTCATTGTTTGTTTTGAAATGCCAGGTGGCTCCAAGTATCAGAGGTAAAAGAAATTTAAGGCTGTGTTTCTCAAAGTGTGGATTTAGGGGAGCATCGGTATCAATCACCTGGCTGATTTTAAAAATAGATTGCATGGCCAAACCACACACTGATTTTAACAGAACTTATAACTGGTGAGTCATAAGGAAATGCCTATTTTGAAAGCTTCCGCAGGTAATTCTTAGGCACTCTGAAGCTTGAGAACTTTTGCTTTAGAGATATTGTAGATGAAGAAATTACTTTCCTGGGCTTTTTACTCATAGCCCTTTAAAATTAGAATTTAGTCCATAAATCTACTTGGATGCCAACAGAGTAACCATGCCTTTCTTGCAAAATGCAATTGTGAATTCCAAAGAATTTCTCTGTTTAATGACAGTATGAGGTGTGACAATTAAGTTTGTGAACTCATCCTAGAAAAAGTGCTACACACCTCATTGCTGAATATCACTATGGTCATCTTTGAAGTACTCCCCTTCGAAAGCTATGCACCGACGCCAGTGTCTAGGCCACCCTTCAAAGCAATTTGGGGACTCTTTTTCTGGAATGGCCATCAGAGCTATCCGTCATATTACCCTTGATGTCCTGAATGTCATCAAAATGTCTTCCTTTCAGTATTTCCTTTATCTTTGGGTGAAAAAAGAAGTCACTGGGGTCAAATCCGGTGAGTAAGGAAGGTGTTCCAAAACAGTTATTTGTTTACTGGCTAAAAACTCCAACATAGACAGTGCTGTGTGAGCTGGTGCATTGTTGTGATGCAAGAGCCATGAATTGTTGGTGGAAAGTTCAGGTTGTTTTCATCTAACTTTTTCATGCAGCCTTTTCAGCACTTCCAAATAGTAAACTCGGTTAACTGTTTGTCCAGTTGGTACAAATTCTTAAGGAATAATCCCTCTGATATCAAAAAAGTTTAGCAACATCGTTTTGACTCTTGATTTGGACTGAAGGAACTTTTTTGGTCGTGGAGAATTGGCTGACTTCCATCGTGTACTTTGATGCTTTGTTTCAGTATCGTATTGGTACACCCATGTTTCATCACTAGTGATAACATGACCAAAAACATAGTCTTGCCTTTCCAAAAGGTCTTGGCAAACTTGGACTCTCCTCCGCTTTTGTTCATCGGTGAGCTCCTTCGTGACCATTTCTGCACACACCATTCTCATGTCAAGATTTTCAGTTAAGATTTTCCTACCTGTTTTTCTATCGATGTTTACTTGGTCTGCTATGTTTCTCACAGTCAGCCGACGATTTTGATGCACAATTCAACGAATTTTTGCAATGTTTCATCAGGTCTGCTCATTACTGTCCACCCTGACCTCTCTTCATCAGTGATGCATTCTCTTCCTTCAGAAAAATGTTTAATCCATTTGTACACTGACGTTTTCTTCATGGCATTATCCCCATAAACTTGGACTAACATGTCCCCAATTTCACTTCCACTCTTGCCAAGTTTAACAAGAAATTTAATGTTTGTTAGTTGCTCTAATTCAAACTCAGACATTCTCGTGATGGCACACAAAAACGCAACAACAATAATGAATGCCACTCAGCAAGACACCGCCACACGTTGATACAAACACAGCTGTGAGACACTGATATACCAAGGTTATGAAACCTTACCCAACTGTGTACAGTGCTGCCAATGTAAGCACATGGGGACAAGTTCGTGAATGTAATTGTCAGACCTCATGTTTGTCTTTCACGTGTTGAAGTTTATATAATCAATAGATTATCTGCTGGCATATTAATCCAGTGATTTCTACCACAGGGGAGGCAATATTAGTATAAAAGTGAAGGCTTTAGACTAAACTCCCTATTTTGGTCACCCCTACACTTATTAACTGTGTGGTCTTGGACAAATTGCTTATTCTTGCTAATCTTTAGTTTCTCTCTAGTAAAGTGGGACTAGTAGTAAAATCATACCTTGGAAGTTCACGTGGTATGATTATATACCACGTATATATTACGTGGTATGATTATATACCAAGTAAATAAAATTATCCATCTAAAGTTCTGGTAAGTGTACAATAAATGTTAACCATCATTATTGGTGTTGTTGAAAACATTGCTAGGTTGAAAAACAAATGCCTAAGATCTCAGTTCCTTCGTTGCTATGGAGATGTTCCATTTCCCTTGTTCTGGTGGCCTTCTTGCTACTATATATTTATAGATTATGCTCATCAGGAATATAGTAAAGAAATAAAATGGAGTCACTATAGTCAAGCTGCTAAATTACTAGAATCAAGTAACTTGAGGCATGGGGAAACAAATTTGTTCTTGTTTTAACTAGCCTGGGAACTTAAACTTTTTAACTTTCCAGTCCTGTGTCCATGCCTGGATCAATCCTCCAAATAGCCCTCTGATTGCCCCCTGAAAGACTGAGGAAAGAGTGTTCATATATGGCTGCTGGACACACATTATCCAGACCACCAGTTGTCTTGAGGATTACCATGTCTGACCAATCCAGAGGTTAAAAATGTAAGACTTAATCTTCTCAAGAATACATACTTTACTATAAGAACTCTTAGCTTTTCTTTCTTCTTCAGAACACTCTGGGTATTGCCTACTAGTATTGCCACTTTGCAAACCCTAAGGCCCTTGAATAAATCTTTATCATTTATTTCTAGCAAAGCCTCCTGACTCTAAGTTCATTCTACACTCAGTATTCAAAAGTTAAAAAACAACAACAAAACTGTTCAAGTCTTTCTGAAGACTTAAAAGCTCGAGCTTTTAAAAAACTTTCTAAATAAAATCCATTTAATGTACTAATTGAGTACCAGCAGTATGTACTTCAGAAGGAATTTGCTATATGAGTATTCACCAAATCTCCCTAAATTATAGAAAGTCCTATGTTTAAGAAGAATGAAAAGTCAATTTTAAAATACTTCTTTGAAAGAATTGAATGTTCTTTTTCTTCCATAACGTATTTACCCAGGGAAACTAACTTAGGTGGGGCACCTGGTTTTCAGGACACTCTGCCATTACACCCAAGTTTCCAGCTGAATGCTCTAAGGTGCACAGAGGTCAAATGACTTGCTCCAGGTCACACACAATAAGTCAGTGATTCATGGAAGATTGAATCAAGTATTCTTGAGTCAGGGCTTCTTGCAAGCTTCTTTGGTAGGGATGTCCAAAAATAAATAGTTAACTAAAAATAAATCCTTATGCCTCTGCTTTTAGGACAAAGAGAAGGACACATTTGCTATTTTTCATGTCTTAATTTAATTTAAATTTCTAAATAGAATAACTTGAATGTGGCTACCCAACTCTCTTCCAAATAACTGAATTTATACTGTTTGACTTACTATATTGAAATGGAATATAGCAGAAGAGGTTTTTTTTGGAAATTCTCGTCAATTTGGTCTCCTCTCTGCCATCTTTCCTCATTTTGAGTCATTGTGTTCATTACTGCCAAGTATTCATTCACCAAAATTTAAAAAAAAAAATTAAATTGGGGATTATTGGGGAACAGTGTGTTTTTTCCAGGGCCCATTAGCTCCAAGTCAAGTTGTTGTCCTTCAGTCTAGTTGTGGAGGGTGCATCTCAGCTCCAAGTCCAGTCACCGTTTTCAATCTTTAGTTGCAGGGGCACAACCCACCATCCCATGCGGGAATTGAACCAGCAACTCTGCTGTTCAGAGCTCATGCTCTAAACAACTGAGCCACTCGGCCGCCCCCTATTCACCAAAATTTTATTGAGCCATCTACCATGGACCATCTACAGTCTTGCTATTGACATGTACAGTGCTCAGTGCAAGATAACTAAAAAAATCTCACATGCCATATATATATATTTTTTAATGAGACACACGGCACATGTTTTTTGATTTGTTTGTTTTTTGTTTTGTTTTGTTTAAGGGGAACAGGACTTTATTGGAGTCCAGTGTGTACTTCCAGGACTTTTTTTCCAAGTCAAGTTGTTGTCCTTTCAATCTTAGTTGTGGAGGGTGCAGCTCAGCTCCAGGTCCAGTTTCTGTTGTTAGTTGCAGGGGGCGCAGCCCACCATCCCTTGCGGGAGTCGAACCGGCAACCTTGTGGTTGAGAGCCCGTGCTCCAACCAACTGAGCCACCTGGGAGGCAGCTCAGCTCAGCTCAAGGTGTGTGTTCAATCTTAGTTGCAGGGGTCCGAGCCCACCATCCCTTACGGGATTCGAGGAGTTGAACCGGCAACCTTGTGGTTGAGAGCCCACTGGCCCATGTGGGAATCGAACCAGCAGCCTTCGGAGTTAGGAGCACGGAGCTCCAACTGCCCGAGCCACTGGGCCAGCCCTCACACGCCATATATTTTGTTAAAGATAAAAACACAGGCCCAAAAGAGCATGGCTTGTGCTAAAAGCCCATGATATCAAACCTAGATTTAATACATGATCTAATTGCAAGTTCAACCTTTCCCAGAAATGTAATCTTAATCACCAGTCTGGAATTTTCTGGCCAAGCATCAGTAAGGTCATCTTTCATATGGACCCTCTCCATTCCCCATAGAAAGAAGAGGCAATCTGCATGATAAAAAAAACCTTTTTGTTCTTCGCCCCCATCCGCCAAAGGATGTCCTGGCTCCAAAACAATCCTTTCTTTTCTCTTGTTAATAGCTCCATAACCCACCCTTCTTCCTATAAAAATCTTCCATTTTGTAAAACCTCTCAGAGCGCTCTTCTAGTAGCTAATTGGGATGCTGTCCCATTCAGGTATCACTTTAAAAAGCACATTAGACCTTCAAATTTACTGGTTGAATTTTGGGTTTTAGCAGTTCTGAATTTTAGCGGGCTAAATTTAGCCTAATATTCATAAATCAAGTTGCTAAAGTATTCAATAAAATTAGTTATTTCTACCTTGACAAATATACCTTCATAAAAATGTCTAAGTCGAGTTTCAAATTGAGAATTCTCTAGTACCTCAATGTGTCTAGTATAAGAACATACTGCCAGCCACCAGCATTCTAGTGCCAGTTTCCTGTTCTGGTCCTCAACGCTTCCTTTTGTTTTTTTTCCCACTGCTGGCTACCTTCCATTATGTGATGGGCCTTGCACACATTCGTTAAAGATACCAGCTGGCACATCCAAGCTCATCCACAGTTCCTAAAAATCAGGCACCACTGCACCATTCCTTGGGCCCCTGACCTCTAAACCCAGGGTAGAACCTTATGCTGGCCTGGAAATAGGCTCAGAACAAGGGCTTTTTATACCTGGATTTAAGGATGGCACTGCCAGGGGCCATGCCAGGACATCCATATAAGGCTAAATCGTTCCCCTGTGCAATCTGAGTATACCATTCTCCTATTCTAAAATATCACCACTTTCCATTGTCAACTCAGCAAAGGCCCAATTCCTTAGTTCTGGCCTTGAACTTTCCAACATGAAAGTAAACTTTTCCATTTACATTTGGGTTAGTTTCTATTATATTTTTGAGAATTGTTACAAACTGATTGTTTGTCTAAGCCAATTAAAAAGAGCTCTTTTACAAATTAGCAATACCTCCTGGAGGCAGAAAATACCACACAACACACATAAACAAACAGAGAGACATAAACAGAGAACTCCTAGCCTTCATTTAAAATTATTAGTCATGACATGGGTAATAAGTTAAATTTATCCTCTCAGATGGCTGAGGCTTGTGCTTACTGATATTTGGGGAGAAGGCACAAAGTGCTTTTCAGCCCTTTTTTTTTTTTCCTTCATAACTCCAATGACACAAATTTTAGATCTTTTGTGATAGTCCCACAAGTTCCTGGAGCTCTGCTAATTTTTTCCTTTTTTCAGTCTGTATTTTTTCTGTTTTTTCAGATTGAGTAATAGCTATTGATCTATTCCCCAGTTCATGGATTATGTCCTCTGTCCCTCCATTCTGCTGTTGAAATTTTACATTTGAGGGCTTTATTTTGATTATTGCATTTCTCAATTCTAAAATGTATATTTCCATTTTATTTGTGTCTTCTATTTCTTTTTTGAAATTTTCTCTTGTTTGAAACTTTCCATTTTAAAAAAATGTGTCCATAAGTGCTCATATCATTGCTCCTTAAGGCAATTTTATAGTAACTGTTTTAAAGGCATTGTCAAATAATTCAACATATCTGCCATCCTGATGTTGGTATCTACAGATTGTCTTTTTTCATTCATTTTGAAATTTTCCTGGCTTTGATATGAGGACTGATTCTCATCCGAAACTTGGACATTTGGGGTGTTTTGTGATGAGACTCTGGATTTTATTTAAACCCTATTCTAGTTGTTTTTTTTTTTTTCTGGCATCACTGTGGTAGGGGAAGAAGATGTATCACCTCACTGCTACCAGGATAGACTAAAAGTCCAGGTTCTCCCCTTGGCCATCATTGACATTTGAGGGTTATCTCCTCATTGCTGCTTGGTGCAGGTGGGATTTCTGGCTCATCTTTAGGCCTCTACTGATACTTCCCTGGCTGGGGTGGGGTAGTGAGTGTGTTACTACTCTTGCTCTGTCTTCCACTGACACCATGGGTTGGGGAAGGGTATAGCCAGCCTCTTTGCTCTTGGACAGTGGTGAAAGTCCTACACCTCCACTAGGGTCTCACTGACATCACTCTAGTGTGAAGTACAGGGGTGCCTCATTACTGGCAGATGGAGTGGGGGTCCTGGTTCCCTACATCATCTCAACAGAGGAAGGCCTCATTACCACCAAGCAGGCAGTACTGGTTTCCTGCTCAGTCTTCTCTGGCATCCCCTTGACAGGAGGGTAGAAGAGTTGGAGCACCTTGCTACAACCTGGAAGTCTAGGCTGGGGCTGGCCCTGAACATTTGCTAGAAGTGGTATCATCACAGTGTTTTCCATGGAGTAGAGCAATTTTTGTCTACAAGTTGTCCATGTTACTAGGCTGCCCTTTCCTACTCCTTTGGCTAAAGAGAGATGGTTTCGATGGAGGATTTTTTGTTTGTTTGTTTGTCTGAATGTGTTGGCATTTTCGCCAGCTGCTTCACCTCTATGTCTGAGATATATGACACAAAAAGATACCACAAGAAACTTACCACCGTGTCATTACTGAGATCTCAAGTCCTCTAGCTACTCTACCTTCTTTTGTCCACCTTTCAAGGTCTTATGTATAATTTCCCAGGTTTCTGGCTGTACTTAGTAGTAGGAGGAATAGGGAAAAATGTGTCTACTCTACCTTCTTAGAAGTAGAAGCTTACTCCATTTTTGACAGCTATTATTGTGATTACTTACTTTACTAAATTATACATACATTAACAAATCATAGTGCCTGTTGGGAAATTAATGTAATATGGGGTGAATTAATGGATACATAAAAATTAACAATGTTTGAAATACTTGCTATCAAGCTAGGTATAAACGTATGAATAAGAAACTATTAAAAATATTGAAAGTTTCTGCATTGAAATTATGTTCCAAGCATTTCTAGAGTTTTCACTTCACTGTTAGGAAACTAAAATTGGAAATTATAGAAGTTGTATTACAAACAAGGCTTATGAAAGATAGATGGCACAGATCAGTTGACTTACGCATCCCCTCCCCAAAATACCATAACTGTACAACAGACTGACAAATTAAGGTGTTTATATGCAAAATTAAAACATAATATTTATCATTATTTTTAATAATCCAATTTAACTTTTAAAATCTTAATTGGGAAGAATAAGAAAGATAGCATCTTCTATATGCTGCTTGAATTTGATTTCTCTTTTAAACATAGTCCTTTCAGTTAGCTAAACTGGAAAAGTTGTCCCTTAGGAAGTTTAGACATTTTTGCACAACAGGACCTCGATCATTATTGACTGAACTCTAAATGGTCTTAGCAGGTAATTGAGGAAAATCTACCCGAAAGGCAATTTTAACTTCATATCAATGCATTTGTAACTTATCTTTTATAACATGCCTTTTATGAGACCTGGTCCTTATTTTGCACGTATGTGTGTACACACACACACACACACACACACACACACACAAATATGCTTCATGAAAAAAAAAGCTAGCTATATCCTTGCACCTGCAACTTCTGGGTGGCAATACTTGAATTACATTGAAACCCATGTGATGGAGATGTTAATTTCTCTACTCTCTTTGGACAGTGAAACAGATGCTGTCTTAAACTTCAAAGGGATTTGACTACTTTCTGAGTTTCATTAATGAACAACAACTTTTCACAGCCTGCTCAAAAAAAAAAAAAAAAAAGAAAAGAAAAAACTAACAAAAAATACAAAGTAAAAAGACCAATGAGGAAGCCATCAGTCTTTTCCTTCTGAAATGTTTTTTAGGGATAGAGAGGAAGTCAAATTCAAAACATTTGATCTTTCCCAGGAAACTGAACTGTACTGTATTTATTGCTTTTCAAATATGACAGGTCATCCTGTGGTCTCAGATCATGGTGAGGGATCCAATTGTATCAGAAGATGAGCTTTGGTAGATAATTCTTTTGTTAAAGAGCTTGACCAACAACAACAAAAAAAAGCCCAATTGATAATGAGTATTTCCATTTTTGTTCTTCTCTTTACTAGCTTACCTAATTCTGGGTATTGAGTTTAGCTCAAGTTAGGCATCACTTCTCGGCCTTTTGGATAAGATCAGTGGAGTTTAGCTCAGATCACACATAGAGTTTGAAGAGAGTGGCCCCCAAAAAAGAATAAAGACAACAGTTTTGAGTATTTTGAGAGAGCAGGTATGTTCCGAAGAGAAGAAAGTACGTTGATTAATGTTCTAACCCCCCCAAATTTTTAAATTTCCAATTCTGTTAGAAAATTTTTACATTTCTCTAACATTGATTGATATTACAAAAGGTTGTGTCTTTTTTAATCAAAATTCCTTATTTGTTAATTTTGTACCCACAATTATAAGTATCTTCAAGAGAAGCAGATAAAGGTTTGGATTCTAAGTTTTCCAGACATGGATTGGAATACCAGCTCCACCATTTAATAGCTGTGTTGTCCTGAGCAAGTAACTTAACATTTCCAACCTTTGGTTTCTGTTTTTGTAAAACTGATGTGATAATAATGACCTATATAATTCCTTCATCAAAACTCAGGTTGAGATGTGTTTTGGAATTTAGAAGAAAAACATTTTTTCAACGTATAAATTTTTATTGAGGAAGTGGTTCAATATAATCAGATATTCATTAGACCCCTATTTAAGCATTTTTAATGTACCATGAATAATATAAAAATGAATAAAATTATCATTGCTGCATATGGGCTTACTATTCTGTATAACAGATGCAGATGACTAGAGTGTATTATAAAATTTCATTATACAGTCATAATATTCTGTGGAAGCTCAGAGGGAGAAAACGGATTCTGATAGAATGGGGTAACTCAGGAAAAATTATTTTAAAAAAGTGGTATTTGGACATTTTCAATTTCATTTTTCATGAACTCCCTTTCTACTCTTTTTAGTCCGTTTTTTTGTGTGATTTCCTTTCCCTTTTGTGAAAACTAATATAATACTTCTTAATATGTCATTACAGATTCAAACCCTGTATGGATATCACCTTTATCAGCTAAGCCCAGCTTTAGTCAAAAACAGCAAATACCAGTCAGTGGTAATGTTAAACTTAAAAGGTTAAAGGTGTCCCTTTATTAACTTTATTATTCCTAATAATTATGTATTTCTTTTTTAGTGGCCTTTTGAAGATCGTTTTATTAAGGTCTACTCTATATACTATGACATTCGTGTGTCAGGTGTACAATTCAATGATTTTAGTAAATTTACGGAGGTATACAACTGTCACCACAATATAGTTATAAAACATTTCCATCACCTTAAAAAGGTAGAATTTAGAAGTGCTGAATGATAAAATGTAGTGCAGTACAAACACTATGCATTTTATTAACATCCTCAGGGGATGTGGGATGGTACTCTATTATAAAAAATATTAAATTTCTCTAGTGAATCATACAAATGTTCACACTAAATGGAATAAAGCCTATAAATAAACTGATGTCATTTCAAGTATGACTTTTGCCTACAAAGGAGTTCAAGTCAAGTCATCCCATAAATTATGAAACACTTGCCGTGTTCAGAACGTCTTTGATTTTGAAATTACCGGTAAGGTATTGTAGATCTGTAACACTCAACTGATAAGATCATTGTGAGAATTAAAAAGAAAAGATAGTAAGATGCTTCCCACAGTGTAGAATCTTTAATAGACACAATCTCTCTGTATATGTATATTATGTTGAGAGTTAATTAAACGTCTCTATTAGAGAGTATGTGATAGTCTAAAAAGCATTGTGTGTGTAGCCAGGAGACTTGGTTCCAGAACCCTCTATCTTGTTAACTGGTGTTAACAAGATGCTGCGTAAGGATGGGAGTTGACATTTAATACTTCTTATGAACCAGGCTCTGTTCTTAGCATTTTACATATGCTAATTAATTGAATGTGTATATCAACCTTATCATGTATATATTATTATCATACTCATTTTATAGGTAATAAAAGAAGCACAGAAAGTTTAAACAACTTGCCTGATGTCATGCAGGGTCTCAGCTCCGACTCCCCACACAAGAATGCAGGATATGGTGAGGCCAAAAAGGAACACCCACGGAGCTATAGATAGGGGCGTCATACCACTGTATTCTCGCTGATGGCTGGGTTGGAGACACAGGGAGCAAACATCTGCCAGTACCCCAACAAGGTGTCTTCCTGCACCACAGTCTCACTGGCAGCTGGTTGAGACACACGAAGTAGGATCCACACGATCCGTAATCCGCCACCCGGTTCTCTGCCTGCCAACCAACCAACCAACCAACCAACCAACCAACGCAGCCACAGCAGTTATATCAGTGGCCAATCGGCTAACTGGTTACAGCTGATGGCCAACCAGTCAGAGCCGATGGCCATCCACTACCTGAGCCAGCACCTTTCCACGTGAGGCCGAGCGCCTAGACACTGTTCTCTGGGACTCTGCCCACACACTTGAAGTCACAGAACAAGCAAGCACTGGAGACAAGATTCAAATCCAGGCACCCTAACTCTACAGCTCATTCCTTGGAATACTAAGCTGTTTCCTAAATACAATTAACGCCTCTTTAACTCTCTGAGCTCTGGTTTCCTAATTTTTTAAATAAAGGGAGAATAAACATGCACATTTCAATTTACTTGATGTTACAAACTCATAGAATTTGTGAACCCAAAAGATCTTGTTGGTTACATTTTAACATTTAGTAGCTAAAGAAATTAAGTTCTAGAAAATAAGCAACTTACTTAGGGTCACACAATTAGTGGCAGACCTACAACTTGGTCATCTGGTACCCCAAGAGACAATCCTTGTTGAATGCCAAAACAGCAACAACAAACATTTCTAATGAGGATACACATATCAATATGGTCAGGCATAAATTTCATATTTAGAAAATTAAATAATAAGCACATTAATCTATCACTGTTTGAAAATAGGTACTATAATAGAAATATATGATAGAATGCCTTAGAAACACTGAAGACAGCGGAATTAGAGTGTGTGAGCAAATAGAAAGAAACAGAGAGGGGGTAGCTTTTGAACTGACTTTGAAGGATAAATAGGAGTGGCTCTGAAGACAAAGAAGAAAGTCAATTGAGGCTGAGAAAACTACTTGTTTATGTCACCAACTGAGGATAGCACACTCAAAGAAAAAGTTGCCTACCTTCCTTGTCGATAAACGTCAGGCCACCAGAGCTCCAAACTGGAGGTTATGTGTGTGCGGACAGAGTCCCAGAGAGCAGTTTACAGGCTCTCGGCCTCACATGGAAAGGTGCTGGCTCGGGTAGTAGATGGCCATTGGCTGTGACTAGTTGGCCATCAGCTGTAACCAGTTAGCCATTAGCCACTAATATAACTGCCGTGGCTATGCCGGCGGGTTGGTTGGTTGGCAGAGAAGTGGACAGTGGATTGTGGCTAGCAAGTGAGGTTGGTTGCCAGAGAGAAGTGGACAGCGGGTTGCGGATAGTGTGGCTCCTGCTTCCTGTGTCTCCAACCCAGCCGCCAGTGAGAGTATAGTGGTGTTACTCCCTTATCTATGGCTCTGTTGCGGTTCCTTTTTGGCTGCACCATGTCTTGTGTTCTTGTGCGGGGAGCGGGAGCAGTGACCCTGCATGACGATGTGATTAGTGTAAGCCTGCAAACTTCTTTTGGCAATGAAAGGGTTCAGAATAAGCTTCCCCAAGACGTGCTACTTTGGCATGTGGATTATTTTCAGCTGAGGGCAGTTGAGACCCTGCGGCCTATAAAAACACTTCTACCTCCCCTTTAAAGAATTTAAATTAGGGGCCTTGCTCATAATAAGAGTTATCATCAGAAATAATATTTTATGGCCTATCTTTGGGGTGGGACAAACTTCTAATTACTGAATGTCATGCGGAGCGGCCTGCGGGGTCTCAACTCCCCTCCCCACATAAGATTACAGGATATGATGAGGCCAAAAAGGAACACCCACGGAGCCATAGATGGGGGAGTCACACTGCTATATTCTTGCTGGCAACACTATAGTCTCACTGGAGGCTGGATCCACACTGTCCGCAACCCGCCATCCTAACTGCAATCCGCACTTGCTAGCTCAGCCACCATCTTCTTGCTAGCCCCCATTTGCTGCCAGCGTAGCCACAGCAGTTATATTAGTGGCCAATAGTGGCTCACTGGTTACAGCTGACGGCCAACTAGCCACAGCTGATGGCCATCCAATCACAGTCGATGGCCATTTACTACCTGAGCCAGCACCTTTCCACGTGAGACCGAGAGCCTGGAAACTGCACTCCTGGCTCTGTCCCCACACTGAATGTCTGCTCTTTTTATCACCCTGAGAATGACCTCCCCACCTCCGCAAACCTTCCTTTGAATCCTCGAGGTGCCTTACCTCATCGTTAGCTTAGAAGTCATAGATACCTAATTTTCCCTTTTTGTCTCTGAACCTCTTATGTATGTGACTCTCATGAATATATATAAATAATCAAATTTGGTCTTTTTCCTCTTGTTAATCTATCTCATGTACATTTAATTATTAGATCAGTCGAAAGAACTAAAGGAGGGTAGAGGAAAATTTCTACCTCCCCCACAGCTATTAGAATCTCTAGCCTTTTAAGTATTAACATCAACAGAATGTTTTGGTCAGCTGGAGTTTCAGAAACGTTAAGATTTTTATATGCTTCTTGTGCCCACATTTCCTGGTTGTCAGTAGTCAGAAGATAGCTCTAATTCTCTCAGTTTCCTTGGTGTCTTCTACATAAAGTGGGAGTAAGAACAGGACCATTTTCTTATCTTTATACTGTTACGGACACCAGGACTGGAAAAGACCCCAAGCGGCACTCAGAGAGTTAGGAGAGTCAGCTTATTACGCTGCGGGCTCAGCGGGCTCCTTCCCAAAAGACTGAGCCCCTAGCAAGGTTTTGAGCAGGTTTTTATGGCTTGGGGACTTCCTTCAGTTGCGGAAGGGGTAGGTGTCCTCTGGTGATTGGCTCGGGGTGTGGCTTGGAAGGGGTTATGTGGAAGTGGGCTGGGGCTGAGGCTGGGGACTTCTCTCTCCGCTCGGGCCACC
Source organism: Rhinolophus ferrumequinum (assembly GCF_004115265.2). NCBI lineage: Eukaryota > Metazoa > Chordata > Mammalia > Chiroptera > Rhinolophidae > Rhinolophus > Rhinolophus ferrumequinum. The sequence goes on from NC_046297.1 coordinate 59,526,231, forward strand.
ATCTTAGGTCAGTTCCACGTGGCAGGGAACGATTTTAGGTCAGTTTCTCCATCAATACCACTATGGCCTGGTACAATGCCTGAAACAGAGTAGAAGCAATATCTACTTTTAACAATAAAAAGAAATGTTTATTGTGTATTTTTAGGGGTTAGGCACTATGGTAAGCATTGTATGTGCTTTTTCTGTTTTAATCCTCACATCAGCCCTATGAGAATGGTACCACGATTCACCCAGTGTTTTGGAAGCTTACAGAGACTGAGAGGATGGCCAAGGACCCACAATGACGGAAGGGTCACAGACTCATGCAATTTGCCTGCCTTCCAAATCTTTGGCATTTTCAAGGTGTGATTAATTCATTTACAATTACTTTCATAATTTTAATGTGGCTCATAATTTTTCCAATGTAAAAATGAGAATTTATGAGAATTGATATATATAATTTTAAAATATCAGTTTGCATGCAATGAATGAAAGTGTCTATTTGCTTTAAAGGCAATTAAAAATCAGGAAGAGGTCTATATTTTTTTTCAGGAAAAAAAATAAAATATGATCCCAATGTGCGTTGAGATATTTTGAATGTAGAAGTACTTTTTAAAAATGTAATAGGAGAGCCTTTTTCTAAGATTTTTTAAAATCATTAAACATTTTCTCTTCAAGTATTGCTTTTTACCTAAAAGGATTATCATATTAAAAGCTCTTTTTAAAAAGCCCTTTAAAAACTTTTCAACTCAAACCATGTGAACAATGCAGCCTTCTTTTCATTCTGCTTGCTTTCAAAACTGAGCCTATGGATAGGGCCAGGCTCTCCTAGAAGACACCTTAAGAATTAAAGACATCCAGAGAGTTGGGGAGTTCGTACATATGAGGTCTGACAATGAAGTCCATGAACTTGTTTCAACGATGTTGTTAACCTTTTTTAATCCCATAGAAATTATTCATTATGAATCTGTAACTGGACAAACACTTAACCAAGTTTACTATTTGGAAGTGCTGAAAAGGCTGCGTGAAAAAGTTAAACAAAAAGGATCTGAACTTTTGCCAACAATTCATGGCTCTTGCATCATGACAATGCACCAGCTCACACAGCACTGTCTGTGAGGGAGTTTTTAGCCAGTAAACAAGTACCTGTATTGGAACACCCTCCCTACTCACCTAGTCTAGCCCCCAATGACTTCTTTCTTACCCAAAGATAAAAGAATTAAAAGGAAGACATTTTGATGGCATTCAGGACATCAAGGATAATATATCTCTGACGGCCATTCCAGAAAGAGTCCCAAAATTGCTTTGAAGGGTGGACTAGGCACTGGCATTGGTGCATAGCTTCCCAAGGGGGGTACTTTGAAGGTGACCGTAGTGATGTTCAGCATTGAGGTATGCAGCAATTTTTCTAGGATGAGTTCATGAACTTAATTGTGAAGTCAGCTTGTTGATTAAACCAACACTTGTGCTCAATTCATCAGACTGACTCCTAAAAGAAAAGAGTAGAAAGAAACTATGAAATTTTATGAATAAGGTGGGGTGGATTCTTGGTACTGGTTTGAATGTCTGTACAGTACTGCTTTTGAATCCCTTACGATAACTTTTTTTTTTTTTTTTTTTAAAGATTTTATTGGGGAAGGGGAACAGGACTTTACTGCGGAACAGTGTGTACTTACAGGACTTTATTTTTCCAAATCAAGTTGTTGTCCTTTCAATCTTAGTTGTGGAGGGTGCTGTTCAGCTTCAAGTTGTTGTCCTTTCAGTCTTAGTTGTGGAGGGCGCAGCTCAGCTCCTGGTCCAGTTGCCGTTGCTAGTTGCAGGGGGCGCAGCCCACCATCCCTTGCGGGACTCGAGGAGTTGAACCGGCAACCTTGTGGTTGAGAGCCCACTGGCCCATGTGGGAATCGAACCGGCAGCCTTCGGAGTTAGGAGCATGGAGCTCTAACTGCCTGAGCCACCAGGCCGGCCCACGATAACTTTTAAGGAAGCCGCATCCTACTCAATTCTGACTTTTTTTTTAATTGTGCATCTCAAGAAACTAAACTGATCATACAATCCCCATAAGAGAGAGAGTAAAATGCCAAATTAACAAGGAAGTGAGAAGCAGCAAAGGCAAATGATTTCATACGCTGCTGTCAGTTCCAAAGAAATCAATTCAGTGTGATCCCATCAGATGAGACAGACGCCCCTGTGTTGCCTATATTGGGAAATAAAAAACAAAGATTCACAGAAGTTCACTGACCAGAAGTTCACCATCTAACCGATGTAAGCCACAGAAGCCAATCAGGCAGTTACACGCAGTGCTGTGAGGGAGGTGTGAGCAGTTTTCCCCGAGGAACACAGGATGGGGAGACATGTCACCTGTTGTATTTGGAAGGAGTGGGGAGGGGAGGACTATGGATGGGAGATGGTGGGGGAACCCAGGGAGACAATCATGGGCTCTCTGCCTTCAATCGGTATCTTGAAAGGATACAATTGTTAAATGCTGGAAAGAAAGAGGCAGGGGTTGCCCTTTTGTAAGAGTCAGAGGGTCCTTAGGCCCTTCTTCATCTAACTCTTGATCTACAGGTCAAATACTATCCCCTTACTTGTACATTTTTGTCGTTTATTTTTATCTCCGTGTGATAGCTTAATAGTTATCTAATTATAACCATCAATCAATATGTAAAATGCATTGAACACTTAGTATATGCATTTTACATTGTATCCTCAACAGTCCACTGAGGACAGTGCCACTTTTATCTCCCCTTTCCAGATGAGGAAATAGAGCTGAAGAAGGTTACAGAACTTGCCTGAAGTCCAAAGGCAAGAAAAGTTTTAGATCTCAAATTCAGGTTTTAGAGCCACAGGCTTAACTCCTAATACAGAGCGGGTGGCCACTTTATGCCAGGCTTTTGGCTCAGCACTGGAGTTACACACATAACTAAAAGTGACACAGTCCATCCTGCCTGGGACCTCTGCTTGTTCCTCAAGAGATTTCAGGAGGTCAATTTAGATGGAGGAATAAAGTCAGCAATAAAAAAAGCCAGTAGTAAAAGGGCCCTTACATTTTGCTACAACTGTATGTACTTAAGCGGTTCAAAAGTAGAGGAGGATAGGAAGATCTGCCTGAGAAAAGAGCAGAAGAAAGAGGTAAAGATGTCTGTGTGTCAAATGTAGGACGAGCAAATCAGACTGGCAGAGTTGTAGTGTTGATGCTGGAGTATATCCTGGGGAATAAAGAATAAATATATGTATCACACACCTGATACATTGAAAACAACATATTTTTACACGTATTAGTCCATGTAAGTCTCACAACAAACTTGTGAAGTAGGTATAACAATCCTATTTCAGAAATAAGGAAAATACAAGGTTTGACTGGTAAATTGAGACCACGTTATAGGAAGCCTTCAAGTCTGATATGACCGTGCCTCTTGTCTCCTTTTTAACTGGTCACCTCTCAGTTTAACCATTCCACTACAGATTGGAAATGAGTATTAGAAACCATGGCAACCCCAGAACCACGTGGAATACAGCATATACATGTGGGAGGGACGTGCGTCCAAGGACACAGTGTCATTCCGGACAAGAAGGATTGAGGGGCACTTCCTTGAAGGAATCAAGAGCTTACGTGGAGGCTTAAATATGAGCTTCCAGGTGGAAAAACTAGGATTTCTTATAAACAAAAAAGAAGTTTCTGTTTAAGTTGGCAATGAGCATTTGACTCTCCGCAAAGATAGGATTCAATGAGCTGCTCCCTCAACTTCAAGCTGCAATTTGTCTTCCTGATATTTAATAAGGACAATGATAGTAATAATTACTATTTATGGAGCACAAACAATGCCGAACACCATACTGGACCCTTCCTGTATGTTATTTGGAATATTTGTCAACCTTGCAAGATGAGAATGATATTTATTTCATAGGTGAAAAAGCTGTGGCTCAGAGAGTTTAAATAAGTTGTCTAATTTACTAAAGATTAGTAGAGTTAGGATTAAACTCAGACTCTTTCCATTAGGCCATCCTGCACTATTAGATGCTATTATTTCAAGGGAAACTAGTGGACCACACTAAGCCGATATAATCCCAATGGAAAGGAAATTGTTTCAGTTAACACACAGCCTTATTTCTGGTAAAGGTGGCAATAAACGACCGAGTTTACTGAGATACTGAGGTAGGTGTTAGATTTGCCTCCTATTATTCCATTTGTGAACACATCTTTGTGCTGGGACTAGAATGTAAACCTCTGACTTTATTGCTCCATGTCTTGGTTTCATCATCTGGAACACAAGAGTGTGGGATTAGAAATCTAAGGCCCATCACAGCTCTGTGATGCTTTGACTCTTAGATTCCATATTCCATTTCCCACAGGACTGAACATCTCAACCAAGTGGGTGTTCTGGATTTCAGGCTCTGAACCTGTGATTTCTGGAGACCTAACTAAATAAAGGAGCATTTCCTTGTTTGCGAGGGTAGTTTCTCTCTTTCTTCCTTTGAGGTGCTGTGCTTAAAGTGCTTCTCAGGCTGAAGAGATGAATGAAAGGCTCCTGGTTATCTTTAGGTTACCCAACTTCCCGAGCTTATCAGTTTGCCCTGTTTGATAGTTCTACTGTCCTAAACAGGAAGTTGGACTTTGTGGCTTTATAGCTTCCTCACAAATCATCACTTGTGAAAACCGGAAACGTAACAGAGAAAATTATCTCTTTTTTTCCTAAGAGATTAAAAGAAGTTCTAAGAAGCTCGTCTGTTGAAAAGTACTTAAGAGTACATTTTAGGAAGCTCGGAAATCTGCATTCCAACATACCTCTCTGTATCTACCAGGCAGAATCAGAAGGGAGTGCAGTCTGCGTTTTCTCCTCCACACCCAACTGACCAACTGATAATGCAGTCATGTCAGATTTGAAGCAACAGGCGGCATGCCTATATCAGGCTGTCTCAGAATTGGAAAGTGGGAAGAGGCAATTCAGAGGGTCAAGATATAATCTTGGTTCAAGCTGGACCAGGTCTCCAGCCAGACCCGGGCTCAGCCAGTGTCTAGACATGGCAGCCAAGTTTCCATCAGCTTTGCCACAATGAACATGCACATAGACAGCTATTTCTTAGTAACAGAATACAAAGCCAAACAGGAAGGTAACTAGCTGTTAGAGCTTGAGTTTCATTTCTGGGTAAATCAGTAGTCATCTCACAGAGGCATTCTTTCTGTGTATAATCTCAAAGCAGCTAAAACAAATGCGATGAAATAAGAGAAGGTGTGTTAGCAGCTGCTCTTAAATTTTCCCATGATGTTGGGATTTGTCTTAGTTTGGGTTTTAGAATCTTTAAAGTAGCCGTTGCCATGTTCAACTTTAGATAACCCCATAAATCCGGAAATAGTGCATGTGATTCATCTGGGGATCAGTTATGACGATGACCTGTGTCCAAATGTTGGTTTTACAGTCACACCTATTCCAAGAACTGTGTTCTGTGAAAGGATGACTCGCCATGGTCCCTTCAACCCTGAGACACTGCTCCTTACCTACATAAAACCTATAATCTAGACTGATTTTGAAGTTAGCGTGTCTTTTAGGCTGTGGGCTTTTTAACCTCCAGGGTGGGAGTTCATGTGGGAGTGGGGGGGAGAACGAAAGGTCTGCTCATTCAGATGAGTAAAAAGCGAATCAGCCATTAGGAAGACCTTTTAAGGGTGACCAGGTTATAAACGTTCCGAAGAATTGATTATATAAGTTGCCTTTGTGATGGAAAGCCTGGGGCATTTTTCATGAAGATGAAAGTGAGTGAAAGTTCTAACAAAGTTGACATGCCTTCCCCTCTTCCTTTCCAAAGACTTTATCACTCTTATCTCAATTCACCAAAAAAATATTGAGAACCTGCTATGTAAAAAGCTCCCTTACAGGGATTTTCTACAAAAACGAAGAGGAAAGACTACCTACTCTCTCAGAGCTCACAGTCTAGTGGGAAGACAGACATGTACATAGGTAATTCTAAATCATGGGAAACTGGGATGGGTACAGAAATCATTGCTCTTGGAATCTTTCTTGGCCTTCCAAACGTGGGTTTATGACTCCTTTTCTGAACACCTATAACACACTGTATTTGTGGCAAAATCAATATCCAGTCTCCCCTCCCTTCTTAGTAACAGAACCCCAAATTTTACTTGGGATAATGCTGCATATACACTAGAATAATACATTCCCCATCATCCTTTGCACCTAGATGTGGCATGTGATTAATTTGTAGCCAACAGAATGGGAGTGTAAGTTCTGTGTGCGACTTCCAGAAAGCTGCTTAAAGGGAGCTGACTGGGCTGAAAGAAGATTTTTTTCTTTTTTTTCACCCTTTCACATTCCTGCTTGAGACAGCCTAGAATGTTGATGTGCTGGCTATGTATCCAACAGCTATCTTGGACTATAAGTTGACCTGAGTATAGAAGTCATGTACTAAGGATAGAATAGAAAACAAAAGAAGCCTGGATCCCCGAGAACTCTGTGGACGTGCCATATCAGATCTGTATCATTCTACTACCAGAATTTTTCTTTATTTCCATGAGAGATAAATAAATTTATATCTTTTAAAAGCTATATTGACTTTTCTCTTAAATGCAAACAAACCTAATGATACCTAATACATTTGGCATAAAACTTAACACACTGCATATACTTGTTTATTTAGTTTTCTGATTCTCCACATATACAGACTTTAATCTCTTTAATGTAATAGACCTTGTGTATTTAGTCTTCTTGGTAAAGATTTATGGATTAAGTTGAAAGAGTGAATACATTGAAAGGTTTATTCAACTGGATTGAATAAATTTTATAAATGGAAAGATTTATTGAAAATTGAAAATGGGATGTGAGAGTATGACGGGAGTCGAACATGATTTCAACTGAAAGGATGATTCAGGGCAGATTTGGGGAAGAAGAATCAAAGTCTGTTCATGAACACACTAAGTTTCAGCTGGACATATAAATATGCGAGTTGTCAGCAACAATGGTGATTAAAGCCATAAAGCTAGATGAGATCTTTCAGGAATTACTGCAGAGAGAACAGAAGCAACCATAGGATTAAGCCTAACACATTTTAATGGGGTTCAGAGCAGGCCTTATTGACAGGTGCCACCGTGACATGTGGATCATTTTGAGCAGAAGGTAGTTGAGATCCTCTAGGCCCAAAATAAACTTTTACCTTTCTCTTGAGTAATGTATATTAAGGATCTTGCCCATAATAAGAGTTATCACCAGAAACAACTTTTTATGACCTATCTATAGGGTGAGGCAAACCTCTAATTACTGGACATTTGCTTCTCTTACAATCCTGTGAATGATCCTGCTCTTCTCTGAAGCCCCAGGGCACCTTTCCTCATCCTTAGCCCAGAGTGTCGTATATACCTACCTCACTTTCCCTTTTTGTCTCTGCCCCTTTCATGTATGTGGGGTTCCCATGCATACATATGTAATTAAATTTGGTTATTTTCTTTTGTTAGCTTTATCAGGCTCATGTCGATTTAATGATTAGACTAGATAAAAGAACCTAGGTGGATAGAGGAAAGTTTATTCCACTCCCACACATTCAGTATTTAGAGATCTACAAGATAAAGATGATCTAAAAAAAAGAGGAATTAAGACTAGACACTGAGGTAATAGGAAAACCAAGAGAGTGCTTTTCTGGAAAGCTACACTAAGAAAATATTTCAAGGAAGGGAGAATCAAAGGCTACTGATAGATCAAATAAGTTAATTACGTATCATTGAAAATTAGACTTGGGGCTGTGTAAGTCACTGGATACTTTTGTGGCATGGCAGGGACTTTGTAGTCGGACTAGAATGATTTTGAGAGAAAGTAGAATAAAGGGAATCAGAGACTACATTGTTGAAGGAATTTAGTGTTGTAAAGTCACAGTGAAATGGTATGGAGGAGATGGCAGTGTCCTAGGAGAATGTGTTGTTATTGTTACTTGTTTGTTTAGATGGGAGAAATTACTGCATGTTTCCAGATAGATGCAATAACTGATACCTCATGAGAGAGGGAAAAGTTAATAAAGCATGCCTCTGAGTAGTCTTTTTGCATTTACCAATTGTCCCGTATATTAGATTCTCTTATAAAGGGATTTATATAATCATTGTCAGCTTTCTAATTGTCCCGTATATTAGATTCTCTTATAAAGGGATTTATATAATCATTGTCAGCTTTCTATCTATGGCTTTTCTTCTCTGCAATTACACTGTAGGTGGGCCTCAGGATTAACCTTTATGCTTGGTGGTCAAAAGTTGATAGATTGTTTAGCATCATAAAGTATTAATGATTTTCTACCTCCCAGGGCCTTTGAAAAGATGAAGCTTGGAGAGGTGCTGCCTTATTCTTTAACACAAAGGGATGGCTTTCTAAGGATAGGATTTCAGACACCTGTAGCAAGTGTTTAGGAAACTGGAACAAGAATTCTTCCCAGTCTTTACCATACATTTTGCCCAAAACAGCAACCTTTCTGTCACTCATGGAATAATATGTGGAGTAATTCATGACTGCTAAGTCTTCCAGGTGAAGTCCTAAATGTTGAATCTTACCTTTGCTATTCATGACCAATTAATAAGCAAACATGCAGTATATCAGCACTTCAATAATAGATTTTTCAATCCTACTTGCATATTAGGAAAGTGATGGCCATGCCCCTATTCCTGCGATAATTTTCTCCCTAAACAAAGGCCCTCTCGTGCAGTTTATTGAGGAACACAGCTTTCTCGCTGATTTGCAATTGGAGAGGTAGGCATGGGGCAGTCAGGAATTCCTTTGCTTTACCGGTGACTAACAGGGAGTGGTAGTAATTATTATAACAAGGCTCTCTTCCATTTTCTTTTAAAATCCTCTTTGTATATTTCCATTATTTGAAGACTGAGTCATTAAACTAGAAATGATCAAAGTAGGGCCACTTCCTTTCTAGGTCCTTTTCCTTCTTATCCACATCCCACCTGACAAAAAATGATGGATAGATCATCTTTAAACAGTCCTCTTTGCAACTTGTTAGGGAACATAGACAAAAGATTGCTAAGACAAAGAGAGCAAATGCATTGACTAAAGAGGAAGGCTGAGCTATTTGAGAAAATCTACACATTTCATTTCTGCTTTAAACATGAAATGATGTTTTCCCAGGGTAATTACTCTGTGTAGGATAGTGAGCCATCTGCCGTGAAGCTGCCTCAGACGTCATTGTCTTTTTCAAGGTTTATTTAACAAACATTTCTTGAGGACTTACTTTTAAGAGTTTATGGATGAATAAATAAGTATTTACCTTCCTTTTCCCATTGTAATTAATTGCCTTAGTGGAAGTGCTAATAACTGCTCCTGTGAATGACTGTAATAATTACTCAACTGAGCTAATCCATTGGCACTCAAACTGTTTGGCTGGCACACTTTTCAAAAAACTTTTGGTGAAATTATTTACCCATGCACAAATTTCGAAACGGGCATCACACATTAGCTATTGTGAATAGTGCTGCAATGAACATGGGGGTACAGATATCTCTTCAAGATACTGATTTCAGTTTCTTTGGATATATATCTACAAGTGGAATTGCTGGATCATGTGGTACTTCAATTTTTAAATTTTGAGGAAACTTCATATTTTTTCCCGTAATGGCTGTGTATTTTGCTTTCCCACCAAGAGTTCCCATTTCTCCACATCCTCACCAACATTTGTTATCTCTTGTCTTTTTGATGATAGCCATCCTAACAGGTGTGAGGTGATAACCTCATTGTGGTTTTGATTTTCATTTGCCTCATGATTAGTGATGCTGAGCATTTTTTCATAACTGATTGGCCATTTGTATGTCTTCTTTGGAAAAATGAACGTCATTAGCCCATTTTAAAAATTAGATTATTTATTTCTTTTGCTAGTGAGTTGCATGAGTTCTTATTTGAGATATTAATCCCTTATGAAACAATGCTTTTTTCCGAAAAGATGTATTGTATATAGGATAAAATATTTCACCTACTAAAAACAGAAAATTCAGGCCACTGAAAATTATATAGGACACCAGGAGAAAAGAATTGTTGCTCCTCAGTCATTGAAATGATCAATAACAACTTATGGGGGAAAAACATACATTTTTCTCCTTCTGCTTGACATTTAGTAATTGAGTTTGCACACATGGGCATACATAGACACACACACACACTCACACACACACACACACTATGTTTAAACTTAATTTACAATGGAATATTTTGCAGTATATAGCAATCTTTTCCAAACCTTTAAAAATATAACCACTGAATTAAACAGGTACTTGAAGCATCATGACTCCTCTGTCACTTTTACAGTAAGCATATTTTGGGCAAAAAATGTAAGATATATTTTATTATTTTAGCAAATTGGGGCTGGATGACAGAAGAAACATGGATATACATATTTGAAAGGACATGGATTGTAAAAGTGATCATGTTCTCAGAAAAAAGGAAGTGGGATATTTGGGTCATGTAAAAATGGTATATAATAGCCTATGTGGTGTTATATCATATTCTGTTAAAGCTCCTCTTTGTCAATATTTAGCAAATAACTTTTTATGTAGCTTTTCTTTCTCTGGTGATGAAAGGTATAAGGAATTTCATCTTTGCATGTGATGTCAGAGTGCTATATATTTCTTGATCCATCCAGAAAGGAAAGAAATCGGTCAAGCTTAGCAACGACGAAATCAGTCTGGCTATATGCCATATTTTATCGATTATAATACATGTATGCATAAACTTTTAAAACTTTTTGTTAAAACAGAGCTAAAAGGTGGATAGCTACACATAAACTTGATGCTAAAGTTGTGCTTTTGGACAAGAATACCTCTGGACAGAAGTCTATGTCATAAAAATAGATAAAAATCTGAAAAGTGGGTCAAGGATTGTCCTGGCAGGTTGAATAGTTGTGATTAGGAAAATTTTCTTGGCAAACAGTAGACCTTGTACCATGTGGAAAAAAATGAGAGAGGGATAATTAGTTTTCAGGAGATAGTAATCATCATAAAAATTCATTCATACTTTCATTCCTGAAAATATGTACTCATTTACTAAATGTACTGATTTACATCCTTCTAAAGGCAATGCCCTGTGTTAATGCCACGGGATTATGTTAGAAGACATGTTGAACTGATGGCCTGGAGATGTCTTCTAGGTCACCTTGCTTTAGTTGTGGAGTAGGAACATGAATGTAACTACCATGATACAGAAAAAAATTCAGCAAAATCTCTTTGGATCTTCTTGTTCTAGAAAACTATGCCTTACTCATTTTCCAAAACTTATCATATCTTCAGAGCATAAATTTTTATTCAAGTGAATAAGTTGCTGCTTTTATTTGTTTATTTTATTATTATTTTTAAAATTGTATTTCATTTTCAAGAACCTATTCTGGCTACTTTGACTTAATTCTCAGGCGTTATTAGGAAAACATTCACATTACAACTTAGGGTGCTGGCTGGTATTATTATTGACTGAATCTTATTACTTTGCTCCCTACTGAAGCACCTATATATTCGGAGAGAAGAGCAGACAGAAGGAGACCTAAGGGATAGTGTAGTTTGAAGACACTGATAAGTATATATTTGATTTAGAACAGACACTCCCTGCTACTGCCCTCCCTTCCTGCACCATCACCAATGCTTTTTGTGAGCAATGGCTTCTTACCCGAGGCCTGGAGATAAACAAGAGGAGGTGACATAGTTATGGATTAGTTATGTTACCGAGAATAAATCAGCAAAGTCACAGACGAGGGAAAGGACTGAGCTACTGTGGGAATCCTATAAACTTCAGAGAGAAGTGATGACTGGGCTTAGAGAGCAAGCAAAGGAAACTTTATGTTTTTATTAGTAGGTTTCTGTATTAGGCAGCCCTGTTTGAGTGAAAGAGACAAAATCCAATTCAAAGTTGTTTAAGGAAAGGGAAAATTTCTTGTATATGTATTGGCAAATTTCAGCCAGGGTTTTCTTCAAGTATGGCTAGATCAAGAGACTCAAACAATGTATGAAAAGATAAACTGAGGCATATCAAAAAAGGGAAGAGTTTATATGAGCAAAAATCGATTTCAGTTGGGCAGGGCCAAACCGGAAGTGGTTAGGATCACTCCCCACAAGGGAAAGACTCACATGTGAAAGCAAAGAAAGGAAATTATTTGATTGGCTATAGCTTAAAGCCTACTTAGCTGTTTGTGATTGGTTGTGCCTAGCATTTTGATTCTGTAAGCTTGCGGTATTTACAGGCTTAGATTTTAGTTTGCTTCTGCAGGTCCCACAGCATTAGAGACATCTCCGTCTAATCGCCTGCTTGCTTAATTAATTTAACACATGTCACTAGGACTCATCCCCCTGCCTTTCTTGGATGGACTAGTGTCTTGGTTCACTACTTTTATTTACTTTTTATTTTTTTTATTTCTTAAGGAGGGCGCAGCTCACAGTGGCCCATGTGGGGATCGAACCGGCAAGCTTGATGTTATTAGTACCATGCTCCAACCAACTGAGTTAACCGTCCACCCTTGGTTACCTATTTTTAAAGCAGCCTGCCCCCTTCTCTCCAGCACCATTACAGTGGCAAAACGATGACAGACATTTCTCTTTCACAGTTGGAAAGTGGCTGCCTCTCCAAAAGTTAGTGAATTAGAACGTATTAGTATGGCTTGAAAGCTTCTTATCCCTACCTGTTACCAGGATTATTCTAGAAACCCCAGGAGGAACAGGGAGAGACTGAGAAAACTGAATCTTTAAAATTAGAGTCTGGTAGAACATAAAAACAAACAAACAAACAAGCAAATAAATAAGAGTCTAGTGGTGAATGAATGTTGAATGGAATGAGAATATACAGGACATGAGTATTTCTTTTGAGTTATTGCAGGTAATTCTCAGAATAACCCAATTATTTTGTTATTTTTGTTTCATTTTAACTGTCATGGAATAGGCAAGAAACTTGATTGAAATTCTGGTCCCATTGACTCGATGGCTTTTCCTTTTCCCACTGTGCCATCTGCTGCTGAGAGAAAACCCTGAGTATTGATTGATTCTAATATAGATATTGATTTGAAGGAGATAGAAAATAGTCAGAATCACCTCTTATTCCCCTTTTAACCCTCTTATAGACCTTGGTCACTCTAGTTCTTGCTGAACCTTCTCTCCATATCATCTTACGATTTAATTTCTGATGTGATTTTTACTGCTCTAGTACAAGCATATGTAAAGTACCAGATTTCATTATAGTCACAGAGTTCAAGCTTGCATGCTCCTGGATTATTGGCCAAGGTGATCAAATGATTAAGGACAATATTCACTGGCTACTTGCTATATACCCAACACCATTCTAAACCCTTTGCATGTATTGTTTCATTGAATCCACTAAAGAAAAAGAAAAAAAAAGATGCGTGATATTATTAGCCTCACTTTACAGATGAGCAAAATGAGGCAGAGAGTAGCTAAGTAACTCGCGTAAAGTTGCAATCTTATTAAGTAGAGGGACCAGAATTTGAATGCCGGCAGCCTGTCATCAGAGCAAACGGGGCATAATGTTGCTTTTCACTAAGACCTGAAAGGCCACAAAGGAGGACTACATTGCAAAAGCTAAAGGCAGTGCGCCAGAGAAGTATTTATAAATAGAGACAAGAATCTGCCCTCAACTGATAGGGTGGTCTCCGAAGGAAGGAAAGAAAGATAGAGATTCTTGTGGACATGAGATTAAAAAAACCATCTGGAGAGCCAAAGGGAATAAGCCAGCAGAAAACAAAGTGTTTGTAGTACTGGGGCGGTATTAAGTAAGCCATCAGATAAACTTGGGAAGTCAGACTGGAAAGTCAGGAGGGCTAGCTTGAGAACGGAAGACAACAGCTTGTTGCCACAGTTTCATAGGATCAATATGGTATAGCCACCATCTTCTCAGTGAGCAGCGAATTTGCGGTGTTTAATGTCTAAGATGTTCAGATTCGATCTGAGTGAAATATCTCTTTCCAGCATTGACACTTGCAAACCTAAGCTTCATTCAGTATGAAAAAACAAGCATTTATTTGTTTGTTACACTTGCAATCCTCATCATGTCACCTTCCTCCTTTATGCTGTGAGCTTCCTAAACTACACCTGTCCTAGCAGTTCACACTAAGATTTGGAGCTTGTTGCATCGGTGACTTTATTGCAGAAGGGTCCCTAAGCACCAGTTGGATAAAGAAGGACTGAATAAATCTCAAACAACAAAACCGTAGCCAATAATCCGGATATAAAGCTACAAACCATGTGTTTATGTCCTTCCAAATATCAAACTCCTAAATGCTGTATTACGTACAGGACAAAAAAATTTCAGCTCCTGAAAGGAGAAAATATAGTCCACTGAAAATTATACAGGACATCAGCACAAAAGGGAATCATTGCTCCTCAGTCACTGGAAGGATCAAAAACAATTTATGGAGGAAAAACATACAGTTTACTTCTTCTGCTTGACATTTAATAATTGAGTTTGCACACCCATGGGCACACACATGCATATAATGCTTAAACTTAGTTTATAACAACCTATTCTGTAGTACAGAGCAAGATCAAATCCTTCCAAAGGCTTAATTGGAAAGTACATTTATTCGTTTTCAGAGAGTTGTCTTAAATAATACTATTAGTGTCATCAGTGTTACTTGAGATTCTATAGAACATAACCCAAGATATGCAATTAACTTTGCATTACGATTTCAATTGACACAAGCACTGCCGGTGAATATCATCTCTCAATTTGTAAATCATCAGAGCATGGTGACAATCTGACTACAACTATGTCTGAATGAAGTACTTTTCCTTTTGTGCAATAAGGAATCTGCTGGTATGAGAACTCCTTTTCCTACTTTTGGTTTATTTCAAAAGTCATTTATTAATGTTCCTTCCAGTAAAAGTAATTCCAAAGTTTGCCTTTCTTTTTCTTTTTTGAGGAGGAAGGGGTAACTTTTCAGGCAGTTTCCTTAGTCATTCTAGGCAGTTAGCCAGTGAAATATAGACTAAACAACACAGAGGATATTAATTTTACTTCACCATACATGCACATAGCTAGTGATGCATAAAGTCTTCATTCCAGAACTGACAATAAAAGAGTTGTGCAATTGTCTAGAGTCCAACGTCACTGGCTTTTTTTTCTGAGGGAGTTGGAAGGAGATAAGAGAACAGACCTTGGGGAATAATTGTAAAATGGCTAAATAGTGATGGCAGAGTCAAACTCATACCTACATCAGTGGGGTGCAGAGAATTAATCTCTGAATATGTTTAATGCTGAATTTGAGAAAAGAAACCTTAAAATGAATCTGAAAGAAAAAAAATCCATATTTCACAGATCTACTTGCTATTTCTTAGCAGTAAAAGAGGCTAGGTAAAAAGAGAAGACTGAAAAAAAAGTCCAACGTTTTATTAAAGTATGACATGCATCTGGAACAATTCAGAAATCGTAGATCTAGAGCTTGACAAATGCTTAAATGTGAACACACCGTGAAAGCAATTCTCAGGTCAAGAAACAGAACATCACCCACCTTCCAGAAGTCACGCCCATGTAGTCACTAACTACCCTCAGGTGAACCACACTCTGACCTCTACCTTTAGATTAGTTTTGTTCATGAACATTACATAAATAAACAATAAAGTGTATCATCTTTCGTAACCACAAAACGTTGGCTTTTTCCTAAGTCAACATTTTACTTGTTATTTAAGTTTCGTTGTAGTACACTCATTCTCATAGCTGTGTAATATTCTCAATGCATGAATATACCTCAATTTATCCATCCTATTAACCACTGAGTACATTTGGATAGCAAATACTATACTGTTTGCATATCACTAAGTTTCATTGGCTAGTATTTTCTTTAGGACTTTTATATCAATTTTCACGTGAGAGATTGGTTTGTAATGTTTGTTTCTTGTAATTGTCTTCCTAGATTTTGGTCTAAGATTATGCTGGCTTCATAAAAATTGCTGGGAAGTGTTATCTAGTTCCATGATATGGAAGATTTTGTGGGAAATTAGTATTATTTCTTCCTTTCTTAATTTTTTTGAAAAATTATCTAGCGAAGCCTGCCTGGAATATCTTTTACTTATGAAGCCCAAGAGGTTATGGGAGTTTTTATTTTGTTGTTGAGAGGTGTTTTTACCTTTTTGTTCTCCTGATCCCATAACTGCAAAACCTAACAATGTCTTCAAAAGGAGATTGGCTCTGTGTTTGATGTCCTGTAGTTCTCTAATCTTGGCACTTCTATTATGTGGATTTCCCCAAAGCTGCCCTAGTTTCCCTGTGTCCCAGTAGAACCTTTCCAAGGAAAAGCTCAGGTCTCTAGCCTATAGTGCATTCCAAGATCAGCAAATACTTCCAGGGAGAACAAGAGGTCACCAGCTCACCTCTAAAAGGTTTCTTTCCCTCTGGAACAGGGGTGTCCAAACTTTTTTCAACGTTTTTCACCAAGGGCCATATGCGGGAAAATACACAAACAGCCGGGCCACTCACTCGAGGTGAAGTACGTATCGCCTCAGCTGGTTTATTTAAGTAAACTAAATATATTTTTGGAATTTGCTGTGGGCCAATTAACAATGGATCATGGGCCGCAGTTGGCCCGCAGACCGCAGTTTGGACATCCCTGATCTGGAAACAGCAACAAGTATGGGATACATACATCTTTGAAAAAATCAATAAAATTAATAAGCTTTTAGCCAGGATAACTAGAAAAAAGAGAGAGGACACAAATTGCTAATGTCAGAAGTGAAAGGGGGAATATCACTAAAGAGCTTATGAACAATAAAGAATAGTAAAGACACTGAAAAAATCTGTCCACTTGACGCTTTCCCACTAAGATCAATTACAAGGCAAGGATAGCCCCTCCCACCATTCCTTTGAAAAACAATTTGACTGGAAGTTCTAGCCAATGCCATAAGACATGAAAAGAAAATGGACACAGATGGAAAAGAAAACATAAAATATCTTTGTTTGCAGATGATGTTATCATCTATGTAGAAAATTCAAAGAATGAACAGCAACAAAAAACTCCTAAAATGAATAAGCAATTATAGCCAGGCTGCAAGATTCCAAGTTAATATACAATCACTTTCCCATATACCAGCAATGAACAAGTAAAATTTGTACATAAAAATGCAATACCATTTACATTAGCCCCATAAAAATGAAATACTTAGGTATCTCCCATAATGTACATTTCCATAATATATATATATCAACTATATGAAGAAAACTACAAAACTTTAATGAATGAAATCAAAGAACCAAATAAATGGAGAGGTATTCTATGTTCGTTGATAAGAAGAATTAATATGTCAAGATTTCCGTTTTCACCAACCTGATCTGTAGATCCCAGAAAGTTATTTTTGTGGATATCAACAAACTGGTTCTGCAGTTTATATGGACAGGTAAAAAACCCAGATTTGCCAATAAAATATTGAAGGATCAAAGTTGGAGGACTGACACTACCTGACCTCAAGATTTACAATAAAGCTATAGTAATTAAGGTAATGTTGAGTGTTGGTGTTGGAGAAAGAATAGATAAGTAGATCAGTAGAATAGAATAGAAAACCTAGAAGTAGACCCAGATACATATAATCAACTGATGTGTGACAAAGGAGCAAAGGCAATATGACAGAGAAAGGTTTTTTTTTCAACAAACGGCATTGAGACACAGACCTTACCTTCTTTTCAAAAATTGACTCAAAATGAATCATAGACCTAATGCAAAATGAAAAACTATAAAACTCCTAGAAGATAATATAGGTTAAAATGTAGATGGCCCTTGGCATGGTGAAGAATTTTTAGATACATCACCAAAAGCACAATTCATGAAAGAAAGAATTGAAAACTGGACTTCATTAAAATTAAAAAGTTCTGTTCTGTGAAGGATAATGTCAACAGAATTAGAAGACAAGCCTCAGACTGGGAGAAAATATTTGCAAAAGATACATCTGATAAAAGTCTGTTATCCAAAATATACAGGTCTCTTAAAACTCAACAGTAAGGGGGAAAAAAAAAACCTATTAAAAATGAGCCAACGAGGGATGGCCAGATGTCTCAGTTGGTTAGAGTGCGAGCTGTGAACAACAGTGTTGCTGGTTCGATTCCCACACGGGCAAGTGAGCTGCGCCCTCCACAACTAGATTGAAGGACAAAAACTTGGAGCTGATGGGCCCTGCAGAAACACACTGTTCCCCAATAATCCCCCCCCACAAAATGCAATTACTTAAAAAAAAAGTGAGCCATAGAATTTAATAGACAACTCACCCAAAGAAAATATACAGATGGCAAATAAGCATATAAAAAGATGCTTCACATAATATGTCATCAGGGAAATTCAAATTAAAACACCAATGAAATACTACTAGACATTTATTAGAATGGCCAAAATCCAGAACACTGAGAACGGCAAATGCTGGTGAAGATGTGGAGCAAACGAAATTGTCATCCATTCCTTGAAGAACGCAAAATGGTACAGCCACTTTGGAAGAGAGTTTGGTAGTTAATAAACTAAACATATGCTAATCATATGATCCAGCCATCATGCTCCCTGGTATTTACCTGGAGGAGCTGAAAACTTACGTCCACACAAAACCTGCACACAGATGTTTATAGGGGCTTTATTCATAATTGCCCAAACCTGGAAGTGACCGAAATGCCTTTCAGTAAGTAGGTGAATAGATAAATAAACTGTGGTCCATCTACACGATGGAATATTATTCAACATGAAAAAGAAATGAGCCATCAAGAGATGAAAACAAATGGGTGAAACTTCAACGCATATTACTAACTGAAAGAAGCCAAACTGGAAATGCTACATACGGTATGATTCCAGTTATGTGATATTACGTAGAAAAGTGAAATTATGGAGACAATGAAATGATCAGTGGTTGGCAGACACTGGTGGAAAGTTGGGATGAATAAAAGGAGTACAGAGAATTGTTAGGGCAGTGAAACTACTCTGCGTAGTACTATCATCGTATTTTCAATAAGTTAAAAATACATCTCTTTGCTAACATCATCTTTTTCGTATTTATTAAGTTAAAATCAAATGACAGCAAATTTATATGTGAGTGTTCTTCTAGAAGAGTCTATTTAAAGTCTAGTCAACTGACAACACTGCATAGTTGTGGATGTGCCTAATGAAATGTTTTATCACCAATCTAATTTTGGCACCATTTTACAATGAACTGGTAGCCAATGTGTGAGTTTACTCTTTTGCACATGCTTTTAAAATCTTAATTGGGAATAGGGCATTAAGTGATTCAGCTCTTCTAACTGGTGAGCAGAGAGGTCTGGAGGGATATTTTATGATACATACAGGGAATTATGTTGCTCACCATACGTGTGGAAAATGCCAGTTGGAGAGTACAGGCATATTGAAGAGAGCTGTTGTCAATATAAACAGAAAAAACATTTAGATGGGAAAATACCTTTGTTAGTGCTATTGTCCTAACTTGCCATACTTTTGTTCAAATTTGTCATAAGTTAAATAGACAAGTTCTGTAAACTTTCTGTACCTTCACTTCCTCATCGGTGAAGGAGTTTATGAGATTAAATCAATTTTCATCTAGGGAAGAAGCAGTCCAGAGTATAGACTTCACAGATAGAACAGCCAGTTAAAACCCCAGCTTGACCACTACTAGCTGTGTGACCTTGGGCAAATTACTTGCCCTTTCTGTACTCAGTGTCCTCATCTGTCAAATAGGGATAATAATAGGACATATTTCACAGGGGTGTTGGAAGATTAAACAAGTTAATATTTACAGAGTGCTCAGAATAGTACCTGAAAAATAGTAAGTGCTGTGTAAGTGTTTACTAAGTATGTAAACTTAAAAATGGGGGGGAGGAGAAGAACATAATTTGGTCTCAATAAAAGCTTGTTTCTTTCTTTTTTCTTTCCAAGTGTTAAAAAACACACAACTTTAAAAAAAAAATCGCGTTTGGATGAAATATATGATTTAGGTCAGTGAAAAAGAACACATCTTTTGAACATAGTTTTTCACATTTTTTTTCTTTAGAATCTCTTCTAGATGTATAAATACATATGAATGTTCATTCATTTATGTAGGCTTGTGAATGTATGTGTATATCAATTTTTATATACATAAATAAAACTGTATATCCAAGGACCTCTGATTGCAAACTTTATTACATAATTCCTGTGATGACATTAGTTTCAGATGGGCTGGTCAGTCCATACATTCTGATCTGAGCCTCTTTTTTTTTCTTGTTCATGGACGGAACAGAACTGGAGAGGAAAGAAGCAAGAGTGCTCTGATCTAATTCTGATCTATTTTGCTTTCCAAAAAGGAATAGTGTTTATGGTAGAGTATTTGGCAAGTGAGAAGTAGATTTTTTTTTTTGAAGGCCTGCTTTTGAGGTCAAATTTGCTCAGGGTGGGGCCCTGCTCTTGGCTTGGAAGCCACATTTACCACTGGCCCCTTAGCTGGAAAACACAAATGGCCAATTATGCTGTGACCAGTTGCTGGACTGTTAACGGCATGCAAAAACAGAAACTTTTCAGCCAACAGCCTTCAAAATGCTGGGGGACCATAGGTGTCAAATGATCTCTGTCGCGTGGGAACCATTTTATCGCAATGCAAAGCTTTCCTAACTCGTCAATCAGAGGCACTGCAGACTATTTAATTTGGCAGTCACTAGGATGATACTGTATAATGAGAATGAACCATCCAGGCAAGGAAAAAAAAAGTTATAGGCATTTTGATTGCCTATTTAGGCACCCCATATACTGGTAGGTAACTATACAACTCTAGAGTTTCCCCAAAGACATTGTCTCTGGTTTTCCTCTTAGTCCTCAGGTTCAGTCTGACAAGATTTGATTGTTGATGGTAACATTTTTATTTTGGTGTTTTCCATGACACCTGATGGGGGTGGAGGGAGGCTGTGTGGTAGAGCCTGACAGAGAAGTGTACAATGTACTAAATTTCATCACCTTAAGACACCACTCCACATTTTAAGCTTTCTGAAATCAAGATGTGCAATACATTCACCGTGACATTAAACGTTCTGTGTATGTGTTCTGAAAAGAGCTATTAGTTTATACCCTCTTTTCTGCAATTTCCCTTCTCCAGGCCTAGGAGTTCCTCCCTGAATTGCCACCGGAAACTGTCCAAATCAAAGCGGAGGTGATTACGAAAGATCACCCACCCCCCTGCTGAGTGCGAAGAGTTTTATAGCAAGGCTGAGCCTACCCCTTTGCCATTCATTTTATCTCTTCTTTCCCTCAATCCCACCCTCTGTGGAAAGGGAGTTTTACACCCTTATTTCCTTCCTCCAAAGCACACTGATAATGTTATTATGAGGTCTTCTGGTTGTCTTTTCACTTCTCTTGGAAGATATGTTCAAACACTCCAAAACAACTCCAATTATTTATGTGATGGTCCATTTGCAGGCTCCCCAAATCCTTCCAAATTTCTAGAGCTCTTTATTTTCAGTAAGCACTGATGATCCCCACCCCCCACGCATATCTTAGCAAATACAAATTAGAGAGGTGCAATTAGGCCAATGGCTATATTTATTTATTATTCTACAAGCATCAATTATGCACCTAGTGCTTGCTAAGAACGCCGCCACTTAATTCTATGGTTAAGGTGAAGCGCTCCTGTATTTGCATAGCTGATATCTTGGCGATCAACTGTATCTCTCCTTTTAGCTGTCTCACTTGTTGCAAGAAGTCTTATGGCACAGAGGATCTTGTAATCATATCTCTATTCGGAGGTCCCTTACCTGGATATATTCCCCTTATGTATTTTTATTTTTTGAAATTTTATTTTTAATAAAAAGGGTGTACATTTAAGGTACGCGATGCTGATTTGATTGACATCTACATAGGGAAATGATTACCACAGTCAAAGCAATGAACATGTCACCTCCCATAGTTACTTTTTTTTTCTTTTGTGATAAGAGCACCTGATAGCTACTCTTTCAGCAAACTTCAAGAATTCAAAACAGTGTTACTAACTATAGCCATCGGGCTGTACACTAACAAGGTCTCTAGACTTATTCATCCCACACAACTTTCTACCCTTTGGCCAATACCTCCACGCGTAGTAACCACTTCTCTTCTCTCTGCTTCTAGGTATTTGACTCTTTTAGATTCTATGTATAAGTGAGACCTAAAGTTTTGTTTTGTTTTGTTTTTTTCCTGTCTGTGTCCCCATACCTGCATTTTCTATAGTTTGAGGAGAAGAATAATTCTGTGAGCATACAGAAGATTCAGCCATTTCACTTGTTATTCTGAAAACCTGGGCATAGGTGATGGCCAGTAAAAGACTAAAATAGAACTGACAGAAAGAAAACGCAGAGTCCTGTTTCTTAACTCTGTGGGACTTAGCACGGCGTGAGGCCTGCTGTGACAGCTATGACTAATTACTTTCTCAGTTCTCTTCCTGGGGCTTAGGCTTTAGCGGTAAGATAAGAGCTCTAACGATTTTTTTTTTTTTTAACTTTTCAGAAAGGGCAATTTAGGGCTGCAATGGGGATGGCCTTGCAAATCAGGGGAAAGGAGGCTAAGGAAGGCTAATGTCAAATAAGCCCGTAATAATAAAAACAGTGGAAATAAAAACACTGCATCAGTGAGCATGCATCTTCTCACCATGGCTGGGGTAATTTTGTGTTCATGAATGATGAGTCTCCCTACTGTCATCAAGATTGAGCCCTGAATCCAGAGAGAGTTGAACCAAATTTTGGTATGCTTTAAAGTTTGTTTATTTATTTATGTTGTGTCTTTAATTTGCAAGTCCATTGATAAAGCAGACTGTTGAATCAGAGAGGCCCCAGTTTACATCCTAAGCACTGAATTATCTGACTCTTAAATCACGGTTGGCTTTGGTTTTCTCTCTGTAAATAGATATGGTAATATGTACTTCTAATGTTGCTGTGAGATTTCAATATATCTACACAAAATGCCTAGTACTAAAGAACATGTTCCCTCCCTCTTATGAGGGATGTTCCCCCCTAACTTATGACCTTTTTAAGAAGTTACTTTCTACTTATAAATTAAAGCATTTTCTAAAGAACTGAAGGACTATCCTTTAGATACTGATCATGGCCTTTAGAAAACACAAGACTCATTCGATAGCTAATAATAGAGAAGTAATTAGTGGCATGGTGATGGATTGTTTTGAATTGGTTAACTGGCAAATTGAACTTTAGGAATGTCCCAAAAGATGGCATTATAAACTCTAAAGAGGTTAACACAAAAAAAATGGATTCCAACAGGTGTATGCATCTTTAGGACTGTTGGTTATTTCTTTGTGAGGAAGTTATTAGGATATTTTTCTCATTTCTTGAAAGCAGAGAGTCTAGGGGAAACCTCCAAGGCTTGACAAGTCAAGTTCCACTAGTGGTCTGGGCTGATGGTTCTTGCTTTGGTTTAGAACTACTTCAACACTGCCTCCTGGTGGTGGGGAGAAGAATATTTTATAAACACATTCAAAGGTGTAGGAGCAATTGGTTTAATTAAGTGGCACTAATAAAGGTTCAAAGAAGAACTAAATTCTGAGAACCAAAATGGGAACAGTATCAAATCAAGTTAATGTATGTTTCCTACTCTGAACAGGAAACTGTTTAGCACCACAATGGGTTGGATTTTGACAATCCTTTTATAAATATGAACAATGGGCGTTCCCTTGGCAGATGATAGATTGAATGAGGAATAGTCACAGATTGATGGAATGAGGGAGATGGGGATTATTTCATTTTAAGTGTTTTTGGAAGGAACACCACTTTCCCCTGTAGTTATTAGAGTAAACTCGTGAACACCCAGGGAATTCAGTCAAAGACTAGTATATATCAGAGTTGGGAAAAACAGTAAGGGTCCTTTACAGTCCAACTCCCTTATTGTATTAAATGACTAGCCCAAAATCACACAGGCAATTAGTGGCAGACCTTAAGGTCTGGAATTGTCGTTATTCATTGAGCTCTTATGAAGTACTAGGTATTGTGCTGGATAATAGGGGTAGAGTGATTTAAAAAAATAAATTAATGAAATATAGTCCCTATTCTAATGGACCCATTGATAAACAGATGCTTTGTCTTCTACTGTGAGAAGACTGTAAAATGAATGGTCTTCAAAACTGACATTTGATTGTTTGGAGATATCGTAAGTGGGGCAATGGAATTCCTGGAAATTTAGACGTCCTAGGACAGGCAGGGTTCTTCCCTTGCTCAATTTATAATTGTCAAGAGCAATGATGTCAAGCCCTTGTAGAAGAGGAAAAAAAATAAAGTCTTCAACACTAAAGTAATAAAGGATGGATCTCATTTTCACATTACTCGTGTATGTCTATCGAAGTTTGGGTGTGTCGAGAATCCCTGGTCCCCACAGAGGAAAGTCAGTATTTATTCATTTCAGCCAACATGGAAGGAGTTTACCTGTCACTGCTAAAGTCATTACCGCATACTACACTGTAATTGTCTAAGTATGACATTCACAAATTAGTTCACACCATACTTTATTATAATGATTAATGCAGTTAAATAATAGCAAATGGACTGTATCCTTTTTAATAGTGTAATGAACTTCCAAAGCATTTCAATATAGAGGCCCCAGTTGTCTCAAAAATAAAAAAATCACTGTTAATAGTTTTTAGACTTTCGTGTTTATGGAAGCAGAGAAAACCACTTTTTGAAAACTTGTCCCTCCTTTCCCCCTCACTTTACCAAAGTGAAACAATATGGCCCAAAGGAAGTTCTCCTACAGCTTCTTAGTTATAATTTAATTTTCCTGGATGGTGAAGGAGCAAATGATTACCGAGTACTCTTCTGTTGACAATTTAAGGATTTATGGTTTTTATACATGCATTATATGAATTTAAAACACACAGATTTTAATTTTTTATTATATAAAATATCCTTGCCGAGTTGTTTTGAACAAATACGTTTCACTTTCACACATATTTAAAGAAGTATTCTGTTGGCCCAAGTTTAAATGGATCCCTGTTTCTCACACAGATGCTTCAAGGTAACACAGGTGTGGGGACAGAGCCCCAAAAGCAGTTTCCAGGCTCTCGGCCTCACATAGAAAGGTGCTGGCTCAGGTAGTAAATGGCCATCGACTGATCAAATGGCCATCAGCTGTGGCTAGTTGGCCGTCAGCTGTAACCAGTGAGCCATTGGGCACTAATATAACTGCCGTGGCTGGGCTAGTAGAGAAGAGAAGAAAAAGGGGGAGCTAGCAAGAAGATGGTGGCTGAGCCTGCAAGCGGCGCAGTGAGGGTTGAGAATTGTGTGGCTCCTGTTTCCTGTGTCTCCGACCCAGATGCCAGCGAGAGTATAGTGGTATGACTCCCCTACCTATGGCTCCGTGGGTGTTCCTTTTTGGCCTCACCATGTCCTGCGTTCTTATGTGGGGGGCGGGACCGGAGACCCCGCCAGACGCCCCGCACGACACTTGGCGAAGTCGGCAGGATCCCCTGCACTACAACAGGTAACACAGGTAACCCAGGTAAAAGGCTTAGCACAGCACTAGGTACTTATGTACCTAATAACTAGTAGAAATTTCTTCTATTATTTGACAAAATAATTGGCAAGGACTGTGGCCACGTAACAGCTTAACCATTTTGTTTCCTTCTACCTGCCCCCAAAGAAAGGAGAGTCTGTGAGATGGACCCTTTCAGGGACTTTGCTAAACCTTTGTGTTTGCACCTTATGCCTCCCTGTTTGATCCCAGAAAGATGACTGGACAGTCAATGACGAGTAAGATTCCTCACGGAAGGAACAACTCAAGCCAGATGCAGTCACATGGGGACCAACAGGAGAACCCATGGCGTTCACAGAGGTGGGTACAGCCCCCCACCTTCCTCAGGCTAAGGAAAGCCTCAGCCTCCGTGGCTGCATTCCTTCCCACAACCTGTAAGGGAAGTAATTCAATGGTGCACACCCAGCAATGGTGTGCTCTCCATTTATTCATATGCATGTAGGTTTTGTCCCTTGGGGAAGTTGAGACTTAAGGTCCAGCTGTCTGCAGGCAAGGGTGATTGACTTAAATCGGTTTCCTATTATGATGTATAGGATTCACAGATCTTGAGATTGACAAGCTTTATCTCCTTTTAATCCCCACTGAACTAATAAAAGCTGATGCAAGGCCCGATTTGGGGCTTCCAGTCCTTGAGATTGGGGGTCCTTTGGTCTGCGTAAACTCTATTCATGACTACTGTCTTTTCTTAACCCTGCGCCGCCCTCCTCACTCCCCACAACTCTCATTGCGTGGGACGTGACAAAGGACCTGATAACCGGGAATCAGTAGCAGCCCAGGTAGGCAGGTAGCTATCAGGGTATCTATCACGTTGTAGACATCATGGACCTAGGCATAGGGAGACTGTGCCCAAGATACACAACTGTGTGCATGGCAGGGTGGATAAGATACAGAGCTACCACATAAGTATTGTAAATTTGTGACGTAAGATGGAAATCTCAGTCATTAGGGACTTTGCGAACAAAGCAGACTATTTCAGGGCATGGCTGATACACAAATGAGAGATTTTCAACTCTGGGAATTGGAATCTCAAGTCAAAGCCAACTAGTTGGAAGTGAAACTTGCATTAACATGTCTCTCCATTGGACACAGGGGCCAGGACACCTTCCCAAGTCTTCATCAGGCCTGTACACCTCCTTGCCAGTCTCTTCATCAGGGCTCTGCCAGCAAGGCTGGAGGTAGGAGAGGCATGACCAGCAATTGGTTCAGCTCTCCATTGGTAGAGTCCAGTTAGATTAAGAAAGACATACTTATTATAGAGTCCAGCAAAATGGGGGTCTGTGCATCTATGAAAACTGGTAATTGAATACCCCATGAAGGAATTGATCCCTAAACAAAATTTAGACGTCCCTGTCTTCTAGGAATAAAGAAAAAAAAATAGCAAAGATTTGAAGTGAAGATTTTGTGTTTGAAGTGTTGGAGAGGCTGCGGAGAAAAAGGAACCCTCATACACTGTTGGTGGGAATGCAGATTGGTGCAGCCACTATGGAAGGCAGTGTGGAGGTTCCTAAAAAAAAATTACGAATAGAATTACTGTATGACCCAGCAATCCCTCTCCTGGGTATCTACCCAAAAAATCTGAAAACATTTATCCATAAAGACAAGTGTGCTCCAATGTTCATTGCAGCTTTATTTATGGTGCCCAAGACATGGAAACCACCAAAATGTCCTTCGATAGATGAATGGATAAAGAAGTTGTGGTATATATACACAATGGAATACTATTTGGCGGTAAGAAAAGATGAAATAGGACCATTTGTGACAACATGGATGGATCTTGAGATCATAATGCTAAGCAAAATAAGTCAGACAGAAAAAGTAGAGAACCATATGATTTCACTGATATGTGGTATATAAACCAAAAACAACAAAAGAACAAGACAAACAAATGAAAGAACAAAAACTTACTGACATAGACAATAGTTTAGGGGTTACCAGAGGATAAAGGGGGAGGGGAGGACCTGCTCTAGAAGAGGGTACACGGGGTCTAATATATTGTGATGGAAAGAGAACTGACTCTGGGTGGTGAACACACAATGTGAGATATAGATAATGTGTTACAGAATTGTACACCTGAAATCTATGTAACCTTACTAACAATTGACGTCTCAATGAACTTTAATTTAAAGAGAAAAAAAAAGACATTGTGTTTGATTTTCTCCTCAATCTTGGACAAAGTATTTACTCTCTCTGAGCTTTAATTTTTTTGCTCTGCAGAAACAGTGCATATTAAAAATACAGAGCTATCATGACAAATAAGAACATGAGTGTGAAAGCATGTTGTAGACTGTAAGTCCTATAAAATGCTTGTCATTATTTATTTGTAACCACTCTTCCCTACTACAGTATGTGATCCTTCTCCCTCTCTTTCTGACCAAAGAACACACATTCTCCTACATTCAGAAGACAGTAGGTTAGGCCAATGTCTTCTCCCCACCTGTGAGCCTTGACTTCAGGATAATGGGAATAGCCATTGGTTTGTGCCCTTGCAGGGGCAGTGACAGTAACCTAGGAACTAGAGAGCTCAGATTCTAAATCCATTAGCTCTTGACTTCTCCTTCCTTGCTACCAACCAATGAAGTCAGTACCTGCCACAGAATTACTTCCCAAATAGGCTGGGACCCCCTGAAACCTTTCAGTTTTGTTTTTTTGTTTTGTTTTGTTTTGTTTTTATGGGAGATTCTTTTTTTTGCCTGCAAATCCCATTAGGTTATCTGCCCTCCTCTAATTTTGTGGTTTATGTGTAGATCTATTATTACAATATTCTTTCCATTTAGAATACCAACTGACTTCCTTTCTGTAGGCTCTGTGAGACCTCTTTTGCCATCCTTTACCTGTGGAAATGAGAAAAGGGAGGCTATCGTATTTCAGCGGTAGGGAGGGGCCCCTGTGAGAGATGCAGTGATTTCCTATGGGAAGGGAAACACACTTGTGTAATTTTTACATATAAAACGCATCCAAGGTTGTAGAAACAAGGGGCGTTGCAGATGAATTTGAGATTATTCTCTGATGAGAAGAGAACCATGACATCACAGAGGAGGGATCTGCCTCAGTTCCACTGAAGTTTCATTGTAGTCAGAGCCTGCTGCCTAATTTCACTCTTAGGTGGGGTTACACAGTTTGAAACTTACGTCTGTCTGCATGTCTTGCTGCTGACAGTTTGGCAAAAGATGGGACACAAGGTATAACCATCAAAATACATTTATGGAGGATCATTATTTGTT
Source organism: Rhinolophus ferrumequinum (assembly GCF_004115265.2). Classification (NCBI taxonomy): domain Eukaryota; kingdom Metazoa; phylum Chordata; class Mammalia; order Chiroptera; family Rhinolophidae; genus Rhinolophus; species Rhinolophus ferrumequinum. The sequence goes on from NC_046297.1 coordinate 59,554,892, forward strand.
TTAATAGTTGCTGTGGGATTCATATTTTCCCCCACTCTAATAGTGATTTTTATGATACTGGGCTCAAAACCTTTCACTCTGCCCTGAAACACAACATACTTTTCTTTCTTTCACAAATGATTATCACAGAATTCATGTGGCTTTCCACACAGAGGAATTACTATGCCGAAGCAGTAACTGTCGAGATTGCACACATCTTCACCTTCCTGCCCCTCTGCATTTGTAGGCTTTTTGTTTGTGGCAGGAGTTTCTCAACATCCAAGTCTGAGGCAAGACGGTGGAAATAGGTTTTTTAACAGGGATGACTTTTTTTCTACATTCAGGAAAATGTTTCATTTTTCCTCCACCCAGATTGGATGATGCTGAACTCTTAGCACAAAAGAGATTTCTATGTCCTTCTCGTCCAAACCCCTTACATTTCAGGTGATAAAATAGTCACCAGAAATGAAATTATTGGATTAATATTATGGGTAGTGTGAACCCAGTCTGTATGGGTTCAACCAGACAGAACCCAGTCTGATATACTTTCTATTTGGTTAATTTACTACCACCCTTCCCCAATTCCAGTAGTAATATAATTAATAAAGCCAAGGATTCTATCTATCTATCTATCTATCTATCTATCTATCTATCTATCTATCTATCTATCTATCTATCTATTTATCTATCCTTTATCTTTTTATTGTTGTTATTATATTGGCCTCTTGGAGAATGCTAGAATGTCAGATAGAAACAAGTAAAATAATAAGTTCATTTCTCCTCCCACTGTGTTCTATGAAGTAGGGATTTGCAAATCTGTTGGTGAATGCTTTGCTAATTTCAGTGAAGTCTAAAGAATTTAACTTTTTATCCTAATGTTTAAGCAAATATCTGAGCACACTGAGTGTGGCCCAGTCAAGTAGATAGATAAAATTAACCATTATTCCATATCCAAAGACCCACTAATGTGCTTGGCTAATCAATGAGTTTATATTTTAGTTTCCAGGAAGCGTTATCAGGAATGACACTACTTTCCCTCTTCTTTCTGTCACTTCTATTTCCATGAGGGGAAGAGAATGGTATTAGTATTTATTCCCGGAATGTAGAATTATGCCACAGTCTTCAGGAAGCAATGGTGGCAAAATAAGTTTCCTTTAAGTAAAAATATTTATTTTGCTAATCTACCAGTCACAATTACAACTTTGGTTGGGTCACTTCCTTTAATTTTGGGATCCTTAAGATAAAACTCTCAATTGCATTTTCTGGCATTGTACCAAAGACCATTATTTATCATCATCATCAGTTTAAGTACAAATATTTGATGTCAATATGTTTTCCTAAAAGGGCTCAGGACACTTTCATGTCCATGGTGAACCAGACAGTTGATATCATATTCTATTACTTTATAATTATTATATAATTCATAGTTAATTATATCCTTCAATTCTAGTTGCAAATATTCCACTGATAGCCTGTTTCCATTTTCCTGCTTCTGCCCCCAGGACCAGAAATCAGTCACGAAGAAAGAATCAAAAGACTGGTCATACATTTAGCCCCATCTCAAATGTATTAATCAGCACCTAACAAATCCAACTCAAACCGAGAAAGCTTCCTTCTTTTTCCATCTATATGGTCACTACTTTAGGTCAAGTTCTCATCACTTGATCTGACTTATTAGGATGGCGTCCTTCTGGTCGTCTTACCTACATATTCCCTCTCCTCCAGCTTTTCCTACTTACCTCTGATTCACCTTACTAAAAGTCGACAATGGTCATTATCCTTCTCAAACACCATTAATGCCTCCTACATGAAAGGTCACATCTTAACCTCACACAGAAAGCCCTGGTGCAGAAGTGGGTCGTGGTTCTTATATCATCACCTAACTCGGCCTCTGAGAAGCCCTCACTCAGTGCTTGGTGACTGAAGGCATAAACACGGAGAGCACATCTGGGGACAGGGCTTACTGGGAGATGAGCCTGACACTCTTGGTTGATGTGGGAGCAAACTAAAGAAAAGAGTTTCCACTCATCCATTCCACACTCTCTAGCAACATTGGCAAAGTTCCTTTTAATTATTTTCATCATAATCTGACTAACGATAGGCCTATCTACTTCCTTTAAATTTAGAAGAAACCGAGCCATTTATGTGGCGTGGGCTGGAAGAACATGAGTACTCCACCATCAAGCAATGTTTCTGTCCTCAGCACTCAACTTCTCGATTTTACTTCTCTCTCACCATTTACATGTTTCGTCTACTCTGAAAAACAACGTAAAAAGCATTGGAACAGTTCACCCCTTTCAATTTGAAAATTGTATTTATTTATGTGCTTGCTTATATTTATATCTTCCTTAGATAGTACGATGCCAGGAAATTCCTTTTGAGTCACTGATGGTAGCATCTACCCAACTCTATTCTCTGCTCCAGAAGGATAGGTGTCTGTCTGTTACCTGGAGTTGCTTTGGTGGTCTCCTTCGGAAGGCAGGCTCTCTCGGGTGCATTTCTACGTCACTGCACGTCACCTCTCCCAGGACTGTCAGTGTTTGTGTGTATGGCAGTGAGTGAGATGGGAATGGGGAACACGGTCTCCTGAAATCTTTGAGGATAGCCTCCTTTAAAAACATGGGCAAATAGATCACTATCCAGGTAAGTGTGAAAAAGGGAGTATTCAGATTGTCTAAACTTTGAGATTTTAAAGGGTGAGCTTCTTTGGAAGCTAGCTATGAAACTCTGGGGAGGGAAAGGCAGTGATCATTTTAGGTCCATGGGATGTTAGATGTGGGATAAAGTTCTAAAGATTTCCATGGAAACATTTTAAGGGCAGAGACATTGTTGGGTTGTTGATCATTGTACCTTCAGAGATAAACATAGTACACAGAACAAGGTATGCACTCCACACCCAGCAGGCACATGATAAATATTTATGACATACATAAATAAATGAGCTAGCATGCCTGAGTTTGGCTGGCTCATTTGGAGGTGCTGTGGATTAGAACACAAAAAGCTGCAACCTTGCAAACATGTTTGGAATTGAATGAGTGGGATATTTCTATAAAGACAACAATGATCAGTTAGGAATATGGATCAGCAGGTGACACTTTCTGTGTGATTATCCAACCAAATTTCAACCTCCGGTTCTGTACTGAGAATCATTAACAGTTGTGGGCTGGTGAGATTATAGCTCTGGTTCTATAAGCGTGTAGAAACCCGCTTAATCCCTTATTTGGACTCTATAATTCCTTAGAGTCCTTAGAGAAAATCCAAGGAAAGACTCAAGAGGAAGATCTTGGACTTCTTCCTGCTAAACAAACAAACCAACCCTGTGTTTTTATGTTATTACACAGACAATGACAAGAACTATGACTGCATTTGTGCTCTGAGTTTGTGGAGTATTGTTACTGATTGCACAAATAGATGAATAAGTGAAGCCAAGTTGGTAAGAGGGTATAAGTCACAAGCAATCAACAGGCAGTGCCATTGCTTTCCTAGAGCTATTTGTCAACACTTTGAATCACTCCTTACTCAAGAAGAAATGTAGCACAAATTACACAAATCATTTGTATATACAAGCTGAAACACCTGTTATAGGCAATGGGACTGCAAACATGGTGAGATGGAAAGACTGGTTGGGGCTCAGGCCACCTGGCCTCTAGACCTTGCAGGTAGCTCTGCCGTGCACTGTCATGCAATACTGGGCAAGCTATTTTATTCTCCCAGATTCTCTCCTCTCTCCTCTGACAAACGATAATCTTTTCCTATCAAGGCTTATGATTCTTTTAGGCCCTGAATTGGACATTTTGTCAAAGAGCTTCTTTCCACTTGGCTCTAAAAGTAACTTTTGTAGGCTCTGTTCTAGCAAGTGAGAAACTGAAAAGATAGGATTAGTGGTCATAAAACCAAAATGGTTTTTTACAGGCTTTCAAAAGTAGTATTGTTCATGGTCTTTTACTCATACAGCAGAATCTAGCGATGATCTCACCATTTCCATTATAAATTGAATATGAATTTGTTGGTGTTTATAAGTTGATTGGAACATTTTGTATATAATTGAAATTTGCAAAGATTTCCAGCAACTTTTAACACGAAAGTGATACTCTGTCATTAGGTAAGACTCCACAGGAAAAAAATATAGAAAAATACCAGTGCCTTTAAAAGAAATCAGGTATACACCTTCACCAGCCATTTAGGGAATCTTCTTCTTCTTCTTCTTCTTTTTTTTTTTTTTTTTGTGAAAAGCTAATACTTGAGACCAATGAAAGAAAATTGAGGAACAATTGTGACGAAAAAAGGGTGTGTATATTTAAGAAAAATAAACAAAGGAGGAAAAAATATTGTTGTGTTAGTTAAGCACTTGGGTACTGAGAGAGATTGACCTTTTGGATTTGAACACCAGTTCTGCCAATTCATAGTTATGGGACCACCAAAGGGAAAAACTCAGGCTGAATTCTCTGGATTAAATGTCAAGTTCGCACTACACATAAGAGAGAGGGGAAAAAAAAAAAAGACATGCACTGTTGTCATCTACTTATATCTCAAAGAATAATGTGAGCTTTATAGTCAAAATAAAAACACAATTCAACTTTATAATCAGATGTTGACCCAATAGGTAGAGAAGAGGGAGAAAAGAAACAGAATGTAGCAAAAATGGGCTCTTAAGACTCTTCAAAACTGAAACTGCAGCCTCACAGAGTGAAGTCTAACTGAATGGAGGGAGTTCTGTGGAGACTGAGGACGATGACAAGAACTTCAGGCTGTGTCAGTGTGGTCCTGTTTTGATCAGGACAAAAATTTTCTTGTATAGGGTTTTGGATGTTTAGGATATGAATTTCAAAACTCAGCATAGGAATTACATCATCTTAAAAGGAACACTCGACTTCTAGTTAAAGAATTATGCCTGACAAAATTACTTGAAAACACTTCCTATGAATGATGGTCAACTATAACTGACATTGCTTTTAAATGCACCACTGAGCTTACAAGAATGTCCTCAAAGGGTTAAAAATAAAGCAAGACTAAAAGCCAGGTGATTGGGCACATCGGCAACTACTAGAACTTCTCTGGGAGTTAGCAGGATGGAGATAAAGAGGTTCTCCTATCCAACTAGGGACAAGAAAGAAAACCTTGAACTTGTGCCTTATGGGAAGTTGGAAATGACATTCCACCATTGGGTCCAGAACCCACGAAGAGCTACACCCAAATTAAAAGATTGGACTAGTAGAAAATCCATCCATCAACACAGGTTAATAAGAAAACATCTCTCCTACTGGCTCTAAATAGAAAAAATAGGTTTCCACTGAGAATTGATAGTACAGACTTATTCTTCATCGAAGTATGGGGGTCAAATTCACAGTTCTATATGTTCCAGAAGGCTTCAAGCTAATACATGAACATAAAAGTAGTCCTGAGCTACTGATGCCTCCTGAGTTTTGATGTAAGAAACCTTTGTTTCTATGAGGCTTCATTGCAGAAACAAATGCAAAATTACTATAGAAAGACTTCCATTCATCCTATCCTATAGATTTCCACAGATTAAACCTTGAGGACAATGAGCTCGCAATCTAAAATTTCAGAACACATTAAGAATCAAACAACCATGAACGAATCAGCAGACACAGGATTAGGTCACATCCCAGCACAAGAACATCAGGTAAGCTATTATTGACTAGAGATTACAAAATTATTGTGTTTAAATATAAAAAGAAAAATTACAAAAAGAAAACTCTAAAAAGTAAAATATCAGGCAGATCTGGAAACAGACTCAAATGAGGTTTCTAGAAGGGAAAAATATTGTTGACATAAATACTCAATTAATAGTGTGACAGAGACTTATAACTTCTCTCCCTCTGCTTTCTAATACAAACCTGGTGAATGTACCTACCCATAAAAAAAAAAAAAAAAAAAAAAAAAAAAACAAAAGCAGAGCAAAAACATTCCCAGTCTCCTATGGAAGTGTGGCCATGTGATTAAGTTTTGGCCAATGAAATAAAAGCAGAACTTGTTGGCTAAGTTTCCAGGAGCCATGCTGTGACCTTAAGAATGCAAGCCAAATTCTGAAGATTCCTCTGACTTCATAACACTTCGGTAACAGAATGGGTAACATAATTCGGTAACATAGAATGCTTATGTATTGATATCTTTTAAATGAAAGAAACAATAAGCTTATATTATTAAGCCACTGATTTTTTTTGGATTTGCTATTATAGACAACTAAACCTAATCATAATTATTACAGATAAATTAAACAGCAGAATAGGTTCTGTTGAATAGAGAATTGGTAAACTAATAGATAGCTAGAAATGAGGACATTTTCCAGGGCTCATCAAAGAGAGATAATGAGATCAAAAATATAAAATTGAAGCTCAGTGTAGTTAGAACTATAGATGATAGAATGAGAAGGGTGTGTGTGCGTGTGTGTTACTGAAGAAGTGTACAGAGAGATGGAATTTGAGGAGAAGTAGGGGCACGGTGAATGTGTGGGGAAGGAAAGAAATACTTGGAGAGATTAAAGCTGAGAGTTTCTTAGAATTTTGAGTCCTCAGCTTCAGAAACTGTCTCAAGTTTATAAATATAAATAAACCCACAACGGAGACATTTCTTAGTAAAACTATAGAACACCTAACAGAGATCTTAAAAGCAACCAGAAAGAAAAGACATGGCATCTGCAAGGGAACAAAAGTAGGGCTGAGAAGAGTTCTCAATAAGAGTAGGCACCAGAGACAATGGGAGAATGAAATACTATTTTCAAAATGTTGGTAGAAAAAAGATAACCTAAAATTCTATAACCAGCTAAAATACAATTTTAATTTGGTGGGAGAATAAAGACTTTCATCTATACAAAACCAAAGAGCTTTAAACTCTAAACAGTGAAAGAACTGCTGAAGGAAGTACTTCAGAAAAAAGAGAATTAAACCTAGGGGGGAGGGAAATGATTAAAAGAATTGTGAGCAAATAAATTTATGAACATATGTGTAAACCTAAATAAGCACTGACTGTGCAAAATAATAAAAAGATATTAGTGCCTAGTTCTGGAGTTTAAAAATTCAATGTGTAACTAATTGGCTAACGATGACATACGAGACAAAAGAGGCTGATCAGAGTTAAAGCATCCTAAACTCTTTACATTTCTATAGAGAAAGGCAGACATCTTGGTTGACATTAGATTTTGCCACATAAAATTTAAAGGGAGGTCTAAAGTCTTAGGAAAAAAAGGGTAAATATGTGGAGTTAATACTTGGGTAAATTTAAGTAAACATTGACTTTTAAAACAATAATATGTATGACTTGTGGGGTTTACAATATTTACAGAATTAACATACATGGCAAAAATTAGGGTATGAGACTGGGAGTAGGATTGAAGTTGGTTAATTGATTTAAAATGTTCTCAGTCCTTTCATTTATCTGGAAATTGGTGAAAGTACTAGTTTGAGGTAGGCTACAATAAGAGTACATTTTCTATTTTGAAGGTAATACTAAAAAAATAATAAAGAAATAAATATGCCAATGGAAGGGAAATGGATAATTTAAAAATTCCATCTTAATGAAATTATAGAACATGTAAACCAAAACATAAAACAGACTGCCTCCAAAAGAACAAAAAGTACAATTGAGAGTAGAAGTCTCAGTAAGAATAGAAGAAAAAGACTAAAACTTCAAGTGTTTTTTTATAAAGTCAAGAAAAGGACAAAAGCAACAAAGAACAAATAAGACAAACATAAAACAAATAGGATGATGGTAGATTTAAAACTCAGTGGGTCAGTAATGACATTAAAATGCAGCAAATATGTCTTTTATAAAACAAGGACAAAAAGAAGTTCAATCCAGCTTACAAGAGACACACCTTAAATACAATAATCCGGAAAGGTAGAAAATAAAAGGAAAAAATATGTATCACGCAAAAATTAACCAAGGTAAAATCTGAGTGGATATTCTAATAGCAAAGTAGACGTTAAGACAAGAATTCATATTGGAGATAGAGAAAGCTATTTCATAATGATAAAGAGACCACTTCAATAGGGAGATGTAATCGTTTCAAAATATTATGCACGTTATGATATAGCCTCAAACATATGAAAAACTGATACAACTAAGGGGAGATTTAGATGATACAACAATCATCATTGGCAATTTTAACCTCTTATTTAATGAACAGAAAAGCCACCTAATAAAGATTTAGAGATTCAGAATGCCAAGATTTAAAAATTTGAGCCATTGGCATATTGCAGCATAATCCTAGAGATGTCATCTCATCACCTTTGCCACATAAAGGAACTTAATCGTGGAGGCGACACCCCATCAATGTTGACATATTCTATTGGTCAGCAGCAAGTCACAGGTTCCACCTGCACTCCAGAGGAGGGAGTTAGTAAAGGTCATGACCCGTTGGGGGTCACCTTAGGGTGTTTCTCCACAGCTACTCACATAGAGTTATTTGATATGTAGATGGCCTGTTATAGATGAGATATTGTGCAAGTTAGGACAACGGAGATAAATGAACCGTAGTTGTCTGCTCACAAGGAGCGTAGTGGGAGACAAAGACCCAGCATTTACTGAACAACATGTGTGTGCAATGACAGAAGTAGGAACAAGAAAAACGGAGTAGTCACCTTCCGTATCCTAATGACCAGGTGAGAGAGGTCAGGGCAAGCCTGAGCTGATTCTGCAAGGGTAATTTCTCATTATGCATATGGAGAGAGTGGGGAAAGACGTGCCATGGGCAGTGGTGCTGAAGTGCACCAATAAGGTGCTTTATAAAATCAGAGACTTAAGAGGAATGAGGGACCTAGTACACCTCTTTCAAAGGGTCCATCTCCTTGCCTCACCAGCCATCATCCTTCTCCCACTTTTTTTTGTCTTCCCAACTAGACTGTGAGTTCCCTGAGGAGAGACTATGGCGTAAGCATTTTACAACACTCTTTACCACCTTCTCCCACCCTATAGAGGACTGATCTGTCTAGCCCCCAGATGATGCCTGGTAAATACGTGGACTGAATGAGCCAGCGAAGAGCACTCTTTCCTGGGAGTGACTGTTTGTGGTCTGGGACCTCTTTCCAAACCGGGGGCCCACCTGCCACCCCACCCAGACCCTGGGTGTGCTGCTGTGTGGCCTCTCACAGCTGCTGCCCCCACCCACCTCAGCTGCGGCTTCGTCACGGGGAGGATGCAGGGGTCCCCGTGCACCGTGTGCACAGGGCCTTGTTTGTGATTAGCGAGGCCCCGGAGGGAAAACAGACTGCCCAGCCCGCGCTGCTCTTCACGTTTCTTGTTGTTGTGTTTGGTAGGCGGGCGGGGTGTGTGGCGTAGGGTTCGGGTGGGGGCGTCCTGTTTGCAGCCCTGGATGACTCGCCTGCACCGCTGCTGTGCTCCGTGCATTACTCCCCAGGCAGCAAGGGAGGGGACCTGGGCCGTTACTTTCAGGGCCGCCAAGTCACTGAGCAATTGGGGGAACACCTCCTCCCTTTGCCAAGTGGGCAGTGTTTAGGCTGGGCCTGGCAGGGAAAGCCTGCTGAGTCACTGGGGACTGACACAGAGCCGGCTGCTGGCTAGGGGAAGGCAGATAGGCGGGGTGCACACCCCGCGAGCCCCAAACAAAACAAACAGATCTCCAGTCTGCAAACGTTGAACCACAAAACTGCGCTTAGAAGCTGAAGTGTTTGCCTCCCCACACAAAGATGTAGCTTCATCTGAGTTCCCTGGCACAAGAGCGGCTTCCACTTGAAAGAAGAGATTTATTTCCTGGTTGACACTGAGACATCAATCACTTGCTAAACCATATGCCTTGGGTTGCATTCACCTAAAGGGGCCTTGTTTCTAGTTTGTGCAAAGGCATCCTATGAGCTGGTGTATAGGTCAAGGAGTGGGTTGAGACCTCTTGCCATCCTCAGTTTCCTCATCTGGGATGTGAAGAGAATAAAACACACTTCACAGGATTGTGTGGTGATATGCATAAGCAAGGAGTCCAGCCAGTGCTCAGGTCTGGCTAATAAATGCCCAGTAAATCGTGTCTTTATTACCATCCTTATAATCTCTGCCTCCAAGATTTGCTCTGAGGATGAGTTTTTGTAAAAATCTTGAAACAACTGGCCTGTGCTCAATTAATGACAGCAGGTTTCTGTGTATGTGTGTGTCACCGTTTTTCCCACAGTGTTGGATAATGTTATGATAAAGCAGAAACTATGGATGAGCTGGGAATTGCAGAGGGGGGAGATGCTTGATGTCAGGGACAGGAAAACAGAATCTAAGTTGGGCATTCTATGCAAAGACACTTGCAAAGGAGGATCAACTAAAGCAATGGGGATGAGATGGCAATTTTTCTATTTCCACTATGTCATAATCCATTAATTAATTATCTGGAAAAATCTTGGAGGAAAAATAACAGTGGACAATTGGGGAGCCTCTTTTGAAATGGCAGTGGATGGGCATTCTTCAGCATGGGAGCCATGGCGAATTAATGGAGGTTTGATATCTGCTCCCTAAGACATGTGCCTGACATCCAGGAGGTCTGGCTGTGGAGTCACAGCTGCACTGAATAGAGAATATCTCTTCTGCAATTATGCTGGTGACATTTCAGCTTGTAGGGACAGCCAGCAGCAGCAATGAATCAATTGGTCGCTATCTATTGAGATCCCATCAGACCTGTTCTGTCAATAAGCCTGGCTGCTGCTACTTAATTCCCTGTGAAGAGTCAGAGGAATTTCTTGTTTCTATCCCACCTTCAAAGGCCACTCAGTCTGATTACAGAGAGCAAAGGGTGAAGTTGTCTTTTCAGCTACTTTAAGGGTATATAAGTCTTCCAGCTTTTCAAATCATCAAACGCAAACGTGAACATTCTCATTTCTCTTTTCCTTTTTTTCTGTGTTCTGGCTGGAATCTAGTTCTGGCTCTGCCTCTAACTGCCTGTATGACTTTGGGCCTGTCACCTAATCCCTTTGAACCTCTTTTTCTTCATTGTTTAAATAATAGAACTTCTCTCACCACCCTTTCTAAGGTAGATCTTTTCCCTCTATTATTGTTTTGAGCACCATTATTTTTATTTCCTGTCTAGGACTAATCCAAATTTGTAACTACTTTATGTATTTATTATTATGTTTTAATTTTTAAATATTCTGTCTTACTGGTCTAGCGAAGGCACTATTTATCCTGGATACTACTGGATCCTTAACACACAAGATGGGACCTTAGTGCATAAGAGGTGAAATAATATTTGTTTACCAAATAAATTAATCACATTAGTTAAGTATATGAAAGGGTTTTTTTTTTAAAGAAAAAAGTAAACTTATATAGTTTGTCATTATTATCATCTTTATTTGTTTAGTATTTATTTTCACTCCTTTTTCCTGCTAGCTTACTCTTGGGTGAAAGGTAAAATGAGAAGAGGCCCCTGAATCACTCGGTGTCACAACCACATAAGACTAAAAATCTATGACGATTTTTAACTCAAGGCTGTTTTGTGTGCTTTAAAGGATGTCACTGCTGTCTTTCAGGACTTTTCTTCGCTGTCAGCTACAGAGCTCTAATTCCACCCTGAGACATCGGCTTATTTGGTTAAGGTCTTATATCTCACGGGCAAATAACACAGGACAGAGTTAACTCATTCATAGTGCCCCAATCATAACCAGTTTTCAGTAAGAGAAGCAGCACTGTCATTCAGCAAAGCCACGAGAAGGGATGTCATGTAAAGAAATCACACAAACATATACACACATACACACTTCCTTATGAAGGAACAATGAATTCAGGCACGGATGGACCCATGGAATTCCATTTTCCAATAATAGAAAATAATTATGTCTTAAATGGAAACAGAGTCTGCAGAGATTTAGTTCAACTCTCACCACACCTGTTTCATTGTTACACTTAGTCAACTTGAAGCGATGGAATATATCTCCATTCTAGCTGAGTTTTCTTTTCTCTTCCTTTAACTTTACATTACATAGCTAAAAGGGTCTTTTAAGCTTTGAGCCCTGCCCTCTACCTGGAGAGAAACTGTCAGCTCCCCAAATCAACCTTCTGCTTCTTGAAAAGCAGATAACTATTTATAACTTTAAATTCATAGTATTTCCACGTTCAAGATTAATAACAACAATAAAAATGTATGAGTCCTATCTCAGATTCATTTTATTTCATATGATGCAAATCAAATTTGCCCACAGCCTATCAACGTTTGTAAAATACTAACAACAAGAAACCACAAATAACAGTTTCAATTTATTCCATCCTTGCAACATGTCAGACATTATGGAAGGTGTTTGCAGGGATATGTATTTATTAATCCTTCTTCATAAGGTTATTCTTTCTTTTTTTTACATTTTAAGGAGGGCACAGTTCACAGTGGCCCATGCAGAGATTGAACCGGCAACCTTGGTGCTACCAGTACCACGCTCTAATCATCTGAGCTAACCGGCCACCCCTCATAAGGTTATTCTTAAAAACGGAATCAGATAATACCCCGTAAACTGCTGTTATCCAAAGAGCTAGCCATTTACCAAAATCCATTATCTTTTTTACTTCAGTAACAGAGTTGTAGCTGGGCTCCTCTTCACTTGTTTAAGAAAACATTTTGATTCTGTACTTATTCATTTTCTTTGCTTCCTGATGAAGAAATGATGCTGGCTATAGCAAACAGGAATCCCTGTCCTAAAGGTGGTATTACACTGTCACCCTTGACCTCTAAATGACCACAGGGAGGAGATCCTTGCTCTCTTATGTGAGTGAGAAGTAAAGTTCTATCTTGTTTGAACAACTGAATTTTGAGATTCTTTTTCTTTTTTTATTTTTTATTATTTTTATTTTTATTATTATTATTATTTTTTTTACTGGGGGAGGGGAGCAGGACTTTATTGGGGAACAGTGTGTACTTCCAGGACTTTTTTCCAAGTCAAGTTGTTGTCCGTTCAGTCTTAGTTGTGGCGGGCGCAGCTCAGCTCCAGGTCCAGTTGCCGTTGCTAGTTGCAAGGGGCGCAGCCCACCATCCCTTGCGGGACTTGAGGAATTGAACTGGCAACCTTGTGGTTGAGAGCACACTGGCCCATGTGGGAATCGAACCAGCAACCTTCGGAGTTGGGAGCATGGAGCTCTAACTGCCTGAACCACTGGGCCGGCCCTTTTTTTTTTTTTTAAATAACAGTTATCATTACCCTAACTAATATGAACATTAAGGGAAGTTCCTGGGACATAGAAACAGCGGAATAATCACAAGTTATTATTATTTTTACTGCTAGTAGTAATTATCCTTACAACAACCCTGTTTTTAGATGAGAATTATGGTACATGATACCACGAATACTAGAAAACTATGTGTGATATAAGTCAGTAATTAATTTCCAGTGAATGAAAGAAGGCTCAGTGGAGACGAATATTCTCCTAGTTGTTGTTTTAATTACTGATTTGAAATCTATCTGATTTTTAATAATTACATTTTTTCCTCTGTTCTGAAAACCTTGATGGTATTAGGAAGCTGAAAATAGCAAATGCCCTTAAAAAGAGAGGGATTCAGAATAAACCATGTATGAGAAGAGAAGCTATTCCAGCACCTCCCCACAGATGAGGGGTCCCGTAAATCTTAAATCTAAAGTATGGGAGAGGAAACATTAGCTTGTCCTGCTTCTATATCCTTGTGGCCAGTATTGGCCCTTTTCAAAACATAGGATTTCCATGGGGCCATCTCAGAAAAAGATCTGGGCAGCTCTGAATGTTGTACGTATGAGTTAGGGCCAGGATATGGAAGAAGGATTTCATACTCCATTTTTAAAATGTGGGTACTCTGTCCATACTCCAATAAAGGATATTCTTAGATCTTATCAGCTTTCCTCATTATCCCACCCCCAAGTGATCTAGGCTACAACTGCTTCGACTCTGAAACAGGGGGGAAATAATCGATTGGAAACCCTCCAAAAGGAAGAATTGGGTCATGGCCTTTTCAGACAAAGAAGGGCTCCCTTTGTCTGTTTTCCTTTTTCCCTACAATGGCACCACCTTGTGTGCTTCCAACAAGCCTGACATGTACAGGAAAATCTGCATCTCATTTCTGCTGAAATATGTTTTCAATTTAGGATTTGAGTTTCCAGATTGACTTGTGAACATCTAAAGGACTCAATGTCACCATGACATAACGTTCCCCAAAGGCCAGTTGGCCGTCAGCAGAGAAATGGGCAGTGATTAGCTAGCTGTCAGTGGTCAAAGGTGCTGATGTGACTGCGGAAACCAACGTGGGAAAACTGAGAAGGAAAGAAGGAAAAGCTGACGGGGGCTGTGGGGGAGGGGAAGTGATACAAGAGGAACTTTATAAATTAAAGTGATTGTTAGAAGATGAAATATGAAGAGGGACTAGATGGGAAAAGATGGAACTCTTACAGATGATTTGGAACGTGTTTAAAAGACGTTAAAAAGAAAAAGATCTGAAGAAATACGTTTGCAAACCAAGAGGGAAGGAACCAGAACAAAAAGGAAAAGTCATCTACACTTGAAGAAATTAGATTTGCAAAAGGTCTAGGGACTCATCATACTGGAATGGTTTTAAAAATCACCCTCATAATAATTTTACTGCTATCGTCTGTGAATCTTCATGTACATGCCTGTCATTTTGCCAGCATTTTCTATAGATCATCTCATGTAACCATTTGTGGAAATATTAATATCCCTGCTTTACCTGAGAAAACATAAAAATCCACAGGTTTAAAACGTAAGATTCTCTTTTCCCTCTCTTCTCTTCTCACTAAAAGTAATGGTTGGCTCAAGATGTAGTTATCTGCATTTGTTTGAAAGGTGAAAAGGAATCACAGGAGATAATATGCAGAAGGAAAGAGGGAGCTGTCCAGTTTTATTTATTTATCTATTTATTTATTTACATATTGATATTTATTTTGAAGAAGATGGTGTTCATGGGATTTGCTGAATTTCTGAACTTATATATAATTCCCCTCCCCACCGCCCCCCCAGTCCAGCCCTGGGAGCTACTTCATTTCTCCTCATTGGCCCCCCTCCGACCCCTGACCTAGGTGCCCATAAATCAGTCATTTCCTTTACCTCCAAGAAGGTGCTCTGATGGCTTCTGCTCGATTCACTGTATTGTAGGGACGTTTGCATCCAAAATTCTATCTGTCACCTAACCGAGAATCTTGAAAGGAGAAGTTCATTTTTGTGCTATTTATGGGAAGGTGGCCCAGCAGGAAGATAGTCCCTTTCCAGTATTTGGCCTGACAACTCTCTGTGAGAAAAGGAAGCATCATTTGCTCGGCAAAGCTTTTGTTCACTATTTGAGTATTCAGCAATACCGTGTTTCCCCGAAAATAAGAACTAACCAGAAAATAAGCCCTAGCATGATTTTTCAGGAGGACATCCCCTGAACATAAGCCCTAACGCATCTTTTGGAGCAAACTTTAATATAAGACCCGGTCTTATTTTGGGGGAAACACCATATATGCCCCCTCAAAGGAGCCACGAGTTACATATTTTATGTGGGTGACATAAACCCCTTCTAAGTATCTTTTTTTCCTTTTTCTCTAAACCCCAGTCTTATTCCATTTCTTCCTGGTTTAAGTTTATTAATGAGTGGGTTTGTGTCAAAATAAGAAATGAGATGAAATGGGCAGAACATTTGAACCCAAATACAAGTAGTCCTGGAGTTATATCAAATACTGCTTGGCTGTAGTTGTGGGTCTTTAATTTTAACATCTCTGAGTTTGAATTTTCTTAGTTGTACAAATGGGGGAAATTAAGCCTTCCTTTCACAGTCTTTGCCTACGTCGTATGTGCACAGGCTTAGCTTTTTCACAAATAGCAACTCCTCAATAAATAGTACTTCACATTTTTGAAGTCTAAAAAGGCTTTCAGTGTCCAAGAAAAAAAGCTTTAATGATGGACTGGTCCAACTCTATGGGGAGCGTATTTGTGGAATTTGAATTCTCAGTCAGGACTAATTCCTGTCCTCCTTTTGCCCCATAATAATTTCTTCTAGTCAGTTAACATAACATTACCACACTGTGTTAACTAGTATAGTTGTTAACGGGTGGCCCACATGTTACTAGGTTATAAATTTCACGTAAATTGGGATTATGCCTTTTTTTCATTCTTTTAAATTCTACAGGGCAACCTATATTATCGGTTGCTTAATTCTTACAGACTGTTTGGAAGAATTTGCTCAGGGTTTCATAACATTCTCAACCTTTGTAGAAGAAGCCAATCTTTTGCCCAGGTCCACGACTAACTGGGCATTGTTAAGACTTGCAATAAATGCGTTCTTCTAAAGCATTCTAAAGTCATCTTCTTTCTGTATTGGGTTTTTTCCCTGATAAAAATGACCAACACCTGCCCTAGACTGGACCTCACCATAACTGGGCGACACACATCTGACAACCAATGTTTCTATCAACCCATCTATCACTTGTTACATTTTCATTACTAACAAAAATGATTTCCCCACCAAAGGAATGCATCAGAATAAGAAGATTGACAGGAAAGCAAATGCTTTTTCTCGCTATTGCTCAAAACTTTTAGTTCAGGTTTCACGTTTTCCTTCATTCTTTGGCAACAGAAGAGAAAGAAAGAAAATAACAGGCTCAACATCCAAACAAAATAAAATTGATTGAGTCAATTTTCCAGTTGAGATAATTACTTCAGGGAGTGATAAATACCACCCAATTTCACATTTTGCTGTCTGGGATTTTAGCTGCTTTCTGCATCTCGTATCTGTTTATTAAATCTGACTTGGAAAAAAAATCCTCACAGTGGACCAATGAGATCATTTTGCCCACCTTGCTTCCTTAGCTTTCTAAATTTCTCCATGTATATATCTAAGTTTTGATTGTCAAGACTTCTTTTTTAATCTTGAAATTAGACATTTTGACCAGAAAATGCAATAGGGGAATCATATTTTGTACAAACAAATTGTCTAACCCCTAGGTTGTTCTGCAATGTGTTTAGTATGGAAAAATCTAAATTTTTTTCTAGTGTTTATTCCTTATCAGGAAATAACTGAGTATAAAATGCTACAGATCTTTTTTGTGTGCTTAGTTACATTATGTAAACTTTCTATTACTAAGAAGCATGAGTATATATACTTCTTAAAAATCATCTGTTTCAAAATATAGTTGCAGCCCCTGGCTTTTAAGACCTTGAAGAAAACATATTGGTATGTTGGGTCTGTCTGAGTCCAGTGGGTGTGAGGTGATATTTAATCTCTAATAGCATGACTGTCAAAAGGCTCCTTTCATTTCTTTTTCTTTCCTTCCAAACCTACTGAATAAAGAAAATGTGCTTTTTCGAAGTTCATAAACCTACTCCTATTCTTTTGGTTTTGTTGCCTCTCTGGATGACCACATTTTGTTAACGTCTGAGTATGGGCTCTCTTCTGAGGAAGTCCTTCAGAGGTCAGAGGCTAATGGTATCAAACATCTGCCTGTCTGGTTTATTGTAAGGGTGTTTGGTTAAGATCAAGATCTCCGATAAGACTGGAGTTGCTCTGGGTGGGAAAGGAAATGCTGATACCAGTACAGCAATTCCTAGAGGAAGGCAGAGAGCGGGAGATCCACTGAACACATCGTAAGTTGTAGTTTGTTTTGCTCTAAAATCATTGATAGTCAACATACTGCCATTGAATCCTGGAGAAACCGAACCTTGAGTTGTGGCTAAAAATAAGACTCACCTTCAGATCTGCACGACTAAGATGAACAGCAAATCAGATGACTAGAAAGTATCAGTGCAGCAAAACAAATGAGTGTCCAGTTTCCTGAGTTTAAACCCATACTCCCTGGTTTGGAGGTCAAAGCTCACCACTCAAGGTGACACCTCATATTTTATTTAAGCGCTTTTCTTCTGAGAAGTTGAAAGCACCTGGCAGACATTAACTCTTTTGGGCAGTGAAAGAAAACACAGATATGACCAAGTCAAGAGCTACATTCAAAGATCTGCATCCCTTGGTCCATCTGATTTAATATTATCAATTTTGCTTCCACATTGCTTTGTTTCTATGTACACTTTCAAGGTGATAGACCACGTTAGCTCATCACCTGATCTATGGGAAGATAGCTTTATCCACATGGAATCTTTTTTTCCCCACAAGAGTCTTCAGGGTACCCTCAGTGTTGCCACAAATTTCCTATGCATGTGATTGTGTGCGCTGTAAATATTTGTTTTCATTTTTTTCTCAATTTCACTTTCACTGCTCAAGGACTCCCTTCCTCAAGGGAGGGAGATAGATGCCTGTGTTTATGGTGAAACTGTCCTCTGAAATTCCAACCTTCAAGGAAGTCTCAGGTAGGACAGTAGCCTGCGACGTGTGGCTGTTGTGGACCTGCCTCTATGTAGTCAGCATAGTCCTGCGTCCCTCAGGCCTTGTGCCGTCAGTTGTTCCACTGGCTGCTTTTCTGAGTTTCCAGGTGCTCTTCTAACACACAGTGGAGCGAGACCAGAGAGCCTTATCCTTCCCGATAGCAGGTCATCTGTTACCCAGCTCTACTTGTTTCTGGGACACCAAGGGAAGACCCCAACATTCTACTGTATCTAGTCATCCTTTCCGAAACAGCACGAGTCCATTTCCTCCATGAAGCCCTACCTGACCTCTCTAAGCTACTTTGGACCTATCACTGCTCTAACCCGCTGCTTATTCAACATTGCCTCTTAAATTGTTTATTTTTTGCGTGCGTCTTCTGCACCCGTCTTACCTCTTCGGTGACTCTGGGAAGCCTGTAAAGACAGGAACTATGTCTCTGTTGTGCTGCCAGACATAAAAGCAAATGCTTATGGAATACTATCAAGTTTTCTCTACTTCAAAAGCTGTAGTTACAAGAAAAATAGTCTCTCTCATTTTAATCCCTTTATTCACCGTCTCCCTGCCCACTGTGACAATGGTGGTTTGAGTCTGACTAATATTAGAGCAAACTTTACACTGGCTTATTCATACTATACCTTGAATTTTCATTCTCATAGTTACACTGTGAGATATGTGTTATTATGCTCAGTTTTCAAAGGAGGAAATGGAAGCTCAGAGGCCAGATAACTTGGCTAGGGTCACGTAGGCAGATAATGGCAGAGTAGAGTTCAAGACCGGATGTAGGACTCTACACTGAGGACACTTCCCATATTCCTTCACGTCTCCTTGTGCTCTCTAAAATAACATAACAGTGTTGTATGATACAAACTGTTCTGTATTTACATTAAAAATGTTGAGTTAAGGCCCAGGTGTAGACTACACACATTATAAAGTAGATGTTGTTTATCTTGGCTACCATGGTTTTACTTTCAAGACTTCCTTTCCCCCCCTCCCCCATTAGTGACTTCTCTTCTCTGGAAACACTCACAATTTCACATTGTACTCACACTCTCACTTTTCTCTCTTTCTCCTCCTACCCTGCTTACGCAGAACCCTT
The DNA here is from genome assembly GCF_004115265.2 of Rhinolophus ferrumequinum. NCBI lineage: Eukaryota > Metazoa > Chordata > Mammalia > Chiroptera > Rhinolophidae > Rhinolophus > Rhinolophus ferrumequinum. Next base: position 59,574,229 of record NC_046297.1, read on the forward strand.
AAACTCATTGATATTGAACTAGAATTGCACTACTAATGGCTGCTGAAGCTTAGCGTGTTTCTTTTTGCATCGTCATTTGCAATTCTCAGGTGGCGAATGTTAAGCCATGTTTGACTGGTAGAAGGTCAGACGTATCCTAGAAAATGTGGCGTGTCCAATAGTTTTCCCTGCCTGTTATATTTTCCCTCACAATGAGCCACCAGATAAACATAAATACTTGGGAGGAGAACGTTGTCTGTCCCCAAGGCAGGTTTCCAAAATTGTGTCCTGGTGTTTCAGGTTCCTCATCATTCCCCCATAGCAGTAGTCTGTATGAAATACTGTGCAGTACTAAAATCTACAGGTTAAGGATAAACCAGGTTAATGTCCTCAAGTGGGTATAAACTAAAGTCCAGATGGTCCCCTCAGAACAACTCTATAGTAACAGGGAAACAAACAGGAGCAGAACAAGTGCAGCGGGATGAAGACAGCCTCAACCAGGGACTTGTGTGTGAGGTGTCAAAATATACAAATAAAAATAACAGCGCATGCCATGTCAATCTTTTACATTTTTACACTAAACCATTTTATATGAAGTCATTTTACTTGGAACTGAAAGTAAAGTAAATCCATCAACACGTTCTGATTGAGAATGCTATCCAGCTCCCGAATATTCTTTCTTTCTGTTCGTTTTTCACTTGATTGCGCAACTTAGATTATTTCCTCTCATTTATCCCCCCGCCGCGCAATTCCCCTGGTTCGTGTAATTTAATTGCTTTCACAGCATGTACTGTAGCCCTTGTATGCGCTGTGGTGCCATGAGATCAGGACTGGATGAATCTACTCCTACCTTCAGGGCTGGGTCCTGGTTGACGTGACCTTAATCATATCCACTTCTCCTTATCACAAGGATTGTTTCATAGATAAACATGTCACCCAGGCCATTTTCAGTTATTCTCTAGGCTTAAGATCTAAGTTGGTCCAATCAGTTTGAAACCCTTGACTTTTGTTTGCTGGTTGATTGTAGAGATTCTGTATCTTTTTCTGGACAAGATACAGAAGTACGGCCTAAGATGGCTGTCGCGCTTTTGCTCTAATGAAAAGTGTCAATCTGAAAACAAAGTCTACTCTTATATGAGGATAGCAAAGAAGAGGTAATTGCAGAACTGTGGAACTAGAGCCTTGATCAAACCACACCTGTAGCTAGCTATCATTGGTCTATTCATTTAAAAAACAATAAATCCTCTTTATTGTTTCCATATGTCAGATTTTTCTATTTCTTACTACAAAAATCATGCTAAATGATAAGCTGTATATCATAATATATTGGTGCTTCCACCTCAAAGGCACATACTCGTATGTGGTTTTTTTAACTAGTATTTTTACTTTGAGATATAGCTTACATACAGTAAAGCACTCTGATTTTGAGTATATGTTTGGATAATGAATATACAGCCATGTAAATAACATTTCAATCAATATTGGAATAGATTTAAACAATAGTTGCAAATTCTTGGAATCGTGAGACAGTTATGTGAAAGAGTCTGAGCTGGCCAGCTAGAAGATAACCCAAGGTAACCCAGCTCATAGCCTGGAAATATCCAGCCACGTGAGAGCGGCCCAAACACAAGTATGTGTGAAAGATGCGTATAATCAACTGGGCTTGTCCAGATGAGAAAAACTACCCAGTGGACCAACCAAATCACAAGCTAAATAAAGTATGCTGCTTTAAGCCACTAGGCTTTGCAGTAGTTTATTACCCAGTGAAAACACATTTATAGAAAAATATAGGACATTTTCCTCACTTTGGAAACTTCCCTCATGCCCCTTTTCTGCCAGCTCTTACCCCACCACCTGGCAGCTACTCTTCTGATTTCTCTCATCATAGTTTATTTCTGCCTATTTTTAAACTTTGTATAAAATAAATTCATACATGTCATACTTCATGTCCGACTTCTCTTACTCAACATCATGTTTTTGAAATCCATTGTGTGTGTGTGTGTGTGTGTGTGTGTGTGTGTGTGTGTTCCTTTCATTGCTGAGTAGCACGTCACTGTGTCACTGGATGGTACTTGGTTGATCCATCTTCCTTATGGACTTTTGGCTTGTTTCCACTTCAGTTCTATCGCTCTCCTAATCAAGCAGAGGTTTTTTGTTTGTTTGTTTTTTTGTTGGGTTTTGTTGTTGTTGTTGTTTGTTCGTCTGTTTGGTTGAATGTAGCTGCTAGAGTTAACTATTAGATCCTCTTTCAGAATTTATTTTCACAAGTCCCTAGCAACCGGTTTCTTTGTAGCGACATTACCCTTTAAGCCTGGACTGCAAATTATACAAATGATAAGTGGTTTTATTATCTAATACTTAGTCAGACTCTCAGTGGATTTCCCATCTGATACCATCATTGGAATAGAATGAAGAGAGCCCTGATGAAAAGGAAACTAAAGGGTGAAGGGGCTCTGAAAATTTTGTTGTATGTGGTTTGATCTGTTAATGCTGAAAAATCTCTCTTTTACTGGGTAGTCATTCTTCCTTCTTCCTTATGCCACTCTAAAGTTGACAGTCCCCAGAGAGCTTTGTAATTCAAATCTTGGCTGCTGTGCCAAACTGAAGAAATATCTATTTTCTTTTCATTATGAGCATTAATTACTAAAATACATATTGTTCAGATTCTTTACCTTATTACCTGTTAGAAATGCTGTATTCTAGAAAGGACACTTTATGTATGAAAAGCTCAGCCTGGTGCTTAGCACTTGGTTGGTACTTGATAAATATTAATTTGCTTTCTTTTTCCTTCTGGGTAAATGCAAAAGCATAAGTAAGGAACAGGGGACTTGCTCACAGAACATGCATGTGGTGGGAATAAATATATTTCTCATTACACTCAAGTTGAAGAAATAATGCCAGTTCTTGCACACAACTGTAACTGACAATCAAGTTAGTCAGTTCTGCAAAAGCTGGATGAATAGAGTTTATTCACATGAAAACAAAAGGCTTAGATTTACAACCCACAGCAATTTTAGGGAGTTCAGACTTCATGCTCATTTACTTTGTCTATAAATTATAGTTCTAACACTGTTTTTGGAAGTGAATTTGATGAGCAGATTCCACATGGATGGCAAGAATACACTGGCTATCAAGATTTCTTGGGGAACAATAACTTATATTTATACTGAGATTTAGGGTTATTTCACTCTGTCACTTTTTGAGAGACTAAGACATTTCCTACTTTCTAGCTACACAAATTCTTCATTGCTAGAAAAGTAAATTCTATCTTAATATTTTACTTCTCCTCAATCTGGAGAATGAGTGATACCTCTTCATTGCCTAAAATAAAAGGGATTTCAGGACTTGTTGGAGAGAATTGTAAATGTGTACAAGTACAGAACAGCTATGGTGGTTGGCCAATGGTATCCCCGGATGTCTGGGTCTAGTAGCACCCTTCCCTCTATTTCCCTGTTAGACGTGCCTTCAGAAAGCTTCCAGACCTGGTTAATCCCAATCTGACAACGTGGGGACTGGGAAAACTCGAAACTACATTTTCAGGCCTTTGAATCCAATGGAGAAAATCCTGAGACTTTTTATTTATTTATTTATTTATTTATTTATTTATTTATTTGCTTAGCTTTGGGCAGCATCACAAATGGGGATTTGAAAAGTGGTGCAAAGTATAGAAACCAAACCATCTCTCTGACTGGCTGAGCTGTGCCACCATTGGAACACAAACAAAATGAATGCCCAAAGGTAAGATGAAGATGAATATAAATAACATTTTCAAGATGGACCATTATCTTGAACAGATGTTTTTTTTAATGTTTGTTGTTAAGGTCTAATTTTTTTTTTTTTAAATATGGATATGAATTTTCTTCTTTGTGCAAAATTAAATATGTTGAGTACATTTATACATAAAAAAATGATCTAAGGAAATATGGGATCTTCTTTCTAATATAACAGCTTGCAATACACTTTAACAAGGAGCAGAGTAGATAATGTTCTTAACTACATAATTTTCCCCTAATTGAGCTGCTAGATGAAATGATACTATCCATTCCCTCTACTAATCGTACTGGATAATGCCCAGTTACTGAAAGCTCATGACTAACAGACTTTTCTCTAGATGTCCACACACCTCTATTCCCATCAAATGAGTTGAGTGCTTATCAAATGTCAAACATGGTGGTTCCCAAACCAATTTATGCCAGTTACACTTTATAGTCATTACATAATTTAATTACATATCACTCAAACTAATTAAACATGAGGGCGAAAGAAGAGAGTGATTTCTAAGAAAAATAAGCTCTGTGCTTTGCAAAACATGAATGCTTTATCCACACCATTAAAAAATGCTGCAGGATATAGATGGACAAGACAACCGTTAAAAAATGTGGAGGAAAAAAGTATAACAATCTATAGTGTCTCTGTACCCAGGTGACTTTGCAAGTGTCTTTTCACAGATTCTGCTCCAACTTAAGAAAAGTAAATGTGAAAATCAAACAGAGGCATCGTGGGTATGGTTTTCAAAAGAGAGATCATGCACATTTCAAATCAGTGAACCTATACTCAGAAAAAAGTCTTGATCTTACATCAAAAATTTGGTCAATAAATACATTTTTTACAAGCTGTGTTACATTAGATATTCATGTATCTTCCCTATTGTTCTCTTTAACTGAATTTTTGATGAACTGACTTACTATGCGTTTTAAGATAAGGAGTCTTCTACTATGTAATAATTTTTAAAATCCGAACAAAAATGCTGTGAGGAATATAGGACAAAATTATCATAATTTAGATGTAAATTGGAATTCTCTTTGTTCAGAAATCTAGTTAATATTTGTCTTTAGCCCCACCTTTTTGTAATCTAAATACTCAAAGGAATCCATCCTGTTTCTTATAATTAATAGCTTTTCTTGGCAGCCTTTTTTCTAGACCCTGAATCCATATGTAATTCTGGTGTGATACACACTTTTCATTCATTATCCTGGAGAAGATAAGGGGACAAAATAACATACAGAGTGCAAAGGCGTTAGCATAATGCCTGACACTCTTTCATAGTCAGTAATTGTTACTAACATTTTTATTACCTTTAATCATGACAATGTGCATAGTGGTTTATTTCTCATTTTATCTGTTAAAAACTGAGACTCGGCAAGATTAACTGTTTTATTTTCCCCCAAATTGAATAAAAGTAAGTAGCAAGACCAGGAATTTAACCTGAATCATTTGTTCTTCCAAACCTGAGGTCACGGCAGTGTATCCATAATGCATTGAGAGAAACCAAGTCCTCCTTGGGCACACACAGAAGGGCCACCAAGCTGGACGATGGGGGAATGTGTGTCCAGTCTCCTTTCCAAAACTAATCAAATAATTGTTTTATGTTCCAGTCTCAGTGGATTGTTATTTTCTAGCCACCATGTCTCTGCCGATGTTTCCTGTTTCTTTTTTCTTTTGTTCAACACTTCCCCCTCCTTACAATTATTTATTTTTCATTATGCAAACGCTCTCTGTTCTTTGTGAATCCATGTAATTTATCTAAATTATCTGGTTAAAAAATACAGACATTTTATAATGATTGGTACTGAAGAAAATAATAATACGCAAAATGTATTGACTATTTCCCCTGTACTAGGCAACGTGCTAAGTGGAATATGTGATGTGAAAGACACTCTATGAGGTCAGATAATTTATATTAAAGATTAGAAATGTTAACTAAAATCCCAAGGTCACACAACTGTTAAGTAACTGCTATAGTCTGAAAGTTTGTGTTCCCCTAAAATTCGTATTTTGAAAACTTAACATTCCAGGTGATTTTGTTAAGAGGCAGGGCACTGTGGGATCAGTGCCCTGATAAAAGAAACCCCGGAGAGCTCTCTCCACCATGTGAAGATACAAGGAGAAGTTGGCAGTTTGTGAGAGGGAAAGAGGGCCTTTACCAGAACCTAACTGTGCTGGTACCCTGACCTTGGACTTGACTAAGTCTTCAGAACTGTGAGGACTAAAATTCTGTTGTTAAATTTCTGTTCCCACCAGATCTGTGAGATTTTGTTATAGTAGTCAAAAAAGACTAAGGCAGCAACATAATAAGATTTGAGTCCAGTAATTCTGACTCTGGAGTCTACATTCTTCTCCATTGTATTCCATTTGGTGAATAGATGTGCTCAACATATTAAACATTCATTCACATCCAGCCTGGGGCATTTATCTTTCTCCAGGATTAGTATATCTATCAAGTCCAGGGTAAGGGTTATACCTGGAGTTGAAATCTTTCCATGAAGCAGAAACAATAATTTTTGAGTCACTAGACTCATATAAGTTTGATTGTAAAGCTAAGATGTTTTCATCAAGAAAAGAGAAACATGAAAATGATAATGAAATTGTTATTCAACTTTGAAAGAAAATGCCCTTGGAAAGAACATGGCCTAGACTTCAGGGACAGAGAAAGTCAAAAGAAATTTAGAGTGAAATAAATCTTAATGGAATCCACCTTTCTTCCTTCTGCCCTCCTTAAATCTACCATATACAGGTAGATTTAAATACTCAAATCACAGGAAAAATTTTTTGCCATTTTTGTCTTTACAAGTTAGTATTTCCCATTGGTCTATCTGATTTCTTATTTTTAAATAATAGATTAAATACATGTAAAGACATATTCCATAAATCAGTTTCAGACAAGTCTAAAAGAAAGGAAAATGTGCAAATTACAGTATTAAATAGAATTTGTTATTAAGCTGCATAAGAAGTATTTTTCAGTTATGTAAAAGATCTTTGTGAAGTACTTATGCTGCCTTTGTTTTCTATATTGTATAGTAGACACTTAACCATGAACATAAAAATTCAGGTAATTGTTTAATAATGCCTAATAAAAATGCTTGCCAATCTCAATTGAGTAACTGATGGATGGATATTTAACAACTGGAAGTGTTAACATATTTTGGCATCAGATATTTTATCTGGCACAAAATGAATTCTTTTTTACTGCTACTAAGTCTGTTTCATTCCCATTCAGCAGTCATAAGAATATGGCTAGTGTTATTATTTTAATATTTAGAATTAGATATTTAATAAAAAGTTCATATAGCCATTATAGACAGCAAACTTTAAATAAAGAATGTGTGCCAGACAACCTTGAGAATCGAATATAAGTATAGATTGCAAACCCGATATCCTAAATGTGTAGTATAATGCCTGGAACATAGTAGATACTGAACAATCACGTCAAAAACAAAAGAACTGGGTAGTGAGCACACAATATAATATATAGATGATGTATTATAGAATTGTACATTTGAAACCTATGTAATTTTCCCCACCATTGCCACCCCAATACGTTTAATTAAAAAACGAAACAAAAAACAAAATAACTGTGCACAAAGAGTGACAATACATTTGAAAAAGCCCATAGCAAACTCTTATATTAAATATATTGTCAAAGTATGTGATGATCTACCAAGATAGGTTTAGAATTAAGGATGACAACTTAACCGTTTTAAGTAGAAACATTTCTTTAAAGTAATATTCAGTGGGAATATATCTAAATATGTTACACAGTATAAGATAGTGTTTAACTGTGTTTAACAGGAAATTTTCTGCAATCATACTGTATGAGTTTGAATCACTATTCTCTTGCACTATTAAACTGTGCAAGTTAATAATTGTCTCATTGGGAAATTGCTCTGTGACTGGCATTAACTTCACCATAAAAGAGGGATTGTCATTGTATTTCTTCACAGAGTTGTGATATTTCAATGCCAGACACATGAACAACAATATGTAGATGCTAACCTTTTTAATTTTATATTATTTCTACCTTCCTATTTGATACCATTTCTATCTTTTGAACATTAAACTTTTTGAAAACTCAAGATAAGCAATGGATTTAAGTAATATTTAGTCATGCACTAAATTAATGAGGCAGCTTAGCTCTAAATAATGGTAGAAGCTTAGCTGGACTTTTGTATTCTACGTTTGCAGGCTTTTCAATAGATTTTTTTCTGTCTTGATTTGTAGTTCTCATTTTTCTTTACTTGCCTCCCAGTATTAGTTATTACTGACAGCCTTCATCTTTTAAATGAATGAACCTTCCTACAACTTTAGTCTGTATATATCATGTAAGGATCCATCCTGCCTTACCCCAAGGGCCAATCAGAGTTAAGAACAATCACAGAGAATTATTTTGGGGAAACTAGTGGGAGCAATGTGTATACTTTTTCTTTTAGGTTTTATTCAATTTTATTAATTAAAAAAAAAAAATTTTAACCTGGAAGCAGAAAATGGAGATGCAGAGAAACTGAGTCCTGTTCTTATTTTTGAGCCCCTAATGTCCCTATGACTATGGTTCACAAGTAGACGAGTCATAAACCAATAGGTTCTCTTTGCTTAAATGAATTTAATTAACTTTTCTCACTTGCTACCAAAAGAAAGTAAAGGGACAGTCTACCCACGGTTGGGTTACCAGTTACTCTTCTTAATTTTTTCAACATCTTTGCCTCTCCCCTCCAGTCTTCTACTCATTTGCTATTATTAATCACCTCTGGGCTTAGAAATGAGATAACCTACTTTGTCAATATTTTATCCTAACATGAATCAATATGATCTGAGAAGGCTTGACAGAGTTTTGTGACATGTGTATTTAACTTCTTAGAAACATTCTTTTTTTTTTTTTTTTGTAACTTTTTGTGAGAATCTTGGTTCTACTTCAGATAGCTCATGCTTCTTGATCGTAACATATTGTTGTAAAACGTCCTTAGAGCCACAGAGTTTAGCATCAAATCTCAGACTTATCAGTTAAGAGTGCTATATATTTGAAAAATCACTTAATATTTCTCAGTATCAGTTTCTTGTTTTACAGACTGGGGATAATAATATCTCACTTGGTTGAAATAAGGAGTAAAGGTAAAACCCTTAGAGCAAGACAGGGCATATGATGGCTGCTTGCAAAATATGTGACACCCTTTTAATTAATTTCCAAGTTCATGGGATACCTTCAACTATTCTAATGATGATTATTGACCAATGTATTCTGTTTACGGATTTTTTCTCTCCCTGTTTACTTTAGGATATTTCATTTTCTTTCACTTTACAGGAAAAAGGGTCAGTAAGAAAGAGGAAAAGAACTGTAAATAAATATTACTGTTTCTTACCTAGCTTGGTATCAGACATGTGAAAAAAGTCTAAAGCGTATCATTTCAATAGGCCTTAAGACTTTGGATTTTTGGCCGCATATTCCTTTGTTTTTGTGCTTCCTCTATGTTTAAAACTTTATTTTCCTGCAAATACTAGTTTCTCAGGAGAGCATTTTCCTGGACATTTTCATATTCGAGAATGATAGCGACTGAGGTAACTTATGGGTTTGTATGCATTTTGACACACCTGTAATTTCAGAGGAGTTATTATGTGTTTCTGTAGTGTTCTAATGGTTTAAATGTGCCTTAAACACATAAGCTTTTATTGTCAATCTTCCTGTTTTACAATCTCTCCAATTCAATCCTGTCTTCTCCACATGGAAGACAGCTAAGAAAACTGCTCACATTTCCTTTTCTTAACCTCCCTGCTGCCAGCTTTCCTACTCCCCTCTATCCCATAGGAAACCAAGAAGCTGCTCAAATTTCCTCTGTGAGGTATGTGTCCCACCTGGCTTCTTCCTCTCCTGTTCAGCAACAGGTGGCTATTTTGGTATTGTCAGCACTCCCTACCCCCTGGATGTCAGAATTCATTCTCAGTGGAAATATAGATATTTGAGTTTCTTCCAGACTTCAGTGGGTAAATTGCCAATTTCCATTTTCTGAAAATAATTTTCTTTTGATGGAAAAATGTTGTTTCTGAACCAATCCTTTAAACAAACAAACAAACAAAGGATTTGGGTCATACTTAAAGGCTGAATCAGTGATTGATCTTTTGTTGCCCCATTCCTGATTTCTTTCGAAAGATTTCCAGGCATGTGAAGACTCGTATCAGATTAACCAATGAACAATGGAATCTAATTTCTGGCAATCCCATATTTTAGCCATGTTCATCATGGATTTCAATGTTCTCTTTACCATTATTTTCAGTTTGAAAAATTAGAATATCTAAGGATAGAACACAGGACTATATACTTAAAAAATATTCACTCCAGGTAATAGTGAATGTTAGTCAGGTTTGGGAGCCACTGGAAAAAAAACAATATCTTAACAATGCAAAATGAAAATGTTTACTATGTGGTATTTTTTTCTCCCCATAGGAAGGGACTAAGGAAGTAATGCTTTTTTTGCCCCCAGAAAGAGAAAATGAAGGCTACAGGACAATATGGTCAAAATGATAATTGACCTCATCAATGTATACAAGGTATTAATTTTTCCCAGAAATATCAGGAACATGAAGAATAACCCATTATGTTGTGTAAGCTTTATCAAACGAAATTTTACTCTGAGCTCTCATCTTGTTGATCTGCCTGGAAATTTAGTCTCTGTTATTATGGGGGATTGGTCCCCCTTTCTTCTTTAAGGGTTGTGCAAAGCCTCACATGATCTGATAAAGAGCAGAATATTCCAGAAAGCCCCTCCATTCTTGGCCCACGTGAGCCATCACTAACGGGCTCTCCATTCTAGTCTTCATGGAGACTTGGAATCAGGAAACACTCTGGCTCCCTCTGCAGTTTTGGGCATTGGATTCTTGGCTTTGCCTGGAGATACAATGCCTACGGGGTACCATATCACTCTCTGAGAATATGTTACCTTATCAAGCTTTAAACCTCAGCAAGAGACCAAGCCTTGAAGCACTGCTGCTCACAGTTTCTGCTGACATCTGTCTTCTCACAGTCGGTGGTAATCTCCCTGTCCTTACCCTCTGATCATTTATGCCTCTCCCCGTTGACCCACAATCTTTTGCCACATATTACTCTAAAAATGTGGTATGAATTCCATGTACAAATAAAGCAGCTTTCATCAACCTTTTCATTGTTAAGGGAAAAGGAGCTTTTGGGCAACAAGGGGCAGGTGGTATAATGGAAAGAATGTCAGATTGAGAGCTATACACACCTGGTCTTAAAATGGGGAATGGCCGCTTAAGGGCAGGAGTATGTCTGAGTATAATTCTCTCACTCCTCAAGTGAGGACAGTAACCCTTACCTGCTCTAGAGGTAATGTTGCTACAGAGGTAATGTGTGCAGTAAATACACCTGGCCCACAACAATTGTTCTCTCATTATTAGATTACTGATGGTTGACATGGGACTGGGTGGACCGTTATGAATAAGGAATGAATTTCTATGAGTCTTTATACGATACCCTCAACCAAGAGAGCTCTGTGATTTAGAGTGTGTGAGCCTAATTCCCCGTCTTCTTATGACATCTTTTTTTCCATTCTATCATTCAACAAATGTTTATTACTTAAGATAAATCATATACTTTGCTATAGTCCATAATTTTAATAATATAAGCTTACATATCCTGTCACAGAGTTTATATTGAGATGTGTGTTGGGAGGAGGGCAGCCAATGAAAATGAAGTGTGGTGAATGCTAAGACAGATGTTGTAGAAGGGGACCTTGTATACACAGGAACATCAGCCCAAGCCTGAGTGACGGAGAGTAGGCAAAGAGATCACCATCTTCTGCTTTGTTAATTAATAAACTATTTTTCACTTAGCTTTCTTTTGAACAAAAGGATCCACAGTTACTTGGCTCTGCTAGTCACACTTTAGAACACAAGAAGCGCTGTTGCTAAAATTCTATCCCCTTGATTAATTTACGTTTAGGTGCATCAGGTTAAAAAAAAAAAAAGGCTCTGATGCCCACACTGACAGTGTCTCCTATCCTTCCTTCTCTAAATTTGCCTGTTAAAAAGGTTAAGACAGTGATACTCATTCATTTTTCTTCTTTTTTTTTCTTGTTTAAGCTGGGAATATTGTCTTCAAACAAAATTCTTGTTGGGATATTAAATATTGAAAACAGGAAAAAACACACACACACACACACACAAAAAAAAACAGATGTGTTCCCATTAATCAAGAGCTTCTCAAAATCTCCCCACCCTCTCCCTACTACTCTTTCCCAACACTTGAGAAATTCCCTCTACAGAACCCCAGTTTAGCTCAGATAAAGTAATATAGGCCTAGGGAGATGCCAGGGTTTCTGGAAGGGAACTATGGTGAAGACATGATTCAGAATTTCCTAAACTTAAAATTCAGAAGGATGGTCAAGATGATATTTCAAGTCATTTTCAATGGTAAGTGTTCATGGATAAATGGGGCTTTATTGAGATCTGAGCACCTTTTATTCAGAACAGTTTTTCTTTGTATTTCAATGATGTTTGTTTTCTAGGCCACGAAGATTAACAACCTGCCAATGCCACATGGAAAACAATTATAAAATGTTTCATAACAGAATATGAAGAAAGGGTATGGCGACATGGTCCTCCCAACCTTATTCTTGATGAAGAACAATGAACTCCGTGTTTTCTCTTGCTCTTGTTTTTCAAGATTCAAAGTCTCTCTCTTTCCATATATATATAAATAGGGACTCGAAAAGGTCAGTATTCAGTAAAAGGGGAAATATTTTATGGAACTCTTGGGAGAAAGAGAGAGAGAGAGAGACAGCAAGAAAGAAATTTTCCAAGTGGCTGTACGGATGAGATATTATTGTGTGGTGTACATGCTTACAGCTGGTAGTAATCACTCCTCAACATTATACAGTTATTTCCCGGTATCAAATGTGAACACATGTGAGCCTTTTCCTTCAAGGGCACTTTTTATTCGTGTTCTTGAATATAGGTTATCATTGTGAACCTAACCCACTTTTATTAGAGTCTGTTTTTAATCAAATGAAAGGTCTTTACTGGAGAATATTTCTTGTGGGTTAAAAAAAAGAAAATGAACCCATTGAAAAATTAATAACAGAAATTCCTTTGATAATTCATTTTTGAAAACATGGCTTTGGTAATGTGTGCCTTTAGAGGCTGTTGTGTATTCGCAATGCCATACATATCTGTCTACAGTAATGCAGAGTTAGCAGCTCAAGAAAGTAGTTCTTTTGGAGGAAGCCTATCATCTCTCTTATATTAAAATAATCTTAATTAGCTCCAAGGTAAAGGGTACTTTGGCCTCACTTGTATCTATTTTCAGAAAATCTAAAAACAGTTCTTGAAGATATACTTCAATATGATGTCATCATGATTGTGGCAGGCTAAAAAAAATGGTCCCCGAAAGGTATATTCACCGTCTAATCCGTGGAATCTGTGAATATTACCTTATATCCTTATGTCATAAAAGATGTGCTTACGTTAAAGATCATGAGAGAAGGTGCTTAGCCTGGATTATCTAGTGAGCCCTACATGCCATCACAAGTGTTCCTATACAAAAGAGGTAGAAGGATATAAGACAAAGACACACAGAGGAGAAGATGATACAAAGACAGAGCAGAGAGATGCAGCCACAAGCCAAGGAATGCTGACAGCCACCAAAGGCTGAAAGAGACGGGAATGGATTTCCTCCTAGAGCTGCTGGAGGGTGTGCAGACCTGACTAAATCCTGATTTCAAGCTTCTGGTCTCCAGACTAAAACCCCGAGTATGTGCTAATTGTTACAACAGCCACAGGGAACAAAATACGGTTATGTAAAATCTGGGCCTGTGGTTAAAATTCCAGGTTGCTCTTGCCATCTGAATTGCTGGATATTCTCTTTCTCTATATATTTTCATTCGTGTATGTATGTGTATGCCCCAGAAATGATATTAAGCCATATAGGATTCATGATTAATTAATGTTAGGCATGTCTCTTGCTTTCATGGAGTTTACATATGGACGAAAGAGTAAATAAACAAATAAATAAACTGCAAAACAGTGAGAAAATGTTTATCCATTGTACATAAAGACTTTGTTCTTTTGATCAAGTTTCATAATAGCAATTATTTTATGGAATTCTTTAAAATGATTTAACACAAATAAAGTATTGATTGAAATACATACACACAGCATTTCTGTGTGTGTGTGTGTGCACATATATAACAAGCACATATCTGAGATTCTTAGTATAATTGTTGTTTTTTCACTCAAACGGGAAAAAAGAAACCTAATTACGGTAGTGTAAATTCACAACAGTTCTAGTGCTCTAACATTAAGCGTAGTAGTGATTGTAGAATATGAAAGCAGGAATTCGAATTATATTCCCTAATGCCAAATTTATCAACTTTTCCTGTGCCACCTAAAACTACACGCCAAATTCTAAGGAATACCTTAGAGCTTAGAATTGACTTCTCGCTTTAAGTTTCAAGTCCTAACATCTTTTCTTTGTAATGTAGAATGTTTAGGAAGAACTTCAAATGATTGTTTCATTGCTAGGTTGTCAACAAGCATGTTCTGTGCATTCATTCATTATGTTAAGAGTTGGAAAATATAGGAAAATCAGGTTGAAAGCCTGACAGAGGAAAGCTGATGAAGAAGAGGGATATTGAAACAGACTCCTTTCTTTGTAGGGCATCTTATGGAATCAGATGAACCACAGGAAATTGTGAACACTTAATTATTTTTGGCCTACAAAAAACTGATTCCATATCATTCAGCACAATCATTTGTGGAGATTTGGCAGCTCACTGGTGAATTTAATTTGACGCAGTGTCGGGTGCCAAACCCGGTAAATTTATTCAGGCTAGTTTTCAGTATGTTTCAATCACATTCACCAGAAATGAGTGGTTCTATTTTTTTCCCATAGGTCCATATAAACTAAACTGGATTTTTGCAAACACCTCTGAGAAATATTCAACTCCTATTAAGCTGCAGTTTTAGTAAAAGAAGAAATTCTTCTCACTCAATTCAGTTCCTTAATACTCTAGACCAGGGATTGATAAACTTTTCCTGCAAAGTGCCAGATAACAAATATTTTAGATTTGCAGGTCATATGGTCTCAGTTGCAACTACTCAGCCATTACAGTGCAAAGGAGTTGCAGATAATATATAAGTAAATGAGCATGGCTGGATTTCAATAAAGCTTTATTTATTTACACTAAAATTTGAATTGAAAAATTTTGATATTTAATATTCTTGACTATTTTTGTTTTGATAGTTTTCTCAATAGTTAAAATATGTAAAATCCATTCTTAGTTAATGGACCATTAACTAAGAATGGACCACTATATACAAAAAAAAAATAACGCATACAGAGTTGCCATTAGCCTGTGGGCTATCGTTTGTTGATGCCTGCTCTGAAAGCACACCAGTCACAATGGGTAGGAAACTGTTTGTGATATTCGTTTGGGTCCATGAAGCATTAAGCCCAATGAAGAGCGAAGAGAATCCTTCAAGATTAAATTTCCCAGAATCCTACAATTTTAAATTTCTATGCAGGAGGGCTGCCACCAGTGCCATTATTCTAATATTTAGCGGGTCTCTCAGGAGATATTCTCAGCAGTACTGTACACTAACTGGGAAAAAGGTAACTGAATCAGAGAGGAAACTAAAGCAAGGGAAATTTCATTTCCTTTCTAGCAGAGAAATACCAGGCAGTGCCGGTTTTTTTCTCTTCCATTCATCAACACCTGTTCCAGATGAGGGTAGCGCTTTGAGTGTCAAACATAACAGACCACTGGGCATCCCCATTGAGATCCAAGGACTTCATCATGAGCTGGTTTCCTCATTTTGGAAGTCCTAAACGAGATTAACCTGCCTCTTTCTTTTCCTCTGTCCTTTTAACTATTAATATCTACTGAACAATCTTTCATTTTGCCAGCTATAATCACAAACAGCCACAAGATTGGACAGTTTATGCCCCTAACGTACAAAGGTTTCATTCAATGATTGATTTCATGTCTGAAAAAAAAGGAAAAAAGAGAGAGATTACCTACAAGGGGTAAGTAATTGGGTGTGAGCAATCCCTGTTCTTCAGGAAAATGAACACTTCATTTTGAGCTGGAGAGGGGCCAACCCAACAGCGATTTGAGAACACTTTTTTTTTCATCCTCTCCTTCCTTAGCGAACTGCTCTTTCCACACTAGATAACTGAAGTTTTTGCTTTCATACCGGCCTGAAAATCAAGCCATTTACACATCTATGCCACTTTACAGAGATGGTTGGAGAGAGAAGGCAACAGTGTTATTTCATCCAACCTTAAAGAAAATAAAGTGATTTCAGTAGGGTAGATAAAGTCCTCTAAGTCACACTTGAATCTTTTATCTTTAATGTGTAAAAATTCTGGGCAAGAATTATTGGTTTGAGAATTTGGTGAGTGATGGCTGTTAATATGTGGAGTCATTGTTTTTTTTGCCATAGTGGTTGGTTGTAGATTTCTATATAGTATGAATTTTTGAAGCTAAAATGCCTGGTTTGATTAAAAGCTTCATAATTTACTTTGAATGAGTTTCTTTACTTCCCTGTGCCTCAGTTTCTTCATCTGTAGAATGGGGTAATAATAACAAGCTGTTCTGAGAACAAATGAGTTAACTCATGTTCTTTGTATGGTTTGCCTCATTTAATTATTATTGTCCCAGATATCAATATCTCTATTAGCTGAATTCCACTCACTGAGTACACTCTGTTAGGAAGGTAAGGATACATATTAGCCTTTAGAAAACCCAGCGTCTACTTAACACGTGTTGCTTTTCTACTTAAATCCTATACCCTAGTCCCAGAAATGACTTTCATCCCAAAAAGCTATGTTCTCTCCATTTCTGTGCCTTTAGACATATGAATATACTAGTCCATCACCTTAGAAATGCACTTTCCTTTCTTCAGCTTGCCTGAAGAACTAATTTCCAGATGCTTCAATAGCTTTTCTTTGAGAAAGACATCTGCAGCCTTTGTCTTTTGTTCTCCATTCTAAGTCAGGGGCTGTAATGCTGACATCTACTAGAGCCCTTAAACATAATCTATTTATATGCTCTCAAGTTTTCTATAGTGTGACCTCTTCTAAGAAAGCATTGTTTTTTCTTTGCTTTCATCCCTTAGCTTAACATGAAGTGAGAAATAAGAAGTGAGTCTTATTACCATAATTGACCAGCAAAAAAGGATTTAATATGATAGATAAGATTAGAATTTTAGAAATAAGCTTGGAGAGGTTTTCTCTTTTCACTCTTAGTCATGTACACTTAATTGGGGGCAAACAAACAAACAAAAAATCCCAAACCAATAAAACACAACTACAGCCAGGAAGAGACAGGCAATAAATATGTACTGGTTGTACAACTAGTCCATGATTCCTGTGTTCTTTCAGATTCAGCTTTATTATATTGGTCCTGTACTTTCTCTGTTACTGTCTTCAGTTCTGTCACATGCCTGAGTTTGTGTCACAAGAAACTGAAATGAGCCGAGGGAAATGTAAATATCAGATAGCTTCTGGGTACAACAACTTCTTGGAAGGTCATAATTGTTTTATCAGGAGACAACCAAGAGGCAGCATGAGTAACAAATTAGGTAATGTGAATAGAAAATTAAACCAGAGAATGCATACTTGTCCCTATAACACAGACAAGTCAAATTTCTTAGCTGTGTTACTTGCATCATAGCAGGAATATCTATGAATTGCAATGAAGACTACATTGGACCAGAAACGTGGGTTCTCATCCTGAGGTTGCCACTTCCCAGCTATTTTAGTTGTGGAACGACGTCCTTTTATTCCCAGTTTTCTCATTTGTACAACAGAGTTGGTTATACTAAGATCTGATATGCTTTTTATTTATCCACCAGCATGTCTAGCTAAACATGGGGTCAGCTCTTTGATAAAACCCCTGACTCCTACCCAGAGCTTTCCCCAGCTAAATCCTTTGTTCCTATCCTGCATCTGTGGGGGACTCATTCTGCTTGGGGAGCTGTGGTGTATCAAATGTGGGGGAAAGCAATTCAGTAAATGGATTCGCTTTTAATTTTAAAAAGCCCATATGAAACATAAAGAACATCCTGGATATAGGCAGGCATTCTCTAGGACACCCTCTGAATTTTTAATTTGGATCCATTCCATTCCCTTAATCAAGCACCTACAGGGTGGGATCTATAATAATCACTCCTCAGAAGAAAGTTCCCTAGCGCTTGTTTCTGGCTCTGTTAAAAAAACGTAGTCCATTGCAGCTTATCCCACTGTGCTTCTGTAACTGACAGAGTGCTACAAAGCAGTCGTGTGAGCCCTGGACAATTATCCAATCCCAAGCCACTGGTGGGATTCAGTTCCAGAAATGGGCTCAAATGAATTTAATTGACAAGTTTCCCATCTTCTGATAGAGAACGACTTGTTCTTGCTGAATGCAGTGTTCTTTGCCCTCCCACCCCTTAATCCTGGGCCCCAGAAGCCTAGGCGTGCTGAAGAAAGCATTCATAGATTAAAAGAGAGGACATTTGTATGTATTTGATTAAATGTACATCTTAGAACCAGCCTTATTCTTTCTGTTGATTAGGGGTTCTGCTCCTTTCCTTTCTCTGCATTCACACTTCCTGTCTCCTTCCGGGTCCGCTATGCTCGTATATCTGTCGCTCTCATTAGTCACCATTACATCTTCTGCCCCCATCCTGAAACATCCATTAAGTTTCCAGTTCTGAGCTCTACTCTGTACTCTGCTGTGTGAATCATTCAATAATTTAATTGAGGTTAAACTGTCAATAGTAAATAAGATTGTAAGGCATCGCATTTCCTAAAGGTCAATATCATTTTAATGAGGATAACATACAGCTATAATCCATGAGGTAGTATTTGCTAACATTAAACAATCAGATTGGCAGGTCTACATTCTGCCTTCAATAAACTTGGCCTTGCCCTGTGTTTTTCTCCAGTGACCTGAGGCCTTCATGATTTCAGAGCTATGTGGATGACCATCTCCTAGTGCAGACATTTACTTCCATGTCAGGGAAGGAATTTTTACGGAAAAAAGTTTATCATGTAAAATCACTCACGACGACGATAAATTGTCCAAAGACAAGATCTCAAATCTATCTTCCATCTTATCATTGCTTTCCTCTCTGCCCTCACCCCTCCATTTCTGCAATTTCTTGGCACTGTGTTCTATTAAAGCATTCCTTGCACTGAATGTTTTGAGAGAGGGAGGACGAGTCATTCCAATATGGCTTCCAATATTGTCAAGGAGTTAAATTGTCCCTACGCATCCTCACTTCTCTGTTCTCTTGGTGACCATCAAAATTATTGACAAATGTCCGCTGAGAGCATCATCATCCAATTGGCTAGAATCGGAGAGATAGACTAAACAAAAATAAAACATTGCATTTGGAGGCCTCAACCTTATTTTGAAACTTTCAAAATGAATTCATTTGGATAAGATGTTTCTTTTAAAAATACCTTATATGCTCTGTTCATCCTGTAGGGTATCAAACTTCTTATTACTCCTCGAGAGAAACAGAGATACAATTTCAAGCTTCAGTTTACTCATAAGGGATTCAAATCACCAGATAGCAAAGGAATTGATTCAAATATATTTGGCAGAAAAGAAAGCCTTTGTAACCCACCTCCCCCATGTGTCTGCAGTTGCGAAACCACCTCTCTTGAATGAATGGGAGGACTCCCTCCCTTGCAAATGAGACACCATCATGGTGACGTCTGGATTGGATGAAATATTCCAAATGAATGTTCACTCCCTGTCTGAAGCAGAAGTAGGAGCATGGTCAGATTGTAAACACTTAGTACAGGAGAAAAGTCCAGAGATCCTTGGAGTCCCTAGTCAACTTTTGAAAATTCACTGTCAGGCCACCATACAACTGATAGGCAAAGTGGGGAAGTGCATGTAAGTTCCTTTTTATTACTCTGGACTTGAGCCCTTTCCCTTTTGCTAGTTGACTTCTGTAGAAAAAAATGGGGAAAAAATGTGTAACAGCAAAGGGACCACACCCGGACATTTGGTTTCACCAGAATTTCATAGCCAACTTGGGACGGGTGAAAAATACAATTTCATGTCTAGTTACATCTGGATTGTTTTGTGGCAATTTGTCCTTATGTGGCAAATAAATAATAGGGATGTGAGAAGCAACATGTCTGTTGTTTTTGACTTTTAAGATGACACATACAAAATAAACCAACATTTTGGTCGGCATGAACTTTATCAGGGTCAATTACTCTTGTTTCCCAGGGGAAGCTTAAATAACACATTCACAACTAGACCTTTAGCCTTCACTACAGACTGTCACGATTTCCTCAGCCTTTGAAAAAATACATGTTTCTCTATCAATCTACCTTATTTTCTTTAACATATTGATGGGACTGGGTAATTTCTGCGTAGGCTCCAGACTTAGCACATAACAACATGGTTAAGAAGCATATGTGTAATTAAATTCTTCACCTTAATTAATCATGTAAAAGATAGTGACCATTTACACTCTCCCTCCTTGGTCTGGTTTGAATGAAAATTCCAACTCAATTAATATTCATTTATTAGAAGTTTTGTTTAAAGTCTTGGACTCTCCCTAAGAAAGTTGAGGTTTGAGAAACTAGGTCCAGATACCATCATTCCTTTTTCTAAAATTCAAGATTCACATAACCAGGTAGCTGGTTGTTTTGTGGCAGTTTGTCCTTATGTGGCAAACAAATAATTGAGATGTGGGAAGTAACATTTCTGTAATCCAGGTAACAAGAATACTGTTTTTCCAATTTCTAAAAGGGCCAAAAATTAGAGAACAGGGAAAATATCCATTCCCAAGTGATCAATCACAACCAAAATGACAAATAATGAATAAGGAAACCATTTGCAAGATTTGTTTACAATAGATCAACTTTAACTCTATGAAATAAATAAACAAACAGTATTTGAAATATTACTAGTATTTGAAATATTAATAGCAATATCAACATTGTCATTGGCTCTATGAAATTCGATGCCTCCTGAGTACAACCAATGCTAGACATGAGGCATCTAAATTATCAGTCTTGGTCCTTATCTTATAAAAGCACTTAGTTAGAAAGATGAAACAAAGACTGGCACAATATGAGTTCTCAGTGAATCACTGAGTCACAAAATGCTGTGGGAATTCAGACAGGGGAAAATATTGTGGTGTGACAACCAAAATAAGGAGATAGGACTAGAGTTGGGCTTTGATTCTTTGGACTTTGTAAAGAAGAGAGGAAGAGGGAATCTTCCAAGCAGGTGGGCCCAGAGAGCAAAGCTTTGGAGACTACAATGAGCACAACATATTAGGGAGACAATTAACAACTCGGTTTGATGTGTGAGAGAGGTCAGTGGAGATAAAGGGAAGGAGACAGAGACCCATCTCTAGATGGGAGCTGTGTCTAAGAATATTGGAGCCATATTTTAGAATGACCACATTGTCTATTGTGACATTAACCTTTGCTGACTTCTTTTTTTTTTAAATTAAAGTTTATTGGTGTGAAAATGGTTAGTAAAGTTACATAGGTTTCAGGTGTACAATTCTGTAATACATCATTGTAGTGCAGGGGATCCTGCCGACTTCGCCATGTGTCACGCAGGACGGCCTGCAGGGTGTCAGGCGGGGTATCCTGCCGACTACGCCAAGTGTCGTGCGGGGCGTCCGGCGGGGTCTCTGGTCCCACTCCCCACATAAGAACGCAGAACATGGTGAGGCCAAACAGGAACACCCACGGAGCCATAGGTAGGGGAGTCACACCACTATACTCTCACTGGCGGCTGGGTTGGAGAAACAGGAAACAGGAGCAACACAATTCTCAACCCTCACTGTGCCGCTTGCAGGCTCAGCCACCATCTTCTTGCTAGCTCCCCCTTTTTTTCTGCTAGCGTAACCACAGCAGTTATATTCGTGGCCAATGGCTCACTGGTTACAGCTGACGGCCAACTAGCCACAGCTGCTGGCCATTTGATCACAGTTGATGGCCATTTACTACCTGAGCCAGCACCTTTCTATGTGAGGCCGAGAGCCTGGAAACTGCTTTTTGGGGCTCTGTCCCCACAATCATGTATATATTACATTGTGTGTAATATGTATATATTACACCCAGAGTCAGTCCACCTTCCATTACCATATATTTGATCCCGTTTACCCTCATCTACCATGCCCTGTTCCCCCTTACCCTCTGGTAACCACTAAACTATTGTCTATGTCAATGAGTTTTTGTTTGTTTATTTGTTTGTCTCGTTCCCTTGTTGTTTTCAGTTTTATATCCCACATATCTGTGAAATGATATGGTTCTTGCCTTTTTCTATCTGACTTACTTTGCTTTTTTGCTGACTTCTTTTGCAGCCTATTCTATTCTTATTTATCTTGCATGCTACCACTGCCATTACACTCACCTTTTAAAAGCTGTTTTAACAGTGGTATTTCCCTCAAAAGCCTTCAATGAATCCCCGTTTCCTTCTGAACAAAGTACTGTTTTCAGAATATGAAAACAGTACTTTGCCATTTCCTTCTGAACAAACTCTTAATTTCAATCCACTTTTGCAATGTGTTTAAACTATGCTAGACCCAAACTTGCTGTTCCCTATAAATATATTTACTTTTCTGCTTTTATTGTTTTTGCTAATGTTTTTTTCTTCCACCTAGAATGCTATTTATTTATACTTTTGATGGCTAAAATGTTAGCTATTCTTAAAGACCGAACTAAAAAAGAAAGTGCTTCATTACCAAAAACTCCTCAATGTACTTCCAATTTGAAAAAAAAAAAACACTATTCTCTCACTTACTATGATAGCATCTTTTTCCTCCCTTAGAGCACTTTTTACTTTTCCTTAACATTTCAGTTCTCTGAGTACACATCTTTATCCCTCTTATTCGAGTTGAGGACAGAGATGTTCTTCAACTTTATTTTTACTAGTAACTACACAGAATGCTTTGCTTAAAGCAGAGGCGCCTTCATGTCTGTTCAAATAATAAATGAAGGCTATTGTGGATAGATGGAAACAGTTGCAATGGATGATAGAACAATAAGGTGGATCTGTATTTTAAAGACATTAATCCTGTAGCATTGCTGGAAATGTTGATAATTTTTGAAGCTGGTTCATTGATACCTATTACATATTCATTACATATTCTTTCATCTTTTGCCTATATTTTGAAAATTTCTGTAATGTAAAGAATAAAGAAAATAAATATAAAATAAATAGATGTAATAAATATAAAATAAATATAAAATAAATAGAGGTATATATATATATATATATATATATATATATATATATATATATATATATATACCAACTCTTTTAACAGTCATTAATTCAGTGCCTGATAGGTACTAAGAGTGTTTTAGACAGTAGGGCTATAGTGATGAAGTTTGAATTCTAGTAGGAAACAGCAGGCTTTATAAAATAAACCAGCAAAATAGACAAGAAAAAATACATCCTACGTAGAAGCTGGAAATAGGGTGATGTGAGAAAGAGGGAAGGAACGTATAACTAGTTTATGTGGGGTGGTAAAGGAAGATCTGAATGACAAGAATTAGAGTCAGGGGAAGAACATTCCTGCCAGAGGACACAGCTACATACAACAAATGACTTAAAGCAGAAATGGGCCTGACATGCTCAAATAACTGGAAAAAGACCACTGATTGGGAGTGTATGAGGAGAAAAAGAGGAACTATGAGATGAAGTCAGAAAGACAGGAGCCAGATCATTTAGACCCTCAGAGGAATAACGATAAGGAGGTTGGATCTATCCTAAGTAAGTGTGACTGGAGGGTTTCAATTTATAAATAAAGATCAGTGTTATCGTCATGAAGAGTTCTCTGTAAAGCAGTACTTTGAAATATATGCTCCTATCTACATATAAGGAACAGTTTAAGCATGTAGGTAAGGTTCATTACTTTTGATTAAAAGCATTAAAATGAAAGACAAAAGTCTATTTTTATGTTATACATAAGTCTAAGTATTGGATGAAAGGAGAGAATTAGGAAAAATTAATACATGGGAAATAAAGTACATAAATGGTTATGCTTTGTGGTTCCACAGTCATGTGGTAGAATTGCAAGTAACAACCTCAAAAAACAATGATCAACCATTTTAAGACATGGTTATCGTTGCCAAAGAAATTGTCCTGAAATGACAACATTAGTGGTTACCTAGAATCTTCTGAGCTCATTGTGATATTGGGTCAAATAATGGGTCACTATTGTTGAATGACCTCTACGGAGCAAGCCCACTCAACGTCCATGAGTTAAGGACAAATAGTTGGATGAAAAAAGAAAATTTTAGCTCAATGTACAGATGTTTCATCAACGTAACACCAACCAAGCAGATATTGTGAAACAAGCTACATACTCCAAAGTTCTCAAGAAGTTGTAGTCACTGGATTTCCAGGAAAAAGGTACATTTTAAGTTAATAGCCTTATGTAGACTGGACTAAGCAGTGGGAACTTCAAATAAAAAGAAATGTCCCTTGTGATTCCTGTTATGTCATTTCAGATTTTTAAAATTGAAGCATTTCCTGTTTAGTAATTCTTTGATCTATATTTCCATTGCCACTATCATCATCCATTTCTTTGTTAACTAATAGAAATCTGTGAAAGTACATGATAAACGACACATAGTATGTGCTGATTTCCCTCCTTTCTTCCTATTATTTGTTTAATTTGGAAAGTCATAGAATATAATGCAGGCAGATGGGCCTGAACTTCTATAACATTTTAACACTTCACTTAATAGGACTATTGATAACCTGGAACTATTTGGGAACGTGTCTGGTCACAACCTAAAATTTTCCACCTGAAATTTGCTGCTTCTTTTTTCTTTTAAACTGAATAGTTAATCCAACTCATCTAATGACCTTTGTTTCATTTGTTAGCAAAGCTTGAATTTATTCATTTACAATTTCTTTTCCGATTTATTGTAGCAATTACTTTCAAGACAAATAGAACTGAATAGAAGAACACTGAAAACAATATTATCAGACTTTATTATAGTAAAAACAAATGAAGATTTCTTTCACCTGATTTCTGTGTATACACTGGGTATGTTCTATGTTCTAACTTAGTTGATTTCCATTTATTATCTTGTTTGCCCTTCAAATGAGAATTACGTAAAAACCCTATCTCCTTTTACCCCAAAATGTTAGTCTAAATTATAAAGAAATTGCTTCAGTTCTCAACTTAACTTTTCTAGTTTGGGTATATCTAATATATAAACAAATGTATTTTAAAAATTCATATGCTCTCTAGTATAATGGTTCTTAACCATAGGCCAGGAATTCTTCAAAAGCATCCTGCCAAATTTTTATCCCTTGATGTATTTATTTTTGCTTTAATATGAGTATATTTCATTAGGGCAATATTTGTTCGTTGTAATGTATAGCTGAAGGGGAAATGGCAGATCACAGTTTTATTAGAAATAGTTAGAAACTATGAAATAGTTTCGTTTCATGAGTACAGAAGAGAGTACTATTTGCCAAAGCAGCATAAACTCCTACTCAAATTGAGATGTATACTGAACAGTGACCAAGTGAATAATTAAATACTTTTATAGACATTCATTCTTTGATTTTCAACTTTAAATTCTTTTGTGTATGTTACTCAAATTCCAGTATTGGAAAAATATTCCAAAAAATGTGGCCCTTTGCTTTATCATACTTTCATTGTCCTACCAAAACTTTGATATTTGACCTCAAAAAGAACATGTAGCCATATAGTCAGTCTTTCTTTAAAGGTAGGCAGTTATTTTATCACTTTAATAAATCATCTTATTACTAAAATCCTAGGAAATTAGGGGTACATTGTTAGAGTTAAGTACAGACCTGTTCTATGCATTAAGAATTTACAGTCATTTTCCTGTTCCATTTCTAAGGACATAATCACATATTCCTGGAATGGTGATTTTTATGCATTCTATATAGACTGTACCCAAAGATACAGCCAAAAGTGGTCATGTTTTCTATTTTTTATGTCCTTCCTTTTTTCCTGGGTTCTTCTCTTTTATATACTTTATGCCTAGTTTATTTGAAAAAATACCTGTGCTACTAATTCCATGATATCATTTGTTTCTCTTAAAATAGAACATTTATGTTCCCACCAGGACAATCAAAATTTTCCTTTTATTATTTTTATCTGCTGAGAGAATGGATTTCTTCAATTTAATTTTCAGATGATGATTACATCTTCAGTTACAAAACCACTAACCCGAATTGCCACTATTTTTTGAGCATACTATGCCACACTGCGCTGCACTGTGTGCTAGGCCTCTTACATCCTTTCCTCTTATAATATAGATTTTGTTCTTCTATTTTACATCAGAGGGAACTTGCTCCAAGAGGGGAAGTGACTCACCTCAGATCAGAAAGTGGGTAAATGGAATTGGCATTAAGGATTGTCCTGCTTCATAGCCTATACTCTTTAAAGTATAACATACTGTTTACCTGTAACTTGATATGAGTAGATAACAATCTATTGTGTGCATGTGTGCTCTACCATATCCCTCATTGGATGACAAGATTCTATTAGATTCTATCGAGTCGACGCAAATTATGCATTTCAGGAAAGATACTTAACTCTGCAAAAAGTCTCTTCCAGTTATAAATTCTGTGATAACATAAACCATGAAAATTTTAGCCACATGTAATCCCATGCTGCAGGTTATTATTATTATTATTATTATATTATTATTTGGTGAAATATATCAACTAAGTATCTCTATCAATTTTTTTTTTACGTATCTTTGTTTACCACATGTTCACCTATATGACCAGTGATATTTTAAAGGTATTTAAAGATAACTACTGCCAAGATGGTTATTTCCCACTGAATGTTATGTTTACTTGTACTGAGAAAATAGGTGGCATGGGAACACTCCAAGGCAAAGATCTAAAACAGAGACAAGAGACTTGTGATATATTTGATTTTCTTGAAATTCAAGCATCTTAGCTATTGTGAAATAAGCTTACCCATTTTGCACTTTTTAATCTAAAGTCAAAATGGAAAAATCTTCCCTTATACTTGATTGATTAGGTTTCAAATAGTTTTATACAAATTCTCTATATTTCTAAAATCAAATGACAATGTTCAGCGTGAGATAATTTCTCTTTAGTGTGCATACAAAATATATAATTTACAACACACAATTAATTATAACAGTTAAACAATTAAATATATAATAGATAATTACATAGGTAAAGTTAAAAAAATATTCAATGACGAGTAAAAAATACATAACACACACAGTGGCTCAAGTAAAAGTTTAAAAAAATTAAATTTGAAGATTTAGTCTGGTACTTTTCTTATGGATGATTCTTTTTACTAACTACTATTAAATTTTTTTCTTTATATTTTCACTTTATATTAAATTAAATCAAATGCATTTTTAAATATTTTAACTAAAATATTTTCTACTTTTCTAAGTTTGAAGGTTTTTAGTACAAACATATAACCCTTGGGTTATATCTATGCCTGTGTGGCAGCTTTTTACAAACAAGTCTTGCATAGCCTGGACTTCTGCCTATAGTTTGCTCAATATTTGGGTAAGGGTCTTATCTTCTAATAATAGGCTCAGTCAAGCCATTTTGCATTGTAGTGATTTTGGATCTGCAGTGAGTGACCAGAAGGGCAAACGGCTCTATAGTCATTAATTGTTTTAAATAAGTTCTGTTCTAGGTAAATAGAATTATTTTCAGGTGACATAGACAGATATATTACTTGATATATAATTATAAAAACAACTAAACACACCAAAAAAGAATTTATGTGATTAATCCTACCATTTGTATAAATGGTAAAATTTATGAATGGATGTATAAACCATAATTTTTTTTTTTTTAATAAATGATGAATACCATAAACTCACCATTCTTAGTCAGGTTAAGACTGTAATTACGTAATAAATAAGGCAACTCAAGAATCATTATATACTCTTTTTCTGGGTATTACCTTAAGTCCTGGCCTTTTTCTCTACAAAGCTCTCATTGTTTCATTTTTCTGGGTGCAGAGCTTCTCCAAGAATAAAATAAAAATTATCTCAACTCACTGACTATTTATTTCCAGACTTCTAACTAGAGAGGATGTAGTAAAAAAAAAAGAAAATTATTGAACACATGGTTTTAATAATGAATAACTTGAAAGACATCATACAACATCAAGAACAAATAGAAATATCTCATTTTGCTAATTAACTAGATTTCAGAAAGATTCACTACTACGTCTTTAAATGTAGATTTGGGCCACAACATTGACCTATATATATATATTTTTTAAAAGTGACAAGATTAGATTTTTAAAAAGTAATTTTAAAACTTTACAGAAGAAAATTTAGGGAAAAATTTTTTTTTAAAAAACCAATCATACATTGATTGAACAAATTATAATGTAAACATAGACTACTTGGACACTGTCAAAAAGGAGGTAGTTCTATATATCCTTAAAAGGAATGATATTTATAATACAGATGGTGCCAAAAAAAGTCTACACTTTTTAAGAAAGGATAAAACTATTGAAATTACACTGATGGTAACCACTTTGAGCACCTCTTGTAATTGCAGAAGGCAAATGTGACTTGCATTCATCTTTTATTATCGGTATATATTGAATATTACAATTTTAATACAGTTGTTTCTTTCTTAAAATGTGTAGACATTTTTTGGCACCCTCTGTATTAGCATGAATAAAAACAAATAAATTTAAGAAAGTTTAGTGTGAATACTACTCTTTCAATTTCCCAGACTACAACCTTGAAATCCTCCTTGACTCTTCTCTTTTTTTCTTTTTCTCTCACATCCTGCTTTCAATTCTTTAGGAAATACTTTTGGTTCTACTTTCAAACTATGACACTATCTCTCCTATGCAATAGGCTCATCACAGTTCTTGCTCTTACCTTTGCCTCCCTTCAGTGTGCTCTCAACACAGCAGAGTAATTTCATTACGTCAGTCATGGTTGCTTTTTTGTTCAACCCTCAGTGTCTCCCACCTCGTGTAAAATGAAAGCCAAAGTCCTTATAATGGACTCTACAGGTACCCATAATCTCAGCTCCTATTACCTTTGCCTTCATCTCCTCCACTCCACTCTTGCTCCATTCATGTCCTTACTTTTCCTAGAACATACTAGGCATTCCACCTTAAATCTGTTTCACATACCTCGAATGATCTTCTTCCAGATATCCATGTGGCTGACTTGCTCATTCCCTTTCAAGTATTTTCTCAAATGTCATCTTTTTCATAATTGAAAACTTGAAAAGAAAATTATGTAGCCAGCATTGTTTCTGCAATAAGGTAGATGTTTTGAATGACCCATTGAAAGAAATTCACTTAGTCCAACTTAATGAAGTTGTATCCTTCCAGGAATGACACAAACACTGGCGGCACATACTGCGGCCCTATTTCCGGATCAGACTGTTCGGGTTTCAGCAGACGCGGGAAGAATGAGAACCCTGGCCGAATTTTCTCGGAGGGTTCCAGTAGAGCTGCTGGTAACCCATCTTGCTCTCTCTGATGCAATGAGCAAAAAGTTCTCAAGTGTCATCTTTTCAATGAAGCCTACCCCAACTGCCCTGTTTTAAAATCGCAAACCATATCCCAGCTTCATCCTTAGCATTCTCCGGTTCCCTTACCCTATTCTATTTATTTTTTCCCCTAGGCTGTAGTACTTCCTAACGTGCTATTCGTACCTCGTCAGTATAGTTATTATTTATTGTGTATTTCCCTCTAAAGAATGTAAGCTTCACAAAACAACGGGTCTTTGTCCATTTTGTTTACTCCTATATTCCAAGTATCTAGAACAGTGCCTGGAATATAGAATGTACTGACCAAATATTTGTAAAACAATTTAAAAAAATTTTTTGGGGGGGTGGGTGGGAATAGTGTGTTTTTTCTAGGACCCATCAGCTCCAAGTTGTTGTCTTTCAATCTAGTTGCCATTTTCAATCTTAGTTGCAGGGGGCGTAGCCCACCATTCTATGCAGGAATTGAACCTGCAACCTTGTTGTTGAGAGCTCAAGCTCTAACCAACTGAACCATCCGGCTGCCCAGTAAAAAAATTTTTAAGTAACATAGAACTTAACCACAAGGGACATATATCAACTGTTAGTAAAGAATATGACTGGAAAATATGGAGGGGTGGGTAGGGTTTTTACCCTTTACTTTCTATACATCTGTAATATAAGAATTTTGAAACCAATATCACCTTTATAATAACAATGCATAACTAGAAACAAAAGAAAAGAAAAGCCATTCTTAATTCTACTATTCTAACACATTCAGTACTGATTTTTCTCTATGCAATAAAATGGACATGTAAACAAACTTAGATTAAAACACTTTTGCAGGGCCTGCCTGGTGGCTCAGGTGGTTAGAGCTCCATGCTCCGAACTCCGAAGGCTTCCGGTTCGATTCCCACATGGCAGTGGACTCTCAACCACAAGACTGACAGTTCAATTCCTCGAGTCCCGCAAGGGATAGTGGGCTGTGCCCCCTGCAACTAGAAAATGGCAACTGGACCTGGAGCTGAGCTGCGCCCTCCACAACTAAGACTGAAAGGACAACAACTTGAAGCTGAATGGCACCCTCCACAACTAAGATTGAAAGGACAACAACTTGACTTGGGGGTGGGGGGAAAGGCCTGGAAGTACACACTGTTCCCCAATAAAGTCCTGTTCCCCTTCCCCAATAAAATCTTTAAAAAAAAAACAAACAACACACTTTTGCAGCTACATCTTTTTGGAAACTTTATTCTAATATACTGTTCTAAATTTCTTTTCATAATGAAGGAAAGATTTTTTCCAGTTTTATTCAGATATAATTGACATACATCACTGTATGAGATTTATGTGTATTGCATAAAGGTTTGACTTATATATATTCTGAAATGATTACCACAATAAGTTTAGCTAACGTTTATCATCCCATATAGATACAATAAAAAGAAATGAAATGTTTCTCCTTGTAATGAAAATTCTTAGGATTCACTCTCTTAATAACTTTTCTCTATATCATATAGTACTGGTAACTATAGTCATTATGTTGTATATTACATACCTGGTACTTGCTTATCTTATAACTGGAAGTTTGTACATTTGACCACCTTTCTACAAGTTCCCTTTCCCCTCGACCCTTCACCTCTGGTAAATACAAATCTCATCTGCTTTTCTATGAGTTTGCTGGTTTGTTTGTTTTTAGATCTCATATATCAGTAAGATCATACAGTACTTGTCTTTCTCTGTCTGACTTATTTCACCTAGCATGATGTCTTCAAGGACCATCTATCTATGTTGTCGCAAATGGCAGGATTTCCTCATTTTTTATGGCTAAATAATATTCCAACTTTTTTATCCATTTATTTGTTGATGTATACTTAGATTGTTTCAATGTCTTAGCTGTTGTAAATAATGCTTCTAGGATGTTGGGAGTGCAGATACCTGAGTTAGTGTTTTCATTAAGAAAAGATTCTTGATATGTGTTTCACTATGAGATAAGGAGAATAATTAAAATTCAGATGGAAATTTTTAGTGCCATTCTCCTTTGAGACACATTTACTCATAATTTCTGATGAAACTAAACCTCCACTTGGTATGACCTAAAATACCTGGACGTCTGTGTGACCATATGTACATGAAATTTATGTACGTATTTTTATTTGTAAAGATCATTAGAGTGTATCATCCATGATTTTTTCCCCAAAACACAGCCAGCCTTAAATTTAGGGAAAAAATAGATAGCAGATTGAAAATTTCATAAGAGTCAACCTTTGTCAAAATACGTTTCTATTGGATGTCGTAGTACCCTAAATAAGCAGAAATAAGAAATTCTCTGCAAGGTGACTGTTAAGATTTATCCATGTTTCCTGGAAGAATAAACACTGGAACATAACAGAATTGCATTGCATTCTGATCAAATAAGTAGCAATTTCCTAGCACGGTCTTAAAACAAAAACCAAAAAAAGGTAAATTTTAAGGGGTAGGGAGAATTAGTAGGGAAATATTAAGAGCGTGGAGGGGAGGCAGAGAGGGTGAGGCAAGTGGGAGGGGCTGTGAAAGAGACAGGCAGCTGAAAATCACTGGTTGTAAGGACCTTGTGAAAGGACCCCCAAAATAAATCTACGTTATTATTGCCTTTGCCAGTAACAAATAGAACCACCTCTCTTTCATCCAATCATTCATTCCCTCAGCAAAATTTCATTGAGCACATACAAGCACTGTGGTAGGCAAGAGAGCACATTTATAGAAGATTAAGACACAGCATGTGCCTTTGAAAGGAACTGCATTGGAAATTCAATGAGGTCAAGTGTCTGTTGCTTCCTGCCCCAGAGCAGCTCTTGTCAAGCTCACTTGGAGCTTTCCCTTCATTTCCTGAAGGGACCCAGCCAATCCCAAAGCTGCCAGGAGCATACAGCCGTTTATGCAATCTGACTGCAGACTGCTGGAGCAGCTCACGTGCCCAGCTGCTTGGCCTGCGACTCGGAAGGCAGCTGTGTGAGCCCACAGGCCTTGCTTGGCCACCCAGGAGCTCTCCCCAGAGGAGAAAAGCTGGAGCTACAGCCCACCTGGCTACTGCAGGACATTGAGAGGTCAAGCTGGGAAGGGCCTGGAGTCTACGAACCTTCACCTTCAATACTGAACAGTGCAGGACAGGGCTTTGGTGGTGGCGGTGGTGGTGGTGGGGCAATCTGAAGCCCAAGTTAACAGTGTTATGAACGATGGCTGGCATTTAGCTTCTTGATTTCTGTTGCTTGACAGGGGGAGGAGATTACGAGACGGGCTCTGGACAAACATAAAGCTTAGCTCAGGTAGAAGCTATACAGCTTAACATCTGAGTGACTCTAAGTCAGTTAGGTAACCTCTCTGGGGTTCAGTGGCTGCATCTGTAAAACAGGGAAAATAGTAAAACCGACCTCATAGGGCTATCAAGAGGATTAAAGGAGAAAAACTTATGCCAAGTAATTACTGTATTTCCTAGAATATAGTAAACCCTTGACGTTACTGACCCTTATTTTTATTACCTTTTCCCCCCAATTGGCTAGTTTTTATACCTGCTTTTCTCATTCTCCTGATTTAGCCTCGTGTTTATTTAGCACCCACTTTTTGCCAGATATTTTACAGGATTGTGAAGAATACAAAGGTGAAAGGGCTATTGCTCCTGTACTCTAAAGCTTTCAGACCACGGAGGGAAAAAGAAAGGCACCCAACATTTACTGTGTACCTACTATGTGCTAGGATCTAACATACTAAGTATGCTGCCTCGTGTGACCGCATGAGCGACTGTAAGACTCACATGATTTTACTGTCAAATAAGAATAACAGCTATTTCATTGGGCTTTTCTTAAGATCAAATGCTGAATTTAAGTTACAGTAATGTAACGTGCCTTTCCATCAACTGGGTTGGTTTTCCCCTTACAGATGATTGACTGAGCTGACTAGTAAGATTATAGGCTTAGCAATTTTATGTCTACAGCAGACACCACTTTAAGACACCGTCTGAACACAGTCTCCGAGAGCACATCTTCTACTACTGCAGAAATGACCATTTCCTTTTTCCTTTATTTTTATCAATCATTATTGTTTTATTTCAAGAATCTATTTATATGCCTATGTTCTTTCCCAGAAGCTCTTCTCCACATAGGTGAAGACACTGTCTTATATACCTTAATATTTCAGGGCCTGAGCAGGGAGCCTGCATATTTTAGAAGATTAATATTAAACAAACAAACAAACAAACAAATAAATAAATAAATGGAAACATATAGCACATAAATATTTTTATATAGAGGGTGTCAAAAAATGTATACACATTTTAAGAAAGGAAAAAGTATTAACATATACCGATAACAAAAGATGGATACAAGTCACATTTGACTTCTGCAATTACAAGAGGTGCTCAAAGTGGTTCCCATCAGCGTCCAGATACTTCTGATTATGGCAAACTACTGCTTGAGCAACGCTGACCGAAGTGTTAACATCTATTAAAATGTGTATACAGTTTTTTGGCACACACAATATATACATGTATAAGTTTTCATATTATATATAAATACATAATTTATACATTTATTATAGTTATACATTATGTAACTTATACAATTATATATAAATATGTAACAACATAACTTATGTTCAATATTGTATATAAATATATAATATATATAAAAATGACTATATTTATATATTAAGGAATATATATCTTTCTTAAATGATGGCTGACTTGACTCATTTATTACCTTTTATGGGGTGTTGTTAGATGACAATGAGTGTTGAAAGAATGGATGTGCATCTCGTGTGCATCTTAAATACATTCAAATGTATTCATTCCCATATTAAATTATTTACACAGGACAGAGTGATGTTTGGGAAACTTCAAGGTGAAGATACATAGGTTTAAAGATATATAGATGTATCTTTATGATATAAAATGTCTTAATAAAAAAAAAAATGAAACACTTTTCCTTTTCTTAGATTTTTGCTATTTTGTCCTCATGCTCAGCTGAGTCTTTGAAATGTTTTGTGATTCAAGTAAAGTTTACAGGAAGTTTCTTACCTTCCTGAAGCAGTTTATAAGAACTTAAAAGAGGGTTTTCTCTGCTCCCAACAAAATAAGCTTATCTGTTGATTTATTACACTTTACTCTCTTTTCCTGAAATCTCAATCTCTATTTTAAAAAAATGCAACAACTTTGCCTGTTTTTAATTTTCACTTCCCTGGCAAGCTGTCTTACTTGTTCTTTCCTTTCATTTGTCAGAAATGATATTTTTCGCTCATTCCTCCTCCCTGTCCCTCTCCCCAGCCACCACTGGTTTGTCCCAAATGTCTGCCTCTGTTTTCTCAACTATAGTGCCATGAAATATCTTCCTCCAAACATTTTGACCTCAAACTAAATGAATGTCAGGAGAAGTTCTCATATTCCTCACCCTGTTGTGCATTATCATACTATAGATCCAGGGACTCTGATATACTACAATTTGTTTATAATAATAACCTGCGTATTTAACAAATATTGCTACGTGTACTTGAACGTCTGTGATAGTCTCAAAGGAGACATACAGAACACGTAAAATCTGTTGGCTGTTTGTAAATCTGGCAAAATTTTTATTGGATTGGGTGAATGATACTTATATCTATCTTAAAACTAACTTGGTTTTATTTATTCTTAACTAAATTTTCCAAATAAATATATGCCATTCAGCAAGTAGTCTTTCCAAAAAAGAAAAAAAAGAATAAAAGCTGCTACTTTTGTAAAATTCAGTAAGATATTCTATGTGTCCATAGAGTGCAGGCAAATTTTGCTATGTGATAAATGTGTATTCAGACATTATATGTGTCTGAATTTCGAGTTATTTGCTGTCCCTTAGTCACCTCTTTATCTGTCACTGGAACCTAAAAACACTCTGAACAACATATAGTATAATCAATAACTGTTGAATAAAAGACATTCTTTCACTCAAAAAATTAAGCACCCACTATGTGCTCAATGTGAAAGCAAGCACTGGGAAACAAAGGTGAGTAAAACACAGTCTTTGCTCCCAAGGACTTCACAATCTAATTTGGGAGAGAGAGACAAGTATAATCATAGTGATAAATTGCCTGATAAATGTGTTAAAGTGAACAAATCCTAGATTTAATTGGTCTAGGCGTGCATCTAGATCTGGGTAGGTTTTAAAAGATAAATTGTAGTTTTTCCAGGCAAAGAAAACTAGGATAGAATTGTAGCTGGAGTCTCAACACTGTAAAAAATATAAATGATGTATTTTCTAAAGTCATTAAAAATGATTACAAGCATTAAATAATCACACCATTGTAATTGTAATTTGCTTTACTGAAATGAATAGTACATTGAAGGTGGTATGATTCATTGGGCAGCAAATAAACGCTCAAGAGTTGACATGATAGCTTTTGCTGCAGAGACAAGTTTTTGATACCATAGATATCCCCCCAAATTTGTACCCTGCCTTAATGTGTGTGAACACAGAGAATTCACTGGGCGTGATATGGTGGAATTAAAGCTGCTTATAAGAACTTCTGCCTACTAATCTCTCTTTAAGCAAAGGGTAGGGACACTGAAATAGTCAGGCAATCCCCAGAAAAGACTGTGGACATTTATTAGGGGTGCATTCTCAGGTAAGTGCCTCAAAGTCACTGAGGTCCAGGGTCCTCGAGGTTGAGAGGAGACCAAGAATAACCAGCTCCGAATGAGGATTAAATGAGATACACTCTGTATTAGTCAGAGTTCTGCAGAGAAACAGAGCCAGTAGAATGTGTGTATATACATATAAAGAGATTTATTACAAAGGATTGGCTCACATGATTTTGGAGAATAATAAGTCCCTGATCTGCAGGGTGGCTTGGCAAAGGCTGGGGATCTAGGAAAGCCTGTGATAAGAATCCCAATCTAAGTCAGAAGGCTTGAGAATCAGGAGAAGTGTAGTTCCAATGCAAAAGCCAGCAGGTGTGAGACCCCGGAAGAGCAAATGTTTCGATTCAAATTTGAAAGCAGGAAAAAACCAATGGTCCAACTTGAAGGCAGTCAGACAGGAGGACATCCCTCTTACTTGGGGAGGCTCAGCTAATTTGTTCTAGTCAGTCCTTCAGCTCATTGCATGAGGCCCATCCACATTTGGCAAGGCAAGCTGCTTTACTCAGTCTACAGATTCAAATGTTAATGTCATCCAAACACATGCTTGTAGAAGCACCCAGAATAACGTTTGAGCAACTATCTGGGCACCCAGTGGCCCAATAAAATTGACATATAAAACTAGCCACCAGAATATCTAAAGTTCCTTACACAATGATGGAAGCAGGGCTTCATACAAGTTTTAAAGAAATGAGAGCGTACATGAAACCAGGATGAAAACAAAGAAAAATGGCTTTCTTAATCATTGCTTAATTGGGAACAGGAAAAAATGGACAACACATAAGTAATTGTTCCTGTAGAAGCTAAAGTAACATAGAAGACTGAGAAGGGGAAACTGATTTCAGGAATTTACTATAAAATACAGAGTATTGACATAGTTTTCCCAGGAGAGACTATGGCACACAATCAACCACAGCAAACCACAGAATGTGAAAATTAGCTTGTGGCCAACCCAAAAGATAACTTTCTAACCATAGCTGGGATGGCCGATGAGCTACAATTCTAGTGGTAATCCAACATGGAAATGAAGGGAGAAGTCTTCTGTGTGACACTAAGTCTCTCAGTGGACTCTGTATTCAATAACGCCTACAAGACAACAGATAAAGGTCTAGAAACCATGGAAGAGGGTTAAAACTTACTTTCCCCCAGAGAAATAAATGGAAATCCTAATGGAAAAGAAGATATAGACATGAATGAGAAAGCCATGGGTATGGTTTTCAACAGACCCTATCCTTTGATTTGAATACGTCTGAATATTTTATACTTATTCAGTGCCTGCTCGTCCCAGACATTATGCTTACTATGACTTATGTTCCTTTCATATAAACACATTGTAAAGTCATGCAGGTAGACATCTGACAAATGAACATAAAGGACCTTAGACAAGGAAAGATTAATGAGACATACCTAGAGAACACTGGATCTGGGATTCAAACACAAATCCTCCCATTCTAAAGCCAGAATATTTAGTAGTCCTAGGTATTCTTTATAGTGGACACTGTATTGTTTCATGACAAATTGAGATGCATATTCTTAAATCTCTTTGAAGACTCTACAAACTACAAGAAATCTGGCCTCCTACATGCTCAGATAAAATAAAATTTGTATTCATATTTTCTCATCTGAATGTCCAGCAGAATAGAAAAATCTTGCCTAAAGAAAGTAACACTATGACCAGCTGTACCGTCTATCATGGCAAAAAGAGGAAGTTTAATATTCGGTTTTGGTCCTGGTAGGAAGAGATGGGGAAAAATGGTCTCCTTACAATATTTTCAGTTCTCCTTCATCATTAAATTTATGCTGCAGGTGCTTGGCAATATACTTCAGTGGCTCAGTACATGGGCTTTGGGTACTGTTCTAGAACAAAGCAGACTAAAGAAACATAAAATCTAAATCTTTAGGCCCTGGATTGAGGAAATACGTCTGCAAAGACTATGACTGGAACAATTGTTTTCAACAAAAATTCAATTCAATACACTTTTAACCATTGATACACTTAGGTAAGGGGTATATTGGTATTTCTTGTACCTTTCTTACAACTTTTTGGTTAGTGTGAATCTTACCAAAAGTT
Source organism: Rhinolophus ferrumequinum (assembly GCF_004115265.2). NCBI lineage: Eukaryota > Metazoa > Chordata > Mammalia > Chiroptera > Rhinolophidae > Rhinolophus > Rhinolophus ferrumequinum. Next base: position 59,612,174 of record NC_046297.1, read on the forward strand.
TAGAGATAAAAGCACAAACAAAATAAAATATTTCCTCTCCAAAGAAAGAACTGTAGCTGGATAGACCTGATTTGAATATCAGCTGCGTCATTCACTAGATACGGGACTTTGAGAAAATTAATCATTCCAAGCTTCAATATTCTCATCAATAAAAAAGGATAAAAGAAACTACTCATGAAAATTTGCTGTGAGACTGAAAACATTTTACATACCATACTTAGCAGAATTCAGCAGATTATACTAAAAATAAAATGTCTCATAATAGGTATAATAATAGTAACTGTTTGATGAGTTTAATTTGCCTGTGTTACCAGAAAAATTGTTTTAATCTTTTTTTCTCAGGGAGACCTGTCTCAGAATTACCATGAAAAGATTTTGCTGCATCTGGTCTTCTTAAAATATCAACTTTGATCTCAGAGACTCTGAAGGTATATTATATACCACACTTTAGATAAATGCATATCTTTTGGGGGAAAGCCACTGGGTTATTTTCATAAGGCTAATAATAAAAACTTTTAGAAAGAGTGAACAGCTCTGTTTTATAGATTCCAGTCTTTGCCCTAGCAGTGTTTTGTCAAAACAAGTCCTTTTCCCACAGGAAAATCTGTCAGAAAACTTAACCTCTCACCAGCTACTGTTTAATACCATTTCCTTTTTAATGGTCCTACCAAATAAACTAGAAAAGCTACTGCTTACAGAAAATTATAATTGTCTAAAAAATGTGGTTGGTGTAAAAGATCACATAATTGTTGTTAGTAAAATTATTATAAATAATAATAATACCAGCTGACACTTCCCTATACTTTTAGGCAATTTGAAGTTACTGTGTGATTACATTTATATAACATTCTTCAAAGCACAAAATTATAGAGATGGAAAATGGATCAGTGATTGCCAGGGATTAGTGCTGGTTTGGGATGGGGGTGGGAGAAGGAGGTGGGGGTGGTTATAAAAGGTCAACGTGAGGGATCCTGGTGGTGATGGTAATGCTGTGTTTCCCGAAAATGAGACCTAGCTGGACAATTAGCTCTAATGCGTCTTTTGGAGCAAAAATTAATGTAAGACCCAGTCTTATTTTACTATAGTATAAGACCTGGTCTTTATAATATAATATAATATAATACCCGGTCTAATATAATATAATATAATAAAATATAATATAAGGCCAGGTCTAATATAACATAATATGATATAATATGATATGATATAACATAATATAATACCATGTCATAATATAATATAAAATATAATATAATATAATATAATATGATATAATATGATATAATATAATATAATACCTGGTCTTATATTAATTGTTGCTCCAAAAGGCACATTAGAGCTGATTGTCCGGCTAGGTCTTATTTTCGGTGAAACATGGTGGCATTGTTCTGTGTTTTCAGTGTGGTGGTGGACACACCTGTGATCACAGTACACATAGAACTAAATGCACGTGTGTATGCACACACACGAGTGTAAATCAAATTGATACAATCTAAATGAAATTGGTGGATTTTATCAGTGTCAATTTTCTGTTTGTAATATTGTGCTACAGTTTTGCAAGGTGTCACCATTGGAGGAAACCAGGTAAAGAGAAGCTGACTTCTCACTCTTAACGGCATGTGATTTCACAATTTTCTCAAAATTAAAAAAAAAAAAAAGAAAAAGAAACAAAACAACTGTAATTGGGAGAAAAATTACTTAATGTCTTTTATCTACCTTGACTCTGATAGTAACCTTTTAAGGAAGAAGAGAAATCTTTCTCTAGGTCATTTACATGCCTTTTGATAACACGCTAATCTTGGTCCAAGTTCCAGATAGAATCTTCTGCCTTTTAAAAGGCCAGTAACTAATATAGAACTGCTGAATCCACCATCTTGAGATAAACAAGTTAGGCAAATGTGGATGTATTAGATTTGTCATTTGATGAATGAGGGAAAACTTCTCCAGGAAGAATAGGAGCAGCTTGAGTGAGTACAGTTTCTTGAGCATGCCCGGGGGAAAATGAAGTCATTGTTATCTGACATGACACCTAGAGCGGCCTGCCCGGCAAGTCCGCCACCAACGAAGACTATCCATAACGAAAGTCTGGGATCAATTAAGGAAAAGTGAACTTCTAACCTATGTGAACTGTCACGATTGAGTCCTGGCCTGGTTGATCTCTGAGTTTCCAGAGGTTAATCACAGCACTCCACAGCTGACAGGGACCTCCCCTCTTTTTCTACCTCCATTGACTAAACCTATGCCCTCTGAAGCCCCAGAGGGGAGAAAGTTTCCTTTCCCCTTATTTCTATAGTAGAAAATAAAACAGATAAGTATAGTCTTGTTCAAGAATGAACCTCCTTTATCTAGAGCAATGGCTGATGTGTGATAAGTGTTCGATATATTTTTATCAAAATTAATTTGAAATCAACCTTAAGAGGAGTTCCAGCTCACAGCTCCTGATCTACACACACACACACACACACACACACACACACAGTCAAATCAGTCATCTATCTGTTAAATGCTAATTATGTATCAGATATTGTCTTTACATATATAAGTACCAATCATTCCTTCCAAGAGTTCTATACAATAGGTGGTACGTTAAATGCCCATTTAATAGGTGAGGTCATTGAGGAAAAGGCAGGTTGAACAACTCCCCAGGTCACACCGCTGTTAAGTGGCAAAACAGGATGTAAATACAATCAGAGCAATCCCAGCAATTGTGGTTAAGCAGCTAGCTAGCTATCTGGCCTCAGACAATTTATGGGGAGTGTTCGTTCATTCATTAGGCAGAAGTATGTATTCAAAAGTGAAGGCATCCATCTTGGTTTGGAGCTTAACCAAAATTCTCTGGTAAAATTTCAAAAAGCATTCTAACAGTTCTTTTCATGTTGATAACAATTCTACGAAGTGGAAGTCATTAACCCTAGTTTATTAAATGAGAATCTAGGTCACACTGTGGAGAAGATTGACTTTGACAGTATGTCCAGTATCGCGGCCTCCTCTCAGTAACTTTGCAGGCATTTAATAAAGATTTGGTGACTTCTTTAAAAAACTAAAAATAAATAAATGAAAAAATGGGGTCAATGTGGTTAAGTGACTTAAAATGATAACCCATTTAAGAAGTGTTGAACTCTTGTCTCCTGAGTTTAATCTTCTGAACTGGGCTCTTAGGTTTGTCATATATTGTTGACTCTTGCATTTCAGGGTCAACCTTGTATCAGCAAGAATTTTAATTCAATTTTAAGGTCTGACGCTGACTAACTAGGTTAACTAAGCTTGTTGCGGTTCAATTTGCTTATCTATAATATGCAGCTACTAATAAAACCTGCACTTTCTGTCTCAGTGGGTCGATATGAAGAAAAGATGAGATAATGCAAGTGAAAAATCTTTGTCAGCTATAAACTCGTAGGCACTTTTAAGTAACCACTACGGTTATTATTTTTCAGAATCATTTTTACTTCCTGGAAATAATGTCAAAATGGGAAGTTTATTGGATTATAATGGGGGGGGCGGCATTACACATTCAAGTTTGAATTCATTCATTCATTCATTCATTCATTCATTCATTCATTCAACAAATAGGTTTGAGCACCTATTATATGAGATGCACTACTAGACCCTGTAGAAAATATAAAGTAGTACTTTACATAAATATTACCTGTTAAATTGTAGTTGTACAGGAACCATGTATTATTCAGCATTCCCCTACCCGACCCCCCATATCTAGCTGTAGCAGGCGCCCCATAAATGTTGACTAAATGTAGGAAAAAAAATAAGGCTCAGTCCTTTTCCTTTGGATGTTATAATGCTGTTAAAAGATAGTGATAAAGGAAGTAAATGTCTCAAATAGAACTGTGGATTATAGCAGATCTTGAAGGAATTGCATAGACAGAAAGTTGGTTGGATTACAGTTGTCCAGTCGACTATGTAAGAAATGGGATTTACCTTAGATAATAAAGACCCACCTGATATTCTTGGTTAGCCAGAAATTATTTAGAAGACTGATTTTCAAACTGAATTCCATCAGTAAGCCCCTCTGCCCAGAGATTCTGTTCTGATTGACTCCCTAAGCTGGAATGAGGCCACAGAAGCTGTGTTTTTAAGAAGTACTGCAGGTAGTTCTTATGACCAGGTAAGTGTGAGGGACGTTAAAGTACAAAGATGGTTTTTGTCTTCTTCCCTCCCTCCTATTCAGCAAAGATAATCTTCCAAAGACTAGGAACATTTGGGGAAGAACCTTCCAAAATATACGTAGGTTTAAGTATGCAGGGTTAGTATTAGCACTCACTCATTTATGTTCTGAGTTTGACTCAGTCATTAATTCACAAAAATTATTATAAACGTACTATGGTGTTCACCCTTATCACCATCCACATCTCTGCCACACACACACTCACACACACACACACACACACACACACTCACACACAGCCTAACTAGGCAGTGTACTGGGCTGGGGGTATTCAGAATCTCATGATCTCACGTCTTCCTGAAGTCAAGCAATTAGATCAATTATTGTAATTAGAAGGACTCTGATGAGGTTATGCAGAGAGATCTGTGACTTCAAAGTCTACTACTAATGCATGACCTTGCAAAATCACTTAGCTTTTGTCTTAACCACATTGGACTAGAAGAACAAATGGGCCTAAAAACTGGAAAATTCTTGTGATGTTTTAAAACTGCTAACAGCAAGGGGTTGTTTGCAAACAAACCTCAGTGTTTTCTACTCCATCCAACAGGTGTTATTTTACACCTTCTATATGGCAGCACTGAATTTCTTGGCATCTTTGAAAATAACCACCAATTCTCTGTAGGCAGAAATGTGTTCTCCAGAGCTGTTTTTTCAATAACATTTATTTTAACAATAATATGCTTCGTCTGCTGTGAAAATACAGCTTCCCTGATTAGGCAGCCAGCCCAGTTGAAAATCGTCTGGGGCTATAATTATAGCTATTTAATTGTTGAACAATCTCATAATAGCTGCAAAAGAATTCCAGTTTGTTTACATGCGGAATTTAAATCTTGTTTTCTTCTCTTCATTCTTTTCATCTTTAAAGGAGAACTCAGGATGAGTCGCGTCTGAAGCTCCAGAGCACAATTAAGCCCCCTACAAAACGCTTTGGGACTAGGAGACTCTCTTTTGGTTAAAGTGAGGAGCTGTTGCCATGATTTGTTTTTATTTGATAAACAGAGAGAGCTGTTCTGTTCTGAGACCTCTCCCCCCGCCCCCACTCAGAAAGGGGGTGTTTATGTACAGCTGTGGGGAATTACTCACAAGAGGTTTAAACAGTGGAAAAAGAAAACATCCTCTTTTCTTTTTGGACCCACCCAGCCCACCAAGGTTTATAGACGTAGCCAATGGTAAGACAGATTACGGTTCACTGAAAACTCCCCTTGGAAAATGGAGACCCAGACTCCATCAGGACAGCTACAAGATCTGAAGGGCTGACGAAGTGGCATTAACCACGACAGGCGGATGGCAAGGCAGATTCCTTTGAAGATGCTCTGCTTCAGAAACCGCTTGTAGATTAGATACCCACATAGGCGGAGCCATGGTGGCCAGGGTTGTAGAAAATGTACGAATGGGGTAAAATTATCGCAGTATGATACTCTGGTTCTTTTAGAATCATTAAACTCTCTCTTAGCCAACACTGAACACAATCTCGATTTTCTTTCTCTTATTTTGTACAAATGTTGGATAAAAGACAGAATGGTCTCTTTCAAAATTTCCCTCGACTCAAATAATCTTTTTTTAGGCGTTTTATTTAATTATGTTGATCCGTGCAAAACAGAAGCAGAGAATTTAACTCAATGAGAAATCTCGTTTCAAGATCTGAGCGTCACTTTCACAACAACCCCTTGAAATGAGGGTTAAACTTTTAACAAGTCTATCACTGGTAATACTGCTATTCTTTCAAATTAAACATCAAGAGTTGTAATTTGTGGACTATTTTTAAACACACTAAGTATTGGCCCTCTTGCTAGGACCTATAGAGAAACATATTTAATGCTACGAGCAAGATGAATTTTGAGCTTTAAGAATAGGCAATGCAGGTTTTTTCTATTACTTTTCAGTTTTCTTGACTTGTTGAGAAGTGAGTCATAGAGTAGAGCTCTGAGACTATCTAATAAATAGTAAATGAATTAAGGATTAATAAGTACATATATTCTGTAAGTGGAGGATCAAATTGTAATGTTTTGTGACATCTTTTACCTACTGCAGTTTAAAGAAAAAAAATTGACAGAAAATTTTGTGTTTTCTGGAGTGTAATTCTCTAAATAACTTCTATCAAAATATCCTTATATAGAGTTGTCATGGCTATATATTTCTGGAAAAAACGTTTAAAGAAAACTTTCCTATGTATGTGGCTTAACTAAATTAAGCTTTGTTAAATCTTTTGAACTGATGACTATAACAATTCAATAAATGACATAACTTAGAACTCCTTAAAACATTAGTATGTCAACTTTAAGTATTTTCTCCAAGTTATTGTGAAGATGTCAACCTAAGGTCAATATTCTTAATTTGTCTCAGTATTCTGCTGCATTGGCCTCTAACAATAGTTTTTAAATGGACTACCGCTTTTTTGCATGCTTTTGGAGAGTGATATAAAAAGTTCAAAATCAACAATTAAAAATTAATTTCATTTTTAAAGTATTTCATTAAAAATATGTTTACTTTGAATGTTGCACCCAAACATGATGACCCAATTCATTAATGGTGAACTCAGGTGCTAGGTCCTATTAACATGCTTTGTAATTTTAGGCTCTAAGATGATACAGAAAGCAGATTAAACAGCCTTCTTGTTTGAAAAAGTCTGTCATGATTAACATGTTTTTCCCCTTAAAATCTAACTTCCAAGATTACTGTTATACGTATTTCACATGGATGGGTTTTCTTCCTTAGAGTGTATGTAATCATTAGGTAGAGATGGACTGATATCTAACAAAACCAGAAATGACAGTGGTAGAGACCCCATAGAATAGTTAGGATTTTTCCATAATCTTCCATTTAAAATGATAACAAACACATGATCTTAGTTCATTTCAATTATATTTTTGTAAACAAAGAACAGATATGCCTTGGGAAGCTGTCGTGCAGGGTGTCAGGCGGGGTCTCAGCTCCTGCTGCCCACATAAGAACGCAGGACATGGTGAGGCCAAAAGGGAACACCCATGGGGCCATAGATAAGTGAGTCATACCACTATACTCTCACTGGCGGCTGGGTTGGAGACACAGGAAGCAGGAGCCACACTATCTGCAACCTGCTGTCCACTTCTCTGCAATCTGCAACCCGCACTCCACCGTGCTAACTGCAATCCGTGCTTGCCAGCCACCATCTTCTTGCTAGCCTCCCATTTGCTGCTGTGTAGCCATGGCAGTTATATTAGTGACCAATGGCTCACTGGTTACAGCTGACGGCCAACTAACCACAGCTGATGGCCATCCAATCACAGTTGATGGGCGTTGACTACCCGAGTGAGCACCTTTCCACGGTGAGGCTGAGAGCCTGGAAACTGCACTCCTGGCTCTGTCCCCACAGAAGCACATATGACATAACTGGGGAAGCTCATTTACAAATTAAAAGTAAACATTGCCATGAGATTATTCCAGAGAAAATGTTTGGTTTATGAAAATCAGCCAGTAGTTGTAGTAGAGGGATGCTTACTCAGTTTACTAAGGGAAATAAAATCAAAACTTAACTTCCAATTCTTCAATTGTTTTTAGTAAGCACTAAATTACTTCAAGAGATAATTCTCACTCCCTTCTCTTCCTTCTCCCATTCCTACTTTCTTTTCTACTTCCTTTCATGATAAACTAGTTTTCATATGTTTAAATGTTGTTGTTACATTTATTTTTATTTCTTTAAAAAAATAAGGTCTTATATGTTTTGTTGTTACATTTTAGCGTTGAGTTCTACAATGTTGTAGGGTCTAGCCTACCTGATGCATAATAGCTGCTCAAAAATATTTGTTGATATTGTTATCAACAATTTGTTGAGTAAGTTAAGTCATACATACCAATAGTAGAAAATGTAAAAAACGATCCCCCTCCCTCCAGAAGAAGGATATGGAAGAAGAAAAGCCAAATGTTTAGTGTGCTGGACCATCCATTGGTTTATTAGTATCTGCGTAAAACCTGTGCTTGGATTTGTGACTGCCCTTATGCAGCTTTTACATCTAATTGTGTCACTCTTGAAAATCTACTGAGGAGCTGAGCAGAACTAGAAAGGATACTAGAAGCAAACCAAATAGAGGTAGCCTTTAAAATCTAATTACCCTGTACTCCATGGGCTTAAGAAAAGTCCATTCATTGCTAGAAAATGGACATTATTTATCCAAAAGTTTGCAGCTGTTACAGTCTCTTGAGAATACACAAAATAAAACCTATCCATGCCAGGTTTTCCTGATTGCTTCACTTTAGTGATTCAGAGATAAAAATCCCAAAATAGGCATTTATAAAGGCAAGGATGAAAGGAAGAAAAGACTCAGAACTGGGGTTGGTACTAGGGGCTGCTAGTTCTCAAACTACAAACCCTTAAGCTATTTTTCTCCTAGTTTTGCCAGTGTGCCTGAGTGATAGCCTGTGTCAGTCAAAATAGTCACAGGCATTTCTGTACAATATATTCTGTTCTGTCTACACTGGTGGTTATTTCCAAAAAATAAAATTCCGGAAGAACTAAATCAAATAATGAAACCAGAAAACTTAAGCCTGTACATAAAATAAGAAAACAAAAATTAAGAGGAGAAAGTGTATTTTCCCAGGAATGTCCACATCTCTACAGACTCAGTTTTCAAAGTGGATTTTCTTTGAATAGCCAACACACTATGAGGATATAATACACTACTCACGATTCTCCGAGAAAGGATCGAAAGTGTAATTTTTTCACTTTCCCAGAGATGGATAGAGCCAAGAGGAAAGGCTGAAGGAAAGTGGGCAAAAGATTGTGGGAGTAGAAGAGAACTTGCTGGATCTGATCCAGTCATTTTCAAAGGATACCCTCTTCCAAACAGAGCAAACCTTCAGGGGGAGATTATGCAAAGCCCCTGCCTTCCAGCACCCCTGAAAACCTGCCACCCCCATCCATTCAGATTTGAGGATTAAGGAAACCAGGGGAATGAAAGCATCTATTTATCTCTGGTCCATGTCAAGAATTGTTCTTCTGGGCTGGATCCTATCGTTCTATTGGAGGTGTGATTATATCTTTTACTCTTTCTTTCTTTCTTTCTTTTTTTTTTTCTTTTTTTCTTTTTTTTTTTTTTTCTTTCTTTTTTTCTTTCTTCTTTTTTTTTTTTTTGGGGTGGGGGGTGGGGGTGGGGGTGGGGATCTGCATCTGATAGTTCTGTGTTTATTTTTTCAGCAAGGATGCTTAATTGTGTAACTCCTGGCTAGGTTTCCCTTGCCAAATGATAGAAATCAGGGTTGGAAAAGACCAATTAGGTCATTTGATCCTAACTCCTGCCAGTGAGAATTTTGCCTCTAATATGCAAGACGAAGTGTCCACCCCTTCCCCTGGGAGTTTAACTTCACAATCCAATCAGTTCACACTGCCAACACATTTTCCCTGGCATTCAATTTACAATCAACATCATTGTTTTTCTTAATTCCATTATCGCAAATTAAGTGTTTACTTTCTCTTTTTTTTCAAATTAATGTACTGATAAGTCTTTTCCCTTATTTCTCCCAAAATATACTGACTTATTTCATTATTTTTTTCCTAGAATCTTGAGTTTATTTGCTCAACATTTTTTATTCTTTGCCTGACTATGGATCTCTTTGGTATGAAGATAATGAAGCCTCCTGATTTCCCAACTTGGCACATTTCATCAAAAGGCATATATGCAGTGGAATTAAGCAGAGAATTGAGACACTTCAATGTTTTCATAAATCAGCTTTCCTCAATATTTTGCTCCTATTTTCCAGAAGTTTCTGGAAGAGCAGTTAGTAGGTTGAGATATGTCAGCAATTCCGTGTCTCAACTTTTTACATGTGTGCGTGTGTGTGTGTGTGTGTGTGTGTGTGTGTTTGCCTGTGTCAAATTTTCTGCTGTGGAAATTCTGGCTCAGATGATCAGATGAGATAAAGTAGTCAAGATAAGAGGTAGGAGGAGAAAAAGAACACTAGAACAATGAACTGAGGACTGAAGAAACTCAGCAACTCACCAGGAAAACTCACTCCCTGAAGAGATGGACTCTTTTCAGGCTGAGGTGCAGCACTGTGGGCCAATGCTACCTAGTGCACACATGTGAGTTAGCCTCTCTTTACAGCAAGGCTTGCCCTCCTGGGATTTTATTTCTTCATTGCCTTAGTCCCTGGCTTTTTTCCTGCCTTGCCTTGTCGTCTTCTTCTCATTCTCTGGCTTATTTTAGCCGGCGACCACCATTGCTTGTCTGGTTCCCCGTGTAGATTGTCTCCCCCTAATGACCTTCAAAGGTTCCTCCCTTAGCCTGCCGGTCGGTTGAAGGGAGGAACCCTTGTTTCTTGATCCTTCCCTCTGACTAAGCCATCTCTTGCTGCTCCTCCCTTTTCTAAGGGTCCTTCCTAAACACCACGTTTTCTCTTCATCTTCGATTATTTGGTTGTTAAGACAGTATGCTCACCCAAATTTACATTTTGCTTTATCACAGTCCATAGTCCTGGCTCAGTCACCTGCTTATACGGTTCTTTAAGGGAGTTTTATAAATAATTGACTCCTAAATGTAATAAAAATCCATAATGTGGTCTAAGACCCCACAAAACTCCTGCTTCTCACCACAGCCCAACCACATACCCCCTCACCGCTCCAGCCATGTTGGTCTTTCCTCAGTTCCTTTGCTGTGCTAACACCAGTCTCTTTCCCACTTCGCTGTCTTCATGATGCTGGTCCCTCTGCTTACCTAAGTGTCACTTACTCATCATGTCACAGCTTACATGGAACTCAGATTGTTCCTAAGTACCCATCCCTGGACTGACTTCGGTTTCATTTAGTCACATTTCATCACTGAGTCCTATATTTGCATTGATAGAACTTACCACAAGTCTTGAACATACTTTTACTAATTTGTTAAGTCATTTGATATTTGTAAAACTCCGTGATACATGAAAACAGACCCATGTCTATTGTGCATTTCTGCTCATCCCTAGGATAATATAGGTGTTCCATCAGGTGAACGATTCAACCATGACAACAAAAATTAGAGAGCAAAATAAAAGTTGACAAAGTGAGTCAACTCGTTATTGATAATTAATTCATTCTCTTAATTTTTGTGATTCTATTTTCCTTTATACTTGTAAACATATACTTGGGTTTATGTAAAAAAAAATTAGCATTGTGCTAATCTATATCATGTACTGTATCAGTAAGAGTTTTTTTTTTTTCTTTTTATTTCAGACAAGAGAGAGGAACTATACTATTTTACTGGGAAAGGGATTTCATTAAGAAAAACAAGAAGCTTGTATTCTTTTGTATTAAATTGAGAAATAATTGACATACCTCACTGTATAAGTTTAAGGCATACAGCATGATGGTTTAATTACATATAGAATTGTCACAATAGGTTCAGCTAACATCGAGTGGGGCAATTCTAGTCCATTTCTGATCTTACTGACTTGCTTTGTAACTGATATTCCTCCCATTTAGTCCACTGGTATTTATCTACCATGTAATATGTGCCAGGCATTCTGCTAACCTAGAGATGCAATAGTAATATATACCTTATGCGCGATGACAGAACAGGAGTGGGTATATATTAATGTGAGAAGATACTTTTTTTTCTTTTAATATCAGGAAGCTTCCATATACATCTCTCTACATGCTGAGACACATAGCCATGCATCTTGATGGTGACACTCTTTGTTCCCTGAATAGCCCCAGAATGGTCTTTCAGTTATGTTAATGAATGACAGTATGTACTGGGGACTTCACAATGTCAGTAAAAGGACCATTTGCTTGTTTGTGGGCGATAGGGCTTATCTAAAACTGTCTCTGTGACTCAATGTTAGAAAATTCTCATGGTGGATGGGAGGGGGGGGTCTCCTGATTAAAAGGACACCATGATGTGGAGAGAACTCTCCATGAAGCAAAGGGTATGTGACCTAGTGGCCTAAATTCAACATGAGGCCAGGGGCCAAAGAAGCAAGGTCACCTCCAGTCCAGCATGAGATTGCATTGTAAGGAAACATGGCTGAGCAAGTGAGTGCGGGGAAAAAAAGCGGGGATACAGTTGTAGGCTAACATTTATCCATGGCAGCTGTGCATAAACATCCATTAGACTCGACAGACCAAATCTTCACTAATGCTGGTTAGTTTACTGGAGATTTTTTAGTGTTTTCTTTCTTTCTTTCTTTCTTTCTTTTTTTCCCCTCTCTGCCTAGAGGACTGGTCCTCTTTTGTACAGAGCAGACTATCCTTCTCAAGGTTTTTGAGTAATTTGAAGGCTAAGGAAGGGGTTAAGAGGGAGGCCTCAAGAGGAAGAGACTAGCCTTCTTATTAACGGCAGAGTGATGATCAAAGGATTAACTAAAAATGAAATAAAATAGGAATAAAGAAAACCACAAACTAATGAAATTAGGTTTTACCAGTAGCCTGTAATGCCTGCTTATGTTGTTTATCAGTTAGCTTTCCCTTAGTTATGCTACAAGAACAATTCCCAAATCTCAGTGGATTACAGCAATTACGTTTTAGGTCTCATTTACATTTCATGTCAGTGCAGATGAGCTGTAACTCTGCTTCAGTCTATGACTCTGCACCATGTATTTTATTCATTTTGGGATCCAGGTTGAAGGAGCAGTTACTATTTGGGCAGTGATGGTCATATAACAATCCTTAATGCTTCTGCTTACATGGCATACAACTCACTTCTGCACACAATTCATTCATTGGTCAAGAAAAATCAGTTGGCCAAGGCTGCCTCAGTGGGGTGGTGTGTTCCTCCCCCAGGGAGTCCATGCAGGTGTCATGACAAGAGAAGGGGATGTATAATCTTAAAAGGAAGGCAGTAAGTAATGAGGACAATGGTACAATTTACTACTGTGGAATCGAAACTGGACAGCTCAAATAATCAGTTTTTATATGCTTTTTGCGGCATTGTATTATTATAAGAAATAGAAACAAATCCCTTCAAACTAAAGATACACCATTTTTAATGGAATCTGGAGGATGTGGTTCAGGGGAACCATGCAAATCGGACTCTGTCTCCATGGTAACAGGTGGATAACTTCAGAGCCATCATGCCTGAGCTGTCTGGTGACGATCCTCCTAGGGATTCCAAATCTCCATTTATGGTTGCCAGTGTCCATAATGTTAAGAGAGGATGCCAATCAGTGTGCTTGCCAATGAATATGAGGTTTTAGTGGAACAAGGATTCTTCACCACAAATGGCTAAGAGTGATTCACAAAGAAAATACTGTGGCCTATCTACTCTTTAGTGAATCAACACCGACTATTACAACCAGACAATTTTTAGAATATTGCCCATAAAGGGACATAAAAAAATTCATTATTGTATCCTCATCACCTAGTGAAGTACTTGGTACATTATGGGTGGTGGACACATTTTTGTTAAAATAAATTGAATTGTTCTTTACTCTGACCTTCAAAGAAACAAGGGCTGTGGAGATTCAGTAACTGACATAAATGAGTGCTTTGTGTTTGGTGAATAAACAAATACACTAAATGGAGATAAAATACCAAATGGAGATAAAATAGGCTAGTAATTAGCTAGCCTACGTTTGTTCTTGGTAGATAGTCTCCTTATATCTGAAAACATTTCAGAGAGTAGTAACATTATCCAAAGCTGCAACCATCATGAAGAGACAGTGTCAAGGCTTTGAAAATCTCTAAATACTCAAAATAAATCTTAGCAAAATTTTTTCTCTACTAAGTGTAGTATATGGGAAAAATTGAGAGAGTTCTTGACACTCTGCATCATTATGTACACATATATGACATATACATGTGATTATATTATGCCTAATGATTTTATAAAACTATAAAAATGTTAAATTCTATTCCTATGAAATTCTATTTCCATTAAAAATAGCCTCATAATCCAAGTTAATTAGCTTTTATCCTTTTGCTAACATTTTATCACTCACTGAATAAGAAAATTTTGCATTGGCTAAAGCATTTGCTAGAACCATTTCACAAAAGTATTTTTTTGATTTTGGAAAGAGCACATAGTAGACATGTTAGAGATCCTGGCTATCACCGTCTTTGACATTGCTCTCTTTAATGTATATAATCCATTTATTTTTTTTTTATGAGGAAACCTCACTAAAGATTCTTCACTTACTCTTTATGCCATAAAAAAACTTTGATGTTTTGCTTGCTTACTGTCAGGGTCATTTTTTTTTTTTTAACGTAGAAAATGATATTGTCCCAATATCAGCAGATTTGTGGCATTAAAAATGGAAATGGAGGAAGTTAAGTCACATGAAGAAGTGAGGGCCTCTGGCTTAGCTAAACTCACTCCCTAGTAGGAAAGGGATTTAGGCTTGCACCCTCACCTCTCTTCTGACTCACAACTACTTCACATGACACATCATTCAAGTGGTGCCCTCGTAAAATACCCCTTACTTCAGGACGTGAGTTACTAAGTAATAATTGCAGCCTTCAATATTCAATCTTCAGAGGTAGGTATCCTAAAGGATCACTAATAATGTGATATTTTGCCTGGAGAACTTCTAAAACAGATTTTGACACAGATCACACACACACACACACACACACACACACACACACATACACACGACGCTGTTTGATCACAATGTTATCATTCACTCACTTGATCATTCATTTATTCCCTATTTTATCCTTCAAACCATTGCTATTACAACAAGATCCTAAGATTCTTACTGAGATGGTACAAAGACGGAATGGCTGAAGATTTGAAAAGGCTTCAGAGAGACTTCTACATGTCTGGAGTAAAGTGAAGGTATTTGTCCCTAACCTCACAAAAATGACATCATAGAAATAGTTAGTTTCTGAGTGTCCTCAATACACTTCCTGTTTCCTCTTGAATACTCTGATTAAAACCCCGGATTCCTTACAAACAGGACTGTGGGGACAGAGCCCCAAAAAGCAGTTTCCAGGCTCTCGGCCTCACATAGAAAGGTGCTGGCTCAGGTAGTAAATGGCCATCGACTGTGATCAAATGGCCATCAGCTGTGGCTAGTTGACCGTCAGCTGTAACCAGTGAGCCATTGGGCACTAATATAACTGCCGTGGCTAGGCTAGCAGCAAATGGGGGCTAGCAAGGAGATGGTGGCTGAGTCTGCAAACAGCGCAGTGAGGGTTGAGAATTGTGTGGCTCCTGTTTCCTGTGTCTCCAACCCAGCCGCCAGCAAGAGTATAGTGGTGTGACTTCCCTATCTATGGCTCCGTGGGTGTTCCTTTTTGGCCTAGCCATATCCTGCGTTCTTCTGTGGGGAGTGGGACCAGAGACCCCGCAGACCCGCCTGACACCCCGCACGACAAATGGCGCAGCGAGCAGGGTCTCCTGCACGACAAGGACTCACTCCAGGTTGCTCTCCTCAAGCCTTCCTGCCATCTACGCTTCCGCACTATAGCATTTGGTATTTCTCTGATATTAAGAACAAGACTCAGTCATACACTTTGTCTCGGGTATTTCACTTAGTCTATTATCCTCATCTGTCTTAAGATAAAGACCTTGAAACATTGTCAAAGAGATGGGAAAGATAGATTCCTTTTAAGTCCTAAGAGAAAGTAAACCACTGTTGGGTTTGAACATAAACTTAGGCTTGTAGGTTGAAGATTCTGGGAGACTTCCAAGACATGGGAAATGAAACAGGGCTGCCTAGAAGAGGAATCTAAGAACTAGACTAAGACAAAATGATTGTTTGGCTATCCTTGGACACAGATGAGCATATCTGAATATTATTGACTTCTCAACAACTTCTTTCCCTTCAACACCTACACACTCTCCCGTTTGTCCCCTGTGAAAAATCATAAATTCACCTGTGGACAAGCAAGTTTATGCCTGAAATCCTCCAGCAGCTAGGGAAACCCAGAGATAAAGGCACACACGAACTACTTCGACAAGGGGTGACGATCACCAGGCAACGACCTGCCTCTCTTTCTCATGGTAGGATTCTCAGGGAAAAGCATCAGCATCACATATGAACAACTCAATATCTGTGGAATGAATATGCTGCCGAAGAAAGAGTTAATGAAAAAAGGTCCATAAGTAGAACTCAGTAACCTTAGACACAGAGATAAGCTGGCTAAAGTTGGAGATACTGGCTTTGGGGAAAGGTTTACTAGTAGGAAAAGAGGGCTTCGCTGTTGAGACAGTCTAACATATTTGCTTCAAAATGTTTATTTCAAAATGTTTTCAATGGGACTGCTGCATCTTTATGTCTGGGTTGATGGTGTTGAAGGAATAGAATCAGTTAACCTTCTATTAGGACTCACTTCAGACTTTGTCTACTATGTTTTCCCGAAAATAAGACCTAGCTGGACAATCAGCTTTAATGTGTCTTTTGGAGCAGAAATTAATATAAGACCTTATATTATATTATATTATATTATATTATATTATATTATATTATATTATATTAAAGACCCGGTCTTATAGTAAAATAAGACCGGATATTATATTAATTTTTGCTCCAAAAGACACATAGAGCTGATTGTCTAGCTAGGTCTTATTTTTGGGGAAACATGGTAGTTCAATTTCTGATCCCTGAGGGAACCCTGACACACTGCCCTTCTTCCTCCCTCTTCAGCGTCTTTAATGACAGACAACTTTGGGGCGTAACATTTCTCATCTCAGGCTGTGCCCATTGTGAGAATGTTCTTTTTTATGTTGTACTGAACATTACAAGTTGGAAAGCATCCAGCACAGTGGCTGGCATCTAGAAGGCATTCTACCTCATGTTCCTCATTTCAAATCAGAATTCCTGCAACTTTCACCTTTATATTCTATGTCTTTCATTGTCAAACTAAACGATATCATAAGAAAGGTGGACCATTGTTATCGATTTTGAAGATGTGACACACCAAAAGGAATGAGCACTTTGGTTCCCCCGTAATTGGTTTTACACTAATTATATCAGTTAATGTGAACAGCTTACCAGTTTTATTGACTGCAGCACCATAACTACTGTGCGTATTTAAAAATGCCAGCTTCACTGCATTGGGTTGTATTTCCTTATAGTCTCCACCCTATGTTGCTTACCTAGAAATCGTGGTTATTGATTTCCTTGTCATTTTAAACAATTAGGGAAGCCACTGTGTTGAAGTTTTTGTAAACGATTTTTAAAAATTACATTATCATCCTTTCAGTTTGGGAATCTAGGTGTTAGTGTTCTTTAAAATACTGGAAAGTTCAGAGTGCTATGTAGGGCAGTTCTCTCAAAGCAGAGGATTGAAATATGCAGAAGCTCCCTCTTACACTTCAGAACAAAATAGCCCTCAGCATTTTTTTTTTTTTTAATCTCTTTCTTCTAACCAGAAACCAACCACTGAGCATTTTTGGAGGTGAACTCTTTTTTTTTTGTAAATTGTAGGCTGAAAACAATGTGTGTTTTCATTTCCAGATTGCTTGGCATCAGTGCTTTGTATTGATCTCTAGGATGGATCTTGGAGATCCCTCGAGGTGTCCAGCCTATCGTCACCAATCCTCTGTGGATTTGCTCTGACAGCTTCCATGTGGGCTCCAGAGAAGGGATAGATTGTCAAAGGGTTGTAAATATGAGCCTTGGGCGGGGCCCAAGTCCTCCAGATGTGACTGCTTTCATATTTTCAGTGTGAATTCAGGGACCTACCCTCCTTGCTGACGGAGATAACAAGTGTCTTTGGCCACATTGCCTAGTCAGAAAAATGTGATCATTAGAGTGGGAATGTCTACACACAGCTTTCCCTTCCACCAACCTTGTGACTAATAAGTATGATAAGCCTGGACTTCTTTTCTCTCTGGTCAACTGGTCATTCTAAAGCCATATCTAAGCACTCATTACTTTTGTTATGCCAACAATTTTGGCTCCTTCTCTACCTATCTTTCTATGAAAAAGAATGAGAGACTTCTGACTGGACAAGAAAATTATCTGAGGAAGTAACTTATCAAGTGAGTCAATGTGTGTCAGACCAGAACTTCCTTTTTCTGTTGGCTTTCCCTGCATCTGACACACTCAGGCTTAGTAGGGGTAGAAAGTAGTTCAAGCTAAATTCCTGTGGTCATTTTTTCCATTTTCAGGCAATGGGTCATTCAATGTGCATGATCATTAGCCAGGCATTTTGCTTCTCTTTTTACGTCATTTAACGGTACTCCTTCTAAGGCATGTTTCCTACCCAAATGGGAGAATTAACAAAATATAAAGAAATCTTTAGGCATTTTCTGATTGCCATGGTACTGAATTCAATGGGGGACTTGGTGGAATAAACAGAAAACTTACCAGGGGTCAGTAGACTTTACCTAAGCCTTCATTTACCTTTAACTACCTTTATTTCTTTTGAAATATAATGTATAAAACTCCAAATAAAACATATAGCACACTAAGTAGAAACAATAGAAAAAGTGATATGTTCCCATTGTTTAGTGTGAAATGTTTAAAATATTTTAGAGTACTTTAGTATATTCAGTCTTTGGATTCCAAAGAATAAATTTGATTTTCTTAAACTTTTACTATATATACCTGAATGAACATGCACTCTTTCAAAGGCTATAAGCTCATGAGCTATATTTCCATTGCTTAAGAAATAGAGCTCCTCTTTTTGTATAGATTAGTACATTTCATCTTTTCTCCTAATCAAACACATCTGGAGTATATTATGCAGACGCTCACCGCCCCCTACCCCACCAGCTTATGATTCATTATGACAGTGAGTTTTAATTGGAGGTGGCAGCAAGGCAGACACTCCTTAGAAGGATGTATCAGAACTTCGGGGGACACAGAGTGTCTACATTGAAGTTAGGGAAAGATTTTTTTTTTTTTGCTGTACTTTTTGTATGATTTGGAATGTTTGGAGATAAAATGTTCACAATTAAGGATGTGAGTAAGTAAATTATAGAACATCTATATAATTCTATAAATTATTTGTACTAATTTACCATTAAAGTGATGCTTATAAAGTACTTTTAATGCTCTGGCAAAAAAGGGCTAATCATACAAAGCAGGATATAAACATAGATAAAATAAGGATACGTTCATATTTTCAGCCTGTCACCTGGGTAAACGCAAAAGAATATGAAGAAAACTGAAAAAAAAAGTGCCAAAATGTTAACAGTAATTCTTTGTGTTCACTGGGGTTATAGATACATTTCTGCTTCTTTACAATTTTGTGCATTTATCAGTTATCTGCAATGAGGTGATATTATTTTGATAGCAGAATAACACAAAAGTGGAATAAAATGAAAGAAAAGAGTGCCTGAGGCAGAACTGGAGTCTCCCAAGTTCAAAACATATCAGAGAATCCTCTCCTCACTTTGAGTAAACAGGGTTATCCACAGATAACAGGCACCCCTGTGCCCCGATAGCTTCTTGAATTGTTTCCACCACACCCTTCTATTAAGCTTCCCCTTCAAAGTCAAGTAGACACAGCTCTGCTTTCAATTCAATTTACTTTCATTCCTATATATGAGGAGAGCGCTCTTGCTGGAAAAAGGTTTCCAGAAGTCTGTGGGAGCCCCTCATGTTCACTGAGTCTCGTCTTGAGCTGCTTTTTAGACATTGCCTATTTATTGCATGGGGAAGAATACTTAAAGTGAGCTTTGTCTGCTTGTTCCCGTTGGTTGGCAGATGCCTCTGAAAAAAGACAGAAAAGCCAATCCGCTCTTGGACCGTAAGCTAGCCATTCATGTATTAAAGTCACTGGAGGCTGATGTAATGATAGCAACCATTCATGTTGGCAGACAAGAGCACTCTGTATGTAATACAGAAGACTGGGGTGATTTAACTGGCCGTTCCTCTAATGGAAATGATGTAGCTCATTGGCTGGGCTTTGACAGAAATTGAAGGGAGTGTGAGGTGGTCTGAGCTAGTACAATGTTTCCAGAGGGTGAGTCTCTTTCTTCCTTTAATCTGATAAGTAAAACATCAATTTTGAATTGCATTGACCTTTGTAATTCTATGGCCAAAATATGTGAAATATTATGAAAATAAGTCACAATAAAAACTTACCAACTTGATGAAAAACCATTATAATATTTTTTAAGCCCTGAGATTGGTCCCTCCAAACTTGTCTTTTACTCATACAAAACTAATACCACCATTAAAGAAAAGGTTACTGGCAAAAATGTGAATACTGGGCACTGTTTAGTGCCTCAGGATTAAAGGCGTACAATGTGGTGATTAAAAACATGCTTACTCTAGAAATTTGGGGCTTAATTAATGAGTTAATGATGGGAATAGAACTCCTTTTCTTTAGAATTTAAGATTCCAATTATAAGTAGTTGTATTTTTGGAAGTTCATCCATAAAAGATCTTGAGTTGGATTATTACTGAATGGCTGATTTAATAACACCTGGGATCTGTAGACTCTCTAAAGTGGTAACAGGAACCTGGGGTTTCATTAACATTTCTATGGGACAGGTTGTGGGCAGATACTTTCTTTTGAAGATAATTTTCCAGAGCCTCATTTAGCAAATCTGTCATCAACAAAGTACAAAAGAGATTTGAATACTTATTAGACAATGCATTCAGTATATGAGCCAAAATATGAATGGTCTCAAGAATTACTGTCTGCTAAATTCTTCCCTCAAACATTGGGAAATTTTGAGTTAAATTGTCCAGATATTTTTTTTCATGTCTATTTTTTATGCAGTAACTGAACTGAATTAGGACACATTTTTTTTGAGATTACGCTGATATTTTAAGCTTCACTAATTTTTGTTTTGTTTTATTTCCTTCCCCTTATGCTTGATTTTGTGTCTTACCTAAATGAAGGTGATAGTGTAGATCATAGATAACCAGGTGGATTTAAATAACTGTGAACAATCGCTTTATCTGCTTCTGGCTTCTAGTGACATTTGGAAACCCATTATAATTCCTCTCTGCTAAGAAGTACCAATGCAGGCCATTACAATAAAAAACTGTAAAAGATACAGTGGAGGATAAAACAGAGAAAGAAAATATCAATGACTTCCCATCCATTCTTGAAATATATCAATATTTTTGGGGGGAATATCTATGTGTCAGGCACTGATCTGGGTACTGTTGCAGTGTATTGTATTAAATAAAGCTGGTCACCCTCCCGCAGAATACCTCCAATCAGGCAGTAGAGATGAGCATTCAGACATAAATATAATGATCTAATTACAGTTTGGATAAGACATAATATCATGAAATGAATAGTGCTTTGGTCAGGATGCTTTTAGCCAAAAATGACAGAAATCCAATTCAAACTAGTTTAAGGATTAAAGAAAATCCTTTGGCTCACAAACCTAGAAACTCTAAGGGCAGACTGGCTGGATCCAGGAGCTCAAATTACATGGCTGGGACTTAATCTGTGTTCATTGTCTGCTGTGATAACCTCGTGGAATAGATGCTAAACTCTCCTTCTCCCATCCTAATGTCCCACTTCATATCCTCACAATTCTTAAGTCCCGCAAAAAGAGAACTTCTTTGTTCTCAAACTTCTAAAACAGCCAGAAAATAAAATTTGATTTAGGTTTGGCTCTGATTGGCCAAACCTGAATCAACTATTCACACTTCAAGCTCTGATAGGGTCAATCTTACTCTAATGCTATAGACGAAGAGTAGGGATTGTATTTTTCCTCAAGGAACAATCAAGATGCTCTTATCAGAAATAGGAAAAATGATCATTGCTCAGGAAAACCATAATGGTTGTCACCACACAGAGGACACAGAAACATCTATTGGGTTTTTTTTTCTTTTAATGAGAAGATCTAAGAAATCTTTGCTAACTGCACCTCCAAGAAAGGAAATGCTACTTTGGGCTTAAATATCAGCCACTAAGGAATATCTGATGGTAAAAGAATTGTGACCATTTCTCTTTGGGAAAGATTTTCTATCTCGTCATTTATTATTTCTCTAGTGCTCTCTGTGTCAAGCATTGTTCAAGGCTTCTAGATTAGGATTAAGGTGAAAATAGAATCAGAGATCCTAGATTACTAGGTTTTAAATTCTTCAGAGAAAACTTCAGAAGGAAATGACTCTAAGAAAAAGTATGTCTCTGGAGGAATGGGTAGTCGGTTAAAAAAATAAGTTTCAGACTGTACAGTCAAAACAAGGGTAGTATTAATCAACCACAAATTTTATTTAAATTAAAATCAATGGGGTTTCATCGAGAAATGTATGATGAGGTCAGATCTGATGTTAAGAGAATTGTAGAAAAGATAGAAAGTCCCTACCTTATTCAGTTATTCTCATGTTCTCAGAGAGAGATTCTCTGATGTCAACCATTCAGTTATCTTCCAGTTTAGGCATCAATTATGACTAAGGAAGTATACTATCTGCATTGACCATTTGGAAGTTGTGATACCTAGAAACAAGATCTGGTGTGTGTCTGTTGCCCTTCCCTTAGTGTGCTTTTCGGCCATTCACACATAAACTCCAAGCATCAGTGAGGATGAGCCTGTGTAGTACCCTTATCTTAGTATTAAACTGGCCAAATCAATGCTCAATAATCCATAATCCTGAGCACCTGCCCAATTTCCCCCTTTTCAATTTCTGCCTTGTCTCCAGCTCTTTCTAAAACGAATCCGTGTTCTACACTCCACTGGCTCTCTGGATATTTATGACTCAGAATTGAATCTTGTCTCTTTAACCCATGATGGATAAATGGATAAAAAAAAAAAAAAGGGGTCAGGTGCATGAGAATGGATTTCCAGACATAGTATGTGTGGTAGTCAGAATAATGCTTACCCCACCCCACCCAGCCAAAGATGCCTATGCCCTAGTCTCCTGCAACGGTGAATATTTTATATTACACACCTACAGGGACTTTGCAGATATAATGAAGGTTACAGACTTTAAAGTAAGGAGATTATCCTGGATTATCCAGGTAGGACCAATCAAAGCACATGAGTCCTTAAAAGCACATATATTTCTCTGGTTTGAGTAATAACAAATGTGGCAGAAGGGGAAGTCAGAGATATCCCAAGTAAGAGAAGGATTTGAGGCACCACTGCTGGATCTAAGATGTCGAAGCCTACGTGTAAGGACTGAAGAGAAGCCTCTGGGAGCTAAAGGTACCCCTACAGCTAATAGCAAGCATGGAAGTGATACCTCAGTCCTAGAACCGCAAGGAACTGGACTCTGCCCGCAACTTCAATAATCTTGGAAGCAGACTCTCCCTAGAACTCCCTAATAGTGTAGAAGCTCAGTAGACTTGATTTTGGCCTTGTGAAACCCAGAACAGAGAAAACAGCCAAGTAAAACATGGACTTCTGATCTACAGAATTGCGAAATAATAAGTTTATGTTGCTTTAAGCACTAAATTACTGGATTTTTTTTTTTTTAACAGCAGTGATAGAAAACAAATACAATATGCTTCCAGACAAGGAGGAAAAGTAAAGATAAGAGGTGGTTGAAATCATGGCAGTTAAAAGAATGGATGGATTTCAAGTGGGAGAGTTTTCTAGTGATGCTTTTTATGGCTCTGATTTCAGTCCTGTCTTGTTACAAAAAAAGCGAGTACTTGTCCATTAAGCTGGGTAATGCTGAGCAAAAGTCGTTCTTTATTACAGGGTCCAAGTCAGTTACAGGTATAGTTTGTGGTGGGACAAAGAGACAGGGAAAGATAAGAAATGGAAAATATAAAACCAGTCACATGAGTAATCATTAATCCTGCGAGTATACACTTAGCCCTAGAGTCAGAAATAGATATTTTATGATTTGAAAACAAGTCTCAATTTTTGGAAGGCTCTCTTTTATGTCAAACCTCATCATATGTATTGGAAAAAAAATTAAAAATAAGAATGGCTATATATTGAAGAGAAATAAAGCAATTGACAGACTTTAAAACTATTGTTGGTTGTTTTGGCTCAAAATAAGGGAAATTCTATGATATATTATGTATCTTTATGATATGGCAGATGGCTTCATCATCCGTACCGAGAAGGATGAAATGAGCAGGATCTCACCATTTTGCAAACAGTTGTACCATAGGATGAACATGAACTACTGGCCTTCCAAGAAAAGTTTTGCTTTAGTAGCCTTCACATTCATAGGACATTTGTATCTGCAAAGGATCTTTATATTCACCTTGGGCTGTTTCCAAGGTTTTGTTTGGATATCTCTTTTGGACACACTTAGAGAAGAGTTCACTTAGAGAACTCTTCCTCCTTAAGAAGGAATAAAAATTTTTGCAACATGGAGAGAAGAAAACCAGTGAGACTTCATGCATTTTTAATGATAAACTAAAATCACCAGCCAACCACCAGACTAGGGCCTGGAAATGAAAAAGTATGTCACGTGTAAGATACATCAAAGGGCAATCTTAGCTTCTAGAAAATAACAAACAAAACGTGTCCAAATTTTGAAAGTCAGGGAACCTCAATTACTAAGTTCCAGAGATTTTTCAGATATATAAGTAATACTAAAGGAGATAGAAAATTCCAGTTGTCTTTTGTAGTATTCTTGTTCTGACAGGGATTTTCTCAAAAGGTCATGCTTGTGAAGTTGTGTAGACAGGCTTTTCTCTTTTAAGACTGTTGACAAATGCTCTTCCTCACAGACAAAACATCCAGGAGAAGCTACTCAGGTTGTGACCAAGTGTCTCATCTTTGGAAATGGATGTTCCCTACCATTCTCTTACTTTTTTCGAGCGTTTTATCCACCAATCCCTTCATTCTAATAGATCACATTTTAATGAATGCTTTATAACACACTTGAAACTCCACTCAAAAATGGAAAAGAATCATAACTTGAAAGAAGGCAAGTGGGAAAAAATATATACCATGCCCTCTATTACTCAGATCCATGCCTATATTTGACTTATCACCATCCTTTATAAACCCTGGCAAGTCAGATATTTAGTCATTCTAGTTCATTCATTCATCCATTCATCCATCCATTTAAATGGTAACCAGTCATGCAAAGAACTAGGTTTGGTATCAAGCCAAAGAAATAAACAGAAAGAACAAAGTCCTAAGGCAAAAAAAAAATTTTTACAGGCTTGAGGTACCCAAGAGAAGACCAGAATGCCTTCACAATGCCAAACATTAGGCATTTTTAAAATATCCAAATGCTTTAAAAACAATGTGGAGTTTAAATATGTAAACATTTTTATGTAAATATGTAAATTATTTTTAACTCTCATTGACTATCATCCCCCTCTGAAATTGTAACTGGCATCATTTTGACTACATCCAGAGTCCTAGATCTGGAGTTAAACATTTTAATTATGTCATCCATCTTCTTTTTGCAAAACAACAAAAATGGAAAATAAGGCATAGAAAGTCACTGGCTTATCAGCTACAATTCACCCAGTTGATCAAGGCATTAATCTAAAATTGTTTGTTTTTTTTCATTACCCACCTCCCATCCCCTAAGTCCTGTTCATTTCTCTCCATTTTTACTCAAGTACCGACTACACTCAACTCAGTTCATCCACTGCTTTAGCCACTCTTGTCTAAGAGTGCGTTCTCAACCCCAAATCTTCAGAGTGATCTTTAAAAAATAGGATCACAACATGCCAATTTTATGTTTCAAACCTGCCTAAACTTTCCTATTACAATCCAAATGCATAGGCCCCACAGGGTCCGTCCCCCTCCCTCCACCCCTGACTTCATCTACAAATATTCCCATTCTTGCTCACCACATTTCACTCACAATATCCTTTTTGTTTCTTGATATTGAAGGTTTCATTCTTGACTCAGGAAAGATCATTTCCTCTGCCTGGAATGATTTCTGCTCCTAGTTCTATTCTTCATTGGCTTCTTGTCATGGACTCCTTAGTGAGATCTTTCCAGACCAACCAATCCAATTTACATCTCTTCTCCCAACTCCAGTCATTTCTCTTTCATCTGCTATGTTCCTCACAGCATTTACTGGGAATGTTATCCATTTACATGTTGCATTTTTATTTTCTGTCTCTGCATACTAGAGTGTAAACTTTATAAGAGCAGCGATCCTCTCTCCCTGGTTCTATAGTTAATCTTCATCACTTTGAACACCGTTTAGAACATAGTGGGCACTCCATGAATATTTACCCAATTGACTTGCTCAAGATCATATAGCATCTTAATTCAGAAGCAGTTTCCTAACACTCAGTGGAGTACTCATTCCACTGAATTATAATGCGTCACAGTTATGACCTGGCATTGTTGAATTAGAATCACTTTGAAGATATATCTTACACCTTTTGTGTAAAATCAGTCTTCTCCATTTTCACACTTCTTGACACTAGAGTAGTAAAAAACAGAAATATTAGATGACTGATGAATAGAAAGACATTTTGATTAAACTAAGCAGGGCATATTCAGATATGCAATATCAAATATGAAAATGTTTAACTGTGCAGTTATTTTAGCTCCAAACGTCTTCAGAGTGATTAGCTAGAATAAGAATCTGCTTACTAAGTAGATGTGCCAGAGGTAGTGATGTATACGGTCTCATAGCAACTACTTAATCTGACTTCCATCAAACTACGATGGAAGGGATGTGTCTGAAGGTGGTCTCCTGTTTGGTTAGCCAGTCAAGGCATTCGTGTCTCAGTGCATTCACTCTTTTCTTACACTTCTACATTGCTATTAACTCTGAATAAAACTCAACAAATTTTCTATCCATACAGTGCAACGTTTTTCCAAATGTTTTCATTGCTTCTGGGCATTTTCAGACCACTGAATAAGCCCATATTCTTCTAATGCTGTATACTGAAACAGACCAGAAGGAATGCCTTTCATTTTAGAAAGAGAAAAACATAATAAATGCATAAAATTTCCAATTCAAATGAAAGATGATATAATGTGAAGCACAATTTCATATTTTTGTTTCCTTTTTCTTACCCCGAGAATCTAATTCTTAATGATTCCTGATATATTAACTTATTTGTTTTATATATGTCTGTGTGTGTATTTCAAAACAATATTATCTGTATTATTACTAACAATGTGCCAACTGAGTGCAATGTGTGACTCCTTTGCTGTATTTTTTGTCCTTTAGATATACCTTATCACAGCTGTATAGTCAAAACATTGTCTTTTTAAATCACCATGATTAGTTTTTATTTGGTTGTATGACTCATTTGACACAAAGTAAGTGGATTTGTTTTTGTTTTGTTTTTTTCTTCCTTTTAGCTTTTAGAGAGTCTTTTTGAATGTAATTTTGTTTCTTTAATTAGTAAAATATTTTCATGGTTTCACAGTCAAAGCCATAAAACAAGATTAGTATTAGAGAAGCGTGTCTGTCTTCCCTGGCCCTTTCCCTTTTTTTCTACCTTCTCTGATAGAGAACCACTTTTTTTCACTAAGTTTTGATTCAGTTTTCCATTGTTTCCCTTTGAAAGTGAAAACATATATGTAGTTGTTTTATATAATATATATGTATATATAGTTTTATATATATGTTTCTCCTTGACGTAAAAATTAATGCTATATACATTCCTTTATGCATTTTAGTTTTTCCCTTAATGGTATATGCTTGTGGAAAGACAATCAAGTTATAAGCCTTATGCTTTTATACAGGAGAATATTGTAGCATTGTGGACGCATCATCCTATGCTCAATTTGACTCATGATGATTACTGATGAACATGGGGGTGATTTTCATTATTTTAACAAATAGTAAACTGCAGCATGCATCCTTGGGCATACATCCTTTTATAGGTTTGCCAAGGTATCATTGGGTTAGGTTCCTAGAAGTGAAAATTCTGCATCAAAATGTAAATACATACGGAATTTTTCTAGGTAATGCTAACTTCTCATTTGTTAGAATTCTGTCATTTTGCAATCTCCCCAGCAATGTAAGAAAGTATCTGTGCCCTACTGCCTTGACAAATAACATGTCTGAAAGCTTTTGAATTTTTTTCCAATCTGATGATTGAGAAATGGTAACTCAATGTAGTTTTAATTGATTTTTTCTTATTATGAATAAAATTGATTTTTTCAAATGTTTGCAACCTACCTATATGCCTTTCCTACGAAATTTCTATTCACATCTTTTGCTCCTTTTCTATCAGATT
This sequence comes from Rhinolophus ferrumequinum, assembly GCF_004115265.2. Lineage (NCBI taxonomy): Eukaryota > Metazoa > Chordata > Mammalia > Chiroptera > Rhinolophidae > Rhinolophus > Rhinolophus ferrumequinum. The sequence continues at coordinate 59,640,250 of NC_046297.1, forward strand.
GTTGTGTTTTTCTTCTCAGAACTTAAAAGCTCTTCATATACCAGTGAAATAGACTTTTATGATTTAAGTTGCATATGTTCTCAGTTTGATATTTGCCTTTTTACTTCTTGTTATTCCTTTTTTTTCCCCAAAGTTATCTTTTAAATTTTACATATTCAAATTTATTAAACTTTACTTTAGGACATCTAGATTTTGGCCATACTAGATCATTTTTCTATCTTCCAGATTATAAAGGAAACCATCCACGTTTTATTTGAGTATTCATATAGATGTAGTTTTATATTCAAATATCTAAACCACCTTGAATTTATTCTGCTGTATGGCATGAGAAATAGTTCCAATTTTATGTTTCTACCTATGGCTAACTAGTTGTCTGCCAGTTACTAAAAATTCTTATTTTTCCCCATTGATTTGAGATACCTTCTTTATCACATACTAAATTTCCCCAATGTATTTTTGTTTCTTCTGACTTTCCCATTCCATTTCATTGGTCTGGCAATTTGTGCACCAACGTCACACTTTAAAAAAAAATAGGCTTTATTTTTAATGCTCTGTAAGGATCAACACCCCTCCCTCATTACTTCAAGCCTTTCCTAGTTTCACTCCCCCTCCCCCCTTAATGCTTTCAAATGAATGTTGTGTTTAATTTGTCTTGTTCTAGAGAAATGGGGAAGTCTAATCATCAAGCTCACATTACAGTTTACAATTAACATAGGGAGAGTTGACATCTCTATTGATGTCTATGTTACGATGAGTCATCCTAACCAAGCATATGGAATGTTTTCCCATTCATTCAGTTTACCTCTATGTCTTTTAAGTGTGTGTATGGGTCTAAGTACAGGTTTTCTACTTTCTTTTCAAGTTGATGCATTTGTTGTATTTCACTTTATTTTATTTTGCTATTGAAAATTATGTTTGCCCTCCACTATTTTCTCTATCTGATTGTATATGTGAAAGTTATTTCTCTATGCAAATGTTATGCCCTCTACTCTGCTAAATTGTCTTATTTGTAGTAGCTTTTGTATTAAGTTTTCCAGATTTATAGTTTTATAATCTGTAAATAATTTTTTTTGCCTTTCCTTTTTCTCTATTTGTTTTTTATAACATAACTACATTAGCTAATTTCTTTGATATAAATAGAGACAGAATGGGCATTTGGGACTTGTTCCATGATCAATATCCTGTGGTGTTATTCCAACAGAGCATTGGAGGCAGCATGGTGAAACTGAAAGAGCACAGCCTTTGGAGTCAAGCAGCCATGGCGTTGAATTATTATTCTACCACTTATGGGCTGTGTAACTTTAGGCAAAGAGCTTAAACTGTATGAGTTTTAGTTTTCCCACCTGTAAAATGGGTATGACAATTTATTATTTGCCTTTGTTTGTGAAAAATAATTGCAATGATTAATACAATGACTGACTCGTGGTAGGTAATCAATAAATATTTGCTCTTTTTTTCTTCCTTCTATTTTTAGGTTCTCTCTAAATGGGTATTGTATCACATGAGGATTCTTCAAGAATGTAAGGGAAGTAGAAGAGTCTAGAATGAAGAAATCACAGCACATACAGTCACTGTCATATGATGCAACTGAAGACCAAACACCCTGAGCTGAAATTTCTAGATAGCACGCAGTCCATTCCTTCAAACAGTAAATAGGTATATTCAGCTAAAAAGAAAAATCAAGCTGTTATCTTTGCAGTGCCCTCTGGTGGTTAAAATATATTGCTATAGTTTAAAAAACTGGATCACGAAACACAATTCTTAATAAAAATTGCCAACATTTAGTGATCACGTCCTATTTTATAGGCCCTAGTTAAAACAATTTACATGTATTCTTTCATTTAATTCTAACACAATCCTATGAGATATGCATATGTTCACTTTTTCTACAAAGGAGGACATTGATACTTACAGTGGTTAATGAACTTAACCCACAAAAGCTAATTAGTGGAGATGCTGTGTCAGACATATTTGAATCTTATCTGCTATATGTCTAAAGTAACACAGAACTGTATAAAATATGGACAGAACACTAGATTTAGAAGGATCTTAGAGGTCACCTAGTCCTCAACCACATTTGACAAACGAATCAATGAAGGCTCAGAAAAAGAGTTGCAAAGTTAGCTTTTGAACCATCAGAGCTCAATTTCTTTCATTGCATAAATTCGTTTGATTGCACAAAAGCTGCCTGGCCTTATTTGATTTCGTTTGCCTCTCTTGTGATTGTTTGACATTTCCTCAAGCTAGAGAAGGCCCTACCTCTCCTTATAATAGAAAAAAGGGGAGTTGGGGAAATAATGTTTAGGAAATTTGACAACTCATTAACAATCCCTTATTAAAGAGCTTTAATTGCTTGCCTTATATCCTGTTTTCAACTTTCTTCTCCAGTAGCAAATATCAATTAAATTCGAATAACAAAGAGTCTGACTGCAGTTGACAAATAATCCTTTTCAGGAGAATTGCCCTCAGTGACTCTCCACAGGCAAAATTCACAATTCTTTCAGCTACAATTCTTTGCTCCTGTTTCCTCTAACATCGGATGTGACAGGCCTGCCAGGACAAGAAACAGGCTTGCCCTTTGAGGGCATTTTCCCATATAATGAGATGGCTCCTGCAGGAATCACTCTGCCAGTGGTGACAGGCCACTGTAACTCCCGAGTGCTGACCGTACGGCAGCCTATAATTTACCAAGATGCCCAATGTTAGTGTGGGGCCAATTTCTTTTGAATGACGTTCTGGTTTTACAGCTAAGTTGTTGACAATAGAACAGTTTATAAGTGACAAAGAGGTAAACTGGATTCCCTCACCAAAAGTCTCAGGGAGACAATTTTAGCTCATTTTTTGGTAGCCTTTTGTAACAACCAGAACATGTAAAAAGTGCTGCACACTGCCCAGAAGGCACTGGCCTCCAATCCTGGGGTATATTCAAATAGAGGCTGGTTCACCAACTATCCAGAATATGGGAGAAATGACTCAAACAGTAGGTTGACTAGATGATTTTCAAATTATTTTTCAATCCCTACAGTATATGCTTCTTTGATTTAATCATAATTTTCCCTCTAATAGCCATCGCTCTTAATTTGCACTAAGCAACAATGTATTGTAGCTACCTATCCATAGATAATTATAGCATAAAAAATTACAAAATCAATGAATCATGACCATCAGGTGGGACTGCCTGAATCAGAGATGACCACTGGTGTCTGTGTGCGAAGATTCATGTTTTGTAATTTTTGATGTTAAGTATGAGACGTGGTAGAGCGCATAGTTTCCAGTGAGTTTAGCTGCATGATGATTAGTCAGGCCAGGTGAGTTTCATAGGGAGATCACAGACTCTATATCTCATGCCAAAAAGATAAGGGAGAATTTTAGATGATTTCCAACATCTCTTTCAATTCTAGCATTCTATGATTCTAGAAATGACTTTGAGGAGATCATCAGTTGCTAAGTGAACAAAGGTAATAATAAAATCTGCACTAGATTAAAAGCGATGACATCTGTGTTTAGTCTTGTTTTTATTTTATTCCAGATGCATATAAATCTAATATATCTGTATGAATATATGTCATGTATAAAAATATGTATACTTATATATATCTAAATATATATATAAAGAGATCTAATCATGTCATATGAGGAACAGTGTAATTAGCTGAGGGTAGAAAACAAAATGAAGAGAAGATATAAGGGTTACATAATAGGAGTCTTCTCATATAGAAAAATCTATAAAGGTCTGTCATGTCAGTGGGACCCAAGTTGTTTTACATTACTCCAACTGATATGAGTTAGGAGAAAAAAAATTCCACGTCAAGGTAACAAACTTGCTACCAAGTTGTTTAAGGATAAAATAATCTACCTCATTTTTCATTGTGTCCCATATCACGGAAGGTTTCAATATACCTTTGATGCTTTTGGAACAGAATATTGAAATGGAGGATTCAAGTAGCTTGTCCCTTGCCATCCTGAGATTGTATCAGTCTTTGAATCTAGTCTACTGTTTCACTTATGAAGTAGTATCAATAAATCCTCCTCTAGTCCATCAAATCCTTTCAGAAAAGTTCATTATTCTTAGAAAATCTCTACAAGGCAAACGGATTGGGCATGTTCTTATCTTTGGTAGTTTGTAATCCCTCCTCTAGCTATTCCACATTGCAGAGAAAGCAATCTCCCCCAAAGAAAGTCTCCTTGCCATTAAGCTCCACAAAGCATGAGGCTTCACAGCCCACAATCTTTAATTCACTCCTCCTGGGTAGAGTCAAACTTCATCATGCCACTAAATGAAGGGATACCTACCACAGTCAGGAAACTAACTAGGAAAGTATATCTGTCAGAGCCTCTAGCCACCCAGAAGGATCTCCAGGAATCTTAATCCTTAGTGAACCATGAAACTCCGGGGCAGGGAGTTTGCAGCTGGGGATTTGTTTGCCTATGCAAATTCCATCATAAATCACCTCATCCTCAGCTAAAATGCTAAAACGTGAAGGCCAAGGTGCCTGCGCAGCGTTATTGCTGGGTCACAAAGGCTCAAGATTCATGAGGCAAACCAGCCATAGCTTGGTTCAGTCTTTTGTTAAATTAGTTACTTTAACTCCCATTTTCCAGAAGAAGAAACCAGGATTCCCAAATGTAATAGACTCTCCTCTGTCTTGAGAGATTGTTGAACAGAAAATCTGCCATCTGGTGCTCTATTTCCTCTCCAACTAATCTACTACGATCAGTGACTTCAATTCCTGTTAATGCTTCAAAGACCAATAATTGTGGGAAGTAGGGTGACAGGTCTGTGCCTCTAATCGCTGACAGTGTGGCTGTGTATTGCAGACTGTTGCTAAATAGTCATAAGGCATTCCTCCACTCACGTCATCAATCCCGCGTTTCCGTGGTGAGGAGTCACAACATGTGTTTCTTGACAACATGCTTTCTGTTTTAAGAATATTTAATTGTCTCTCCCTGCTGACTCTGAATAGTAATAACATTATAGGGAAGCAAAAGGGATAGGTGATTTTAAGAGGCCTGGGGGTCGGACTAGGGAAGAAAGAGAAGGAGGGACATAAAATGCAGGAGACACTTAATGATGATAAAGCCCACCGGCAAGATTACAGCTCCGAATTAGTCCTGATGTGAAATCAAATTTATGGGTGGATTTAGAGTTGGAAGATTTGAGTTCTATTTCTGTCTCTGATACACAGTCACTAGTTCTGCAGGCTTGAGAACTCATGTACTCTCCGCAAGCCTGAACTTTCTCCCTGGCAGAAAGCAGTCCCCTACTCCCCAACACACACACACACACACACACACACACACACACACACACACACTCACACACACACGCATGCGCGCTACGTGCCTGTGAGGACTTAATTAAATAAGATGGCATATGGGAAAGTTCTGAACATTATCAAATAATGGATACATCAAATAGGTAATTATGTGTGTGTGGCTGACCGTAAGGGGGCAACAAACACTCAGTTGCCACAAAGGAGCCACCCAATGAGGACTCTGGGCGCTGTCACCACCTCCATCTGAGCTCACTTGGGTTATAATCTTTATTACTTTTCAGTTATATGGCATTGAACATTTATTTAAATTCCCCAAGGCGCTCTCTCTCTCTCTCTCTCTCTCTCTCTCTCTCTCTCTCTCTCTCTTTTTTTTTTTAAGGAAGGCGCAGATCACAGTAGGCTATGTGGGGATCAAACCGGTAACCTTGGTGCTACCAGCACGGCGTTTTAACCAACGGAGCTAACGGGCTCATTTTCACCTTTTGCAAAGCAGGAGCAACTGTCCCTTCTCTCTCTCTCTCTCCCAGGGGTGAGACAGAAAGGGGTGAGCCAAGAGATGTAAAGTAAAACAATTTGAAACTTGAAACCTAAATTATGTCTACAGTAAAAGGGATCCTATTATTACTGAAGCTCAAGCTCCAAGGAAAGGTACAGGACTGCCTGGTCCTCTGGTTGGGGAAGGATATCATGAGACCAGGCTTCCTAGGACCTTATACTTTCTTGCGTGTGAGGCAGTAGGGTGCAGTGATTAAGTTAAAGTCTTTAGTGACACCCTACAGTACTTGGATGTAAATCCTGATCCTGTCATTTCCTAGCTGTATGACCTTTGGTAAACATTTTACTTCTCTATACCTCAATTTCTTTGCTGATTCAATCAAGAAAAAAAAAATGAACTCATGGGGTTATTTTCAAGATCAAATGAGCTAATACTTATAAAGAGCTTATAGCAGTGTATAACACACTGAGCGTACTCTCTAAGTACTAGCTACTGCTATGAATGACCTGCTTCCCAGGCTCAGTCCAATTTGGACTCCTCTCCTTTCCCCAGGATTCACCTGCAAAAAAAGTTTACCTCTATGACCAGGACATGGAAAGGCAGGTTAATATTTTTGCCTTAGTTTGTCTGGCAGGATTTGCTTTATCGAAGGATTCTGCTTGGTCCTGGGGGTTCAGAAACTTATTGTTGCCAATTTCCTTAAGCCAGTTTGGATGTTCTCAATTTTTGGTTTTGCTTTGTTTTGTTTGTTTGGTAAGTAGCCTTTGGGGGATATGTTAGAGTTAAGGGATATTTTCTTCATGATTTCACGACTAGGTTAAAACAAAAACAAACAAGTCTAAGACCAAATTTAGCTACCTGTATTGATATCTATTAACAAACAGCAAAAAGTCATATAACTTCCTGTGGAAGCTCCACGAAAGCCCAGTTCTCTGTTGTTTTAGGTGCACTAGTAACACCTTGAATAACCATGTTACCTGAGGCAACTGATCGTATTTTCACCAGGATATAGACAAAACCTGGCTGGACTCCCATGAATTGTCCAAATCAGAAGCTGGACAGAGAATTTCTTATCAATTAAGTTTTTGGTTCTATTCCTATAGGTATAGGCACTTGGTTGAACAGATTTCTCATGCTTTATCTCTGCAAAATACAAAAGTGTGTATATAATATTCTTAGCCAATCCACATATATTCAACCCCATTAACTTTACCAGTACTCATTTCTCATATCCATGAGGCTCTGGTTTCACCACTTAAAATCGCCCTGGTTTTCTTGGGAAACTCATTCCACATCCTTTCCATCCATTTGGACGAAGTCATATTCTGTGATTCCTATGGCCATCCAAGGTAAAACCATGGTCCAGCTTCTATAAAAATTGAGCCCCTTTCTCCATTTCCCCCCATTTGCAGTGTTTTTTCTTTTTAAAGTAACATTTATTCTGATCAATAAAAAATGCACATTGATCGTAAAAAATTGGACAATACCCACAATCTTACCATTCTAAAATAACCATTTTTTTCCCGTAGACATCTATGCTGTTTTTGTTTTTTTTAAATTAAGATACAATTGACATGTAACATTATTCATTTGCAGTGTTCTTATACAGATATTTTTCTAATCCTAAATAAGCAACTACATAAGATGTCGTGACAATGAAGTAAACCAACATGCACTTTGATGAAAATGGAATAGCCAAGGCTGTCATCTGATTTGGGTTGGAAATGGTAGTGGTGCTGTGTTATAAGCTGATTCACACAGTTCTTATTTTTGCACCTCTCACTGATGCCATCAGTATTCCTTCTATCTACTTCTTGTCACCCTGAGTAACTCTCTAGTACCAGGTAGCTGGATCCTAAAATATCAACTTACCTCATTTAAAACCATAGGGCTCAGTGTACTCTGCTTACACCTAGAGATGAAGCATCCCTCCTCTGCCAGTTAAATCAACTCTTCACTTGAAAAACCATTCAAGTGAAAGGTAATTATGATCATATTGACCGTTCAGAGTCTAACCGCTCATGACCCCACCTCAGATACTTAATAATAGGTATTGGTTTTCCATAGTGAAGTTTTCATTTCAAATCTCTCATATAATCCTTATAAAACACTTGTGAAGGATATAGAAAAAGTATTACATCAATTACGTTAAAGATGAAGGAACTGAAGTTCATGTAGGTATTTCCGTTTCAGAGTGGAAACATCTATGGTCTCAGTGAAGCTTGGCCCTAATTTCGTCTTTGGGATAAGTTCATTTTCTGATGTTAGGGCATTCAACTAAACGGGTCTAGATTAGCTCCGCTATAAAGTGAGTATAGGCTTAGGAGCTTGGTTTCTTTCCAGCTCAAAGATCTAGTGCTTCATAACTTTTCTGGACATGGTTAGGGACAAACCGTGATGGTGGCAAAACCAGAAGCCAGGTCTTCTGAATCCTAATGTAGTGTTTGTTTTTTATAGACAGCTGCCAATACCTAACATGAAGAGTCTGGACATGGCCTTTACACAAGAGGTTTCTTCTTGACTTAGATGCTCATCAGATTTACCTGGATTTGCTGAAAATACAAAATCTGGAGTCCCTTTTCAAAGATTCTGATTGTGTAGGTCTGATTTCTCAGCCCACTATGGGATCTATTGATCTAGGTCAGGAAATGGGAACCTGAATTTATTGGTTCCATTGGCCTTCTCTTGAAGTGGTGCCAACAAAGTCACCTGGCTTTCCTTTGACTCTGACACAGACCAATTCAATGACTACAACAGGATCTACTGGGGATATGAAAATGCACTCTTCAAATTTCATTTTTGTCTAGGAAGTCTGGCATCTAACTGTTATTGTCTTTTTCCCATTTTAAGACAGGGCTTTGGAGATGGAGAGAATAGAGTGAATGACCAAGGTATTTAAGACCCCAGAGCCATTTATAGAAGAGGAAATTATACTGAACTATCTTCCCCATGAATATCATTCAGCAGGAATAAATTAATGTGCTCAGCAGCTATGAAACAATTCAGATGATGATGTTTTATCTCCCTATTCCTTCCACAGAGAGAATGTAAAAAGTGGCCCCCTGGTTCCTCCTGTTAAGTGGAACCTAAGTGGAAGAGAAGAGGAATCTTTGCTTCTGAGCTGACGACAATCAGCTAAAAAAAAAAAAAAAAAAAAAAAAAAAAAAAAAAAAAAAGTACTTTACAAAAGTCCAGAAGGGATATCAGTTGGAGTTGTTACTAGGCTAAAAAATGTTTGAGATTATACACAATAAAAGATAAAGCTTGAGGAAATCAGACTGACCAAAGCCAGTCATATTATATTATAGAGTTTATGTAGTTTTTTTCATATATTTTAAATTGCATGCTAATACATTTTCTTTCTGATTTCTTCCCCCCACCACAAAATAAGCTAAAAATCTGAAATAGCAGAGGGCTCAAAGTAACTTTCTGCCTTGGCCACACATGGAAAGGAAAACAACATCCCTTAATAGTGACCTTTTGGTCAGACTTACCTGCCCTAGGAGGTGGCATTGCGCAGTAGAAAGTCAGACCTGTCAGGTTTAAATGCTGACTCTGTCACTACTATGTACGTGACTTTGGGCATACTCGCTAGCCACTTGAATTATGGTATTAAGCCTCTTAAGGAGCTCCCTGCTTTCGTCATTGCCCTTCAGGTTATTCTCGTCACAACAGCCAAAGAGACCCAGTCAAAATGCAAGCCAGGTCATGCCGTTCTAATGGTCTGACCTCCCATCTTCCTCAGAGTCAAAGCAAGGTCTTACAACGGTTTACAATGCCCCCGTGATCTGAGGTCCCCCATTGTTTCCTCTCTAATCTCATCTTGTACTTTCCTTGTTCATTCTGCTCCAGCCATACTGGCCTCCACAGCGTTCCTCAAGCACCCAGGCATCCTCCCCGCATGGAGATTTACAACTGCTGTTCTCTCTGTCTGGATTGCTCTTTCCTTGGATATCTAGGAGGCTCACTCCTTCACGTCCTTCAGGTTTTGGTGCAAGTGTTGCTTTTTCAGTAAAACAGGTCTCAACTAGTCTTTTTAAAATTGCAGTCTTTTCCTACCACATGCTTTGTCTCACTTCATGATGATTTTCCCTCTTATTATCGGTTATCACCTACCATCCAATATACTATATATTACTTATCTCATTTATTATGTGTCTCTACCCAGTGGTAGGTAAGCTTTATGAGGAGAGGACAGGGTTTTTTTTGTCAGTTATGTTCATCGATCGATTCTTAGCGTCTAGGATTAATACCTAGTACATGGCAAACACTGCGTAATTGTTAATGAGTGAATGAGGGAGATAATGAATGAATTCAGGATACTAGGATTCTCTAAGACTCAATTCTTCGTTTTGTGAAATGACTCTGGGTGGTGAACATACAATGTGATGATATACAGATGATGCATTACAGAATTGTACACTTGAAACCTATGTAATTGTACTAACCATTGTCATCCCAATAAATTTTAATAAAAAAATTTTAAAAAGGGGTACTCGAAACAAACAAACAAAATAGTAAAATGAAAATAATACCTCCTCCTAGCATAGCCCTATTGCATCCTAGATACCTAATTCATTGCAAATCTCTTGTTTACATCCCGGCTCATATAAAATATTTTCTATCCCCCCACCGAGGAGAAAATTAACAATAAATGTCTACCTAGAACAACAGCAATCCAATTCCAAAGTCCCTCCATCAAGATTTCATTCTGCAAATTACTTTGACAAACAGGCTATTCCTAGTTGGTTCATGCCCTTTTATACAGTAGGTGTCCAATAGATATTACTTTCCTTTTTCTTTCTCCCTTCGTTATTTTGCACATAAACACTATCTCAGACAATTAGCTCCTTTTCAAGATCTTTTGCTTATCTTGGTAAAATCTAAAACTCTACAATTCAAATGCTAAGCAGAGACTCAGTAAATGTTGTTTTAAATACATACAAAAGATCAGATCTTTAATAATATTTTTCTCCCTCCAGATATGCAGATGTTTAGTATACTTTAGCTGGCTATTCCCAGGCATGAGTAATTTTCAGGGAAAGTGTGGACCCAGCTAGAACAGCAATGATTTCACCATATATACCTCCAGGTAGCTTATATCATTGAAAGGCAGTGAACAAAGGCACAGCACGCCTGGGGCTGCTTTGGTTTGATTGTGTTTTCCAGAGAGATCTTTTGGCGACTACATGCACACTTCAGTTTATTTATCTAAGGCTCCTCTTGTAGGGCCAGACCAGAGAAAAAGGGGAGGGCACTGCCAGATGTGTTCAGGAAGGCAAGTGCTTGGAAAGCCTTGGATTGGGTTTCAGCTCGTCATTATAAAATTCTAAGAATAATCCGAGGCACTCTAGTTTCCCTTCCCAGACCACAGAGCCCTGGGGAAAGAGTATTATAACAAATAAAGGTGCCCTCTCAACACATGGGGAAGTATTCACAGATTTTCGGAGAATTTTTCATTCAAAGTAAAATTGGGCCATATTTGGTGTGTGTGTGTGTGTGTGTGTGTGTGTGTGTCCCCTACATAACAATGGGTGATGAAAGCCAAATGGTTTATAAATAAAATCCCAAGCTATGAGGCCTGAGTGATGTTACCCACACTATATTCAGTATGGGGTCCTCTTTCCTTTAGATTCAACATGGAAATTGTACTTGTATAACAATGGTTATGAACCTCTTTCCTGTGCTGCAATGAGGCTAAAAGCATAGACAGAGCAGATACAAAGAGGAGCATGTGAAATGAAATAAGATTTCTCTACGAATTACAAGCAATGCTATTAGAGTATCTTTTTGAGGCTTCAGATTTGGGAAAAAATGGCATAGATTCATTTCACCCTGTCTCCCCTTGCTATGCATAACTAAAACCACCTGGAAATAATGTAGCAGATAACCACAGGAGAACAAAGAAGGCCGACTGACTGGGAACCCCAGGACTGGAGGAAACGCACAGTGGTGCACTGCCCACGTGGTGGAGGAAGGTGTCACAGTCCTGGTATCTGTTGGCCCTCCACCCAGCAGAAGGTGAGTCAAATAGATGCTTTCCTTCCTTGACAATATTAGCAGATCAAGTGGGAGCCCCACTGACTCCCAGCCTGGAAAGTAAGGCAAAAGAAATAACATCTTAGCCTCCCACCAACCAGCGTAGGGAGATTTCATCCTCACCCGTAGATGGCACCAGCAGGGACCAAGCAAGAGCCCCACTAGCACCGGGCAGGAAGAAGAGCCTTCCATCCGCACTAGCCCAGAGTCTTCTTTCCATCCCCAAACTAGCAGTACTAGGTCCAAGGAAGCACATTCTGTCCCCCTAGGCAGTACCAGTAGAAATCAAGTCAGAGTCCCAGTGTCACCTAGGACAGAAGAGCATGTCCAGGGCTCTGAAAACTAAATCGGCACAAGCACTGGTGCTGGAACCACAGCCCACAGAAGTAGTCCAGGACCTATGCACTAAAACTAAACAGAGTGACTGCCTGTCAAAAAAAAAAAAAATTAAATATGGTCCTGAGTCTTCTCACATAATAACCAAAATGGCCATAATACAATATAAATCACTTTTCTATCATGAAACAGAAAAGTCAGAACATGAATGAAAAAGACTAGAGATGCTAACACTGAAACAAGTCATATATTGGAATTATTTGACAAAGATTTTAAGGCAACCATCATAAAAGGGCTTCAATGAGCAATTTCAATTGTTATAGAACTCCCAAAAGGGATGGCATTAGGAGGTGGGGCTTTGGGAAGGTAATTAATTTTACATGAGATCATGAGGGTGGAGCTCAATGATGGGATCAGTGCCCTGATAAGAGAAGGAAGAGATACTAGACCTTCCTTTCTCCACCAGGTCAGGTAGGTGGGTCATCACCAAGAACTGAATCTGTGGGTTTCTTGATCTTTATTTTCCCAGCCTCCAGAAATGTGAGAAATAAATGTCTGTTGTTTTAGCCAACTAGTCTGTGGTACTGTTTTAGCAGCCTGAGCTTACTGAGACACCAATTCTATTGGCTCTATAAGAAATCCATTTCAAATGGAAGATAAATATGTTGGATTTAGAAGTATGGAAAAAGATATATTACACAAACATTATTAAAAATAGCTCGAGTGACTATACTGATGTCAGATAAAATAGACTTTAGAGCAAAGATGATTGCTCAAGACAAAGAGGGACATTACTAATGATGTATTTTAATTCCTAACTTCAAGTGAGGAATTTCTCCATATTTATAGTGATATTTATCAAATGAAATACATAGGACCTTTGTTTTATTATACACTAGAGAAGTACACAGTTTAACATCTGGTTCTTTATAAAAGCTAGACTCTTTCACTAAAGTTAATGGTATCATTACCTTTTTTTTTCAGATTACCAATTAATATAAGAACAAACAAAAATCCAGCAAAATGCAAAAGCAATCCAAAGGCAAAGAGGCAGGACAGTCTTAGGCATGTGGGAAAACAAAAATAAAGCTTATATGGCAGGAGGGAAGTTATACGAAGGGAGAGTAGGAGAAAAGTTTAGAGAGAAAGGATGAGGCCAGACCATACAGGGCCACGTAGGTTATGGAGAAGAGCTGGGCTTTTTTAATTCTAAAAGTAATGTGAATTCATAGGAGAATTTTAAGTAGAGTAGTGATATAATCACAGTTTTATGATCCTATAGCTGTTGGGGAGAAAGAGAATTTGAATATATAGCTTAGAGTACGGTGAGTTTGAGATAACAAATGCTACCTGATTGTAAAACATCCAGGTAGAAAAGCCCAGTTACTCAAACAGGTCAAGAACAAAAGCAACAGTAACAGTTATAGATTTGTGAGTCATCAGCCTAGAGGAGGCATCCAGAGAAAGCAGAAGAAGGCAAAAGAAGTGTTTTGGAAGAGACAAAACCTTTAAGAAGAAAACCCCAGGGAACACCAATATAAAAAGTGAGGGAGAGAAAGTGGAGCTGAAGGGGGTCACCGATTGCATACCGTATACATCTGGATTTATTTTTAGACCTAACATCTGTCCCATAATCTTGTATCTCTTGCTATTCTGGTGAAATGGATTGGGAAGTCCTTCGACCTCTGCAGTCACTTATTTAATATAGTTTTCTTAAATACGGTATCATACAAAAAGTAGTAGTGCTGCTAGATAAGAGAAGGGAACAGGGTGTAAAACGTTCAAGGTTGTTTGCTTTGCATCATTATGTACAAGAGTACTAAAAGAACAAACTACATTTAATCTGGATTTCTATCTCTTGCATGCCTGATTGATACTAGTCTTAACTTTAGCTTCCAATCTGCTTAATTACCGATTTGAATGTCTCACCATTGTTCCTAATTGGAAGATTTCTATTATACCTGAGATTTTTGAGCCAATTTGTTTATGGCAAGCTATACATTTGATGAGAATCCAAATTGCCTGTTCTGAATTTCTTTCCACAGTTACAAAATCAACCAAAGAAAAGACACATTGTAATAGCCCCTTTCATCTCATATCTTGTTTTCAAATCATTGCGTCTCACATAGGGTCATGGCTAGGGAAACTATTCCCCTCCTTCTATTTCTGTGTTTCCACCTATCTGCCTCTGGTTTACCATATTGATCACAATGTTAAACTTAGATCTACTATTTAATGAAAGAAAAAAAAAAAGACTAAAAAGATAAAGGAAATAAAATCAATAGCCCTAGCCAAAGTTTTCTTTTAGGGGTACAATAGTATATTTAGTGAGCAAATATTTAATTTGAAGTTTTTCTTAAAAAGAAACTGACTTGAATATTGAGCTGGTACATATGCTGTCGATATTGTCTTCCAGCCTGAATGAGGAAAGCTATGGCTTATAGATAAATGTGTTTGTAGAAGCAGAGACTCTTGAAATTGGCAGTGGTAAGGTGACTCAACAGGTTAGAGCTCAACGTGAAGAGTACGTAAATCCTGCTAGGAAACTGGATGACCTGCCATGCACATGCATATCTCAGATCACAGAATACCTGACTCTTCTTTCCTTGCACGGTTTACTTATTTGGGTGGGTTTGATCCTGGAATTATTGGATTTCATCTTTTATTAAAGCCTTAAAATCGAAGGCAGATATTTTTTTAATGTCCCTTGCAACACGATAAAGAAAGGTGATAAGGAACAAGCCAGAAGGTTAAATGATAGATTCACTCCCACTCCCTCCTTTCTATCTGTGTTGAAGGTGTGTTAGAAAAGGTTGGGATTCTAGTTGCAGCTATGTGTCCCTTCACCTGAAATCTCATTGTGTTTATTTATATCACATGAAACAACATGCAGATTCCAGATAATTCACCTAAAGTACCTGGCACATAAAAAGTGGGCAAAACTATTTATAGTCATTGTTTATCTCAAGGTTGGAACCATCTCTTTAAAATCAGGAATAGTTATAAATTTCTAAACCTCACCGAGAGAATCTCATTAAGAAGTTTTCCAATCTGAAAGACTGATAAAGAAGAGGAAAAAGAACAATGGTCTGGGATCCAGGAACCATGGGTTTACATTATTTACGCAGTGAATTTGGATAGAATCCCTCACTAGTCTGGACTCCCAGTTCATCAGTTATAAAATGTGTTTATTTGCAAATACATTTGGTTGTCCCAAGTACCCCCAATTCAAGAACAATTCATCTCAGCCATGGTAATAATAATAGTACTAGTAGTAGTATTAGTAGTACAACTAGTAGTAGTAGTAGCAGTGCTAATGGTATACCTGGCACTCGTCCAAACTCTTTATACATACTAAGTTATGTAATACACTAACTCTATGCGATAAGTACTATTATGATTCTCATATTTAATAAGAAAGGACCTGAGGCACAGGGAGCGTAAGCATTTGTCATGAAGTCACCACACAATCAATTGCAGGAGGATTTACATGCAAGCACTTACTTGGGAGTCACCCTCCAGGTCCCTAACCACAGTGCCTACTGGACGTTCTGTGATGAGTGAATCTACCCATCTCCACTGCTGACATTTTCAGAGAGGAAATTAAAAATCTGAAGACAAGCCTTTACGGGTGGAAAGAAAAAGGGCTCAAAACAGTGACGTAGCACTGAAGACATCTACTGCAGCTCGCCAAGCATTAAGACACGCACACTGAATTGAGGTATCACCCCTAACCCTCCAATTCAAACCGCAAGTCCGGCTTTAAGGACATCATCCCTGAACACATGTGTTCGTACTCCAAGTCTGCAAATCTAGGTTACTCTATTTTCTAGCACGGTTGAAGATAAGGGCTGAAACTGTCATTTTAGAGAATCAGAGGTGACCGAGGCAAGGTGAAAATTTACTGAGAGTAATTACTATTAGAGTATCATTGCCTTTCATTCTAAATTTAGTTTAACACATTACTCATAAGGTGGACCTCATTTTCCGGTTGTGGTACGCCAGAATCAAGAAGGGCACGTCACATAAATTTCCCATGCTTGCAAACAAGTCCTTCTCCTTTGCCACCAGCTCCTCATGCCTTTAAAACAATTTGTTGGCTTGTAAACTATTTATTAGGATCTAGTCAATAATGTAGGCCAAAGTGTGGCCTACAAGGTCCCTGGCTACTCCGGCTCTCTCCTACCCCTTCCAAGGCAGTGACCCTCTGACTAAACTGCAGACACATTGGCTTGCTCTTCTTTCAGCCAATGTTCAAAATGGTTTCTTGCTTTAGGGTATTTGGGCATGCTATTCCCTCCCTATGGCGTGTTCCCACCCACCCCACATAAAACTCCATCTCTGCCTAGTTCACTCCCCTAACTCTTCACAGTCTCTGAGGTAAGTATGACTCTCGGGCTTCAGGAGACAAAAGCCTAGAGAGAGTGAGGCATAACAGCAAGCAAGTGGTCAGAAACGCAATTAGGAAGGGACAGTCGGCATTTGAAGTGTTTTCTCTGATTCCTTAGTCTCTTTTCTTCTTCCTCAATAACACTCTCTCCCTTTCCTACACTCATATTCAAAGATCTGAAACTGTAATGAACGTTTTTGTGCATTAAGTCTGTTTATCAGAATGTTAGAAATTTGATTTTGAAAGCACAGTACTCCTGCGATTTTTGTGCTGACTTGACCTTGTGCAGATTCGTACTCTGGATGCTTAGCTGAGCCCTCTTGGTGGTTTGGCAGCCCTTTCATTTGTCCCTTGATGATTCAAGCTCATACGGCTCTCTCTTTCTCTCTGTTCAAGTCTCTACTTTTTGGCAATTAATCACGCATTGTTTTGCAACCTCTTTTGAATATCTGTCTGGTACTATTTAACTCTTATACTGTTATTAAATTCTTGAATGTGTGTATCTCTGATTCCTCCAACTAGGCTATGAGTTCTTTGAGGTTAAGGGGGAATATTTTAAAAATAGCTGGCAATCAGTACCATTTGTGTGTACATCACAGCACACGAAGTTCTTCAAAACGCATTCTCATGTTTACTTTCACAACAAGTCTGTGAGAAGGCAACATAGTTATTCTACAGGTGAGGAAATGGAGGTCAGAGAAATACTTGACTTGTCTACAATATCATCACTTTTAAGGAGCAAAAGAAGGTCTTAGGATTTCTTATTTCACATTTTTTTTGTTTTTAGTTTCCCACCACACCAAACCACCTTTCACATATTTCCAGAGTTCCTAGCACAGGCTCTTGTACACGATGGATACTTAATAATTATTTGTGGATTGATTTTAGATTTTAGAGGAAACCAAATAAAGTAAGAATCAGCAGGGTCTGGAACCACATGACAAACATCTGTATAAAAAGTAAATAAATGAACTCACTGACTGGATTCTTTCAAAATGTCAGTGTGTGGTGTTGAGGAAACTAATTATTTCAGCAGAATTGACCGGGTTTTTCCCTTATTTTCATGAATATTTATGGCTCGAAGGACAGACTACAGCTCTAATCTTGCAAAAACTGGAAAGCTCATGTGTGAATTAAAGTAATTTTTATAAGTTTCAGTTTTCTGTGATTGTTGTAAAGGATTAAACATGGCTTCTTGGTCTTCAGCTCATGGCCGGTGAAAGAGGTGGGTGAGTCTGCCTGGGAAGTCAGAAACATGTGGTGGCTCAGGGTCCTGGGCAAAATCGGGTAACAATAATAGTCATTTTTCATTTTCTAGTCCTTGGTGTCTAAAGGACTTTGGGGAATTTAACAAAATATACATCAACCTCAATTCTGAAAACAAAGCAACACATCCCCTGGCCTTAACAAAGCAGGGCCTTAGGGAAAATAATAATAAACGCTTTCCTTCCTTTGCCACCAACGTTACAAACCATCAGCAGTGACACTGGGAACAAAGAAGTCAGAGGTTATGGGAAGGGGGAAGGGTGAAACTAGAGAGGAAATCAAGAAGAAACTAAAGGTACATGACCTCTTAGGAATTGCTTCTAGAAGTAGGTAGAACATGAGTTTGACATAAAATGACAGCCACTCCCAGCCCTTCACACACATGCAATGTACACACCCACCCATCACCAACTCTCAAGGAATACCTCTGAAAGATAATCTCGGCACATCAATGTGTAAAAGGAAGAAACTGTCTCTATGGTCGCAGAAGCAGATACTTGACTTGCTTAACAAGTAACATAACATGTCTTAATAACTGAAAGATGGTTGCAGTGTCTTATCTAAAAAATATATATTATGATCAACATGTACAGATTGTCCACTTTTGATACAAATGTGAATATACATATGTGTAAACATATGTGTGTTAGAATGCATTAAAATACGAATAAGTGTTTTTTTTTCCATTTTTGGTGGTGAGAATATAGGCACTGTTTTATTCCTCTCCATGCTTATCTGAATTTGATATTTGCCTACAATAACCATTTATTGCTTCTGTCATAAAAAGAAATGTCATTAAAAACCTAAAAATACCAAGTTAATGGCAAACACAAACTCTCATAAGAAATCCAAAGAAATAAACTTATACACAATTATTGTTTGGGAGCTTGAGGAATTGAGGGTATGCAAAGAGATTTGTGGCTAAAGCAGGATTTTAATTTGAAAAACAAAGGGTGTTTTACCCGGTACTTCAATCTCCCTCTGTGATGTGCACCCCCATCACTGTTAACAGCTTCTTGTCAAATTCTGGCTTCAAATGTATCATCTATTTCACTTGGGCAATTTACTTAATCTTTCTCAGTCCATATTTCCCTATCTGCAAAATGGAGCGAATAATAGCACCTTACCTCCCTGATTCTGTTGAGGGTTCAGTGAGGTAGTCCATATACAATGCTTGGCACAGCGCCTCGCCAACTGCAATCACTTAGTAAGTGTTAGCTAATATTATCCTGGTTGTGAAAATCTGCATTTTCATGATCGAAACTGTTACTCTTTCCTGACAGGACCTCAGTTGTATGTATCTAGCCTGAATTTCTCCTCTCTTTTACCAATCCATACATTTCAACAACTATTCAACTCTTATTCTTGAATATGTCAATGGTTTCAAACACTGAACAATTCAGACACTGAACTTACAAGTTTTTCTTCCCCAAACTAAACGTCCTGTACTTGTCCCCATTGCTGTGAATGATAAATACTGTCGATCCCATTGGAACAAGATTCTGGCCAGAAACATAGAAGACATCTTTATACTCCTCTCTCCCATCTATCTTATTTACATCCATTTTTTTTTTTTAAAAAAACAAGTCTTAACCAGTTTTACCATTGAACTATCCCTTGATTCCACCCACCCCATTCCATTTTACCATCGCCCTTCTAAATCATTCTAACACCACCTTTCATGTGGACACTACAGGAGATTCCTCACAGGTCTCCTCACATCCATTGTGTTCCATGCCTGTAGGCAGAGTGATCACTTTAAACCTCATACACAAGCCTATTACCTCTGTGCTTAAAACTTTTCAGTGGCTACACGCTGCTTTAATGGATAATAATCAATGTACCCATGGTGCTGTCCATCAAGCCCCTGATTACCTGTCCACCTCAATTCATACCCTAGTAATTTGTGCTTGTGCCGTGTTTGGTCGTGCTTTATTCACAATGACATTTCATTAGTGCCTCTAGCCTGACCTGTTCCCTCCCATTGTAGGTTACTTGTTACATTTTTTCTCTGCCACTCTCCTCACACCACTCTAGTTAATTGCTTATTGTCCACCCTTCCTGCCTAAACATTCGACAGATGCTCTTCCTTATACTTTACAAAGAAAATGCAAGCAAAAAGGTGCAAAATACCTCTTCTTTCTTGTAGCCAAATATGCCAACTTGCCCACATCTGTACCTGAAATGTTTGATTTTCTCCCTGTGACAGTATGTTTTAGATCAACATCATCAGTGTTCTGGTCTTGTAACTTTCTCAGGAAATTCCCTACTATTCTCCCCTTTTGTTTGTCACCATTAATTTCTCCCTTTAGCTGGCTTAATTTCAACAGCACACGAACATGGTCTATGGTCCCCTATCTGAAAACATAAACTAAACACATTTTCTTAATTACACATTTTCTTCAGAAACCACTGTAATTCTGTTTCTCTTCTTGGGAAAAAGAAAAAAGACTCTCCTTTCTTATATGACATCAAACTTCACTTCCTTATACTCGACAGAGAAAAGATCTCATCAAGTTACTTGGTATCCTTCCAATCTTTTCCACATCTGTTCTCATCCTACTTGAGATCTCAGAAGCAATTGTTAAAGAAAGGTGTTCTCTTCTTTCTTAAAACATCTTGTCCTTTCAGTTTTCAGAGCAACACATCCTGATTTTCTTTGTAACTCACTGGACAGCCCATCTCAGTCTCCTTGTCTGGCTCTTTCTCTGCTCAAATTTCTAATGATGAAAGCATTCTAGAGCGGGTGGTAGGCATTCATTCTGTTTTCGTTTATATTTTTCTTTTCTCATAAAGTTCTATGCCAGATAACACACATAAAACACTACCATAACTCACGGAAGGAATTCAGTGTACACTTAATGTTAGTTCTCTTTCTTACTTCCCTTAATGCAAATGTTGCCTGACTGGTGTAAGTTTCTGAAATTTAGCTCACCAAAGAACTGAGGTGCCTCTAGAATGAACAAATTCAGAATTGTTGAAGGAAGCCTCACGTTGAAAATAATACCCAACAGTGGCTATGCTGAGTTCAAGTGTCTTGATTCTTCCATTCCATTTTCTCATAAAAGTAAACTAGGGATAGTTGTCAGACTTTATAAACCCCTTGGTAAAGGGATTCTTCCAGCCTTTAGTTTAAAGTAAGAACACTGTAATTGACTCTGTAACAAGACTGCTGTGTTTCTAAAGTCTTGTGATAAGAAGGGAAAAAGGGAGTGGGAAGACTCTCAAGAGACAATTTGAAAATTCAGAAATAAACATCGAATTAGCCTAAAAGGCCTAACTGAAAAGGGTGTAGTGTCTATGCAGGTCATAACAGAAATAGCTAGAATATCTAATATAAAATCTGTAGGGTTCAGGAAGGTTTGAGGATTCTTTGAATAACTGGAGAAGTCAAAGGATGTAAGAAGATTCTAGAGTCACCAAATAGAGTCATATTGGGCAAACTAATATAGTACTTCTTAATAAAAAATGTTTCTTCATCAAGGATGTATGATCAACTTTCTCCTTTGAGATCTATACGATGTAGAGACTGTAGGTTTCTGCAGCTGTTGTAGTTTTCCTGTTGAAGAATAAGTAATAAATGATATAGACTTTCTTTTCTTTTAATAACATTTCCTTCTGATACATTGTGACTAGCAGGCATCCAAGTGGAGAAACTTGCCCAGGTTTCTGTGTTGGAGCCAAGTCTAATGAACCATGTCATCACAATGAAGTGAAAAAACCAGGCCCTTTGTGCCAAGGACATCTCAAATACCAGGGGGCTGAGGAGATGTGGGTTGGACCACAGAGATGAGGGGAAATGAGACCCGTGAGTTTCAAAGGAAGTCCAAGTGGCAACAGTATCTCCATCTCCATTTTTTCAACATAGAACCTAGAGTGCGTTTACTTCAAGGGCCCCATGATGTGCAGAAGGTATCATTGTTCTCATTGTTAGTCAGGACACTTTGATATCAAATGACAAATACCTATTTAAAGTCTCTTTAGCAAAAATAAATAAATAAAAAGTAAATAAAACCATATTGTTGGTTTACATATCTGGGAAGACTACCAAGGTGAAGTCACAGAAATTGAAGTGGAAACTGCAAAAATCGAAACATTAAAAGCTGAACCCTAGCATTCAAAACCACCAGCTACTACTCTCTCCCATTTCTGCATTTTACTTTCGCTCGCTGACCTCATCCTTTCCTGTTGCAGACAGATTTTCTCCATGTGGTGGGATACGTGGCTACTGGCATTCTCATTTTAGCAGCCTAAGTAGAAAGTAAGAATATAATTTCACCAGTATCTGTTATCAATCTCAGAGAAGGAGAATCACGGGCCCAGAATAAGTCAGTTATCCTTGCTTTGAAACAATAGCTGCTTTCAGGTATATCAGTGCTATCACTGGGGCAAGCCTGGGCCATGAACATAGGGAAGAAAGTGAATCTAATATTGTATGTAGACTACCCTTTAATAAAGATAATTTTTTAAAAAGGAGGCTGGGGAGAGGTGACGTGCTATTCTCATATACAGTCATGGATAGCTTACCGATGGGAAACTGTTCTGAGAAATGCATCAGTAAGTGATTTCGTCATTGTGCAAACATCATGGAGTGCACTCACACAAACCTAGATGGTCCAGCCTCCGACACACCTAGGCTGTATGGCATAGCCTATTGCTCCTACCTAGGCTACAAACCTGTACAGGATGTTACTGTACTAAATAAGGCAGGCAATTGTAACACCACGGCAAGTATTTGTGTATCTAAATGTATCCCGACATAGAAAAGGTAAAGTAAAAATAACGTATAAAAATAAAAACCGGTACAGCTGTGTAGGGCACTTACCACCAATGGAGCCTGCAGCACAGGAAGTTGCTCTGGGTGAGTCGGTAAGTGAGTTCTGAGTGAGTGTTGAAGCCTAGGACATACTGTACACTTCTGTAGACTTTATAAACACTGTCCACTTATACTATACTAAATTTAGAAAAACAACATTTTCTTTCTTCAATGGTAAATTAGCCTTAGCTGACTGACTTTTTATTTTATAAACGTCTTAATTTTTTTAAACTTCCGGACTCTATTGTGATAACACAGCTTAAAACGCAAACACATTGCACAGCTGTACAAAAATAGTTTTCGTTATATTCTTATTCTGTAAGCTTGTTTCTATTCATTTTTTTCACTTTTTAAAATTTTTTGTTGAAACTCTAACACACAAACACATATTAGCTTAGGCCTACATGAAGTCAGCATTTTCAATATCGCTGTCTTCTACATCTTGTCCCACTGGAAGGTCTTCAGGGACAATAACACGCATGGAGCTGTCATGTCCTAGCATAACAACGCCTTCTTCTGGAATACCTCCTGCCTGAGGCTCTTCTTCAGGAGGTATCACTCTTTTCAGAAATATGTCTATGGTGGCTTGTTTGGTGTATTTCTTCCTTTTATCACAGATTTGCTTGTAAGCAGAAAATACACCACGAACATTCCTCTCTATTAATGAAAAGCTGTTGGTGTTGGGGTCCATGTTTTCAAACTATTTTTAAGGAGCTGGGTTAGGTCTGCAAAAGCTTCTGCTAAACCCTCCACTGTGAATTTCCTTGGGGTTCTTCCTTTTCTTCTCCTGCAGTTTCCTTTTCTTTTGCCTCTTCTTCTATTACGCACTCCTGTTTGAGTTCTAACAACTCCTCATTAGTCATTTCCTCAGGAATCACCTCAAGAAGCTGCTCAGTGTCATCCTCATCCAAACCCAGTTTAAATTTGTTTGTCGTCTCAACCATGGCCTTGTTGATTTTTACAACCTTCTCATCCTTGGCAAATCTTTTGAAGTCGTGGACAAACCTCTTGCAGGTCCCCATCTAGATGCCATCCATACACTCCTTGATGAGATCATCCCAAGCCATGGCCCAGGCTTTTGATGCAGTCATAGAGGTTGTAATCCTTCCAGAATTGCATCAGTGTCTTCTAAGCATCTTCCTCAGTTTCAGCAATAGCCTGGGCAAAGGTGTTCCTCAAGTTGGAGGCCATAAAAGCTGCTATAATTCCTTGATCAGTTAGATCAAAGAGGTGATATTTGGAGGGACAAACACCACTTTGATATTGGGATGAAAATCACCAATAAAAGAAGGATGTCCAGGAGTATTGTCAACAATAAGCAAAATCTTGAAAGATATGTTATTCTCCCAACAATACTTCTGCAATATGCTGCCATAGCAATTCAGTGGAGTAGCTGGGTCATCTATGACTTCTGATTGTTTCTGTAGTATATTGGCAGTGTGTGCTTAATGATATACTTGAAGGCCCTGAGGTTCTCTGTGCCAAATCACAGAGGGTTTCAGTCTTTAGACTGCAACATTGTCCCCAAGCAAGACTGTTATGCTGTCCTTAAAAGCCTGAAACCTGGCATTGGCTTGGTCTCCTTATGGATGAAAGTGCTTTCAGGTGTCTGTTTCCAGAATAGGGAGGTTTCATCCATATTGAATATCTGCTTCGTCAAGTAATTTCCCTCCAGAATCAACTTATCTAGAGTTTCTAAAAATTCATCAGCTGCCTTCACATCAGCACATACAGATTCACCACTCATCTGCACATTATGTAATGAAGAACAATTCTTAAATCATTTCAAACAACCAGAGAAAGCAGCACATTCCACGTTGTAATAGGGTCCAGTCTTTTCTTCCAAATCACAAACAAACTTTTTGCTTTGGCCATGATTGTCATGAGGCTGAAAGTGATACACTTCTGTGTCTTCAACTCCGGTCATTACAAGTTTCTCCATGTCTGATACAGGCCCTTCTTAAATTGTGTTAGTCTTGTTCCTTCAATGAAGCAGATTCTTTATCAGCTTTCGCCACTTTGTTCTTCTTCTTCAAGATCATAGCGATGATGGACTGGGGCACGCCTGACTGATGGGCAATAACCATCACTGATTTTCCACCTTCATAATCCTCAATCACTTTTCATTTCATGTCCAGGTCAATCACTGGACATGGCCTCTTACTGGAAACATTCACAGTGGATTGTGTATGCTTAGGGGCCATGATGAACAAAAAAACCATGAAATTAAATCATGCACAGGAGAAAATAATGCAATCAAGAAATGTGGTAAACACAAGATCTATGAGTCTGCTGCCAGCATAATGCAGCATACTGTTTTACGGCACTTTTTTTTTTAATAAGTAGGAGGAGTACACTCTAAAATAATGATAAAAGTATAGTGTAGTAAAGACATAATCCAGTAACAGTCATTTCTTATCATTATCAAGTATTATGTACTGAACATAATTGTACGTGCTATACTTTTGTGCAACTGGCAACACAGGTTTGTTTACACCACTGTTGCCACAAACACGTGAGTAATGCATTGCACTCAGATGTTACCATGGCTATGACATCACTAGGCAATAAGAATTTTTCAGCTCCATTACAATCTTAGGGGACCACCGTCATATATGCGGTTCATAGTTGACCGAAATATCGTTATGCAACACATGACTGTATTTCAAAACATGATTCATTATCTTTATCATCTCATCTACAGATGTATGTAGAACACAGCTTTTGGTTATGCAAAAACCGAGTTGACTTGACAAAAATTTTATAGACAGTGAAATCTCCTGTGGTTTGGTTAATTCACTGATCTTATGATTAAAAGAAGATTGGACTTTACGGTTAGGGAAAAAATATGAAGATGGAAAGGGCAGATGATTCAGCTAGCTGTGAGATCTGGGAGGGCTGAGGTTCCATATTTTCAGGGATGGTAGAAAAAGGAGATGTGGTGCAATCCATTCATGGATTCAACTAATATTTATCAAGTGTCTTCTCCGCTAGAGGCTGGGGTACAAACATGATAAGAGGGCCTTGTGTTTCCAGTAAACCATCATCTAGTGGGGGCAAGATGCTAACTAAACACAAAAGTAGAGAGTGTTTTATCTGATTCAAGCTTTTTGTGGGGAGGTCATGGGACAAGAGAGACAATTTTTATAATTAAGGAGCTTGAAAGGTATACAATATATGCATGCGTGCTAGTAAATATACTTAATATTTTTAGAGGCAAACTGTGGTACTATGAAACAATAGTACTATAAATCAAATGCTGTGAGAGCATAGAGGAGAGAGACTTTTTCTCCTGGAAGTTCTGTGGGAAATTCTCAGGAGTAGCTGCATTGCCAATTAACCTGGGAGGAGAAACAGGATTTTGCTGCATCATAATTTAAGAATGATTCTAGTAGTGGGAATTCCTGATACTCTGCCAGCTCAGTGTGGATGATATCTGATGGTCTCAGCAGTTGGGGCAATAATGTCTCTCAATTCACACTAGCTCTGCTAGCGCATGGACTCAGACATCAGTGGAGCCCTTTAAATGACATTACAAATTATTCACATACTTGTTGACTGCTGCCTGCCACTTGATTGCTGTTCTCATGTGCAATGTGTGTGAGCTCTTCCAGAGTGCATTGGGATTGATTGTTTTGCTCTGTGTGTGTACGCTCGTGTCTGTTGGACAGTTGTTGTGGCTAGGGGCAGAAAGTGTGTCTATTAAACAGTAGAGGTTTCCCCCATTCATTAGATATGTATTTATTGTATATGTACTATGTGCCAGGTACCATGCAAGGCCCTTGAAAATATCAAGAGGAATAAAACAACCTTCCATCTGTAATAGCAAGTAGCTCTTTTTAGCTTTCTCTTTCTCTCTCTCTCTGTGTGTGTGTGTGTGTGTGTGTGTGTATCGAAAGATAATATATCTCTATCTATCTATCTATCTATCTATCTATCTATCTATCAATCATCTATCTTTTTTTTTTTTTCTGACCATTGTTCCTCTAAATTGTGACAAGGCAATTTCCCTAATCACTCTACCCCAGAGATGGTTCATGTGATGTGTTGGTACATTTAGTTTCTTGGATTTAAAAAGTTCCATTTTGTAGAGCTTGCCAATTTCTATGGTGGAAATGTTTCCACCATACCTGATTTCTAGCTTCCACCTTGATGTCACTGAACAGAGTTGAGACAAGAAGTGCACAGTCAGCTCTTCTTTCTCGATGGCTCAAGTTGGCTCCAGCACACCACCGGATGGCTCTGGCCAGGACTGAGACGTATAGTCCAGAAGAAATTAATGAGAAAGCCATCTTAAAAAATCAGGTCACTATATATTTGATCCAGTTTACCCTCCTCTACCATCCTCCTCCCCCTTACCCTCTGGTAAACACAATATGATATATAGATGATGTATTACAGAATTGTACACTTGAAACCTATGTAACTTTACTAACCATTGTCACCCCACTAAAATATAATTTTATTTATATATATATATATATATATATATATATATATATATATATATATATATATATATATATATATATCAGGTCACAGCATAGGAAAAATATTGGAGCCAAAATTATGACCGTAGTACTAGAGACATATGAAAATACATTTTCAAAGGACAATTAGAACTTTTGCCTTCTCTGCTTAAAATGTCATGACTGACCAATGATCTAAGGCTAAAATACAAAGTCTTTACCAAAGTCTACAGTGTCTATATCACTTGTGATCTTTCCCTCTTCCTTATTGCATTCCCTTAACTTCTTGCAATTTTATAGAAATGACGTCTGCTTTTTAATGCCATAATCCTGTGTATGAACTGCTCCTTTTGTCTGGAATTCTCCCTTGTTCTCCTTTCTGCCCTTGGGATATCTAGCAACTCATTTTCATTTTGGTGTCTCAGGTAAAATGTCTCTTTCTTGGAGAAGGTTCCTAAGCCACCCTTTCTCCAGTAGGTCATACCTCCTGTTGTATGCTGCCTTAGGATACTTTCAATTGTCCTAATAAGCACTTACAGCTACTCTAATTAAGCCATTATTTGTGAGTCTGTCTCCCCTTCGAAAATGTAAGTTGACAGGGACTGTGTCTGTCAAATTTACTGTCCAATTCCCAGCACTCAGCACAGTCGCTAGCCTATTAATTCCATTAATAACTGATGGACAAATGGAGAAATGAGGGAAAAAGCAGAGATTTGTTAAAGTCTCAGAGTAACCAGTAGAGATTCTTAAACAGCTCTAACGATTTCCTTTCATCTCCTTTCCCTTTAAAAGAAAGAATTATTTGCATAGTTATTCTGCTGTAGAGTTAGGATGGGGAAGGTAAGACTCCAAACCTAACATAGTCATTTTGTTTCTGGGTCAAGCTAGTAGGGAAAGCAAGCAAAACAAATAACTTATCTTTTGGGAGCATAGCTGCGACTAGCACATATTGTATTTTTTAATTATTTCCCATTTCTAAGAATCTTATATCCACTTGTCTTGCCGTGATTTGACCAGTGATATCGTCTTTCCTTATGGATTCTGTCCATGCTTGTCTCATCAAATCAATCAGCGCAGTAGAAACGAGGTCTCAGTTGCCTGGAAACTTTTTTACCAAACCTTCTCTTACTTCTCCACATCAAAGGAGAGGTGCCTGTCCCTACAGGGCTGGTGTTGGAGGTGGTGTGTGTGTGGAAGGTGAGTGGTGGGGGATGGGAGGCATTTGAGGTACACTAGGTTCTTTGAAAGTTCTAAAGGCTTTTTAGGGAAACCTGAATCCTCTCAGGGCCTCAGCCCAAGGTCCTCGGACAGTTTTCATGGCTGTAGGTCAAAACAAGGAAATACAGAATTCTCCAGGCAGAACATCAAGAGGGTTTTGAGTTTCACATGAACACTTGAGAACCACCTCCCTCAGCACGTGTGGATTTCCACACACTTCAGTTCAACACCCTCAGAAGCAAAACTGAAATATTTTTTCACTTGAAATATTTTTTCTATTAACCTCTTCCTCTTCTCCCCTGGTGATTTGACATTGCCTTCCCAGGTTGATTTTCTCCTACTGGTTTAGAATTTGGATTTTGAATTTCTAGTGTTGACTACCCAGCTGCCATTTTGCCTTCCTTCAGCTTTGTTTCAAAGCTGTCTCCTATTTCCCCAACTACGGGGTGCTTCTTCAGGCCACGTGCCGTCCTCTGTCTCTCACTGTATTTACAACTTCCTCAGTCCGCTTTCTATCTCTATAATCTCATTCATCCTTCTTACATTACTGCTGGAGTGCCGAGCCTTCATTTCCGGAGTTGGGAGTATGGTTTTGATTAGAAAGCTCTGTATTCCCCCTGGTCTTCATATACTGCCTTGCAGTGTCCCAGTCCACTTTTCATTACTTTCTTCCCCTGGCCACAGTTTGCCTTGTTAAAGCATAATGATCTCATCTTCTTTTTAATGACTTGACCCCATTTCTTCCCCTGAACCGTATTACATTATGGGTGACATTATTTATGTTTTCCTTTTTGCCCCTGTGACATGCTTCAGGCTGTCCATTCCCCATGTGCTGGGTCAGAAAACACAGGCCATGTGCTTAGCACAACCTAAGTTAATTCTTTCTTTCAAAGTAACCCCTGCCAGGCTTCTACAGAAGCCCTCAGATCTCCATCTATTCATGTCACAAAGACAATTTTGCTGAGGATATCAACCAGGTTGGAAAAGCTTGGATTTGGAATCAAATTCTTATTTTAAACTTAGAAAAAAAAACAAAACTCTGGAGTCTTCTCTTCAGTGAAATGGGGGAGGACAGACGATATCCGACTGTGAGGTAGGTAGATTTGGGCAATAGGGAGAAAAACAGACAAGGCAGGAGACCTGGTTTTACAACCTCATCTTCCATCCTTGCTTGAGTAAGTCTTTCCGTGCTGAGGCTTGCGATTTGTTTTGTTTTTCATTTTAAAAGTGGATTTAGTAATATTTTTTCCTTTTCTCACAGACATCATCAAAGAAGTCTTGTGTATTTAAAAACGTTTGGAAACAGTGTGAGACATTTGAGGTAGAGTATAATGTTTGAGAAGATGGCTTCTGAGTCAAATTTGCTAAAGGTTAGGCCTTGATTCCAGCATTTACTGGAGTATAACCTTAAATGAGTTATTCAACATCTATAAACCTTAGTGTCTTTATCTAGAAAATTATATAACAAAAGTTTCCACCTCTGAGGAGTGTCATAGGGATAAAGACAATAATTATACTAAAGCACTTAAAAGAGTGTTTCATGGAATATGCTTAATAAACACTGGATGTTATTACAGTGGTACCTCGGTTTTCGAACATAATCCGTTCCGGAAGACCGTTCAAGTTCTGAACCATTTGAAAACAGACGACAGCTAGGCCACAGGACTTGCACTAAGTGGCAGCCGTGTGACATGTTTGACTTCCGAGTCTTGTTCGAAAACCTCAGCATTTACTTCTGGGTTTACGGCGTTTGTAAACTGAAATATTCGTCAATGGAGACGTTCGAAAACCGAGGTACTACTGTACTAACAATATTCTATATCTCTACAACTGATAAAGCAGTCTAAGAGAATAGAAATACATGGCGTTTTATTTGTTTACAAGTGCACCCTCTCAATCCGACTTTGGATTTCTAGGCCAGATGTCATATCATTACTTTCAATCCTTAGTACCAAACACAGGACCCGAGGCATAGAAACTGAATAAATAAATATGTATGGAGTTTAAAAGGAGGTAGGTGACAATATCAATGTCTTTGCATCTGAGCCTTTTCCAGCACAACTGCCAGACAATTTCAAGTCCCCTCTTTCCTTTGTCAGAATCCAAAGATAATGCATCTGTTATGCTTTGTGCCACAGGATCCATCTTGTCCTTTCTACTATTTGGAGGGTTCTGCCCTGTTACTTTGCTCCTTCTCCTTATTTTATTTCATTTTTTTGTAAGGTCCAATAAAAATTCTAACTACAAAGTAAGACAGTCACTCTAAAGTTCCAATTCAGACGTAAAATAAGAAAGAGTTACAAATGAAAGCGACTCCATTTTTTTCTCCTGTTGGTAAATAGTGTTGGTAAGTTGGCACATACCTTTCCATATTTTTCTTTGTATGCAGACATATATACACACCTATCATATATAGAGCTTTTTGTTTTATAAACAATATCATACTATAAATATTATTATTGCTTTTTCCACTTGTATTGATAAACAATTTCATGAAAATATGTAAGTTGAAAAATAATACCTACACCTGGAAATTTAGGTAACTTTTTTTTTTAGTCCCACATTTCAAGTAAAATCTATATATTGCTATATTTTGTTTCAGCAAGTTTAAAAATGACTATTTATATCTTACTAGAAATATGAGGATTTTAATTCCCTTTTTTTTCTTGCCATTTTACCAATAAACGTATTTTAAAATATTGGTTAAATTTGTATTCCATATTTTTATTATTATGACTATGTACACATTTGTTTTTCACTGCTGAACCAAGTAGTCTCTGGGATAACGTTTT
Organism: Rhinolophus ferrumequinum; assembly: GCF_004115265.2. Taxonomy (NCBI): domain Eukaryota; kingdom Metazoa; phylum Chordata; class Mammalia; order Chiroptera; family Rhinolophidae; genus Rhinolophus; species Rhinolophus ferrumequinum. The sequence goes on from NC_046297.1 coordinate 59,671,348, forward strand.
TCCCTCTTGAACAGCTTCCCAAGTTCGTTTTCCCTCATTTGTTTTTTCATAATTTTCTCCTAGTATGAACATTTGGCTAAATCTTCCAACATCTGAAATAAGCTCTGTAAAATATCTCTAAATAGAGGTTTTCACAAAGTTTAAACCAGCTTCATAATCTAACAACCCCATTTTTCATAAAGGTATCTTTTGGAGTCCTCTTTTATCTGTTCCACTCTGGATTTCGTAAGTATACATCTGCCATCTGATTGTTCTGGGACTTTCCTTCCCAGTATCCTAGGAATAGCTTTCATTTTTTATCTCTTTTGGGTTGCCTGTTTCTAGAATCTCATGTCTTTTTTCTTGATTTACTTGCTTATTATGTTGAGACATTTTTTGAGTAGGTACTTGAGAAAGAGTTTGAGGCAGTAATATTTTTGCTACTTCACTCTTCTGAAAATATTTTTATTCTACCTTTATTCTTAATGGGTAGTTTCAAAGGGAATAGAATGCTAAGTAGACATTTATTTTCACTCAGAATTTTGAAAGCATTGGGCCATTGTCTTTCAGCTTTCATTATCAGTCACGTGATGCTGTTCTTATACAAAAGTCTTTGTATGTAAATTCCTGACTTTTTGTATGTGATAAGATCTTATTTACTTCCTCTCTGGAAGCTTTTGGAATCTCTTCCTTAACCTTGGTTTTTGAAATTTCCCAATTAGTTGCCCTGATCTGTGCCTTTAAAATTTTTATTTTGTTTTTAATTTTGTGGGCTCTTTTAAACTGGAAACTCATAGCCTTCAGTTAAAAGACATTTTATTTTGTTATTGATTTATTAATTTTCTCCACACTACATTCTAGGCATTTGATTTCTGTTATACTTATTAATTGGATTTTAGTACTTCATAAATTGAACTTCTAGCATACTAAGTTTTTATTTTCTATCATCTAGCTCTGTTTTTTCTGTTCTACTTTTTGGAAAATGTTCTGTTATTTCTTTCAATTCTTTTCCTGATTAAAAAAAAAGTATTATATATATATTTTTTCTTCAGGAATTAATTTTTGTCAGAGTCCTTCTTTACTTCTAGCATCATTTTCTTTCATTGATATATCTTTTTATGTTATTGAAATATGAGCTACCATTTAAACATAGCTCTGAGTTCTTTCTATTTTTTTTTCATTCTCTATATTTTATGTTGAAAACTTAACACCAAAAAGTTTTTTAATCTTTGAATCCTTAAGAAGCAGAAATTTATTTTTGAAAAATAAAAAGCAGAAACTCAATGAGTGGTCAGAGCTTAGAAATTAGTAGTCAATGAGGTGGACAGCTAACATTTTTAAAAGGACTTTTCCCAAATTTCAGAATTAATAGGCCTCTTCCATGGGGCAGTTTAGGATCTTCAGAGAAGGATACCGACCTCCTGTAATTAAAATGAAGAGAAGGAATCTGAGATCCTGTCCTTCCAGGATCGGTCTTTTGACTTCATCCTCTTGTTTTCTATGTGGAACCTTTACCTCTTACCCTTTTCTGTGCTTCGTTTGCCGAGCTCAAGAGATTTCTCAGTTCACTTTCTGCAGAATATACACTTCTTTCCATTCTATGGAGAGAAACAAGGGTAGGTAGGAATGACAATGACAGTTCCCCAGACTTTCAGACAATCCACTTGTTTTTAGTCCAACCTCTTCACCGCCATCTCCTTTCTGCCTACTGCCTGTGTTCCCTGAGGTTTGCTTTCTGTGGGGCGAACAGGTTGTTTCTATTGGGTATCTTATTTTCTTCTTATTTCCTCGGCTCTGCTAAGTCATTTCTCAGTCACCCTTTCCAAATTCTGACGAATCCTATTTTGTATGACAATTTCATACAAAATACTTCAGTTTAATTGAAGACTAAAAATATTTTCTGTTCTCTTTGTAGTCTCAGGGGAGAAAAAGGCACATTTTTTTGGTGATTTTTAACTAATTTTGATGACTTTTGGATTTGCGAGTGACTGGACATATAACTTCTGCCACCACCCTACAGTCTTTTTGTCTTAAACTAGACCATATGACAATTTTTACTCCCATTCATCTTGCTCTGGTTGAGATAAGGAAGTGTCATCAGTTTGAGGATTTTTTCATTAGATCTTCATGGAAGAATCTTCTTGCTCCTCCGAACTCACTTTAATGGTGTACTTGTGCTTACTTGGTAGGGTTTCTTATAAAGAATGGCATGATTCAACACAAAAAAATGAAGTGTTTTAGAAAATTAAACCTGCATAAGGCACTCGTTCTAACACCTTTAAGTCCTGAAATTATGTTTCAAAAAAACAAAAAGTTAGATGGTTTAAGGCAGATTTTAATGGTATATAGGAAGGGCTTTCGAGGCACAAGAAACTTTACCAAGAAAGATAGGAAAACTAGGGAAATAATTCAATGTCTTCAGGAATATTGGCTAACATATTTGTGATATGTAGATAACAGTAGAAGCAGCAGCAAAAACTACCACTCAAGTGCTATCATTTACTGACTGCCTGTTAGGCACAAAGTCCTTTATTTATTTTAATTTCACTTGACTCTTATTACAACAGTATTTCAGATAAATAATATCACTTTTTAATTTGTAAATGAGAAAATGGAACCTCTCTGAGGTTAAGTAACTTGCTAAAGTAAATGGCAGAAATGAAATTCAGCTCAAGCAAAATTTCTTGTGTTTCCTCAAAATCATAAAATTTGACAACAAAAGGTTATCTTGCTATTGGGAAGTCATCAGAGTGATGCATAATTCTGGAACCCATCAACCACTGTATTGAAAGAGAGGATATTGAAAGAGTAGAACTTTTCACAAAGAAAGAGTTTTGGTGTACAGTGGCTAAGAAGAGTAGATTTCTTTCCATAGGCCCATAAAGAATGTAATCAACTACTCCTGAGAATAACATTGGCCAAGAATAGCAGAAATCGGTACTCTACACCCAGGTCTGCTAAGAACTAAATGCAAAGACTTTAAGAAAGTCATCAGCCTTTTGGGGCAGTATTATTATTAGTTCATCTGCAAAAAAGAAGGTTTGGATATATATTATTAAATGGTCATAAATAAAAGATTGAAAGAGAAGAATATACTCAATGACAAACACAAATTTAGAATTCAACTCTAAGAAGAATGCCTGGAATATAAAAGTCTAGAAAAAGTTAAGACTTCTTTATATGTTGTAGTTAAGACTTCTCTATATGAAAATGTTCAGAGTATGCTGGGTGTGGGAAAAATAATGAGAAAGTTCTAGAACCACAGCTTGGGGTCACAGGTATAATATTAAAAGATGGATAGAATTTTAAAAAATAAATAGCAGAATCTCTCTATTTCTCATTTATTTTCTCAATTGAACACTCTTGGTTTCCTATGCAGCATTTATGCAGTCTTCCTCATCTTCTTACTAACAAAATCCTGATTTTAGGAGATACTCATACTTTCTCCAAGCTAGTTTTCCCTATTTGTAGCTTTCTGGGTGGATCCCACTTAGCTTAATGCAGCTGAACTACTTTGATATGTGGATAGGATTGCGACATAAGGTCACCCAATTATTCTAGACGAAAGGTCTAATACTCTTTTTAAGAAAACATGAAACTCAGACTGTTGCTGGTAGTTATCGTATGACTGTGAGCAGAACCAGACTTATTAAGACGTTGATGATGTAAGCAGTGGGTCGGAAAGATGTAACAAACAAGCAGACAGGATAATACCGTTGAACTACAAATTAACGAATCCTGAAGCCTGATCCACCTCTGAAAATTACACATACCCTGACTATTTCAGGCAGTTTAAGTTGGAATTGCTGTCAACTAAGTAACTCTGTGTATACCACAGATAATACTCTGTGTTTTTTATTAAGGAGAATGATCACCAAACTGGAACAAATAGACCATACGTTAATAGGTGAAAATCAAAGCTCTGGATATATCAGACAGTGTTAGACAATTTGGCTCTTTGGAGTAAGTTCAAGCTCTAATGCATTTTGCAAATGCATTAGAAAGTTTGGATATACATTATTACACATAATTTAGTGATGTGATACCCAAAATACAATGCTTGCATAGTCACAGAATTACTGCAGATAATCTTAGAGATCTTAGAGACCTGAATAGGTATGGATTCTAGAAATTACAGACTTTGTGTATCTCAGGGAAAAAAGTCTGAAATGAACAAGAATTAGATGATTTGTGTGTGCTGTTAAAGTGGTGACGTGGTGATCCTCATGAGCTGACGTGACTATACTTAAGTCACGCCAAATTTACTTCATTTCCTTTATGAGAAGGTTAACAAACAAATAGATAGGACTAATTTCATAAACAATATATCTAGATTTCACCAAAGAATTTGACAAAGACTTAACACCATTTCTTGGCAGACAAGACAAAGAAATATGTGATAGATGATAGTATAGTCAAAAATCGCAGCTGGTTTAAAACTTGTAATATATGAATTTTTTATTATTGGATAAATGCCACCTTGGAGTGAGGTCTGAAAGGCTTTTCTCAAATGATCAGTCTTATTGAATAGTTTGCATAAATAATGAAGGTGAAGCTACAGAAGTTATTCTTATCAAGATTATTAGTGCCCTCAGGTTGGGTAAAAAGGATAGTGACTGATCCGAAAATGAGAGAATTTTGATTAAAAAATGACCCCATAAGCTTTAACAATCATCTTTTTAGAACAAGAGCACAATTATTAGCAGTTATTTTTTCATTTTTTATAAATTTTATTGGGGAATAATGGGGAACAGTGTGTCTTTCCAGGGCCCATCAGCTCCAAGTCGTTGTCCTTCAATCTAGTTGTGGCGGGCGCAGCTCACTGGCCCATGTGGGAATCGAACCGGCAACCCCGTCGTTCAGAGCTCACACTCTAACCAACTGAGCCACCTGGCCACCCCAGCAATTATTTTTTTTAAAATCTCAGACTTAGGAGGAAAACATATTAACTTCCCAAGAATAAGATGGTCAAGGTATGTAGAAAGTGTGTAAATATGGTGTGTGTGTGCAACTGTGTGTCTGTTTATGTGGACAACTTTCAAAAAACAAAACAAAAAAAAACGTACATATGGGAGATGAAATTCCTAGGCAAGAATTTAATCAAGACTTTACAGCCCAGTAATTGGCCCATGTTTTGTACCTTGTCGGTCTAGGGGTGGGAGTAAATTTGGAGGGAAGGTAGTGACTGTAATACTACTCTGTACTATTAGTTTGAAGAACTAACAGCATTGTGAGGAAGACAGTCTTATTACATTAAGGGACCATTAGGAGCGTAGAGCTCCCTCGGTCTCATAGAATTGTATGGTCCTTTCTCTTTAAATAAATATTTGTACTTTGGAGGGGTGTGTGTGTGTGTGTGCGCGCGCGCGTTTCAAAATTATCCACTAATCACTTGGAATAATAAAGACTTATGTGCCTCTCAATATGTGTGATCTTGAAGGGTGGTTGAGATTAAGATCCTTATATCCACCCTAAATTCAGAAGGCCAAAGACCACCACTGATTCCCTGTTGGAGCCACTGAGGCATTTTTGTAAAAAGAATAAATCAAGCCTTGGTTGGAGAGAGGAAGGGATTGGCAGGATAGCTCCTGGGCTAAAAACAACCCCTTTGTATAGACATTAATCTTTCCCTAAAGGTTTTTTAGGCCTGCTAAAAATCTGAAGAGGGCAGAGTCTCCCATAGCATTTTGTAGCCATGGAAACAGGTGGGCAAACTGCCCTACCTTTTAAGACCCTTCTAAAATCTGCTGGTGTCTAAATGGTGGCAATTAATTAAAGTTATTTAAAATCAGTGTATGGGCTTACCACTCACGCCATAGGCCATGTGAGTGTGAACTCTGATCAAAAAAGGAAGGTGGTCATGACAATAAAGGCCCTAGAAATGACTTCGTAAGTAGAATAGCTGAAAAACCAGAGAGTTTCTTCCTAAATAATTCAGAAGGAAAACTGAAATGATTAGAGAGGCTTAGAAAGGTCATGGACTGCCTTGTCACGTACTGAGCTTTTCCACTTTCTTTACAGAAGCTTGAGGACAAACACTCAAGGATATCAATGATGGGATCCCTACACGGTCCAGGAAGCTCCATTATCTGTCAAGTTTTTCCGAAGATAAAATCTTCTCAGTCTTCCTCTGGGCCATAAAGGAAGGATCTGATGTTGCTACACTGGTTTTCTTTCAGGAATGGACCGTCAAAGGCATACTCATACTACAAGATTTCTTTCTTAACGGCCTTCTTTTTGAAACCTGTTGAATTTCTAGACACCCCACCTGAAAACCCAAATATATACATATTTTTAAACAGCTGAACAAGAATGGAAAAATAAGTTTTCTCTGAATCTCTTCGTATTTCTTATTTTAACAGGATTTTTAAATGTGTGCTCATGTTCAGGTCTGACGTAAAAGCTTCAGATATCCCATGACGCGAGTTGCTTGCACCCACCCCTCCCCCCACACCCCACCCCCATTTCTACAGCATGTCAAGAATTTTATTTCTTTCGTGCAAAGGTTTTAACCTTTGAATTAAAACAAGATACTGGAAGTCAGTGGGAATTTCTTTTGTTTGGGTCTAATGTTAAGTGCTCGTAAGATGCCAGGTAGTGTTCTAAGTGCTATATTGGGTGGGAATATTTCATCCTTGCAACATCTGTGTGGTGAAGATTCTGTCTTATTCCCTAGTTTTTGTTATCATTGGAAACTGAGGCATGGAGAAGTTAGGCCACTTTCACTTATCAAATTTTAAGATTTTGCTATATTTTCTTTAGAACTTTCAAAGAAATTAAAAGCAATTACAGAGTTAGTGGACGCTTTCTACGTACCTCCACCCCATCTCCGCATTCCTTTGCTAGAGGTAACCAATATGCTGAAATGTGTATGTTTCACACGCTTTTAAAAAATTTTAATAGTTTTTTACATGTACCTCCATCGTAACAATAGAGTATCATGTATGTGTCTTTAACTGAGCAAATAATATCTACCATACATACAACATACCCTGCAGTTGGTTTTTGTAACTCAATAATTTAATACTGCAGTTTTTTTTATTACCCAGTGTCTATACTTTTTCTGCTTTCCTGTGTTTTATTAGATTGATAAAATTCTCTTTATTCCTTTTTCTTTGTTATTTTGGAAACTATGCTTCTATTCTTTCTGGGGTAACCCTCAAATGTTTAACACACATACTTAGCTGTATTATTTACTAATGGAGTCTAAAATTATGAAATACTCTGGCTTACTCTTTATCAAGACACAGATCTTAGCATGCCTTAAGCATCCTCCTTCTTCCCTGATATCGTTTTCAAAATTTGAGTTCCACTTAAAAAAAGAATGACACAATGTTATTTTCTCTGAGTCGTTTCAAAAAAAATTGAGAAAACTGTATAGTGAGGTTGGTTATATAGAAACGGACCTTATATAATCCCTTTTTCCTGCTCTTTTCTCTTCACCTAGTACAAGCCCAACTCTTACAGTCTTTATCAAGTATCCTCCAAGAATTCTTCACTGCCCATCTTAGCCCAGTGATGAGTCCACATCTGAAATTTTTTGCACCATTGACCGTGACTTTCATTTGACTGTCAATCATGAATTATATTCTGGTATCGTATAATCTTGGCTTTTGATTGAACTCTTTATTGCTGTATGGATAGCTCTCTACTTCTTCTTAAGTAGGCATTGCATTCCTTGAGGATAAGTATCATAGTCTCATAATTCTTTGTAACCCCCGATTGAGGCTTTCACACAGCAGGTGCTCAATAAATGCTTTCTTGATTATCTATCAGTAAGTGAAACATTCCCAAAGGGATTGAAACTCAAGATTTAGTGTTTGGTCATGAAGGAGCCATGGTGTTAACTGATGAATTGTGGAGAGACTGCATGCTGTGTAATGTGAAGAGAAATGTCTTAGACTGAGAGAGCAGTTTACCCAACACCCAGACCATGCTAATCAAGCTGTTCTCAATTCCCTTCCTGTGAGCTCCTGAACATATGGACATAGTTAAAACTTCTAGTGCAAGGCAAGAAAAAACACTGAGCCATTGAGCAGTGAGATAGCCAAAAACCTCACACAACTCTCAGCACAGGAACTGACAATGACCAAACCTATTAGGTAAGTTTGCATGAGGTACAGCTTACCAGTAATTTTTTTGCCTGTAGTTGTCATAACTTCAGTGTGTGCACGTGTGCATGTGCGTGCAGAAATGTGACAGGATACAGAAGCAATACAGCCCAGTAGGAAACACTGTAATGTAAAAGTTGGAATAAGACGAATGTGGATTTAAATCTGGTTGTATTACTAGCTTTTTGTGACCTGGGATAAGTTACTTAAACTGTTTGAGCATCAACTTCCTTGTCTGGAAAATGGGTATAAAATATTTGGCTTAAGGGTTATTTTTAAAGAGTCGAAAATATACCGTTGCACGGAAAATGTGTTGGCTAGTACATTGGATAGCACATGATAGCTAACATTTGAATTTTTATTGGAAAAAATCCAGTAAGATCAATAAAAATTCAAATGTTAGCTATGTGTGTTGGCCATGTGTGTTGGCCAAGAGGATTTGGATACTAGGGGAATAGTATTCACTAATGAAAAGCTTCATTGGAAAACTGATTGTCATGTGGGTGGAGAACTCCTCCATTCAAGCTCAGGTCAGATTAGGTACTAAAAGTTATGAATACCTTTTTCGGTTCACTTTTTGAGTTTCCTAACAACTACTGCTACCACAATTCCTTGCTTTGCTAACTGGAAAGGAAAGGAACTATGGATGAAAGCCAACACCATGACTCTGTTCTGCCTTCTTGGAGTTAGGAGTCTCTGCAGATTTTCTATGCTTCTCCTCAACTTTATTTTCTTTCCACACTAGAAGGATGCTGCAGTATAATGACTGAAACAGTAATAATGCAAGAAGGAGCAAAGCTTACAAGCATATTGCTAGTTGCTAAGATTTCCAGGAAATTTTTGAAATATTTTTTTTATATCAAAATACACCCCAGCTGTCTTCTCAAAAGCCTCTTATAGGAGGGGTGCAAGGAACTCTATCACTGATTATATGTTCTGGTATTTTTGCACAGTCATGATACAGCTAGAGAACCTTCACATATTCACTCACTCACTCACTCATTCACTCACTCTCTCATGGATTCAACAAATATTTGCCCCCTTCTGTAAGTTCATGCTTAGGAAAGACACATACTGAGGAAAGACAGTTCTTTTGATCTAAGTGAATTCAAAGTTTAACCTAATGCTTGGTACATCGTAGGAATTTATCACATAATTTTTGAATGAATAGAAAATTTTGTAAGAACAAATGTCTGCTGATATAGACAAGTAAATAAATGTCCTCTATCTCACAATTTTGCGTAACTATGCTGGAAATTTCCATGGATCGCCAACATGGTTTTTCTGAAAGATGTGTAAATACAATTTGTATTCATTTACTTCTTTTCAGTTCATGAAATTATTTTGTATTTAGACTTGTCTTTTCTTTTGTGGTTTTATGGTGGATACAGTGTTTAGAGACAGAAAGCATTTACAACACAGGACATGAAGAAATGCCAACGTGGTTGGTACGTGGTGAATATGAAGAGGAGATTTGGGTTTGAGTCTCGGTTCCATTACTGAGTTACTGTGTGTGACTTTCACTACATCCCTTCTCCTCTGTGAGCATCAGATCTCTGAGCTAAGGATGAAGAAATGAGGTTAGCTCAAATTTAATTTTTTTTTTAATCTCTAAAATTTAAAGTGACATTGAAGTTCAAAGAATAGGGGCATTGGATAAGGTATGTGGTGTTAAAGAAAACATCAGTCAGGCATGGTTCAGATTCTTGCTGTTCTGCGAGCCGTGTGTCTTGGGGCCAATATTTTAGGGAAACCTTAGAAAAAGTCGTGGGTAAAAGCCTGGGCTTAGGTGGAGTTCTGATCCCAGTTTTGCCTTTGAGTAACCCTGTGAATTGGGACAATTTATTTATTATCTCTTCATTCCTTTTCTTAAGCTTAAAAGTGCACTTAAACCATAGACTTGATGTAAATATCAAACAAATGAATGTTTAAAAATCAGAAAAATACTTGCATATATACAAAGTCTGACAATTAAGTTCATGAACTTGTTGAAATGCTGTTGCTGACCTTTTATAATATCAGAAGGACTATTCATTATGAATTTGTACCAACTGGACAACCAGTTAACCAACTTTACTATTTGGAAGTGCTAAAAAGGCTGTGTGAAAAAGTTAGACAACCTGAACTTTTCGCCAACAGTTTATGGCTCTTGCATCACAACAATGCACCAGCTCACACAGCACTGTCCGTGAGGGAGTTTTTAGCCAGGAAACAAATAACTGTATTGAAACACCCTCCCTACTCACCTGATCTGGCCCCCAATGACTTCTTTCTTAACCCAAAGATAAAGGAAATATTGAAAGGAAGACATTTTGATGACATTCAGGACTTCAAGGATAATACAACAACAGCTCTGACGGCCATTCCAGAAAAAGAGTTCCCAAATTGCTTTGAAGGGTGGACTAGGTGTTGGGGTCGATGCATAGCTTCCCAAGGGGAGTACTTCGAAGGTGACTGTAGTGATATTCAGCAATAAGGTACGTAACACTTTTTCTAGCATGAGTTCGTGAAGCTAATTTTCCACTCTCGTGCATGCGTGTATACACACGCTAGTTCTTGTAGTGTGTATACATATTTATTTATTTAAGAGCTAACAGGTATACTATATATGTATATAAAATATACCAGCTAGCTTTTTAGCTTTTATTTTATTAATATCTCTAGGCCTCTTAATTCCTCATATATATAGTTAGGATAATAATGCATACACTGCTGGTTTATTGTTTTTTGTAGGGATGTTGTGAAGAATGTACAAACTCTTGATTATAATCACCGCATCCACTTGCTGAGAGCTAAGCATATGTTAGACAATAGCCCGGATACTTGACGTGTCATTGTTGTTTTTAGGGATTGGTGTAATTGCACAAGGCTTTACAAAGATGTGACTGGGGCTGCGTTGCGAAGTGTTGTTAAGATGATAATAACATTCTCACTAAAGATTTAGCATATCACTCTTTGTAAGCAAACTCTGTGTAATAGACACGGTTCCAGGAAAGAGATGAATAAGAGAGACTAAGGACCCACTCTTTGTTGAGCATATATTCCAGAAGAAGACCCAACCCATATAAAACTTACACAGTTTTGGTAGCCAAAGTTTCTATAAAGTAAATGAAGCAATGATAGGGAATCATGACTCATGGGAGAGGGGATTAAATGAGATTTAGAAAACGATTAAAGATAAAATTTATAGGCACGGAAGATTCTTTTCAGTATTAAAGTGAAATTGTTCTGGACTCATTAATACAAAGTTGAATAATAATTTTTCTTTGACTTATATTATCATATAACCACTTTCCCTTGCTTTTTAACCTGAATCCTAAATGTCTGTGGTCTCCTCTGCCAAGTATCTCCTGTTTTCAGATTCTCTGACAGGTGGATGATCCAAAATGCAGCAAATCCACACTGGATTGTGTCTACACTGTACCAGACAAGTAAGGCATTTGACAAATTTTATTTGAATTCCTCACTTATTTTAGGGTTACAGAGGCAAAACCATGGATGCTTGAAATACTTTCAAATTTCCTGCCAGATTTTGGATGGAAGTTTCAGGTACGGCACTGAGCTCAGGGCTCTGGGTGGGTATGGTTGTAATACATCCATCTTTCCTTCCATCTATCTTTGTTCACATGAGTATGAATGCAAGAAAGCCTTGAATCTTGAGAGAGGAAACCAAAGAGTTGGAAAATGAAGCCAGGAGGTTAGCTTTGATGTGTGCTTATCCCACCGTGTTCCTCATGCAGTTTCAGATGGAATACACACGAACAACGAAGAAATACTGTCCAAGTATAAGTGATGTGCAGGAAACCAAAGTACACGCAAACCAAAACAGCTACAGAACATCTGGTACCAGTTCTGCATTGTCTTTTAATTCTTTCTAAAGGGGGTTATGGGAAGAAGGAAATTGAGCTATTTTGAAGTCCTTCCCTCCCGGGGGATACAGGGCCAGGGACCACAGCTACTTTCTAAGGAGGAATGAATGGAAACTCCTGTTCCTGAGAACCCTTTTGTGCTAGACATTACAGACAAGCATCATCTCAAAATACAACCAAACAATGGTACGGCCGAAATTTGAAAAACACTTTTTGGTGCACAAAGATCACACACTTATTCATCAATGGAGTCTGAACAAACCAATTTTATAGGTAGACAGTGTGTAAAAGTGTGTATTCTGGATTAGAACTTTACTACTTTCTTGTTATGTGACTTTGACGAATGTCTTTCTGTGCTGCATTTTTCTCATTTGTAAAAGGAGAATGAAGATAATAGGAACTACCCGAGAGGATTAAGTGCTAGAATAAATGTAAAGCACTCAAAGTAGGACAGTGGGGGGCACATAGCAATTATGCAATATCTGCTAGCTGGTATTATTATTCTAATATTACAATCTAGGAGAAGAAGGCTATGAGTGTCTGACCCAAGAAACTACAGATAACAGGTGACAGTATTTTACATTAAACTCACTTTCATTTGCCATGAGTGGCTGGTGGCCAGCGTGAGTGACTGGCAGCCAGCGTGAGCGGCCAGCAGCCCGTGAGAGCTGCCGTGAGCTGCTGTGAGTGGCTGACTGATGACTGGTGACCAACTGCCTCAGCCCGGGAGAGCCCAAGGCTCCTAACACCAGCATGGGCCAGGGAGCTGTGTCCTACACAACTAGACTGAGAAACAACGGCTTGAACTGGCGTGGGGGTGGGGGGGAGGCAGAAGACCAGGGGGCGGGGGGGAGTCTCACTTTCTTAACCCTGATTTATTCCCCTATTTATTTATTCATTTTTCAATACACATTGCATTTAATGCCCTGTGTTTAACATGCAGGAGAAAGATGCAAGACATGTTGCCTGCTTTTAAGACACTTTTCTGGTCTCTTCTTTCTTGGGATAGAAGGGGACTCGTGTCATAAGAAGCTGAAAAAAAGGAGCGTTGAGCTATATCTTACTTAACATTTATTAACCTTAACTGAAGAAGGTCAGTAAGCATTCACTGAATACATTCAAAAGTATTTGAAGATTTTCACCAGATCAAAAAGATTACATTGAACGATGAATAAAATAGCATTAGTTGACAGAAAGCTTTAATTTGGCAACTAGGAAATTCCCAAAATATTTCATTATAATGGCAAAAATAAATTAAGAAAAATAATAACAATGCCCTAATTATTTTTGCAAACTGGAGGTCCCTTTCCTAGACCAGAGGAAGATACAACAAATAGAGAGGCTAGTTTGAAGTGGAGGCGTAAATATAGGAGCTAGGTTAAGGAGGTACACAAAATTTTTCTCTATATAACTCTGACAATTTCACTGCCTCCAATGCAATTCAATGATTTCCATTGACCAAAGGATAAAATCCAAGATGCTTAAAAGGGACAGAAAGGGGCCGCCGGTTAGTTCAGACGGTTAGAGTGCGATGCTCTAACAAGGTTGCGGGTTCGATCCCCACATGGGCCGCTGTGAGCTGCGCCCTCCACAACCAGATTGAAACCACTACTTGACTTGGAGCTAGTGGGTCCTTTTGAATAAAAGTTAAAAAAAAAAAAAAAAAAAGGGACAGAAAGGCTTTCAGGAACTAAGATTGCTCACCTCGTCTCCCATCTACCTCCCACGCATTCCCATCTATTCTTAAGAAATACTGAATTGCTCAGCCCCGCACGGCATGCTTTCCCCACTCCCTGGTAATCCTTTGACCCCAATTTATCCCAGACTAGATTCTACGCATTCTTTAAATCTTGACTCAGGCTCATTTCTTTCAGGGAGACTTTGCTGACGCGGTTCGGAGCCTTGCTCAAGCACACAGCATCTTCATCATTGCTCTTATTTCATCATCATCCTAACGCTCTGTTCGTCTGTTTCCCTTCCCTTGCTTCCAAATTTAGGTTTCTTGAGAAACTTCCCTGGCAATTGGTTCTGACTTCCCCTTTTCTGATAGTGGTTAGGGGCCACATCTCTTTTTCTAGTAAACACAGCAGATCGCTGGGGAAGAGTAAGAAGAGGAAAGCCCTATGTAACCTCACTCGTGTGGAAACTAAACATAATTGTGCCCCCTTTTCCCACGTCGTTGCCCAAACTCCTTTCCCAAACACAAACAATGACCTTGGAAGGTGAGATTTAGCACAAGGTAGAAAACTGATTTTTCTTTTATCATTCACAATTGTGTTTTCTTGTCTTTATCAATAGCAGGAAGTTTCCAAAATCCTTGAAACGGAAGGACATCACATACTGAAGAAGTAAGTATCCTACTACCCTGATTTTAGCTCAGTTTGTCAATGTGCAAACCTTCTAGGGACTCCCCATTAGGTGTATTTTCCATAGGCAATTCTCCTGTTGGTATTAGAAGCACACCAATTACCGATTCATCTCTTCAGACATGGAACGAGACGCCACCTTTGGGACGTACAAAAGTCATAGACTCATTAACTTTTAAATTTGTAGAGGGATGGATTTGCAAAAGCTTGGAATTTTACCACTTTAAGCCAAATGCCAACATTCTGTTTCCCTATCCCTTCTCCTACTTCACCTTCTTCTTCACCTTCTCTCCCCTCCGTCCCTTTCCTTTCTCCTTCTCCTCATCCTCCTTTTTGTACCACATATTGCCTAAGCAGGCACTCAAATGTTTTGACATGTTTGGGAATAAAGAAACATACTCCTCCCTTTTCTTCAGAACAGCTTTAATAGACACTCAAAATTCCCAGTTCTATTGATTTATTTCACATTAAAAAAAAAGTTTCCCTAACTTCTACTCATTATCAAAAATTCAACTCAGATATCAGCTACACCAGAAAGCCATTTCTGAACCCCACTACTCCAACAATGTGACCTCATTCATGTGCTAATGTTCTTTACACAGAGGGAGTGTGGTGTGGTGGTGACAAGCACAACATCTAAACCCCACCTGTGTGTGTTCAAATCTCAAATTTTCCCCTTGGTCAAAGGTATTTAGTTTCTCTAGCCTCAGTTTGCTTATTTAAAAAAATTACAGACGAGTAATGATAATAATAGTACAACACCGCCATCATAGAAGATGTAGATAGATATAGATGTACACACACACATATATATTTTACCATATATAATACATTGATATTTTATATCATCAATATGTACTTGTACCACTCTTTTAGAGTTTCTAGAGCAGGGGTGTCCAAACTTTTTTCAACGTTTTTTACCAAGGGCCATATGCGGTAAAATACACAAAGAGCCGGGCCACTCACTCGAGGAGTAGTACGTATTGCCTCACCTGGTGTATTTAAGTAAACTAAATATATTTTTGGAATTTGCTGCGGGCCAATTAACAATGGATTGCGGACCGCAGTTGGCCTGCGGGCTGCAGTTTTGACACCCCTGTTCTAGATGAATGCGGTCCAATTGAAGTATAATGTGAGCTACAAATTAGGGTCATATATAAATGTTAAATTTTCTTGTAGCCATATTAAAAAAAAGTAAAAGAAACAGGTAAATTCATTTTAATGATAATTTAACACAATCTACACAAAATATTATTCCAAATATAATCAGGATAAATATGCAAACAAATATAAATCAGATGTAATGCGTATAAACAATATTTAATGTATTTTTGTAGTAAGTTCTAGAAACCCAGTGTGTATATTATACTTTCAGCACATTTCAATATGAGGACTTGTCACATTTCAAGTGCTCAGTTGTTATATGTGTCTAGTGGCTAATGCATTACACATATGATAGCTATCTGTGCATACACATGTATGTACATACCAGTCTAGAGGACTTTATTCCTTTGTACTGCCAGTGCAAAGAAAGCGGTCTTATGGTATGGGAGTACTTAAGTACAGAGGGTGCCAAAAAAACGTATAGACATTTTAAGACATTTTACGAAAGGAAAAAACTGTATTAATTGTAATACTCAAAATATACCAATAACAAAAGAGGTATACAAGTCACGTTTGACTTCTGCAATTACAAGAGGTGCTCACAGTGGTTCCCATCAGCGTCCAGACACTTCTGATTACGGTGAGCTACTGCTTGAGCATAGATAACATCTCTTAAAATGTGTATGCATTATTTTGGCACCCCCGATATATATTTTCAATAATGGATGATATTAATAACTACATAATTTAAGAAAGGGAAAACATTTCATATATTTTAAAGACATGTATATATTTAAATAACGAAAATGTACCACTTTGTGACGGGTGTATTATTTTATGGTTCCATAAACTTAGAAATAAGGAGTCTTTTCTGGTGCAGATATAATATTTTCCAGTAGAGGGCAGAGATCTTTACCTGTAACTAGTCAGTGAAAGCTTAATGGTTCAAAGTAGCGTATTCAGATTGGGGGAATGATTTATCCCTAAACTTTGGAAATGTGAAACCAATAAATTTTCTCACAATCATCTGATTTCATTGCTTTGATGGCCCAAACAACTTAGCCAATGTGAATAGTGAGAATGGGTTGGGGTTACATTTCTTTTCCTTTCTGGTTTAATCTAATTTAATAAACGACTTATGATTTAATAGATATCTATTCTAAGTAGGATGCACAAACCCCATTAGGATAACAGTTCACACAGGAAGTTAATAGGTCTGCTCACTTCCACTTTTTCCCTTAGAAATCATTTCATGTTGTGGTTTTCTTAATTTCATAAACATTTTGACTTCAACCTCTTTGTCTCTGTATTGGCAAAAAGTTTCTTAATTTTCATCTCTTTCTCTTACTCTCTTCCCTCTTTCATAATTTTTTTTTTTTTGCATTACTTATAAAGGCACACAGAGAAAAATGAAAAATGCGTGGGATCCAGACATTTTTCAGAGCTGGGAAGAAAGTGTTTTAAAGTCCCAAGACTTTTCTGGAGCAAACATGCCAAAACTTAGGCACTCACATGAGTGTTAGTTTCGAATGCAGGCTTCTCTGAAAGCATTTTTCTTTTTCTCACGATATTGCCCTGATAAAAATGTTTCTGTGACTTGTAATGGCATTGATTTCAAAGTCAGCTTATAAGCAACTCCAAAATACTAGTCATTTCGTCAGTACACCTTGTTTTCTTTCTGAAACACTGTGTTACTTATTTTAATGACCCAGATTTGTTTCTAAAACTTAAGTGTGGATGACTTTTGCCTGTTTTCAAATTAGTATTCACCTATAAAAAATGATTTTTTAAAGGTTTTGAAGGCAGTTTCCAAAAGATGTTGAAAAAACTAATGTCTTATTAGAATAATCATTCAGTCTCTCAAAGGAACTATTCTGAAACACTCTCTCTTGCTTAAATGATGGATTCAGGGGGTCACTATATAAAAGTTAGATTCACTTCTAAGTAATGTCAAGTTAAAATAGGAAACTCTGCAGATCATCTTATTTGCACTTGATACCATCTTCTGACAAAACCTATGACAATTGTGACCCAGAGAATGGTGTAAGCCACAACATCTCATATGCTGTTAGCACACAATTGCTACATTGCTAACAATAGAGACCTTGCTAGACTACGAGGTCTTTCATAACAAGCCCGAATTTACCTCAGTCTATTTGCAAGTCCTTTCCTGCCTGATTCTGTGAAGTTAGTATATGTCTACACCGACCCACTCTACTTTCTATGGAAGGTAGACCTTATTTTCTATAGATTTCTTTTTCAGCTTAGTTCAACATCTATTGACTGAATACTTTGCCAACTGGGACATCAAACATGAATGTGACACTGCCCTTGACCGCAGGGAGCTAAAAGTTGGTTAGCGAGTCAGACACTTAAACAGTTCCTTTTAACTTCTCATACTCAGTACTGCGGTAGAGGGATACAGTGGTCTCTAGGAGAGGAGATTCACAGATTCACTCTATGGCTATGGGGAAAGTACAGAAGACGTAAGATGTCTTGGATGGAGTTTAGCTCCTAGTTGGAGCTTATAGAGAATTTGGACATGTGACAGATCCTTGTCACTGAGGAGAAAGAACGCATTGGGTTGCCCGGATTCTTCTTTTAGTTTGGACTGATCTTTTAGGAAGGGCCGTGTGCCTCTTAGAAACTGTTGCTCTTAGTTCCTAGTTCTTCTGAACCTTTTAAATTGCTAAGTCATTTCACGTGTTCATTCACTGAACCCGGACTTGTTTCTCTCCACCTCTTCTTCTCCTTTTTCCCTCTTCCTACTATGTGTGGTTCTCTTTTCCTCATTTACAGACCAGATCCTATGTTCATCTAGTGCACAGAGATTCTCACAAGTGTTCTCTTGCCTCGTGACTTAACCATTATAAATAATGTGCATAAGCATACAAATGGCATTCTGTGTATGGGGAAAAAATATTAAAATCATTTTCTGTCTATTTGGGTATGAGGATATCCCTCATAACCCAGAAATTTAAAAAACTTACATATATGGTTTTACTTTCAAGAAGCACAATTTACGAGCTTAAACTAAATATGGCCAAAAGAAATTCGAAGCATCACTCATATTCCTTGGAAAACAGTAAAGCACATCTAATTCATAACCTCAGCAACACTTTTCATATCTCAATTTCTCTTCTCCCCATTTTTCTCATACGCAACACTCAAGAGACGTTCCTTTATAATCCTCCTCACTACATCTACATTCAATTTTCTCCTTCCAGGAAAAGCAGCTTTCATTCTATCTCCCACTCTGGCTATCTCTTTCTTTCTCTCTCTCTCTCTCTCTCTCTCTCTCTGTCATTATATAAATTCAGTTAACCTTCCTTCTACCACCTCACTCTCTTTCTGGAGCTTTCTCTGATTTTACTCTGACTCTGGGTCAAAAGAGGAAGAACAAGACTGAATCTTCTGGGTTGAGAAGAGGATGGTGTGGGCTGGCAATGAGAGGAGCTTTCTTTGGAGGGCTGGAGTAGTCAAAAAGTTCGCAAACTCTCCTATATTATTAATTTTTTTTTTATGTGCCTATTCACTGCTCTCACACACAATGAGATGAAACATTTTCTGAATCCAAGGTAAATTGAACCTAAATTCTTCAAGCAAACCATTGATTTCATGGTGGTTTTACATTAATAAACTCAGCGTAACTAGGTCCTATACTTTATTTACAGCTCCCATTGCCGTAAATTGATGTCCAAAGGCTTAGAATCTTGTTTTTATTAAAATCAGAATCTGATGCTCTAGCAATGGGAGTTGTTAGATGTGGCTTTGCCCCCAACAATGTTTTCCAAATAATCTGTTGCAAATGTTGAAACAGGGTACCAGTGAGGCGTGTTCTGTAAGAATTTGGGTAATACAGATCTGTGTCTTGGATAACAAACTAATACAATGACATCTACTGTTGGCTCCTCCAGTCTTTAAGCTTCCTAGTTTTTAGAAAGGGCTCTGGTTGTGTTTCAATTTGGAAAGAGCCAGAAGGAAGAAAAACAAGTCTTGTTGACTTGAACTTTAGTTTGTTTTTTAGGAAATGTGTTGTGTTAGTTCACATTTTGCTTCATTTTCTCTGAATTTCTAAAACAACTATACTATAGTTTAAACCACATTTTAGTGTTTGATGATAATCTTGTTGCTTTTCTTTTTTTTTTTTGCTTTTATTTGCATAATCTTTGCGTCCTTTCATGGCTTACAGAAAAAGATACCTCACATATTTCTAGTATAGTTCTTAGATATACAATGGCTCCTCAAAAAACATACCAAGGTGGAAAATTTTGAGAGAAGTGAAGTACAATGAATTGAGGGCTTTCTATTTTCCAGATATTGTACTAAATGTTTCAATGTATTATTTTTACTGAAACCTCACACCAAGGCAGTGATATCCCATTATTCTTATTTTTTTCAACAAAGATTTTGAGATTCAGAAAGGCAATTTTCATTTGTTTTATATCACTAAATAGCACATCTGCAATTTCTGTATTTTTTCCTGCCTACTTTTTATTTCATAAAATACTTTTATTCTATGGTCATGTAATATTTATATGGGTACAAAAGTAATTGCAGTTTAAAAGTTTAAAAATAATTTCAAAACCACAATTACTTTTGTACCAACCTAATATTTATTCATATAAACATCTACGTCGTTTAAAATGCTGGACTTGGTTGAGTACAGGTATGAAGCTGATTTTTTTTTTTTTAAAACACTTCCCTCAAACCTGCAGTGTCAGTTTCCCCTTTGCCTTTGACAGGATCTCAGGTAGTCCTGACATCAGTCTTATCTTCAAGGTCAGTTTTATCTTCAGTTTTAGACAAAGCTTTCAATATCAAAATTTCTTCTTCACCTGGGTCAGACCTGACCCTCAGCTTCCACAGCCGAGCTGTGAGAAAAGGGAATATAGTATGTTCTTCATTTCGCACCCCTCCACACTCTTGCTTTTCTCCTTCGATCCCAGCGATGCTTCTGGATTCTCCAGGTTTAGGAAAGTGAAAATGGGTGAGAGGAATGGATTGGTTACATTCTCCCTTAACTATTCAGTGCCTTCTGTGTGGCAGATGCCCCAAATTCCGATGTCAGTGAAGATTCGAACATGAAATAATCTGTTAGTTTGTTTTATTATAAAGAAAGGCCTATTTGATATGGCTTTTAACTTAAACAAATATGGAGAATAAATGTGAGAAGAACTTACTGAGAAATAAGTTACAGTGGTGAGGGGGGAAACAATAAAAAAGGAGTTCAATGAAGAAGACATTCAGAGAATTAGAATCGGTAAACACACTTAAGTGAACGGAAAAAAGATTTATGAAATATACACAAGCATAATGATTTGAATAAAGTGGGGTGGACATGTGAAGTCGATTCTGGGTTGACAGGAGATAAAGGAGATGCAGACTGGAAGACCATCTGTCTTTCATTTCCCAAGTACATGTTCATTGAAATTCTCATTCACAACGTATGAGGATTTGAGGCAGGATTCTGCAATTTCTCAGACTCTCTAAAGAGCCTTGGAATCAAGAAATAATAGGCAATAATAAGCAATCCCCTCACAATGGGGATTGTGTGTTGAAGGCTAAGAAAGGAATATAAGGGAACATAATGAATATATGCTTTCATTTAAAAAATATAGTAAGTTTTACAAACCTATGGGAATTTTATTTCTAAAGAGTTTCCTTATTTCCCATCATACTGAAGTTTAGGTAACTTATCCTCTGAGAGAATCAGCATGTCAATTGCTCAATGGTTTGTAGCTTATTGTGTGGTCTATTGGACTCAGACCTGAAAACTTTTATTTCTGGTCATATTTATTCAAAAATTATTTTTTGAGTGGCTTCAGATTTCACTGTACATGTTCACAGAAACATAGTGGTATTTTCCTAATAATTTTAAAGAACACTATGAAATATTAAATTTCTAAAAAAGAAAAACATTTATCTGTTTTGGTACCTGAGCCTGTGGTGGCAGAATGGATCACAAACTATAATGTAATTATACTGCATTAATCTTATTTTTTAAATTACCTGGATTTGAATATATAATAATTTTGGGGGATATCAATCCCCAGTACTTGAACGTCAATTAAGTCATGAGAATAAGAGGATCAGAAGTCATTGACTTTTTTCTCCACTAGTTCAAAGAGGACATCAGTCCCCTAAAATATGAAATGCTCATTCAGTCAAATTGTCAGAATCTCTCTGTCTCTCTGTCTCTGTCTCTCTGTCTCTCTGTCTCTCTCTCTCTCTCTCTCTCTCTCTCTCTCTCTCTCTCTCTCTCTCTCTCTCTCTCTCTCACACACACACACACACACACTCCACTGTCCACATCTCTATGTTTGCTAGGTAGGGACTGTCTTCTCCTACAATTTAACAATCTTTAGAAACCTTTCCAAATAAGAAAGCCTTTCCAAATTCATGTGTTTGAAACAATTATACATTCTCAACACTAGACCAGTAATAGAGCTAAGTCACAATATAAGACAATAGTGTCACGCTGCTCCTGAGAAGGGAGAAAAGGTTCTATCCTCTAAAAGAGTTAAAGAGTCAGCCAGCGCTTACCGGCAGGAGGTGGAAGTGGTTTCCAAAGGTCCTTGATCAAGGGGTCTGGAACGTAAGATTGAACAAGGGAGAGTTATCAGTTTGAGGTCCTGATAGACAGAATTTAATATCCTGGCAAGAACACCAGGAGACGCTGCAAACATGATACAAAGATGACTTCTGGAAGAATGGAGGAAACTATGGCCAGAACCACTGTGGCAGATGATGGAAGAAGGTATTAAATGTTTCCAAGATGTGTGTGTGCTAAAGTGAATATTTTAGGTCAGGCCAGAGAACTCACCAGAGGACTATGTCCCATAGGAAGACAAAGAGGATATACCATTTACCAAAGCAATACAAAAATGCACTATTGAATAGAGCATCAAAATAATTTAGAAGTCCAATAGTAGCCTCTGACTGACAACAGGAGATGCTGTTTCAGAACTGGGTTCTGTAAGACAGTGCAGTTGATAAGATGCATAGAGGAGTGGCCAAGAGGTCAATATGTATGATCATAAGAAAACAAAGAGGGCTGATCAGGAGAATGAAGGGCAATAATAACCCTGTTAGAAATCACGGTCCTTTGTCAGTTTTTGGAACTGAGTCTGTTTCTGAACCCTGAACCAAATGATTGAATAAAAGTTGGATCTATTACCACAGAAGGATTCTGCAAAATCAAGGCAAGTTTCCATGGTAATGACTGCAGGTGGAATCTGTCCTGCAGTCCCCACATGTCTATTACGTAACTGTGGGTCAAAAAAAAAAAAAAGCAACAGCTATAACAGATACTTCAAATTACATAAGAAAAGGAGACATACAGCAGTCACTGATTAACTGCAAAGAGAAAATGCAGCCTAAAGATATTGTGAGGGTTCCCTGACGGCAAGTGAGAGAAGTTGCTTGATTCAATCCTGGTTCTGCTTTCTGGAAGTAACTCCAGCTTGTTCTCCCTGGCTCTTGGTGATATCCCCTGTGAAGTTCTTACTCATCCGTTATCCTCCATGATGACATCTGAAGAAGGCATTGGGATACTGCCCTAATTAAGGGATATAGCACTTCTAAAGTCCATTTCCAATTGGTGCATGTGTGGAGCTTGGAAATCACATTAAAATTTGAAAAAACAATATTTTTTAACTCTAAGCTCTTTTTCAGTGGCAATACAATTCCTGTGAAAGTTGAGTAGGCTTCTGTTCTATTTGTTTCCTGACAAATTCATGTGCTAGTACTCACTCTGATGTTCTTCTTCTTTTTTTTTAATCTTTATCACTGCATTTGTTTTCAAATGTGTTACCTTTTCTTCCTTCCCTCTATGATTCTTTTTCAAATCTAATGGTGGCTATTTTGAAGGTCCCTGCGACAATATGCTTTAGTAGAAAAGGTACATCTCTAAGGTTACCTTTGCCCCAGGTTTGAATGTTAGAGCCGTTTGTTCTAATCCTTTTATAGGTCTACATCTTGTGATAGGAAACTGTTCCTCCTCCCCAAAGACTTCCATGTTCCAGAACCTGCGATTATGTTACCTGACATGGCCAAAGGGACTTTGTAGGCATGACTAAGTTAAGAATCTGAGATGCAGGTGGCAGCCTGTTGGCTCAGTTAGTTAGAGCGCGGTGCTCTTAACAAGGTTGCCGGTTCGATCCCCACATGGGCCACTGTGAGCTGCATCCTCCACAACTAGATTGAAACAACTACTTGACTTGGAGATAATGGGTCATGGAAAAACACACTTAAATAAATAAAAGTCAAAAAAAAAAAAAAGAGTCTGAGATGCAGAGATTTTCCTGGATTACCTAAGTGGGCCCAATATAATCACACAGGTCCTTATAAAAGGGAGGCAGCAGAATTAAGGTCAGAGATGATTAGGCATCAGAAGCAGAAGTTGGAAGCTATGGGGACAGGAGCCAAGGGAAGTTAGTAGCCTCTAAAAGCTACAAAATGTGGGGGCTTTGGCTTTTACTACTCCTACTTCTTAAACACTTCAGCCTGGAAATGATATATCACAATTCTACTCACATTTAATAGGTGAAAACGAGTCACCTGGAGATACAAGAACAGACTGAGAATTATAGAACTGTGGCCAGGAAGAAAAGTATATAGGTTTTATTGAACACTTAGAAATTTCTGTCATAGTCAGATGAAGTCTTTTTCTGTAAG
Organism: Rhinolophus ferrumequinum; assembly: GCF_004115265.2. NCBI lineage: Eukaryota > Metazoa > Chordata > Mammalia > Chiroptera > Rhinolophidae > Rhinolophus > Rhinolophus ferrumequinum. Next base: position 59,695,456 of record NC_046297.1, read on the forward strand.
GGGTTTTCATGCTGCAATCTGAGTATAAGTAGTAAACAACCAGGTAAATAAAGAGTGGGCTACTTGATATTAAGGACTTAATAAATATAAATTAAATGGATACATGGATGAAAGAGAAGACCTTGAGCAGAAATGAGTATAGCAGTTTGAGAAAGAGAAGATCCTTGTAGCTGGAATGCAGTGAGTAAGGTACAGTGAACATAAAATAAAAACAGGGCCCAAATCATGGCAGATTTTTGTAGATCATGTGAATTTTTAAGTTCATTATATGTGTGATGAGATTCACTGATGGATTTTAAGAATGGGAGTGACACCAATGATTTGCATTATTGAAAACTTCTGAGGCTACTGCATGAAATAATGAATGGACAGAGGTACAGTGGATATAAAAAGACAGAACTGAGATTGTCATAGAGTAGGTTTGATGCAAGAAGCAGTAGTTATACTTTGACTGAAAGAAATCAAGATTAAAAGAGGTGGATAAATTTGTACTATATATATTTGTACTATATATATATAGTTGTTTTTTTTTTGGAGATTATTTCTCCCATTGGAGTCATCAGCCCTTCCAATGTGAAATCATGCACACACACACACACACACACACACACACACCCCAAAGGATTTTCTTCCTTTCTATCACAGTCATTGATTTTTTAAAAAAATTACTCAGTATTTTTATTCCAAAGAGACACCTGATAGTGGGGACATAAATGGGGAAAATGGACATTAAATTTAAAATAAGAAGGTTATAGTGACTGCAAGTAGATTGTGTGTCAATATGAACTGACTGAATTATAATGTGTTGAGAAGAATTAAAAACCAAATCTGAGTCAGAAAGAGTGCCATAACTGACCTCATTGTCTATCATGGGCACAGAGAAAAGAGAGGTGGCATAGTATATGCCATATGTTTGCATTAACATGCTAGAGGAGAGGCAGAAAGTTCTATTTCTTGTCTGCGTCCATTTTTAGGTTTTTTATTGGATTGAGGAAAGCAGAAAAGGTCACAAAAAGAAAAAAGAAAAAAAGCAGAGAGGAGCCATTCAGGCATTTGTGGAAGCTGCCCTGCAACAGAGAATTAGAAAGGAAACATTAGCACCAAAGAGATACAATATATGTCCCAGGATTGCCAAACCATACTGAATTCCCTGTTCAATTTAAGTCATGTTTCACATCTGGTCCATATGGGTAATTGGAAATTTCAGAATTGCATTTTTCATGAAGGAAGATGAAGATGCCAAATGCTTTACTAAGAGGATTTATTTATTTGTGAGTAATATGCATGGAAATGAGACAAAGGGAAAACTGTGAGTGGAACTGGGATTTAGCACGAGTAAATGAAAGAAACCTCTTTTGTAGGGAGGTATATAAGCAGTTGCAAACTTCCAGTTGATGTAGCATAAATTAATAACTGAAGACTGAAACAAAACATAGATGACATAAAGTCAAACTAGAGTCTTCTGGCACCCTTTCTTAAGACAAAAAAAAAAAAAAGCATGAGGAAAAAGTAAAGATTGAAGGTCTGAATTACTGAAAGCTCATTGCTCAAATTCAGAAGACGATTGCCTCCTTAACACAATGCTTAACTTAACTGAATGTACATGATGCCAAAACATCCAGATAGTTGGCTAATTAGAGATGAGGATAAAGAATAACTTGATGAATGGTGGAATTTTTGACTTGTCATCCAGATGTTTTGACCCCGTAATGAATAACTATTGTATTGCTGATGATAGTAATTTGGCTTCAACATGTTATAGGAAAATCATCAAAAAAATTACTATCAGATATGACAGACATTATATAGTATTGTCATCTTGCAATTATCCTTATAATTATCAATAATTCTGACACCTTCCACTATGAGCATTTTGCTACCTTTATTATTTCCTTGCCTTGAATGGGAAGGTGAAGCAGGACCATAATCTGACTCAGCGGCCACAGGGTGTGCTTGCGAATATCCCAGTAAAGGCACGGGCTCTTGTAATGTACTTCTCACCAAATATACCTATGGCTCTGGCCAATTTGCTTGTTTTCATTTACCCTCAGTTTTCTTCTCTTAAAAAAAAAAAAGAATTAATAACTATAACAGGAAGACTTTTGGCTGCAAGTAGCAGAAACTAAACTAATAGTAACTTGAATAAATATAGGTTTATTTTTCTTACATAATAAGTAGTCTGGAGATGAACAGTCCAGCACAGGGCAGGTGGTTCTATGAAACCCTCATAGACTTACGCTTCTTCCAGAAGTCTACTTCATCAGTCTGAGCTGTTTGCTTTTTGCCTCATGGTCATAAAATGGCAGCATTAGCTCCAAACATTTTGCCTACATTCCAGGTAGCAGGAGGAAGGACAAAGAGTGCGACTTGCTGTGCTAGCTCCCTATATTAGAATAACATCGGTTTTTTTTTAAATAAAACTTTATTAGACATTGTCTTACATAACAGTAACCAGAAATATGTAACATGCCACCTCTAGTGGAAACAAGGAATGCAAAAGCAAATGTGGACCTGAGCACGTTTTCACTCCAAACCCAAAAAGATGGTATTAGCAAGGGAAAAAAAGGGGGAATCATAGTTCATATGCATGTGTTTCTTTCACAGGGATTACTGAGGCCCCTTTCAGGCTCAACTCACTGATGGGAAAAGTTAAATTAGATAAGGTTTAGTGGAATTGCCACGTTGGTCTGAGGAAATCTTTGTCCAGTTCTAATGACTATTTGGAGAATGGCCCGAAACTGAGAAGAACCCCTTGGGTCTTCTCATTTATGATTACAAAATATAACTTTCACTAAAAAAGAGTTACATGATTAAAGAAATGGCTTATAACAAAAAGTACCAGAATAACTTCTAAGTGTTTAGTAAAACTTCTAAGTTTTAATTCTAGGATTCATGGGCTTTGTGAGAAAATTCTTGCACAACTTTCAATTAAATTAATAGTTGTCAAGATGTTGCCCTTTTAATATGGTAGCCAGATGTATCTTTTTAGTCTGGTTATATTCATTCTTTTTCTGCCTTTCTAAAAATGGTAGTAGAGAGGGTAATATATATAATCTGAGTTTTCCTTTGCTAGATACCTTCAATCCTTTCTCTCTCTCTCTCTCTCTCTCTCTCTCTCTCTCTCTCTCTCTCTCTCTCTCTCTCTCGACCACAACTAAAACTACATTGCCACAGGATTCTGAAAGCTGAGCATACAGAAGAAAAACTTATCTGGAGAGTTGGAAGCGTTCAGATATCGTAACAGCTTGTCTCTTCTGCTGAATTACTGGAATCGAAAAGCTCATGTTACTACATGGACCTTTGGGCATTCACCCATCCATTCAACAAATATTTATAGAGCACCGACTATATGACAGGCACTGTTCTAGGCTCTGAGGGGGGTATAGTAATAAACAAGGTGGAACAAATCCTGCCTTCATAAAGCTTATGTGCGTATTTTAGTGAAGATAAAAGTAGTAAAAAGTAATGTACATTCAATTTCGATAGAGCAATGGGTTACAAAGTGACGAGGTAGGGTGGGAGTGGAGTGCAATTTGAGACAGGGTATACAGGGAAAGGCATTTCAGTGACTTTTGAACTGAGGACTAAGGTTCCTTTCCTCCATTTAAGCCCAGTTCTCTCTATTTCTTAAACAAAACTCCTTTATAAGAGCTTTGCATCCCTCCTTCAGGTAATTGAGCAATTTACCATTTTCCTCCACTGTTCTCAATGTACACCTTGGGGAAAATCCAAATTTTGTGGACTTTGATATGTGTGCGCACTCTGGGGGACCCTTTTTAGGAAAAAAGTAATACAATTGAAATTAGAAAATTAGCTATAAATACAAATATGCATTTATACCAAGAAAATATAAAACAAATTACAATTTTAAAAGCTGACAAATTCCCTACCCCCCATCACAAAACCCAGAAAAGCAACAAACATTTTAATGAACTAGTTGACACTCATCTATAATCATTCTCCTGTATTTTGCAATGAACTTGCCATAACTGAATAACTTGGTAAAGTCATTTCTATAAAGATAATGAAAAAAAATAATTTAGCCTTCTAGCTAGATAATTTTTTCTTAAAAAATAATTCTGGCATGAGAGATTGAATTTTTTTTGTATGTGTAGAATGCATGGAATATGGAACTTCCCATAAAATATACTCTCGCTTTAGATGACAAATCGCACTCTACAAACATAAAAAGAATTTTATTATCATGAACATTAAAAAAGAAAAAAAAAAGAAGAGAACTATTATTTTGATTCATTGCCAATGAACTAACTCCTCTCCTTACAATTTTACACATTTGGTGAAGATTTTTCGCGCAGAATAGCTTCTGGAGCAGGTTACTCAAACCTGGCTTGTCCTCTCATTCCTAACCTATCTGATGTCCTGGAATATATTAGCATATGTTTATGTCAGCAAACTAGCATCACCTACATTAATATTACCTAACAGATTAATATTAGCAGTGCAATTTCTGGCCCAGAACGTCTGTGTACTCATGAGCCAATCCCCATACCGGACAGCTAGCAGGAACTATACCTGCAAGTAATATTTCAAAACCACATAATTCTGTTCCACTAAATCCAATCTAACTGTATCCCCGGCTCAAATCCCCGTGCATCATATCCCATAAATGCTGACTGCTGTTCTCATGCCCTCTTGATGTAAAGGGGATTGTGGCAGAGGGGAAAAGCAATCTACTGAACTTATGACTTTTCATAAGTTCAGTAGAACGTTCCTTCTGTGCTTATTTCAGGTAGCAGAAGGTTATGTCCCCATCTTATCAGAAAGTTATCTGGGTTAAGATCTGCAGATGTCCCAGTTGGTACACACCTGACTCACTGGCATTCCATGTAGAGAACCCTGGTGAAAAGGTGAGGATAAAAACAGGCATTCCTTTCAAATGACCTTGCCTTTTGGCTATACCTATGTCAGAATGGAAATACCCATGTCAACATGAAGGTAGCCAATTACCTTTCATTTTCAATAAGTTAGGATGCTTTGGATTTTGAGGAACAGAAATTACAAATCAACTGGTTTAAAATTATCAAGAATTTTACTGGAACACGTATCTGAAAAGGCTGAAGCAGAGCAGGATATAGCATAGTTTGTTAGTGTTCACTCCAGTTCTCAGTGATATTCTCAGCCCTGCCCTCTTGTGTATGTGGTTTCAATTGTAGGCTGATTTCCTCCATGGCAGTAAAATTGTAGAAGCTTCAGGTCTTCTATCCACACCTGTATAATCTCAGAGAAGAGCTTCTCTTGGGTCTGCTACTTGCATCATCCCTGTATTCAGGGAAAAGTTCTGTACTAATTTTCATACGTCCAGATGTGGGCCGAGCCCTGAACCAACATTTGAGGGGAAGACAGGTATCCTTTTACCAATTAGAGCAGACCATTTAAGTCAAAGCCTTTCACAAGCTGGCATCACAAAAGGGACAACTGGAGTGGCATCTGAGGGTGCAAACATCAGTCCCTACACATCAATAGAGCATTGTCCAATTGACAAACTGGTTTCATATACTATATATGTACAACTTGAGGCACAGGTTTTATGTGCAATTAAAAATTTTAAAACTTAGATACAGTAATCTCCCAATAACTTTTTGGGTCTCTTAATGGAAGATTTAAATGTTTTCCAATGACATCGTCTTGAGCAATGGGCCCAAGGAGAATAGGAAATGGCTTAAAAGAGAAATGAAGAACCAAGGGAATTTGGGGCAAAGTCTTGATTTTAGTTCTAGCTGTTTGTCTTATTCTGCATAAATCACATAACTTACCCAGGTCTCTCTTTCACCATCTTAAAATAAGAAGTAAGGAAATGCACTGTAAAATCCCCAAGTTTCCAAAGCTAGAGGTATATAACAACACAATTCAGTGTGGTTGAGAAGGAAAGGGGTCAGGAAATAAAAGAAGGTTAATGGATAGATAAGATAAAAACCCCCTGTTTATAACCTCGCTCCTGTTCCTCTTTGTGGAGGCCCAGACAGGTAGAGACTCTCAGTACCGATCACCCAGCTCAGAGCTGGTTCTCAGAAAGCCTCACCCACAGAGTTGCTGTACCTGAAGCTAAAAGATAAGAGCAAAATTTCATCTGTAAAGCTGGCCAAGGATTAAAATATGGAGAAGATAAAACGTTGTCAAATTAACAAGGCTTTAGCAACTCTTCATGTCCCCCTCACCCAGTATGCACGGTTGAATCTTTGATAATATTTTTGCTTATGGTAAAAATATAGGAGAAATTATGAAAATAGGAAGCAAACAACTACTCTTTATTCTTGAGGAAGACTTCAGCCGGCCAAGTAATCTTAATTCAGGTGCTTCAAAGTAAAAATGTTAAACAGTCTCTTCAGTAATATAATCTGGCTCATTAATGTAAGCAGAACCAGGCAGAATTACAATTCTTTTTCCTAAATTTTATTTTCTTTATTACCAAATATGTGTGCTTGTTTGCTTTTGGGAGGTGTGTGTGTGTGTGTGTGTGTGTGTGTGTGTGTGTGTGTAAGAGACAAACTCAGGACTTATCTTTCCTTCACAGTAAAGAAGAGTGTATGAAGAAGAAGGTTAGAGTGCAACAGGAATAAAACTCTTGTGTCTCACACATATTTAAGATAAAATTGTCCAGTCTTTGAGAAATACAATGGTGGTCAGCCGAATAGACTATATGATCCACGACAACAAAGAAAATGTTTGTGCTTGTTTCATTTTGTCGTTATTTTTTGTAATCAGTGAGTACCAGCCATCCAGCACAATGCCTGCTACTGGAAATTATTTTATCTGTTGAATAAACAGATGAGATCGTTTCAAATGAGTTCATATCCACTGGAATTGAATAAATAGATGTTATCTATTTACATTTATCCTGGGGGCCGAAGTGAGTTGTTCCTGAGCTTGTGGAAGGAAGTTTTTCTATCTCTGGGGCTAGGAGGAAGTCGGAGCTGGACCCCAAGGAATAGAAGTGAAAACTGAGCCTTATTATTGGGAATTATTTTGATTTCAGCTCACAGAAACAGCAGGGTTTTGGAAGTGACTGTGAGGGTAGAGCTGGTGTTTATTTCTTAAGAATATCCATTTGTAGTAGCAAAGTGTTCAACGAATTAATTAATTCGTCAGTTTGTTAGTCTGTTTGATATATACCAAATTATATAATTATATGTAGTTATAGATATATAGTACATAAGTTGAAATATAGTTATATATTTATTGATGCTTTACCCTAAGAATTTTTAAATACTATAGCCTGGACCTAGCAGCAATTAAAATGAAGGCACAAGTTTTCAGGTGATTTACAGAGAGCCAGCCAGACCACTTGGAGAGACGAGTGAAAGACAAGATGAAATTGTGGAGCATGTATGTATTTGTGAGGGGAAATATCAGACACCACTCTGGAGGAGAAACCTGGTAGAACTAGAAAGGACAGGATTTTGAATCTATTGAAATTAAGGTATGAAAGGAAATGTCACCTTGTTTCTAAATATAAATCTCATTGGTGAGATCTGTGCATACATCTATGACATACGTGGCATTCTTAGGGAAACGATGTCTAGCATGGACTAGAGCTTCCTAAGATGGTTATCATTGTTACGGTTACCATTTTTGTAATTATTGCTCTGATTATACATGTAAAAGCACTTATCGAATGCCCTGCACTTTTGTAGATGTCATGGATGATACTAAAACTTGACAACACCTATAGTAAGTGTCACGCAGGGCGGCCTGCAGGGTCTCTGGTCCCACTCCCCACATAAGAATGCAGGACATGGTGAGGCCAAAAAGGAACACCCACGGAGCCATAGGTAGGGGAGTCACACCACTATACTCTCACTGGCGGCTGGGTTGGAGACACAGGAACCAGGAGCAACACAGTTCTCAACCCTCACTGTGCCGCTTGCAGACTCAGCCACCATCTTCTTGCTAGCTCTCCCTTTTTTTTGCTAGCCTAGCCACGGCAGTTATATTCATGGCTAATGGCTCACTGGTTACAGCTGACGGCCAACTAGCCACAGCTGATGGCCATTTGATCACAGTCGATGGCCATTTACTACCTGAGCCAGCACCTTTCTATGTGAGGCCGAGAGCCTGGAAACTGCTTTTTGGGGCTCTGTCCCCACAGTAAGAAACGTAGATTCAACTCGTCAGGTAAAGCATATGTTCAGAAAAGATCTAATCAACAGAGAAATTAAATAATTACTAAAATACACATTTATTTAGTGCTAAATACTCGACAATTTCATTGTATTTCACTCGGGGCTCTGAGTCATGACTAATTCTGGAAGGAAGTGGTCGTGGGCTCCAGGAGGGAAGTCGCCTTGTCTCTAATTGAGGCTAAGACAAACATCAAAAGATAAATCATAATAGTTTTTTGTTCCAATAGGATATAACAGCGTAAGAGACTTAAAGAGTGACAAATGAGAGGCAGAATATTTTCTTCAGGTCTTACTTTTTTGCCAAAGTAAACAAATGTCATTTTGGTTCTCTCTCTCTCTCTTTTTTTTTTTTTAAACAGGGACACAATCAATTGTAAGGAAGCTGTTATTGCTGCAAAGGGATTCAGATGGTGAAAATATATGGAAAAATGAGGAGTCTTTTTCAAGGGCCATAAATTTCCAATTCCTTTCCCAAGAGTTGAGAACCAGTGTGGTTCTTCCATGTGCGGGGTTCTCTAATTAGAAAATGAGCTAACAATTTCCTTTTGAGTAGCTCTCTGTATTGCTTATTGTCTGAAGCAGAAATGTTCAGAAAGGCCAAATTTAAGTTCATGTGCAATATGGAATGACAACACAGGAGACAACTTTTTGGCCGATAAATTCAGGCCAAATAATTTTTTTGCATGAATTATGCAAAGAGAATATAAATCTTGTGTTTTCCTTATATGTTGGGCCAGCAGTCCTTGAACAGAAATATCTCATATCTTTCCTTTGGATCATAGACTTGTTAATAGAAAGGCAGGAAGGGACTCTAAAGTTATAAAACTTAATATTTTTTTTTCTCTGAAGATGTAATAAAAGACTGGTTAAGTGGTTTTTACAAAGTCTTGTTTATGCTTCTTACCATCCTAATATAAAAGAGAAAAATGAATGGACTTTATTAAGGAATGTTCTAAGAACAGCAAACCCCCAAACTCTAAGCTTTAGCTTTTAGATTTCCAAATGGCAAAATGTATTCTTCTCTGGTGCCTAACAGGTATTCATCCTAAGTGCTTACCGCAAGCTAAAGAAAGTGACTTGTGTGGAACTGGAAATGGAAAAAGTGAACCTACCTATAAACCGTGAACTCTGAAATAACTAAGTGGTTGAAAATAATTGAAAGGTAATCAAATGAGAAATTTGTATAAGCAATCTAGAGAAGAATAGTGAGGCTCTCTTTCTAATTTAATAGAACGAAAACAGAAAGGGTTTATTTAAATAGTTGTATGTGGAAAGTACACAGTTTGTAAATAACAGGCTAATGCAAACACAAAAAAAGACTGTGGTGTATAATAGGGTAAAGAGAAAAAGTGACAGTAGATTACTCATTTCTTTATTCATTCACCAAATATATCTTGGCAGCTACTGGGTACTTAAAAGTGTCCTAGGTTCGGACGAACTAGTGTGCCAAAATGAAAGAAAGGAACATTTAGAATTAATATCTATGAAAAAATAAGCTTTCAATGAGACTTTTACATCTACCCAGGACCCCCAACTGTGAAAACAGACTCTAATGACCCCAAGAAGATGTGTTGTATAAAGGCAGTCAGCTCTTCTCTTTTAAACTGGTGACCTGCTGGATATATTTTATTTGTCATTTTTAGGGTTATGTGATTCTAAGGATCTCAGAAGAAATACTACTCAAAACTAAAATCTGGGCCAGATGCAAAGGACAAGCACTGTTTTCTCTTGGCCTTATGTGTCGAAAGTGTGCTCTCAGGGATCTGACCTATTTCCGTCAATTCAGAGAACACAACGATCATAGAAGAAAACACACGATTCTGTATTCTTCATAGCTACCAAATATTCTCCATATAACCTTATGGTTACAGGATTCTTGATCTTCTTCTACTGTAATGTTGAATTTATTGTTACCAGATGCTTGGCCATGTGCCTTGGGTTACCCAGGTTCACTGGCCCAACAAACAAAACAAAATGGGAATCATATTGAGTACATACATTTGATGAAATAATGATGCGTAAGAGAAATAAGAAGGACAGCGCCAAAGAGGGAAAAAAGTTAAAGTGCTGTCGTATGAGGGTAGAAACACGAATACCAAGAACCTGTAACTCAGCATTCTAAAGAAAGCTTTAATGTGCAAGCAAATTCCAGTGGTTACCAGGACAAGCTGTACTTATATACGATTCACAAAGCTTTGCTTGAAGGGACTGGGAGAAGAGCTGACTGTAAGTGATGAAATACACATTCCGCTCACGTCCAAAATCCCATTGCAATGATAGCTGTCAAAGCTCGTCTGCATGAAATTAATTTTTAATTCATTTTTATACTTATGTAAGATTGATCTTGGCAGATGGTTTTTAGTAAATCCTTTATGTTCCGTAAATCATGCTGAACAACTTACCTTAGAGCATAGACTTCCCTGTTGCTCAAATCAACAATAGCTGTGTGTTTATTAACTTAAGAGAGGAACTTTCAGACAGTTCTAGTGAACTTCACCATACAGCTTGCCACCTCTCCTGGCTCCTACATGCTAGCACTAAGGACTATTCTTCAATTGGTCTCATGAGTTTCTACCTCCTGAAAAATGACACATAGGAACAATCAGTGACAGATGAGATCTGACAATTAAGTTCGCAAACTTGTTGCCATGATGTTGCTAACCTTTCTTGATATTGGACGGATTATTCATGATGAATTTGTACCAGCTGCACAAACAGTTAACCAACTTTACTATTTGGAAGTGCTGAAAAGGCTGCATGAAAAAGTTAGACAACCTGAACTCTTCGCCAACAATTCATGACTCTTGCATCACAACAATGCACCAGCTCACACGGCATTGTCTTTGAGGGAGTTTTTAGCCAGGAAACAAATAACTGTATTGGAACACGCTCCCTACTCACCTGATTTGGCCCCAAATGTTTTCTTTCTTTACACAAAGACAAAGGAAATATTGAAAGGCAGACATTTTGATGACATTCAGGACATCAAGGGTAATACAATGACAGCTCTGATGGCCATTCCGGAAAAAGTTCCAAAATTGCTTTGAAGGGTGGACTAGGCACTGGCGTGGATGCATAGCTTTCCAAGGGGAGGACTTCGAAGGTGACCGTAGTGATATTCAGCAGTGAGGTATGTAGCACTTTTTCTAGGATGAGTTTGCAAACTTAATTGTCCGACGTTACGTGGGGTAATGGAAAAGAATGTGTCACCCAGAGCCAGAAAACTACAGGTAGAGTAATAGTTCTGATATTTCTGAGGTGTAGGACCTTCGAAAATCACTAGCTCTCTGAGATTCAGCTTCAGTGTTTTTATCTATATGAAGGGGATTATAATACATTCCTTGTCTATCTGATAAGATAGGTGTTATCATTAAATGAGAACCTGTGTGGACAAGCTTTGTAAATTAGATATAAATCAGACAGAAAAAGTTGAGAACCATATGACTTCACTCATATGTGGGATATAAAACTGAAAGCAGCAAAGGAATAAGACACACAAAGAAAGAAACAAAAACTCATAAGACACAGAGAGCTGTTTAGTGGTTACCAGAGGGTAAGGGGATGGAGGGTGGTAGAAGAGGGTAAAGGGAGTCAAATACATGGTGATGGAAGGAGAACTGATTCTGGGTGGTGAACACACAATGTGACATATAGATGTCACAAGTGTATAGAATTGTACACTTGAAACTTATATAATTTTACTAACCATTGTCACCCCAATAAATTTAATTTAAAAAATTAAATAAAAAAGTTAGAAAGTGCCTTACCATGGCAAAGTATTTGCAATGCATGAAAACAACAGTTAAATCTGAAACTTGAACGTCGAAACTTGAAAGTCAAGTACTTGAAATGTACTTGAAAGTACATTTGACATTGTACTATTAATATTTTAATAAATATTTCAGAGACATTTGAACAAATCCTGCCACATCCTTCAGTTTATTTTCGAGTGCATCTGATTTGAGAGAACCCTGACTCCTTGTTGTAATAATGCTCATGTAATTGTATATTCAGAAAATATCAGGGGGTAAGAACAAGTGTTAAGTCACTCCATATTTCCACTGAGGTGAATTTCCGGTTAATAAAATTTATAACAAAAGCCAGAACTATGACTTTTAACTTCCTGATTACAGAGACCATTTTCTTAGCCAGAATACAGAAAGGTGGTTAATTAATTATTTTTAGTAAAAAAAATATTAAATATACTATCATAACAATTTTTAAGTGTATAGGTCAGTAGTGTTCAATATATTCATATTTCTGTGCAATGGACCTCTATAACTTTTTCATCTTGCAAAACTAAAACTCTACACCCATTAAACACTAATTTTCCTTCTCCCTCCACCAGCCCTTGGTAATTATCTTTCTACTTTCTGTTTCTAGGATTTTAACTACTTTAGACACTTAAAGTGTGGAATCATATAGCATTTGTCCATTTGTGATTGGCGTATTTTGCTTAGCATAATGTCCTCACGGTCGATCCATGTTGTGTGACGTGACAGGATTTCCTTCTTTTTTAAGGCTGCATAATATTCCATGTTGTGTGTAGACCACCTTTTCTTTATCCGTTCATCTGTCAATGGACATTTTGATTGCTTCCACCTCTTGGCTATTGTGAATAATGCTGCAATGAACATCAGTGTGCAAATATCTCTTTGAGATCTTGCTTTTAATTCATTTGAATATACACTCAGAAGTAGGATTTCTGGATCATATGGTAACTCTATTTTTAATATTGAGGAACTAGTGTGCTACTTTTCATAAAGGCTGCACCACTTCACATTCTTACCAACAGTGCACAAGGATTCCAATTTCTCCACATCCTCGCCAACACTTGTTATTTTCTATTATTTTGATAGTCACCCTCGTGTGAGGTGATATCTCATTGTGGCTTTGATTTGCTTTCTCTTCTGATTAATAATGTTAAGCATCTATTCATGTTTGTTGGCCATTTGTATGTCTTCTTTGGAGGACTGTCAATTCAGGTCTTTTACCCTTTGTTTAATTGGGTTATTTGGGGTTTTTTTGTTTTGTTTTGTTTCTTTTGATATTGAGTTGTATGAGTTCCTTGAATATTTTTTATATTAACCCCTTATCAGGTATATGACTTGCAAATGCTTTCTCCCATTCTGTAGGTTGCAGTTGCACTCAATTTGTTTCTTTTGATGTACAGAAGTTAAGTTTGATATTGTTAAAATGTCCACACTACCCAAAGTGATCTACAAATTCAACGCAATCTATGTACCAATCCCAATAGCATTCTTGGCAGACATAGGAAAAACTATTCTAAAATTCATACAAATCTCAACGGACCCTGAATAGCCAAAACTATCTTCAAAAAGAATAACGTTGGAGGCCTCACACTTCCTGATTTCAAAACATATAAAGCAACAGTTATCAAGACAGTGTGGTTTTTAATTAAAGGCAGATATATGAAACAGTAGAACAGAATAAAGATCCCAGAAATAAACCCAAATGATTTTTGACAAGAGTGACAAGATTATACATGGTGAAAGCACAGTCTCTTCAACAGATGGATATCCACATGCAAAAGAAAACTGGATATCCACATGCAAAAGAGTGAAGTTAGGTTCTTACCTTAAGCCCTACACAAAAACTAACTCAGAATGAATTACACACTTAAATGTAAGACTTAAACCTATAAAAATTTTAAAAGAAAACATAGGGGTTAGGTTTAGCACATTGCATTTGGCAATAATTTCTTGGCTCTAACACCAAATGCACATGCAACAAAAGCAAAAGTGGGGCTATATCAAACTAATACACATTTTAAACTAACAAAAGGACAGTGTCATGAAAATTAAGGTACGAAATCTCACAATATATCAGATAACCAGAGTGGAAGGCACTCTAAATTACATAGGGACCTATTGACAAGGCGTTGGGGGAAATGTTTGCATTAGAGAAGTGAAGGTAGAGGGAGAGGACATAGCCTGAACTCGTGTGTGATGGTTTAGAGACCCAAGGCCGTGTGACCCAAGAGACGAGCTTTCAGTAATCGGGTTTGGCTGGAGCAAAGCAAGTATGTAAGTGAGAGACTGCAACTTGTCCTGCTTTTTAGGGGACTTCACATAGCGTTCTCATACTTTATCTCACAATTCATCATAGTCCAAAGGAACTATGCTTATTTTTGCTCAATTGCTTTTTATCTTCACTTATGACAGATAATATAAAATTTTTATTCATTTCAACATTTCTTGAGTACTTGTTATATAGAAGAAGAGGGCTAAGGTTATGTTAAGATATAAACTTTATAAAATCCATATTTGCTATTATCTATATTTTATTATGTAAAAGCCTCTTCATGTTGTTAAATCTAGTTCATTCAACAATTTACTGAGTTCCTACTATCTCCCAGGCCACATGAGATGCCCTGGCAGTACAAAGATAAATAAATTTAAGTTCTTTTCATTTGTATCCGTTGATGCTATTTATCAATGTTTTATCTTTTCTCTGAGTCAGACCCAGATTCTTCATGAACATCTTAAGTTACACATCTCTGAGCTAAATATAATGTTCTCAATGTCTTACAAATGGAATTTATAACAGATATTTACACTTGGATTCAATAACACTTTTTGAGCAATTCTCTACGTGAGGTATCAATGTACACTAGAGATGTGAAGATAAAAAGGTGCCACTCCTCCCCTTAAAATATGAAAGAACAAAATGGCAAATAGGAATTTCTAGGGCTCGTCTCCCCAGAAACATCAATTTAAACAACTACTCGCATCCAAAAATCCCTTCACAAGAGCCAAGGATTCCAAGTGCGAGATTATAGCACTTGGGTGAAGCACAGAAGTAAGAAGGCACATTGAGGAGGGTGGGACAGACACACACGCGTCCCATTGCCCCTTCCCCAAGCCCAGGCAGCCCAGTGCAGACCCCATTCCCACGGAAGGAGAGTGAAGTGAGCACCTGATTTCATGATGAATCCCACATCTGGCCTGTCCAGCAACAGGCTGACTCCTGCAGCCCTGGGCGGCTCCCTGTAGGCTCCTGCAAACTGAGACCCCTATCACCCCAGCCCATGCTGGCTCCAGAGGCTCCAGGAAGCATCATTGGCTCCGGACTCTCAGTGGCTCCCCCGAATCCATGCCCCCAGCTCAACCCAGTACCTTCCTACTCCAATGAACCCAGGCAACTCTAGCAGCCTAGGCAGGAGTACTAGACCTCTAGTGGGCTTCTGTGAATCCAGGCTCGCAGCTCTCCCTGGCATCTGCCAGCTTCAGTGGTCCCTGGAGGGTCCCACATCTCCAGGCTTCCAGAGGGCCCCCACGAACAGAGGCCCTTAACCTACCCTGGCAGTGGAAACCTCAGCGGCCCAGAAGGCTCCTGAAATCCCCATAAGCTTCTATAGCACCAGGCTCCTGGCAGGCCCCCACAAACTCAGGCTCTGGCCATCCTTGTGCCAGCCAGCTCCCAGGTCCTAGGTAGGCTTCTGTAATACCAGGCTCCCAATCAACCCCCATGAACCCAGGCTCCGGGTGGGCACCTGAGAACCAGGCTCTCAGCCAGGTCTGGCATTAGGCCAATTACCATGTTTGCAGGCTTCCAAGCCACCCCAGAACTAGGAGAGCTCTTACAGCCCCAGGTGTCTGGTTCACCCCAGTGCCAGGCCAGCCCCATGGACCTAGCATTCAGACTGGCTCTCCTGGACCTAGACTCCTGGGCTTGCTCCATCACCAAGCTCCTCCTTTGGCCCGGCCTTGAGGCTGACTCCCACAGGCCCAAGTTCTGGCCTGCCCCAGGGCCATATTCCCCGCTCCAGACCATCCAAGTCAGTGACTGAGCCCCCAAGGTACGTGCGTCCCTTTCATCATCTGTAAAAGATAGTACAGAACATTCTTCTCACAGATAACCCAGTTGTACAACTAACTACTATATGTAAAGCTTTTAGAATGGTGCTTGGCACTAGTAAGTGTTCAAAAAATGTTGGCTATCATAATTAATGCATCTTAAATATTAAAATTATGATTTCAAATTTAAAGGTTTACAAATGCAGGAGTATGATTTTTTTCTACTTTGTTTTTATTGCTATCTAGCAATAAATATAGAGATCTAGCAGTTCACCCTATTTTCGTTGTAAGAATCGTACCGCTCTCTGCTCTGGTGAATGAGATCCATTGGCCCAGAGGCAGAGTAGCACTGGTACAAAATGTGAAGGCTGAGACCCTTAGGAGTTGTCAACCATGTTAGGAGAGGCAAATGTCTGGGCCGTACATATATGCTGATTCACTTGCCTTGGAGAAGATAGGAGGAGCACATTCCCTGAATGACATAAGATGTGTGACCACACAGACATTAACTCATGGGGCACAAGAATACTGGGGTACTAAACAGTTAGGGGTAGGGCTATGGAAGCTCCAAGGAAAGGGGTAGAGGCCAAGTGACATGGAGAAAGGGGTTTCTATGGGCAGCATAGAGGGGGAGCACCAATCCTTAAGCAGACCACACACGCTTTGATAACACCATTTCTGTCACCAGAATGGATAGAAAACTGTAGACCTGTTCCCCCGAAATGTTGTGCATTACTTTGGCTCTAGCATTAATGTGTCTGTTGTGAATATAAAGTTTGGGTCCCTAGTGCATTCATGAAATACAATTTTCGGAAAGATTTGCTTCCTGGAAGAGTTGAGGAAGTTTTATTTTGATGAAGCAAAATAATGTTTTGTTTGTTTGTTGTTTTGTGTTTTTTTGTTTTGTTTTGTTTTGTTTTGTCATCTGAGAATCATGGAGCATCAGTATGCCCATTATATTTAACTACCCCAAGATTTTAGGAAAATGCTCTACCCCGCCCACGCCAATGTCATATTATAGAGCATGGCCGGCTTTACTTCATGTATCTGTTTTTTATTGTGTTGATGGAGTAGATGAGTGGAAATAAAACTAATAACATAAAATGTTCTTTCCACAAACACCAAAAACAGAGATTCAATAAATTGAAACCATGTTGGGTCTAAGGTCATGCTTAATTAGCATGAAGAAAGCCCTGGAGGATGAGAAAGACCCCTGTATAGATGAGAAACTCAAAAATTAAATGGTCACATGTGAAAAAAAAATTGACAACACCCGCAAAATGTAGTCATATTGCCTCAGGAAAGTTTTATGAGCTGGGCTGACAGAAAAGTCTAAAGATGACACAGTGCACTTTCAATATGTCAGGTGGAGGTTATGTAGCATGTCAGAGTGTGGCATGAGTTTGCATCCCAACTCTGCCATTTACTAGTACTTTTACTCTGCCATTTCATCTGTGGGTGAAATAGTTTACCATACTCACCTTCCATTTCTTTTATAGTAAAAACTGGGATAATAATGGCCAATTGGGCAGAATTATTAGAAAAGATATATGGCTAATTCACGTAAGAGAGTCCTTCACTCAGTACGTGGCACATTAGGAGCTCAGCTGGTTTGGGTCAGTTCAGCAGAGAGCATTCAAGTCAGGAGTAAATTTTTGAAAATGTTGGTCAAACATCTGGTTATTTTGGCGTTATCCAGACATGTTGGATTGACTCTTCCTTTCCAACCAGATGTAGAATCTTTTACTATCCATCTAGATGTTTGATGTTGTGCAGACACACTAGAATTACATGTTTAATTAGGAGAGGGCAGCCAGCAGCACACTGTCTAAATAGATATGCATGCAAAGACAAAAAATAACAAATTGGACCTAAAGCACTTCCGAAGCGCTGACTCTCTTTCTTCTACATGTAAGGGTACCGGCAATTTTAATTTGTGGAAATGCTGAAGAGCACAAATTTGACTTTCAAAGTAACTTGTGTAACAGTCAACCTACTGTGAAAAAACTAGGACTCAAACAGGGTGGATAATCTGAGGGACAACGTGGAGCTACCAAGTGCTAGTCGTGCATTTCAGACGAGTGATTTGAAAGAAAAAATATGTATTAGTATAAAGTTATCAACTATAAAATGGTAAGTGACACAATCTTCAAACTGGCTTGAGCCGTAAAGAATGTAATGGTTTATGTAAATTTTTAAAAATCAAAAATTAAATGGTAGATCCGCAGTCAGGCTTGACTAGAACCAAAGGCTCTACCACTATCTCCAGGAAATGATCTTTTTCTCTCAACTCTTTTTTTCCCCCCCATTTAGAACTTTACTTTTAGACACATTCTCCTCTTGTTTGGACAAGATGGCTACCGGGAGCTATTCTGACTTCAACTTCCAGTTGCTCAATCCTATCACCAGAAAAAGAAAAATTCCATTTCTCAGTTGTAGGAAAAGTCCTGGAATGTAGCCAATCGTCCAGGCTTCGGTCATATGCCCTTAACTCTAGGAGCTGGGGCTCATTCATTGATTGACTCTAATGTTGTTTGGCAATAAGTTGTTAACAGAAAGAATATGATGTCCACTTGAACCAAATGGACTGAGAGTAAGGAAAAGATTCTCTAAAGAAAAAATAATGGTATTATCACTACAACAGGTTGAATATATGTCCACTGTAAACTTTTTAACTCAGATAAATACCTTGGGTGAAAACTTAGCACGTAAAAGATACAGAAGTCTAGAGCTGAGCTGATTTAGGAAGGGGTGGAGATCTGGAGTTCTGTCCCCTCTGTTACTCGTCACCAGTCTCCAAGATGCCCTTCTGATACCCTCGTACCTCCTCAGATCAATAAAGAAATAATTACAAATGCCTTATCTCACCTTACACTTCCGGCTCCTCGATAGTATTTGCTCGCAATTAAACATGTAAATTATCTAGAAAACTGCCTGGCATATAGTAAATTCTCAATATATGTTAATCATTAGGGTTATTAAATCTGTGTGATTAACTATGTAATTAATTATAATAATCCTTCTTAAGAATAATCATACTGCTTTATTATTATTTTACTCAGAAACTAATTCCAATATTTCTATGAGTAACAGGTCACTGAGCGTACTCTTCAGCATCTCAAGTAACCATTAGAAGGATAATGCCAATTGGTGCCAGGAGAGCATCTTTTGGGAACATATCATCTAACTTCAACTCTACTATGCATAAATTACGTGTTTTTGCGATCACTAATACAGGCCCTTATGTTTTAAAGTCTTCAAGACATAAACTCTAAAACATGATGCCCTCAACATGTGCCCCAAATGTGCACATACACCATATTTTATTACTCTTTGCTATACATTTTCCTCCAAGATCTTGTGCTTCAGTCTACTTCTTCATACCTATCCTTGATCACTTCACATGAACTGCTGGAGTTTATATTGTTAGATACTCCTGCCAACCCCCAATACATCTAATACCTTCTTAGTGTTATTAATTATGCTGTGAGTTTTGAAGTAGTCATACCCATCTACTCTCCATGTCCTAAAAGGCCCATAAAGGCAAGAGCAGAGTAAACAGAGGTTAAACAAAAACTTTCCCTGTTGTCTGGAAGTTCTGACTGAGGTTCCAAAGGTGGAAAACCCTGGTATCAAAGTCTCTTACATTTGATAGAGAAGCTCTCAAACTTATATGCAGAAATTCCTAACAGGTGGCCCAAACAATTTCTTTAGTCCATTATCTATCACTCATCTCTGTCTTATATAGAAGACAAGCCTTGCAATTCATGAACATTTATGAGTAAGTATTTCTGGGGAAAATTTTTCAGCCTAGTAGGATACGCTGTTTTGTTTTTTTCCTCCGTTGGGAGTAAGAATACACAGGTTTTATCCCACCATCAAAGAAAGTAAGGTGGTGGGGTGGGGAGTGGGTGGAGAGGACGGATGAGGGACTCATTTGTAGAATGGAGAGATTAAAAAGAAGGAAAGCTAGCATCTCTCCTCTTGTCTGCATATTTGATAATAAAGAAATTTATAGCTTCATTTCAAGTCACCATCAGAGAATACAATAACAGAAAGACATTTTTGTGAGCAGCTTGCACTTCCAGACTAAAAGGGTAATGTCTTTCTTGAGCTAGAGTAATCATTATAGAAAGTGCAAGATGGATTGTATTTGATCCATCTTGACAGTAATTTGACCAAAAAAGCTGACTTCTATGTCTAGATCACTTTTGCCAAAAGAGTTGATACGATCTGTCTCATTGGAGTAGAAATTGATGGGAAATTGAAAAAAGGTAGCCAGATATGGCATCCCTTCTTGCAGGGAATGGTGAAAGTTCTCAGCTATGGCAGTGGTAGTGGTCTTCAAAATCCTATGACTGTGCTAGTGTTTGGATGTCTGCTTGACAGAAGTCATTCAAAAGATGGGAGAGAAGTGTGACTAACATCGTGTAAGTAAAGGCCATTTTGTCTTTTTACTTTTCTTCCTATTCTTGCTCAAGACTTAGAGGAGCAGGAAACAGTAAGAGAATGGGGCAAGTGGGGGCGAGGTGGGGAGTGTAAAAGGCCAGAGAAGAAATCAATCACATTTTCTTTCCCCACAAGTAATTGAGCTTGGATCAGACATATGTTGGGAAAAAAGTGAGGGGATAAAAAGCAAAACAGGAGGCAAGAAGAAAGAGCAGGAAATAAACTAAATGTTACATTGAAGTATAACTATTAGAGCACAGTCTACTGGTAATATATTCTCTTTTTTACATGCTAAAATAGAACCATTATAATGACAGAAAGTAACTCAACATCTTATTGCATTTTCCTGATATTCTCATCAGGCACAGGGGTTAGGTCTGAAGGGCTATGCTGAAGAAAAATAAAACTATTGCTGATTAAACCTCACCAAGACTTCTAACATCCATATGCCACTTACAAATATATCCAGAAATTTTCTCAGAAATGCCCACTACCTTCATGATTGTTCTTCAATAATTCACATTTGCTCTCAATAACGTTGGCAGAGAAGCACTTACTTCTCTGTAATATGACATCAATAGGTACATTGTACAAGGAAATCTACAACATTTTCAATGGTGAGCTGGAGCTGGCTCACACTGGCTTGCAAGAACCAATTGTTACATTTTCACAAGCTTTGCGAACCAGTAGTTCAATCCAGCCATAATTGAAAATTAGATTATATTAGTGTAAGCTTACAATCAAATACGTTATATTAAAAACAACGGTATAAACATTCAAAACTCATCACTTTTGAATTATTTTTACTACTTTTCATTATTATCTGTGTTATTGAGTTTATTTATGACAACTGTATTTATATGGTGAAAATACATTATAACACTGTGCTACCACTCTTCTCTTTCCAAATCCATGTTCAATGACATCATGTTGGCAGCTTGAAATCAGTGGGACCATTTATACCACTGAATCAGCAAATGCTACAAATCAGGATTTGTTTGTTTGTTTGTTTTGGTTTTTGCCGAAAGCTGGTTTTTAAATCTTTACCAGCACACCACTGGTGATTCCTGATTGATTCTCTTTTAAGAGTTCTTTAATAGCTCCATATTGTTTCAAGCATTGCTCACTCATTTTGTTCTTTAAAAATACTTACATCTCCTTCCACCCCATGCATACTAGATCTCAACATTCCGTTTAAGAAGTAGGTGAACAGTCAGAGATTATACAACAGAGGAAACTTCAGTGAATTAGGAACATTTTGGTATTCTAAAAATACATTTAAGTGGTTCTTAAAGAAAAAAAAATCTTAACTTTTAATAAAGAAACATATATCTGTTATGTTTTACATCATTGTCAAACTACTAAAAGCCAAATATAATTGAACAATCTTAAAAACAAGAGAAAATGATTATCAGAAAAAATAAATAGCAGAAAACATATATAATATAATGTATAATACAAATAAAATAGATAAGCTTCAGAAATAGGCAAAGTTTTGAGTACTGGTTGGAAGAAGTCAGGAAGGCTTTTCTTGACAAGTGTAGTTAGGTTTAAGGAAGAACATCACAGAGTAAAGTCATGTGTAATTTGGGTAGAGATCTTCCAAGGGGCAATGATAGCAGATCGTCTCTGCAGTGGCTGAGGGAACACAACAGGAAGTAATGAGAAATGAGGTTGGAGGAGAGAAGGGGCAAGAAAAGAACAACTGATGAGTGCCAGACAACCAAGTTCTAAATGGAAGATTCAGGCTATTTCTTAAAATACTCCTGTTTTAGCTCTAGGCTTGAATGTCTAATTATTAATTGGAAATACTCTAGAAAGAGGTTAGTATTGATTATATAAATTTGAGATTCACTCTTCCAAGGTAATACTTAAAACTATGAGTGATTAAATTGTGCAGAAAAGAAGAGTGGAAAGACAAGAGGACCTAGGGAAGAACTTTGTTGTTGAAGTCATTGATTATGGGGCAGGAAGTGAAGACAGGAAGGGTCCATTGATAGAATGCAAGAAAAGTGGGATGCAAATGTCCTGAGTGGGAATAAAGAGTGAGAGAATTTGAAGAAAAGATGAACAGGTTAGAAAAAGCAATATAGTCATTTGCATATTTAACTATAGAACAAATCAGAATGATTGTTAGACCATGGATATGAACATAGAAATAGTCACTGAAGTAGAGTGACAGTGACAACCTGTGGTGCTGAGAAAGACAATGAATAGAAAGTGTACTGCATTGATAAGTTATCTCTGCCACATCCTGGTAATTCAGGATGATGACAGATTTTTGAATGAAGTAGTTAGATTTTCTCTATCTTCCATGTTATTAAAGAATGAATAACATTCACCATATTTAAACTGAGTATTTGCTAAGTTGCAGACCCTATTTTAAGATACTCTCAATTCGACAATAAAGTGGGATGAAAAGGTTTCTGATTTCCTTGCACTTATATTTTAAACGCAGAATGAAATAATGCATGAATACACACGAAAAAAGTATCACATGGTAATAAGTTGAAGTAGAATGATGTGATACAGAGTGATAGTCTGGCTTCTTTAAACTGGTGCTCAAAGAGGCCTCTGCACATTTGAGAACGTCCCTTAGGTTGATAAACGACAGTGATGGGTTAGGCAGAGTGTGGCAGGAGCCACAAAGAAAGATGGGTTCTGGTCTTCCAGTCCTGTCGTGCCAGGAATCATTCCAGGAAAAATGATTCTGTCCTTCCTTTCTGAGACAGGACCCATCAAAATCTTCTTAACTTGGTCTCGCTTAGTTGTAAGTTTATATATATACCATTATGTTCCTAACAGAGTGGGACTAGATGACCAAATACATTTCAATCAGGAAGAGGAATAATTGCTCAATCTCTTGAGGAATTCTAGACACCTAGAGTATCGCAAGTTACATAGTTTGAGTTGGGCTCATTTTTCCATTAACTTTAAGAAATGAGGAAATTGAGTTTCTGAAAAAAAAAATAGAGTCATTTAAGGCTGTATGTTGATTCTGGGGCTCAGCCCAGGCCAAGGTTAAGATTTCTGATTCTAGTTTAAAGCGTTGGAATGGTCAAAGTCCTCTAACTAAGCCACAGTGACACTGCTGGCTAATTTTGTATTACATATTGAATGTCCACATTATAGTGGTGATTGGATGGATTGACAGACATTAGACAGGCTGTTAGAATATCCACTGACTAACCGCTAAAGTAGAATCAAGGAAAACAATGCCAAATATCCAGAAGTACACAACTTGGATTACATTTTAAAGGCATATTGTGGGCACGTCCCAGAGAACCAAACTGGCAGCTTATCAAAAGCACATTTATTTGGGCTTTAGCCACTGAGAAAAATCTGGGTTCCAAATGCAGTCACTCAAAGCACATATGGTTTTTTTCCCCTTGTTTCAAACCCTCTGTGATAGGCTTAGTTATCAAAGGTAGCATACACCAGCAAAATCCAAGGTGCAAACAGCATCACATAGTAGGTAAACACCAGAATCATGCTTTCCAGATTATTTAGAGATGGGGAAGGCAAAGACTATCTCTGTTTAACCAAAGACAGTCAGTACTTTAGCAAAAGTAGTGATCTTTGCTGAGAAAGTGACTTAATTATTAATAATCTGAAAGCCCAGCAGAGACTTAGATAATGAGAGAAAGCATGTGCTCTTGATGTTTATTTATGCAGATTTCAAAGGGTGTTTGAAATTATTGTGTTAGGGTTTTTGATGTGCTTGAAACCAACCAACCAACCAAACAAACAAACAAAAAACAACCAAGGAAATTGGGTATTATTAGGAGCCTTTCATTACACAAGAGAAAAAACAAAAGATTTAAGCTGAGAGTATTTTGCTTGACTCAGAGAAGACCTCTAATAACCCCAGCAAGAGATATTCATGTTCCCAATTGAAATCATTTAAGCACCTTAAAAGAATGGATTGGGGACGGGAAGTGGTCAACAAATGTATACTCAGGGCTTCCTGTGTATTTATTTGAGTGCTTGTAATAAACAAAAACAAGTTAGACTTGATCTGTGCCCTTGGGAGCTTACAGGCAAAAGAGAAAGGTGGCTTATAAACAAGTATTTTGAATAAAAGATGAACAAGAGGATATCAGAAGTTTGCTGAGGTTGTTAATAGAACCTAGAGGAGAAGATATAACTTAGCTCAGAGAAGTCAGGGAAGATTTCCTTGTGAGGCCGTGTACTGGTATTAGCAAGAGTTTGTTAATTTTTTCCTTAAATTGATTTTGTATATATGATATGAAGAAAATTGAAATCATAGTGTCAATCAGTGTTTAGAATAGGGAAGAATATTTAAAATCATATGTTGTTCTCAGGTGCAGGGAGGTTTAATCCATGAGCCCAAGAGAGTCAGTGAAAATGGCCAAGACAAATTGAGCCATTCATTACGTGGCATGTGAGGTTCCAAACACATTTTCACAGGTCCCTCAGGGTAACCAGGCTCACTGCTTAGCAATGTGCTATGTTTGATTAAATTTCCTCAGCACTATTATGAAGAGTCAGTGAAGCTCGTGAGGAGAGAATCATCTTTCCTCCCTAGGGGTGGGCTTCAAATGTTTACTGGGGCAAGTCGACGATTTTTAAAATGTAGAATTGTCTATCCTGTTCCCTCAACAATGTCCCTGTCTGTAGCCTTCACAACTAACTTCATTCAATCTCATTTACTTAAGTTCTTATTAAACTCTCCCAAGTCTATCAGTCAAGAAATAATTTTTTGGCATAGAAAAACTTTCCCCAGATGATCTTTAGTTTAGGCAGAAAGGAAAGCTTTGCATATTAGTTCAGGATCAATTAAAAAATAAATCGATGCCAAAAAAATGTGTACACATTTTAAGGAGGAAAAAACTGTATTAAAAGTGTAATACAATGAACGACGCTACCATTGATTTGACGAACGCCATCTTTTGAGCGAGCGTCATACTACACATCGCTACCGTAATTCAATTCAACTTCGGAAAGTAATACATAGATAACATCTCCTAAAATGTGTACATGTTTTGGCAACCACGGTATATATTTTTGTCAGTACACTGGTTCTCAGAGGAGTATACAAATGTGTTTATTATACATATCCCAGAATGTACTTGATATCTGTTTTCTCTTTATGAGACTAAAGGATTCCTTCAGCTCAAATGTGCAAGTACAATAGTTTGGTAAGATGTTCACGTAACTACATGAGCCCACTTTGATGTTTTAGGTACATCGTTTTGGGGTTTTTATCTGGCTTTTGACTTTGGCAACTGAAAAAAAACTCCTCTCTTTTACATATTGTATTAGTTTCATATTGCTGCTATAATGAATTATCAAAAACTAAATGGCTTAAAATAATACAGGTTTATCTTGTAGTTATGGAAGTCAGCAATCTGAAATGAGTCTTACAGGGTGTCAGAAGTCTGTTTCTTCTGGAGGCTCCAGGAGAGAGTAAGTTTGCTTGCTTTTTTCAGCTTCCATGGCTGATAGCCCTTCATCACTCCAATTTCTGCTGTGATTGTCACATTTCTATCTCTGACTCTGCTCCTCTGACCTTACTCTTATAGGGATGCTTGTGATTACAGTGAGTCCACCCAGATCATCTCCCCATCTCAGTATTTTAAAATTAATCGCATTTGCAAAGTTTCTTCTCTGCAATGAAATATAAAATATCCACAGGTATGGGGGTTAGAATGCAGCCTTTTTAAGGGGTCCTTTATTCAGATACAACACACATCAATAAGTAAAAGAAAACAAAAAGGATGAATAACCTTCAAGGAAGCAATAACTTGTAAGGCAATAGCTAATATAGCTATGAAAAATTTCCTTTGTTCCTTTTTTCCCTCAAAAAAAAAAAAAAAAAAAAAGGAAAGGCATCTGAGTGTCTTGATAACCAACACAATATGAACACAATACAAATGAAATGTAGGATTTTAAGATTTTTCCAAAAAGTAAATGAACTTTTGCCAAGTCATCATTTCTAATTTCTAGTACGGTCAAGGACAAATAAGAAAGTCACCCCACTATATAAGAAACTATTTAATATACACATAAAGAACAGCTCATTTAAAAACATATTATCTGCCAAAATAAAATTGCAATTTTAACCTACCAACCTGAAATTACACAGAAATTTCAAAAGTAATTTCAAGTCATGAGCTAGGAGGGGTTACAGGCAACATAATATCCGAAATGTGCAAGACAGATGCTTCTTTTTGCCAGAGGTCAATGTTCAGTTATACTCTTTGTGTCATCAGCTGAGCCAGATAAAGGGAGGATGCTATCAGGGGAGAAATAAAATGGAAGAGGAAGATCAGATACACACAAAGAGGGAGGAAAGTCAAATAAATGTAAAAGATCTCTAAAAGAAACCAAAGAAGAAGAGGAAGCAACACAAAACAAAACAATACAGAACAACCAACAATCATTTACTACAGGGACAATTCCTGAATATACAAAAACAGGTAAGACACTGACATTTGGGGCATGTTCTACCAGCATTTGACATGAATCCTGCATTATTTAATTTAATTCTTTTGGAAATCCTGTGGGGTAGTCTTCCTTATACCCATTGTATAGATTAGGATCCTAGAGAACAAAGCTGTATTGATGGGTTGACAGTCACATAGCAAATTTGGCAACAGACAAAACATTATAAATTGGGCCTTTAACTTCTACTCTCCTTCTTTAGAATGTTATTTCCTTCCTGTTTTCTTAAATTTTTCTAGAAAAATGCTTCTGTATTATGCTTCTTTTACCTCGGAAGACACAACGAAGACATAGAGTATTTTCTCAAGGTAACTAAAGTGAATTTTTAAAAATTCTTATCCGAGATGATATTGTGATTGGTAGATAGGATACATAATACCACATGTCAAAAGAAAAAAAGCTGACTCTTGCTTATATTCTCAAAACAAACAAACAAACAAAAACAAAAACTATTCAAGAATAAAACAAATCAAAAATCCCTACCAAGTGCCAGGCATTGTTCTGGGAGTTAGAATTCCAGGGATAAACATGGCACACAGAGTTCCTGCCCATTTGCTACCCACTGTTTAAGGAGGGAGTGAAGGTAAATGATTATATTGAATTGATAATGAGGACAGATGATTATCATGATACCACAAATTTGAGTTGTAGTGGGTAAGGAGAGCAAGCGCGCCTGACTAAATTTCTAGAGAATCAGGGATGTCTTCCCAGAAGAAATGGTACCTGGACTGAGACCCAAAGGGTAGATAGGAGTTAACTAGGAGTAAAGGCGAAGGTTGGTTAGGAGATATTATGTCATGAATCTTTGTATTTCAAGCATCCCTAGTCCAGTGCCTGAAACATTTAAGTATTCAATGAGTACTTGACCAGCTGATTTTAAGAAGGAAACTTAAATGGTTTGTACAATTTATGTTCACACTGAAGAGGGTATGTGATTAAAGCCTGCGAGGATGTTGAAGCTGTGATAAGGGGAAATTCAGAGTTCTTCCCCGTGTCCTTGTATAACAGAACTAGGTAGGGCTTGCTACAAGAAACTCTGAAAAACAAACAAACAAAAGCCACTTTTTTACGTTTTTAGTAGCATAAAGGGGCTATGAACTTTGAGACGCTGCAGACCCTAGGCTCAGTAAGACCTATTTTACATATTTACGACACATATTTTAAATTTTTAAATTTCCAGTGCATTCCCAGTACAACGCCACGTGCTTCACTGGTATCACTCTGGCTCTTGTGGTAGTGTTGTCCAATAAAACGTATTGCAATGATGGAAATGTTCTCTAAGCCTGCATCATTCAGCATGGTATCCACGGAGGCCCGTGGGTACCGAACCCTTGAAAAGTGACTGCTGTGAATGAAGAGCTGAATTGTCCTTTAATTTTAAGGAATTTAAACAAAAATAGCTATGGAACAACATCTATCTACAGCGTGACCGGATGATAGAACACTCTATTTCCAAGAAGAAGCTTAGGTTAAAAAACGTGAAAGCGACCAGATGAATTCATAGTTTTATTAACGTAGTTTCTGTTGAGATCAAGAGAACTATCACGTTCTCCCACAATAGATTTCAAAGTGTCAGAGTCAAGGACAGAGTATCACCTAGGAGACAAAACATATGCAGTCCTGTGGCAACTTAGAAGGCCTAACACTTATCTAAGTGCCCAGCGATATGGCATCATCTTGGATTAAACTCCATACAGACCCTCCACTTAATAGCTATACATCTTCGGCAAGTCTCAATCTCTCTGAGTATCAGTGCCCTAGCCTGCAAAATGGGAATATTAATAACCATAAAAAAATAGCATATGTTATTTGACTAGTTCAGTATCTGTTATACATTAAGCCCTTATGAGAAAGAAGTTGATTATCCTTTCCAGAAGTATATAACTCATTTGGAAGAAGAGTAACTTGACCTTGGGCCTCATTTCATATTTGAGGATTCATTTACGGGTACTTTTTGACAAGTCAATGAAACACAAATAGGACTGACTATTAAGATGTAGACCGTGAGGAAAGAACAGGCAACTGGTTAATTTCACACTACCATGAAGAGCCAAAATGGAACAATAACTGCATTTATCTATTACAACTCATGACTGAAGTTAAGCTGCTGCTAATCCTTGGAACGATTCAGACTTTCCAAGGGGGGGGGGGGGATGGGTGGGAGGATAAAGAAAGAAAGAAAAGCCACACAGCTCTCGCTAGGTAAATCTTTGCAACTGTTTATAAGACTAAAAGGAACTCTCTATAGAAACCAAATATAAACAGCATATGTTATTAAACGCAAAACACATGAAAAAATAAAAGAAAGTCACATATATTTTCTCAATGTGACAGGGTCTGAGGCAAGTTTCGAGGGAAGTTGAATACGGCCACAAAAAAGGCCTTCACTTCTTTCAAAGATCATTAAAATATGTACCCTCCTAAAAAATGAAGTTTGCCTCTTTAATATGGTTGCCTATCAGAAGTCCACAGAATATGTTCAATTCTTAGAGCACACATCCATTGTCATGTGGTGGAAAACAACTACAGCTGTATAATGTAAATTTGTAATTGCAGACTGAAGATTTTTCCTACTGAACCCCTTGGAACAGATGGGGATGGTTCCCTGAACTTATTTTTCATTTTAATGGTTTCATTACAATTTCATTAAAGTAGACAGTGAATATTATTTATTTTAGTATTACTTCTTACAAAAGAGTTTATCATCCTATTCATCAGTTTTCTACTGTTGTATAACAAATTATCACAAATTCATGGGTATAAAACAATACCCATTTACTCCTTCATAATTCTCTAGGGTTCTCTGCCTGGGATCTCACCAGGCTGAAGTCAAGTTTGGCTGACTGCATTGTCATCTGGAGTTTGGGGTCTTCTTCCTAGGTGATTCCATTTGTTAACAGAATTCAGTTCCTTGCAAAGACTGAGGTCCCTGTTTCCTTACTGGCTATCAGCGAGGAGCCTTGTCATGTTTTTAATGCCACCCACCTTCCTTCTCATGTGGTTCCCTCCATCTTCATACCAGCAGCCGTGAGTCAAGTTCTCAAATTTTGAATCCCCCAGACTTCCTCTTGTCACCATGGGCCAGAGAAAACTCTATCCTTTAAAGTGACTCATCCAATTAGATTAACCACCCAGGTAATCTCCTTATCTTACGGCCGACTCTGTTGTATAACTAACATAATCACCAGAAAGATATCTCATCATATTGCCACTTTTCAGGATTAAGGCATTGAATCTTAGGTGCCATTTCTGGAATTCTGCCCGTCATACCCTCCATGGGACTCAACAATTCATTTTCTATTTAATTCAAGTAATATCACCAGCTTTAAAATAGTGTCCATAGGAGTTGCTCTTTTATTTAAATAAGTATTGCTAATGTAATCCCTTTTCCTGTACCACATCACTCACAGAGAACTGAAGACTAGCTTCTGGGTTAGTTCTTCTAGTTCTGAATATATTAATTTAATCAAAATTATTGAGCTGCACCAGGGACCAAGACATGTGTTGGGTTCTCTGATACCAGCTTGAAGAAAACAAGTTCTGATGCACATGAGAAAGTTGTATTTTAGTGCAGGAAATGGATACACAAACCACTATGATAAAATGTGATCACTATTGTGCTGAAGGTTGTGTGAAGGGCCATCTCTTTGCAGCTCTTCGTAGGTGAGTAACAGCACCTTTGAAGAAATGTGATGGAGTATAAAAATTATGCATCTTGGGGACCACAGAGGGGAGTCATAGATGAGTTTCACCACTTTCTAGTTATTCAACCTTGGGATATTTGCTAAAGCTTTTAGAGCCTCAATTTATTCAACTCTTTAGTGGAAATAACCAAACGTACCTCATGTGTTTTTTGGAGGATTCTGAGTAAAATAATGTATATGAAAGCACACACAAGTAGCTCTTAGCAGGTGTATGTCTTTCTCTTTCAGAGAAAGTCTTTATAATCTCTACTTCCATGTCAACTACAGATTTTCAGACTGGGTGTGCCAAAAACAAACAGCTATATTTTCAAGCACATGAGAGTCCAGGAGAAGAACTTCCCCATAAACTGCCCTACCTATTGACCCCTCAAGTTTCCATCTGTGGGATTTTGACTAAGATTTAATGAATGGTGTTACATAAGTTAATTAGAGTATAGGGTGGAACAATATACAGTTGCATTGTTTTGTCTTTCAGAAGCTTTCACGTTACTCACAGATAATAACCACCTAGCATGTGATGGCAATTATCTTGAAATAACAATACAATTAACAACAGAGATCTTTAAAAGAGACTTCCAAACAGATGGTCAGATGTCTCTCTAGAACTCTTATTTGCACTGTTGATTTGCTTATCAGGATTTTCTTCACAGACAGAAAAAGATATATTTCACACATAATATCTGAATGACACTAGGTTGTAAATCAATGGGGCCTGAATCAGTAAGATTCAGTGTACGAGTTCTTTCAAGTAGTTTTTACTCGGGCTTTTTCTGAAATTGAAGAATTCATCCCGTACAAGACAAGCTCTGAATTAGTCTTAATTCTGAGAATTACTAACTTCCTGTGTTTATAGTAAACATTGGGAATTTGAGAGGATTGGCCTCTTTGTCAATCTCCTAATGAGTGACTTTGAAAAGGTGAACAGATCCAAATGTAAGATAAGGCCTGGAGAGCTAGATCAAATATCCCAATGGCCTACACTTTTACCAGTCTGTGAGATTTAACCTCAAAGGTTATTCACAGTTAACCACTGTGGGAAGCTAATAGTAACTTGATGGTCCTCAATTTAAAAAGAACTTCAATTAAGAGAAAAAAATCTTAAATTTCAATGTTTCCTCTTCTATCTTTTATCATATTAAAAAACACACACACACAGAATTTTTAAAGCAGTATATAGATGACCGATGAGTGCTACTCTTAAATTTCAAGGCTCCCTACAATTTCAGTACAGTAGTTCCCCCTTATCCACAGGCAATACGTTCCAGGACCCCCCATGGATGCCTAAATTACAGATATACAGAACCCTACATATACTCTGTTTCTTTTGCTATACATAGTTACCTTGTCACTGAAAGGAAGCACTTTATGGCTTCTCTTTGGCATATCTGAATTGCCAGCATCACTACTCTTGCACTTTGGGGCCATTATTAAGCAAAAAGAGGATGACTTGAACACAAGTCTTGTGATACCGTGACAGTAGATCTGATAACTGAGACAGCTACTGAGTGACGAATGGGTGGGTAGCATATACAGTGTGGAGATACTGGACAAAGGGATGAGTCACTTCCTGGACAGCACATGGTGGGATCGTGTGAGATTTCATCACACTACTCAGAGTGGCACGCAATTTAAGACTTCTGAATTGCTTATTTCTTTAATTTTCTATTTAATATTTTCAAACCGCAGTTGACCAAGAGTAACTGAAAGGGAAACCTTGGATTACAGTAGTCACCTGCAAGGTAATCCCACTGATCTCTTTTATTCTACTCAATAGATGCTCAATAACAGTTTAATGTAGAGCTGTTGAATAAGAAATTAATGTTTCCATCATTTTTATTGCCTGGAGAAAAGTGTTAATCTGCTTCATTTTTGCTATAATCTTCTACAGATAAGGTTATATGTATATGTATTATATATGGTAATATATATCTAATAAAATGAGCTTCAAAATATATCTATCTCCTGTAGAAAACCTCTGATTTTTTAAGGGTTAGTCAAGGCTACACCATGTTTCCATTAATTGTCTCTGAAAACTTTCATATCTCTTTGTTTATTTTGAATTATTTATTTGTTGGAGTATCTCTCCTATAATTCAATAAACTTATCCAGGATATCATTAACTTTGTATTTAGAATTCTATCACAAACACATAGCCCAGAGACTTGTTTAGTAAAAGTTTATTGAACTGAAATGAAACTATGGTCAGAATTCTACATAAGCAGCAAATTTTATGTATCTGAGTCAATCAGCCAGTCAAACAATACAAACTTATATACTAATTGACTTCTATAGGGCCAATTTACCAATACATTTCTGAGTCTAAAATGGAAAAAAATATATATTAGAAATGTGAACTTTTATTATCAGCCTGAGAAGTATATCGTCTTAGATGAGGCTGGATTTTAGAGAAAAATGCCCCAGATGCTAGCAACACTTGGTTACAGCTACTCTCTCTTATCAGGGATTGAATATTATCAGTTGCAGCTTACATAGGCCAAAAACATTCTCCTTGTCTTTGCTCATAAATTGTGACCACTTCGCTGCTAAGTAGAGCATTTTCCCATAAATATTATTACTAGCAACTATAAATACAAAATAGTAAAAATGTGAACTATTTTAGGAAGACAGTGTATCATGGGACAATTGAATGCACTAGGTAATTTGTCTGTGATACGATTATTTAGCAATGTGTACCACAAATTTTTTTCCCCCTTCTTCCGCCTCTCCCCACCCTCCCACTCCAGTTCATACTTTTGTTTCTCAGTCTAGCTGTGTAGGACACAGCTCCCTGGGCCAAGCTTGTATTATGAGCCTTGCGCTCCCCCCGGCTGGGGCAGTCGGTTTGCCGCTCATAGCAGCTCATGGCAGCTCTCGCAGGCCACTCACGCTGGCCACTGGCTGCTCTTGGTAGCCTACAGCAGCCCAGCTCCAGGGAGAGCCGTTGTTCACAATCTTAGCTGTAGAGGGTGCAGCTCATGTAGAGGGCCCATGTGGGAATTGAACCGGCGATCTAGGTGTTAGGAGCACAGAGCTCCAACCACCTGAGCCACCAGGCTGGCCCAGTACAGATTTTCAATACCAGCTGTATATGGGCAGGATATTTCCATATCTATAAAGTGTACTGGGATTGAGTTCTCTAATAGACTTCATATTAGCTGCAATTACATAATTACATAATTTTTCTTTCCAGAAAAAAAATGCCACAGCATCAATCCTAACCCTAAAACTCTGCAATTTCAACTTGTGTTTTTAAACAATACCTCATAGTTTTACTTTTTATCATTTACAAAAAAAAAAAAAATCCATTATCTATAATTATTCACAAAGTTACAAAAATTCTTTAGAGTAACTATAATTAAAATCCATTTTAAAGCTTAGTCATGATAGAGCTGAGATTAGAACATATCTGTTTTATATTTCAGCCTCGTCTCTTTCCACTACACCAGTTACAGCATGGCAAAAGCTAAGTTTACTAAGCAATTTATAAATTAAGATCTCAGACGTTTCCAAATTTAAAACCACACACACACACACACACATGCAGCACTCAAACATTATTTTAGTTTCTTGGAGAAAGTGGTTCTTAAAGTATTTTCAATTTTAAATGCATCAAATTTATATTTCATGTCCAGATTGATTAAACTTCCATCCATTGAAGACTTTGAACATGACAAGTTGTCATTTATTACTATGAGTATGTTTACATGTTCTAATTTTATTTTTAAAATTTTTAATTTTAGATTCTCAACCTAATAACCTTTCAGTTACTAAGAGACCCTGATAACCTAGAGCCACATTAACAAGAGCAAGAACATCAGTCTGAAAGTGCGTATTCTTCTTTGAAACGAAACAAACAAGCAAAAAACATGGTTTTGTCAAAATTCCTGGGTCTTCACAGGACTCTTCTGTTGCCATGGGACAGGAGATGAATCTGGGGATTTCACTGATGCCAGAAAGGAGGGCAGTAATGCTAGGGAAAGAATCTCTTCATCTTTAAGCAGTTGGCATATTGTCAGTCCAGGTTGGGACCAGCTCATGAGAAGCTTCAAAGATAGAAGCAGGAAGTAGTGGACTCATTTTTAATGGATAACTGTAGTCCAAGCAAAATAATTGCCCCACAAGGGTACGTGTTACAGTGGTTTGTTCCATAGATTTCAGACTTTGAGAATTCCTATTTTAAAATATATTGTATATTCATGACATTTGTAAAACAAGTTACCATATTTTTGAATCATTTACATGAGCTTTATTACACAGCTTGTTGTGATTGAGCATTGTGGGAGAGAGGCTGCAACTGTCCCTCTCTTAACTCAGCCCAAGTTCCCATTATTTATTTTTGAAAATGCCCTACGGACTCTCTAGTCATCAAATATTATTGAAACCCCATGTAAAATAACTAGAACATTTGTATTTAGTTTCCCTATGGATTATGCAGGGGTTTCCAAAATAATGCCAAATATATTTGGCTAGTTTGTTTTGCACTTTGTGAACCTAACATTAAAACAAACCCACAAAAATTAACAGGTTTTTTTTTGTGTGTGTTTCTTTTTTTTTTTCAATATATAAACCTAATAGACAGCTGCTTTGTCAATTAAGCCACGAATAAGGAGGAGATATAGAACCAAAAGTCCAAAGAATGGATCTTCTTTAAACGCAAAAAAAAAACCCCAAAACAAAAACAAAAAAACAAAAAAATCCCCACTCATTTAGCAAGTAGAATGATCACAGTCAGAAAACTACTTGCAAAACATCACAATGTGGTGAGTAAGGCCTGCGTTAGGGTCAGAGAGACTGAGGTCTCAGAACTGCTCTACTTTTTGCGAGCCCTATCTCTTGACAAATTTTTTGTTCTTTCTAAGCCCCTGTTATTTTTTCCATGTATTAAACAGGGATAATGGCAATTTTCATTCATTTACATTCCACATGTGTTGAGTGGCTATTATGAGCTACACACTCTACTGGTGCCAGGGAAATAGCAATGAAGAAAATATTGTGTTTCCCCCAAAAATAAGACCAGGTCTTATAGTAATTTTTCTTCATTAGGGCTAATTTTCAGGGGATGTCTTATTTTTTCATGTACAACAATCTACATTTATTCAAATACAGTCATGTCATCTTCTTCTGGAACATCATCGTAATGTACTAAATGTGTCCATCTGGCTGACAATCTTAACTGGGGCTTATTTTGGAGGAAACACGTTAGACCATGAGTCTCTGACCTTGTGGAAACTCACTTCTTACTGGAGGTGGGGAAAAAAAGATAGGCATAATAATTATGTGAATGCTCAATATACTGAAAGATGAAAAAGAACAAGTCTGGAAGACAGGGAGTACTGAGGAAAGATATTTTAAGCAGCGGAGTTAAAAAGAGCCTTACTATTATAGTAACATTTGAAGACCTGTTTTAAAGATGAGAGTACAGATATACAATGGAATATTACTCAGCCATAAGAAAAAATGAAATAGTGCCATTTGTGACAACATGGACGGATCTTGAGATTACCATGCTAAGCAAAATAAGTCAGAAAAAGTCGAGAACTATATGGCTTCATTCATACGTGGGATATAAAATTGCAGGCAGCATAGGAGCAAGACAAACAAAGAAACAAAAACTCATAGACACAGACAACAGTTTAGTGGTTACCAGAGGGTAATGGAGGAAGAGGGGGTGGAAGAAGAGAGTAAAGGGGGTCAAATATACGGTGATGGAAGAACCGACTCTTGGTGGTGATCACACAATGTGATACACAGATGATGTATTACAGAATTGTACACTTGAAACTTATTTAATTTTTACTAACCATTGTCACCCCAATAAATTGAATAAAAAGAAAGATGAGGGACTGAACATACATTTCCTACATGAAGATATTCCAGTGAGAGAATGTATATCCCCTTTTTTGGCTACTCTATGCTGCTGTTTTCCAAAATAAGAACATTTTGCTCTCAAATGCAATATCCCATTAGGATCAACTTGGAAGTAAGCCTCAGTAAGCCTGGACTCAAAGACATCCTTCCTACAGGGGGTGGAGTAAGAGGCCTCTCTATGTGGGGGATAGATGTTGCTGTTAGAAGAAAAAGTCACGGCATGTGACCAATATGTCCATCACATGCATCACAGCAGAGAAACAGTTTAGAAATTCGATTTCAGAAATGAGATTTGAAATTCTTAGGTTGGCATTTCTCCTAATGGATAAATCAGACATGAGAATAGGAAAAAAGAAGAAAAAAAATTAGCGATGTGGTTGTGAATGTGTTTAAAATTAAACAGAATCACAAACACCAGGCTCTAATGATTCTTTTTCCAGGTTTTGTCCTTCACAAATAAGTCTTTTTTTGATTCTCCAGAAAAACCCACACTGTGAAAGTCCACATTCTAAAAAGTCTACTTTATTATCATTAGGTTGAATATTAAATTGATTATTGAATATGCCTATATTATATCGTCGTATTTCATTTTTTTCACCTCCATTTTTGATATGTAGGGAAAGCTTGTGTAATCCCAAACTTATTGGGCTATTTCTCCACTGGTTATTTAATGGGACCCTTCTAGGAATCATTTTGTTAAAAAAAAAAAAAAATTAGTCTCAAGTCCTCTGAGTGCTTAGGTATTTATATCTTGGATGATCACCTGTTTCTCCTGCAGGAAAAGAAAGCTAGTCACTGTTTCTTTTTTTCACTCTCTTCTGCCCAGGCAAGTTACTGTGTGGCCCAAGGAGGCACTAAGTTGAAACTGCCACTAGAATACACTGCACCCGTCATTGGGGAAGTGAGTGACGGTTGACTCGCTGACTGCTCTGCATTCTCACAGAGCCATTCTGGTGAATAAGAGGGTGAGTAAGCAGTCCATGTTGAACAGCTCATGTGCATGACCTTGGGAACACAGGAAGCCCGCTCCGCCTCTCTGTCCCACATGAATCCGGGTTTATCTGGATTTTGCTCCCTGCTTCCTCATGGATTTCTCTTCCACCTGTCTCCAGGATTATTTTTCCCTCCAAAGTATCACTGCTTGATCCTGTCTTTCTCCAGCTTCACCAAACTCACTTTCCCTCTGCAAACTAAATTTGAGGGAAGCTCTACTTGTGCGTGCAAACATGACAGAAACAAAAGCAGAAGCCACCTTCAACGTTGTACTGGAATATTTGTCGCCCCACGCAAATAGCTCTCTGTGAACTCGTACTTAGCACATATAATACTTTTCACAGAGAATGCACCATAGACAGCATGTCAGCATGGAACACTCAGATTGGTATGAGTTAATATACAGTTTACTGGGTTAATGCCACTTTCACCCATCCGCTCACTCCACCTTTTGGTCTTAAATGAGCCACCATGGAAAAACCACATTCCATCCATTGGCCTGGTCTCCAAGATATTGCTCTAATTTTCACTTATTTATAATTTCAAGTTATAAGAATTATGCTTGAATGCTATTCTTAAATTTGAGAGCTGTGCTATGAAGATGTCCGCACTTGCTCTAGCCAGGGCAATGATACAGGATGCTAATATCTTCATTTCACCTGCCTGAAAGCTCACCTGATAATTACAGTTAGTTTACTGGGAATTTGGGATAGCGATGGCTGTGAATTCTATGAAGGACACACTTTCAGCACTTACATACAAGGGTTAACTACATAAGAAATTTAGTAAAACTTCTATTTATAGTCCATCAGAAAATGTTCTAAAATAAAAAGTTAAGGCAAACCCACAATCAATTTTCAGTAGCCACCGTGTGCCCTTATTTTTCTTTATTTCCTATCTTTGCTAATACATGTGCATTTGATCATACTTGTATGTATGTGACGTGTTGTCAATCAAGAGGAAATTGCAAATTATCCATGAAATTTAGTCTAAGCAGTGTTAAAAACATGACTCGTGCCAGGAATAATGACTTGGTTAAGAAAATATTCCGGAAACATAAGATAAAAGAGAAAGAGAGAGTACAAAGAAAAAGGTAAGGTGTCTATTGTTTATTTCTTATTTTTGCTTCTCAATGCAGTTAGAAGGAACAAATATGGAGTGACACTCAGCAGAAGAAAGAACACTTTTTTCAATTATGTCATTATCCTTTTTTCATAGTTCTACTCACCACTTGGCTTTGTTTATATGCACGTGTGCTTGCATTTTCTCATTTGAACAAATTAAGCTTAACAAGCAAAGGAAAAGGGGGAAGGGACAGGGAGAGTTTCACACAGTAGGTGAAGCTTGGGTTGGATTCTAAACGACGATGTCTCCAGGTGGACAAAAATGGTGAAGGATAATCAAGGGAGAAGCAATTAAGATTCTGAAAGCAGAAAGAGTGAAATTTCTAGGCTTGTTCTAAAAAATGATGTAAGTTGAGCCTCAAAATACGGCTTTTAGCTTTGCCGTGAGGAGAGGAAGAACTTTCTATCTTACTTTTGGTTAAACCAAAAGAAGATCCGGAGGCAAAGATAAAAGGGTACACAGTTTATTTGGCAGGTGATCCCAGGAAACACATTTAGGGGAATGTGGGAGTAAATAAGGAAAGGGGAAAAGCCACAGAAAGATGAGTTATGTAGTCATTTATCACTGTGGACAACTGGAATTCAATCCTGTTAGGCCACTTTGGAAGAATGTGTAGAATATACTGCAGAGTTTGCCAAGGGCTAAGCAAGCCGGGACGGGAATTCACTAATTACCCTCTCATCATTGGATAAAAGTACTAGCTCTGGCACTTCTGGCTTGTTTTGTGCGTGGGTCAAGTATTTTGTAGCAATGAAAAGCAGCCCTTGGTCAGAGTCCCTGCGGTGTGTAGTAAGCAGCTTGCTGTGTATAGAAGTAAGTTTGAGGTGACCTGAGTGGGCCCCTACAGTTCCTGTCCAGCCTTCTTTCTTGCTATGTTAACATTATCCTCCTACTCCTTCCCTCCCATCCCCATGCCAGCTCTCTACATTACTTAGAAAAGTCTCTATCAGGGCTCAATATTGTACTATAAACAGAGATGCAGAGAGGTTTCTCTTATCTCCCATAACACATTGGTTATTTCTCCAATAACAGAGAAAATAACAGTCCAATAAACTCCAAACCCCCTAGCCCACAAATTGTTTTGGTTTGCAATCTTTCTACTAGATCCACTCAAAGATCTGTTGGAAGTTGAAGTAATACAATATCTGGTGAATTAAAAACAAATAGAATAAGCTTCCCCTCTATAGAAGACCCCAGAGCTTGAGAACTTCCTTTTGATATGGTTTTTGATGGTCCCCTCTGAAACAACCTCTGGTCAAAACACAGTAGCCCCGGTGTATGGACTAGTTTAAGGGTAAGGTATCTTATACTATTTTTAGATTTAAAAAATGAAAATGAGAATGTACGTTAACTTCCAAATTCTTTTTTATTTCCCCCCTTTCTAGTTAAAGTGGGGTTGAAAGATCAAGGGCCCCTGTCTCCCTCTTCCTTGAATTGTTGTTGAGTGACATTTTGCTAAAAAGCTCAAGGAAGCTTCTGGTACGTGATTACATCAAGTGGTTGTCGGCTCCAGTACATCCCAAGTTGACAGTTTATTACTGCAGTAGACAGAAATTTAGAGATCTGAGTTTGAGTCACAAGTTGACTTCAAATCACTTCATCTTCCTGAGGGTCAAGTTATTTACCTATAAATGGGAAGAAAGGTAACCACTCACAAGATAGTCAAAAACACTAGATGAAGTGTTTTATGCGTGTGTGTGTATCCACACATTATTTTTTATTAGTTCTACTTCTGATGCTAGAACTGGCTTCGTTTACCTTAAGTAAGTGGTTTAACCTCATAGCTACTAAATCTGCGAAATGGATTGGATTAGATCAGTGGTTCTCAACTGGGGCAAATGGACATCTGTCACTGTCTAAGGACAGTTTTGTTTGCCACACGTGGAAGGGGTGTGCTACTGTTACGGAGTAAAGACAGGCCAGAGATGTTGCTAAACATCCTACAATGCACAGGACAGCTCCCCACAACAAAGAATTATTTGAGTCAAAATGCCAGTAGTGCCAAGATTGAAAAATCCTGGATTTGATGATCACTGAAAATATGTATCGAAAATAAATCTTCCCCCACTCCCTCCCAGATGATACTGCTTCAATAAATTACATGTATCTGTTGAGTACAAATGGCTTCCCATTACAGTTGAAGAAAATCCAAAATCTTGGCCACGACTTACTAAGCCCTATGTGATCTTGCCCTGGCCTACTTTTGTGGCCTCAAGCTGCTTGCATTTGTGTTCACTCTGGTCTGATCATACTCGCCTCCATGCTCTTCCTTTAACATGGCAAACGCCTTTGGGATTTGGATGCTTACTGTATGAGAAATGTTCTCCCCAGTTTTATTTTTGTCTTTCACATTTTATTCACGTTTGTGCTCAGCTCTCAGAGATGTTCTCTAACCACCTGATTCGAAATGCCACCATGCTTCATCTCCTCATGTTTATCTCCTTATGTTTTGGTCACTTTATTTTTGTTCACAGATTCATCCTTAGTGCCTGGTACTGAGAAGGTGCTCAAGAAACATGTGTCAAATGAACAAATGACTTGGGGATCCTATGCCAGATATGTTTTTAATTGTCCATAATATTTTAATCCTTTTCCACTTTTAAACATTGGTTTTAGTCTTATGATTGTCACATGGAAGTTGACATTTTTAATACAAATAAAATTTAAGGAAAGGGGATCTTATGGGATTAAAAAGACTGTAGATTTTCTTCTCGTGGAGAAAAAAATAGCAGGTTTTCTTTTGTATACTTTTTTCATATCTACAAACATAAAGATGTTTTCATTAAGGAGACAAAAACTTATAGGAAAAGGCTCAAGGTTGTGTTTATTTGGGGGATTAGTGATTGATAGAATGATAGTTTTCTGTGTGTTTATTGTGTTTTGGCTTGTCTTAGAGTGGAAGTCTTTTTACCCCTAGCGTAGTACATAGGGTGTCCTGACCCCTCAGGAGGGCCGGGCAAGATATTAATTCTGCTTGTGTTAAGTTTTGGTCTTTAAGGCAAGGATTGGACAGGCTTCATGAATTTAACACTCTTCCAAATCAGTATGATTTATTTGGTGTTTTATTTGCCGGGTTAATTTACATGAGCACAATAATAGCTGCTGACTAATACATGAAGAACTTCTTAGTGTGTAGTTAGTAAAATAGTCCTAAATTATACTAAAACTCAAAAAAAAATCCTTCTTTTCCAGTTTTATTGAGAGATAATTGACATATGTCACTGTATAAGTTTGAAGTGTGCAGTATAATAGTATGAGTTATATTGTGAAATGATTCCTGCAATAAGTTTCATAAGCATCCAGCATCTATACATATATATATATATATATATATATATATATATATATATATATATATATAAAAGAAAAACAATTTCCTTGTGATTAGAACTCTTAGGATTCACTCTCTTAACAACTTTCACTGATAGCACACAGTCATCATGTTGTATATTAGATCCCTAGCACTTGTTTATCTTATCACTAAAACTTTGTACCTTTGGACCACCTTCCTCCAATTTCCTCTCCTCACTCCCCCACCCCCTTCATCTCTGGTAACCACAAATATAATCTTTTTTTCTATGAGTTTTTTTTTTTTAAAAGAATCCATATCTGGAGATTTTGTATGTCCTTTGAGTTTATAATTTTGACTTCTGTATGCCAAAAATGTCTAATTGTCTTTATCAGCATTCCTACAGATATCGAGAACCAATAATTGTCCAGCTTACTTTTCCAGAGTGAGACTGGCCTACTTATAACTGCAGGAATAGCCTTTATTTTTATTCTGAGATCTCCTAGCTTGTCCTTGCCTTTAGCCTGGAAGAAAGAGAGATTCTTTAACTTCCGATAAAGCTGAAATTCCTTTAAACTCAATAATAAGAAAATGAACAACCTGACTTTAAAAATGGGCAACAGATCTGAAGAAACACCTCACTAAAGAAGATATAAAGATGAGAAATAAGCACATGAAAAGATGCTTCACATCATATGTCATCGGGGAATTGCAAATGCAAACAATGATGGGATACTCCACACCTATTAGAATGGCCAAAGTCCAGAATACAGACAACACAAATCCTGGAAAGGAAGTGGAGCAATAGGAACTCTCATTCATTGCTGGTGGGAATGCAAAGTTGGCACAGCCACTCTGGAAGATAGTTTGGCAGTTTCTGACAAATTTTAACAAACTCTTAAATCATACTATCCAGCAATTGCCCTCTTTAGTGTTTAATCAAATAAATTGAAATGTTGTGGCCATACAGAAACCTGCACACAGATGTTCATTGCAGCTTTATTCATAATTGTCAAAATAGGGAAACAGTCAAGATATCCTTCAGGAGGAGAGTGAATAAATAAACTGTTATATCCAGGCACTGGAATATTATTCAGCGGGAAAAAAGAAAAGAAATAAGCTCTCAAGCCATGAAAAGACATAGAGGAGGCTTAAGTACATATTACTAAGTGAAAGATGTCAATCTGAAAAAGCTACATACTGTGTGATTCCAACTATATGACATTCTGGAAAAAGCAAAAGTATGGTGACAGTAAAAAGATCAGTGGTTGCCAGGGGTTATGAGGAAGTGGAGGGAGGAATAGATGGAGCATACTGGAGAGGAATTTTTTGGACGGTGAAACTATTTTATATGCTATTATAATGATAGATAGATGCCATTAGACATTTAGCCAAACACATAGAATGTACAACACAAAGAGTGTATCCTAATGTGAACTGTGGATTTTGTGTGATAATGATGTGTATGTTCATTGATTGCAAAAATGTACCACTCCAGTGTGGGATGTTGGTGGTGGTGGGTGCTGTGGTGTGTGGGTCGGGGTGGGTGGCATCACTATACTTTCCACTTGATTTTGCTGTGAACCTAAATCTGCTCTAAAAATAAGGTCTATAAAAAATTAAACATAAAAAATAAAGAAAAGGTATAGAAATTTTTTTTTTTGTTTTTTTTTTTCCTCCTCCTCCTCTGGGCACAGCATTTGGGAAAGAATAGCTACCACCCATTGAAAAGTAATGCAAGAGGAATTTGGCAAACAAAAGACATAAGGAAAAACAGGTTCTGGTAAAAACTCCAATTAAACGATAAATACGGTCTCTTGAAGCAGTATGTTTTCACTGAGGTGGTCTCGTAATTGATTAAAAGACTTAATTTTGAACGTTTTCTTAAATATCAAGCCAATACCCCAAGGTATCTTCAGCCTTTCCTCCATTTTCATGCCAGGTATATGGTATATTTTAAATGGAGGCTGAACAATGAGCAGCTTGATTTTTTCACAGTTACCAAGTTACAGGCTTTGTGCAAGGA
This sequence comes from Rhinolophus ferrumequinum, assembly GCF_004115265.2. Classification (NCBI taxonomy): domain Eukaryota; kingdom Metazoa; phylum Chordata; class Mammalia; order Chiroptera; family Rhinolophidae; genus Rhinolophus; species Rhinolophus ferrumequinum. The sequence goes on from NC_046297.1 coordinate 59,739,339, forward strand.
TGGATTATTTTCTGGCTCACATTCACCCACAGAGTAATGATTTGCACATAGTAGGGATGCAATAAGTGATTTTTAAATGTGTAATATAAACTTATTCTATGACATTTCCCGCATTGAAGATATTTGTAAATAGATTAAAATACGTCAATATTTCATGAAAAATAAATACCTAGTAGGAAAATTTGGACAATATCTGCAATATGCATGATTTGACCCTGAATATCCAGTTTTGTTTTCATTCCAAACATCCTTTTTAAAAAGTAACATAAAAATGATAAAGATTGCTGCATTCTTTATAGGTCCTGCGTCTCATAAATTTTAATTCAACTGCCAGTTCTTTTCTCAACTATAAATGTTAACAGTATTTGCTCCTGTTTTTGCATAGGAAGAGTATCCATTTTCTGTTTCTTAACAGTGATATGTAAGTCTCCTTTCTCTAATTTTTCAAGAAAATGCTTCATGCTGAGTTTGAATAGTAATCGAAGGTCTGGTCCTGAAAGTGGTGGGGCAATTACAGATCGCTCTAATTCTGAGAGCCTGAGGTATAAATCTATCCAAGTGCTCAACTTAATTTCCATGAAAAGGGTAAGTGGATACCCATTCTGGCAAGTTGGGATGACCAAGGGAATTATCTGTAACTTCTGTCAGCTGCCAAAAGGCTGAACTAGCTCCAATGTCCACACAAGCCTTTGCAGCAAACAGCAGTTCAACGTTGTCAGCTTCAGCCTCCAATGTTCTACTGTATGGTCTATCAAACATATATGTACTCCTGCAATTTAGACTGTATCCACTATCCCCAAACTGACAAACTATCTTGAGGACAAATTGCCCAAATCATTGTGAGAAAAATCAGACCAAGGAATGAACCAAGCTAGTTTTTTTTTTTTTTTTCTTTTTTTCTCTTTTTTTTCCTCCAGCATGCCCAAATACTGAATGTACTGTTTCATGGCCCAGAAGGAAAGAAAGTTGATGAATATCAGTTGCACTATTTGAAAGTCTAGGAAAGAGAAGCACATCCATTTGGAAGCATCAAGGCATTTATATATTTGGGGAATCAACCACATGAATAACCCAATTGATCTCAGAGATCTGTGGGATATCTTTATTGAATTCAATTAGATGATTAACCACTACTTTAACAGTCAGGTATTGGCATCTTTCAGTTAGCATATCATATTAAAATTCTTCCATCCGATTCTGATAAAGGCCTGAAAAGTTCTTTCCCCAATAATAGTATTACAGCTTACTCCTTCCTGTGACTGGACTCACCGCCAGATGAGTAAAATGAAACACGACAAATAGGAATCCTAAACTACTCAAACCAAGGAATAATAGCTTCCAATTATTCTTCCTTATACTTCCTTTAACTAATTCCTTCTTGTTAAGGGGAATTGCCCGCCACCATTTCCTTACACCCCTGCCTACACTGATCGTAAGTCATTTCTGCACTGGTTTAAGAATTATCAAGAAAGGAACCACCAGAGCAGCTTGAAAGCAGGACTTCTGGTGTTTCTTATGGGAAAACAGTGTAGAGGACACTATACTGAAAGAGTAGGAATGATTACAACTTTTTAAATCAGTGTCTGTCTTGAAAAAGAGTCATTTCGTATAGCACATTTTGGGGTAAGAATCTGAATTGTCTTGTTTTTGGAACTCAAGAAGCATCCTGTTCTTTTGTTATTAAAAGTCCGATAGAAATGAAAATTTCCAGGCAGAAAAGCCAACCTATCACCGATTTACTCCCAGAGCCTGATTCTTACTTACTATAATATATGGTTAATTTATACTTCATGACAGTAGTAAGGTTAGAGCTTGTGTGTTATGTTTTTCTCCAGTTGGTAAGTGAATTACATTGGAAGAAAATAGTTTCTAGTTGCAAGCTACAGTCCATAGATGAAGCTCACTTTTCTTTTGCATGATTATCCTAGAGGTGGCAAAAGAGAAGATGACATCTCCCAATTAGTGATTGTGTGTGTTTGTTTATTTGCTTTCCTGAGCGAGTTATTAAGCATTGCGATTGCCTCTATCTTTTTATCCCCTACTATAAGCTCAGTGAGGGAAGGGAGTATGGCTTGGTTACCATTATGACACCCACACTAAGCACAATATCTGCAAATAATAGATGCTCAGTAAATATGTTGAAAAATAATGTGTGAGCAAGAAAAGTGGTTTCTTGAATCCCATTAAAGCACGATGGTGTAATCAATTCTATTTTTAGTATCTATCCTTTCATAAATCTTGAAAGTTCTGAGACTTAATTTCCCTGTCTGAAAAATGAGCAGAAATCAAGCTGACCTGCCCTTTTAAGACTTGAGAGGCTCTCTCAAGATAACGCAGATGAAAGCGCTGTGCGTTTTAAGCTGTTGTATAAATGCATGATCAGACATGGCAGGTCACCCTGACACTGATCAGCGAAATGATTTATAAAGTGAGCATGGAGTGGAAGAAGGTAGGGGAATGCTTAATTTGCCAGAATTCTCAGGGGAATGTGTTATGTAGTTGGAAGAAATGTTTAATAAATGACTTGAGATACTAAGTGAGATCCCTACCTCTTCTACCCCAAGAGGCATGCTCCACTTTCAAATACTGCTCAATGAAACTCTTCTCTAAGAAGGAGAAGAGTTTTATTAATTGAAGATCTTTTGAATATAGAATGGGAGAGAAGTATGGAACCAGAGGTGCATTGCCTGTGGGACAAAGGATGAGTTTTTTTCCAACAACTTTTCCTGGAAATTATTCAGAGACAGGATTTTATTTCTGTAAATTAAAACTTTGAGATGATGCCTGCCTACCAAAAATACCAAATTAAAAATGTGGCTGCGATGTACAAATATTGTAATCCAGCATAATGCATAATCATGTCAGAATAGCACTGGACTTTATTGGGACTAAAGAAAATCTGCTGTATATTCTATAAAGTCAGGATATGTCAGTGTAGGTGGGACCAAGCTCGATCTACTTAGTCAAAAAGTGAATCTCATATAGTAACATGGGGACAGACCTGGAGTCCGAACTCAGTATTCTGCCTCATGGTATACCAAACATCTTCTAAGGGATGATCTTTTAAATATTGATTCAAAAGCATTGAACAGATCAGTTATTTGCATCACATCTTTCCATCTGTCTCTCCTAATGGATGGCCTATATTGAAATTAGGCAGATGAAAACTGGTAACAGCTTGCTAATGGATGTCAGAATCTTAGCTCATTTTATTTAAGTGTTCCTTCATTTATTCCTTAATTCATCAAGCATGTATTAGATGCCTAAATGGTCCAAGCATCTGGAGTTGCAAAGGGAATTATAGTAAATACAAACAAACATTGTATGTATGTGTGATCTGAAATGTTTACTAGTTGTGGTATGAGAGGAAAAACATACCATTAAAACAAAACATTTGGCTCCTGGGCTAATTTCCAAGAGAGATTTGAAAAAAAAATGTCCGTTTTCTGTGTTCCCTTTTCATGACTGTGTTGAATCAGGAATACAAAACAACCAGAGATTTGACTGTAGTATTTCATTTCTCTTATACAAATTAAATAGAATTCTGATATGCAAATTATGCCTACATCCATCTTGATACTTTTCCAAGGTTGCCCGAAAACTTTTAAAACAGTTTGAGATAGACTCTCCTATACATTAATTAATGCAGCAAACATTTATTAATACTATTATGTGCCAGGCACACTGAATTATTACTGGGGAGTTAAGACATTACAAATAAGACTGCCCCAGACGAACCCATTATTTGAAAATAAGCAGCAAATGAATATCACAAGTCAGTATGATAGTACAGCTGTATCACTTCATCTAAGCCACAGGGGATGCACAGAGGCGCATGGAGGAGGGTGAAGGTTAATTGGACCTGAGTGTTCAGAGAAGGTTTCCTGGAGAACGTTAAGCTTAAATTCTATTTGGAAAGAATAGGGGTTGAAAGTAGGGATAGGTACATCAGAATGAAGGATCAGCATGCACTAAGGAACAGAAGCCTACAACAAAATGTGTGCCCTGGGAAATAGAACCAACTCATGGTTGCTGGAGCAAAAATTGCAAAGGGATATTTATGATACATTGTTTTGGATATCACTAACTCGAGTATGACAAATCCATCTCCATTCGTTGAAATTCACATGTTGTCTTCTACATTCTCTGTCCCTCCGCCAGACTATGTTACCTTTGTGATCATATAGTTAGAATATGGTGAAAAACAACGATGACTTTGTAAAAAAAAAATATATATATATATATATATGTATATATATATATATATGTATATATATATATATATATATATATATGTATATATATATATGGCCGAACTAATTTAAAATTGACTACTTGACTATAGAGATAACATTGGGAGGCCATTTTGGAATACCATTCTACAGCCACAGTAAGCTTTTTCTAAGATCTTTGTCCCTCCTTAGCAGTTCTCTCTCTAGTGGCATTCCAGGCTCAACTTTCTTCATCCTATCTCTGGCAGCTTCACATAGATCTGCTCTTTAAATTGGGGCTTTGGACAAATTTTCCTTTGAAAATAAACTTGTATGCTTCATTTCATTTTAAAATCATTCCTTCTTGTCTGATTCTCATTTTTTTTTTTTTTGAGGCTAAACTGAGGCAAACAGAGAAGTGACAGTATCAATACTATTGGTATAGCTACCTACATGGAACTACATTCACATGTGAGTCTTCTATTCTCAGATGCTCGTCCATGAGGTTATTCCAATGAGGTTATTCCAGCAAGGGTACTGTTCTGCCACATTGCCCACTGCAGGGAAAGAAATCCCCACCTGGGAAGTACAGTGATGTGAGGGTCGCCATATGCCTCATGCTTCCCCTCAATGTAGACTTAACTGCCTCCTAATCTCCTTTTAGCTTTAATCACAGACACTCTGTCTATAATTTTCCATATTTAATTCAATTTAGAAAACATTAACTATGAATTTACTATGCTTGGTCTTGGAAACAAGGTATATATACATGTGTATATACATATATACACATATATATGTATATACACACATATATATACACATACACATATGGTCTTTGAAATGGAGTTTCTCATCAGCTTCTTCAGGGATGGGGCCATAGACATGCATACATCTGACTCCTTTGGTGAAACCATATCTATATTAGAGACATGTTGTTATGGGTTGACTTGTGTCCTCAACAAAAAATATGTTGGAGTCCTAATCCCCAGTACCTCAGAAAGTGATCTTATTTGGAAATGAGGTGGTGGCAGATGTGACTTGAGTTAACATGAGGTCACACTGGAGTAGGGTGGGGCCCTAAAGCAACATGGCTGGTGTCCTTATAGTGTCCTTATGGTGTCCATGTGGCCATGGAGACACAGAGAGAGTGTCACGTAAAGATGGAGGTAGAGGTTGGAGTGATGCATCTCCAGTTTAAAGAACACCAAGAATTGCCAACCATCATTAGAAGCTAGGAGAAAGGCTTGCAATAGTTTTCCCCTCAGACGCCTCAGAAGGAATCAACCCTGATTTCAACTGCCTGATTTCAGATTTCAGACTTCTAGCCTATGAAGCAATAAACTATTGTTTTCAGCCAGCCAACTCATGATGCTTTGTTACAGCAGCCACAGGAAAGTGATACACATGCACAAAGTTCACAGAGGAGGAAGCCATTATGAACTACGCTAAGTGTCTGGAACACAGCTAGGAGTACTCGACGCTTGAGTTGAGTTCTCAGCGGTTAGTTGGAGTAGTCCTTTGGGAAAAGGAGGGACGTACATTCACAACAGAGAAGAAAGCAGGAGCAAAGGACAGGATTTGGAAAGGTCTTCTGGTGTTTGAGCAATGCTGAGTAGCTCTGTACAGCTCCAGCGTGGAACATACGGTGCTTTGGGCAAAGATTGTTGCAATGCCCTTTTGCAACGAGCAAGTTTACTTAAATTAAGAAAAACTCCAAGTTTTGGAATCACTGTGTATTGTGTGTGTGTGTGTGTGTGTGTGTGTGTGTGTGTGTGTGTGTATGTTTAAATATATATCTATCTCCAGATGGCTTTTCTTTCTTTCTTTCTTTCTTTCTTTTAATTTCTTTTTAATTATGGCAGCTATTCTCCAAACATGTTTTTGTTTATCTCAAACTAAGTATACAGTTTCAACATATGGAGCATATTTTGTTTTACTTCAGTTTATCTTAAGAAATCAGCTTTCCTAACTCTTGTTGGCAGTGGACCCAAATGATTTCTTACTTTTTATTTCCTTCTTTATTTTCTCCTTTTCCTTCTTTAGGTTATAGGTTATGGCTTATCTGTATCTCTGTCCATCCTGCTTTCTCTCCCTCCCTCTCTCCGTCCCTTCCTGTTTCCTTTCTTTCCTTCCTTCCTCCTTTTTTGCTTTCCTTCCTTCCTTCTCTTCCTTTTCTTTCTTAAATGTCACAAAAGATTTCCCATGTTGATGAACTGGCTCATTTAGTGGCAGGAACCAATGGCTTCTTGGCTGTTGGACATTTATTCAGCCTAGACAATACACAAACTGGAAACAATAATGAACAAGTCAGGGGGATTATTTGCTCTTTTATTTATAGTGTCATGAACCTGACATTCATCTTTCTTCATAATCTGGGTCCAAACTGTTTTATCAGTCCTGCTTTGTGTGATGCATTATCAAACCTCAGTGCATTTGGTTCCCCTGCTCTTTCTTAGAAAGCTTGTTTTCATCTCCTTAGCCTACTGCACTCCACATATCCTTCACGATCCAGCTCAAATGTCCCTCCCTTTTAACACATTTTATGATGTTCCCTGGCAGAATTAATCATTGTCTCCCCTGGATTCTTCTAGAACTTTGTATATTTCTCTGTCCTTGCTTTATTGGGATTGGTATGTATTTTCATCTATGTCTCCTTCATTAGGCTGAAGTCAAAAATGGTTTCTCATTGTCCTTAAATCTGCAGTGTCTAATAGAGTGGTGCAGAGTGAGCACTTCATAAATTCTCACTGAAGACATGCCTGACTGAAAAGAGATACTTTACTCCTACAAGGAGTAAAGGCAAATCATTTTGATCAGGAAGGAGATGGGTCCCCATCTTCATCTCGGGCTATGAAGAAAGGGTGTGCTCCAGTCCTCACTAGAAGGGACACCTGGAAGAAAGGTAGGCGAGACTCCCATGTGGGAATGTGTTGTACTTTTCCACAGGATTAGTCATGTACCAACCCACCAGCCATCTGCTCCCCCTCTTCTTCTACTATCCAGTGGGAAAAATTCTCCTCTGTTCTCTGGACTGTGAGACAGCCTGAGTTTCTGTAGCTCTCCTCCCATCCGCCAAGAAGCACACATTCATAATTAATCAAACTACGAATGTGTATTGTCTGTCTGAGGGTGACTTCTTTACAAACAGCCAGAAGCTGCCTATTGAATCCTCTGAAGCACATTTTCATCCCAGGAGTTAAGCTAACTGTGTCTCGAGCTTTGTCAGTGTTGAAACAGAAGCTCCTCTGTAAACCCCAATTTCACGCCATGAAAAGGTTTCACTTTATGCTAAGACTTTAAGAATAGTTTGGGGGAAATGTTATAGTCTTGTAAAAATAAGAAACCAGCAAAACTCCCACAAACATTCACATTAACATAGTGCTTTCTAATTTACAGAGCACTCTCCGTTGGCTGGCCTTTGCCTCTCTTTGACTTTAAACCACAGAACAACCGCATTGGTTAGGAAGATTTTGTCAAGGAAATCTCCCCCACGCCCTATCCAGCTCCATTGGCAACACTCAGAGCCTTGAAAGAACCATGCTTGTCTTGCCACCAGCATCTGTTCCCACTACTTTCTCTGTCTGGATTTCCTAAAGGAACCCTTCCCACTTTCTCCCCTTCTGTTCAGTTAACTTCTTCTTATCCTTCAGTTGTGAGCTCATAGCAAATTTTTCAGGGAAGTCCTCCCTGACTTTCCCAACTCCCAACGTTCCTTATCTCCATAGGAATGAAACATGAAGTTGTGTTTCTATTTTCCAGAGTATTGGGGATCAGTTTCTAGTTATTCATTTCTTCAGTATAATTATTCAAATATTTGTCCCCCTATTAGGCTGAATGTCATTTCTGTGTTTAGCTTACGGTTATATCTGTAGCACGTGTATAGCATATAATAACTCAATAACTACTTCAGAACGAAATCAATGACCACCATCTACCTTCCTTTTCAGTTGAGAAATTTCTAGTTCAAAGCAACATGCCACAGGTCATGTGGCTGAGAGTTTTTGGAGTCAGAGAGACTTGAAATTTCAATTTCAAATTTCAGCTTTGCAGTTTACTCACTTGGGTGATACTTGCTGAGTCTCTGGTTCTCTTTTCTTTTATGTGTTTAATTCAGATAGTAGAAACTAAAAGGATAGTTGTAAGTTCTACAAGAGATAAAGTATGTATAGAACTTGTGGACTCTTAATAAATCCATTTGACTCTTTTAAGTCTGTTAGCTGGACTACTGGTTATAGTCAATGAAATTATTTCTATATTGTTCAAAAACATCAATATCTCTTCTTACAAGAGGAAAATTTGAAGTAAAAGGAAATTCAGTGCTAAATGTAGTTGTTTCCTCTTTTTCTTTTCTCCTTTAGCTCTTAACATTATGACAGAAGAGAAGGTATTTGAAAGGGAAGCAAAACTAATATTTATTTAGTTTATTTAGCATCTTCCTAAATGCCTGCTATAAACGCTAGCTGCCTTCTCATTTATTCCTGTTAATAAGGGTTATTTGAAGGCCAGGCCCAAGATGGAGAGGCAAACGTTGTAGAGGAAATGAAATGAGAGATTTCTAATGGTGAAGCCAGAAAGTGAACACACAGTGTTTTTACTGGTGGATTTGCTAAGAGATGGAGCTAAAGAAACAGCCAAGATAGTAGTTAAAGAAGTTGTCCAAAGAGAAGGCTTATGTAATTAACAAAGAAGGAAGGAAACAAAGAAGGAAAGAAAGAAAGAAGGAAAGAAAGAAAGAAAATGAAAAGAAGGATGGATGGAAGGGAGGAAGGAAGGAAGGAAGGAAGGAAGGAAGGAAGGAAGGAAGGAAGGAAGGAAGGAAGGAAGGAAGGAAGGAAAAAAAGGAAGGAAGGAAGGAAGGAAAAAAAGTGGAAAAAAAAGAAAAGAAACACAGGAGACTAAGTATCAAATATCAAGAGATGGTCCACTCAAGTTTCTTGACACTAAATCTTGTGTTTGATCCACCTGGCCACCTAGAGTGCTCTATAATATTATTATGTCCTGTGGATAATTCATATTCTCTGTATCATATTCCTAAGCTCTTACAGACAGAGCACAGACCAAACATATTTACAGAAGTTATAGTACTGTAATAGTAAGGAAATATAAAAATACTATAAGGATCTATCTCAGGCTAAAAATGAAAGAAGAATATTGAAAAGCTCACACATGATTTAATATATATTATCGAATTCATTTAACTTCAGAACTGCTTTCATACAGCTTTATTAGAAGCAGTAATTACACGTTATTTAAAACTGTGACTAGAGAGAGCTGACTGAGAAGATCAACATGGGTAGCAAGATGTTTGTGTATGACCAGGCAGGAAGAGTGGAGTCAAAAGTACCTGGATACAAATTTTAGTTATGCTACTTGAGATCTCTGTGACATTAAGGTTAGGAAACGAATTGTGAGGCCCGTAATGCCTACATCATAGGGTAAATATAATTAAATATGATTAAAGATTGAAAATTATATGAGTAATGTCTATATACTAATACCTATAATACGAGGTGTGACAATTAAGTTCGTGAACTCACCCTAGAAAAAGTGCTACATACCTCATTGCTGAATATCACTACGGTCACCTTTGAAGGACTCCCCTTGGGAAGCTATGCACTGATGCCAGCACCTAGTCCACCCTGCAAAGCAATTTTGGAATTCTTTTTCTGGAATGGCCATCAGAGCTGTCATCATATTACACTTGATGTCTTGAATGTCATCAAAATATCTTCCTTTCAATATTTTCTTTATCTTTGGGTAAAAAAAGAAGCCATTGGGGGCCAGATCAGGTGAGCAGGGAGGGTGTTCCAATACTGCTATTTGTTTACTGGCTAAAAACTCCCTCACAGACAGTGCCGTGTGAGCTGGTGCATTGTCTTGATGCAAGAGCCATGAATTGTTGGCCAAAAGTTCAGGTCGTCTAACTTTTCTACGCAGCCTTTTCAGCACTTCCAAATAGTAAACTTGGTTAATTGTTTGTCCAGTTGGTACAAATTCATAATGAATAATCCCTCTGATATCCAAAAAAAGTTAGCAAGACCGTTGCAACAAGTTTGCGAACTTAATCGTCTGACCTCATATAATCTAAATTTCATAAATGCTGTTTTTCCCTCACAGCATTTGTTCTTTCTGACTCAGATTTTTTTGATACTTTTTTTTAAAACAAAAGAGAAAAGATACAGTATCTGTGAAATACTAAGTGGTGTGCAGGTGTCACGCTGCGAGAAACAGAAAGTAAATGTGTTTTGTTAATTGGCATAACACTCTTCTCCACCATGTACCCTAACTCCTTCCTCCTCCTCTACTTTGACCTCAGCTACTTTAAGGGGAAATATAACTAAGGGTGAGGTGAAGGTCTCCCTTACTCTAAAGTGGACCAAAAATCATACATACACATCTGAACATGCTGGTGATCTTCAAGGAAGAAAAGGATTCAAGCTTTTTATGTTCTGGATATATAGACACCCAACTTAATATCTTTTTCTTGACTTACTGCACTTGCTAAAACCTCTATGACAATACTGATTAAAAGTAATAAGACTCAGTATTCTTGTCTTTTTTTTGAATTTCAGGGAAAAGTGTTCAGTTTTTCATCATTAAGTATGGTGTGAACTACATAATTTTTATAGAGGCTCTTTATTAGATTAAGAAATTTGCCTTCTATTTCTAGGTTGATGAGACTTTTTCAGAAATAGATGTTGGATTTTGATAACTTTTTTCTGCATCTATTGAAATGATCATATATTTTTTAGCTTGCTAATATGGTTAATTAAATTGATAAAGGTCAAACTTTAAAATATGAAACCAATCTTGCGTTACTGGGGTAAAACCCTTTTGATCATGATGTATTATCCTTTTTATATATTATTTGATTCAAGTTGGCAAAATTGTATTAAGAATTTTTGGACTTATATTCATGAGGGATATAAATCTGTAGTTTCTTTCTCGTCTAGTTTCTTTGTGTGGTTTTGGTATCAGAGAAGGCTAGCCTCAGAGAATGATTTGGGATGTGTTCTTTCTTCAAATTTCTTGAAGATTTTTGAAGAATTGCATTTTTTCATCGTTAAGTTTATTATTTAGAAGTATACTATTTAGTTTCAAATATTTGGGGACTTTTCATGTATCTTTCTAGTATCGATTTCTAATGTGATCTCACTGTGATAAAAGAATGTACTTTTTATTATTGAATTCTTTTCTTTCTTTCTTTCTTTCACTGCTTTTTTTCCCCCAAAAATGTAGTCTATCTCGGTAAATTTTCTTTGTGCACATTAAAAGAAATTTATTGCACTGTTGTTGGGTAGAGCGTTCTAAAAATGCTAATTAAGTTGGTTGATAGTATTGTTCTAATCTTTTATATCTTACTGATTTTCTATCAATTAATGAGGAAATAATTTTGAAATCACTACTCTAGTAGTGAATTGATTTACATCTTCTTGAAGTTCTACTAGTTTTGGCTTCATGTATTTAGAATTTCTGTTGTTTGGGTCATAAACATTTAGGATTATTATTTCCTCTTGATAAACTGTTCCCTTGATCATTATGAAATTGCCTTCTTTATCCAACATAGGATTCTTTGCTCTGAAATCTATTCTGTTTGATAACAATTAAGCTACCCTTCTTCCTTTTATTAGTGTTAACGTACTATGCTGTCTCCCATCTTTTTATTTTATCATGGTTTTGCATTTATACATAAAGTTGTTTTATTGTAAGACGTATGTAATTGAGTCTTGCATTTAATATAAATGTTTCTTCACTGTCTTCTCCTTTGCATTGTTTCCAGTGACACACTGCTGTCCTCCTTTTCCTTGTTACTTTGTATGTAATGCCTCTTTGTTTTTATTTGGCTGCTTTAAGATTTCCTTTTTATCACTGATTTTAAGCAATTTGATGACGATAGGCTATGTTGTCATTTTATCAGGTATGTTGGTATTCATCGAACTTCTTAGATATGTGAAGTTACTGTTTTCAGCCGGTTTGGAATATATTCACCTATTATTTCTTCAAAAATGTTTCTGTCTCCCCTTCTCTCTCCTTTTATTGAAGGATTACAATTTTTCGTATATTGTGCCTCTTAAAGTTGTCTCACAGCTCATTGATCATCTCTTAATATTTTACAGTTTTTATTTCTATAATATTTAACTTTATGTAGTTTCTATTGCTATGCCTTCAAGTTCACTAATCTCTTCTGCAATGTCTAATATACCATTAATCCCATTATATGTATTTTTCATTAAAGACATTGCAATTTTAATCTGTAGAAGTTCAAATTCAGTATTTTCAAAATATGTTTTAAATCTCTATATTATATTTTAACTATCTCTCCTGGCTTCTTGAGCATAGGAAGCGCAGTTATACCCTCTGTTTTAATGTCCCTATCTACCAGTTTTATTCTGTATTCATTCTGTATTCATTTTCATTGATTGACTTTTCTCCTCAGTATTTATTGTATTTTCCTGCTGTCTTTGCAAACTTAATTTTTTGTTGGATGCCACACATTGCTAATTTTATTTTTTTGAGCATTAGATATTTTTGCCTTTCTATAAATATCCTGGAGCTTTGTACTGAGATGTGATTAGGTTATGTGAAAACAATTTGTTTCTTGGAGTCTTCCTTTGAAGACTTGTTTAGCTGACATAGAACAGTCCTTGATACAGGTTAATTTTCTCCACTACTGAGGCATTACCATTTTGAGTACGTCACCCAATTCACAGAGTATTATAAGGTTTTCCTCTCTGACTGGTGGAAACCCAGGCACTATTAATACCTCTATGTGAGCTCTGGGGATTGTTCCCCCTGATTCTTTCATTGATTTTCTCTCTCAGCCTTGGGTACTTCTTTTACATGCATGTGCTAATCAGTATTCAGCTGAGTATTCAAAGGAGACTCTTTACGGATCTCTGATGTTTTTTGACAGGCTCTCTCCTCTCTGGTCCTCTGCTTTATGAACTCTTTCTACCTGGCCTTTCCTGGACTTCCTGCTTTATCTCCTCAACTCCGGAAGACACCAATGTTCTGCCTGGGCTCTCCTTTATTGCATTACAGCCTGGAAGTTCTCTCCAGGCAATAACCTGAGATGATCAATCATAGGATTCATTACATTTTCCTCCCATCTTTCAGTTATCATTCTCCTTCATTACAGTATGCCCAATGTATTGAGAACTGTAGTTTCACATATTTTGACCAATTTTCTACTTTTTTTTTCTGGAGCTAGGATAAATTATGTCCCTTTCATTCCATTTGGCAAGAAGTGGCCATCATAAACTAGATCTAGTTTTTAGTTCCAGGTTTATTGTTTACTTATTTTGAAGAGTCAGTAAACACACTGCATGCTTTATTGGTCCAAACGAAGGTTAAATATCTACAATACTTAAAAAAAATTTTTTTTTTTCAAATCAGATATAACATTAGTGTGAGTGGCTGGAACCAATTGGCAGGCAAATAATAATACCGGACTCTGTAATGAGTCAATATATTTTATTCTTCCTTCCCTTCTTTAGAAAGTTCAACCATCTAGGAAAAATCATTTGAAAACTGAAAAAATTGCAAATGGTTTGAAAACTGAAAAAATTGCAAACTATGCAGATGGTTTAATTTGAAATTAAATTTTAAATCTACAGTTATTTTGGTATTTTGTCTTTATCTTCCTAGAGGAAAATCAGAGTAGCCTACATTGACATGCAAGGACAGTAGCAAACAAACTCTTTTTGCTGATGGAATCAGGAGTTATATTTCCTGTAAGCACTTCTCTTCGAGTATTTTACATTTTCAAATGTAAAAAGTAATTATAAAAAGCAACCCAAAAGGTTTTGAAATTTTACAAAATAATAGATTATGGTACTGTACTGCTTAAATCATCCTAATTCTACCTGCTGAAATTTGAATTCAAATTTCATATGAATCATGTAATATAGCCCTATTATTTATCTTAAAGTTTGAAATCTGCGTGACCTATAAGGTCTTCCATGATCCAGCTGCCACCTATCCAACCTCATATCTTATCTTTCTTCCCTTGGTGCGTGAGCTTTCTGTTTCTTGTACTTATAAAGTTATCTCACACAGTAGAGCCTTCACAATTTCTTTTCGTGATTATTATATGGCCAATTGCTTCCCAACAGTCAAGTTCAACACAAATATTCTGAATGAATTCACAAATGAATTCTGCTGTCACCGTGAACGTGATTTGAAGAGGACTTTGATCTCCACAGGAGACTGTGACTCCGGCTAACACCTTCATTTCAGCCTGATGAGACCTTGAGCAGATGGCCTAGTTAATTCACACCCAGACTCCTGACCTACAGAAACTGTGAGTTGATAAACTGCTGCTTTAAATCAATAATTTCTGGTAACTTGTTATGCAGAAGTAGAACATGAAAACACCCAAGGCGACTTTCTATCACACTACAGTATTTTATTTTCTTCATAACTTAAAACTCTTTGAAATTATTCTGTATATCACTTGCTTATTTCAGTGTTTACCCCTAGATTATATGTTTTTCTAGAAAAGCAATTTTGGTTGTCAGGCTGCCAGGTTGATTCTGGCTATTCTGTTGATTTAGAGGCAGAGTGGAAAGAATGATAAATCTCTTTCTATTAAAAAAAAAAAAAAGGAGGAACTAATATATACTATGTAATATTGAGATTTTATCACTGGGACAAAATAATCTTTCTTTGGTATTCTTCAATTTTCAAAATAATTAAATATGAGGGAAAGACTGAAAATTCTTCGAAATAAGAGAAGCACCCAGCCAACATTTCACAGAAGTCACAGGCGTGCAATTCTGTTATTTTTCAAATAATACAATTGTTTGTGGAAGCCATGCAACATTTCAGCACAGAATTTTATTTTGCATTAATAAATATATTTTTTTCATCCTCTATAGTTATTGTGACCACATGTGGCGATGGTGCCAAAACATTCCTCTCTTGTGTGTTTCATGACCAAAGTGATCCTCATACTCAGGGCTTCCAGCAGATCTGTGTTTTGTGAATTCTTGCTGCTATCCTGAAAAAGTAGTCAGCAACTGTCTGTGCCAAAGAGGAAGGAGGGAGAGTTCCATTGTCGTATTTTGTCCATCCAC
This sequence comes from Rhinolophus ferrumequinum, assembly GCF_004115265.2. Classification (NCBI taxonomy): domain Eukaryota; kingdom Metazoa; phylum Chordata; class Mammalia; order Chiroptera; family Rhinolophidae; genus Rhinolophus; species Rhinolophus ferrumequinum. The sequence continues at coordinate 59,754,631 of NC_046297.1, forward strand.
GGCAGGAACTGAACACCGGGGCACTCTACTGAACTAACTAGCAAGCAAGCAAAAATACCGTTCCTTGTTTTTAAATCATCATACTTTCAGGTAATATATTTCCTTGGGTAAAGTTCCTCAGGTCTAGAATTTTGTGGTCCATTATATTCATGTTCAAAATCTTAGAACACAACAAAGAAAGGTGGCATTTGTTACTATTTTTAATTCAAATGTATTGCAACATCCAAGCTGTACTCTTCCTGAATATCTAATGCGTGTGGCTGTTATCATCTGTAGATTTGTATCATACGCAATGTCACCTTCAAATCCTAGGTCTTCAAAATGTTGTAAGATTATACTGGATAAACTTTCTGTCTTCAGCTGGTCAACGTGCTTGGTCAATGTCTTAAATCCCAAACGCTCCATTTAAAGCAGTTTCAATAACATCATCTGAATCCATTCCAAGATTTCAAACATGGCAAACAGCTTCAGATATGTGTATAGAAGTATTAGTTAGTATCTTTTTACTATGAGTTAACAGATTCTAGAAATCACCCCCTTCAGAATAAATATATCTCCCATTGATACTCATTGGCACTTAAAATTTTACCATTATTATTATTATTTTTTAATTTCTTGTGCTCAAGATATACTTCTGACAAAATGATGGAGGTAATATACCAAGTCTCTCATATATTTGCATTTTGTCCCCTGAAACAGAAATCCAGTTTAACCTGGTGGTAGAAAAGCATATTGGGAAGAGAACAGCCAGTGAGTCCAAGTTTAAATCTTATCTCCATCTCTTATTACAACAGTCATGGAAACTTCTGGGCCAGAATATCTTCAAATGTTAAAACCAAAACAGTAACACTTACCATCCTAGACTATCATAAATATATCAGATAATGTAAGACAAAGACTAAACAAAACATGATTATTAGTAGCTACTATTGTTACTATTTTAGGTAAACTGCTAAGGCATTTATTGAGTGTCTTTTATATGCAGTTCACTATAGATACATGGAGATGTAATGGGTTTGTTTTTTATGTCTTTCAGGATGAAATCAAGAATCAAATAAAGAAACTATAGGGAGAGACAAATTCATTTCATCCTAAAGAAAATAAAAGATAAATTATTAATCATTTCAGTATTGTTCATGCTATTATTTATTGATTGACCAATTCCTATAGGCAAGAGATTCTGCTAATTGCTTTCATGTATTATTTCATAAAATCTCCACAATCTAATATTTATTACCATTTTATGGAGAAACATACTGACCAAGTTCACAAAGAGCTGTGGAACTGTGTATGATTTGATCTCAGGTACGTTGAATTACAGATAAGATAACAATGAAATCTGTAGGACAGCTGACTGGGCAGGACAAGGTAACTCAATTAGACTTTGCATAACCTCTCAAATTACTAAAGATTTATTAAGCTACATAGAGTCTGGATTAGATGTCATGGAGGTCTTACCTGATACCATGGCATTTATTCCACGTGTACATTTGGAGAACTTTGGGGGTGTCATATTAATTACATTGTAGCAAAATTTGGGAGTGTTGTATGATATTGTGATTTATCAGAAATATGTATTTGGTCTTTGTCCCCTTTTCTAGTACAGAACCCCTAAACCTTTGGAATGTCCTGAGTGATGAGAGCATTAAAGGTGTCTTTTGTTATGTCAATGACTCTTGGAGAGCACCTAAGGATGATGGCTGGTTCTCAGTGAAGCCAACCATGTGATCAAATGGTTGGCACTTCCTGTGGCAAAGCTTTGACCCTCTGGGAGGTAAGAGGGGCTGGAGATTGAATCAGTTCCAATGGCCAATGATGTAATCAATTATGTCTGTGTAATGAAGTCTCCAGAAAAAACCAAAATGACCAGTGAGGAGAGCTTCTGGGAGGGTGAACACGTGGAGATGGGGAGACAGCATGGAAGCCCCTCCCCCTTTCCCCCAAACCTTACCCTGTGCATTTCTTCCGTGTGGCTGTTCCTGAGTTACATCCTTTTATGATCAACTGGTAATCGGGTAAGCAAAATGTTTCTCTGAGATTTGTGAACCACTCGAGCAAATTAGTTGGACCCAAGGAGGGTATAGTGGGAACCTGTAATTTATAGCCAGGTGATCAGAAGTACAGGTAACAACTTGGGCTTGTGACTGGCATCTGAAGTGTGTGTGTGTGTGTGTGTGTGTGTGTGTATGTGTGTGTGTGTGTAGGAGAGGGTCAGTCTTGTATGATCGAACCTTAACCTGTGGAATCTAATGCTACCTCTGGATAGATGGTGTCAAAATTGAGTTGAATTCTCAGGTGTGAAAGAATTGCCTGTTGGAGGTGGTCGCCACATTGGAATTGGGTCTTAGAACACCGAGAGAATTTGCAAAAATAATTGAAGACAAGAAGGGCATAGTCATGGATCAGAAAATTACCACGAACAACAAAAATAACTATGAATACATATTGAATAACATTTAAAGGCATCCCATGAGATTAGTTAACATGACTTAGAAAGTTATGAGTGACATTGTAAGAATTATACTCACAACAACCTCTAACAGAATAGTTAAGTTAAGGCAATCAATAGTATATAGAAAATAATTTTTAAGACATGTCATGTGGCATGAGATTTGGAGTTACAACACGTGCCTTAGAAGACTTATTTTGCTATGTTTGCTAGCTATGCTGTGCTATACTATTTTGTTCGCCTGTGTGACCTTACACAATCCATCTCACCTACCATGACGAAGTTTTCTCTCCTGTAAAATGGAAATATTGTCCTGACTAACTCATGTAATTACTGACAGGGGGAAAAAAGAAAATAAGATAGTCTATATGAAGGTGCTTTATAAATAACCCAGCGACCTGCCAATTTATGGGGTATTGGAGATCTTGATGAAGGTGGTAGTGAGGCTGCTGCTTCTACTGAAGGTAGTGACACTGGCTAAGCAATTCAAACCAACACCACCCGATAAAATTAAATTTATTTACCTGTTTATCTATCTATCTACCTGTCTACATCTATCTATCACCATCTATCTATCTATCTATCTATCTATCTATCTATCTATCTATCTATCTATCTATCGATCTATCTATCGATCTATCTATCGATCTATCTATCGATCTATCTATCGATCTATCATCTATCTATCTACTTATCTATCTATCTATCTATCTATCTATCTATCTATCTACCTATATCCTTCCATCCATCCATCTATCTATCATCTCTCTATCAATCATCTTGGGGTCCAGAAAGGCCTATATGAATGCTAAAAATTGGGTATGATTCTATCTAGCAAGTGTTTAGTAAATCCTTCGTCAAATTTTATCCACAGAGGGCAAGATACCACCACCCTTGGAGGTTCTTTTCATATCTTATTCCAAATTTGATCTGCACAGTTCTGGCTACAAAGAATAAACTTGAGAGAGATGGCCTGGGCACTTTTCTTGGAGGATCGTATGAGTTTTTGCACCCCTGAGTAGATTGGGCCGTTGCCTGGGGTATGAATAGAAGTACACCTCCATGAACTCATGTCCTGCAGAGAGCCTTATGGTCTGCTGAAATGGTAGTACTGAGATTATATTAATAGAACTTCAAGTTTTAGGTCAAGGTACTAATTCTAATAAAGACAGATCTGCTTGATTGTTCTTCTGGTCACTAACACAGAGATTTTATTTTTTTTTTTAGTTCCTTTTCTAAAAACAATTTTTAGGGGGAAATGGAAAGTCCAGTGGAGAGGAGAGAATTAGAAGAAGAAACGAGTTGGCATTTTCAGAATGTAGGTGTAGGTTGCAAAACAGGAATTTAGTGGAAAGAAGATACTGGAATCAGACAGTTATTGATGCAATTCAAGTATTCTAGGGTTTAAATCCCTGAATTCTAGCATTGCTTTAGGCTAGACAGTAATCTATTAAAATGAAATTTTCTATATCTTTAAAATAAGTAATAATAATGTATATTTTTGTATTTATAGAGATCAAAAGTAATAGTCTATGAAAATTGCCTTCTGCAAAATGTTGTTTACCCTACCTTGCCTAAGATAATTTATTTTCTTCTCAACTCTGCCAAAGACTTAGAAATTAGTTTCATGTATCTTACATTCTTTTAACACACAATTAATTTTAATTAGGCTATTAATTTTACATTTATTACAAATATATTTTATCCTGTTTTCCTATGTTAACATTATCTTACTTTTATTGTTATCATTTAATTGCTAAGCATTTATTTGTTCTATTACTAGGTATTGTTGCTGTTGTTTGTGAGTGTAGGATGTGAGAACAGGACATAAAACAGTAGATGTCTGAGAAATATGTGTTTTAATGTGATGATCAGATATTGACAATGAGTGAACAAACTTCTTAAGGCTCACATTTAATAATGAAAAATGAGTCTAAATATGTGGTTCTTCCAAATGTGGTTTTTTGTTTGTTTGTTTGTTTGCATAAGCTGTGAAAACTTACAAAGTCATGAGATTTTAACCTTTAATTTGAAAGACACTTGAAGCATTTTGTATAACTCCTCCATTTATAGGTGAAGAAAAACCAAGGCCCCATATCTGTAGACATCATCTATTGTCCAAGTTCCAAGAGAGAATATGTAGTATGATGTACGCTTGCGTATAAATAACCATAGGTAGTAATCTGGAAGACAATATGCAACATGCTAGTTGAGCACAGGGTTAAAACCTGGAATGCTCATCCCCACTCCTCCCTTGCGTTCTTTGAATAAATATATAAACAAAAAAAAACTGTTCTTATATTTATGATTTCATGTTTACTGCTCAATTGTTTTTAGAGAAGTTGTCCCTGAACCTCCTGTCTATGTCTAATCTCCACAAGGCTTTATAGAGTGGAAAGCACATAGAACTTCTTTAGTTTCAGATTTCACTTTGTCTGTCTGTTTGTTTGTTTACTGTGAAAAGATCACCTTGCATGAGATCAACTCTCTCCGCAAGTATTTATGTGCACACTATACTATTGTTTACTGTAAATAGTGTTGCACCACGGCAGATCTCTAGAGCTTATTCATTTTGCTTGACTGAAACATGATGCCAACTGATTGTAATTTCACCTTTGCATATATTAGCCTCTCATTAATGTTTGTACCCCCACTAGGCCATGTGTTCCAACAGAGCAAGAGTGCTGCCAGATGTTTCTCACCATTGAATTCCCAGGGCTGAACACAAATATTGGCTCACTGTACATGCTCAATTAATATTTAGTGAATTAATAATACCTAACAAGCAACATGCAATCAAATGCCGTTTTGAAATATTCTAAGAATTCTCAAGTTTCCAGAGCAATTTCTCTGACTACATTTGTCATCCTGGTGGTCTTTAGAATTATGTCAGTCTCCAGTTAATTTCTAATCATAAAAATTTCTGGAAGAATACTGAGAGACCTATTCTGTCTGTGTCACAGAACAACTCTGTCTCTCTCTCTCTCTCTCTCTCTCTCTCTCTCTCTCTCTCTCTCTCTCCACACAGAGAGAATTCTCAAGTTGAGAGAGAGAGAGAGACAGAGAAAGAGAGAGAGAGAGAGGGAGAGGGAGAAAGAAAACAAGAAGGAAGAGAGGGAGAGAAAAGGAGGAAGAAGAGGAGAGAAAGAAAGTACTAAGAAGCAGAGATTAACTTCTAAAGAAGGGGTCCGATTTAATAAAAGAAAATATAATTTGTGGTGAAATCCTAATATTAAAGACATTAAAACATAAAATATGGGGAATTTGAAGATAATTGTCATTTGAGCCTCACACATGAATCTATGTCATATAGGACAAAGGATGTGATCATACTGTTTTTCCAAATATAAAATAACAGTAATAACTATTATTTTTAAAAGTTTACTCAGTGATACATATCCATTCTCGGACTCAAATCTCTATTCTTATTAACCCTATTTCAAAACAATAAAGCGAGGTTAATAATAACTCATGTATTGTTTACTATATAGTCAGGTACTCTTGCTAAAGTATACACATGTATTCACTTATTTAATCTTCACAAAAATCTCATCATGTAGGTATAATACTTTTCCTTATCCTAAAGTAGGGACTGGGTCTTAGAGAGGTAAATTGAGCTTAATGTCACAAAGTTATTTGCCTACTGATCCTAAATTTCTCCTCTGCCTCCTCCTTCCCACCTACGGAGAAATGCAGCATAGCAACAAAGGAACCATCCTTGAATGCAGAAATACAAGCCACATTTTGAGGATCGCAGAGCCCTGCACAATCCTGGAGTTTGGGATAACTTTGTGGAGTGGAAAAATTTATGCACATTTGGCCAACCACCTAATTTGGGCTGTTACATGTGAGGACAGAAATTTTGATCTTATTTAAGTCACACTAATTAGAGGTGAATTTATTATAAGACATTACCTGTGCTCTAAAACAAACAAAGAAACAAAGACCGCCCCCCCAAAAAACATGGCTTCTCCCTAGTATTTTGGGAGTGGCTAAAAAGTCTTGAACTAGATAGAACTGAAGTTTCAAATAAAAGAAAATCCTCATAAGCAAAAACGTGGTCTTGTCACAACAACAAAATCCTGGCTTATCATTTCTTCAAGGAAGAGATATATTCTCTACTGAATGTAGCATGTCTGAGAACCTCAACATTACAGTCTCATATATCTAATTTTGTCATGACACAAACAGATCCCTCTGTTGAGATAGATTAAAATGGGCCAAGATTATGAGACTGATGTATTTTTTAAAACTATCAATGTTTGAATTTACAACGAGAAGTCGTTGTCCCACAATCAGAGATACTCAAGTTCATGTAACCCATATAGTTTCTTCATGTAGTCAAGGTACACAGGATGCCAAATCGTAATCAGAAGCTACTTTACAGTTTTATGAGAACTGGATCTACTCAAAATCTATATAATCAGCCCCTTGAGTCCCTATAGGCAGATGTACACGGGAAGCCAAATTTTAATCAGAGGTTGCTTCATGAGCGTGGAATCAGATGTAAGGAGTCTGATGATTCAGATGTCACACAGTGCAGCTCACAACTGTGATGCTTTTGGTAATGGGAGCCAATGTGCTATTGTACGGCTTTAGCTAAGACCACTGTCTCAGTGCAGTGGTAAGCCACCTGCACTTCCAGATTTGGCGTGGCCTTCTTCTTAAGATTCTTTTTAAAAATGTATCTTTCAGTTCTGGTCGACACACAATCTTATATTAGTTTCAGGTGTACGACATAGTGATTAGACATTTATGTAACTTACAACGTGATCCCCCCATAAGTCTGGTACCCATCTGGCACCATGCACAGTTATTATAATATTATTGACTTAAGCATGAGAGTCAGAAAAAGTCAGAACAAGAGCTAAGGATTCCCCTTGACTGCTACACTGTTTCCACATCACGTTTTTTGTCTCCATTTCCTGTGATTCGTCTTCTGATCCACTAATTCTAGTATTTCTTTTTAGCTGTTACTACATTACTTTGAACTAACTAGTCTTACTTTTGCTCCAAATGAGTAGATTTACCACTTTGTTCTCAAAGGGCAATCTTATTTCAATCATTTCTGCATTTTGAGGACCCCTAATTGGAGCTTCCAGGTACTAATTATAAAAGAAACTTTGGAGAAGTTAATTTTGAAAAGAGAAACATTAAAGTCAAGTAGTATAGACTACCAGAACTTTATCACTCCTTTTTCACCCTATTTTGAGATTTAGCTTTTTAACTTCTGCATGGCATTTGACCATGCATTGCTTTCTAATTCGGTAATTTTTATACCTTTAGAGTTCACACTTCAGTATGCAAGTTGCTTAGGGGAGTAGCTAGTTGGGATTCATCATTGCAGTCACTTCAATACTCAGGACAATGTCTCACAAAGACAAGTTCAATTAACATTGAATAATTGATTTCATACAAAAGTTAATGGGAACAATTGAGATGAAAAGTGTGCTAAGTTCTATCTGTCCATACCTGATAACGAGGGCAGGTGGCTGCTAACAGGACACTATTTCTTAATCAATACCCAACACCTTAGATAAAACACTAAATGCCTCAGAGGACAATAAAAAAAATCATGCTGGCGTGTTTCAAATTTCTGGAAAAGTTGGGGCAATGGTACTGGTGGTGGTAACGGGTGCAGTTCTCTTCACCTGGCAGCACAACAAATGAAATATACACTTCGACTCAACTATTAGAAATGCTCAGTGAGCAGTACAAAACACCCTAAGTCTGGGTCACATCCAAGCAATAAAATCAGAATTTCTGGAAGTAGAGCTCAAGAATCATTTTTTGTTTTAAATTTACCTAATATACAGCCAATTTTGAGAAACATTTAAAAATCCATTCAATCACTCTAAGGGTGTGTTTTTTTGATGCTAAGAAAAGTCATCAAGATATTTCTGTAAATAGATGGAGTCTCTTCACCAGAGAAATGCCCTCTTCCCCTGACTTCCTGACTTTAATAAAAAGCATTTTCCCACCATATTAGGTTGATTTATTGTCTCATTTCTATTTCCTATGGTAGATTCTAAACTCCATGAGGACAGTATTGGGATATTTGTTTTACTCATTATTGCTTCCTAGGGAAAAAAAATATCCCTAGTGCGTGAGGTATATTAATAACCCTATAAACATTTGTTAAATGAGTCAACAATGTACTTAGAATTTAAGAAAATTGGTAACAAGAAAGAATATTTCATCCAGTTAAAAACTGATGTGGAAAGAAAAAAATGTAACACATTTTTATATTAATAGATAACATTTTTATTAAATAATATACCTCCATGGGAGTTTAGAAATATAAATTTACATTATGAACAACTTTGATTTCTCATGAAATTATCACACTAGATCACTAAATTTAATTGTAGGCAAAAAATCTAAGAGGAAATAAACTACCTTTAATAAACTGCCTCTAGTCTTTCAAACACTGACTGTCAGAGTGGCTGGAGTAGAATTCATACAGTGGGGAATCTTATCAAATATATTTTTCCAACAGGAACGAGGCAAACAGATTTGGGAACTTCAGCAGGAAGCCTCTAGCAAACATTTGCTGCCATATGAGAACTGGGAAAAAAGACATTGGGCAAATCCTTGTGGGATGTTTATGTGGGTATCCTTAAAAGGGAGGAAGGGAAAGGACTTTTTCCACAGCTGAATTCCAGATGTATCTAAAGGAACACATTTTACTCTCACTGATGTCAACCATCTCCTGAATACTTTCACTAATTATTACAGATTGGGCATTGTAAACCCATGTCATTTCAGGCAACAACTCTCAATGTTCTTGGTGTACAGTGCCAGTCTGATCTCTGTCTCATAGCTTAATGATAACAATAATAAAAAATAAGAGCTGCCATGTAATGAGTGCCTGCTGTTTGGCATGACTTTGCGTATACAGGATCGATTGTAATCATCACAGCAAATCTAGCAATAGTGATTACCATCTACATTTTACAGATAAAGACACCAAGGACCAGAAAGTAGTAGGGAGGTTGTTTGTGTTCGCAAAGTTAGTAAACAATTCCATAGAGACCTAAACTCAGTGTTTTCTTGTGGCAGTGTTTTCTGCAAAACCTAAGAAAGAAACCCTTAAAGAATGAAGGTCAAGATTAAATGTGAGCATGTTAATTTCAGTTCTACTTTTTAACCCCTTGGTCTACGTAGGGTCCAGGCAACAACTCTACTCAGGTCAATCTTTGGACCAGTGAATCATCCAATTAATTAACCGACAAATAAATGATGGTCAGTTTGATCTTTGTAGGGTCAAAATATATGGTTTATTAACAACACAGTCATCATTTCATTGGCCTTAGCATTGTAGTTGACATACAATTATTAAATAAATCGGAACTATAATATAATGGTTTTTCTGTCTTCTACACCTTATTTGGTCTGTATTCTTTCAGAAATTTGATGGTTAAAAAATACATTAATCTTGTCCATCCAGAAACATGTTTCTAACCTACTGTCGAAGAAAGGTTGCCGACATAAGAGGCAGGGAGATGGCCAATTCAAGCCTTCTTCCAGATGTTAGGGCTTTGAAACAGCCAGTGCTATTGCCAGCTGGAATGTAATTGGATTTGGGAAAGTCTAATTTCCACCATGAAACTTGAATAAGTCATTACGTTAGCCTTCAAGACAGGATCCCTGATAGAGATCTAATCCTAGAACTCTAAAGAAAAGAAAAAAAAAGTGCTTCTCCTGAAAGAATGGAGTACACTGGAGGTCTGATCTCTCGTAGAAAGCGATTCTAAAGGATAAATTGGTGAGACACAGAAAATGCTTACTTATATGTTGAGTCTCTAACCACGATGGACAATTGTCATTTTCACAATTCAATGTCCACAGTATAAGTCTCAGCTTGGCTTCTTGCCCTTTCCTCCCATTGCTTTCCCAAACCTGAACAGTTCAGCCTACTTTACAGGCTTGACCTGGCCCTAGTCCTTAGGGATTTTCCTAACTCAAGATAGAATGTATGTAACTAGCGCTCTGGGGCTCAGCCTCCAGCTCTGATTATTACCCAGTTCTACCCTATTGCTGAGACCTGGTCCACATTTGTACCTCATATTTGGTAACCAGATCTCTGTTCTGCCCCGTCAATTTGCTTTTTATTTGGGGTCCTATGCCTCTAAAATTGGGATCTGGATTTATTCTTTTCAAGCCAGTTGCCAGCAACTAAAATTCTGGCCCTGGCTCCTAGCCTACTATATGCCTGAGACATTTTTACCCAATTGCAGATTTTCCCTGATATCTACTAGGGACCTATATTCTTGCCCATCTCCTGCTCTGAATCCTATACCCTCAGTATGCCTTTATATCCATTTCCTCCATCTCCTATTTCATAATAAATGTCTCCCGAATACAATTTTGTCCTTAACTCTTTGCATTTGGCGTAATGTTTCTGGACCAGACTTACTCCTGGTATTTGCGGCTGTTTTATTTCCTGCTCCCACCTCTCCCAGAACCTTTCTGTTTGCCCCACCCCAATGCATCACTAAATTTTGGGCAGACATATGACACACAGGATCCCACAAATCCCAACTGCCGAATATGCAGACAAATATCTCATTCTGGTCTGTGTGTGGAATTGCATAATTCCACATGCCATATAGCACTGCTGGCATATATTCTTGCAGGAACAATTCCTCTTCCTGGACATAATCACAACCAGAAGCATTAAATTTTGCAACACCCTGGGAAACCACTTGAGTTATTCCGTGAGAGTGAGAAAGATATCACGTGTCAGTCCCGGAATCAACTTTTGTTAGAACAAGAAAACTGTGTTTGTGCTCTCTTGATAACAGCAACTTTTCCTGCATATATATATATATAAAAATACTTATGATTGCATTACTTTATATAGTTAGGTGTTTAGTGCCTAAATTTTCCAATTCAAATTGTGAGGCTAGCAGAGTAATGAAAATGTTTACTTCTTCAGAAGTGTTTAAAATTAGGATAAGTTCTCAATTTGGAAGATTTATTAGGTTGGTGCAAAAATATTTGCGTTTTTTTGCAATTATTTTTAACCTTTTAAACCACAATTACTTTTGCTCCCTGATATCTACTAGGGACCTGATAGTAGATATCAAAAGCAAAATTCAACCTAAATTTCTGGCTCCATATCAAGTCCTGCATCTCTAGGTTGCATTTTGGACAAGTTCATTTTGGCTGCTGAAGGCCTATTTTACATATAGCACTTATCATTAAAATTACGAGAATTATAAATAAGTAAATATATGTATATAAAAAGACATATGTGTATGTAGTCACATGACATTTTACAAAGTGCATCTGCATATAATATTTCTTTAAAATACTCAAAATACAGTGCAGATTAAATATTATTGCCATTTTATAGCTATAGAAGCAGAAATCTGAAGTGACTTGGCTAAAACCTCTAGGAAAACCAGGATCTGAATTTAGGTCCTTTGGTTCCAAATCTTGCACTATTTAACTAGAGCCCGTTTACCTAGTTCACTACCTTGGTCATCACCCCTCCTTTTGTTGGTCACCAGTATGGAGTACGTTACACTTTCAAATATATGTTATAAAAGGAAGACACAGGCCCAAAATTTCAACAAAGCATCCAGTCTGGTAAACTACAATATTTTATAATTTACCTATCCTTGAGGAAAATTATTGGCTTCCGAGAAACTCTATAATGGAAAATTCTATTTCCCCTTACCTAAAGGAAAGTAGCAGAAACATCAAACAACTGTCTTTGAAAAGGAAGCGTTGATATTTCATTCCTTTACTCGTTTACTCATTGAAACAACACATTTTGATTGGGTATCTATTAATTGTCCGGCACTGTGACAAAAATTGAGAGTACGAAGATAAAAAAGAGCGTGTCTACTTCGAAGTGTCTCATAGTTTAGTGGTGAAGACTATACATGCTTTCAATAGAGGTACCCACCAAAGGTGCCTTAGAAAGGGAGAACCCTGCTCTGTTTCTGGAAGCGTAAAAAGCTTCATTAAGTCAAAAATCACTTTAAAAAAGGCAAAGGAGGAAAATACACATCTGCTGAGTGAGGAATTCAGATTGAAGGAAGTCTATATATTAAGGCTTAAAATAATGAAATTATAAAGAGTATTCTGGAACTGGTGTGTCATGGAGAAAGAAAGGTTGTGCGTGCATCTACAAGTTAACTTAGGATCATGTTAAAAAGAATCACAGATATCACCCTGAGATTTTTCCACTTATTCTGCAGGAAGTGGGTAGCACTTCAAGGTTTATAAATGGGAACATGGATGGAAATCCTGAAATCTCCTGGCCAACTCCTTGAATTTGATTTCTCTCAAAAGCAAAGCCTAAGACAGGGACTTGGGGACCAGTAGTTTATTTGGGATACGATTTCACAGATCAAGGTAAGGAAATAGAAAAGGGAGATGGGGGAGGGGAAGGAAAGTAATTAGTGGGTGCCAGAATGAGGGGGTTATATATAACGTACTCCATACTGTGACATCTAAGGCTTAATTCAGCTTGGGATTCACTGAGTGAGCTAGAATATCCCATAGTGTTGCCCTACCAGTGTGAGGAATTTGGGCCATTTATCTACACACTTTACTCTTCACCCCTTAAGGGTAAATCTTAGGGCAATAACTCCCCAGAACTTCTGGCCTGACTTATAGTAAGAGGACGCTCATGAGAGAAAGCCTTTAGTTGGAGAGAGAGAGGAAATATTAGCGTGTAGGGAAGCCATGTGTAGATGACCTCTTAGGTGGATAGTTTGATAGGTAGGACTAAAAAAAGGGTTCTCCCCCCCCTGCCCCCATGAAGTTTGAAACTAGCCTATTCTGTGTGGGAGGCATCAGTGGAGACCCCTTGAGATGGCTGTGCATTTTAAGTCAATGGGGTTTTCTTCCCTGTCGTCTCCTTCAGGGAGTTCTGCCTCCATGGTAAATCTGAAACATGCCCAAACAGTATCCCACTGCCTGTTGAGAGGGTTGGCTTTTAAAAGCTGGGGTATCCTAATTGCAGTCAACAGGCTGCTTTTGAATGCCTATGGGGCTTGGAAAAGCAAATTCTGTGGTTGTTATTTGTCTTCCCTGGGATATACAGTGTCAAGAAACAAAGCCCACCTTCCAGGGCTTCAATCTCTTTTGTTGCTTCAGATTGCAAATGACATCTTTGTGTGGGATGCATTAAGATCTTTTGTGTCCCAGTATCAGCCCAAGGCCTGCTCAGTGTACACCCTGGCAGCTCTCATTAGGAGGAATGATAGCGAACATGTTTCCCTAAGATTTGTTATCTTTTCTCACTCAGCCCCAGCCAATGTGTCTGCTGGGCATTTTCTAGGACCTGCTTTGGTGCAATAATGTGCAAGGCGAGATAGCAGAGCAGCATTTGTTACGGGATCCCAGCTGCAAGCCTAACATCTGTTGAGTATTCTGTAACTTTCTTTGAACATAATTAAATACAATCACCAGTCTCCCCCTTGGCCTCCCAACATAGACCCCATTAAAAAGGGGGAAGAATCTGACATCAAACCTACGTGGAAAATGCTGTACAGTGAGACTAATTCAACCTCAATTTATCCATCCATTTCTGCGGAAGAAGCATTTGAATCATTATTGTCCTGAAAAGCTTCTGTTTTTCTTCCTTGCTTTCTTCCTTCCTTCTTCCCTCTCTCCCTCCCCTCCTTCCCTCCTTCGCCCTCCCCTCCTTCTCTCTCTCTCTCTCTCTCTCTCTCTCTCTCTCTCTCTCTCTCTTTCTCTCTCTCTCTCTCTCTCAGCCTTTCCTTAAACAAATAATTATTCAGTACATTCCAGTACCCATGCAAGATAGACATCTGCCCTTACGAGTTTAAAATTATCATGTAAAACAAGCTGAGAAACACAGAAGCATTGGTTAGTGGGAAAAGCACTGTCCTTGGAGTCAGACATACCTGGGTATAAAGGCTTGCTTCTCAACTGTTTCCTAATTATTTCACCTCCCTGGGCCTCCTTTGTATAAAAGGAGGATCTATAAAATCACTAATGCAATTTTTTAACCTTATAAGATTGTTGTGATGTATAAACTAGTTAGTAAATCCTAGCACATAATGCAACACATTATAGCTTTCTTTTTTTTCTGCTTGCGTCAGGTAGTACTTAGAAAAGGCTTAGAAACTCCCTGTGTTCTGAACTAACAAATGTTGAAAAAAAGAATACATGACTGTGGCCAGACTAGTATATATTCCCACACTCATAGGAGCATTTCAGAGCCAGAAAAGACACTGTCATTCTGTATAGACTAGGAAATAAACAACTGCAAGCAGTATGCCTAATTGAGGATGTAGAGTTGGCTGACACTAAGTCTCATCATAGACTTCTCTTTCCAGTCCTCCTTCCACTTCACTGCTCTGGAGAGTCAGTCTGAGAATGTAGGCAGCCAGCACAAGGGACAAGTGGCAACTCTGCCACTCTGGTCCAATCTCTGTCACCCCTTGATATATTCTGCAACTAGATTCATTATTCTGTTTCTTTCTTTCTTTCTTTTTTTTAAAATATGATTACTACACAATCATTCTATTTTTCTGGCAGAGAACATCAGTTGCTCACACAGCCGTCACTTCCTTCCTCTCCTGCTTTTCTGAAAATGCCTCCATTCTCCACGGAAGCTGAAAAGGATAGCTGCTTCCTGCCCCAGCCTCTCCTGAAATCAGGCCATGGTTATGGAATTAACACAGGCTGATGGTACATGAGGGGACGTGTTCTGACCCTTGCAATGTACAAACTATTCATTTAAAAAGAGAAGCAAACATAAGAAACCAATCTACAATCTTCCCATGTTATTATATTTGTTTACATGTCTTTGCTCGTGCACACACACGTGTGAGCTCACACATACTTATACGCAGATATACATGGTCATTTGTTAGTAATGGTTTGAAATTTTTTTCATATAGTATTATAAAATTCCCATACAATGTAAAATTCTTCCACACCATTATTTTCGCTACACAATCGTCTAATTTACCACTAATGGATGTTTATTTAAGCGGCTTTCTGTAACAACAGAGTATTTAGCTTATTTCCAACGTTTTATATTAAAAATAGAACTTCCATGACCATTCATGAAGATAGAGTTGATCTTCTTTCCCACAGCATATTAATTTTCTCTAAACACTGCATTTATAATAACATTGCTTTACTGGTATTGCTTATAATACACTGGGGGAAAATGGCAAGTAAATTGATTTTTTCATTAACTTGTGAAAAATGTAACCGAGGGAGAATGAAGGAGAGGCTCTTAGATCAAACAGGAATACTATGAAAAGCTTCCTAGAAAACATAAAAATTTAAGGAGAGGTATTCCATATCAAGCTCATAATTCTTACTGAGGTGCTTAAAGTTCCCTCTAATCAATTTTAACCTCACTTTATCTCCACTCCTTTGGAATTACAATATTATGTTTAAATAAGGCAGAGTTTTTCCCTATCTTTGTCCATCAGCCCCTATTCTCATCCTCGACTCCTTGAAAACACCCATCCTCCTCCTTTATGTATATAATTTGTTGTTTTACGGGCACTGACTCCCACTTTGCACTCATCACTTGGAATCCCATTCAAGGTTTACATCTTTCATGAAATCAGAGTCTATTCCTATTGCCTCTGCCTGAGAAATACAGAATTTTCACAGAACGTTGAGGAAGATTATAATCCCATCCTGTAAAATTGTCTATCCTCTGACCACAATTAAAGAAACACAAGATTGCCTACTGGTATCAGTTACTGTGCTTTGGACCAAGGCTACAGAGATATTTAGGGTATGGTCACTGCCAAGAGAAGGTCATTGTAATAGTCCAGGGAGAGTGGGATGGTAACTGTTGAAGAAATGAGCTCTAGATATGTCCCTTTTTCTTCCCTCTTACATATTTCTGGCTTTGTAGCTTTCTGATGCATGTGAGTATTAAATGACATTGGTCTTGTAGCTGAATTTTCTGAGTCTCCTCAGAAGCTTAGAAGAGCTTCACAACTAGGACAAAATATCAGAAGGCTGAAGGGATGCCACTCAGAGAGGAGAATGAACAAAGCTGGAGAATAGAAGAATGTCCTTCCAACATGATACCAAATGAGGCTCCCTGAGAAGGTGTTGATTGACAAAGAAGTCCACTCAAGGGGCTCTGCTTTTGGAAGCCACTTCCCCTGGACTGTCAGAGATTTCTAATAATGCTTGGCAAAATTGTTGCTATTGGAAATGGTATTTAGCTTTATGTCAATAGACTTTACTGTAATTAAAATCAATCGAAGCATTCAGGGGATTTTGGAAACCTTGCTGTCTTTGGCATGAGATCAATGCAGTAGAGAGAAGGCATTTTGGTTTGACAGCTAAACCATGCTCCTAGAAATATCTATCACTCAAGAACTCAGGATTTTTGGCACTGAAAAACGAAAGTACTTAAATATATTGCTGAGGGCAATTTCCATAAACTGGATCTGAGTTGCTAAACCATTATCAAGGGCCAAAAGACAGGCAAGCTAGGCAGGCCATTAAAGGTTAACTTAGCAAACGAAAGTGTAAGAATTTAGGTACAGAAATCTTTTGTATTCTGGAGGACCTGACCTGTCCACACAGGGAAATACATTTAATTTTATAATAAGTACTTGTATTTGTTATCTATGTTGCATAACAAGTTACCACAAATTTAGAGGATTAAAACAATATGCGTTATTATCCCAAAGTTTCTGTGGATCTGGGCACAGATAATCTGGCTAGTCAGGGTGTAATCAAGGTGTCAGTTGGGCTGCATTCTCATCTGGAGGAACGACTGGGGGAGGCAGAATCCACTTCTAAGCTCACATAGGATTATGGCAGAATTTATTTCCTTGTGGTAGGACTGATGGCTTCAGCCTCTTGCCTGTCAGCTGGAGGCCTTCCTCAGTTTCTTGACATGAGAGTTTTTCCAACATGGCTCCTTAATTTGTCAAGTGAGCAAGGAGAGTCTTTAGAGACAATTGGCTAGCAAGGTGGAATCATATATTTTAACATACCCGCCATAGGAATGATGTCAGATTCCTCCCATTTGCCATATTTTATTGATTAGAAGCAAGTCACAGGTCCCTCCAACACTCAAGGAGAGGAGCTTGCACAGAGCTGTGATGACCAGGAGCCAGGGATCACGGGGACCATCTTAGATCTGTCTGCCACTATAACGAATAAAAAGCTTCATAGTTGCATGGATACACTGAGCTCCAAACTCGAGAATCATCTTTAACTCTACACCTTCCTCTCTGGGCTATTGCTACAGCCTCCCTCCTAACTGGTCTCTTAGCTGCTCATTTTTCTTCTAAAAATCATCCTCCAGAGAACAAGGTCTATTTAAAATCTAAACCACAAACTGCCTTCAGGTTAATTCTGGAATTTTTAGAATGGAACTCTTGAATGAATACAATATAGCTCTTCAGTTTTACTTCTAGTCACGTTAGCACTGCCTCTTAACACACTTCTTGTACTTCCTTGAAACAGTTTTCTATTTCTCTCCTTAGCCTTTGCATATGGTCACTACTTTCCCTCAAATAATATCCTCACCTCCCCCGGCACTTCCTTCATCTGGAAAATTCTAACTTGTCCTTTAAGCAATTTCTGGCTTCACTTCCTGTAAGAAGGATTCTCTACTATTTCCTTGCTGCTTCTCAAATCCTTTAATACTCTTGCATATCTCAACAACTTAGTGCTAAGCCGCTATATTATATTGATCATTTGTTTTTCTGTCTCTTCCACTTAGCTCTGGACTAACTCATGGAAGGATTCTGTTTTGTTCACTTTAAACTTCCTGATATTTAGTGTTGGACAATATCATTTGAATGAATGGATGAATTAACAAAATAGTTCTGATCAATAAATATATAATGTCAATTTTTGCTTTGAGATTGTTATTTGAATAAACATTCTTTTTTAGATATCAACGTATTATAAGTTTAGTAATAGTATCTTTTTCCACATTATTGGGCATTTGAATTTTAACTATTGTTTTCAAAATTTTTTTCACAGCTCGTGAACATGATTTTGAGACCTAAGTTGCAAATATTCCCTCTTAATTTATCTATCATTGAATTTTGTCTCGGGTGCATTTGGCAATAGTTTTAAATTAAATTTTTCGGAAGGTACATATTTTATTTTGAGAGTTTCCGTGATGTTATCTTTTCTGGTTTACACAGAAAATTAAACTGTTCATGTGTCAACGTAGAAGAGGGAGATTTATTTGTTCTTCGGTTAACACAGATACAATTATTAGAATAGCCACATGAGATGTAGTTTAAATAAACATATATCTCATAGTGCTTTTCACACATCAGGTACTCAATAAATATTAGTCATGTCCCACTATTATTTACACTGTTTTCACACACAATAGCCATACCTAGAAACGTATACAAATATAGAAAAACAAACTCACCCATTTATCTCTTCCTAATTCAGAAACTGAACATGTTTAGGGGTTTTCTGAAATTATCATATTTTGTTTTTCAACATATACGTTTAAAACTAAAATTACTTCTCATGTTTCACCATTCAGTGGGTTGAGTCTGCTAGGTAGCTGGTCTCCTGGGGTCACCGGGGGTCACATATGTGACTGCAGTCATGTGCTTGTTTACCTAGGATTGGATGGTCCAAGAAGGCTTCACTCATATGTCCCGTGATCGGTGCTAGTTGTTATATGACCCCTCTCTCCACATGGTATGAGTGTTCCAAGAATGCAAGTGCAGAAGCTCCAAGGCTTCTTGAGGCCCCTCTCAGAAGTTGTACAAATTCACTTCCACTGTATTCTACTGATCAAAGCATATTATAAGGCCAGCCCAAAGTCAATGGTTGGGAAAACAGACTTCTTGTTGGGAGGAGCTGTGAAGAACTTGAGGCCAATTTTAATCCACAGATTCTTATAGCTAGATTTGAGACTAACTCCTAACAAGGTTCTGTTCAGTCATTGGACAGAACTGAATATGATGTTTAAAAAAGAGGAGCTTAAATACCACCTTGAGTGAGCCAAGGAAACTCTTTAAAAAGAGAATAGTCTCCTGTTCATTAATCATTATGAAAATATTTTGTTGTGTTAGGTGCACCCCACACGTAAGGGGAAATCTCCTTAGCTTTTACATCCCACCAACCTGGTTTCCTTTTAAACTTCTAACTTTGTCTTATGTATAGATATGTGTATGTTCATATACATAAAAATATATAAGCATATGTATTATTTATATATAAGTCTGCTGTTATTTACAAACTATATATAAATACATTTCCATGGTGAAAAATATTTTAAAGTTTCAATCCAACTCCTTTATTCTGATTATATAAAAGAGGAAAGTAATTTATATAAATATAGCCTGAAAGCTTTTCAAAAATTCCCTATAGCTCATTTTTTGGGCTTCTCCCATCATTTGTTGATATGTTGTGTGTGATAAAGACTACACAGGATTTTTTTTAAATCACACACACAAAACATAAATAAATAAAAGGAAAGGTGAAAGACTTTTTTTCAAACTTCAGCATGTGCCTTGCTAACCCTTCATTGTTTCAACTACCCTGGTCCGTCTTCTTTGAGTTCCTGTACCCTTAAGTGCCACCTCAAAATACTTTGATCTGCATACGCTTTCTTGAGAGTCAAGTAAGCAATCCTGTTAGGCTAGAGGTCATCATAATTTACAGTGAGGTATAGAAAGATATTCACAGGAGATTAACAAAGAATGAAGGACTTTTTTCAATGATCATTCATAAGGATTGAAAAAGCATTGACAAAGAGAGAGTTTTAAAGGATGATGGGATACGCAAAGCAATGACTTTTGTTGTACGTCTTACAGACTACATATATCAATATATCGCACGTTGTTGCATAGATTCCTCCAGCTTCTAGGCCTGCAGTTGGCAACCTATGACCCTACTCCAAATCCAGCCCACCCACTGCTTTTGTAAATAAAGTTTTATTGCAACACATTCATTTATTAATATATTCACTACTGGTGTTTTTGCTCTACAGTGGCGGGATTGGGGAGTGATGACAGATCATGAAGATTGCACAACCCAATCATTTACTATTTACCTCTTTCCAGAAAACTTTGCTGACCCCTCCTCTGGGGTTTTTCATGTCCTCTGGTGAGGTCATTGAGAACAAGTAATAGCCAATAAAGGGAGGAGACATTTATGGTTTACCGGGAAGAATATTTTTTATCAGAGTATTGTCGAAAGTTTTTGGTTTGAGTTTTGGTTGGCCATTTGCTAGCTGGGCAACTCTGGACTCTGTTTAACCTTGGAGTCTTCCATTCCAAAATTCCTGCTACCTTTTTCTCTGACCTTAGAATAAAAGACAATAAACATCCTTGAGTAACTTTGTGAACTGTAAAGATGCAGTGCATGTGTGAATTACTATGATAGCGTTCATTTAGTATCATTGACCAAAATATTTTTATTTCTTTAGCCTCCCATAAACTTTGTAGAATTGTAGTTCCCTATCTTCCTAGAGTAAGGTGCAGGTGCAGAACTTGCTTTGGTCAATGAAATGGGAATCAAAGTGATATGTGTAGCTTTGCAGGAGGAACCACTTGGAAGGATCTTGGACTATAACAACTAAAAACTAAGAAAATTCAAATGAGGTGTTTAGTTAATAATAATATATAATGTCAATATTGGTCCATTAATTGTGACAAATATATCACAGTAATGTATGATGTTAACTATGGAGAAAACTCTGTGTAGGGTTTATGTGAACTCTGTTGTATCTTTGGAACTTTCCATAAATCAAAAACTATTCTAAAATAAAAAGGTTTATTTTTTTTAAATTTTATCTTGACAAGAATTCCTAGGGACTCGCACATTTTCCAATAATCAGGGCTTTCAAGGCATGTCAACGTTTAGCACAAAAAAGCGTTGTTCAGTGTTCACATTTGTGTCAGTTTTAATTCATTAGTGCGTTAATTCATTCAAACAAATATGATGAATATCTGCCTTATAACAGACCATTTACCAAACACCATGCCAAGTACAAGAGATATGTTGATGAACATCTCAGACCTCAATCAAATTTTATATTCTCTCTTCAATAATAATAATAATAATAATAATAATAATAATAATAAAAATAATCCTTGGTTTCATTGTACTTGTTTATCTTCCACTATCATTGCTATAAAATATTTAAAGAGTAAATTTCTCAGTTTTGAAGGGAATGAGTTCAGTCATCTGATTGAGTTCAGTCATCTCTGTATGTAAGAGGCATATTTTTTAGATTTTCTTCCTGCCCAAAGGTATGGATATAAACCTTCACTGGACATCTTGGCTCAAAAGCAGAACACAGAGGTCATTGTTCAGAGAGGAAGATGCAATGGAGAAGGAGAGAGAGCAAAAGAGAGCAGCAGGCACACATCAAATGCGATTCCCTGGTGATAAGTAATTGGCAGCAGGCATGTTCTGAATGTATTCAAGACAGAGAGAACTTTCTTAAACTTAGTGAATTTTAAACAGAGACCCCAGAGCAGTTCAAGACAGAGAATGAGAACTAAACTTTCAAATTTTTAAGGAAGCTTTATAAAATTCTCAGTCCATAGTGTGAAGTTCAGTCAGTATAAAGCAAAAAAAAAAAAAAAAAAAAAAAAAAAAAAATCTCTCCATGAAATATTCTGTATATGTACAGGCGAGTTGGGACACATCTGATGGTTTCTCTTAAAGCTGTCATTTAAGTTTGCCAGATACCATGCTATGCTTTCTCACAACAGCACTAAGAGTTTGGAATTACTAGTATTCCCACTTACAAATGAGGAACCTAGTTCATATAAATTAAATGAACTGCCAAATATAACATGGCAAATTAACATTTCATCCATATTTAAACCCATCTTCCCAATGGGTACAACCAAGATTCTGGTTATCAGAGTAGGCAAAATTCATTGTGACCCACTTATCTTCTACGGTACGCTGCTTTAACCAGTATTGTTCCTGTGTGGTATACTGCACATAAAATGCATACAGTCTCACTAGTGAAAGAAATCTTAACGCCTCTGTTATAAACAGAGAGTGGGGAATTTACTTCTTTGTTAGGGTTTCTCCTGAAACACTAATCTCTTTAACCTGAAATGCATGGGGTGGGATGGGGTGGAATGACTGGACCAAAAAATGTATTTCCTTGAGAGACAGCAACTTGACTTAACAGAATGGTGTCTGGGTCGTCCAGTGTGTGTGTGTGTGTGTGTGTGTGTTAATATTTTTCACCTTTTAAACCGCAATTACTGTTGCACCAACCTATTTTTGTTTTAATCTGCTTTTCCCAATCTACTATTTGTGTTATCCTTCCCTTCTCCAGCTGACTGATTTTTCTTGACATTTTGTATTGAAATATACGGAACACTAAAAAGCATGTAGGACACATTTCCATGGCTAGATAATAATAATAAAGCAAACACCTGTGTAGCCAATATCCAACGAACAATTTTGTAGACATCAAGTTACCTTTGCCCATCTCTTTTCCTCCTTGCAAGAAATAGCCCCAATCCTGCCTTTTGTTCCAGTCATTTCATTGCTTCTTGCTACTGTTTTACCACCTACTTACGTATCTGTATTTAATACATTATTTAATTTTGATCTTTTATGTAGCTAGGATAATCATATATACTCATTTTCTCCAACATTATATGTTTGAGGTTCATCCTTGTTGAAAATGGATGAATTCTTGTTCCCTACAGTTACTATTTCATCTCATAATACTTCATAGTTTATTTGCTCATTCAGCTGGTCTGAGCATTTAGGGTCTTCCCCAGTATTTCACTAATATTCCCTCTGTTGTTGTGACTATCCTGGTTCCTATCCCTTGATCCAGAGTACCTACGCGAGTTTATGCAGGCTATACACCAAAGAAAGGAACTGCTGTGTATATAGCATGAACATGTTCAAATTTACTGGGTGATTCCGTTCTTCCCCCCAAAGTGGTTGTACCAACTGATACTCCCAGTAGCAGCGGATAATAGTTCCCATTGCTTCACAGTCTCATCAACATTTTATATAATCCAGGTGCATAATTTTACCAAACTGGTCTGGGCAAAACACGGGCTTAGTGAGTAAATTTGTATTTCTCTGACAACGCGATTGAGCAACATTCCATATGTTTATGATCATTTGTTTGAACTTCTGAGAAATGCCCATCTGTGTCTTTTCTCTTTTTATTTTATTTTCATTTCTTTCTCTTTAATAACTAGAAATTCTTCATATATTCTACATGTAAAAAGTGTGAAAATATCTTCCTTTGTGAAGCTTATCTTTTTTACCCTCTTCGTGGTATCTTTTAACGATTCAGAGTTTGTGTTTTTAATTTTAATGCGGTTTAATTTCTCAGGATTTTCCCTTATGTTTTATATTTTTTATGTCCATTATAATTCCTTTAAATATCACTTTAGAGAGGTTGTTTCTCGTTTGTTGAACTGCGGTTATTGTGTAGGTAGTAGTATTTATACCAGTGGAGCCTACTTAAAGTCAGTCTTCAAGTTTTCCTTTCACTTTAATCCTTCTCAAAAGTCGTTCAGTCCTTTTTTCCTACTTTCCTGTCTAAACCTGCTTTGTGAGATATTAACATAATTGAAAATTATTCTAAATGCCCCCAAACTCTAAATTAAGAATCAGCATATTGGCTGAAATATCAGCTTCTTCCCACCAAATGTACTTCACATCCAGTATACTTCCTGAATGAAACAATGGCAACTGACTGTGGTCTGAAATTGTAACAATCAGGCTCTGTGAGTTTCTCCATCTCAGTCGTGGAGGAATATTTTATCTGTCAGTCTATCTGTCTATCTATCTATCTATCTATCTATCTATCTATCTATCTATCTATCTATCTATCTATCTATCATATCTATCTATTTGTTTAGAGAGAATAAAAGAAATGGTTTTGTTCTAATCCTACAGATACATTCCTTTTTGTAGCCAGACCCCCATCAGCATGCAATCCTTTGTCCTGATTTTTAAACACACTTGAATGATTTGTCTACCTTAAAAATGGTGCAATTAAAGATATTTTCAAGTTTCTATTCAGCCATGCAATGTGGCTCTTGCCCCAGGCTTGCTCTTAACCACAGAAGCTCCTACCAAACAATAGATGCACAGAGATATTTGCAATCTTTATAAAAAATATAGTCTCCTAAATATTTTTTTTCTTGTTAGAAGTGAAAAAGCAGTATTCTGAAGAAATCTTTGGATTGCAATTTAGGAGATGTGTATTCTAACCTTGGCTTTCATGTTAGAACCGCTCTCTGTGCCTCAGTTTCCTCATCTGCCAAAGAAGGGTATTGAACTAATAATTTCAAAGTCTTTTATTTTTTGTTGCTGTTGTTGTTTTTGTTTAAATATCTATTCACTGTTTTAACACTGTTTCTGGAAGACTCCACATTTTCAATTGGTAAGTCAGTACATGTCCTTCTTATTGGTTATACAGACTTATTACTGAAGGAAGGGTGATAAAACCCCTAAAATCCCAGGTATTTTCAGAATGAGTTGGAGGCAGTTTATCAAGTTGACTAAATATAACTGGGCACAGTATCTTACTCCAGAAACTGACCTTGTTTACCACTGTGGAAGGAAATTACCTGAATTCTGTCCAACCATATTTCCCAGCCATACTTTCATTGTCAGTGAGCTCAGACAAAACCCACAATAGCATCTCAATGTAAGCTGGTCTTGACTACACATCGGTATATCAACTTTCAGATTCACTGTCAAGAAAAAAATGTATTTTGATTAAAGCATGGTTGAATTTAGATCTTTTCCATGAATCTTTTTCTGTTTTCTTTCTTCTTCCACACAGGTATATACAACAAATTCTCAAGTACAAGACAGAAAGATAATTCTAAAGTTCCTTTTTCTGTATGGAAAGTAGAATGTGAATTAACATACAAGTGGTTACTATCGGATAAGAACTTCAATAACTACTCAAGTCATTCATTGAAAAATTTTATTGATTAATTTATGAGAAATGTGCCAAGCTAACTCTTGTCCCAGCTACCATGAAACTTCAAATCTAATGGAGATAAAGACAATAAATATCTGAGAAGGCATTAGTGCTCAGTCAAGAGGTATCTAAGAAATATAACTTCATTTTTTTATAGCTTTGTATTTGTTTCTAAGTCCCCATTCTGCTGGAGGAAAATGACCTCATTCCTTCTGAGGGTTGTATGTCTCTAGAGTTATGCCACTGATCTTGAGTCATCGTGGGGACATCCCTGTGGTTCTCAGCCCTGTTCTAGCTAGCCTTAGGATCACCATTGTCTGAGCTTCATGGCTCCTTCAGGTCTTATAGTTGTCTCTGGAGCTTCTGGGGCAAAGTAAACTTTTATTAGATTTCCAATTTGCCTAGTCATCCTGTATAAATATTTCAATCATTGGGTCTTCCCTTTTTCCAGCAGAGCTGCAAGGAAGTGGTGCCCTGACATCTCCTCCTCCTGCTACTCTCTTTCTTTATACAGGGCCTGAGTGGTAGGTAGGGTGACTGATATTTCTTACTAGTCTTAGAGAAATTTGTCTCACTTTCTGTTTCCAGCCAAGACACCCATTCTCTAAAGAGATCATATTTAAACCTAAGATCTAAAGAAAGAGAAGGATCCAGATAGAGAGAGAAACATTTTGAGGGGGTTCAGCGTGGCCTGTTTGTGTTTGAAATACTATTCCAAATATAGAACTTCTATTATTTCTCCCAATAACCCCAGGAGATAAGCTCTTCTTTTTTTTATTATTAGTTTCAGGTATACAAAACAATGCAATAGTTAGATATTTACACCCCCGCCCCAATCTACTATCCCTTTGACATTGTATATAGCTATTACAGTTCCACTGACTCTATTCCTTATGTCGTACTCCACATCCTGTGACTATACATGTATATTAAATTATAGTTGACATTCATTATTATTCAGCTTCAGGTGTACAGCTCAGTGATCAGGCATCTAAACCATCCCTGAAGTGGTCTCCCTAATAAGACAAGTATCCATTGGATACCCTATAAAATCTTTACAACATTATTGATTATATTCCCCAAACTGTCTGTCGTATCCCCGTGGCCATCTTGTGGTTACCGATTGGAGCACTTCTGATTTTATTGATAAAAATTCAAGTCCACATTGTTAGGTAATGCCAAAAGTCCTTAACTAATACATAAAAATATGACAATTTTAATTATGAAACCTCATAAGATTGAAAAGAAAAATATATGGGATAGGAAATACTGGGGTACCTGACCTTGGAAGAGAGGAAGAGACTCCCTGAGAATGCTAAGTGAGTCCTGAAGAATGAAGAAGCAGCCGCTGAATAAGAACGTCTCAGGCTAAGAAGATACTGTGTGTGAAAACCCCTATAATGATAAACGCGTGAAATGTTTGATGAACCAAACGAACTAAAGGTATAACAGTGAGCATAAATGTGAGAGTGCCACAAAGTGAGCCTATAGAATAAGGGCTATAAAAAAACTGTGGAAGAAGGGATCATCTCAGTCATGGCAGAACTGGAAAAAAATTGTTCACAGTAAGCTCCAAGCTCCTTACTGCCAAGCGGCTCATGTAATGTAAGTATTCAGTTTGGCACCTGTGAATTAACCTTATTGCTGAGAAGGCGATGGCCTGAAGTGAACCGCAATGTCAGACATGGAAGATCTCCTCTGTGCCAGCCCTCTAGTCCACATTTTAATGTGCGTGTCTAAATTTACCAAGATAAGTTGGAGATCTTGGTAAAATGTAGACTCTTACTTCATAGATCTGCCTTAACTACTGAGATTCTGCATTTCTAACAAGCTGGCAGGTGATGCTGACCTGGCTAGTCTGTGGACTACCCTTCAAGTAGCAGGGATCCAGTCAATATAGTTTAGTCAACTGTTACAGTTGTAAGTGAACTTAACATTGAAGTAATATTTTATGACTGCAAAAGTCTTGTGAACCCAGACAGCAGGTCTCATTATGGAAATTGAATAAACCACAGATAAAGTTCAAGAATTCTAAAGCTGATAGGGACCTTACAAATTGCTTAATAGATTAACTGAAATTAATAAGGATGGCCCAGCTAATCAGTAACAAGTCTTGGCTGGGCCATGTGTTTGTGTTCTAGACTGTCACCAAGGGATCTAAGAAAGCTAACTTCTTTGAGAAGGGATTATCAAATTGCATGAGAAGGACAAAAGGTCTGATGATGTTCATCCTAGTTTTCCACAGAGCTGATCATAAGTGTGGTGAGAAAAACGTAGAATCATAATAATATGTTTACAACATTGTTGTATATTCCACTCTGAATTGAAGGACCTCAGTGTATCATTTTTTATTTTCTTTTATGATAATGATCTCACTTAAGAAAAGAGATCTGACATACATTTCTTGTTTTGGCAAGCCACCCATACTGCTCTCTCTTAGAGATGGAAATTAAACGTGAGATAGCAAGTCCCCACATAGCCATGCACATCTGGCAGATTCTTTCTCATACACACCTTTTGTGGTGGGTTGAGTATAACATAACCTCAAGCTATCTATCACTCTGCCCCTTAATTAGATGGGAAAATTGAATTGCACATAAGAGTACAGGATCTTACATTAAGATATGTGTGTTTATTTACCTAGCTACATATCGATGTATCTACCTATCTATATCTTTCTATATCTATATATAAATATATAAAACATTTTTTTGAAGAAGACTCTGGAACCTGAATTAGATCACAATAAATTAAGATAGGAAAATAGGTGACTGGGAGAACTTTTCAGGTCTGGCTTAGGGAAAAGGAGTTTTTCTGAAGGACTTTTATAGGAGTCATATATTTGCTTGAGTGTTGTTCCCAGAGGGGGGACTGAGGAAATAAACCCTTCGCTACTCAAATCTATTCAGAATGATCCTCAGCTTTGGTTACTTGAAAAGGATCTGATCTGAGGACTATGATTTCAAAGTGCAGGAAAGGGAACTTGTTTCCTGAAACTTCCTCTCCTATTACCTAGTGCTAACCTTTCATCTCATACTAAGAAACAAATTGCAAAATGCCAACACCCTGTTGGTAGCTGACATATTTGACTTCAAAGAATCAACTTAACTTAGCATTTCCGAATTTATTGAGAAGTACAATGTGCCCATTTCTGTCCTACCTACCGTGAACTAGGAGTCAGTCAGATGTGCTCTTAGCCTCAGTTCTCTAAAAGCAAAGTTCAGGGCAAGGAGAGAAGCACTGACACTACATTTGTGTGCAGGGTGCAAGGTCAATTGATGTGCATTGAGAAAAAAAAATAGAACTGGAGCAAGAAAAGATGAGAAACAATTCCTTGAGTTACTCTGCTGGCCGCTTCTTCAGGATACGTCTCAAAGAGAAACCACTGGATGCTGTGAGGATTGCTTCCTAGCACATAAAACTTTCTCTGGAGGGGCTATGTAGAAAACTGCATCTCAGAGTAGTTCACAGAAGGGAGGAGGAGGAGAAATTGATCTGTCTGGCTCCCTCCCATCTCCTTGCTACGGGTAAGATCCCCATGGAGATCTGATTCCTTCTGAGCTCCAGTTCACATCATTTGATCCCTCAGTGACCACTCAGAAAGGCAGATGCTGTGTTCCTTAGTATGACATCTCATTTAACTCCAAAGAAGAAGGGCATGTGACATGAATATAACTCAGCCTGAGCTTCAAATTAGACTCATCCATCTACTTTGCGTAGCTCAGTTATGGTGCTGGACCATGTGGCAGTGCTATCAGTGTGATCTGGGAGGCAGGTGAAGTATTGGAAAAATGAAACAGTCAAGGACATCTGAGGTGGAACAAAAGGCTTGTGTTTAACACAGTCCACCCCTTACTGTACCACATCTCAGGCCTTCCAAAACATCTGGCCGTACTACATTATGAGACATCTGTTTCCTTCTTTCCTTCCTTCCTTCCTTCCTTTCTTCCTTCCTTCCTTCCTTCCTTCCTTCCTTTCTCTCTCTCTCTCTCTCTCTCTCTCTCTCTCTCGCTCTCGCTCTCCCTCTTCCTCCTTCCTTCCCTCCCTCCATCTCATTCTTTCTTTTCTTTCTTCCTTCCTTCTTTCCTTCCTTCCTTCCTTCTTTCCTTCCTTCCTTCTTTTTTCTTTCTTTCTTTCTTTTTTTCTTTCATTCTTTCTTTCTTATTTATTTACTTTTTCTGAGAGAATAAAGACACTTTTACTCCTTCCCAGAAAGGATAATTACAAGCCCAATAAGATACAGAAGCTTCTTCAATATACTAGCTAGTTGTCATATCCTGGAGGCCTAAGGTGACAAGAGGCTCAAAAAAGCTAGTGTCAACTACTTATCTATGGGAATAAGTTGATCTAGAATTCAAGACATGATTTAAGAGAGTCTCTGGGATCCAGTGACCCAAGGCTGTGTGAACACTCTGGCTATGAGATGGCGCTGAACGAACCTCTACAAACCTCACATTATTCATGATTCATGTAAGATGGAGATATATGACCTAATCGATCAAGTGGTAGGGTTTCCATGCACCACAGACATAAAAGTATTTGAATACTTAAAGGCATGATAAACATGCAAGGGACGCATTTGGTTACTAAATCAGCTGTGCTGGATTTCCCTCTCACTGGCTCCCAGATGTGTCTTTGTCTAAGAACAACCCATGACTTGTTCTATGAGGGCATTGCTTGGGATAAATGAGATTGACGTGAGGTTCCTGCTTATGTTCAGAAATAACCATACTATGGGGGCCACACGACTAGACAGGGAACACACACTTCTGAATGGGGAAGTCATTTTTGCCGTCAATATTCTGGATGAAGGTAGAAGGGTCCCCAAATAGGAAACTGGCTCTAAGATGTCAGGGTATTCATGGGCCTCAGGCAGAAAAATAGGGAAACATTGAAATATTTAAATGTCCAGGAAAGTGTCCCTTTGTCCTAGGGAACTTGGTTCTGCCATATGGAAGGTGACTGGTACATAAAGTAGGAATAGGTCAAAAGATGACACGCTAGACATTAAAGTAAAGGTGTTTATGTTCATCATACTCTTTGGCTTTTCTTCTCTATAGTTATCTTCTCTTTCAGTCCTGTTCTAAGAAAAATAAAGAAATTCAGTGGGAATCAGGAGCCCACTGGAAGTTCTTTCTTTTCCCTTCAGAATAGAAAGACATCCTTCCTGGCACCAACCCTAGCCTTTTACAAGAATTTATCTAAAAAAAAAGAAAAAAGACAGTAAAGATGTTTGTTTTGGGCCCTAGCCATTGACTAAAACATAATTACCTCACCAGAAAAACCATTGTATATTTGCCAGGAAGTTATATAAAGGATAGCAGTCAAACAGTAAAAAAAGATGAGTCTTATTTTTTCCTCTATGTATAGCAGAGCTGGAAAGATATCTATGGATGGAGGTTCAAAGGTTGTAAAGTTCTGGTCAGGGCAGCCTGATGTCCAATTGTGAAATCATGATTCAACTTCACTGGCCTCTTACATTTTTGAAATCCATAGGCTTGTATAACCTCATCCAAAAGCTCACCACAGCTTGCCATGACTTCCGTTTTTTTTTTTTTTTTCAGATGAGTGAACCAAAGCTAAGGATGACTAGTCCAAGTCATATAACTTTTACAGATAGAGCCAGAACAAGAGCCTAAGCCTTCCGAGTCTGGATTCTGTAAGTTTCACACTTGTAACACATATTTCTACAGTAGTAACTGGGTGGAGGATAAGAGATGAGACCAAAATCTGGGCAGCCACTTAGCGTAAACATTTCCCTAATGTTCCATTAGAGATTCACAAGAAGTAATGCTCCAAGAAATCTTTCCCCACTGAATAGAAACTATGTGACACATAACGAAAGAAAATAGAGCACAAAAGACGTATGACAGAAATCCAAGCACTGACACTGACTGCTGAACCCCAGAGTACAGAGTTGAAAACCTAGAGTAGGTTAGAGATAGTCCATCACCACACTCCCCTCTGTTTCTAGACCCCCATACATAAAGTAGGGAGTGAGGAGAGTTGGGAAGATGGGCTGCTTTCAGATTCCCTTTTCAGTCTGGCATGAACATTGCACAAGTCTGTACTGGATGAGCTGTGAGGGATTAAGGTGGGGAACTGAGAAGGGGAATGCACCCTTGTTCTGTCACAGCAAGCTCTATTGGCTGCAGTGTGTCGGGGCCCCCGATGGAATCCAAGCTGTACTATGTGTTGTCATAATGGACGCTCCCGAAGCTTTTCCTGACACCTGGTGAGGATACTGAACGCATAGCTGAGGGACGGGAATTTGTTCACGGGTTAGGTTTGGGCCGTTTCCTGACCGCGCAGTGTTTCACAGAAAAGACCTAGATGTCATGCAAAAGACACGCTAAGGACCCTTGGCTCGGGCTCAAAAACAAGCAGCAATGATGCAAATGTTTTGTGAGTAATTGTAGTGAATAATAGTTTTCTGGTAGGAAAAAAAAAAAAGCATTTGGCAGACCCAGCACCCACAGAATCTCAGAGAACAATGGTGCAGTTCCAAAGCAGATGCTAGCTCTGGCAGGGAGGGAAGCCCATGACACCTTCCCCGCCCCCCACCCCCCATTCTAGTCCCTCACCTGTTTCTGGGAAGTGCATTCACTGAGTGTGTTCATCTTGTTGAGCTGGGGTTAACAAATTTTCATTTTGTGTTAAAGAAAATCATACTTGGAATCTGGCATTGAAAGTATACCAAAAAAAAGCCGGCAACGTGTTCTTAGATGAGGAATTAGAGGCTCATAGGTGTGAGACGAATCGCAAACGGTATAGACCACTCACGGCAGAGCTAACACCAAGAGTTACTTGTACAGGGGATTTCTTATGCACCAAGCACTGCCAAGCGTTTCACACGTGTTTTCTTAAAAGTCCATCACAATACATCTACTTCTGCAAATAGCAAACATAAGAATTAGAGAAGTGAAGTGATTTGCCTAAATGAGCCAGTCATCCTGACTCTGTTTCTGTTCTAGGTGAGAATTCCAGAGCATTCAACATGCTGGCAACAGAGCTAGAGAGCTATGGTCCTGTAAGCTGTTGGTCATGGGGTAAAAGTAATAGTTGAAAAAGAATGAGAGAAACAGAGAAGTCTCTCTTTGCATTATTCTCTCTCTCTCTCTCTCTCTCTCTCTCTCTCTCTCTCTCTCTCTCTCTCTCTCTCTCTCTCTCTCTCTCCCTCTCCCTCTCTCCCTTGCAGGCATCCTCAAGCTAGCTGCCCTGGATAATCATTAAATTGAAAAACAACAAAAAAAGGCATCCTCCAATATTATATTTTTAATTTGTTTTGACATCTTTCCTATCTTCATTTCCTTTGGAATACTTTAAAAAAAATAATCTAAGACTATTAAGCATCATAAAATACCTTCCATTTTAGAGGACTTCCTTGTTTTAGGTCCCGGATCATTCTTTGAAAGCATAGCTTATGTTATATAACTCTTCTACTAAATAAACCTTCCATGCCTTTTCCCCCTCTCCTCTCTGATTTAGTGCGTCACTCTAAGTCTCCACAGCAGGATTTTAGGACCCTCCATGATATGCCCTCCTTCTCCTCATCCTGATCTTCTAGTGCCCTGTGAATGGGAGAATATAGCCAAGCTCTCTGAACTTTATTTTTGCAGATTCACATATCCTATGTTCTGATCTCTGAGCCTTCACTTATTCTACTCCCTCTCAATACAATAATAAATACTTCTTTCTCTACTTCCTGTTTCACCATCTCTTCCAGTGAAAACCCACATACCTATCAAACTGCATCACAAATATCCCCTTCCATTTGCAGCTTTTCTTGTCTCATCTTCCCCAAACAGGATTTGCTTTCTTCCTTCTGTAAATTCCCATAGCCAGTATTTTTGTGTTTTGTTTTGTTGTGTTTCCTGATTAATTACCACAAGTCAATTTCCCTGAGAAGCACACTCTGGAGATTAGCATAAAAGAATTTTTTTTTTCATAATTGAGATTTAATTGGTTGGGAACTATGGAATGCTTCATGAATTTGCATGTCATCCTTGCATAGGGGCCATGCTCGTCTCACCTGTACTGTTCCAATTTTAATGTCTGTACTGGCAAAGTGAGCTCTATGTGAAGGAATTTTACTGAGGAGTTCTCTAGGGACCAACACACCTGGGGAAGTGAAGGAAGCAGGACTGGGTAAAGAAAAAGGTGGATGGCTATATTCTCTCTACAAGGACCATCGCCTATCCCATGGGGAGATCTGGAGCTATGACGGCCCTCCAGAATTGTTCTGAAGGGTGAGGGCCTTTACATCTCTCTCTCTACCACTCATTGGTTAGGAGAACCTTGGGCAAGGACCAAGGCCAGTAGCAGACAGAGAGGATTTAGCTGCGAACTGTCCAATGCTAACAGTCCTGGAGGAATGAGTACTTCTTCCTGAAAAGGATGGAGGGTAGGGATAGAAAGGTGAGTGGCATACCCCGGTATCCACTACCCCAACTTCCAAGGAATCTGGCATTCTCTGCTTTGCAGGTCATGTCTTTCTCTCCTGGAAGCTAGCAATTGTCCTAAAGATTTCTTGAATTCCTTGCAGCTGTGAGTAGAGTACACAAGCGATGCTGGATAATTTGCTGAGATGAATTTGTTTTGTGCTCTTTCACAGAACTTTCACCTGAAAGACATTAACGAGGAATGTCACACACTCACCTATCCTCTATTTTCAAGAGGAGAAAATTGAGACATAGGTGATATTTGGTGTTGGTCAATGGCACAGTTAATTTAAAAGTTTCAAGGGAGGGAAATAAAACCCCTAGGCCTCAGGACACTCAGGTCAATTGTCTTTGCAAAAAAAGAAAAAAAAAACAAATTACTTAATTAACCAAATACAAATAGTAGCTCAACCATAGCTACAGTGAGGTCAAGAGTTAATAACCTTGCTCCCTAAACCTCTTCTCAAAAATTCATGCTTCTGGAGCTCCCTGAGGTGCCTCAACTTGATAAGTTATTAGACTTCCTTTTGGCACATAGTCACATGAAAAGAGCCAGAATTTCAACTGAGGTTTAAAACAACTTTGGCCCATTGCCCAGGGCTCATACTGCAGAGAGAGCAGAAAGCATCCTCCAGGAATCTTTCAAACAACCACTGTGAGGAAGACGATGACCTGAAGTACAGTTCCTGAAATCATTTTCCAGAGACTTGCCACTGTCATAAAATCAGGTGAAGTCATAAAGAAACCTTTTTGAAGACAACAATGTCTCTCCTTCCTTCTCCCATCTCTGTATCCTGCTCCACCCTCCATCACGACACGATTACCCTCCCCAACCCTAAATCAGAGTTTTAGTAGAGAAAGTCACCTGTGATGTAACCTATTTCTAGGAAAACACTGGCAAGCATCCCACTGCCTGACCCCCAGCCAGGCACATGAATCTGTTTATGTTGCACAGATGTGGCCTGTTTCTTAGCAGGGTTTCTTGTTCACTGCCATGCCTAAGACCCCCAGAAGACTGGGCAGAGAGCAGGCCTGCTTCTACCTCTGTGAAATCCAGTTCTGGGCATTGTCATCTTGGCTAGTAACCGCCTTTTCTCTGGGTTTATTGATATTTGGACAGAGACATGCACATAGAAATCACATGTAAGCACTTGTGCCCTGGCCATATTTACTGAGTTGTTAGAGCACTTCTGTAGTTCTGTTCATCGTCAGGTCAATTGCCCTTAAATGTGACTTTTTCTAAGTCATACATACATCTGCTCGAAAGCCATCAAACATTCCTAATCACGAGCACTTGACTTCCCGACCCTCCACAGACTAATTTCAAGCTGCTCTTTAAGTTCTATTGTCCACTTCTCCATTGCACAAGTCCTGCATTCCAGCAAAATCGTCCTCTGGGCTCTTATATGAGAAGGATTTCCCAAGATTGCCAATCTTCAAAACACTCTGGCAATGATGAAGCACTTTATGATTCCCCAAACCTGGGAAGAGCCCTTCAACACACCAAAATCTGTATTTTGCCAACAGCAACTACTTAGTCGATTTCTGACTTTTCTCAATTTATTGATATGTTCAAGTGTCGATTAATTCACCTGCTGGACTGCAGGTGCCACTCACATTTTCACATAGACCATATTCATACTTTATGTTTTCACATGATATTATATGCACACCCTACATTTCACACTTGCACCGTTTTGGGTTTTTTTTTTAATTTCCTGCAGGGAAACAATTTTTTATCTACACTGGTTGAAATCCTACTGAGATTTTGAAGTCCAACTCCGTTGCCCTCTCTTTCTTGAAGCCTTCTGGTGGCCCACTCTGTAATCCATACATCGTTCCCCTCACTTTCTGCTTTGTGTTATTATTTGTGCTCATATATCATCCTGTCTCTATTAAATAGCAAGCTGGACCAGGGCAGAAGCCAGATGTCAACTTTTCTCCTGTTCCAACAATATCTGGCACAATGTACTGGACAAAGTCGATGTTCAATGAAGAACTGGAAAAGCATTAGGCATATCTTCTAATAGTCACTGAGTATATGACAAAACAATGTGAGGAATAATTCAAAATATTTTTATTCCTTTTGTATTGACGTTTACCATATGTGAAATGATGACCATTAAGTATAGAGGTTGAAAATCTGTAAGAAGTGGTTACAGGCATATAACCATCTCCAAGATAAATATCTAGAACATGATTTACACTCCAGAAATAACCACTTTCCCCTTCCCC
The DNA here is from genome assembly GCF_004115265.2 of Rhinolophus ferrumequinum. Classification (NCBI taxonomy): domain Eukaryota; kingdom Metazoa; phylum Chordata; class Mammalia; order Chiroptera; family Rhinolophidae; genus Rhinolophus; species Rhinolophus ferrumequinum. The sequence continues at coordinate 59,790,668 of NC_046297.1, forward strand.
AAAAGTAATTACTGTTCTCATTTCTATCACCTTAACATTTTTTCCTCCGTTTCTATGAATGGAACGGTATTGGTATAAACTCTTATGTATTTATCTTTTGTTTTGATTTTTGCTCATTATTATGATTATAGATTTATCAGTTTGGTTACTTTGCAGCCTACTTCATTCTTTTTATTGCTAAATAATATTCTATTGCATGAGTATGTAATGATGTGTTAATGTTGATGGACATTTGGGCTATTTCCAATTTTTGCCAATTTATGCATAAAGCTGCTCTGAACATTTGTGTACATGCCTTTTTTTTAAATTAAAGTTTATTGGAGTGCCAATTGTTAGTAAAGTTACACAGATTTTTTTGATGTAATATGTATGTATTCTGCTACATATTTAGCAAGAACTGAAATTGCCAAGCCACTGTGCATGCATATATTCAGCTTTAGTTGATATTACCATAGAGTTTCCTAAAGTGGTTTTACCAATTTGTACAAGTATCAACATTGTATGAGAATCCCGTTGCTTTATTTTTCACCAGCATTTGATATTGTCAAATTTAAAAAATTTCAGTCATTCAGTAGGTGTGTAGGGGTAGCTTAGTATGATTTTAAATTGCACTTCCCTGGTGATAAATAATGATAAGGAAAACACACATTTTCTTATGCTTTTTGGCCACTTGGATAACCTTTTTGGTGAAATGCCTATTTAAGTCCTTTGACATGTATTTAAAGTATACTGTTGTATTTGTGTCACTAATTTGTAACATTTAGTTATATATTCTGGATACAAGTTCTTTGTCAGTTTGATGATTAAAATGTCTCACTCTGTGTCATTATACTGGTAGCTTTCTTAATGGTGTTTTTTGATATAAAAATTATTAATTTTAATTAAATCTAATTCATCAGTCTCTCACTTTATGGTTGGTGATCATGCATGTGTTCATGTCTCTGTGTGTGTGTATGTCTGTGTGTGTGTGTGTCTGTGTATGTGTGTGTTCTTGTTTAAGAAATCTTTGCCAAATTCAGGATCATGAAGATTTTCCTCTATATTTTCTTTTAGAAGTTTTGTAACTACCCTTCAATTTTAGATCTAAAGTATATCTGGAATAAATTTGGATGATTGGTATGAGAAAAATGTCAAATTAATTTTTTCATAGGATACACAATCTTGAGGCATTGATCTAAAAGACGTCACTTTTTCCATGGCATTGCCACTGTAGTTTACCATAAATCAATGATAACTTATTCTTGGGTCTATTTGGGGGTATTTGATTATGTTCCATTTGTCTCTATGTGTATCTTTGGCTAAAATCATAGTTTCTAATTACTGTTTTATTTATTTATTTATTTATTTATTTATTTTTATATCTGTTAGTTAATGCTTTCTAAAACTGTACATCTTTTAGATTTTCTTTGATACTTTCAGTCCTTAAGATTTCTATATAAATTTTAGGACTTGGCTTGCCAATTTCTACAACAGTAGCCATATGTGATTAGAGTTTTACTGTATTTATAAAACAGTTTGGGGAAAATTGACATCTTCACAATATTAAATCTTCAAATATATGAATCTGGTATGTACTTCCATCTATTTAGCGCTCTTAAAATTTTTTTCTTTAGTAACATTTTATAGTTTTCAGTGTAGAAGTATGGAATGACTTTTGTTTAGTCTGAGGCATTGGTATTTTTGGTGTTATCATAAACAAAATGATTTCTAATGTTCAATTTCTACCTGTATATTACTAATAAATATAAATCGTTAAAATTTACATACCACTTTGTATCCAACAATGCTATATTTAGTTATTACATTTGGCTTTTTATCTATAGAATTCCTTTGCATTTGTAATATACACAATTAAGTTGTGCATGAATAATGACAGTTACATTTCTTTTCAATTCACACTTTTCATTTATTATTCTTGTTCTGTTATGTTTGTAATGATTAAGAAATATTGAATAGATGTGATATTACTGACCATCCATATCTCTCACCAGACTTTAGGGGGTATCTTTAATATTCAATAATTAAATAAGATCTAGAGAGTTTTATTGTAGCTATATCTTATCAAATGATTAAGGCAGTTTCTATTTCTATTTTATCATGGGTTTATCATTGGTGTTGAATTTTATTAAAGGCTTTTTAATGTATCTATTGAGATAAAGGTTTTTATCCTTTATTCTATTAATTTATGATTTATTTTCAAATATTAAACCTACATTTCATTCCTGAAATAAATGTAATGTGATCATATATAATATATATTTCTATATTTCTGGATTTAATTTTCTAATATGTTGTTTAGATTTTCTTGCATGCATGTTTATGAGAGATGTTGGCCTATAATTTCTTTCTCTTTGTTGCATGCTTTTTGTCAAGTTTTGTGTTAATGTCATGCTGGGCCCATAAACCAAATCTGCAAATGTTTCTTATTATTTTGTTCTCTGGAAGAGTTTGTTTAAGATTGGTGTTTTCTTTCCCTTAAATATTTAAAATTGACCAATAAAGATATTTGAATCTTCAGATTTATTTGTGGAAATGTTTTCAATTAAGAATTCAACAGTTTTTGTTCATATTTTTTTTATTTCTTGCTATGTTAGCTTCAGGTAGTTGAGTTTTTCATCTAAATTGTTAAATGTCTTACAACGAAGTTTTCCCAATATTTTCTTTTTCCGTCCGTGATATTTGTAGTATTGTGTTCTCTTCCATTTTTTTAATGAAAAAACTTTATTTTATGTTTTTTAGCAGTTTTAGGTTTACAGCAAATTGAGTGTAAAGTAGAGATTCCCCACATACATCTGCCTTCACACGTGCACAAGCACCCCACCTGGAACAGCCGGTACAGAGCAGTACATAAGTTACAGTCCAAGAACCTACCCTGACACGTCATTATTACCCAAAGCACGTAGATTACCTTAGGGTGCATGCTAGTTATTGTACATGTTATGGGTTATGACAAATATATAATGACATGTATCCACCATTGTAGTATCATACAGTGACACATTGTTTCATTGCCTTAAAAATCCTCTGTGCTCTATTCATCCCTTCCTCCCCTCGAACCCTTGACAACCAGTAATCTCCATAGTTTTGTCTTTTTCAGAATGTCATGTAGTTGGAATCACACAGAATGCAGGCTTTTGAGATTGGCTTATTTAACAGCCTCCACAGAGGGATTGGTGACAATGTCTCATTTTGAAAGAAATTGTTCTATGGCTATTTGCATAGTCACTTGTAATAGTAGTAATTATAATAAGGGATGATAGTTGCATAACCCTGTCTATGTAGCAAGCTCTAAATCAGTGCTTCCTAAGCTATCTGTGATAAAGGCTTAGTTTGTTTGTTTGTATTACAAATAAAAATAAATAAAAAATGAAATAAAAAGATACACAAAAATACATGTACAGTTTAAATTATTAGATGTAACATTCATAAAATTACTGTGAAACGCATTAAAATTTTACTTTACATTTCTGTACTTATAAATCAGCACTACCTGTGAACTGTGCTTGGGTAGAGTTGCTCTAAACAGTGTCATATTCATGTGTTTAATTCACAACTGCCTTATCAGTAGGTTCTTTTACTTTCTCAATTTTACAAAGGACAATGAGGTACAAGGCATGATGTGACTTGTTCAAGGTCATGCATCTTATAAATGTTGGGGACAACATGACCCCAGATCCAGAGTTTACACTCTTAACTACTACATTATATTGGAAGAAATCAAGATTTCCAATATGCTTCTAAAACCAAATAATCAATGATAGCTGTAGCAGTTCTTTATATTGTTTCACACTTTGTACTGTACAAAGTAATTTTACATATGTTTATCATTTGATGCTGACAGCAACCCTGTGAGTAAATAGTACAAGAATTATTTGCCCCATTTTCATATGTAAACACTTGGGTCCCTGAGATGCTAATTGACCTGTTGAAGGTAAAAAATGTGACTTGAGCAGACTGTCTTCATTCGTCATCTCTTGTTCTATAAGAATCATAGAATAGGCAACATGTGATTCAGACAAGCTGAACTAAAGTATTGAGAATCTCTTCTATTAAAAGTCCCAAAAAACTTTGTGGTGTAAAATAACAAAACATACGATGCATAGTTGTGCTTATAAGAAAAAAAAAATTATACTAAGCCAGAAATAAAGATGTTACTTAAAAGTAGAAAGCTGGGCACGTGATCTGAGGTTTGGCTGCCTTGGTGAGTGTACAGTTGATTTACTCAGAGGCCTATGTTTCAATATGTACCAGGGAACATGAAATGTGGAAATCATAGCAGTAGGCAGTGATGAGGCCTTCAAAGAGCTGTGATCTTGGTAATGTGTAGTAGGAAAAGAAATCTAGTAAATTACATGAACACTTGTCTGTGTCTACTGTAATCTGGGTGAATAAAAGCTACTATTCCCTTAAGAAATAAAAATTTGGGTCTCTTTTTGCGTGTGCTTGGCATTCAAATTCACACTATCTTCAAATTTTGAGAAATGACTATAAAATGTCATTCTACATAGGCAATATTTTTGATATGTCTAGAGAGAGCATATGAAACCTGTTTTAGATGTACATTACGGATACTCTTGCCAAAAGAAATTCTGACTCAAACAAAACAAAGAAATAAAAAATCCACTAAGGTTTGAGTTCTCATGAGTTATTATGACTGAAAGAATAAAAGGAGAAATTTAAACAACAAAAATTCAAAAGAGGGCTGGCCCCGTGACTCAGGTGGTTGGAGCGCCATGCTCCTAACACTAAGGTCGCCAGTTCGATTCCCACATGGGCCAGTGAGCTGCGCCCTCTACAGCTAAGATTGTGAACAACAGCTCTCCCTGAAGGTGGGGGCCTGCTGTGAGCATCCAGAAGTTGGTGTGAGCTGCCGGGGGCTGCTGTATGCTGCCATGGGCTGCTGTGTGGTGCTGTGGACTACTGTGTACTGCCAGGAGCAGCCAGTGGCCCACGTGAGTGGCTGGCAGCCAGTGGGAGCCTCCAGCAGCCAGTGGGAGTCTCCAAAAGCCAGTGAGAGCTGCCGTGAGCTGCTGTGAGTGGCTGAACAACGACTGGCAACCGACTGCCTCAGCCAGATGGAGCACAAGGCTCCTAATACCAGCATGGGCCAGGGATCTGTGTCCTACACAACTAGACTGAGAAGCAACGACTTGAACTGGAGTGGGGGGGGAGGAGGCAGAAGAAGAAAGGGGAATTCAAAAGAAAAAACATTTGAAATTGAATAATAATAATAATAAAATTTTAAATATTTGATAGCATTAAAACTTCACTAAAGGTAATAACATTTCAGATTAGATCAACTGAGGAACGAATTAGTGAGTGGGCAGATGGATCTGAGGACATTATGCTGCAAACAGCCCAGAGACATAAAAGCAGCCTAAGAGACATGTAGATTAAAATGATAATGCCCAAAAAGCTCATAAAATGAGTCTAAAAAGGAGAAAGTATAGAAATTGGGAAAAGTGCAATTGTCAACAGTGATAACTATTGAAACTTTTCAATAAACCATGAAAGATGTGGCTCTTCAGTTTAAAGAAGCATGATAAGTCCTAAGCAGGATTAATAAAATATAAATTCTCACTTTGGTACATTTTAATGAAAAAGCAAATTTTCAAAGCTGAGGATTAACTTTAAAACAGTCCCAAGGACAGATGGCTTTAATGTAAATTTGATTATACAGTGATGGTTGAAATCTGAACAGAGGCTATTTAGAAATGATTTAGATAATGTTTTCCATTATGATTGTAAAAAGCCTGCAGGTAATAATAAGATCCTACTCTTTACCCAGGAGCAGTGGGGAACCACTGAAGGGTGTTAAGCAGGAAAATGACATGATGATATTTGATTTTCAGTCAGATGACTTTGGATTATTGCAATGCATAGAAAGCTCTTTGGACATAGATTCAGGAAGAATCTTCTGCAGTTCACTAGCTGAGTGAAGGTTGATCAACTTTCTAAGGTCTTCTGAGTCTCTATTCATTTATAAAATGAAATCAATGAAAAAAAAATCCGTTCTTGCAACATCTTGGGGTTATGATAACACTTAAATATGAAATTTATAGAGAATCACTGTTAACTCAGAAAAGGTAGAAGCATAATAATGCATGTCTTGCATAGGGGAGAAATAAGCAGAGTGAACAGGGTAAAAAGGAATAGACAGGACAATCCAGTAGACTTTGTTCCAAATTTAAATTAGAATTTGGACAACAGGGATGCACCCTGGGTCCATTATTTTCTGGAGACTTTTGTATTCACGATGTGTAAATTATTACTACCTTTCATGATGGGTTATAGGATTTTCTAGGAAAGCCTGGAGAATGGTCCCTTCCAAACTTACAAAAATAATATTCTTAAGACAAAGAAATGCCACTCTAGGTCCTTAATAATGGGGGGTGGGGAGGCAAGGGAAGGGCGGGGAGGGAATCACTATTTTAAAAATGTTTTAAAATTTTTAGAAAGTATTTTCCAAGATTTAACACTAAGACCTGCTACTTACAGTTGGTCACTGCAATTTTATGGATAAAATTTCGTCCTGACTAGGAAATTGGCTCAGTTGAGAAAATAAAACAATATTAACATTATTAAAACAAAGCATAAAGAACAGCATGGAGGATAATACGTTTGTGTGTAAATGGAAGTGAAGTTTCATAGATATTTCATAGAATTCATAGATATGCATGATTATAACTTGAATTAAGACTTCTTGTTTTCTAACAAGATCTAATTTGTATATCTTACATTTGTGTTCATGTCAACTCACTTTTGCAAAAACAATATTAATTAGAATAATTGTCTCCATTTGAGATAAAGATGCCAAATACTACAGTTTGGAGAGAGCCCCACCGCTGAGCCATGAAAGAGCTGGGATTGAGTGGCTTTCTTTTGACTTGAATCCCAGATTTTTCCTCAATATTGTAGCAGTGTCTACTGAGTCTTCCTGGTTTTAATCTATTATCTCCCGGATCATGAACTGTAAGGACCATGGAGGCAATGTACAAGGAAGGTAGAAATGTATTAGTTAAATTTCAATTTTGATCAGATAATGGTTTAAGGAAGAAGAACCCAAATAATAGAAAAGTACCTTACAAGGGATGTAAGACCTACATTACAGCACAAATTTTGCCATCAAATAATCAGTAACTATAGACCAAAAAATAATTTGTTCATTAAGGAAAACTTGAGAGCTTGTTATATGACAAATGCTGAGATAGGATAGGAGAATAAGATAAATGGGGCATGGACTAACAGTAATGGGAATGTAAAGTGCAACATAGGGAATATAGTCACTAATATTATAATAACCATGTACTCATATGGTGTCAAATGGGTGCTAGACTTATCAGGGCAATCGCTTTGTAAATTATATGAATGTCTAATCACTATGTTGTACGCCTGAAACTAATATAATATTGTATGTCAATTATAACTGAAAGAGAATTTTAAATTAAAAAAAATAATATTTAAAAAATGGGACATAGGTTTAGTTGTTTTCATAGGACTAATGGTCCATTGCAGTGGACCTTTTAGATTTTATGAATAACACACTCCGCCAAGAATCTACTGAAACCTTCGGATTCTGTCCACAAAAAACTATAGAGGTGACATAGGCTTGTGTATACAATTCTGCTTACAATTTCAAGGGCTAACGCATTGCACCCCCTCTCCAAAAAAAAAAAAAAAAAAAAAAAGGCCATCCACAGACCCTCTAGAAAATATAAACCTCACCAAGGTAAATAATCTCAGCTTGAAGTATTGGAAAAGAGAAATGCATAAGCAAATCGATAATATTAAAGGTACGTACTGGGCCTAGTCGTGGCCCACACAAGGAATGGTGAGTTCTGCGAACAAGAGGCCAGGAACTGCTTCCAAAAGGAGGAAATCCTTGCGCTGGATCCTCAAGAATGAGCTCAGGGGTCAAGAAGTCTCTTTGAAATTTCAATTTCTGAAGTTGTAAAATACAGGGCTAGAAGATCTCTGAAGTTCTTTCCAGCTATGATACGTTATAATTTTGTGGAATTCAAAAAAGCACTAATAAGCTGATGTCACCCCACCCACTGGTACTTTTCAACCTCAGTCCTGAACGTATTATGCTATGACCTTGCTCCCAAATAGACACAATCAAAACTGGTTTAGAAGAAAGAGGAGATGTGGTATTAAACTTCCTTACACCTTTGCAAGACAGAGTCCATGACTCAAGATGTCTCCTATTTAAACAGAGAAACCTGAAAAACCTCCTTTCTGTACCAGCTTCTGCCTTGAGGAAGTGTCCATATATTTTGCCAAAAAGTAAAGGAAGCCTCCTAATCAAGCTGATGACATTATGGGCAGGGTCACCAAAGAATGAACACACACGGCAGGAACACATGAAAACATTTCTCAGAATCAGTGTTTCTCCCTTTTCAGTGGAGACAATGTTTTGTTTTTGTTTAGGAATCCTTAGAAACTGTAAATGAACAGGCTGCATTGGGTCATTTAGTCTCCCTCTAGGGAGTGGATGAGTTGCTGCAGTGTGTTCATTCAATTCTTTTCCAGTTTTGAGTGGAGACTCCGGTGGGGATTTTCATCACACTCTCGGGGCTATGGCTCTGTGCTCTAGTGTGACATTAGAAGGAAAAGGAAAAAGACCCTACAACACAAACATTTTTTGAAGGGAGCAATTTTAAAAAAGTTAACTAGATGTACAGATATTAAATTAAATAAGTATAGGGGAATTGAATATGTGTAAGTGGAATTATGAAACAAATAGTTTCATAATTTTGATTAACCAAAGACAAAAAGGTAATTATGCTTTCATGTCCTAATTGTAAGTGCACTACCTTGTGTTTGTCAAAGACAGTGAGATTTTTTTTTAAGTTTGTAAGTTTCTTGATTTAAAAACTTTTTAAAAACATATTGAATATTATTGTAAACATTTAAAGCTTACAAGGAATTCATTATCATGTGTATGTTCTAAAAGGGTAAATATATCTGTATTGAGTTTTGTTGAATATTCACTCTGTACTTTACATGAATTTACTCTGTCACTTCTCATAAAACACTGTGCTGTATTTTATCCCTTTCCCAGATAAATAAGAAAGTAAAAATCAAAAACTGAGCTTTACAAAGGCTAACTAATATACTCAATTCTATAACTGTGTGTGGCTGGGTTGATTTTTTGAGGTCAGATCTATCTGATTGCAAAGCTCTGAACCATTGTTTCTTCTTTTGCATCCCCACTTTACCCAACAATGTGTTAAGCAGTCATCAAATATTTTTAAAATGTTTTTCAATGGAATGTTCTTTTAGATTGAGAAGTCCGTGGTTTGCTATTGGATTTTATGTGTGTTGGGAACTTGCTTTTGCCAAGAAATCTTTTTATTGTGATTTTTTTTAAATTAAAGTTTATTGGGGTGACAATTGTAAAGTTACATAGAAGATGTGGTGTATATACACAATAGAATACTATTCTGCCATAGAAAAGATGAAATAATGCCATTTGCGACAACATGGATGGATCTGGAGATTATTATGCTAAGCAAAATAAGTCAGACAGAAAAAGTCGAGAACCATATGATTTCACTGATATGTGGTATATAAAACTGAAAACAACAAAGGAACAAGACAAACAAAAAAAGAAACAAAAACTCATAGATACAGACAGTAGTTTAGTGGTTACCAGAGGGTAAGGGGGGTAGGGGGCGGGGGGACAGTAGATGAGGGTAAAGGGGATCAAATATATGGTGATGGAAGAACTGACTCTGGATGGTGAACATAGAATGTGATATATAGATGATGTATTACAGAGTTGTCTACCTGAAACCTAGAAATTTATGGAGAGTGTATATTGCAGGTTCCAGAACACAACTGACTTGATTTATACACCTGTCCCATTTCTTTGACCTTAGGCATGTTACATAATGCCTGTGTGCCTCCCTCAGTTTCCCCATCTCTAAAATGGAAACTTTATAAAGTTGTTGTGAGGATTTAATTGGTGGGTATATGAAAGACAGCTAGAATACTGTCTGAAATCTAGCATAAAACTAAATATAATATAAACTATAATATATTTTACATATGTTTATATTATATTTATGTTCATACTAATACCTTCCTTCACTAATGTGTTCATTTTTCAGTATGTTTATTAATTTTTGTATTAGATATATATTCTTTAATTTATTAATTATTACTTATATATCCCACCTCTGGTCATTTGAACTGAAATCTCTCCATTATATACACTTATGCTTTTAGATCCTAAACCTCTTTAGTGTGTATGGTCTACTAATTGAATGGAAATACCTCTGAGAAGAAGATTAATTTATTCTTCTTGTGCAACCTAATTGTGAATTAATATACCAAAGTGTGTTTTTCTAACCAGAGTCTGGGGAAGGGACTCTGAATGGATGAGTCTAGCATGTGGTAGGCACACAGAAGAAGATGCAAAGGGAAACAATGGATTAAAATCAGAGTGAATAGACTGCCCAGAAAAAACTAGCCTTCCTCACAGTTCCGTTAGTGCAGGCCCAGGATTAGCTGCTGTTTATGTGGGAGAGTTGTCCTTTCATGAAAGAAAACATGAATTTTATTCATCCCCTCTGAGTGTAAGATGTTTTGTGTGTTTTTTTTTTGGATTTTTTAGCAACTTCTAAGGACAGACAGTTATTTAAGTGAATCAGCCGATACTAAAATGTTATTTCAGTTGGGATTCTATAATTATATATTGCATATATTTCCAATATTATTTGAAACAAATTTTAAGTTATTTTAATTTAAAAATTATATTTAATATTAGTACTTAAAATTTATACTCATGATGAAATATTGAGAAAATGTATTAAGTAGAAATAAAGGAAAACAAAATCACTTGTAGTGTCAATATTCAAATATAAGCACACTTAACATTTTTTGTATGTTTACTTTTTTCTTTATTTAAATATTAACATTTGTCTTGTTCTTTTGCTCTTTACTTTTATATGCATGTAATAATTTTGTAACTTTTTCATATAATTAAATATCACAGTTTTTTTTTAATTACGTAGTGTGTAAAACAATTTAATGGGTGCATAAATTAGTTCAGTAGATGTGGTTTCCATATTTTATAACCATTTTCCTATTTGCTGCACATATATCATTTATATATTATTTCAATTTATTATACAGTTGACCCTTGAACAATGCAGGGGTTAGGGGCACCAAGGCCCTGCACAGCCAAAAATCAACATATAACTTTTGACTCCCCCCCAAACTTAACTACCTATAGCCTACTGTTGGCTGGAAGCCTGACCAGTAACATAAACAGCCAATTAACTCTTATTTTGTATGTGATATGTATTACATTTTACATCCTTACAGTAAAGTAAGCTAGAGAAAAGAAAATGTTATTGAGAAAATCATAAAGAAGAGAAAATATATTTACAATATTTATTGAAAAAAATCCATGTATACGTGGATCCATGCATTTCAAATCTGTTTGTTCAAGGGTCACCTGTACTTATAAAGATAAGCATTTTGTGTATAAACCAATGCATACTGAGCCTTGAATATATGCCAGGTCCAGAGCTTGTCCTTGAGGAATCAACACATCTCAGCCTGTGAGGACCTTATAGCCCACTGGAAAAGACTGACAAAAAAAACCAATAAACACAGTTCTCTGTATAACTCAGGAAGAACTTTGATCTAATGTTCAAAAGTTGCTTTGCAAGTGAAAAGGAAGAGAATCTACTTGAGGCAGGGTCTTAGGACAATCACCTGGATCAGATAATACTTGAATTGAAATTGAACACTGAATAGAATTCATTGCGTAACGTGTTGGGGGACAGAAGAATTTCTTTTCAAGGTGAAAAGAGCTTGTGCAAATAGATTTGGCTCTCTGAGGAATCCTGACTAGTTCAACATGACAAGAGAAGAAAACAGTAGTAATAGGTAAAACATCTTATTTGCCAGATGCTGCATTAACCACTTGACAATCATCAGCTTATTTAACCCCTGCAGCATCCTTCCGTGGTAGATATTATTATTTTCCTACACTTTTAGATGAAAAAACAGAGGCTAAATGACATTTTGTAACTTGTTCAAATACATACAATGAATATGAAATGGGTCCTGGATTTGACTCCCACAATCCGATTCCAGATACCAGACTCAACCATCACTTTATTTAAATGGTTGGAGATGCTACTACGATGGCCTTAAGCGTTAACCTGAGTCCCAAAAGCAAAGAGAACAGTTTAAAGAATTTTAGTAATACAGTGGTATCACTAGATTTTTTGATTTAGAAATATCACTAGGCAATTATAACTATATATTTGAGCCTGTAAAAAAGGAATTTAAGGAACAGGTTTTAGAAATGTATAGGAAAAAGTTTAAGAAAGTAGAATCAAATTTACTGAGCTTAGCTACAGATTAGCCATGGATGTCTAAATGCATTTCTTTACAAGAAAGTCCCATAATGAAAGTGTTTGTTCATAGGATACACACATTTTTAAGAATCTTGAGTATATTTGCGGCGAGTTTTTTTTGTGTGTGTGCCAGTTATTAGGCTATTTCTTTTGCTCAGCCAAATCCATTGTATAATCTGCTTGGTGATGCTGGGTCTGGTTCTCTGTAAGCCGTGTTTCTCCTTTACCAGTTGGATTTTTATTAGACATTTTATCTTGGCAGAAATATTTGGTTCCAGTATTCAGCACTTTTTTGTACGTTAATTCCCAGAACCAGCCTCATTTCACACTCTTAGAAGTACCAGCAACCAGATAGGTTCATATGGTTTTCTTGAGGTCTGAGTGTCAGCTTTGTAGGGCCTCTTTTCCAAGCTTCTAGATTCTCAGTGTGTCTCTATTTTCTCTGTCAGCCACTTTAGGGATGGTATTACATCATTTAGTTCCTTATCTCTGTGTTAGCACAGTATTTTCTTCTGGCATTTTCCATTCTCTAACTCCTCATATTAAATTTTCTCTGATAAATCACTGGTGTGGCTTCTTTCTGACCAAATCAGGACAGATGAAAATTTCTCTATTAGTAGCAACATATTTCTTTGTTAATTAAACAAAAGCTTATCACAACAAGTGGAAATATTTGTAGAGGATATTTTAGAGAAAAATCCTCCTAAGAACTCATATCACATTCCGTTTTTTCCATTAATCAATACTTAATGATTAAACTAATGAAATGTCCTACCAATTATTAACTAGAAATCATTTACATAGCCTGTATCTTTGGATTACAATTTGTTGATTTTGACTTAGCTCAATGGGTCCTTAAATTTTCGTACAAATTATCCAGACATCAATCAATCCACTTCTTTAATTTATTAGTGTTCAAAAATATTTGCAAAATAAGGGGCTGTTTGGTTTGGAATCTCTAGTAGTAAATTTGTCTTTAGAGAAGATTTAAAGGATAAAAAATGTAATTAAAACATCTTAATATTATAGTAGGTTCTGAAGTGATAGTAAAATGAATGGATAAATTTAAATTAAACAGAACCAGGAGAGATATCAATAAGTTCCTGTTTATTGAAATACTTAAACTGAGTTCAGAAAAATTTAAGATGGACAGCAATAAGGCCATAGATATCAGAGAATAGAAAAATATCCAAGGGGGCTAAAAAGAGAATTAAACTACACAGCAATCTATTTTGCCTCATTTTAATATTTCTAAATTGGTAAGTGAATTTTAATTTGTATATGCATTAATATCAAACTTGTTTCTTTTATTTTTCCTTCAGAAAATATTATTAAATTGCTGGTATATTTTAGCATTTAAAGACATTTTAGAGTGGGTGAAATGTGATAAATATATGTATATATACATATATTTATATACGGTTGTTTATCCATCATTTTTACATATATTTTTAATTTTGCTGCCCACCAAGTCTTATTAATTTGACTGATACATTAACAGTACATATCGTATTATCTTTTTTCTACTGAGGTGTCCTACAGTAAGAACCTAACCTAATTCAAGGAAAGCAAAAGGAAACTAAAAGAAATTTTAAAATATTATTAAGGGAAGGATGTAATATGTGTGTGTGTGTTGGGGGAAGAGGATTATGTACATACGCAACTTTTCACAAGCCTGATTTCTATAAATCTATTTTCCTTTCCAGTTATTAGGGGTTAAGTTCCTTGTATTAATTATGCTAAGTAAACTCACATTTGAAGAACTAAAGAACTTCTGGTGAAAAGTATAAGAATGAGCTAAAAATGACTATAAATAGATTTTCTAATATTTTATCCTTCAACTTAATGATTTTTCAGATTTTCACATATCGCCTGGGATGCATGCACCCCACTTTGGAATACATCGCGAAGACCATGAAAAGATTAGTATAATGACCTTTCTTTATATTATGACTCTAGCATTAACATTAAGATTTTTGAGTTACTGATTGTTAAACATTCCCCTGCACCCCGCCCCCTTAGAACTGATATGGAGGAAAATTTGAGATAAAGGCCAAGTTGGGAAGGATAAAAAAAATGAGTAAAAAGTGATCTCTGTTTTCTTGAAGCCTAAAATCTAATGCAACAAACTGATAGGAAAGCATCAGAGTATTATAAAAAGGCTCAAAGAATGCACGGGAAATAGAAGAATAAATAAGTTGTTGCAAGAGTATAAAGGTAGGAGAAAGTCATTCTGTCGGAGGCTTAGAACAGATTTCCAAGAGAAGAGCCCACACTTCCCAACCACATTGTCAACCCAGTTTAGTTCAAGCCATACACTACTGTCAGGTAGCAATATATTCTAGGACACGCTTCATCAGAGATATGGCCTTTTGATATTCTGGAATAGTTCAAAAGAAGCCAAATATGTCAAGGTAACAGAATATTGTTAATTTTATTGATGTCATAATCTAGATGAATCCTGCGAGGGTAGAGAAATGGGTATAATAGTACTAGAGAAATGGATACTCAGCATTAGAGTATTTTTATATAAACTAGAGAAAATCCCTTCTTTCATTGCAGTAGTTCGCAACCTCACCTCGATTTTAGCCTCGTCTGTCATTGTGACTGACAATCAAGGTCATCATGATGAGACAGAAATGTCTGAAGCCCAAAGAATAATCTCATGCTGCAATGTAAGGCAGTGAGGAAACTGATGAGTTAACTTTGATCAAAGAGCTTTTTTTAGTGATTTTCAATTTGTACCATGCACTGAACTGCCAAGCTCATTCTAAACATTTCACTATAGACGGAAATGAACATTTTCACATACTTAAAAAAAGAGTGGAAAATGTCAATTTCACTAAATATTTGTAGAATCCAAAATATGCACAATACTCTGATTAGAACTATGAAGAATATCTAACCCTTTACCTAAGAAGCTTAGCATTTACCCTAAGATACTTAGCATTTAGAGATCAAGTTAGACTGTCTTTGTCTACTATTCCCAGGAAAAGTCGGTATGGATACTTGAACTTTATTTTGACTGTATTGGAAAGCAAGCTCTGTTCATTTAAGTGCCTGCTACTCTTATAGACCCACTCTGGCCAAAAAGAATATTGTGAAAGAGGGAGAGTGGGGGAACTGAGTCCAAAAAAGAACAGCCTATGAAAGATGTAATTGAGTTTGAAACAAAGTTATTGTTATCCTTAGGTCTAGCTCTCCGATTTTTCAAAGAAGTTTCCTATTGTTTTCCACCTCCTTGTATGTCTTGCCATAATCCTCAGTTTATTATTATCTAGTTCTTGCTAATTAACAAACTTACACTAAACATAGTTAAAATGACGTGTCTTATGATCACTCTCACTTTCTTTACAAAGTTAGCAACCAAAACTATTCATTTTACTTCTCTTTTGTGATGTGACTTTTACCGCTCTCAACTCCTGCTTGTATAGTTGGCCTTCCAGATCTGTGGGTTCTGCATCCGTGAATTCAACCAACTGCAGATTGAAAAGTATTTGGAAAAAAAAAAAAATGTTACATCGTCGCTGATGTGTACTCCATAGTCAAGCTACATGGTTGTGTCTGTAGACTATTTTTCTTGTCATTATTCCCTAACGATACAGGATAACAATTTACACAGCATTTACATTGTGTTAGGTATTAAAAGTACTCTAGAGACGATTTAAAGTGTACGGGAGGATGCGAGTAGGTTATATGGAAATACTAAGCCATTTTATAGAAGGGGCTTGAGCATCCTCAGATTTTGGTATGGGGGGGTGTCCAAGAACCAATCCCTGCAGGTACTGAGGGACAATGTACTTGATTTTATGGAAGAAAATCCAGAACAACTCATGTTTTCTTTTGTGCAAAAGAATGAAGATTTACAAGGCCTGCCTCAGTCAGAAGACAGGTATCAATTGGCTGGTTGCTTCTAAGTTGTTTTCATATTGAAACAAGAAATCTCCTTTACAAGTCACTGTGGAAGCTTCTTCTCCTCGGTATTTGAATATGCCTCTCAGAGCACATCTGTCTGGCTTTCCTCATGGGCCCCAACCCCTTAGTGCTAATGAGAACCTCATGCCTTCCAGTCTGAGAGCGGGATTTGGAACTACTTCTCCCTTCTTAATGTAAAGCATGTCATCCTGGGCCCTATGCAGTATTATTTGCTCTTCTTATTGCTGAATCTGGCTCATAAGTGGTTTTGATTCATCCAGAAGATTTCCTCTTAGTATCATATTGATTCTTAATTCCCTGGTCTCAGAATCCAGTGAGAGATATTTGATTTATTAACATACTAAGTCTCTTCTCATATTCCTGATGGGATCTGCAAGAGATGAAGGTGCGAGTTGAGAAAAGAAAAGAAAGTTCTTTTGGAAATACCTATCTTTTCCTTGGTCTTACCCGTGATTTTGTTTGGTAAACGATTAAAGATGGATAGCCAGCAAACACGGGAATAGATTTACAGCCTCTGACACAATACCTTCAAAGATTCTCTTCCAGAAAGCAAGGCCCAAAGACATCCTTTGATTGATCTGAGTCTCTAAGTCAGAAGCAAACAAAGACTTTTTAGGTTTCCTTCCTAAGAGACTTTGACATTTTATGGTTTTCTACAAAAATTTGGAGCAGGAGTAAGTAGGACTCTTCTGGCCTATCCTTCTCTGACTTATAGGCATGATTTGTCCCACAGTTAAATCAGCCACTTTCATGACCTTATAAAATGCATTATCTATCCAATTTACTGTGTCAACAGCCATTACCCACATATGCTCCTATTCCAGGGAGAAAAATGAGGGGAATTATATAGCAGTACATCCAGATTTGGGAAGGTGATAACTTACCAACAGGTAAAAATGAACCCGGTATTCGACTCTACACCCAATATCAAAAGGAAAGAAAAAGGATGTCATTTGGGAAAGCTTTTAAGTCTTAAATATTTTAGAACTTTGCATATAATATTTATTTACAAACTCCGTGTAACATTTTGAAATTTGCTCCAGGAAGAGGTGCAATTTTTGAAGTGATCTTGGTTTTTCAGAAAATTCTCATCACTGAAGAAAATTCCGTATGAATCATTGTCTTCCGATTATACAGTTATCTGTTTCACCCTCTAGAATGGGACCTCTATTAGAACCAGAAGCACTTTATTTATTTGGTATAGTCTATAGCACTTGACATAATGTATGCCAGGTAAACATCAAGTTTAGGAAATTCTGGTTGAACTGAAAACCAATGTTCAATTGTTGATGTTTTCTCAGTATTGAATAAAAGCAACATTGTTTCTCTCTGTACAAATAAAGGATATAATTCAGTTTTCTGTCCCATTCACCTATCTAATCAGAGAATGGACTCATGGTGACACGCTGTGCTTTATTGCCACTGTCCTATCTGTGTGTCTGTTGTTTTCAACCCAAATTATGATTTCCTTGAGGGTAGGAATCACGTCTAATTCAACTTTGTGTTCCCAGCATTGAGGAGGTCCACGTAATCTTTGTTAAATGAAGTAGAATGATCGAATAGGATAAAACCAAGGTTCTTCCACAGGGATTCAATTTCTGATGAACTCATTAGCATAAAACTCTAAATAATAGGCGGACACAGTAATAGAAGTGACAGTTAATGGTCCTTTAATTGGTATCGTACAAAATGAATATGATCATCGCTCTATATTGTCCATTTTACAATTGATTGATGGTCCTTCACTCATCTTTGAAGTGTTACAATATTAAAATACACTTTGTATAAGTTTCAAACAGGCTTAGCAGCACAAGAAGTACGTGGAGTACGCAGTAAGAAAGGTGGGGAAAAAATGGCAGTGGCTGCATTTTTTCCTGCTTCTCTGCTATTTGCCTCAACTAGAAGAAAGATCCTTCATTTCATCGTGACAATCGTTATTATATATTGAGGAATTACACTATGCCTGCTGGTATGCCGAGCACTTGACATGAATACCCTCGTGTGATTTTCATCTCAAACTTCTAAGTACTATTATAATCCCTATTTTCAAGAAGAACGAAACAGAAGCTTTGAAGCATTTAAGTATCTTGTCCATTGCATAGCAAAAAGCAGGATTGCAATTGGATCACTTTCATTTGTCTGATGCTTCAGTGAAAGCTCCTATATCCTATGCCTGCTATGAAATGTTGTTGGTGGAGAGCTAACACTTGTGCTGTGTGATCATCGCAAGTATAACCAGGGCCTGAAAATTACGGAGGGAAGAGTTCCACTTCAAAAAGAGAAAGATGTTTTCAAAGACTAGAGCTCTCTAGACTGGGTTGTCTTTCTAGCACAATGCCTGATGCATTGCAGGTACTCAATGAAAGATTGATTACATGGCTGCCTCTAGATGCAAGGAGATGAGTCCCTGTCACTCTGAAAACTGAAGCTGAATAACTCATTTGGAACATATTGGCCTTGCATCATAAGATTAAATTAAATGATCTCTTTCCAAATCTGTGATCTAATGAGTTTATGATTATATGATAATCTAGATATTTTAGGAAAAAATAAGAGAGGGTGAGGGAGGGAGGAAGAGAAATAAAAACATAGAGACAGCCGGAGAAAAAGCGAGAGAGAGAAAGGGAGATAGAATTGAGAATTGCCAGACCTAATAATGTTCAATTAGCTCTGGGAGCTAGGAGTAAATAGCCTAACTTCTTATAGATTTACCAAACCTATTCTATGGAGTCATCCTACCTTGAAGGGAGGTAAAGGGAATAGATCCCCAATTTATAGAAGGAGAAGTTGAGCCAATGATGGAAATGACCAAGTCTCCCATGGTCCCTCCAAATGGATCATAATTAGATTTTCCACACATCCCCTCTCCCTATTGCCACATGTAATGCAATGAAAACCAGCACACGGCCTTCTAACGCCCCCAGGGTCAGATTGCCCCATCATCATGTGAAAGAGTGTTCTCCTAGTGGAGTTTCTGGGAGTTTCAGAGTTTAGAAACCAAGTCAACTGTGAGCAAACTTTCTCAAATAGGGTTGAGGTTACATTCAGTCAGCCAACCATTTGGACAACTGCAAATCAGCGATCACTTCGCTACTTCTTTGCCAAAAAGTGAAGCATACCTACTCGTGTACTGATTAAGGTGGACATTTATTTAGAGCTTTTGGATCCTCTCCCAAAAGAAGAGGGTCTAGACTTTTTCCATAAAATGAATTAAGCTGGCTAGTTTGGCATGGGTTATAAAGTGCTATATTTTTTTCTTACTCAACCAATTCATTGGCTGCTGTTCTTGTTTTATTTTGTTTTGATTAAACTGTCTCTACCAGAGAAAAATCTCTTTGATTTAGATTTTTGGAAAGAGTTATCATCCCCTCTAACTTGGGCCTAACTCCAAGGAACTCCCAACTCGTTAGCATACAACGCCACTTACCCTTCCTTAACTGTTATGTTTGTTGTTGGCCAACTGCACATGTCTTGATCATGATTGATTTCTTTGGGACCATCACTTGATTAAAATTCCAATTGCTGAGTAATAGAGGCAGAGAGGCCTTATCCACTGACTAGCAAGATGTATAATGTGGCTATGAATCTTTTTTGCCTTCGTTCCCCACAAGACAACTATAAATGTCAAATGGGCTCAGAGCTAAAGTTCACAAAACAACAAAGAATCCAGTGCTCAGATAAGACTAGGCACACTGGTATTGAAAAAAATAATAAAATTTTAGAATGGTGAATGCTAAAGCATAAAACTCTACCAACAGTGACCGAGTGGCTGTCATTTGCAGGGTGCTGCAGTAGCTGCTATGATGTGACACCCAGATTCCTCCTTTAGCATGAAATACTCATTCCATAGTTGCTGTGAGTATAGATTACTGATAACGAGTAGCTCTCTACTTCTCTGGGAATTGCCTTGGCTGAAGGAATTTGTAGGCCCAAGTTTGTGGACCTTCCAAATAGGCCAGCCGGATCCAATAAGTGGTCCATGCAAGGGGACAATGCCTATTCTCTATGCCTCAAAGTGAGACAACTCTTAAGGGCCAGCTAACTTAGAGCTCCCTGTGGGATGAGTGAGGTCTCCATTACAATTGTATCCACAGCCCAGTGTTTTTCTCTGTCCAGTCTTGCTGTCCTACCCCTTTAAAGGCCTTTTTGCCACGAATACTGCCCAGTAATCTCCTGCTTATAAATCTCTAGTTCAGAGTTCTTTCCCAAGCAACTTATTCAAAGAAAAATGCTCTTCTTTCTACTGGACGGTGATGGTTGTTTTGGGTTACAAAGACGGATCCTTCACTGTGTCTCAATATAGTGAGGGTGTCAGAATGACAAGCAATGAACTATACTATTAAAAAAAGACCATCCCTCACCCTGCAAAGCAGAATTCTGTTTCCTCTTTTCTTTGCTTTCACGGTGCTTCATGTAAACGTCTACAACTTTGATTGCATCATGTGACATTATATCATTTTGTAAGTCTCTTGCAAAAGGTTGCCAGCATTTAGGAGACAAGGATTTAGTCTTATGTACCTGCATGTCTCTGGCATGCTGTCTGCAATATGGAAGGTACTGAGCATTTGTGTTGAGTGGTGGAATGAATGAATGAACAAAAATAAGTAACACAATTTGGAAGTTTAATGCAAAGTGAGTTATACCTCTAAAGTGATAAAAATTCAGAGAAGAAATGGAATTTGGGTTTGGCCTTAAAGAAATTTAGTACGTCTGGGGTACAGGGTATTTCTGAGAAAGCAACATTGACTGTTACCTTCAAGCGGTAATTAAGTCACGTACTGGTAGTCGTGCTAATGAGAACATATTCAAGCTAATTTAAGAAAGAAGGGGTCTTTACTGAAATACAACAGGATATTTCTTGGAACCATTAGCCAGTATTTCTGCACTGTATGAGGGCTTAGAGCCAGAAACTCTAATATCAGTTGTTACGATTGTTGCTCCAGAAAACAAACCCCCCACTTCTGTTTGTCTGCTTATTCTTTTGTTTCTCTACTCGCCTTTACCTTCAGTCACCTTGACCTCTCCATTCAGGATCTGAAAAGAGACTCCATGAGGCTGTGAGTATAACAAGAGAGATACCTGCTTCAGCAGCGGCCAAATATCAGTTCCCAGATCAATCTTTTTTGATCAGCAGAGGTGGTAGAAGACCCTTTGGAAATGGACCGTGATGGAGACTATGAACGGGCAGAGGAGTGGATATGACAGATCAGAGACTCTAGGAGGTGTTTGCTGAGGTGCAAACCTCGTGGTGGGTTAGAAGAACTCTCATGAAATAGTGGTTGTCCTTAGCAAATTCAACAACAATTTGTTTTGTCAAGTTTTATAATCCAGGGTGTCCGTGGGTGTCGGTGCATGCAGCAAATGAATTCGATATTTAAATTGTGGCAGCAGACTTCCGTTCATGACTACTCGTATATCTCAATTAAACCAACATGACAATTCCTTGAGTGTGTTCAGTGCTACGGAAAAGTGGTGTGAAGTCGAGAACCTAGCTTTGTAAGATCACTTTGTCCAGGTTTAAGAGCTGTCGCCTACCATCTTCAAAAGGGACAGATCCCAAAACAAGCAGCATCTATCGAAGCCTTATACGTGTGAAGATCCAATCACATTTAACAGTCAATATGACATCATTTTTATCTTCAAAAACTCACAGACTAATGTGTGTTAGTGACAGGAGGTTTAGGGAAGCAGTAACATATAAACAAAATATTATAATGTGCTCAGTAAAGTGACAGAGGAAAGAACCACGTGCTCTGGGAGCCTCTCTCCCTGTAGAGGTCAAAGATATCTCAACATAGGAGGTGACATTTCATTTGGGTTTTAAATAATAAGTAGCACTGACAAGACGGAGAAACAGAAAGGAGAGTTTAGCGAAGGGAACAGCACATACAAAGACAGAGCATCATAAAACATCATGAAATGTCTGAACAACGGTGAAAAAACTCAGTAGCAAAAACAAGAGGTTTGCTTTGTGAACATATTGGGGTAAGGAGCAGGTAGAAGAATGAGACAAGAAGAAGGATTCTGATTGAAATTTGGAGAGATAAAAGAATTTCCGTATTTTACCCATGCACTCTGGATGAAGTTTTTTTTTGTTTTGTTTAGGTCACTGAATGCCAATAAGAGGGAAGTGGGAGAAGGAAGGCAGAAAAAGAGAAGAGAAAAAGACAGGCGGGGAGAGATTTCCAATGTGAAAACTCTTAAAAGAGGGCTGAAAATGGAAGATATTTTTTGGGGAAAAAGTCTGTTCATTTCCATAAAGCTTTAGGAAAACACACTTTCTCAGTATGTGGATCTCTTTCCTGCCAATGGCAACTTCAGTTTCTTGTGTAATGATGTATATAAAAGGAAATTTATGTGTTGAAGATTTGTCTAGAGAATGCCAAATAGCGTGGTCACATATTTTCAGTATCTTCTCTTTAAGATTTTTTAAAAAATAAAATTAAATTAAAAAGCTTAAATGTCCTGTGTGTTTAATTTACCCTAAACACAATTCTTATTTGGAGGGAACAGGTCCAGGTGTACCATCAAGGGACATTGTGGTATCATTGTAAAGAGCATGGAATCTGGACCACACAGCCTGGGTTCAAAACCCTCATGCCACTCTGTTTTTTTGTTTTGTTTTTTTTTTTTACTGTGACTTGGGCAACATACTTAACCCCTCTTGGCCTCAGCTTCCCATTTATAAAATAGGAAGAAGAACAGTACCTCTTTCATAGGGTTGTTGGGAAGATTAAATGAGTCAGTACATGTGAAGCATTTAGAACAGAGACTGACTTTTACTAAGTGTTAGGCAAGGTTTCGGGTCAAATATTTAGAAATGCTCCTTGTAATCATGAACTGTGACACCTCCTCAGACATTAGACATTATCCATATGTATGTCTCATCTTTCCAAAGAATGGCAACTTCTTCGTGGGCAAAGACTTCCCCCAACTTCTCTACATGCCACAGCACCTCACGTATTGTTGGCTTCAGCCGTACACGCTAAGTAACACTTCATTGGAAAGCTCTGGGATGGGGATCCGCTGGTTGACTAATTTGGATATAGAGCACTGGGATCGTCTGTTGCAATGCCTGTTTAAAAGTTTCAACACCCCACATGTCCTTTCACCACGAACTTAAACTTGTTCAGATTTTTCACAACCTGGCAATCTACTGCCCCTAACCAATGTAATACAATCACAACATAACGGCTAATGCTCCTTGACTGTTTACTAGGTGCCCAGCATTGATCCAAGAAATTTACCTTCATGACCTTATTCACTACTCACGGCAGTCTTGTGAGTTACGTAACATTATTATACTCGTTTCACAGGGGAGGAAACTGAGACCCAGAGTTTTGAAGAAACATGCCCCGGTTAGTTACCCAGTTTAGCAAGTGGTAGAGCTAGAATTTGAATTCCTCCAACCCCAGAAGACTGAATCCCGTTTCCCCCACTAACCTACCATCCCAATGAATCCATAGGCTGATCAGTCCATTTTAGAATGTACCGTTATCATTGTTTTTTCCATGCTGTCTCTCTCATTGCTCCCCTGACAAGGAGGGTCAGGATATCTCTATGCCTGTCTTTTGACATCTGCTACTAAGAAGAGTTCCCCCAACACTCAGCCCATATACATTTCCACATTATATTAAACTGCCTGAAGTATACTGTGTTTAATTAAATACTTTCATACATTGCTTATATGTGCTTTCTTAACCATTTCATTTTATAGGCTTGTCACTCTGGAAACAGATTCTTCCCTCTTCTGCTTTATAGTACTGGGCTCAGTACTAAACGCATAGCCAACACTCAATACAACAAATAATGGATTCCCAGAATGTGATTAGAAGCACACAGGTGTGGCAGAGCTCTGTGAACTGGGGGAGGCATACACAAGTGATGGGAGGAATTCAGTGTGATGAAATGCCACCTTGAATAGAGTGACACATAAATTTCCACGGGAGTGAATAGAGGAGAAAAATCACTAAGGTTTGGACAGTGTATCTTTTCTAATATTCATTCTAACACGAAGGATAGACAGGATGGAGAGGATGGAAAAAGAACAAGGAAGTCGCGGTGAGCAAGGTACACACACCAACTCTAGCATCAGTTTTGAAAAGTTATGTATCAGTCTTGTCCCAAGAATTTGCCGTCTTCTTAGACTCCAGTGGTAAAGGTCTGAATTTCGTAAGTGCCATAACACTGCATCCAGCACGCCTGTTAGAATTCCCTTTGGTAGCAATTAGCATTTATTTTACAAGCTTTTCTCCTGGTTGGGGCGTTTTGGCTGGAATAAGCTGTAGAAGCGAGTGGGGCAAAAATAACTGGATTCAAAGTTGAACAAACAATGAAAATCGACAAAATTGTAAAGCAAACTCAGCCACGGTGGGGATGTTTCTCCAGAAGCTTCCATCACTTCTCTATCTGCTGTTTGTAATCTAGACTCAAGGCCAAGACAGAAGGGATTCTCTTTGCTACCCCTGCTCATGACTACTCCATGTGAAGCAACAATCACACAAAATAAAAACTCTGGTTCTGCTCTGTAACAAGGTTGACATGTGGTTAACCAAGTTTAATGTGGATTAAAAAAAAAAAAGTATATACAACCTGCTCAAAAATAACAAATGAACATATGTCAAGAATCAAACAAAAACCAGAGTTGCAGAAGAAAGAGCTTCAGAGATTCTCTCTTAAGCACATTTATGATGAAGAGGATTAGGTTAGGAAAAAAAAAAAAAAAAAACACTGGTCTGGTGGGCTTTCAACCGAATTGCAATGTAGCCCAGAGCCAAATTCTTCCCCCCCCCCCCCACTCTACGGTACTCAGCTCTGTCAGTGACCTTACGCTACTTAAGGGGAATTGAAGGGCATCAATTGGGCCATCAGTTTATTGAAGAAAAGTTAGAGGTTGATCTTGGTGGTTAGAAACCATCAGGGATTAGAACAGGAGTGTGAATGGGCAGGAAATTTAAAAAATGGCCTGTGGGTCCTGTCACTTTGCATCACATCTCGATTTGATCTCTTTCTATGGGTTATCCATTCTCAGGTCCCATTCCCTCGAAACATTAGTCTGCCCTTTGTGTTCTTAAACCATCTCTGCTCACATGTGTACTACATAATTGAGACCAAATAGGGAACGAGTGGGCATGATGTAAAACTCTTATGTTGTTGTTTTTTTAAGTTGTACATGATGTAAGTTAAAAAAAAAAAATAGGACTAAGACAAAGATTCAACCCTAAAATTCACCGAATCAGATTCTCCTACAGTAGATGTGACTTCCTGGCAAAAATGTTTCGCATACAATGAAATGTACTGCCAATTCCTTTATGTCATCAGAGGTCGCTTATGCCCTAAGAATATGTCATCTACTCTTTCAACTGAAAGAGTCATTCTCATACACAACTCTGCGTCTTTATTTATGATACTCCACTTTGCCTATTTTAATTACCCTTCCTAATACCATTCCATATTCTAGGCAAAAGCTCATATGTTACTACATTTATAATGGAAGGAAATGCTAAATTCCAGTTAAAGGCTAGTGAATATTTTACCAGGTTGAGAACCTTCAATTTATTACTTAGAGGAATCCCTTGTCATCTGTCTCACTATTGCAACTAATTGGCAAAATCAGGGCATGGACACAAATCTTATTCTCTTGTTATAGCTGCTTCAGAGAATGGACTGGTTCTTAGCTATTTTGTGGTAGGTAAACTAGAAGTTGTTGAGCAAAACAAAATTAAATTAAACAGCAACTTATGCATAGCTGAAATGTGCCAAGCCAACCACAAACATTCCCAGAGTGAGTTATATTTTTGATGTAATTCCTATTTTGCTTTATAATATAGTTCATTAATTGCATTCCTGTCTCTTCCAGTAAATTGTATATTCTTAAGGGTAGATTCTGCAGACAGTTATTTCTGTTCAGGTAATGAGAGTCTAAGCTATAGTGGCCATAACAGTACATCTGTGGAACAGGTTAACATAATATAATGAGAAGGAAGAATTAATATATTTCTCAAGAGAGTAAAGAGAGCCAAAGTTTGATGCAAGATTTTGGACTAGAGATTCTTGGAAAATTAATACAAATAGGAAAGCTAGAATACAATGAGTGTGGTTGGGGCTCCTAACACAATGTTCTTCCATTCCTTTCTCTATTGAAATTATAATGCCTCCTCCCTGTAGAACACAACACAATCTGCAATTGTCTGAAATGTGATAGAATATGAAATAGGACAATACTTAAAATCGGCTTTGAAAATCCTAAAACATTAGCCACATTCCCATATCTTTCGAAGAAATTGTATTATCCCCCCTTCACAAAGCAAAAATGAGATCAGCTAAAAGCAGCATCTTGCAGTGAGATCTATGCTCATACGTTGTGCTTTCCATCTTTATTTCTGGGAGATTGTAGGTAGGGGTTCTGGGTGGGACTTTAAAACAGAAGAAAGGGATATTGTGATACCTTCTCCATATGTTACATGCAGGATTATCCATGTGGGACAATTAGAATAAAAAAAAAAAGTATATGTTTTCAGTGAGATAAATTTATGTGTGTTGAGTTTGCAATGTTGAAGAAACATGCAAATCATTGGGAAGATCAAAATAAAGGAGTAGAGTTCCAAAGAGAATTAGATGATAGCTCTTTGGTCAGGGACTTAAATATTTTTGGTTTGCAAAGTATATTAACTGGAATTTCTATAATGTAGGACTAAGAGCATAGACTCTGGTATTAAGCAGAGTTATATTTCAACTTACTACTTATTAGATAAAACATATAATAAATACACTTTATATGATACCTGGGTCATAAAAGGTACTCAATAAATATAAATGTGTTATGATTGAATAACCAATGAGTTCGTAGGTTGTGATGACATTTTGAAAACCTTTTTTTTAGAGGATGGTTGACTTGTGTGAGGAAAAATTTAAAAAGTAATGAGTAAATTTGCTAAGGATATTGTGAAAGAGAATGTAAGAAACCAGATAATTAACCTTGAGGAATAATTGAAGAGCAAGATAAAGGGAAGCCCTAAGAGAAATTGTAGAAGTTATTGGAAGGCAGAAATAGAATTACGATAATGTGGTAACATTTAAGTCTTATAGAGTCAAAAGTTTCAAGAAAAATTAAAACTGAGAAATTTCACTGAATTAATAATTGGAAAAAGATTGATAAAAGTGCTGGTTTACTGGAGTTTTGGAGATATCATTGAGGAAAATGCAGGAAACAGAAGCAGTAAATATAGAAGAAACTTTTTGTTAGTGATTGGAAATAGAAATAGTAGAACGGTGGGTGTGGCAGAGTCATGAAAACTTTGGTTTTGCTTTTGTTTTTGACTTTGAGACCAAGCAAAGGTTAGAGAAACCTTTAGAGTAGGGACAGAGATGACTGAAAAAACAAAACAAAACAAAACAAAAACAAACAATATATATATGATGAGATAATTGATGAAGCAAAGTCTCAAAGGGATGGGAAGGAAGTGAATTTAGAAATTGAGGAATAAATTTTAGAAAGAAAGAGGGACAATATTTCTCTGAGTCAAGAAAGGAAGATTTAAAATGGATGTAGTTAGAGAGAATTAAAGGGTCATAACTTGGAAGATGAAGAGGCTCAGACCAGATGACCTGTATATGCTCATTAAGGTGTAAGGTACAAACTGAAAAGAGGAATTTACTGCTGTCCTTGGCCCAAGAACCAACCCTCTAGGGTCAACCTTAGTAACCTTTTCCATAGACATCCCTGAGGCCAAAGAAACCAGGTTGGCATTCAGCTCTCCCACTATGGATGGTGGACATGGATGAAGAATGACTGAAAGTGAAAGGGACCATGTGCAAGGAAGCACTTAAAAAGCAGGCGAACATTCTAATTAAATGATGCATGTGTATGGGTGAGTTAAATCTGGTTTGCCTACTTCACAGTTAAATATACATTCTAACAGTTAGTGGATATAAACAGTTGGGGTTTGACATAAATTAATTGCATTAGACCCAATGGAGGGATAATGTGATGGAAAAGAGTTACTTTTTTTTTTTTTTTTTTTTTTGTATTTTGCAATGCAGAAGATTTGCAAGATTTGCAAATGCCCCATATGAAATCCAGCTTTTAGGATGCTCAGACCCGTTGGGCTTCAACAGAATTCTGACACATACGTGTAGAACAATTCTAATTCCATCCGGTTGCTCATTCCTTCTCTCACATTATGCAGTGCTGACAGAACAGCCACATTTCCCAAGAGTTGCCTTTTCCTCAGTGCAGATGTTGCTCCAATTGTGATTTTAAAAATTGAATATATCAGATTGACCCATTGCTTTCTTTTTATGGTGTGACTAACCCAAACTATTGCCAAAGGTTGACCTGGTTTCTAACACAGAGTCACGTATCTGCCTTGTTTCTCTGTCCATAAACAACTGCCCTGCGACTCAAGGGGACATTCTTCAATTACTACACACTCTTTTGTAGCTAGTCAAGTACTAAGTGACACACATGTTTAGATATAATTCTATTTTTTAATTTTCATTATTCCTAACCTATACACCATTCTTTTACCTTAGAGGAAAATGCATTCTATTAGACATGTACATACTGTAAATTTTGTTTTACTGTAAGTTTTATTTTTGCTACCATCTTAAAGAGCATGGATACCAACTTAACAAATAATTAGATGCTCTTCAGTGGGAAGGCCAGTGACACTTGAGATAAATGGTGGTTATATGAAACTGCGTTTTCATTTCTTGTCTATCCCTGTCCCTCAATTTTGTTTGAGGAAAATATATATTCTTAGACATGATCAGACATGATCACAAAGACTCCAAATTGCCTGAGCTTTAAACATCCAAGAACTGTAACAAAGATGGCCCAATATCTCTATGGCTTCTCTTCCGTGGGGCTCCTGATAAAAATGGGGGCACAGCTCAAGAGCTCCAGAGGGAAGGAAAAAAATGAGATAAAGGAGGAAACAATAAATAACTAAAATAAGCTCTTGAGTCCAATCAATATCCTTGGAAGCCCATGCTACGTGTCCAGCAAGTGTCTGACACAACAAGCTTGGAGAAGCTCTATGCGTTAGTTATATCGCTCAGGTTCTAGATACAGAAACTTGAATGCAGATGTACTCTGTGATCTGATGAAGATCATAGTTCCAAGTGGCAGATGAAGATTTTGGTCACCAGTGCCTGTACTACAATCCCAGTATATGATTCCTCTTCTCCCACATTTGCCATAGACCTGGTATCAGCATTGTATTCGTTTCATAAAGCTGCTGGGAAAAATGACCACAAACTGCATTAAAAAGCTGATATGGGTCTCATTGGGCTAAAATTAAGGCGCCAGCTGTCTGCCTTCATGGAGACTCTGGGGATAATCTCCTTCCTTATGTATTTTTTTTTCTTCCCAGCTTCTTTGGGCCAAACACATTTTTTTTGGTGTATGGCTATCTTGCCCCATCTTCAAAGTTGGCAATGTTGCATCTCCATTAACTTTTTTCCCCCTGATCATATTTCCTTTAGACTCAACAGCCTGCCTCCTTCTTCCACATTTAAGAGCAATTGTGATGACATTAGCCTCACCTGAGTAATTCAGGGTACTTTCCTATCTCAAGGTCCTTAAGTGAATCACATCTACAGAATTCTTTTTGCCACGTAAGGTGTCATATTGACAGGCTCCAATGATTAGGACTTGGACATTCTAGGACACTTTTCTGCCTACCACAACATACAAGCTCTCAACTCCTCTAAACGACCTCTCTTCCACTCCACCGCATCTAACACCATTCCCAAGATTCATCGTGCTCTTATATTTGTGTCTTTGCTTCTTTTCTCAGTTCTGCTTGCTGACTGCCATTCTTGATTCTTGTGTTCTAGAAGAGATCCATGGTTAAGGATTAATCCTGTTGATTGTCTTTATGGTGAGTTTGATACTACACAAGGAGTGAGGGCTACAGAATAATTTCCTTTCTGTGGATGGCTCATGTAGAGACAGAATACATGGGCAATATTGTTGGAACAGATTGACTCTGGGAAGGCAGCCTCAGATAGAGTTCAATGTGAAAGGTATTTATTAAAGAGTTGGAACCAACATCTGAGGAAGGGAAGGGAAGAAAACAGAAGTGGGCAGAGGGAGACGTCGAGCTGTGAAGCAGGTCTAGAAAATGTCTTGGACAACCTCAGTGGGGTGCTCCAGAGACAGAATGATTCTTCAGAGACATCCCTAACAATTAGCACTTAATCAACAAAATCAGTACTCAAATACTATAACTTTATGCCTTTCATGTTTCTTGCCTTCAACTGTTGTGTATACCCCCTTGCTAACTTCCCAGTTTAGTCTGTGATTCTCTAACTTTTCAACTGCAGCAACCTTTTTCTACTTCTGATTTCTGCCTATAGTTTTCCCCCAATTATTTCCATTCTACAAGCTACCAAAAGGACAATCATCCTGTTCCAGAGATCTAAGCATGCTTGAAAATCTTTAACATTTTTTGTTGGCTATTTTATTTCCACAAAATATCATATTTCTATGAAATATTCACCAAATATGTGACCTCGCAAAATGCTACTTTATATGACCCAAATGTATCTTTGGTTGTTTTGTTTCCATGTCTTCGTCTATGTAATCCTCTTTGCTTGATGTGTTCTCCCTGAATCTCTGAAGTATGACTCCTTCTTATAATTCAGAAGTTTTCTTCATAATCCCTCCTCCCTAAATTCTGCCCTTATTTCTTTCTGAGATGGGCTTCCTCTCTCACTCTTTCCCTCACTCCTCTCCTTCTCCCTCTCTCTAATATTTCTAAGTGCTTGCTTTTACTATATAAGGTAGCCAAGAACACATTTTCTTTGTATTATGTTAGTCAATCCAATCAAAACGTAAACACCGTGAGGACAAATTCTCAATCCCTTATATAGCATACTCTTTATAGTATCTTATGCAGCGCTCTGGAAATATGAGATATTGGATACACTACTGTTGAGTTGCATTTAAAATGTAAATACTCTTGCTGATTGCGCTGAGCTTAGTTTAAAAGGAGTTGAGAATTGTAAAATAAAGAGTCATTAAATATTTAGAGAATTACCAGAGAAAATACTAGAGCCAGAATATTCATCCTCAGAGGCCGTATTTAGGAACTACTTGGTTCTTTTCTAAGAAACATTAATTATTTTTACAGCTGGGGAAGTCTGAGAAAATGTTCTAGTTTAAGAGATCACCTTTGTCACAGGCTGATGCCAAGCTAAAATAAATTCCACGAAAAAAGAAATATTCCAAAGTGAACCAGGACATGCCCTTTTCTTTATCCTTGTGAGTTTTTCTTAGCATTGACCTTTTTCCTTTCTTTTAGTTTGGTGTCTCTTGTCAGAAAACCAAACTAAATTGTACAGTTTATTCTACACAGATGCCCATTTTTCTTATGTTGCAGATTCTGTAATGCGATTATTTATCACAAACACTTTGCTACAGGAAATCTCTTCTTTCCCCATTTCCATTTCAATCCAAATTGGGACACATACCCACCTCCCACCCCCACCATCCCCTTTCACACAACAATATAACTGGGCATCTTATGGTATTAGTGGCCATATTTTCTTACAAATAGAATAGTATTTGGTGACATAAATAATATTTAGGAAAAAATAGTTGAAACTATGGACATTCTAGTATATTGGTATAGCTTATATAAACTATATAATAGGTTTTCTAGAACTCTAAGAAAAACACTCATCCTGGTAAAAAGACTCCACAAACTCATGGCAAACACAGAATGCCATGTCCTTCTTATACATTCAAGCTGTTAACATTCAAAGTTCTGAAAAATCCAACAAAAAGGAAACCTGTTAGAATGTTTTCATAACCAGAATTTTTTTTTGCTTTATTTGCTCCCTTCTTTTTTTTTCAAATGTACAACTTGTTAGCATTTATATTTCAGATCTGCAGCTCTATATACTGAATTAGATTTAGCTTCAGATAAAAATGACGCAAAAAATTTAGTGTTTGGAAAAATTTGAAGTTTGTTTCTTTCTCATGGGAAAACAAGTCCAAAAGTAGGCATGACACAGCTAACATGGTGGCCCCGTAGCATTACTGGGGACACAAGCTCCTTTGTTTCCATTTTATCATTACAGCATGTGGTTTTCCTCTCTGTGGTCATTTCATGGTAAAAGATGGCTGACGGTTCTCTGAAGTCTAAGTTGGTGTTGGAGCCCAGAAGAAGCAGGAACGATAAGATGACAAAGTCAAGATGAAATCCTTTTTTAAGGGCTCTTTCTAGAATTAACATTGGGCATTACTACTTGCACAACTTTGCTAATTGGTGACATGGCTGCATGTAGCTCCAAAGGTGGAAAGAAATGTAGTCTTTAATCCTGAATGAGAATATTCCCACAAAAATGAAACTTCTGTTTCTAAGGAGAAAGGACAATCTAGATGCTGTGGTGGGAAACTATCACTCTTTCCAACAATTACTATAAATCTAAAGTTTTGAATGAAATTATCATTGTGTGGATTGGCTTTAATTTTCCAACCTTTACTTCTTTATTTCTTCTGGTAGTTCCTTTCTTCAGGACTCTAGGCTGGACCATGTGAATTGCTTTGGCCATTAGGGTAATTACAAACTTGCCACAAGAAGAAGCTTAAATTGTACCTGTGTGTGTCCCCGTGCTCTTTAGGATCCCTGCCATACCATGAGAACAAGCCCAGACAAGTCTCTTGGAAAAAGAGTGACCATGTGGTCCAAGCCTTGTCGAGGATACCCCAGAAGAGTTAACCTTTATCCAACTGACATAGATGCATGAGCAAGCTCAGCTGAGATCAGCCACGCCTGGCTCAGATGGGCAGACCCACTCAGCTGACTCAGTCTTACGGGAAATCATAAATAGGTGTTAGTTTAAGTCACTGTGTTTTAGGGTGGTTTGTTACATGGCACAACTAATTGTAGCTAACTGATATAAAACATCTATCTATGTGAATTCTCTTTGCCAAACAAAGTAGCTGAGCCATGTAACAAACCACCTCTCTCTCTCTCTCTTTCTCTCTCTCTCTCTCTCTCTCTCCAAATAACAAGGAGTCTGGAGATAGCTAGCTGCTGGCGTTGGTTCAATTACATCAGAGTGACTTGCAGAATCTTCTTGGCCTGTTTGTTACACGCGCTATATATAACTGACTGATGCAGATTTAGGTATTGTATACATGGATTTTCAAGGCCAAAGAAAAGAGGAATAGCTCAAGTGTACTCTCTAAAGCAAACATTTTCCAGGAAGCCTCTGTTTATGTTTTCATTTTTCTAAAAATCTATCCCTGAATGACAGAAAGGGATTATGCAGGATATCATACAAATCTCCAAGGTTGTTGTAAAGATGGAAATACGTAAGGGAAATAAAGGGACTGCTTAATACATAATAAACCTGCTGAAAGAGGTGTTATAAAACCAAAAATAACAACAAACAAACAAAAATCACTGTGCTCAGGATTTCCAATTATATAGGAGCAATATCTTTCATTGTATTACCATGAAAATTAAATAAGGCAATTTCAGAGAGAAGTTTATTGAGTTCCTACTGGGTTAGGTATTATCCTTGGCTTTGGGGACAAGTCAGAATACTATGGTCACAGCTTCTCTATTCACAGAGCTCACTTTCTAACAGGGGAAACTAATCATAAATAAACAAATGGCTTCAGGGACTGACAAATCCATGAAGAAGACACAAGTAGATTCATGGTTGTCAGAGCGGGTAGGAGGCAAGGATGGTAAAGTAAGATCTCTCTGAGACAGAGAAAGATCAGATTATTAGGAAGCAGAACATTCTGCCCGCCACCTCCACCCCCAAGAAAAAGTTTAGCTAGGAAAAGGGTCTTGAGCAGAAATGGATTTTGTGTGCTAGAACAAATTTAAGCCAGTATAGCTGAAAATCAATGCATAGAATGAGGAATGAAGAGAGTTCATTTGAGTCAGTGCAAGAGAATCCTGTTTATTTTAAACCCTTATATTTGGATATAGTATAATGGAATGCCATTGGTTTGCATTTTAATCAGTAGTACTAAGATAAACACAGAATTATAACCAGTCTCTCCAAACCAGAAAAACTTAACATGATATGATAACAGGTTGGATTTAAGGATATGGTACAATGACTAAGAATGATTGAGTTCTGTGGTACTCTACTATGAATTTGATAAAGATGAAGAATTTGCCCTAAGAGTCCAGGAGGAGAAAAAAAAATTGTTGTACATCAGCTACTTCTTCCAAAGAAAATTGACAGAATGTACAGAGAAAGAAACGAAAGAGGTCGTGAAATGTTCTCCACGTCTAAAACCACTTCAGGGGCACAAAAGTGAAAAGAAGTTTGTGGTTGAGATGGTCTTAATCAATATAAGATAAGGGGTCCAAAACTATAGAAATGTAGGCAAAATTAATATGGCAGATTAGGTTCTTTTTGAAATCTGTTGTGTGAAACTGAAGATGAAGACAAAAAGGAGATCAACCCTAGAGAATCCCATAAAAGTAAAATTAAAAATGTGCGAAGTGTGCCTTAACATACACCATCAGTAAAGAAAACATTTCTCCCGTAAAAGGCATAGGACAGTCTCAAATGAGTTATTCGTGTAATGAAGTCAGTAACTTTAGAAGATGAGTTGTTTCAGGGTTGGTCTCGCTCTTTCCCCAATTTGGAAGAGTTAATACCCAAAATTGCCTCTGTAGAGGTATTATGTGGCAAGGGGACACCATGCGGCGTGCGGTGTATCTATTACACCAAACTGACAAACTATGTCACAGATTCTGTGCAGGACGTTTGCTGGAATGGATTTTCTGTAGCTTCTAGCTTAAGGCACTTAAATTGATTCAACGTACAAAATGATAGTTTATTAAAACCTATTTGGGAATGATGTGATAACTAATTCCCAAACTTGGGTTCCAACCAGTTTGGTTGATAATTTTATAGTCCCAAGTACACAAAGAAGGTTCCTCAGAAGTCATTCTGTTTACTGTCTGCATTTCATAACATGTTAGTCTTCTGCAATGCTTTTAACTCCTCCAAAGTACTTTCACATGTGAGCTTGATGTAGACTCAGGGCGTCTCAGGGAGGTGGGTAGGATGGTCATATTCACCCGCAGTTTATAAGCTTCTTCAGAATGGGAAGGACTTAACCTTCCATCGGCAAAGAAACCTCCACGAATGGCCTGTGGAGGACCTGTCCTTCCAGTTGAAAGTACGTGTGTCTGATCATATCTGAACTCTTTAAAAGCATGTTCTTTGGCAAAATTACTTCAAATATTAGGGACCTGAAATTTCAGCCAAACGTTCTTACACATGCACATACATTGACTTGGCAGACACGTTACAGAAAGGGGGCAAAATGTAAATCCATACAGCAGCCTGTGTAATTTCTGTATTATGCAAGATTGTGCATTTCTCTACAGAAAATAGGGAAATAGTTACTTTAAAATATCCTCAAAGATCACACTTTATTAAAACTAACTGGACTATTTCATTTACAAATATATTTTTTTTCTCCTATACAAACATTAAAAGCTGCTGCTGCTTCTTTAGAAAAAAGAAAAGAAAAAAGAAATTTGAAAAAGATTTTGCCTTCATTGAGGTATACTTCTGGTACCTTTAATTCTGAACTTTTTTTGTGATGGTCATAAAATCAATTTCTGATTATTTTTCTCCACAGTCTAAATTTTCTTCTCTTTATTTCTTCTACTTAATTATAATTAGTTATGCTTTTTATTTTTTTACTTGAATAAGGGAGAAATTTTGAGGCCCTAAAGTACGACTCCAAACAAATATCTACTGCATGTCCTCTCTTGCAAATGAATGTTGAAACAAGTTGATCCAGAGACATACAGTCTGAAAAAAATCTCTGATCTGTTTTTAAAGTTCACTGCACGCTGCACGTTCTAGCCCCTAAGAATGAAGTATCCGAAGGAGAATGCTAAATAGCACATTTTGCAATCTAAAAATCTTTACCTCTGAAAAAGTAATTGATTCGTTGTCCTCTTTTATCACAGTGCGTGTGTGTGTTTTAACATAGAGCCCAATTGTGACGTAATATTTGTTTTCTTTTGTATTCTCCAAATTGGCTGAAAAGTTGCCAGATGAATAAGCTGACGTCAGTGTTCTGGAACTGTCTCTGAAGCCTGGTATTAGCAGTTGAGCCGTTTACTTAACTCCCTCCACTCCATGTAGAACTGTATATCTCAGCACCAAATTAGTTGCTTAAAAAGAAAACTTCATTTGTCAAGAAAAACTTCGCCTGTCAAAGAATACACCTAAATACCATCATTTCTGATGAAAGGACCCATTGGAATAGTTTGGGACCCATGCAGCATTTTTCTGTGCTGTGGTGAGGCATTCCGGATGGAGAGCCCCACAGAAGAGGGGAGAATATCGTTAGCCTTGACAGCACCGTGTGGTCCGGCCAAATCATGAAATAAAGCCTTTTCATTGCACGGAAATTATGTTATTTCAAAGCACTTCCACAGGTGTTACATTATTTTCATGATGATTGTAGAAGAGGAAAGCAGACGGTATCCCTCTCATTTTATAGATGGAGAGACTTATGTCAATTTCCTTATTTGTCTCCAAGTCGCCCATATTCTCTCATACACAGAATATTGGTGTTTCTTCGGAAGTTTATCTATTTATTACTTTTCAATAGAATCCATTGAGCTATTACTAGGATGTATTCTTTTCCCTCCATCTCAGGCCTTAACATTCCAGACCATAAATTCTTCCTTCATGCTTAGATAACTTCCGTAACTTTCCAGATGTCCTCCCTAGCTATATTCTCTTTTCTTTTTTGGTTGTGTTCAGAAGTTAGACAGTTATGGGAGATTAGTTAAATTAAAAAAACACAAAAAACAAAAAAACAAAAAACGAAACTCCGGAAAAGGGAATGCCAGCGTGGAGTGTTCTGTGTGCTTGAAGAATTACAAGTTGTTTAGCAACTCTGGAGGCAGGAGTAGAAGATAAGGACTTGTGTGAGATGAGGCTGGAGAAGAAAATGGGTGCAGGTCATAAAGACGTTTATGTTCTATGTCAAGGAAGGTTTATTCTGAAAGCAAGGACAGTTGATGAGTTTTAGGTATGAAAAAGGCAGCATCAAATATGGATGCTCGCAAAATCCATCACATTCAGGGTATAAAATAAAGATATTAGTGCATAGGAAGACCAATACAGTACAAAGGATGGGAGATGGTTTAGATGCTGGTGTCGGTAATCTAGCCAAGTGGTTCTGCTGTTCTATGTTAAAGTACCAGCAATGGGGTGAATAAAGGTACATTGCTTTTAAAAGATACAGGAAATAGACTTCAAATGCCTGGTTAACAATTGGAAGTAGAAGTAACTACTGAAGAAATCAAGAATAATTCATAAAATCTCTGGAGAACTAGTTTATGGTGATGCACTTCCCTAGACTGGATAACACAAGATTTCAGTTCTATTTTTTTAAAATGATGAATATTAGGTGTTTGGGGACATCCAAATGGGATGTCACAGGGACAGTCTAATGTATGTGACCAAGGCTCAAGAAAGATG
The DNA here is from genome assembly GCF_004115265.2 of Rhinolophus ferrumequinum. Lineage (NCBI taxonomy): Eukaryota > Metazoa > Chordata > Mammalia > Chiroptera > Rhinolophidae > Rhinolophus > Rhinolophus ferrumequinum. The sequence goes on from NC_046297.1 coordinate 59,828,491, forward strand.
TAAACTTAGGTGTCATCTGTATCAATGAAGCTGAGTGAATACATAAATGTATATGCCTATACTAGCGCCTTGTTTGGCTGGGATGCTAAAAGGGCAAGGGCTGTTTACATCTGTCTTCTCTACTTTAGGCACCAATTTGTGGTCAAATATATAAAATAATTTTCTATCCAGAGTGTCATTTAATCTACCCAGAAATTCAATACCAGTCCCCACTTTGCACTAGGTCAAAGACATAAAATAAAGAACGCTCATTTACTTAGAAATCCAGGGATGGAGCCAAGTGACATGTAAAGTTTCTTGAAACAATGTAATCACATTTATTAATGATTACTATACGTCTGGTACTGCACGACACACTGTGCACTAAAGTCTCTATTTTACTTATTCTGCATTAGGCTACATTACCTAACCCAATCAAATGAATGGTACCATAAAATGTAAACATAGCCACATGTACACGAATACCCAATTTAGACTACAATCCATAGACACCTAACCTCAGTGTCTTTCCAGTCCCTCTTTAGTGAGACTCTCATAGCAAGGAGTGCCATCCACCCGGCTCCCAGTGTTCTTGGCCCCTGACCGGGTGGTACATGCAAAGCTAATTCTCCAACACTGAACAAGGTTTAGAAAAAAGCATGTTGCTCTCATGCCTCATCTTCTAATTGAATGAGTCTTTCAGCTAACATTTCTGATTTCCTACCTACATCCCATTTTTAAAGTAATACTGTTTGAATGGTCTTTTCAAAATTGAAGTTCTATATTCCCATGGTATTTCCTCACTGGTCTGGTTTAGTGGGGCACTCATGGTTCTTTCAATTCTCCTTATCTATTGTCATTTCATAGATGGCATCTCACCCCCACTGCAAGTAGGCTGGGTTATTCTCTAAGTGACTGTTGATTTGTACATATTATTTAGATTTAGTCCCGGGACTACTTCACCTTATTCTCTTCTATTCTGTTCTGCACTCTCATTCTTTCTCTCTTGGGCTGATTTCCCCACAAAGGTCAGAAGGACTTATTCTGTGGTCTGCTGATCCTTCTGTGTTCTCGGGCATTTCTTTAGTCTCTGGGCTGTTCCTTTGCCTCTCTGCTCTGAGATCCATTCCGCACTCTTCCCCTGCTTTGCTCTGGGTTTTGGAAGTCTGATCTCTGCAAACCACATTTCTCAACAGTTTTACTAATAAATGGAAAGTGTTAGCAGTAGGTTGGAAACTGGAAGAAAGGGACAATTCAGGGTATTTCCTCCCCTCACTATGCTTTGGGCAGCAGTTCCAACATTGGCTGTGTCTCCTCCATGATTCCAGCTTTTACTGGATGTGCTGGCTCTTGGGCTCTGTGATCTCCACCTCCCATGACTCTCCAGCTCAGGGAGTGTTACCAGCTCTCTGTGTTGTTCATCTCTGTGTCTTCCCCTGTCCTCAGACTGGCTTTTCGGCTTTTCCAATATGTTCACAGCTATTTTTCTGTACTGAATTTCTTCCATTGAACTACTGGGTATGAACTGTGTTTTCCTGACTGATCACAGATCAGTACACATTTTCGTCTACCTCTAGCTACAGAATCTTCCAGCTGAATTTGAACTAATAAGGATATGATCATTAAAATAAGTGTTTTCCTTATGATCTAGTCTTGATTCTTGTCTTACTATACTTTCCTTGATTTTCCTTAAAATTTAGTCTTTACACTCCTTTCTTCTTTACTGCTTTCTTAGGTTTTCCTCTCTACCTTAGGTTGCTTTTGCTTGTTTGTCATTTTTCTTTTGTTTTTGTTGCTGTTGCCATATTGCATACTTTCCTACAGTGGGATTATTTCTTGCTTATATCACATCTAACACATTTTCCAAGATTTTTCAGACTCTATATAAAAACGTTAACATTTAGATTTCATATATTTATTTTTCCATAGCAGATGTCAATGTCTTGAGTTCAAATCTGTTTAATGTGGAAAATACTATTTGCTTCCATAGCATTGTCTACAAAACTGTTAGCTACAGCTGTCAGTGAACACTCAAGAATCAAGAGTAGCCTTTGGATCCCTGCTGAAAGGGTGGCCTTTATTAACCTCCATGGTTTTTGTAAGAAAATGACTCACTTTCAGTGAGTCTTGATTTATCACACTTGCACAGACACACACACACACACACACACACACACCCCCCACAAAACAACTTCAAAACAAAATTTTTTTCTGTCTACATTTTCTTTTACATCATTAATCATTCTCTCTGTCTGGGCTTTGCATTTTTAGCCACTTCCAGCATCTCTATATATGGGTTGTAGAAACATGCATCATATCTTAGCTTCTAATGGAACTTCATCTCTTTTTCTTTCTTTCTCAATAAATAATAAACTTTTAAAGACCTTCATCACATCTGAGGCTCTGACAGCCCTTTTATAAGACTTTGCATATAGTAAATGTACAATAATTGTTAGTTGAATAGAACTAAACATAAAAACACTGAAATATAAACATATTTAAAAATCAGAAGTAATTTGTCACTTTGAGAAATTGTTAGCTATGTATGTATTTTTCTTTCTTTAGTAGATAAAGCTATTAGGATTCTAAAAGTAACAAATATTTTCACATATTCTGCCTGCAAAAAAATGTGCAGCTCAGATTCCATAAGATCATTATGGAAACATCTTCCAGTACAAACTTGATACATGGCAGAAGATCAACAAATGATTGATTGAAGAAATGAATTACCATTCCTTGAGGCTAAGTTTCATTCATCTTTATAACCGCTGTTTTATTCATATTTTTATCCCTTAAAATTCTTGGCACCAAGTAATTTCTCAATATTCTTTTATAACTTGAGTTAATAAGATAATTTTTAGAAGCCGATTCTTACCAGCTTTGATTGTTTGGAAGTCTAAATACAAATTTTATTGGTAAAAGAATAGAAAATGTTATACCATTCCCTAGGAAGTATTATGAGAATCCTACCTGTTACCAGTGTATCTTACAATAGGATTTTTAATTATTAGATGGCTCATGATCTAATCCCTTTCATGGAGCATAGGTGAAATCCCAGTATATTCAACAGTTATATATCTTTTATATATAGTTTATCGTGAGTACTGGAAGATGGGAATGGCATCCTATTTATCTTTGTGTTTTAGAGCTTCATATCCCACCACACAGCTTCAATGGCACCCTGAGCCTCAGAATACATAACAGTGCCAGGAATATAATTGATGTTTAATAAATGTTTACTGAATGAACGAATAACTAAAGAAAATAACGTATTCATGCAATTGCCCTAAAAAGCAAGGGAATGAAGCAGCCAGCAGGACTTCCAGGAAGCAGCTGAGAAACACCCTCTGGCACCCACCATTCAATCATCGTAACATCAGCCTTGAATCTTAAGAAATAAAATTTAGGGCCAAGTAAGCATAGCTCAAGCCAACCACTTTTTCATTCCCCAGGCCACTGATTGCCTCACTAAATCTCTCAGTTTGCTGAATATGTGAAATCAATTATTATAAGATGTAAGGAACAGAAACTTTTTGGAAAATTGTTTTGATTATTAAGAAAAGATTACAATATCAAGACAGGGATTACCACCATCAAAATCCACATGTTAGCATTATTTGAATTCAGTAGAAAATAGACAGAAGTAGATTGGACAAATTACATCTGTAAATGTGTCTCCCAGGATTGTGAACTATCTCTCTACCTGAACAAATTTAATATTCTTTTTTTTTTAAAGTTATTAGTTTCAGGTGTACAAAACAATGTAATAGTAATTTAATGTGCTTAATAGTTGCTTTCTTACAATGGGCAAGGCTGCCAGGTTTTATAAAAGTATCTGACTTCCAGGTACCAACAGACCTTGAAGGAGTCTCTCCAGGTCTTACCTCTTACTCACCTTTGGAAACTTCACTGCCATTTTATTTTTCTGATTTCTGTCCAGTTTCCTGTCCCCTGATTTTGGTCCTCCAGACCACAATCCTCTGATGCTTAGCTTCAGACTCTCATTCCTTGGCTATGCATCCATCTTGGATACTGCCTTGAAGAGTTCCATGATTTGATCTCCAGCTTGAGAATTAGGTTAGCTCCACTTTTCCTGCTGTGCCCATTTCTGGTCCTTAAAATCTCAAACTTCATCCAACAAAGGCCCAGGGCCCTTGATTTTCCGAGGAGTGTTCAAACAAGCAGACGAATCGTCTCATTCTTCTGTAAAGAGTGATCTGTGTCCTTTTCCTCACACACTTTCTCCATTTGAAAGCTCTCTCTTCCCATACTTCATCTGTCTAGTTCTTACTTGTTGCTCAAGACTTATCTCAACTGTCAACTCAGTCAGGAACCTTGCCCTGTACTAACCTACGGAAAAGCCCAGCATTTCTAACATACTTGGTCCATACCTCTCATTTGTCCCTTATCTCCTCTTACCTCATATTTTAATAATCTTTCAAAGTAAAACTATATTAAACTCACAATAACCCTGTGAATGATTATTATTATTATTAAAGTTTCGGAAGGACCTATACTCTACAATTCTTGGTATCTCCTACTATACTTCTAAAATGCTTTGCACATAAGTTAACTGTAGAATGGTATACAAATGAGTATTTAATTGGTCATCTATTTTTGACCAATTTTTCTTATTATTAGCTTATACATCATACAGTGACTTACTACCTTATAAAATTTTTTGAGGGCTGTATAGAAAAGATGACAAATTCAGATCAGCTCCAACGTTCCAGTATAACCACAGTTATTTTTTAAATGTACAACAATTTAAATGGTATTTGTGAATAATGAATTCTTGATTTGATCTATGGCCTAGGTCCCTGCCCAGGTGCTCAGGAAGTAGACTTTGAGATGGAGATTTGGATGCAGGGGATTTATCGGAGAATAACCTAGGGCATAACACCTGCACTGTTGTAAGAAAAGAAGGATTGGGCAGAAAGAGAAGTTGAACTGCAATGCAAGAGATAAAGAAGCCTCAGTAATCACAGGGCGCTCTGAAGCTGGAATGCCTGTTCAGAGAGGTTCTGAGTTGAGGACTAAGAACCACTTATACCCCAACACCAACCAGCCACCCTGTGAAGAGAGCTCTGAGGGTGGAAACAGACAATCAAGTGGGGTGGCTCTCTTTAGCTGGGGAAATTAACTGGAGAGGGCCTTAGCTTTTATTTAACAGCAGCCTGTATTTCTGGCAGAGAAGGGAAGAAAGACCATGGCACAGAAAGGGGAACCTGGGTAGCATAGCCAGTATTAACAATAGCCAATCACTGCTATATCTAAAATAATTTTCACCAGTGTTTCCTACTCTGAGAAAAGTGGAAATCACAGAATAAAAAACATGAAAGAATCTTAGAGATTAGTTCATCCCATGTTCTCATTCGATTAATTAATGTTCAATGTCTTGTTAAAGACATACAATATTATATACAGGATTAGAATCAACACTATATAGACATTTTTGTGTGTGTGTGTGACCTCTCCACTCTCAGAAACTACAATTATTCTCTATTTTCCACTTCATTCGCACAGAACAGTTTTTCTGAAATGTGGACATCAGTCAGAGATTTGAGTTAAAAATGTGTCTTCTCCCTGCCTTGACTCATGATGTTCAACACTATTCTAGTCCAGAAAATGAACTGTCCCCTCTTCTTTATAAAATCACATCTTTTATGTCCTCTCTCCCGTCTTTACAAGGGAGTCTTTGTGGATTACTCCATTCCCTAGACTTCTGTACCTCCTCTGCAATTCTTTGGCACTAACTAATATGTATTACCTTTTTTATTAATCAGGTTTTCGAAGGGTAATTTATATATAGTAAAATTGTCTTTGCAAGTGAGCCATTTGGTGAACTTTGTCAAAAATAGACTGTCGCTTAACAAGCACTACCATCAAGATATAGAATATTTTCATCATCAAAAAAAGTTCCCTCATGACTACATGTAGTCAATTTTCTCCTCCTCTACCCCCAGTGCCTGGTGATCACTAATCTATTTTCTGTCTCCATAGTTTTTGCCTTGTTCAGAATTTCATTTAAACGGAATTATACAATATGTGTTTTCTGGCATAATAACTTCGAGACCCATCCATATTGTTTCATGTATCAGTAGTTGATTCATTTTCCTAGCTAAGTAGCATTCCCTCATATAGCTATACCACAATTTGTTTACGTGTTTGCTAAGTCGATAAACCTTTGGCTTGATTCCAATATTTGACTCTTATGAATCAGTTTATGTAAATATTCGCATACCGATGTTCATGTGGAAAGTGTTTCCATTTTTCTTGGATAATAATGCTGAGTGAGATTTCTGGATTATAATGTATAAATACATGTTTAACATTATGTAAAAATGTCAACTACTTTTTGAAAGTTCCTGTATAATTTTGCATTATAACAAACAATGTATAAGTGTTTTAGTTGCATCACATAAACAAAGTTAGTAATGTCAGTTTTATAATTTTTTTTAAAGGTATCTAGTAGATATGTAGCGACATATCATGTGGCTTTAATTTGCATTTTACTAATGATTAACGATATCAAATATTGCTTCTGCTATCTATATATCTCTTTTGGTGATGTGTCTGCTCAATCTTTGACTGATTTAAAAAACTGGGTTATTTGTCTTCTTATTATTGAGACCTCAGAATATTTATATATTTTAAATATGCCTTTATTACACAGCTGTTTTGGCCATATTTTCTCCTAGTTTATAGCTTGTCTTTTCATTGTCTAATAGTGTCTTTGTGAAGAAATTTTTAATTTTGATAAAGTCCAGGGTATCTTTTTATTTTCTTGTCTGTGTTTTTGTGTGTGTGTCGTGCTTAAGAAATCTTTGCTTAATCAAAAGCCACAAAAGTTTTCTTCTGTTGTTTTCTAGAACTTTTATAGTTTTACCTTTTACATTTTTAAGTCTAACACACATTTAGATTTATTTCTTGTATATGGTGTGAGGTAAGGGCTGAGTTTCACTTTTTGCATTTAGATGTGTCATAATTGTTTGAGAACTATATGCTGAACAGATTATACTCTTCCTTTGAATTACCTTGGCACCTTTTCCATAAATCAATAGGAAATACAGAGGGTGCCAAAAAAAAATGTATACACATTTTAAAGATGTTAACACTGGTCAACGTTGCTCAAGCAGTAGTTTGCCGTAATGAGAAGTGTCTGGACACTGAAGGGAACCACTTTGAGCACCTCTTGTAATTGCAGAAGTCAAACGTGACTTGTATTCATCTTTTGTTATCGGTATATATTAATACAGTTTTTCCCTTTCTTAAAATGTGTATACATTTTGTTGGAACCCTCTGTAATATATAAGTGCTTACCTTTCATTTTGAATTAGTGGCAAGATTACAATGTTGGAGTTGTACTAGAATTTAAATTTTGTCTCTATCATTTTCTAACTTTGCTTTCTAAGGCCATTTATTATGAATCAGTTTCTTGAATAGAAAAAGGTGATTATAATGTACAACTTTTGACATTTCTTTAATAATTCTGTGAAATAAGATATTAAATTTTTATTGTCTAGTAATACTCAAAAGTGGTATTTTTGTTTATTTGTTTTTAACAATTTTTTAATCTCTCCTTTCTAGTTAGATTGGTAGCCTCTTAAAGTAAGGGACTGTTTTTGTTGTTGTTTTCTACGTCCACAATCTCCAGCATAAAAATTTTGTTCTGTGGTAGACAAGATACTGGAGGGGGGAGGGGAGGTGAAGGGGAAAGAAGGGTCGGGAGGAGGGGTGGAATCCTCAGACAAAGTAGTGAAGAGCATGATCACTGGCTGTATAAACAAATTCTTAAGCTAATCAAAGTTCAGGGGAGAGCAGGAATGTTGGGACATGAGCACGCCCCTTAATCGAACTGCTTTCTGTTAGCCTCTCCTCTCTTTTTCCAGTAGGACAAGAAATCAAACATGAATCCTAGTGGTTTAGACCAAGGGTCAATAGCGTTTTATTCTCTATAAGTCACTTTATTATTTTGCAGGGTCTCTTATGGCCATTTCTTTAGCCTGAAATGAAATGTTTATTGAAAATTGCCCAAATTCTGAACCATAAGTCAAGCAAAGTTATTGATCGTTTCAGGAAGTATTTTACGAAGATAAGAGGAGGGAGATGTGTATTGCTTTCAAGAAATTTTCACTTAAACTGGATGCAGCTATGCATCAAGAATAGTTTGTTTAACTGGGAGTCAAATCAGCTAGCTTCAAATTCCACTTCGGTCTTAGAATAGAAATTGTCAACTTTAACTGTTTCTTTAACTGTCAACTTTATTATCCATAAATTGAAGCTAATTCACCTCAAAAGGCCTTTGCATGCCTGAATGAGATAATAAATGTGAAAGCACTTTGTAATCACTAACATCCTATACAAATATAAGTCATTATTATTACTAAGTCTCAAAGCCAACTTTAGGAAAGAATATGTTATTTGTTGATCAATGAAAATGACCCCTGGAAACCTCTTTCCCCAAATCAACCCACATCCAGTAAGATGTAATACTACCTGTCATTTTACCATGTGTAATGCATTGCTTTATGCTAAGTAAGCCTTCTCGGGTTTCCATTTAAGATGGAAATGCCTCCTAGAAGAGAAACAATTAGAATCATGGCTCAGAGTGAATAGGTCTCCAGGACCTTATGTTAAATACCTGGCACCTGGGCAACCTGTATATTTGTCTATCCCACCACTCTTTCTGACTTGAGCAGCATAATATAAAGACGTGAATTCCACAAGACTTAAAGAGAGAGAAGAAGAAAAAAACCTGGAAACTGAGGAAGAATTTGTTGGAGAGAGGTCAAAAAGAATGACTCTACTTTTCCAATTGTCCAGGGTGTGCCCTGTAAATAGCAGACATTAGGCATATATTGCACTGATGATTATAATGACAGTCTGTATTGTTGATAGCTTTATTGACATAACGTTCTGCATGCATTTAAGGGTGTGATTAATTTTGGCATGTCGACTCTTGTGAAACCATCACAACACTCAAGAAAGTGAACAAATCCATCACTCTCCTTATAAATTTTATCCCCCTTGCTTTTGTCCCCCACTCCTTTCTTTCCAAGCAACCAGTGATCTACTTTTTGTGGCTCTATATTACTTTGAGTTTCCTAGAATTTAATGTAAATGGATAATGTAGTGTGTATATATATATATATATATATATATATATATATATATATATATAAAAATCTGATTCCTTTCACTCCGTGATATATTGATTAATAAGAAATATATTTGGTCCTGGCACAGCACTCCTAAAATTCTTGGAATTTCCTGTGATAACAGCAATACATGTCTTTTGTTACGTTAATGAGGTGACTTTTGGAAAGCCCTTAGGTAACCTAAGGATGGGGCTGGTTGCCAGGGGAACCAGCTAGAGGGTTGGAACTTCCAGTACCTCCCTCCCAACTTTCTGGGAGGGGGAGGGGACTAGAGGTTGAATCAATTCCCCCCCCTCCCCGCCCCAGGGTCAACGATTTAATCAGTCATAACTGTGTAATGAAGCCTCCATAAAAACGCAAAGGCACAGGGTGGGAGAACTTCCAGGTTGGTGAGAATGTGGAGGTGCAGGGAATGGGGTCTGTCTGAAGAGGGCATGGACGCCCTTTCCCCATGCCTTGCCCTGTGTCTCTTCCTTCTGGCCATTCCTGACTTATGACCTTTTATAACAAACCCATAGTCTAGTAAGTAAAATGTGTCTCTGAGTTCTGTGAGCCACTCTAGCAAATTAATTGAGTCCGAGGAGGAGATCCTGGGAATGTCTGATTTGTAGCCAGTGGGTCAGAAGCACAGGTAACAGCCTAGGCTTACAACCGTCAACGTGAAGAGGTGAGGAGCAGTCTTGTGGGACTGAGCCTTCAACCTGTAGAATCTTACATTGCCTTCCGGTAGACAGTGTTAGAAGTAAGTCGAATTCTCAAACATCCTGCTGGTGTCCAAGAATGGCTTGGTGTTGTGTGGGAACACCCCCCGCCCCCAAACACACATATGTTGGTATTGGATCTAGGAACCTAAAAGACTCTGCATAAATATTTTGAGATTGATCCAGGTTGTACAATGTATCAAGAGAACATATCCCTTTTTATTGCCGAGGGTTCCATTGTTTGAGGACCACAGTTCTTTCACATGTTGATAGATGATTGGATGATTCCAGTGGTGAACTGTTATGAATAAAGCTGCTATGAACATAAGTATACAAGTCTTTGTATGTGCACTTTTTTCATTTATCAGGTACTTATCTAGAAGCAAAATGGCTGAATCATATGTCTAGCATATGTTTAATCCTGTAAGAAAGTGACAATTGTTTTCCAAAGTGGTGGCGCGATTTTGCTTTCCTAAAAGTACTCCATTGAAGTTCCAGTTCCTAGATATCCTCTCCAACATTTAGTGTGGTCCGTGTTTTTTCTTTTTAACCATTCTAATAGGTATGGAGGAAGAGCACTGTGGTTTTGATTTATATTTTATTGACAACTAATGATATTAAGTATCATTTTATGTGCTCATTTGTCAACTATATAAATCTTCTTTGGTAGAATGTCTGGTATGTATGCATGTATGTATTTTAAACATTAGGAATTTCTTTATTGCTCATGTTTAAAAAGTCAAAGTCCCAGGCTTTTCTATCTCGCTGCTCTGCTTTTTGTGGTTTCCTTGGCTAAGTTAAACTTGTGGATTGTGGACTAAGATGGTGAGTAGAGCTCGAGCTGTTATGTCCACATTCCCCCTGCAGGAAGGAGAAAAGAGTGAAGAAAAACCCACTCCTCCTTTTCAGGACATTCACTAGAAGTTGCAAACATAACTCATAACAACAAATTAACATTGCAAACCACTAGCCAGAACTTAGTCATTTGGCTACACCTAGCTCTAAGAGTGAAATGCTCTCTTTACTTTGGGTGGCCACGTGCCAGACTAAAACCAGCAACGTATTACCACATAAGTGGGGAAATGAACACTGGGGTCTAGTCAAGGCTTTAGTCTTCGACATAATGTACAAATCCGAACATACCTCCCCATAAATCTGATTTTATTCCCTTGTCCCTACCAACTACCAAGTTCCTCAGGCTAGAAATTTGAGTCATTGTAAACTCTTTCTTCTTTCACTTCTTACAGTAGAATGTCTGTTTAAACTTTTGCCTTTTTGTTTTTTATTTTGTTTTCTTATCATTGAAATTTAAACGTTTTTTATATATTCTATTATTAGTTACACGCTCTGCAACTATTTTCTCCCAGTCTGTGGTTTGCCTTATTCTTCTCTTTATATGACTTTGGGATCAATTTTTGGACTCTCTTTTCTGTTCATTAATCTATTTGTTTATCTTCACACCAATATCGCATTATTTGATTACTGTAGCTTTAAAATAAGCCTGGATATCAAGTAATCTTCTAACATTTTTTCTCTTTCTTTCTCTCTCTCTCTCTCTCTCTCTCCCCCCTCCCTCCTACCTACCCTCCTTCTTTCCCTCCTTCTTTCCCTCCTCCCTCCCTCCCTCACTCTCTTTCTTTCTTTCTTTCAAGTAATTAAGGCTAACCTAGGTTCTTTGTCTTTCCATAAGTGTTTTAACTCAGCAGGACAATTCAACAATAGAAGGAAGAGGAGCAGGAGAATTGTGGAAATTTGGTTGTGGTTACTTTGAATATAGAGATGAATTTGGGGGGAGAAGTGATCACAGTATTGAACCTTCCAATCCAAATTTATCACCATTTTTGAGCAATATGCAAGGCAATGCACCTTGGTTTACTTTTTTTCTTGTTTCTCGTGCTTGAGGTTCATTGAGTCTCTTACATCGGTGAGTTAATAATTTCATCAACTTTGGAAAATTTGTAGGCATTATTCCTTCAAATACATTTTCTTCTCCCTCCTTCAGGGGCTCCAATTTCATGTATATTCAACCATTTGAAATCAACTTGCTTATGCTTTATTCATTTTCTGTAATGCTTTTTTCTGTTTTCATTATGACTTGTTTCTATGCTGTGTCCTCAGGTTCATTAGTTTTCCTTTTACAATGTCTAATCCACCCTCATCCCATCTAGTATAGTTTTGGTCTCACAAATTTTAATTTTCCTCCGTAGAGTTTCAATCTGAGGTTTTATTTTTGTTTTCATACCTCTACTTAATTGTTGAACATATGCAATAAGATTAGATTCAAATTTTAATGGTTTTATCTGGTAATTCTAACATCTGTCTTTTCTGGGTGTCATTACATATGATTTTTTTTTTCTCAATTTGGGGTGTATTTTCCTGCTTTTTTTGTAGGTCTGGTGTATTTTAACTGAATGTCAGATGTTGTGACTTTTACCTTGGTTGGTGCTGGATTTTTTTTTTTTTTTCATTTCTAATTACATTTTGCATTTTGGAGTTTTGTTCTCAGATGCAATAGGTTACTTGTAAATAGTTTGATACTTTCAGATCTTGCTTTTAAGACTTATTAGGGGCAAAATATTTTTAAGAACAATGCTCATTCTAGGGCTAATTATTCTCCACTATTGAAGCATGATTCTTCTGTGTATTCTATTTAACATCCTGTGAATCATGATTTTTTTTCCTGTCTGGTTGGTGGAAGCAGGCACTATTTCTGGCTCTTTGATTGTTCTTTATCTTTACCTCTAATTTTTTCAGGTGGTTCTTTCCCTCCCCTCAGGCAGTTTCCTCGCGCACAAGTTCTGAACAGTGTTTAGCTGACCGCTGTTTTATTCAAAAGAAGAGATCCTCTTTCGTTCTCTTGGGTTCTCCTCCCACGTAGCTCTCTCCCTTCTGGTACCCTGCCAGGTAAGTCTAATTGTTGCAAATAAACCCCAACATTTCTTTAAATGTTAGAAATTACTTTTTTCTTACGTAATCCAATGTGATTATTATCTGCCACGAAGATGGTGCTTCTAGAGTAGTAATTTAGGGATCCAGGTTCTTTCCAGAGAATGGCTCTTTTGTTACCTAGGTCCCAAGAGTATTTTGTATCCAGTTGGCAGGCAGAAAAAATGATCACAGAGAGGATACGTTGTTTTTTAATTACCTGGGCCTGGAAGTGACATCACTTCTCATTGATGAGGACTTTAGATAGAATGGGGACAGATAGAACGGGGACAAGGAAAAGTAGTCCCTGACTGGACATCCTGTTCCCACGAATAATTTTATTCTATGGAAGGACTTTTGAGTGGACAATAGTATGTCTATACTACATGGTCTTTTACTTTTTCAAAATACTGACGTGTTATAAAAATGTTCACTTATATTCCTTCATTTTGTCCTGCCAATGTTGTTTGAAGTATATTATCTCCAAGGTCTAGTTGTAGGAAATAAGACTCTAAAGACTAAAGATTCCTTGAACTCATTTACCTAATGAGTGACTTTATTTGAGATAAAAGCAATGCCTTCTCATCCCAGTTCAAGCATTGTTCTATCATATCACGCTATTCTGAGTGGATCCTGGGGAATGCAATTCGATCTAATTATTTATGCTGAAACCAACCCCCTCCATTAAAACTATTTGAGATGGACTGGAATAAAATGTATAAGAAAATTTAAACCACACAATTATTATGTGATTTATTTCTACTTGTTCTTGACTAATTTGAGAAAGAAAATTCTGAGACCATATAACCTTAGTCGTCTATTTTCTTAATACTTAGCACAGTGGTTGGGGAAAAACAGACTATTTTTGTTTGAACAATTATTATTAGAACTGAGACTGAGTGAGAGAGAAAAGCAAAGGTAGAGAAAATGAAGCATTTGTTCCTGGAGTTGACTGAGGAAAGTTACATTTTTTTCCTGAGCACAGTTTGAACAAAATACTTCCTAACCACTTTATGTCCAAGTTTCTACTCCTGAATATATAGGTTGGCTATAGACACTAAAAATTGTTGAACTTCACATATAGTTATTAAACCATTTAGGAATCCATGCTCCTGTACGTGCTATAAGGTGATATAGCTGAATGAAACCCTGACTGTCTCTGTGCTGTTCCTGAAGCTCTACTTTGAAGCTCTATTTTGGCGGCTATTTTGTCAAATGGCAGACCGGCCATTTGAGAAGTAGTCTTTCCTCTGCCTTGGCTGACTTCTGCATAGTTCCCACTCTACAGGAGAGAAATACAACTCAATAACAATCTTGTAACCAAAGGAACATCACGGTCTAATCCAAGTTCTCAAGTAAAAGTGAGAAGTGAGATGTACCAGCATGTCACCATGCTAGGCTTTAGGGATAGTTGCATAATACATTTCATAAATAACGAACAGGCCAATCAACTGCCAACAGAATTTACTTGTTAAAGCAGTCAAAACCCATCAGCTTGAACTTTATACAGACTAAATAATGTGTTCTCTTCTAACAGCCCAAGTGACAGAAAGACAATGCCCTAAGTTATTATATGCTATACAGAAGCCAAGGTATATGCAATTCTTTTGTTTGTCCCATTAATCTTCTGATTCTCTCTATATGTGATATTCTCAAATGCGTACATGCATTAAGTGCTTAACACTTTATCTTTCTATTACTCTGTATAGTTTGGTATGATTTTTAAAAAATTATTGTTATTGATTGCCTCTGATTGTATAGAAAAATGGGGCTCAGAAATGATAAATTTGGCTACTGGCTAAAACGGGAATAACAAGCAATGGATTTACCCTGCTACCTGAAACAAGCAAACATTCTAAACAAATAGAACAAAATTTTAAAGACACTGAAAAATCAAGAAACAAAGGTTGATGATTCCTGGAAGATGAGAACCAAACAAGATGAGCCAAATGATTGCCCCAACTTACTGGCTGGAGAAACTCTCTAAGCTTCAGTGCAGGAAACAGGAACCCAGTCAAAAAAATAAAAAACAAAAAACCCAGAGAATTCCGAGTTCAGGAGATAGTGCTGAGTCCAGGAAGATCAAAGTCCTGGAATTTGCAGAGCAAAGTGTCAGAGAGGTGATAGCTGCATGGAGAACTCTCGAGTTTCTACGGCATTGCTGGTAAAGACAAACTAACGAAAAGGGAAAGGGGTGTAGAAGGCTCGCACTTTTGAGGAACTGATTCTGAATAAGTGCAGAGGTTTAATTAAGAGATTAATTTTTTTGACAAATATTGTTGAAATGATGAGGTAACTGTTTGCAAAACATAGTGGTAACAAGTGGTAACTCTGATCCATACCTTGGAACACATAAAAAAATGAACTCAAAATGAATTACGATACTAGTTGTAAAACTCAAAATAACAAAACTTCTATAAGAAAACATGGGAAAAATTCTTTGTGACCTTAGGTGGTTAAGTAGAGATTTTATAGGTATAAAATCAAAAGCATGGTTCATAAAGACACATGCACATGCACGTACACATACACCCATATACACACACAGAGATAAATTGGGAATTCATTGAAATTAAAAGTGTCTGCTCTTCAAAAGACACTGTTTGAAAGAATGGAGAGACTAACAACAGACAAGGAGAAAATACGCACAAATCAAATACCTGATAAACGACTTGCACGAAGAACTTCTAAAACTCAAAAAAGAAACAACTCAATTAAAAAAAAATAGGCAAAAGCTACTAATAGACCCTTCACCAAAGAATATGTATCAATAGCAATTTAGCATGTGGAAAGATAATATCATTAGTCATTAGAGAAAAGCAAATTAAAACCAGATGGGGTTACCATGAAGCATGTGTCAGCATGACAAAAATTTAAAAGACTGAGCTTACAAAATATGGGCAAAACTGTGGAGGAACTGCAATTTACATAAACACTGGTGCAAATATAAAATATAAAAACTATCTTAGAAATCAGTTAGTAGTGTCTTAAAATTTAAATATATACTTACATTGTGGTACAGTAGTCCATTTTATATATTTACTCAAGAGAAATAAAAACAAATGCCCATACAACAACTTGTATATGAATATTTATAGCAGTCTTATTTTTAATAGCCAGAAGCTGGAAACAACTCAAATGCCCAACAACGGATGAATCAACAAAGTGGTATACCCACACAATGGGATACTACTCAACAATCACAAGGAATGAAATACTGACACATATAAAAACACCGAGAAACGTCCAAGTAATTATGTTGAGTCCAAGAAAACAGAGCGGTAAAAAAAGAGTTCATACTATGCGATTATATTTATACAAATTCTAGGTAATATAAAATAATATAACTGTGGGGAAAGGCAAGAGGAAAGCATTACAAGGAGGCACAAATTTTCAGAGCTGATGGGTACATTCATTTTGATTGTAGTGGTGGTTTCACACAAATATATGTATATGTCAACATAACAAATTATTCACTTTAAGTATGTATGATTTAGTCAGGTACACCTGAGGAAAGTTGGTAAAAAATGTTATATTTCTTACATTGAATCAACAGATATTTACTGAGAAGCTACTATGTACTATGAACTATGATACTGGCAATAGACGAGTGAATAAGACACAAGTGGTTCTGATATCACAAGTTCAGGTCTTGTGGAGAATATGGATCCTAAGAAGTCACTACAGCAAAAGGTGATACATATAAGTACAAGTTGTTCTAAAACCGTAGTCATCACCTATTATACATGATATTATCAATGATCAGCCCTAACCCTGCAGATCAGCAAATGCTCTAGGTCAGCTGACTTGCTGGACAGCTCTTACACTCTCAGTTCTTACACTTGGGTTTCTACCTCAAGGACCTGCATTTTTCTGCCAGGATTTTCCTTGTAGGAGCATGCCGTGTTGGCACAGTAGGCACTCCTGAAGTGCCAGGGGGTTAAACATTCAAGGACAACACTCAAACAATAAGCCATGACAATTGCTCCCTTGTCACTCTGGAACAATTCTAGGCTGTGTTCCATATGAGTTCTGAGACTGGCCAAAGGGTTGACATCTATTTACCCACAGAGGTAAACTCTCCATTAACGCACCACTTACAGGCTTTCGTCCCTTCCTGCTTGCACGGCCTTATTCCCTCATTGTACTTTCTGGGATTGCCGTCGCTGAAATCTACATGTCCGTCAACCCTTGTTTTGGGGTCTGATTTTGGAAGAACCCAAATTAAGGCATTTAGTCAGATTTGCATTAAAAAAAAATATACCTTGCCTGCTGTATGGAAAATGGTTTGTAGGGAATGTGCCCAATTTCATGCAGATAATTGGGTGGAAACTAAATCTTTTTTCTTTGTACCACACAGTTTCCCTGGGACTATACCACTAGACATACATTGACTAAATTCACAGACAACGGTGGGCCGTGATGGAGGCAAGGCTCAACTAGGAATAAATAAACCCACACAGTTACCTTATTACACATGTCTTACACAGAATTCCTAATTTTAGGATGCTGTTTATTTGTAGTAATGGGAGATAATTAAGGTTACAGAAAGAGGAGTATAATTAAAATGAGACATTTCTTTAGAAACGAAATACTTCGATTCGAGCTTAAGTTTTATCACTATGTAGCTGGGATTATGGCATGTCTCCTAATATTTTTTTGTGCATCATTTCTTAAAATTATTAATGGAATAATAATAATAACATTCACTTTTCAGAATTGCTGTGAGGATCAAAGAATAAATATAATTGTTAACCCCTGAAGAATTTTATACACGTGAGCTTTTGTCAAAATGTCCACATAAGATAGTTTGATTATTAATGTTTTGTGTTATGGAAAAAATAGCAAAGATAAAACATAACATACAGTGAAATAATAAATAAGTTTTGGCTTAGAAAATTAATATAATGGGACTATGAATATTTTACTCTTGGAATTCTGCTATCCATGTTTGAAAATAATAAACTCAACTTTAAGGTGTCACGGGCGTTTTGGTGAAAACAGGAAATTTTAGTTTCTACCAGTTCATTCTGTACGGACCAAAGCTCAATTTTGAGTTTAGGTCTGTATTCTCAATTATCTTTGTAAATCTAAGGGGAGAATGAGATTAACAAATACGTATTTATAAAAGCCATGTGGTAGAGACATGGCTTAAATTTTACTTAATTCTCATAAAGACACTGTGTGATGGCTGATATGTATTATATATTTTGCAGGTCAGGAAACTGAAGGTGAGAGAGGAAAAACATTTTATTCAGCATCACAGATCCAGCTGGTGGAACCAAAATTCAAACACAGATCTACCCGACCCTTGCCAATAATTCATCAAATTCCCTATTAAGGTAGAACAGCATTTTAGATTTACGAATTATATGTGGAAAGTGTACAGACATTATCATTGTACATGGAGGAAATTTCTGAAAGTATTTGTCCTTAAGGTCTCCGTAAGGATCATCCTAGGCCTCAAACGCAGGTCCTTTGCGATCCTACTCTAATTCAAGAGCGATGGCAAAAGGAGAGGTCATTGGAGAAGAACAAACTTAAGGAGAAGGGACTAACTCACTGAGCCATCGAAGATGCATTCCCCATGTCCTTCTACTTACACATCCTCAGGCCGATGCCTTTCTCCTCCCCACTTAATGGGTAAGTGACCTTAACAGGGAAGTATTCTCCTCGTACTGCTGGACTCAAAAAATTCTTTAACATTTAGAAGCTTGTAAAACCCAGTGTTAATACTTGAATGTTACTGATCGCAAAATATTATCTAGTCTCTTTGTGATTTTAAAGTTCTATGATTAGCAAACCAATATTGGACATAACCAAGATGTCCAGGAATGTGATTTAATTATGAGCTCTGTAGCTAGTAGTGACGTCCATACAACAGCTGGAGTAGTAACTCAATGCCATACATGTTTTCTCCTTGGTTTCTCTTGAGACATTTTAGGGGGAAATTATAATCGTTAAAAGATTGAAGGGTATAGAAAAACTGGGGGCAGTGGTCCATATTGGGAGAAGGAACATCAGATCCTATCTGTGACCACTATAACATTCTATTCAATTCATGGAATTTGTTCAATCCATGCATCCATTCTTTCACTTATACAATGAAAATTAACTGAGCATTCGCTCTGTTCCCAGTTGCAAGTTTAAATAGGGTACTAAGGGGAAGTCTCAATAAGAAAATGCCCTGTGAGCAAATGCCTGAAGGAAGTAAGGAAGCGAGTCTTGTAGACAGGTGAGTATATGGAGTGAAGGGAGCATTGCAGGCAGGAGAAGTAGCAAGTATAAAAGCCCTGAGTCTAAAGTGTGACTGCAATTGTTTGTGTATGAGTGTAAAGATCAAATGTGGCTGGAATGGATTGAGCAAGTAGTAGAATCATAAGAAACATGTCCAGGTGGTTAACAGAGGACAGATCATGTAAAGCTTGCAATCCACTGTAAGGGCTTTGGATTTTAATTTAAGTAACAGGAAGAATGATTGGAAAGTTGTAGTTTCGTTTTAGCGGGATCACGTAAGCAGCTCTGTTGAGATTAGACTGTGGCTGGGCCGGGGAAAGGGCGAAAACAAATAGTCTACTTTTGCAGTGTTTGCAGTAATCTAAGTGAGAAAAAATGATGACATGGCCACGATAGAAGCATTTGTAGTGGTATAATGTGGTTAAGATTATGTGTTTCTTTTGACTGTAGACTTAAGAAGTAGTAAATAATGATAGATTGGATGTGAGATGTCGGAGAAAAATAAGTCAAGGATCAGATGACTCCAAGTTTTGTAGAATGATGGGCTTGTTATAAATTACAATGAGGCAGAGTGGGAAGCTGTTTTTTGGTGGGGTAGGAGTATGAGAGGATATCAGAAGTTCGGTTTAGTATGAGACTATTAGACATACAAATGGAGATAGTGAGGACATATTGAGAAGAGCGATCTTAAGTATATGGGTGGACGTATACATTTGGAAGTTATCAGTAAGTACGTAATTGCTTAAAGACATAAAATTTGATCAGATCCTCAAGGAAGTGGGTGACGGTAGAGAAGTTAAGAAATTCTTTGGAGTACTCAGTTGTCAAACATTTTACGAGATGAAAAGGGAAAAACACAGAAGGCTGAGAATGAGGAGTTAATACTGTAGGAAGAAAATAAGGAGAGCATGATGTCCTGGACGCCATGGCAAGACTATTTCAGGGAGGAGTCTGCTATGTCAAATGATTTTGGTGGTCAAATAAGTTGGGGAATGAGAATTGACCATTGAGCTTAGCAATGCAGAGTCCACTGATAACACCGACAAGGGACAATTTTTTTGTGATGCAGTAATAAAGACAAAATTCTGTATGGAAGGGTGGATTTAGAAGAGAACAGGAGATGAGGACATGGAGACAGCCAGTACAGACAATTCTTTCAAGGAATGTTGCTTTAAAGAGACCAAGAAGTTGGACTGAGAACAGGAGGGGAAACGTGAAATCAAGGGAAGTTCCGTTGCAGTAAAATGAGAGAAATAACAGTGTGTGTGATGGTAGAATTAATTCAAGAGATAGAAAAAATTAATACAAGGGAGAGAGGACAATTGCTAGCACGGCATTCCTAAGAAAAACGGAATAGGATCTAGCTTAGAGAGAAAGAGGTTAGCCTTAACTAGGGGTATGGACAGACAATAAAATGGGAGAATGCAGACATTAATAATCCAAAGTGGATAAATATGAGAGTAGGTGTTAATAGAAGTTCTATCCTGAATGACCCCATGGGATGCAATGGAGTTTTATGGCTTCATTTGCCCTACAAAGGCAGAGTTGAATTGAGACTCTATGTCCCACAAAGCCTAATGTATTTACTATATGCTCCTTTTCATTAAAAACGAACAAACAAAAAAGCTTGCCAATGAGATTGGAGCTTCTGAGTTGCAGCTTAGTCACGTGTTCAATAGATCTTTATTAAGTGTCTACTATGTACCATGTTCCTTGCAAGGTAATAGGACAGAAAGAGCTAGGAAATTGACATTATCTCCCATTCTTTCCTCTGCTCACGATGTCCGATTATTCTTTCTCAACACACCATGGAAGCAGCTCCTGCCAAGATCATTGCTAACTCAAATGGCACATACACTGGACAATCTCTACCTCACTTGTTGTCTTGGCCAATTTTGAACATATTAACACATATATAGACAGGTTGGACCCATATTCTCAAGACCTTAGAGTCATCCTCCTTTCCTCTTTATGTACAAAGTCTCAGCTCATCTTTCAAGACACCAGGGATTATCACAGATGTCTTCCAAATTAATATTTTGGGAGTTTGGAAGGTATTCATCAAGATGAAATAATGGAAGAGGTGTACTGTCCATAGGAAGAAGGTAGAAATAGTGAATTAGGCTAGAAAGAAGTGCAAGTTTAAGAATTATTAACATATAGATGACAGTTGAACCTCTGGAAGTAGGAAAAAATGAGAAGCTTCTGGGATATTTAAGGAGGTTAAAAATAATCAGAAGACAACAGTGTAGTTCAAATCAATACAATTCAACTAATTTTTCACCCAGTGCTACTTGTCAGGATAGGTTTTGAGTAAAGTAATATAGTCAACAACTAAAGAGGGATAAGGGAGAAAACCAACCCCAACCTTCCATATTACTTGACCAAAAAAAAAGGGTAACATGATACTTCATTGAATTGATTTACAAAATGTACTACATTGAGCCATATTTTGAACACATTTTTATGACTATAAATTATTTAATGTCTTGTCGTTGCATTTACACAGCCAATCCACCCAAGCAGTATTTTTAGAAAATTCTACACAGTGTGCATTTTTTTCCATTTTTACCCAACTTATTCAGACTATCACATTCCTTATCTGAATCCCCTGGTATTCGAGGTTCCTCAAAACTGTCATCGTTGTTTCCTTCAGGCCACTTTTCATATTTTACATCTGACTTGAACATGTCAAGAATTGCTGTATTTGTTGAATGATGGCCTGAATTTTTTTTCCCAAGTTTACAACTTTTCTACTTACGTTTTAGCCTTCAGATATTGTTTCCCCCTGATGGTAGAATCAAAGCAATGTGTCCTGAGATAATCTTTCCATCTTCTTGTTTCAATCTATAACGAGCAATAAAACTGTCAGCTTCTTAAGTCTACCTCTGCCCCCTTCTCTCTTTCTGACCCTGAAGTTCATTTATAATGGGGCGAAGCTGCTGGGGGCACTGTTGGTGGGCTGGGTCCTCAAAGTATACAATTTCACAGAGAAAGCAGACTTCGGCTGTTTCTCTCTTTCAATTTTTAAAAAGTTCTCTTTTTAAATAAAGGCAAAGAGAAGCAGCTAAATATGTAGCTGATCTCATGTGACACTGAGTTCAAAAATTGTGTAAAATAATTTAAACTAAATTTGTATTTTGACTAACTTCAGTTTTTTAAACAAAGCTTTTCCCAATATATATAAATGCTTTTATAATTCATTACTTTGGCCTTAGCTTCTCAGTTGCAGTATGGGAGGACAAATGGCTGTTTTACAAAATGCCATTCATGCCTCTCTAAAATAATGTTAATCTAGTTCAGAGGTTTCCAAGGTTGACATTATTGGCATTTGGGGCCAGAAATATTTGTTTGTGAGACGCTGTCCTGTGTACTATAGGGCGTGTTGCAGCATCCCTGGCCTCTCCCCACTAGATGCTATAAGTATCCCCCAAGTTGTGATAATTAAAAATGTTTTAGGCAGGTGATGGGGAGGGGTGGGGAGGAGAAAGGGTATGAGAACAATTAATACAAAATTCATACGACTAATTTTACTTAATGATAATTATTGAAGAAAGAATTCAATGAAGAGGTTTTGACTTGTTTCACTTCCTTCTTTCTTTCCTTCCTTCCTTCCTTCCTTCCTTCCTTCCTTCCTTCCTTCCTTCCTTCCTTCCTTCCTTCCTTCCCTTTCTCTTTTTTGCTTTAATGGTTAAACCATTATTCAACAAAAATTTTACATGGAAGTCCAATGTGTAAAATTTTACATAAAAGACCTATATGTAAAAGTCTAACAGATGGGCTGCACCCCTTAAAATGCTGTGGTCCTGAGAATCGTGGTTTTTATTTCTGTATTTTATGACATTTGTGAGTTATAACTCATATATATATATATATATTCTTAGAACACCTACCCTCTTGACTCTGCCTTATCTATCAACTATCTAGTCCAGTGACTGCTGAACAGGTGCTATCTATAGTTTAGCTTCTTTAATCCTGATAAATGAATTAAAATAGGTATTATCACCCCAAAATTACACAAGCTTAGATATTAAGTGATTGCCCAAATATAATTACTTTTCCATTGCAATATACTTTCTCAAATTGTATTTTAAATAAGTGTGAGCCATTATATTAGTCTTGTGCTATATTTGGTGTGTACACCAATATGAAAAACTAAATGTTGTCATTATTTATTTTATGGATTACCTTCAACCTCATCTATCTTAGTTCATTTTGCCATTAGTTTACTTACCACAATTAACTACATTCACACTAAAATGAAAATATAGATGTGCCACTTTTGTTTTTGCTCAGAACCCCATGCTTTCTTTCCATCATTTACCATTTATGAGTTAAGCTCCTTAAGGTTGGATGTGGAGTTCTCTAAAATATAACCTCTGTCTACCTCTCCAGGTTTGTAATTCACTATAATAGCATCTGACTGCTCTGTGTCTGCTTTGTGACATAAGTGCTTATGAATCTTTGCTTGGAAGAGGCCCTTCCTATCAGCTGATTCCTGTTCATCCTTCATAACTCAATTTATGGATCGCCAACCTCGGTAAAATCTTCCTTAATAACCTTACCCTTAACTCCAGGTTAAATACCCTTCTACTTCTAAAATCTTTATAATAACCTGTTATCTTTCTATCATTACTCTTGGTACATAGCAATATAATTATATTTTTATTTATTTATTATTTATTTATTTATTTATTTTTTACTGTAATAAATATTTTTTATTTAAACATTCACTGTATTGTTTGATCACACCTTGTATTTTGTGTTAATTTTTGTGTATAGTGTGAGATAATGGTCTAACGTCATTTGTTGGCATATGGATCTTCAGTTTTCCTAGTACCATTAATTAAACAGGCTATTTTTTCTCTCAATGAATTTTCTTTGCACCTTTGTTGAAAATCAATTGACCATCAGTATAAAAATTTATTTCTGTACTCTCATTTCTCTTCTAGTGATCTATATGTCTATTCTTATGCCAGTACCACATTGTGTTGATGACTACTGAAGTAGCTTTATATTGTTTTGCAATTGGGAAATACACGTGTAAGTTGTCCAGTTCTTCTCAAAATTGTTTTGGCAGTTTAGTGTTTTGCAATTCTATATACATTTTAGGATCATCTTGTTTCTGTCAAAACGCTGTTGAAATTCTGGTAGGAATTGTACTAAATATGTGAATCAATCTGGGGAGAATTGTCAGCTTAACAATACTGAACTTTCTAGCCCGTGAATCTGACATCTGATCTTCTTTTGAAGGTAACCTTTCTCTCCCTCTCCTCCAGTTGCTTTTAAGGTCTTTCTCTTTCCTTTTAGTTTTAAACAATTTCATAATGATGTGGTTAAACGTAGACTTCCTTTTATTTACACTGTTTGGGAAGTTTTTGACTACTTTAATATATGAGTTGGTGTTTTTTGTCAGTTCTTGAAATTTTTTTTTTTTTAAATGTATTGGGGTGACAATTGTTAGTGAAATTACGTAGATTTCAGGTGTACAATTCTGTATTACATCATCTATAAATCCCATTGTGTGTTCACCACCCAGTCAGTTCTCCTTCCATCACCATATATTTGATCCCCCTTACCCTCATCCCCCACCCCCCACCCCCCTGACCCTCTGGAAACCACTAAACTATTGTCTGTGTCTATGAGTTTTTGTTTCTCATTTGTTTGTCTTATTCTTTTGTTGTTTTTGGTTTATATACCACATATCAGTGAAATCATATGGTTCTCTGCTTTTTCTGTCTGACTTATTTCGCTTAGCATTATACTCTCAAGATCCATCCATGTTGTCACAAATGTTCCTATATCATCTTTTCTTACCGCCGAATAGTATTCCATTGTGTATATATACCACGACTTCTTTATCCATTCATCTATCGAAGGACATTTTGGTTGTTTCCATGTCTTGGCCACCGTAAACAAAGCTGCAATGAACATTGGAGCACACGTGTCTTTATGTATAGATGTTTTCAGATTTTTTGGGTAGATACCCAGGAGAGGGATTGCTGGGTCACGTGGTATTCTATTCGTAATTTTTTGAGTAACCTCCACACTGCCTTCCATAGCGGCTGCACCAGTCTGCACTGCCACCAACAGTGCATGAGGGTTCCTTTTTCTCCATAGCCTCTCCAACACTTGTTACTATTTGTCTTGTTGATGATAGCCATTCTGACTGGGGTGAGGTGATATCTCATTGTGGTTTTTATTTGCATTTCTCTGATGATTAGTGATGTTGAGCATTTTTTCATATGTCTATTTGCCATTTGTATGTCCTCTTTGGAGAAATGTCTATTCAGGTCCTCTGCCCATTTTTCAATTGGGTTGTTTGGTTTTTTTTTGTTGAGTTTCATGAGTTCCTTGTATATTTTGGATATTAGCCCCTTATCGGAGGCACTGTTTGCAAAAATTTTCTCCCATTCGGTTGGTTGCCTCTTTATTTTGTCTATGGTTTCTTTTGCTGTGCAGAAGCTTTTAAGTTTCATATAGTCCCATTCGTTTATTTTAGCTTTTACTTCCATTGCGTTTGGAGTCAAATTCATAAAATGCTCTTTGAGCTCAAGGTCCATAAGTTTAGTACCTATGTTTTCTTCTATGCAGTTTATTGTGTCAGGTCTTATGCTTAAGTCTTTGATCCATTTTGAATTAATTTTGGTACATGGTGACAGATAGCAGTCCAGTTTCATTCTTTTGCACATGGCTTTCCAATTCTCCCAGCACCATTTATTGAAGAGGCTGTCTTTCCTCCATTGTATGTTTTTTGCTTCTTTGTCAAAAATTATCTGTCCATATTTATGTGGTTTTATTTCTGGGTTCTCAATTCTATTCAATTGGTCTATGTGTCTGTTTTTCTGCCAATACCACGTTGTTTTGATTATTGTAGCCCTGTAGTACAAGCTAAAGTCAGGGAGTGTGATACCTCCAGTATTGTTCTTTTTTCTTAAGACTGCTTTGGCTATTCGGGGTCTTTTGTTGTTCCAAACAAATCTGATGATTTTTTGTTCTATTTCTTTAAAAAATGCCATTGGGATTTGATGGGGATTGCATTAAATCTGTATATTGCTTTGGGTAATATGGCCATTTTAACTATGTTGATTCTTCCAATCCATGAGCACAGAATGTCTTTCCATTTCTTTGTGTCTTCTTCAATTTCTTTCAAAAATGTCTTATAGTTTTCAGCATATAGGTCCTTCACATCCTTGGTTAAGTTTATTCCTAGGTATTTTATTCTTTTTGCTGCAATTGCGAAAGGAACTATTTCTTGTATTTCTTTTTCTGAGATTTCATTGTTAGTATATAGGAATGCAATGTACTTTTGTACGTTGATTTTGTAGCTGGCAACTTTACTGTATTCGTTGATTGTTTCTAATAGCTTTTTGGTGGAGTCTTTAGGGTTTTCTATATATAGCATCATGTCATCTGCAAAGAGTGATAATTGAACTTCTTCATTCCCAATTTGGATTACTTTTATTTCTTTTGCCTGATTGCTCTGGCAAGGACTTTCAACATTATGTTGAAAAGCAGAGGTGATAGGGGACAGCCCTGTCGTGTTCCTGAACTTAGAGCAAAGGGCTTCAGTTTTTCACCATTAATTGTGAGATTCGCTGAGGGCTTGTCATATATGGCCTTTATTATGTTAAGGCATTTTCCTTCTATACCTATTTTATTAAGTATTTTAATCATAAATGGATATTGTATCTTGTCAAATGCTTTTTCTGCATCAATTGATATAATCATATGATTTTTGTCCTTTATTTTGTTTATATGATGTATCACATTGATGGATTAGCGGATGTTGAATCATCCTTGTGCCCCAGGGATGAACCCCACTTGGTCGTGATGAATAATCTTTTTAATGCATTGTTGTATTCGATTTGCTAGAATTTTGTTTAGGATTTTTGCGTCTGTATTCATCAGAGATATTGGTCTGTAGTTTTCTTTTTTTGTGTTGTCCTTACCAGGTTTTGGTATCAGGGTAATGTTGGCCTCATAAAATGAGTCAGGGAGTACTGTCTGTTCTTCAATTTTTTTGGAAGAGTTTGAGCAGGATTGGTAGTAGATCCTCTTTGAAGTTTGGTAGAATTCACTAGTGAAGCCATCTGGTCCCGGACTTTTGCTTTTGGGAAGGTTTTGGATGACTGATTCAATTTTGTTACTAGTGATCGGTCTGTTTAGATTTTCCAGTTCTTCATGGTTCAGCCTTGGAAGGCTATATGTTTCTAAGAAATTGTCCATTTCTTCTAAGTTATTGAATTTGGTGGCATATAGACCTTCATAGTATTCTTGGATGATCCTTTGTATTTCTGTGGTGTCCGTGATAACTTCCCCTTTTTCATTTCTGATTTTGTTAATTAGTGTCTTCTCTCTTTTTATGTTAGTGAGTCTAGCCAAGAGTTTGTCAATTTTGTTAATCTTTTCAAAGAACCAGCTCTTTGTCAGATTAATTTTTTCTATTGTCTTTTTGTTCTCTATTTCATTTAGTTCTGCTCTGATTTTTGTTATTTCCTTTCTTCTGCTGACCTTGGGTTTCACTTGTTCTTCTTTTTCTAGTTCTTTAAGGTGTAACATGAGGTTATTTATTTGGGATTTTTCTTGTTTCTTGAGATAGGCCTGTAATGATATAAATTTCCCTCTCAAAACTGCTTTTGCTGCATCCCCAAAATTTTGGTAGTATGTATTTTCATTGTCATTTGCTTCTATGTATTTTTTGATCTCTCCTCTAATTTCTTCTTTGACCCAGTCGTTCTTTAAAAGTATGTTTTTTACTCTCCATGTATTTGTGTTTTTTCCTGCTTTCTTTTTGCAGTTGATATCCAATTTCAAAGCCTTGTGATCAGAGAATATGCTTGGTATGACTTCAATCTTCTTAAATTTGCTGAGGCTGATTTTATGTCCCAATATATGGTCTATCATTGAGAATGTTCCATGTACACTAGAAAAGAATGTATAATCTGATGTTTTAGGATGAAGTGCTCTATATATGTCAATTATGCCCTTTTCATCTAATGTGTCATTTAGGGCTGCTATTTCGTTATTTATTTTCTGTTTGGATGATCTATCCATAGCTGTCAGTGATGTATTTAGGTCCCCTAGTATAATTGTGTTTTTGGTCAATTTCTCCCTTTAGTTCTGATAGTAGTTGCTTGGTATATTTCGGTGCTCCCTGATTGGGGGCATAAATATTGATGACTGTTATGTCTTCTTGTTGTATAGTCCCCTTTACCATTATGAAATGTCAATCTTTGTCTCTTGTTATCTTTTTCACCCTGAAGTCTGTTTCATCTGATATCAGTATGGCTACACCTGATTTTCTCTGGGTACCATTTGCTTGGAGTGTCAATTTCCACCCTTTCACTTTGAGTCTATGCTTGTCCTTGTAGCTGAGATGTGTCTCTTGAAGACAGCATATGGTTGGGTTTAGTTTTTTAATCTAATCTGCTACTCTGTGCCTTTTTATTAGTGAGTTCAGTCCATTTACTTTTAGGGTAATTATTGATATGTGACGATTTCCTGTCATTCTATCTTTAGTTTTCTGGTAAGGCTGTGTCTCCATTGTTTCTTTGCCTTTTTGTTGTTGTCTATTATTTCTGTGTGATGGTATTCTATGATGTTTCCCTCTGTTTCTTCTTTTATTACAGTATATATTTGAGTTCTGGATTTTTTTTGAGTGGTTACCCTTAAGTTTATGTAAAAGAAAGTTTGATATTTAGAGTATTCCATTTTCTTCAGCACGCTTACTTTCTCCATTCCCATATTCCGGTTCAGGCCTTTACTCTCCCCCTTTTTATGTTTTGGTTGCCATAAATTGTCCCTGTTGATGGTGGTCGAATAGCCTCCTTTAGTATTTCTTGTAGTGCAGGTGGTGTATTAGAAAATTCCCTCAGCTTCTGTATGTTTGGAAAAGTCTTTATTCCTCATTCATATCTAAAGGATATCTTTGCTGGATATATTATTCTTGGCTCATAATTTCTCTCTTTCAATAGTTTGAATATTTGGTTCCATGCCCTCCTGGCTTGTAGAGTTTCTGCTGAAAAGTCTGATGATAATCTAATGGGCTTTCCTTTGTAGGTTACTGTCTTCTTTTCCCCGGCTGCCTTGAGGATTCTTTCTTTGTCGTTGATTTTAGACAGCTTCAATACAACGTGCCTTGGAGAAGGCGTGTTGGGATTGAGGTAATTAGGTGTTCTGTTTGCTTCTTGGATTTGAGGATCCAGTTCTGTCCACAAGTTTGGGAAGTTCTCATCAACAATTTGTTTGAATATATTCTCTGTTCCCTTCTCTCTTTCTTCTCCTTCTGGTATGCCCATTATTCTTATATTGCTCTTTCTGATGGAGTCAGAAAGTTCTTTCATTTGTTTTAAGTCTCAAGTCTTTTTCTTCTTCCATCTGTGTAATTTCCAGGTTTCTATCTTCGATGCCACTGATTCTTTCCTCCATCTGGTCAACTCTACTACCTAAGCTGGCTATTTCATTCTTAATTTTTTCTATTGAGTTCCTAATCTCCAGAAATTCTATTTAGTCCTTTTTTAAAATTTCAATCTCTTTCGTAAAATGCTCATGTTGTTCTTTGATTGCGTTTCTGAGTTCATTAAACTGCCTTTCTGTGTGTTCTTGCATCTCGTTGAGTTTTTTCAGAACTGCAATCTTGAATTCTCTGTCATTTAAGTCACATATTTCCATATCTTTAAGTTCCTTTTCTGGAGACTTTTCACTTTCTTTCTGAGCTGTCTTGTCTCCTTGGTTATTCATGCCAATTACTGATTTATTATTTCTCTTCCTAGACATCTACAGGAGTGGCTTCTGCAAAGGTTTATAGGAAGAGGTCTTTCTTTTGTTTTCCAGTACTTGTTGGTAGAATGTTTTATTTTCTCTCCAACTGAAGCCTTTTTTTCTCTCTCACATGGTAGTGCTATGTTTTCTCTGCACTATTCCAGCTTCTCACACAATGGGGGGATTCCCTGGGAGACGGGCTTCTCCTCTGTTAATAGTTCTCCTGGGTCACAGGGCGCAGTGTCCGTGTGGGTATGCGGAGAGCTTTTGAAGTTCCAAAGCTCTTCCTGCACCAGATTCAGAGCCCGTATGTTTCAGCAGTTCTGTTTACTCCTGCAGGGATCTGCCCAGATAGGTGGGGCCGGGGTGGGGTGACTTGTGAGAGGTGGCCCAGAGCAATGGCAGCAACCACCACCACAGCCAGTCCTGCTTCCACAGCTCCCTCCCCTCTGCCAGAACTATTTGGGCTGAGAATCTGTGTCTGAGGTCCACAGTTCTCAGAACAGCAAATATTCTGTTCTTTTGATCTGACACTGCTACTGTTCTGCTTCTAGCACCGGGCAGGTGGGGGCAGCGCGAGCTCTAGTAGGGTAGGGAGGGGACGGCTAGTCTCAGTGCCTAAGGCTTCCGTTCTCTGCTCGGCAGTGAGGGCTTAAACCACCGTTTTCAGCCTTCTTCCCTCAGTCTTTTCTCCGAGGTCTCTGCCATGAGCGTTGGGTTCAGCCATGTTATATGCTGCCCCTTCAGCCCTGTGGGCCATAAGCGGAGCCCTAGCAGTCCGAGTTCTTCCCTCTCCTACAGCTGCGGTAGCTCCGGGATGCAGCGAGTTCTGAGCACTGAGCTAGGTCTGTGTCCTGTGCCCCGGTGGCTCCATCTCCGCACTTCTCTCTTCCCTCCTACCCCCCGCTCGTGCAATTCGCCCACCTTTAGGTGAATTTGGTAGTGGGCCTCTTTGTCTTGCCTGTCTTCTGTGCAGGGAGTCCTTTGTGGAGTTATTGTTGTTCGATTAGTTGTAAATTCCAGGGGAGCTTTACAGAGGCTCACCTCATGCCGCCATTTTGATCATAAATCCCTATAATTATATTTTGATGCTGATCTCCTCTACTATCTGAAACTTTTTTGAGAACAAAGTTGTATAATTAATTTTACAATCAATGTCTTGAACAGAGCTATGAATATAAGACTCATTGTATAAATCTTTGTTGGATATGCACCAGGATAGATAACCTAGGACATAGACAACCACCTACAGGGTACAATGTAAGGTACTTCACTGGTTACAAAAGTATCCAGCACCTGCAGCTGGAGAAAAATAAGAACCAGTTTCATCCAGCGAGGTTAATCCCTATGACCGGGACCTAACCTTTAGCTAATTTTAATGTCATTTGCATTGAGGTTATTACGACTCCCATCATGCATCTGACGCCATGACTGTTCGGGAGAACCAAATAAGGAAGAAAATATAGGAAACAAAAGGTCCCACTCAGGTGGAGAAGACGAATGAATCTGATCAATGGGATGTCACCAATTCCTCCCCAAGAGGGATAAATACCCCGGATTGTGTTTTTCTCAGTGCCACTCATTCTCTGAGTTCACCCACACTTTCCTCTCAAGTGTGTACTTTCATTCTCAATAAATTGCTTTTGCTTTCCTGCATCTATCTCACTCTTGAATTCTTTCTTGCATGGAGACAAGAAGCCAGTCGCCACTGCTCTGGGTTGAGTCCTCTCTGGGACATCCCCATGAGCCTCTGGCAACAGGTACGTGCATTAATTTCATCTTAGTATCCTCAACTTACAACTAGACTCAATTTTTATAATGATGCTGAAAAAAATCATCTTTTGAAACTAGGACAGTGTCCCTGGTTTGCTTAATGTCGCGAGTGCTTATAAGGGTAGTCGCCACATTTCAGGCTATTCCTGAAAGTCAAGGGGACAGTAACCCCTGTGCAGGTCCCTATGTCCCTGTGTGGTACTCCTGACATGAATGGGGAAAAAACACAGCTTTGTTTGGGAACCAATGTCCCTCCAGAAGCCAAAGCTCTGGTAAGCACAGAAGGTTATACAGAATAGGATAGAATTTAATAACAAACCAAGTCCCACAGTCAATCAGGATGAAGAGGGTCCCTGGTCCTGGAGAGGCGGTGGGGCCCACGATGGGTCTGAGGCGAGCTGGTCTGGCACGAAAGAACTTCGGAGAGTCCCAGAATATCATGGTTTGCATCTTGTAGAGGATCTTAGCTGGAGTACCCAGTCGGACTTCTCACAGCATTGCTCTGGAGTTCTGCTTTTATCCTTTTTATCTCGAACTTCTTAGGTGATAAACACAGTTGTTTGCCAGGAGTTGTTTACCTCTTAGGTGAACGTGTTTATCACTCAATTTTGTTATGCTCAGTTTCACCCAAAAACATACACATGTTTACTTTCATGTATATGCTCTAAACATAAACATGTTTACTTTCACTTTACTCTTATCAGTCTCACACATGTGTGGCCATAGTCCTGTCCCTACTATAAAACAATTTGTTTTGCAAACCTCAATCCAACATATATAATACATTTTATATGCTCTATACACTTAGAAAGTTCTATTGAGTGCAAATCTCAAGCTAAGAAGGTGTGGAGAGATTTACAAAAATTCATCACCTTTTTTAAAAAACAATTATATGACAAGTGTTCTTTTTTTCTCTGCCACTGGCAGAGTCATCTTTGAAGATAAGAGTTGGCATATGATATTTCAGAGAATTTTAATAATAATCAGAAATAGAACATGACTCATTGAGCCTTTTAGTGAGCCAGTTTGCAGTTTCCAATTTAGATAAATATGTAAGCCACCTGGAAGGCATCTATATTTTAAACTCTGAAATTAAAGTAAATGAGTGGGGTTAGGGGTGTCAGGAGTGAGAGAGTTAAATGGTTTGTAGAAAATATAGATTTAAGTGATCATGTGCAAGTAAATTGCATTCTTACAAGATCCAAATGATTAAGTTTCTATTATATAAAAGCTTAGGCAGTACTTAAATGAAATCAGTGATTACAAAAAAAAAAAAAAAAAAAAAAAGGTTTGCAATCAGGTAAGCAAAAGTTTTAAGGTGATGTTTGGTAATTTAGGATTACCCTAGTCTAGATGCTTTGTCCTTTATGAATCCTCAGTGACTTCTCTCAGTGGTGCTTTCATTCCCTAAAACACTTGTTATTCCATCTTTTCTCCCCAATACAGTCAGAAGACTGCACTCAAAATTCAAAGGGAAATCATGCCCTACCTTAAACAGGTAAATTTCTTTCTTTAACTCTGGAAATGAAATCTAAACTCTCACTTGATTAAACCTGTGAATTAAGCCTGACACTTCATTCGTCAAGGATAAACTTGAAAAGATCTGTTCTCGGAAGGCACCTTTAGGCTACAACATGAAAGCCCTATGTGTACACAGTATCCAATAGTGATGTAATGCGCAAACAATTATAAAATGAGTCACTGTGATCCTCTGCCTTTGCACAAGCATTTCTCATTGAAAACTGTGTTTTACAAAATCATCTTTCCTTCCTCTGTTCCGTAGCCTCCAGACCTCGGTATTCTACTGCCAGTCTTCCTTGAGGTAAAAGTAAAGGCCTGAACTGGTCGTGTTTGAACTTAATTGAAGGACGACACCTCTACTACAATGATGTGGGAGAGTTGGAATTAGCTTTTCTCAAAAGCCTATCAAAATGTGAATCCTTGCATCATTGTCATAATACTGAGAGAATAATTACACCCATTATATAGGTTATAGGAGCAAGTATCACTCATTACATTACTGTGATTGTCTTTATCTACTTCTTAGAATACACAACTACCACGTTTCCCCGAAAATAAGACCGAGCCGGACAATCAGCTCTAATGCATCTTTTGACGCAAAAATTAATATAAGACACGGTCTTATTTTAGTATAATATAAGATCGGGTCAATATAATATAATATAATATAATATAATATAATATAATATAATATAATATAATATAATATAATACCAGGTCTTACATTAATTTTTGCTCCAAAAGACGCATTAGAACTGATTATCTGGCTAGATCTTATTTTCAGGGAAACATGGTAGCTAAAAGAAAGGAACACTCAAGGTCAGAGGACAGTTAGGCTTTGCAGTTTGGGATACCCAGTAAGGACTGGCAAGATGTCCAGTGCCTCTGTTAGAGGACTCCCAACAGACTTATAAAGTTCATTCACAAACCCAAGGTCATACAGATGATAAATAGAAAAAAGCCCTTTAATTCCTGGCCAGTTTGACCATAAAATCTCTGTTCTTTCTGCTCCATCATGTTGAATTCGTTTCAGACACTCCAAAGTGCATTCATACTTGCTTCATTTGATCCCCACTGCAAAGATTTATGGTCCATTGTGCACACTCTGTTTTCCTAAATCTGGCTCAACATTTGCTATTTTTCTTGTGATTCTAATTATATTTTACATTTGTTATTAAATGTCCCCCAATGTTGGCTTTGCTAGTTATAGAAAAATACAATCATCATCTCAGCCTTCTGCTCTGAAATCATTTTTATGAAAGATGTTGTAGAAGAAAAAAGCTGTTTGTTTTCCCTCAGGGGTTTTGAAATCTCATTGGAGAGGCATAACACAAAAATCTAACAGAATAAGGGAAAATTATTTATGTCACCCACACACAAATTGGTAGTATGGATTCTGGAACTTTAGATTATTGGGAGTAAATTTGATGATGCTCTGAAACTGATATTAAACAGGGAAACTTAAAAAGAAGTGATGCCTTACCAGCTGTCTTTTGAAAACATATAGGTTTATATTTAGCAAATGCATTTCTTTAGGTACAAAGTTTTTGTGAAGAGCTCTGGAAGTATTGGGATGGTGACCATGGAATTAATGAGGTAAGATTAAGACAAAGTTAGGAATCCAAATATTTTCCAAATTGTATACCGTCGGTTCTGATGTCTTGTTTGAATTCTAGACATACTATATTCAACTGCCTATAAGAGGTAGCCATTTCATTTTCTCAAAGGAAACTAAAGCTCAACATATCCAAGGCTAAACACCTCATTCTGCTTTCCACACCGTGAAACTCCCCCTCTCTCAGGGTTCCTTGTGTGGGTGAAAGCACTATGTTCACTCTAGTTGAACAAGCCAGAAAGCCAGGAGTGAAAGTTGATACTTTCTCTCCCTCACTCTCTCAATGAAATCCAGCAGTACCTAAAGATTTCTACTGTACTTCAATCTCTTTCTCCTATTCATCGCCCATTCATATATTTCTTAATTCAAGTTACCACCATACCTCTCATAGAATACTAAAACCCCCTTCTAATTTTTCCTCCTATATTCACACTTACCTTCCTCTCATATGTTACAGTGTGACAACAGTTTTTTTTCTTCAAAGTTAAAACAAATTTAACCCTGAAATCAGTATTTCTGCCAAAAACACTTCAATGGTTTCCCAGCGGAAACCTTAATATGCCTATGAAATCACAAATAGTCTGGTGAGGCCTGCATCTCCAGAATCAACTCACTGTCCTTGCTTCTTTTGGTCTAACATCACTTCTTAAGGAAACCCCGCCCAGCTCCCTAGATTAAATTGGGTTATTTGCAAAATAAATTAGAGTAAATAGCAACAATAACAACAACTATAAAAGCAGAAGTAGATGGTTAGAGAACGACGAGCTCAAGGTCCAGGATTTAAATTTCATTTTAATTGTTTTGACATCACAGAACAGTTCAAAGAAAACTATAAATCTTCCTAGAAAAACAAATATTCACATACTCAAAAATTTGCATAAGAATGTGTGTCTTTCTGAAGACCATATATCTTGTAACCCCGAGTTAAAAATTACCATGATTCCTCAAATTTTGTGGTTAAAATGCAATTTCTCAAGCCCCACCACAGAAACCTGGATTAAGTAGATCTAGAGTGCACTTCAGGAATTGCCACTTTTTTTTTGTTCCCCGTACATCTACATGTTTTCGATACTGGTGACCTTCATGCTATATTTTGAGAAATGGTGCTCTAGAAAAATCATCTGATGATTGAAATATAAGCAATGATGCATTCTTTGAAAATATTGTGATTATAAGATAAATAATTTCTGGGGATATAATGTACAACATGATGACTATAGTTAACAATAGTGTATTGTATATTTGAAAGTTGTAAGGAGAGTAGATCTCACCGCAAGGGAAAAAAAATTGTTACTATATGAGGTGATGGATGTTACCTAAATTTATTGTGGTAATCATTTCACCATATATATATATATATATATATATATATATATATATATATATATAGTGTGTGTGTGAGTGTGTGTATATATTTATATAGTGTGTATATATATTTATACACTATGTAATCATTTCACTATATACTCGTGTGTGTGTGTATATATTTATATAGTGTGTATATATATTTATACACTATGTAATCATTTCACTATATAATCGTGTGTGTGTGTGTGTATATAGTGTACATACACACATACACACGCACACACACGGTGCCAAAAAAAGTATACACTATTTTTAATGAAAAAAGTTCATTAAAATTATAATACTCAATGTATACCGATAACAAAAGATGAATACAAGTTATGTGTATGCATTTTTGGGGCACCCCCAGTATATCAAATATTATATTATATATCTTAAACTTATATAATGTCATATGTCACTTATATCTCAATAAAACTGGACCGACCAAAAAAAGAAAATATTTTGGGTCGGTAGGAGAGATCAATAAATTTAGGTTGTCATTATCTTGCTCCTCCGTATAAATTCATGTGAAGGCCTTGCAGACCAGCCTGCGCACAGCATAAAATACTGCTTTGTAACACTCTTGAGCATCGTGGGCTTTTCTCCTTCCTCACTGTAAACCATCACGGGTTCGCTTTGATTTAGTTGTTACCTCGAGTTGGTACTCTGGGTTCAACAGACCTTCAAAAGAGTAACTTGTCTTTGTGTTCTGACATGTTTTACTGAAATTTCAAAAAGGGCACTGTTTGCAGGCGATCCGAATCAGCTACTGAAACTTATGAAATATGAATTTCAAAGCAATCCTATCTGCCAGATATTGCTACGTCAGTTCCCAGTTTCTGATTAAGACATTCAAATCGAAGTGAAGAGGCAACTTTATAGGTCCTGTAAATGTGTGCTGGCTGACTCTAACGCTGAAATTCTTGAGGCATTGTACTACATAATCATTGCCTTTATGTGGAACTACTATCACCTCCACAGCAGTGCTGGTAACTTTTCAGAGCAAGCCATCCAGACCCAGATTTCAAACTGAGAATATCCAGTGATTTCCAACTGCTAAAAGCAGACCTGGTTCATAGTAGGTGTTTCAATATGTTGAATAAGCAAATATGTGCATACATTCAACACACAATGAAGGAATCTAGAAAATGAAGAGTGATATACAAGTATATTTTTTTCTGCTTTCTAGACATACTCTCTTGATTAGACATCAGAGATGAGTATGGCCAGAGGGCTATACATTAATATTTAATGACAGTCTCTCTGGGTGATCTTGGCAAATCATTTCAGACATCTGTGACTTTACTTATTATTAAAATTTCCATCAGCAGAATTCTGACTAATTGGAAATGTCCATTATGCAGACACTTTGGAGAAAGTGATTGTTCTTCTTGTCCATGTAACTCACCAAGGAGAACGACAATAGAAAAAGCAAGAAAATAAATTTGAAAATAAACTTTAATGGCCTGCTCTGACTTCTGTGCACCTTTAATTCAATTTCTTATGGCTTTCATTCCTGTGGCTGCAGGCCTGTACTAAGAGCTTTGGTTTCAAAATCGTGATCCCTCCTCCCACAAATTATGATAATATATCCACAAACCTTCGTGAAAGGATCACTTTTAGTCACCATGCTGTGCCTACTAAGGCTAAAACAGTGGCTGGTATATTTTAGAAAATTTTCATAAGAATAGAAAAACTAAGTTCTCAGTAGTCCCTTACCTACATTGATTGGGTCCCACGAGTGAATTAGTTTATCGTTTGTCTTCAGTGACTTGGTATGTTTGTCTTCACACTGATCACTCACTGTCTTCATACCCGTATCTTCTCTTAGAGGAGTGACCACTTCTCTGTCACGACAGTGAATCTTGATTCCCACATGCTGCCCCTTTTTCGCTTCTGTACCCAATATTATCCTCTCTTCTTTTGCTTTGATTACTCCCATTATGCTGTCTTGTCCCACTCTGCCTTAAAATGTGTACACATATCTCCTATGCTGAATAATTGACAACAACCATTAGAAAAAAAAAATTATTTATCGACTGCTCTTTTAAGGTATCACTTAAATTTTTGCTTTCTTTCTCTACCATTATGTGAGTACACAAACTCTTGTGTCTATTCTCATCTTTTGTGGTTTCATCATTTATTTTGTTCCTTTAAACTCTGTACTCCCAAATTTTGAAGCACAAGAGCATAACAATTAAAAGCACAAATTCTGGTGCCAAACTGCTCTATTTCCAATTAAGTCCTCACTTCTTTATAGTTGAATGATATTGGACGTTGAATATAAAATCTTGATGCTTTGGTTTTTGTATCTATAAAACAGGGATTTAAAACAAATACCTCAAAGAGTAATTGTGGATTCATTGACTTAAAACAGATAACACAATTAGAAGAGTGCTTGTCACACAATAAGCACTTGGTAGGTGTTCATCTCTTTGTCATCACCACCAGCATTATAATATCTGTTCTCCCCATGCTACCAAAGCTGTATTATCATTAACATTTTGGTAACTCTTAACTTTTAAAGTCAATAGATAGTCATCAATCTTTGTTCTTTCTGATTCCCATTTGTCAAATGTGGTCCTGTTGGTCATTATGACAGCAAGTGTCCAGGGCAGAAACAGAGACCACTCTACATATTTCAAGAAGTATGGGATTAAATACTGCTAATTCATTGCTTACGAAATTGTGTGATAGATTGGAAGCGTGGAAGTCAGAAAGAACACCACTGCACTGTTGAATCCAAGAGCATGTCGTCATTGATACGACTCCAAGGTCGGGATGCTGCTTCTACTCCTGCCACTTTCGTCACTACAAATACCATTTCTGACTCATTGAGCTAGGCGTCTAGCTACTAGAAAACCAAATCCAATGACGGATTGTTTCTAAACAGTCACATTTCATACTCTTGCTTGTTATAAGAAAGTGCAGCAGAAAAGAGCTCTATCTCATATCATCATATCAAATCTCAAACAAAGGAGTTTGGGGCCTGTGGTTTTCAGCTTTTTTCTTTTTCTTTTGTCCTGAACATTCTGCTCTGATACCTTTAACTGTCACCCCTGTATTGCTAACTACCAAATCCCTATTCATCACTCTGGACTTCTTTCTTATTTCAAATACAGAACTCCAAGAAATATTAGAAATTCTCATATGTATATTATATATAATCCATAGCCTCAAACTCAATGCATTTACAGTATAACTAAAGAAAACCAAAACCAAACACAAAACTCAATCCAACTGTCTCTCTGTATATACGATTTTAATTACTGATACATTTTCCCTAAAGTGTTCAGCTACAAAATCTGTTTTTATCACAACTTCAAATTTCTCCTGATCTTATTTGATATATGGCTAAGTGGTAGAAAATCTAGAAGAATGAATAGATTATACAGTCTTTAAGTGATCTTCTGTAAATATCAAATCTCTTATTTTGGCTTTTCTTAGAAATGGTCAGTGACAGCTGAAATTTACATTCCTTATCACAGCAAGATATTACAGTGAGTTCTTTTTGGCTCTGAATTACAGTAGATTTTTATATTTAACCATATACAATTTGGAATACTGACATCCTACTATGGAAATTGAGGAGTCTTTAAAAGGGACTTGCTGGAGAAATCGTTACAACGTATGATTTAAAATTACTGGCTAAGAGTTAGATAAAATCAGACAGATTCAAATTTCATCTTTGAAACTTACTAGATGTGTGACCTTGGGGAAGCTACTCAAAATCATTAATCCCAGGTTATTTAACTGTAAAATAGAGGTAAAAATGGTGTCCACATAATATGAAGGTCATTATGAAAATTAAATAATGCTATAGTACAGTGCTTAAATGCAGTATTAGTCTCCAGACAAAAACAAACAATAAATTTTGGTTAATATTAATATTATCATTGCTGATATCATTGATTTCATCCCTCTGTTCTTTTGAATATACTTTAGGGTAATGCTGCAGTTGGTATAATTTGAAAGTCCTATGCCTTATAGAGTCACAGCTATAAAACTGATTAGAAACCCCTTGGGAACTGAGGTACAGTTCAGTGTAGAATCGTAAGGTTTCATTTGGGTAACAGATACACTATGTTGCACAGATTGGAAGATGATGAGAAATAAGTAGGTCTCTAGTCCTCACAAACAATTTATAAATATTGGTATTTAATGTGATTATCCTGTGTGTGTGTGTGTGAGTGTGTGTGTGTGTGTGTGTAGGAGTGAGTTTTAGGTGCCAGAATTTGAAAACCATTCATCTAAGTCATCAGTAAGAATTGTTCTCTATAACTAAACTAAATAGTAGACTTATGCTGATACTTATTAATATGATGTACGTTTTTAAATTCAGCTATGCATTACAAATATGCTAAACTGAACAACGTAAGAAAAGTCTTACAATACTAGAGAAAATGTTAAACTCGCACTTAAACCTCTATGTCTCATTTTAGATTGTATGTTGAAATAGGCCTGAGACAGCTCACTATAATGATTTATTATAAATCACCAGGGATTATACAGATATGCACTTTGAGTCAGGGATTGTGTTACAAAGGTATTGCAACTGATAAGTAAAGGGGAGCAGAATATGTCATCCCAAAATAGGCCACTTTGGCATACTGATCATTTTGAATTAAAGTTATTTAAGAAACAACCAGTACAAGAAAGATACTCTAACTCTTCTTTGTCTTCCTGAAATCAGGAAATAAATCCCCCATGTGAAATGTATTCTCCCTGTACCAGGAAGGTCAAAGCCATCCTTATTACCAGAAACAGGGAATTTAGGGTCCAGAAGGCTATATAAACAAAACTTGTTACTTCTTCACTAATTTACTGGCCTAAGCCCAAACCCCGTTGTCTTGTCAATTCTTCACACATTTGTTGTTTGTCTAAAAGTTATAAGAGCTACCTATTTTGGTCACTTCTTTGACCCTCCTGTTTTTATGGGC
The DNA here is from genome assembly GCF_004115265.2 of Rhinolophus ferrumequinum. Taxonomy (NCBI): domain Eukaryota; kingdom Metazoa; phylum Chordata; class Mammalia; order Chiroptera; family Rhinolophidae; genus Rhinolophus; species Rhinolophus ferrumequinum. Next base: position 59,869,457 of record NC_046297.1, read on the forward strand.
TCCACCAGGTACAAAATTAAATTTGTTTTTCCCCTATTAATCTGTCCTATGTGAATTTAATTATTAGACCAGCCAAAGAAACTAGAAGGCAAGAAGGCAAAAGTGTTCCTTTCCTACAGGTGATGAGTTCCCTGTGCTCTATGCATGAAATAGGCCCGATAAAAATTCTTTAACTCAGTGAGTTAAATTAGAGCTTATTTTACTATTATACTTTTCTCCTCCAATTTCAATTATGAAAAAAAAGCATATTTTTTACATTAAATTTCAAATAACTGAACTGAACTAATGTAGACAAGAGTTTCTTCCCTGTCTAAATTAGCAGCTTTTAGAAGCATTTTTCTTTTTCTCTCAGCAGCTCCTAGATGTACCCAGGGTGTGTAATTGCCAAGGAAAATTGGGAAGCAGCAGAAGCACAGGGTTGAAGAAATGAGAACATCACAAGAAGAGGAAAATGTCACTGAGACATGAGCACATGTTGTTCCTCTCCACACTGAGAATACCAGTCTACAGAGCATACCCGGGGACATCCCAGTATAGACATATTTCTGGCTTCATCTGGGAGAGCAACAAAATGACTTTCTCTGCTTCCTCATGGCAGCGAGAGACTTGCTGAAAACTTCTATCATCTGGATGGTGAGGAGCTGAGGGTTGGGGAGCTCTGCCTACTTGGCACAGCCAGATCTTTAACGGGAAAGCAGCAGAGTTTTGCAAGGCAAGGGAGCTGGGGGAATGCTCTGAAAACCACACCTCTGCTTTTTGGCAATTTAAACCAACTGAAAACCATTCTTTGGGGACTGAGTTTTGGAAAACGTTGATGTTCATGATGAAAGCACAAGTTCTAACAGGAGGTCTGTTGCAGAGCGAGAGATTAGGAAGTAAACTGCAAGAGGACATTTTAAAGGAAAAGGCAACGCTCTCAGAAGATGGCAGCACACTTGGAAAAGATGATGAACTTTACACTGGGAATATAGATGCTGCCATTATAGAGTTTGTAGTAGAGTAAGGGAGTGAAATGCACAGAAATATAACCTTGGTTAGAAGTGATACATCTTGAAAGAAAGGTACACATAAATTACTCATGGGGTCAAAGAATGGAAGAACAGTTACTTCCATTTGGGAGAAATTACCAAAAGTTTTATAGAAGTGATGTAACCTATAGACAGTATTCAGTAAAGCATAAAGATGGTGTAATTAAAAAAAAAACAAAAAAAAAAGCAAAAGAAACTGGAAGGATAAGTTTGAAGCCTTCCCATGTCAGGGGAAACAAATGTGTGTCATGTTATTTTACTTATATTAAATTAAAAGTAATTAGAATCTATTCAGCTAAAACATCCTATTGGCATTTTAAATAGGATTATGTTACATTTATAAATTAACTTGGAGAGAATGGATATCTTACAAATATTTAGTCTTAGTCTACAGGCTTATCTCATTGAATGAACCTACTTTTTTCTCTATTTGATCAGGAGGAATGAGTTGGATTTTTGCTTTCTCATATAATATCCATTTCCATTGTTCCATCATGCAGTTTGTTTTGTCTTGGTTAGTGTTTGGATTTTTTGTCATTAAAATTTATTGCGATTGGAGTATGGGATAAGATCATAGAATGACCCTGTCCAAAAATAATGTCTGCCTCTGGGGTAAGTGTAATAAAGACTATGTAGCTTCAAGACAGAAAATGTATTTTCCAGCAAGATTCACTCTTGTTGTGTGTTTTTATAACCTTTGCCACACTCATCTTTCTATACACATTATGCCTTCTAAAGTTTAAAAACAAAAAGCTAAGTCTCCTTGATTTTGAGGGGATTAAAGGGATAAATTTGTGTTGAGAAATGTATTCTCCACTGAGAGAATACGTTTCTACCCACCTCACAGGGGCACAACCTTTGAAGCTAGCCATTTCTGGGGCAAACAATGATTATAATCAATTTTTAAATTTCAACTAAAATAGGCTTAAGAGATAAAATTACTTCTCTCTGAGTTAATAAACGATGTCTGAATTTAGGTACCAACACCAAAGTAGTCTAGAGACCAGCATTATGGTCTCTAGAAAAAGAGTGAATGAGTTATCACCATATTGCTTAAGTATTGAATTAACCTAACTATTTTTAAATAGATTAACTCTTTCATGGACATTTAAGAAAAAAATGCACAGATATATGTGGTTTTGGATACAATTTGAGGGATTTTATTGAGACCTAGATGTCGGTTCTTAGACCAAGGATTGATGCATGCCAAGTCAGAAAGCCATAATCTATATTAAGATTACCTCTAAAAGTATTAGCTGCACGTTCAAATGATAGAGACGAACCTAATTCCAATGTGAGATGATCATAGCAACAAATGAAAGCTGGAGGGGGTCTGGAGATAAACAGTGTCTATAATTAAGGACTCAAAAGATAGCATTCTCCTAAACATCCCCCCAAAAAGAAAGGAAAAAAAAAACTTTTAAACAAGTTAGGTAAGCTATATCCATATACTTTGAAAATGAACATTGATAAAACATGGAATTTCGTCAGACCAGATCAGGTACTGTATATCATGTGATTAAAACCTGGATAATCACAGACCAATACTAATTTTAACTGAAAATGATTGAAATTTTATGTTACAAATTCAACAACAAATAATATTCTCATTATACTCATTATTATATCTTTCTCTGCAGCAGGAAGCTGGTCCCAATGTATAGCTGCTTTAAAAGAATATGATGTGAATTATTACTAATTTTGGTAAATACAAAAATCTATCTATTTTATATTCAGAAATTTCAAGTCAGCTTTCATCTCTCCTGTTATAATTAATGCTGTACCTTTAAGTGAAAATGACGACATGCCCTAGTGATAAGTGGCAGGGGGAATTGTTGGGCCAGAAAATAAAGCTTCCAAGAGCAAACAGCATTGGAAGAGAGATTTGGCTGAAAGCTATGGTTTCTTATGTGGGACAAGACCAATGCTCAGGGAATCACTTGCAAGTCTTGCTCCCATACCCCTAAGGTCAGAGGAAAGTTATTGAAGCATTTCTTTGGTGTATAGGCCAATTTTCTTCACATTCTGTCAACGTGCTCCAGCATGATGATGAGGTTAAAAAAATTGAGGCTGAAAACCTAAAAATCTTGATAATAAAAAGCCCCAGTATTTCTGTCCTGAAATATAATGACAGTCCTGGAGGAATTGCTATCCAAATCCAATGAAAGAAACTAAGCTTTCACCCAAAACTTTGATCAAATCACAGGAAAAATCAATGGAGTAAAAATAATGCTGGCTCTCATTTTCAGCCAGTGCCCAATTTGCACTGAGCATAGGGCCAATATGAAAAAACCCAAAGCAATAAATAGCACCAGAGGCAGCATCAGGCTGTGTGGAGCCTGAGACTATATCATCTGTGGGTCCCTCTTTTAGAGAACTGATTTTAAACATCACACTTTACAAAATTCACATATACAACCAATCACTTATATTATACACACTGCAAGAATCTTGGCAAGAGCCCATGTCAGTTACAGGTCTGAAATGTAAGCTTCGCTGCCTTCACCTTTGTGACACCTGCATAATGGAGAAAGAAATAGATGAGCTCCATATCCACTTCACGCAACGGTTACAAAGATTGTATGGGGTGATACATCACCTAGAGTGTAATGAGAACAGATTTCAATAAATTTTCATTTCTTCTCCTACCCTTCCTTTTATATTTTACATAGATATCAACAATTGATTTTTTAAAAATAACAAAATGTTGAGAGGACTCTTTAAGGTATTTCTATAGGGGAAAAGTCTATAACATTTTAATATAGTGTTTTTGAAATAGTAGATATTTTGATATGGTTAGTCTCCAGCAGACTGGGGATTTTGACATGTTTTTAAAAAACACTTGAACATTTATGTATGTATGTATGTATGTATGTATGTATGTATGTGTTTGTTTACTTGATTGTTTAATTGATTAATGGTTACTATTGCAAATCTTGTTCTTGGGGATGCAGACACTAAGATTGCATGCAGGAATTTTATTAGAGTGCTTATAGGTTAAACCTTGGAAAGGAAAGGCAACAGAACTGGGCAGAGGGCGAGGTTGGGCAATGATGCAGTCATCGATAGTAAAGACCTCAGCCAAATCCGCAGGGAGCTCAGAAGATGGAATTATTATTGTTAGTCCTCCTGAGTTGGGGTGAGGGTGTTTTATATTCCTACGTCAAGCCATCATGATATGCAGGCTGCCTCTGGGAAATAGATGTGACCTTGATGAGGTGGCTCTTTTTAAGGCAGGGCAACTTCCAGAGAGAGTGAACAGATTAGGGCTGTCAGACATCTGTCCTCCCAGAATGTGGGGGACACGTCCTGCAATCCTGCAGGCTGGATGTGGGAAACGTGGCACAGAGACCACTACAGTCTACTCCTTCTACCACATAGATCCAACTTTTCAAATAAGTTCTAGAGCAGCTCCTCCAGGATACTGGCTGGTCTCTTGATGTGCGTGACATATAAAAACAAGTTTAGTAGGGCCAACTGTAGCGCCCTTCTCCCGATAAACTTTCTTGTCCCACGGTACTCGTTATCTCCTACCTCTTCTATCAGTTCTAGATTTATCTCCCCCTGAGCTAGCACCTCTGCATGTCGAAGTGACTCACCTAGTGGTGTGACACAGATCCTTCCTTATTCCTGAAGGATATGAGCCGCTGGTCACCATGTCATTCTCAGGATGTAACTACTACCCTCCTTCATTTGTCATAAAAACTGGCCAGGAGTGTGACAAGAGATACTGAAATGGATCACTCTTGTGCCAAACATCCTTGCTAGGATGGTGACTTCTCTTTTTGTGTGCTTTCCCTTAGGGTAAGGAGCCCAAAACCACTCAGGCAGCAGCTATAGGACTTCGGCAGTTCCACCCGGTAGAAACATTCCTCCATTAAGAACCAAGACCTCTAAACCCAGAAAGCCACATTTTTGGGTATGGAAAGCATAAATTACATAAGCAAGTCATTGGAATAATGATAAATGGATCCACTCCTACTTTCCTACCCTGGTTCCTAGACCTATGCATTACATATGTTGGGGCACAGTACCATATTAAGTTAATGCATGTATGAATCCAGGAGGATGACTCTCAATCCTCATAAGGAATTATCTCTGGTATCTCATCTGTGCTTTTAGCAGGGCATTCCACCATTTTATCAGGCCCAAATCGTATAGGCTGTGTAATAGATGATAGGAATACTAGATCCCATTGTCAAGTGCTCATTACCTCCTCTTTATTGCTGTAAAGTGGATTCTATGGTCTATTCCAATAGTACATTGCATCCCACGTTGGTGATTCAAACACTGTGCAAGCCCTGAAATAATGTCAGTGGAAGCTCTGAAGGTAGCAAATGGAAACTAAGGGTAGGAAAGACAACCTGATATTCAGAATATGTAACTACTCCAGTCAATGGAATGAATCATTGTTCCTTCCACAGTGGAAGAGATCCAATGCAACCAACTTGCCCTCAAATGGGGGATTGGTCTCCTGAATGGCTGATCCAGTACTGAGGAGTCTGCATTAGTCTCTGCTGCTGACAGATTGGACACCTGCCATGGACAACAACTAGATCACGTTTTTGTGACTGGGAGCTCATGTTTTGGGGCACATGCATAACCTCCATCCCTGCCCAGATAGCTACTTCTTTCATATGCCCATTGTGCCAGCCCTAGGATGGCCAATGGCAGAGGTTTAGACATTAACAGGTTCAATCATTATGCTGATTTAATCATGTCTGTTTAATAGCACTTACTCTCTGGTGGCATTAACTTGTGACAGGAAGACCTCTACCCATTGTGACTGCTCTCATAGATACACCCAAATGCCTCTAACCCAGACCTCTTTTCTCCTGATCTTCCAATTCTTCTCCTTCTAGGCCCCCTGACAAACTAGACATTTGTCATTGCCCATGAGTTTCTATGGGCTCTCTTTCTATAAAGCTAGTTTTCTCTTTTCCATGTCCTCTGCTGAACTTGGCCATACTACCTCCTTCATTCATATGTCATTCACTAAACTCACACTGCTTACAGAGACTAATTGAAACTGGATGCCTAAATTCTAAACAACTAGGGCAGAATCTAATTAATCTAATTCATCTTGAGGAAACTGAGCTAAAATCCTTTCAACCAAGCTTTCCCAAGTTATTAGCCACGGGACACTCTCCTGTGGATGATCCCCTGACTATTGGCTAAATTAGTAGAAGCTGATCAGCATAACCATACCCTTTTAACAATATCATTGGTGGGAATTTTTCCTATGTAGCACGAATAAGAGTAAAATTTAGACTCTATCGAGTGGCAACTATTATGAACACAGCTATGCTAAGTTAGCCTCATAAGAAAAAAGCACTCCATTTATTCGCTGGGACACCTCTATATAGCAGGAACCCATGCTCTTGGCATATTGGTACTGCCACACGTGTTCAGAAGTGCACTCCTAACTAGAAGAACATTAAGAATTCTCCATGGAACCCTCACCCTGCTGAGATAGACTCTAATACTCTTTCCCCACTGTTGGGTTCTGTCAGCTACCGAGAGAAGAGGGAATTCTGGGGCTTCCCTCTGAGTCCTTTCTACTCCCTTAACAGCCAAAGTATGAAGACTGAGAGTCTGACTATAGACCTTTGGCCACACAGAGATACTTTGCCTAGGTTCTGTATCCATTCCTGTCTGACTAGCAATAGCCAGGGGGGCAATGTCATTTATTGCAGACAACAGTCCTTCCAATGGCTATGACACTGTAAGCACTGGAGGAGTCACGTCTCGGAAAAGTGGGGCATCGATTAGGAAGACAACCACAAAAGTGTGTCTACTACACACACCAATAAATCTGATGCTAAATCGTAGCTATTTCATGTATTGAAAAGCACCCCCTAGCAGAAAGTCAAGACTAAGAACGTCAATAGCATATAACATAGAGGATCCAAATGGCAATAGACCTCTGCTAAACTTGACCTTTCTGCTAGAGAACTCCAAGAGTGGCTCAGAAAGATGTAAGTTTCCAGAGTATTGGAATCCTTTAAGCATAATAAATTCATATAAAAAGCCAAGTATTTATTTCAGATCGAAGTGTTTTACCATTCAGTCATTTGTATTGACTTGACATACATTTATGAGCATCCACTACATTCCAGGGTCTGTGCTGAGAAGGAGTGGATGTAGCAGTGAAAAAAATGAGGGTGAAACGGCATTTTCCTGTATCCAAGGGGAAAAAATTAAGATCCTGGTTACCACCGCATATTGGCAGGGATTTGGAAAGACAAGTAATCTCTTCTGCTGCTGCTAAAATTTAGCACAAAAATTGATAAACTATCTGGCAAAATTTAGTGTGCATCTATATTCATAATCCCTGAAGCCCAGCGATAACACTCCTGACTCAGAGCACAAGTCTTTAAAGGGAAATAGACAAATATGGTCACAGTTGTGTGGTGGGGACTTGGAGGCAAACTAGGATTGTGTTAGTAGGCAAACGTGCAATGGTTGGAGATACCAGACATACATACAGTGATAAATCTAAAAAATGTAATGCTGAGTGGAACACAAGTGAGAAATGTATACCACAATACTATCCATGTATATTAAAGACTATATACGTATAAAATATCAAAAATTATTGCCATGTTGCCCCGAAAATAAGACCTAGCTGGACCATGAACTCTAATGCATCTTTTGGAGCAAAAATTAACATAAGGCATAAGGCCCAGTTTTATTTTAACATAATATAAGACCGGGTCTTATACTATACTATACTATACTATCCTATAATACCGGGTCTTATATTAAATTTTGCTCCAAAAGACTCATTAGAGCTGATGGTCCAGCTTGGTCTTATTTTTGGGGAAACATAGTACATACATATGTATATACACATATACATAATCTATTATGTGTATATAGTATATACAAACATGTATACTGGGGGTGCCAAAAGAATGTATACACATGATCTGTATTCATCTTTTGTTATCGGTATATATTGTCATAATTTTAATATAGTCTTTTCCTTTCTTAAAATGTATATACATTTTTTGGGTACCATCTCTATATATAAAACATTGGAGTAGCTATCTCTTGTGAGGAAATGGTTCTAAGAATTAGGAACAAAGTGAGAAAACCAAACTAAAACAAAAGACTGTCCTTGTACAGACCAAAAATACCAGGAGCATAGTTGACTTTCTGTACTTGTACACCTGTGTATCATCCCTTTTACACACACACACACACACACACACCCCAAAGAAATTTTTAAAGTAAAAATAGTTTCATTATAACCTTCATGGAATTCTCATTGACTGCGGGGATTGGAATAATACTGTTACATTGCCAATGGAATGTTTCCCTATTCTACCTGGAGTCCTCTTGAAATACATTAGCAGAAAATTCAAAGCTAGAAGAATTAGGTATACCAGCCTGTCCTGCATTTGTACCATTTTTCGTAGGTGAGAGATACTGTTTTTTTTGTTTGTTTTCTTAAGTTCTCATTAGCCTTTCCCTGGTCTCCTTTCTTCTTGCTCAAGGACAGATAAGGGTCCCATACTCATTGCCCCAGGAGCACTTGCATAGATATATTTGGAAGTAACTGGGTTTATTAGGTTTTATAACGAGACATTGCAGTCTTTACTGAGACAAAAATTTTGAACTCGAATAGGTTTGTGGACTGTTAAGACACATAAAATGGACAGGTGTACCCCTGGGATAAGGTAACCAAATCATCTCTAACACTCTCTCCCTTGCACCCTCGTACTCTGAATATGCTCCAACATATTGTACACCAGTGACTGGCCGAGAGCCCCTCTAATGCGTCAAGATCTGGTAAAAATGGCCTAAACTTTAGTTTCAGGTTCTGAGGCAGCTTAAGAGTCTTTTCATGAGTTCATTTCTTCTTGCTTCTTTCCACTTCAGTGTTCTCACATCCTTGCTTTGTGTCTTGGTTGAGTCAAGTCAGTTACTATACAAACTTGTTCCCCTTATCCACTGTCCACCGGAAATCATACTTGGTTTTTCACCAGTTCAGCAAATTTGCTGGGAATTTCAGAATTAACAGGATAGAATCCTAATAATAACCTTTCAACATTTTGTTGACCCTCAATCTACCCTGTTCCAAAATTTAAGCTGAAATATAACTCATATTTTACATTCAACCACCTAGAAACTTTCTTTGTTCAAATTGCTTCTTACATACCACCGACAATATGGTCAACAAAATTGTTCTTTTTTCTTATAATTCCCCTAATGATTTATTAACATGTTGATCTTCTACCTTATACTGGGAACACCCTGGGGACAGAGATCTTTGCGTACTCATCTTGGTGACCCTGAACTACAACAATTGGTACTTATAAAGGGTTTGTTGGATTAATGAATTAATGAATGAACCAAAGAGTGCTCACTAAAATGAAAAGGAAACTAAGAGCAATTAAATATCTCCAACATGAAGTATTACAGTCATAGACTTTTGAAAGATCTCTGAATTAAATTGAAAACGATATTATAAGTGGAATGAAAGGAGGAGTGTTTACAGTAGCCTGTAAAAAGCAGTTTAATAAAATAAAGTACTATGGGCAGTGTGGTAGCTAGTCTCTGAAGCCATTCTCCAATGAACCACCCCTGCAGTATTCATACGCAGGTGTAGCACTCCTCTCCTTGAATCTCCACTGCCCCTTTAGTTCTCTTTTGACAAATAGAATGTCATGGAAATGATGAGTCATGATTTCTGAGACTAGGTCCAATGACGCCGTCAAACTTACACCTAGATTTCTTGGAACATATGCTCTGGGGGATATTCAGGATAGCACTTGAATAGACATAGTTGGAAGCAACTTGGTTTATTTGGTTTTATGACAAGACATTGCAGTTTTTAATGAGAAAATAATTAGAACTAGAACCGTTTTGTGGACTGTTATCTGACTATCCCAAGACTACTACGGTGCTCTGAAGAAACCCAAGCCACAGGCAGAGGCCACATGGAGAAAGAGATGCATGACTTGGCCCCAGCTAAGGTCCCAGACATGAGTGAAGATCAATCTTGGACTTATAGTCCAGTGCAGACTTTAAGCAACTGTGACTCAGTCCCTGATATTGGCAGATTCTGTTGGATGACTGGGATTCTAAATGAATTGAAGGATCAGTCATCTTGGAACAATATTATTTTTGGATAAAGAAACTCCCGATACATTTCCTGATTCTTAACTTGCTTTGTATATGATCAAATTTCTTTTGCTGCCATATGCATTGCTGTATTCAGTTTTTCTCACTTTCAGTCTAGATCATTCCTTAGGAGTTTTCAGTTTCTAAGGTTACATTAATTATTATTATTATTATTATTGCCATAACAGGTAAACTTATAATATAAAATTATCCTCATCTCCTAAATTAAAATGCATTGTAAAGTTCTATTTCAGTAGGATATATTTTTTAATTTAGTTCTTTTCTCACCAGTCACCTAATTAATTAGACCGTTTATAGCAATTCCTCTTTGCTAAAATCATCTTTATCACATTTCCAAAGCCTGAGAAATAATCACATATATTGGTGGGAAAAAATTTCTAAAAAGGTTTTAAAAATCAATTTATACACATGGTAAGTAGAACATTTGAAATAATAAATTTGTGAAATCACTGACAAAAATTTCAATTTACTGTTTGCCGGTATCTACTTTCTGTTTCAGCTCTTTGCTGCTTTTTTCTGCCTTAGAGAAAACTGAACAATTTCATACATTCCCTAGTTTAGGATCGTGAGGTGCTCATGGCTCAATTTTCTGATCAGTGACCTTAATGTGCAAGACTCTGGCTTGAGAAGAAAGCTGTTATCGGGATTAATTGGGCAAATTTTATTATTATTAAATAATTTCCTGACTGACTATCTTATTGCGCACATATACATTTTTTTTCCTCCTGAAGAGTACATGATAAAAAAATTTTTGCTGATTCAGGAGCTTGGTTGTTTTTGGCAAAAATTACTGCGATATGATAAGACTCCTTGGTTAAAATTACTGCAATCAAATCTGAAGAAAACATCAAAGACAATGCTGGCAATTGTACAGTCCCTGCCTAGAACGTAATGGGAATTTGACCTATATTATACACATTTGTTAATGGTTGCCAAAGCAACTAATTCTGCCGGATATATTTGTCTTCTGTACTCTAGTTCTGGCTTGAGCTCCTATATTTGATACAGTTGGATGTAATTTTTAGAGGCAACTCTGATAAGTACAATATTAAAAATAATGTTTTGCCTACTTATATCTACCTTTATTATGCTTTGTTTGTATGATACTTAGTTTGGAAAGTAATAACAGTTTGATTTTTATAGTGTTTGAAAAAGAATATTCTATTGATATCTGCCACCTCAATTTTATTTTTTCTCACAGACCTTTGTGCTGAGGTGTAGCCTAAATGATTTGTCTAAGATTTCAAGGCATAATGGGAACTTTTTTTCTAAGTATCACGCTCTATCCAGTAGAATCCTCTTTTTAGCCAAGAATTCCCAAAGTAAGATTGCTTAACATATCTCCACGAAGAAAATTGCATTTCATAGGCCTTTTAGACTGAAATGTTCAAGAGAATTTTCTTCTTTTTGATTTCGTTGGTGTGTGTATGGTGTGTGTGTGTCTGCACATAATTCAAATTTTTTCATTCTATCAACAACAAAATATATGCCCTTCATTACTGTCTTTCTTTCTACTTTTGCTTTTTTTTTTTTTTTTTTCAGTTTCTGTACTTCTCTTTCACTCCATTCATAGACTTTCCCCCCACGCATGGCACCTCTCTTATCACTCAGGCAGCTTTTTCCAATGAAAAGGTGAGCTCATACTGCTTCCTGGATGCTGAAAATAGCCCAGCATGACAGTAGGGTCATGTCTACTCTGAATGCTTTTACCAGTTCCTCCATGATGAGTCCTTGGGCAGGGAGGACACTCTTTGGAATTACAGGGTCTTAGAGTCCTAGAGTACAACAGAGTCCAACATGAGCTACAAGCCTGCTCTGATTCTCCTATGCCAAGTTCCTCCCTTGGATTCCTGGAGCACTTTGTACTTATATCCATTACGTTATAGTCATCATATTGCATCCAAATACATCTTTTTATCTACTTATTAAACATATATTTACTGTGTGTCTGCCCTGTGCCAGGATTAAAACAAAACAAAACAAAAAAAATCCCCATTCTCAAAGAGCTTTTAACCTAACAGGAAAAATGAGACAGTGAACAAGATAAAGCATGGAAGGGGTCATACGTGCCCCATGTCATGTGTTTTTGATTTAAACAAAACAAAACATTAAGAATTGTTGTCCTTTCTGAAAGAGCACACGCAGTTCAGGCCCATCTGGGGGTCAGGAGAAAATTCCCCAGGTGCAAATAATGAGAACGCTAATAAAGCTACAATTGTGAGCTTCCATAGAGCAGCTAACAAAGATTTTCTCATTTATGCCTTAAAACAATCCAGTCAAAGGTTTTTTAAACATATTCACATATTAGAAAATAAATAAGAGGCTCAGAAAGGTAAAGATATATATATGGTAAGCTTGAAAATTATTTTGCAAACCAAATATCGAAATCTTCTCTATTGGTCTGTGCTGTTACTTTAGATAGATATACATAGCCTAGCAGTGTGGGTGAATTCCTTTTCACATTGGGGTATACAGCCATGTTCCTTTTATCACCTTCTAGGAATAGAGAAATCAACTCAAGACCATTCTCTTTTCCTCATGCACAAGTCCTGGGGAAAAGCAGAGATCACCTAAACATCACCATCTTCACCAGGGCAGATTTCTTATGTTGGGATTTAAAACAGAGGACAGCTTGTGACTGGGCCTGAAACCGAATACTTCCAAGTGTCCTGCTCTCCCCTCTGTCACACACACACACCCTGTTCATCCCAAGTAGGAATGAAGAGAACAGCATTAATCCAAAGAGAAGTCTGGCTCTTGGGGTAAATGGAGTGGGAACCTTCCTCTGGGAGGTGATCTAGGTAAATGAGCCAGTGTGTTAGACTATCAGGGCAAACTGGTAGCACCTAGGGGGCTGTGAGATTGGGACAAAATTGTCTGTGCATACGGAGAGCCGATAATACTCTTTCTCAGGCCTCGCAGTTTCTGCTACAAAACTCAGCTCGGAGGAAGAGTCCTCGCGGTTTCCTGCCGTGCAAGTAGCTGACAGAAACACCCACCACACAAAGCGCGAATGATTCTTCATTGGATGGTGTCTGACACCAAATATAGCCCATGAGAGAAGGCCTGTAAGGGTATCAGGGCACAATCCTGTGAAAAATTTGCAAATTTTACAAAAAGCAAACTTTGAAAACTCGAGAAATGTAGGTTTCACCATGAAATCCTAGCTCATGCGCACACCTCATCTTTGCAACCATTTTAAACATCCTGTCACCACCACCATCATCATCCTCCCACAGAGTCCGACTGTTCTGTCCACGTTCCTGGCCTCACTGTTGATCACCACCCAGTACACTGACTTCTCTTCTACACTGTCTTCCTGTCCCATGGCCTTGACTAGGAACATTACCTTACAGTAAAATTGACCATCGGAGTTGATGTTATTTTTTTTTCCTTTTTATAAGATTCTACGTAGTCATTAGAGAAATTTAGGCAAAAAAATATATATAAATAAACCATAATAAGAGGAGGAAATGAGAACCAGCAATAATAAAATCATCCTTATTACCCATTGGAAATACCAGTTATAAATATTTTGGTAGACAACGAGACTGCGACTGATGTCCATCGTGGAATTATGGAGGAAGCTATGGTTACCATTTGTCAGTTCTGAGTTTGTTTTCTTTACCTTCTCTGGACCAGATTTACAGAGGATTCTGATGGTGGTTTAAGTAATCTGTTATTAAGGGCTCAAATAATAGTACCAGGAGGATAGGGGAAGGAAATAAGAAATTAAGCCTCTGGTTTAATTATCTTATTACCTTATAAAAAGGCTCAGTGCCTAAATCCTTTAAAGCGGTCCACTTGGGTGCTCTCTTGGTCTTTATTTCCTTTTATTCATCAGAGCCTACAGTCCTCCTATAATATTTTCTTTCTCATTTGGTATCTTGTGTTATACCCTCTTCTGGGATGCCACACCTTCTTACAGAAAAAAAAAATATTCTAGTTCTTATTTACTATCCATTTAGTAAATGGATAGTAAGAGCTACTAAAGAGCTACTAAAATTCTCTGAAAATCAGTGACCTCTTCTGCCCAGTTTCTGCTAGTTTTGTAGAGAGAATGGGGTGAATCTGTGTCCAGTGTCTCAACTATTTTGGAAGAGTCGGTGGGGAATTTCCACTCCAAAAAATATTTCACGTTTTCCTAAGGTTCCTGAAATCATGTATCTCATAACAATTAAGATTCATTGCCTTGTGAAATGTACCTACCTACTTGATGTAATCATTTCATCTACTGAACACAATCCAGTTCTATTTTTCTTTCAAAGTAATAATCCTGACTCAAGAAAAACGTTTTCACCATCTCCTTCATCTATACACACACCCACACATACACACACTCACACACACACTCACATACACAACAGTGGACACTTTGGCTTGTTACCATTTTGTCCATTTGATAAGCAAAAATAGCATCTAATTGTTATTATAACTCATGTATTTATAAGTGAAAGAAAATAATGCGAATGGGTTTAGGGGAAAGAAGACTAAAATAAGAATCAAGAAATGAATATGATATCTATTGTGTGCCTGATTTAAACAGAAGTATACCTTTTAAATTTTTTGAGTTTTTTAAAAAAAATTCAGAGTCCAGAGCTTAATTTTTCTCAAGCACCCTGTTTTTCTCAAATCTATGGATTTAATCTATAAAAACATATTATTGTGGTTAATTTAGAAATTCTGCAAAGCAAAATTATACTTTGCATTTCTATGCTTTAGTACCTTACAAAGCATGTTTCTAGTTGTGCCACACTTATTCAAGGGGTGATTTTGCTCTTATTTAAAAATGATAATGAGGACATTGAGGCCCCCAAAAGTTCAGTGGCTTCACCACAGTCACATATCTAGTAAGTGCCAGATCCCAGGCTCTATAGGAAAAGAAAAGAATCAGTGCTTTTTTTTCTTCCCTACCTCCTGGGAAATTCCCACATTAACACTGGCTCAGTGACTAATGAATAGATTCTTTCAGAAATAGAGTTGTCACAGTCTGACCTAAGTTAGCAAGCTCTTATTTTCCATAGACAAAGAAAACAAAATGTTAAGCTGCCTTCTCAGCCTGAGGGCCTCAGAGAGACGGAAGCTGTCTAGAGCGGGCAACCTTTCAGCTACGGTGAACATAAATTAGCTTACTAGAAAATCCACGTTCTGCATGAATATGGGCACATCCGGATGGTTATTTACCTTCACTGGAGAGCAGGTAACCCGATAGGACCACAAACTCTGCAGATTTTAACAGACAGAGGAGAACAATGTGGATTTGGTCTTATATTTGTATAGCGTCTTTCAGGTGAGAGATTCACAAAAGACCTTGGGAGCCAATAGTCAAAACTACGATGAAGCTATGAAACATAAGGCCTAATGTAGTAATTAAAACAATGGTGATGGGTCTAATATCAACGTTCAAAGATAAACTACAAACCCAATTCATGCCCCCACATACCTGCTGCCTATCAGCAAATGACTAGGATTTTATACTCCAAGATGATCGCTTGGTTCGTCCCAACATCTGAATCATGGTCTAGTCCCATCTTCCCAAATTCCAGGAGTTAGTGGCTTAAGAAGACATTTGTTTGTTGCAGAAATGCCAGAGGTAATCTCATCTATTTTCAACAGAAGCCGCAGAGTCAAAGCAGCCCACCATCAAGTCATGTTGAAAATGACATTAATAACCATTAGATTCAGAGTGCTGGAATGTTGATATAATATTCATGTTAAGCGGATTTTGCTGAGTTTTGAACTCACAGAAATTTGAGATCCAAATAATTCCATCTATTGAAAAAATATAATTCATCTAAAGCTGAAATAGTTTTTCTTTATCACTATTTGTGACAAGAAATTTTCTAGTACTGTGCTTATACTGAAGGCCATATTATATAAACTATTGATAACTTCAGTAAACCCATCTACTATGAAATTCTGCTTGATAAAATACTGCTTTGTGATCTGAAAAAAGGCTAGAATGTACTGTATTTGGTAAGGTTAGACATACCCCTCTTGAAAAAGAACCTTACATATGGCCAAATAAACAAAACATAAGATCTCTCTCTGACCTGTTATAAATTTTAGAAAAGCTTTTCCATGTAGGAGCATTTATTGTACTTATTAAATTAGAGTTGAAGGGAATCTGAGACATGTTTTATCAGCAGTAATGTATTCATTTAATGTATACTTATTGACTGCCTACAATACATCAGGGACTGTGAAAACTATTGACAAGGGAAGCAAAATTAATAGTTAATAGGGGAGAAGAAACATGTACATACCTAACTATAATGAAAGAGAAAAATATGCTAAGTGCAAAAGAGAGGAACATACTAATCGCTGCAGGAAATCTGGCTAGGAAATTTTGGGAAAACTTCTCTAAGGAGGTCATGTTGAGTTGATTAATGAGTGTTTCTGTCCTTTGGAATTAAATAAGTTTGGGCCATTAAGGACTCTTGGTTGCAAACAACAGAAGTAAAACTTAAGTGATTTAAAGTATATTCTCAAGAAATTTAAAATCAACAATTGTTATTTCCAATTTAATTCCCCAAATTATTAGTATAAATTTTCTAAGTTTAAAGTGATGTGAAGAAAGCCAGTGCTTTCTCTAAGAAAAGTTTATATATGAAAATGCAATAAATATAAGAGAAGTAAAAAATGGTTTATTTTTTCAGTCATTCAAAAGCTATTTATTAGAAACTGGTTATGTACTTGGGCTTCCTCTGGATTCTGGAGACATATCTGTCAATAAAACTAATAATAGTACTAGTAAAAATAATAAGCAATATTTATACAAATATCCTTAAATGCCCTTGAAGGGTTCATGTACTAGCTATAACATGTTAAGAATAATCCTTCAAATGTAAATAATGTGCTATAGTGTTCAAAATACAGTAAAATACATATTATACTTAAAGAAGTACTTGAGAAGACATTGGGGCATTTGGGCAAGAGGTGTTTGATTTAGTTTTTAAAGAAGAATATTTAACAGAAGAGAAGCAATTGAAGGCAGGTAACAGCACAAGAAGGAGCATAAAAGACTAGATACCACCTTTTATCCTGGCAGGATCTTCAATGTAAGATTATTATTTCTAGTTGATACCATTTTCATTTCTACAAATATTTATTAAGTATACTTATATTGGCGGGGGGCATTGTGTTATATAACCTGCAATGTATTTGCATTCAGTGGTTTCCATTTGTAAAATATTTGCTCTTTCAGATATTGATTAAGAAACTACTCTGTGCTTGAAATTATATTAGGGTGATACAGTGGTGTTTCAGATATACATGATCTTTACTTTTTCTATTGAGGTTTCCTAAAGGAGAATGTAATAAGTGCGGTATTGGGGGTATGATAAAAGGCTTTTGGTAGAAAATTGTATCTGAGCAGAGCTGGCCACAGTGAGTAAAGTGGAATTGATGGAAGTCATTTTTTTGGTAGACCAGTTAGATATTTCTTGAGTCTCAGTAAACCTAGATCTAGGTGTACCTTCATATATTAAAGACAGTTAAGTGCACCCTGATGTTGGTTTTAGATGATACATTTCCAAAGGATACAGTTTAGCATTAGAGTTTTGTCTATGCAATGAGGCATTTTTATTATAACTTTGTAATTGGTGATGATCACAATGAAGGAAAGAAGAGAATGAAGAAAAATAAGAAGGAGAAGGAAGAATAGGATGACACGGAGAAGAAATGATTGCTTTATATCCTAGAGAATTTTGGCTTTTGCAGCCATGACTTAAGATCACCATCTTTATTTTAACTCCCCCAACAATAAGATATCATCAAAGAGAATTGGCTGTCAAATTACTTTGCAAATTAAACTGCAACCTAACTTATCTCTCTGGGAACTAAAGAAATGAGAGACCTAATTTTTTATGACATTAGAGATCACTTCATCCAACTTTCTCATTTTACATATAATGAAACTAGGTCTGAGAGGGCTTAAATGTCAGTTGCCAAATTCCACAGTGGATTTGCAGCAAAGTCTTAATGAAAAATAATAATGGGATTCTGTGGAGACAGAGTAGTAAAAATACAATAAGAACCGAACTCTGAGAAATGGAAAATTTGCAATATGTCTGCTTCCATTCTCTAATATTTTTCTGCAAACCACAATATCTTCAAAAATTGTAAATCGCCATATATTTGTACAGTGCTTTCCTTTTCTCCCTTTTTATTTTTTGCCTAAAGTCATTTAAAATACAGCTTTCACTCCACGCCCTTTTATATCTTTCCCATGTCTAGACAATGAACCTCAGTCGCCCGTAAAATATAGGTAATTTTCTTTACAAATAAGAATGTAGAAACTACTGTATTTTTTAAATCACTGAATGTCAGTTGAGATAAAGGACATGAAAAACTCATCTTACCTGTGTACTTTTTTGCATGTGGTAGCACAGTGAGTGAAAAGGAGTAGTTAAAATACACAATGTTTTAGTAGTAAAGTATTTGTAAAAAATTTCCTCTCTTAAGTAGGCTATAGCTTGAGATGACTACTAAAGTTAATGCCATGCAGCCAAAAGAAGAAAAAAAAAATAAGATTTTTCATAAAAACTAGGTCAACTTTCTCTTTTAAGTTACCCTAGAATTAAAAAGATCATGTTTACTAAGAAAAATGATGGGGTCCTGATATTAACATTTTTTTGGGGGGGGGTTTATGTTTTGAATGGCTCAGTACTATGCTAAGATTTTTACATGCCTTGCTTTTTAAAATTCTTATATTGATTTTGGGGGATTAGTTTTATTTTAAGTAAGTGGAAATTGAGGTTCAGAGATGGAACTGTCTTACATTAGGTCACACAGATTCCTTCCACATTTAAAAATAAATGTCTTTACCTTGGCTTCTATGGCCTACACGATCCTAAATAAGTCTGATAGTATCCTATGTCGCCACCTCACTCATTCCAGTCTTTGCCTTTCTTTGTTTCAGTTCCACTGACTTTCCAGTTATCAAAATTTTCCACTTTATGGCCGTTACGTCTGTTCTCTCCCTTGATCTTCATGCAGCAGATTTCTCCTTACTCAGGCTATAGCTTTCACACCATATATATATATATACACACATATATATATATATAGTTTTATTTCATAATCTGTCGGAGGACTTGGGTCTTAGAATAATATCTAGAGCAAACTACGTACACAGAAAATGTGAAAAAATAAACACACTTAAAAATTTTTTTAAATAGTAAAAGGAATTGAAACCAGATATGTGTCACATAACCTGTACTCCCTCCACCCCGACCCTATTTTCATTGTTATACTCCGTTGCCCAGCTAGGGTACACCCATATTTGGGCTCACTAGGATTTCTCCTTTCTCTGAACTTTTCGTCTTTCTGGAATTTATTATAAATTAATTAGACTTATTGGCCCATAATTCATAGGTTTATAGCTTATCTCCCCATCTGGATTACAACCTACACAAGTCATAGTTTGTGTCCATTATATTGTAGGTGATTTCTCACCAGTGACACCCTCATATTTCATTGGCCAGCCCTGGATACAGGAGCCAATACAACTACCGGAGGCCCAGGAAGTGAAACACACCATCTGTCCAGAAAGGAGGAGAAGCAGAAATATGTGTGGACACAAATCATGAGTCCATGGGAAGAATAAAAGAAGAGAGAAAAGGAGAAAGGGAGGGAAGGAATTTTTTAAAAAGAGGAAAGGAAAACAAAAGGAAGAGCAAGAAGAGGAGAGTGGAAAACAGTATTTGAGGATTATAATTGTGATAGCTTTTTGGAGGTCAGTGTGGTTGAGCTCAACTCACCAGATTTTGCAGATGTAATTAAAGCCCTTAATCAACTGACTTTAAGGAAGGAAGATTATCCTGGATAATCCCATAGGTCTGAATCATTTAGGCTTAAATGCAGAGCTAAATCTTCCCCTAATAAAGACTTAAGAAAATTGCAACAGTTACTACCTGCTGAGTAAAATAAACTACCTGTCTTCCATGGGAGAAGAACTTTGAACACCATTTAAAAGTAGTGGAAATTCACATATTCAATTAAAATCACTGACTATTCACATATTCAATTAAAATAACTGCCAAAAGTTGATACTAACTGACTACTTGATTAAAGTATTTGATAAAATTGGTCAAATGCAATACTATAAAAGAGGCAAAACCTACAAATTACAAAGGAAGATGTGAGAACCAATCAGGGAAGCTGAGAAAATATTTCTCCCCATTCTCTTAAAACACAAAAGCAAAGCGAAACCAAAACAAAAGCAAAAAAAGCAACTTTTTCTCAGGGTTGTTCAGTCAAGTACTACAGATAAATTACCAAAGTTCCCTCTTCCCACTTTCCCCCTTATAGAGATTTGGCTTTGCGGGACTTGAAACCAAGAAGCGGCCAAATTTTCATTCAATCATGTTAGCAAGTGCTATGGAGACAGGCTTCTAAAATGGCAAACCCCTCTGTTTCAAATCTGAAATGATCATTCGGTTTAAATGAGACACCTGGGCCACTGGCACCCCATTTCCCAGGGATGTTATTAAGACTGAGTCTCAAATGTTCCATGCCTTCTGAGATTCCACTGCATTTCAGTGCCATAATGCTACTGCATTTCATAATGCCATGACAAGGAGAGAGAGAAAGGATGAAGGGCCAAGTAAGGAAGAACTAGAAATGAAAGGACATTAGAACAGAGGTAATTGTCCTCTCTGGGCACATCACACTTGGGAAACATGGCCAAAGTAACCCCGAGCCCCCATCCTCCCGACTTCTGAGCAGAGAGTTCTGAGACGTGCTTTGCTCAGGGACAGCATCTGAATATACATTCTGAGGTGTTGGTACCCAAGCACGTTTAGGACTGGTCCAAAAATCACATACACTCAGGGCCCTGAGTTGTATGCAGAAGAAAGCTGGATATATGTGTTCAAGTGAGTATACAGGAGAAGAACAAAATAGGCCTGGCTTCAAGAGAAAGCCAGTTCTCAAAGGCCATGTTAATATTGCTTTGTCACCAATCCTTTGTTAGAATGAGGGCCTGGATATCTTATGGTGATATAGAGGAAAGAAGGGAGGAATCTGAACACAGATAATTTCTTCATATCCTAAGGCCAGTTTGAATCTGACTTGTGTAAAAGAGGGAGCTGTAACAGTACCGACAGAGTCTTGGGAAGGGTGTTACAGAATGTTCAGTATTAGATGCCTTAAGTCACCACCTGCATTTTGCTAGACATTTGCCAAGATAAGGAGTCAGGAAATTACGGTCCATGGATCAAATCTGGTCCATAGCTTGTTTTTTTTTTTTTTTTAAAAAAAACAATGCTTTATTGGAATACAGCCATACTTGTTTATATTTTATATATGGTTGTTTTGTTGATACAACAGCAGAATTCAGAATGGCCTGTGAAATCTAAATACAGATATATATATATATATATATATATATATATATATATATATATATATATGGTGGCACTTCAAAGGAGGGGTCAAGAATGTTGTTTAGAATTACGAAGCTGAAAAAATTGATAACACATATGGCAAAAAATAACATTAGACCTCTACCTTATACCTATACACAAAAGAATATACCTATATATGCAAAGCAAATCAACATCCATTTATAACAGCGTAGAGGGGTATCTTCATGACCTTGGAGAAGGGCAATCTTTTTTGGAAAGACACTAAAAATACTAGTTATCAAGAACAAATTGCTAAACTTTGTTACATTAAATTTAGAATGACTATTTATCTAAAGACATCATTAAAAGAGCAAAAAAAATTTTTAAATGAGAAAAGACACACATCATAGAGTGGGAGAAAATAGTTACAACATATGTAATCACAAAGTGCTTATAAATTTACATGTTCATAGCAGTACTGTTTATTATATATAAAGCCAGCCCAAATAGCCATCAACAAAACAATGTATCAATGTCATTGTGCACATTTAGCAATGGAAATTAATGAACTACAGGTAACAATATTGGTCAACCTTAAAATATAAATGTAAGTATAAATATAAATATGTATATGAAATGGTGAGCAAAATGTCAGACCCAAAAGATATATAATACATAATACATAATACAACTTATATGAAGTCAAAATAGTCCAAAATTCAAGTCCTTTCCTTGAATAAATAGGGGACTTCTATTTAATTTAGGTTTTTTTTAGAGTCCTACACATATAATATTCTATATAAAGACTTTGCTGTTATATTGTGTATTCTTTAAAACATTTTATAGTTTTATTAAGTGTTATCGTTTTAAAAATTATATTCATTTATTTTTTCTTGGTTTATAGAAATTAATTTGATTTTTGAATATTGCATTTATAGCCAGCAATCATCTCTTATGAGTTCCAATTATTTATGTAGATTATTTGGCGTTTGTAAGTAGAAAATTATCTCTTTATAAATAACAGGTGTCTTTTTTCTTCGTATCTAAACCCTTTTATTTTGCTTTATTTTACTATATTTTATCTTTATTTCTCATCTACCTGAAATGCTAGACCTTTAAAGCAATGGAAAATTGATGTGGTGATAAGCATTTTTATCTTCTTCCTAATTAAAATGTTTCTATTTTTTAAATCTCTACATTTTAAAATTCTTAACCTTCAGCAATCTTCCATGTGGCAAATGAAATACATTTCTCAGATATTATTTTCTTTGTTCAATTATTAACAGCTTTGAGCAAATTTTCAAGTTTAACAGCTATTTTTATTATCTTTCATGAGGTGCCTCATCCATTCTTTTGTTTGGGGATTATTTGATTTATTTTAAGTCTACTTGGTTTTTGTTTTTCCATTTGTTTGCTTTTGTCTACAAATGTTGCAAACTGTGTGATATGATACATGATAAATATTGAAGATACAATGACATATAACTGTAATTCATAATTTTATGGTCTTGCAGTTTAGTAGTGATAACACTTTCTACATTTGGGAAACTGCCAATATCATATATGTGCTATAAACAATTTCCTCAGTTTGTCTTTTAATATTGTTTATGTCTTTTCCTCCTTTTCTCCCTGCCACTCTACCTTTTTCCCTCTCTCCTTCCTTCCTCCTTTCCTTTCTTCCTTCTTTCCTTTTTTCCTGTCATTATTTCTTTTCTCCCTCTCTTTCTCAACACTTTCTTCCATTTATTTCACTTATTTCCTTTCTAACCTTCTCCAACTCTTTCTAGCTTCTTCCATTCCCACTCTAGCCCTCATTATTTTTTTCCTTTTGGTCTTTCAACGACTTGTTTTACAGATAAATGGAATTTATCATTTTTTCTATGAATTCTGGGTTTTATGTTATGCTTAGAAAAATCTTCTTCTCTGGTAAATATTAACTATTAAGTATTAATATTTTATGTTAATCTGAAATGTATATCTGTAATTTGTTTTGGAATGTATGTTTTCCAAATGACTAGCCAATCCTTTATAACGTCAGCTACTGTGTAACTCAGTTTTTCTACATTATATTGGAATTCTGCTTTCAATTTTCATATCTCCTTGGATCTAATACTTAAATCCGCTTTGTTTTGTTGATCTGATATGTCTCTCCTTATGCCATTATTTTACATTTAATAATTACTGAAGTTCTGAAATATGTCTTAATAACTGGCAGGGCTCTTTCACTTCATTTACTCATCCTTTTAAGTTTTTATTTTCTAAATTTCAAATTTATTTTTGCATGTGTGTTTCAGGATCATAATGTTATCAAACATCTCTCAAAATGTTTTGCTTCAGTAACTTTAATTTTTATTTATGGATAAATACAGAGTAAATTGACAATTTTACAAACTTGCGTTTCCTTAATAAAAATATAAATATATACATAGATATATATGTATATTAAATTGGTGCAAAAATAATTGCTGTTTTTGCCATTATTTTTAAACTTTTAAGCTGCAATTACTTTTACATCAACCCATATATATATATATTATTGTTGTTGTTGTTGTTGTTTTGTTTTATTTTCTAACACTATAGAAGATTAGATGTATAGAGAAACTTTCTAGGTGTAGAATACCTAAAGGTATTCAATGGGTAATTAAAATATACATCTGAAAATATATGGTTGAGTTAGTAGAGAAAGAAAACATTTTCAGTAAATGTGAGAGTTTACCTGTTCAATGGGTGAACAATCCTTACAACCTGCATTTGTTCTGGGGATGCTGGTTTTCCTTGGCGACTTAGAGGAACACTAAGATCCATGCAAAATGAGATGTCTATCTGATCAGAGACCCTGCATAAAATCTGAACCCCGAGAAAGATACCTACAATGAATGAACCAATCAAAACACAAGCAAAAACAAAGCAAATGCTTCTTCTTTGAAGAAGATGTGAACGCATTTAGGCATCTGGATAGCAAAAGGAATAGAGAAAAAAAATTTCCCCCTAAGATTTCTTAGCCACAAATCTGACCTCATACCTGTTGGAACAGAAAATTCACTCTTCCTTCACAACTTAAAAATACTGCAAGCAGGTCATTTAGATTAAAGGGACCACAGATAGTAATGCCTATATGACTCTAGGAACACAAACAGGAATCGTCCCTGGGGAAATGAACTTAAAAGTCAGAATTTACAGATAAAGGTTCAAGGGCTATTAACTCACAATACATACATAAGGAACAAGCAAACAGGACCCAGATAAAGCTTTGCTATTAAGTGACAGAATCGGAGACAAAAGTACTGCTAATATTAGAAGAAGGACCAAATACATAACATAAAATAATTGATTTTAATGTTTAAAAGTTTTTATATAGGGTACCTAATCCAGAGGCTATCAGTAATAGCCCTTTAAAAAAAATAAAGAAAAAAATCAATACTGTTTAAAAGCATAAGATAATTAAAATTAGAAATTTAATAGGTAGATTAAACATCAATTAAGACAAAGTGAAAAAAAGAGTAATTTGAAGATACTCGTAAATTCAAGTATTATAACACAACATGGAGGTTCTAAGTGACAGAAACCATGAAAGAAATATTAAGCCAAGAAAGAAATATAAGATAAAAAATAATAAGTATTTTTTAAAACATCTGCCTAATTGGAATTCCAGAGGAACCAGAATAATAAGATCAAGCACATATTTGAAATATAATTTAAAAATTTTTACTCCTGAATAAGGACAAGAGTTATTATATTCAGGAAGCTCAAATATTATAAAATTGACACCTCAAAATATTAATGTAAAATTAAATAATATTGCCATTAAAGAGATAAAAAAGCAGCCTAAAATGGAAAACAAATACCAAGAATGAGAAATGATTTTGTAACAGTAAAAAAAGAAACCTTAAAAAAGTGGCATAATATCTACAATATGAAACAAACTACTCTCAGGACACATTTCAAGAGCAAATTAAGAATTCAGACATATACAAGTTGGAAAGATTTACTAAAAAAAATATTCAAATATGCTCAGGGAAGAAGAAAATACACTTTATAAAATTATGATAAAAAATATAGTCGAAAAAATAATGTCAGAATAAAGATGAAATGAAAAAAGGAAGAACAATGAGAGAAAAAAACAAGTAAACATATGGCTCGGTCGAGAAAAATTAAGCTATTAAACAAAACAACAATTATAAATATCATAAAAATAATATCTAATTTTGGACTTACAGTTTATAAGATGGAACTTAATCACTAAATTGCAATACCATTTCATTCAGGAGAAAATACAATCCATAGTATTCTAATATTCTTGCTTGAAAAAAAAATTAAACTGTTTTGTTAAACTATATCCGAAGTTTGATAAACTAAATATTAATTTAAATATAACCAGTACCAGTGAAGATTGAGTATGTAAACTTTCAAGTGAACAAAGAGAAAAAATAATGAAATAGAAAATTCCACATCTAAAGAAAATGTGTGTTAGAGGACAATGGGACATCATTTTCTCAGATATTTCTGTTGGGCTTTCTCCCTGGCAGATAGATTTCCTCTCGGTTTGCTCTATTTCCTTTGGTATTTTCAGTCTAAATTAGGGTCTGCAAGCTTTAGGCTGTGAGACCCCACCCATGGAGCTAGTTTGCTCAGACGTTTGAGTTTTCTTTTAACTCTCTGTCCAGCTCTTGGGTGAAGCTTAAATCACTGATGTTTAAATCACTTGGCTTGGGTGTCACAAAGTATAAGATAGCAGACAGGCCAGGAAATGTAAAACCCTTTTATCTCTCTCCTTGAAACACACAGTCTGAAGCACAGAGTATGAGTCCTACTGTAAAACCTTTGAAAAAAATGACCTATGGGGAAATGACACCCGGATTTATTAGGTAACATATCAAAGAAGTGACAGTAGCACCATCATGAGAAGAGCAAATTTTTAGGTAGGACCATTTGGCAAGGACCAAACTGCGCCTGAATGTGATGATGAGCCACATCTTTATAACAAAGTTCCTTGCTGAGTTGTGTGGAGTTTTATGTCTTCCATAAGCAAGAACAAAAACAAACTCCATGGAAACTCACTAAAACTCAATCCTAGTTTCCCAAGTTTGTTTATTGTCTTGGCCCTGCTGACTTTCAATATAACACAGTCATCCAAGAATTTTTGCACCAAATTTTCTTTTCTTTCGTTATTTTCTATCTAGATTTCTGATCAAGTGCCTTCTCCAGGAACAGGTTCTGAAATCTAATCCCGTGTTTCCCCGAAAATAAGACCTAGCCAATCAGCTCTAATGCATCTTTTGGAACAAAAATTAATATAAGACCCGGTCTTATATAAGACCCAGCATTATATTATGTTGTATTGTATTGTATTATATTATATTATATTGACCCGGTATTTTATATTATATTATATTATATTATATTATATTATATTATATTATATTATATTATATTATATTATATTACATTATGTTATATTACCCAGTCTTATATTATAGTAAAATAAGACCAGGTCTTATATTAATTTTTGCTCCAAAAGACGCATTAGAGCTGATTGTCTGGCTAGGTCTTATTTTCAGGGAAACACAGTCTTTATTTCCTTGACTGTCTACCTTGTTGTTTTAGCTCTACTCTTCAGCTTTGGCCTTTCCAGCCCTGCAATCGGTAAAGGGGTAAAGATTCTGCAAATAGAGCCAAATTGCTAGGGTTTAGATCTGACCTTCGCAATAAATGAACTGTGTGTGCGCTGTCTCTCTTAAATGTCCGTTTTCTCATCAGAACGATAGAGAAAAATAATCTGAATTAGAAAAACAATCAGAAAATGGGAAAAGATTACTATAAACATACAGTTCACAAAAGAAAAACTACAAATGTTCAAATATATAAATTTAAAAGATGAGTTTTTTTGGAGATGCAACTTTCTTCTATTGGATTGTTAGAAATGATACATATTGGTCATATCTCATGTAAGGGAACAACAACTTTAATAAATTCTTGCTAAGAATGAAAAATAATTCTGACTGTTTGAAAAGAATAGTATCTCTCCAAAGAGCAATTTCTAAAATATACTTTTTCGACATATGTGCACATTTGCAATATATATGGAATAGGATGTTGATTGACATCAATATAGTAACAAAAATTTGAGACTATCCTAAATTCATCAATAGTAGAATAATTAATATAATTATGATATAGTAATAAATATAATCATGCTACATATCTCATATTAAAACTTATTATTATCATAATATGAGGTGGAAAATCAGGTCATAGAACAACATGTAAATGTCATATAGACATCATACAAGAACAATATATAAATAAGCACAGCTCATACTTAGTGATTATCAGTTGCATGGTTAAATTGCAATGGTTGGTAAATAGCCACTTCCCTGAGCTATGTAGGTCAAAGAAGTGTTGGGTACTGGCTCCATTATTTAAGTCAATGCTTTTACTGATCAGAAATTTCACAAGATAAATAGGGTCTGACATAGAGTTGTTAAAATTTATTTTCCCAAATTAAGCCATTTAGACATCAAATAATCATGTAATTTTACCATTGATTTCTTCAAGGAAATATTTTAACACCAAAATGGTAAAATAAACACTTATTTCAGAATAAAGAAAAAAATCCTTTAAGCTGAAAGAAAATGACTTTCAGGAAAAACTGACAATTTTATTCTAGTTTTTTTTTTCCTGTTCTTATAGCAGACTTTTGCAAATTCTGTCACAGCTACAGCTTGTCATTTATGAAATACTGATTCAGACAGTTTCTTTCTACTGTGCCTATTTCCAGAAAATAGAAAGAGGAAAAAAAGCTTTTATGCCACTAAAAAAAGGGTAAGCTGAAAACCAAACCTCAGCTGGGCTAGAAATGTAAGCAAAGCTAATGGAAAAGGTGAGTTTTAAGCTTAGAACCAGAAATTGCTTTGTCAAGAATCCATGCCAGTAATTCTCAACTCAGACTGTCCGCTGGAATTACCTAGTTTTAAAACAAATATGATACACTAATCCCATCTCTAGAGATTCTGGTTCAATTGGTCTGGTGTGCGCCCCTTTCAAGAATTCCTCATGTGATTTTAATGATCAGCTACAGTTGAGAATTACTGGTCAAACTTTTTTTGATGTTGTTTTTTTGTTTTAGTAATGGGAAACCATCAACCAATAATGTGAATTTTAAGTATTCACTTTGAGACATGGTTGAAAAACAAATAGAATAAACATAAAAAATTAAAACTTGAATTTTTCAGAAATAACATTCAAATATCTGGTTTTGCCCTAATAAATTAGGAGTCAGATAATTTAAATGACATACTCCAAGTCACAGAGCTATATAAAAACATTGATAACAACATAAAATATACACCTAAAATTTCCCCTCGTCTTTGCAGATGGTTAGTATTTCTTCTAAACATTATGATTATACAGGTAATTATAATTATTATATAATTAAATATCAAAGTAATTAAAAATGTTATCATGATTTCCCGAAATTAAAAAGGTGATCTCACATACTGATTTTAAGGTGAAAATATGAGTTACCTTTTAAAAAGTGGTACTAATTCCTCATGGAAGAGATGTATTAATATAGGTCAAAAGTATATTTCCTTGAATGGTTAGAATTTTGGCACAAGTCTAAGACCTATTGAACACAAAAAGTACAGAAAGGAGTGCTGAATCTCTCTTTGAAGAAAACACTCCAATATATTCTAGGGCAGCATTTCTCAAAGCATGATCCTATGAATTACAGCTGTACTAGCACCGTATGAGAGTCATAAATGTGGATTCATTGTCTGGAAACAAGGTCTAGAAACAGGGTTTATGTTGCAACTCCCTTTCCTATTCAACCCCAACTTTAAGAACCATTGTTCTAGGTTTGAATTGGGTGGCCCAGAGGAGACTGAAAAACATAGCCCTGTTTATGACGCATTTTTTAATTTTTATTTTTTATTTATTGGTTAACTATTAACCTATTGTGTTCACATAGGAGTTAGATGAAATATTCAGCACAAGGCACCATTTCTGAGCAGGGTTTTGGCTAGGTTCCCACAGCATGATTCATATTCAGAAGTGATGCCTTAGCAATCTCAGTTCCATTACATAAGGTAGCCGGTGCTTTCTGCATAGGGAGATTAACAGAAGAAAATACCATCTTTTAATCTTTTCTAGACATTCAGACTCCTACCACCCAGAACTCCTCTCCTGCCAAAATAGAGATAAAGAAGCTTAATCAACGCACCATTCTGTTTCTAATTTTCCTGTGGCTTTTTAAATTCATATTAGGACTTGGTCCTTGAGTATCTGTTTTCTAATCTTGTAGCTGCTGTATTTCTATGTGGATAATAAAAAATATCTAAATATGAAAACTGAAACTGAGAAATAGCTATATAAGAAGTAGGAAAATATTAGTCTAGGAAGGCATAGTTACAATGGAAAGATCAAGCCCAATTTAACTGTATTAGTGCTTATAATTTGTGGAATATATTTATATCTAAAAATTTTTTAAAGGTGGATAATAAATCGTGCAAGTGTTCAGACGAAATTAATTTATTTTCTCACAGTCAAGGCAATTATGTCTCATATTAATTCCTAAATCATCAAGTTAATTCCTAAATTTTCTACTTGAACCAAGTGAATATCTATCTACTAGGTTCCCAAAAATCT
Organism: Rhinolophus ferrumequinum; assembly: GCF_004115265.2. Taxonomy (NCBI): domain Eukaryota; kingdom Metazoa; phylum Chordata; class Mammalia; order Chiroptera; family Rhinolophidae; genus Rhinolophus; species Rhinolophus ferrumequinum. Next base: position 59,899,635 of record NC_046297.1, read on the forward strand.
AATTTTTATCTTATTTTCAATATTTTCTCTGCCTTCTTAAATTTCACTTTTTTAGAGCCCATATAATTCTAGAACATGGATGCAGCTTCCACTGTGTTTTTCCACTAAAATTGAGAGGCTGCTGTTTGTGTTTCCTGGAAGGAGTGATTTACAGGAAGAATGTGATAGCAGGACATGTTACACACTGCTGTTCAGAGTCAGAAATGGAGATGACGTGGATTTAAGGGATTGTATCATAAGCAAATGGAACTCAAGATAAACTGGCATTTCATTTTTGGAAATGAAGTTACTAATATATATTACATGCCTTTAAAACATCTACACCCTTTATAGAAATAATTTCACTTTTAAAAGTAGATATTAAACAATCATAAAGGATAGCAACATTGTAATTGCAAGAACATTCATTCAAATTGGTTTTTTACTATAAAGCTATTAAAAACATCTAAATATTCAGCATTAAAATATTTATATAACTTATGGTGCATTTATTTTAAAGATGATTGACTTGTATAATTATGCTTTTAATAACTTTTGACTACTTGACAATCGCTTTCCATATAATATTAATCAATACGAAATAGAAAATTGTAAATATAATTTATCCTAACTGCAAAAAGTATTAATACATGTATGTCTGACTCTGTTCTGGGCTCTGAGAATACAGCAAAAAAACAAAATAGACAACTCTACTCAAGGAATTTATATTCTATTAAGATGGAAAGGCAGACAAATGTTAGGGAACCACATAATCATCAAACAAAACTACAAATAAAGAATATAATTTCAAAACTCATAGACACAGATAACAGTTTAGTGATTACCACAGGGTAAGGGGGGAGAGAGGGTGGTAGAAGAGGGTAAAGGGGATCAAATATATGGTGATGGAAGGAGAACTGACTCTGGGTGTTGAGCACACAATGTGATATATAGATGATGTATTATAGAATTGTACACTTGAAACCTACATAATTTTACTAACCGTCATCACCCCAATAAATTTAATTTAAAAAAAAGAATATTTCAGATATGAACAATAACTAGGACAAGCTGATAAAGTTTGCTATGTACTTTAATAATGGAGATCAAGTAAATCATATCTGATGAAGTGATTTTTAAATCCATTTTCTTTAAGTGTAACTTGTATATAACAAACTGTATCCGTGTAAAGTGTACAATTTGATGAGTTACACCTGCAAAATTACCACTAAAATAAAACTACAGATTATATGCTTCACCTGTAAGGTTTTTCTTATGCCTTTTTGAATTCAAACTCTCTGTCCCAAGACCCATTAAACCACTCACTGATTTTTGTCTTATTATAGATATTATTGCATTTTCTAGAGATTTACATAACTAGGATATACTGTGTGTGCACCTATCATGTGGTATGTATCAGTACCTTATTCCTTTTTATTGCTAAGTTACTACTATTGTGTGGATATACTAGAATTGGTTTGTTCGTTCTCTGTTGATAGAAGATTATTGTTTCCAGTTAAGGGGCATTATGAATAAAAATACTGTGAATATTTATAGTACAAATCTTTGTGTGAATGTATGTTTTCCTTTCTCTTGTAGAAACACCTAGGAGAGAAATTATTGGGTTTTAATATAGTTGTAGTTTAAATTTTTTTAAAAAAAATCTTCTAAACTGTCTTTCAAAGTGGTTATGTAATTTTACATTTCCACCAGCAATGTATAAGAGTTGCAGTTACTCCACATTTTGACAACACTTGTAATCGTCAGTCTTTTAAATTTTGCCCAATCTTGTCATTTGTGAAATACTGATTTACATATTTCTCTCCTGTGTTTGTAGTGGTCAGCCATGGAGGTTTAATTTGCATTTTTTGATGATCAGTGATGTTTAGTTTCATTTTATGTGCTTATAACTATGTTCATTCATGAAGTGACTATACAAATCTTTTGCCTGTTATCTTAAATTGTGCTGTTTATTTTTTCATAATCAAGTTGTAAGAGTTCTTTACATATCACCATTGCAAGGTATTTGCAGATATATGTATGGCAAGTGTTTTCTCTGAGACTATCTTTTGCCTTTAAGTTTTCTTAATAAATATTTACCCATTTTAAATGCTGAGAAAGTCCAATGCCATCTGTGTGTGTGTGTGTGCATGTTTTGTGTCTTATCAACAAAAACTGTTTAGAGCTTTTCTTTAATGATTTATTCTAGAAATTTTATAAGTTTGCCATTTATAATTAGGTCTATGATCCATTTCAAGATACATTTTGTGAGTTTATGGTTGATGATTAAATTTTTTTCCATACAAATATCCAATGTTGTGCACCATTTGTTGAAGAGTATTCTCTTCCCTTTTGACAGTCTTAACACTTCTATTGAAAATCAACTGACTTCATATATGTGGTTTTAATTCTGACCTTTTCTTCCTCCATTAATCTATCATTTTGTGATATCGATTCCTACAGCTTTACAGTAAGTCTTGAAACCCAATTGTATAAGTCTTATATTTTAAAAATCGATTTGCTCATGTTAGTCCATCTGCATTTCCACATTAACTTTAGAGTAAGCTTGTCAATTTCTATTAAAAAAATGCTGTAATTTTTTTTTTTTTTTTTTTTTTTTTTTTTTTTTTTTTTTTGCGATTGCATCAAATCTGTAGATCAGCTTGGGGAAAACTGGCATTTTACAAGTAACGAATTTTCCAATCTATATTTCTCACTGTAGGTCTTCCCTTATTCCTCCCAGCAAAATTTATAATTTTCTGTGTAGAAATCATGTGTTTCTTTAATTCATTCCTACAATTTATTTTTGATATTGTTATAAATAAAACAAATTTTGTGTTGCTTTTCATATTTTTGTGCTTAGTATATGACAATACAATTTTTAAAATATTAACCTTGTATACTGTGATACCACAAAATTCACTTTTTCATTCTAACAGTCAATTATAATTTCCAGGGTTTTCTACATACAAAGTAAATGTCAGAGGCAAAAAGATACTTTTATTTCTTTTGTTCCAAACTGTATGCCTTATTTGTACCTTAATTATTTACTTCTTGCTTTCTTTATTGCACAAAAAAAAAATAAGAATGAAAACAACAATGCATTCTGTATCAATCTGCATTAGTCACAGAAGTATTTATATACATTTGAGAAGTAGTAAAACTGATACTGTGTTTCCCCGAAAATAAGACCTAGTTGGACAATCAGCTCTAATGCATCTTTTGGAGCAAAAATTAATATAAGACCTTATATAATATAAATGTCTTATATAATATAAAAAATATAATATAATATAATATAATATAATATAATATAATATAATATAATATAATATAATATAATAATACCAGGTCTTATGTCAATTTTTGCTCCAAAAGACACATTAGAGCTGATTGTCCCGCTACGTCTTATTTTCGGGGAAACACGCTATGTGTGTGGTATGCCTACATGGTAAGTGTGTGCCACCCCTTACCCTACACCTCTCTACAGTCCAAACAAAAGAACCATTCAATTGTAAAGTAGAGCTACAATCTCTTAACATGTTATAATAATAGCTACCTAACTAAGCCATAGTCTTTTCATTCAATCTCTAACACCATTCACTTTCCATAACATATAATCTTACACTGGTCATGTATCACTGATTTGACGTTTTTTCCCCTTCATCTAAGATCCAACCAAATTTATGCTTTATTGAACTCATCACTTTAAAGATTTATCATGTGTTTATTTGTTTGTCTTTTTTTCTTTACTGAACAATGTTCTAGGGCAGGATTGTAGCTTTTATAATTCCAAATATTAACCCACTATCACTTCCTGACACATTTAGAACTTAATCTACATGGCTCTTTTCCACACAGGAATTCTCATATTCAAACATACAGCGTGTGAAAAAATTATTCAAGCAAGTATTAGAAAGCGTAATTTAAATGTTTTAATTTTTATCTTTTAATTTGGGTTATTTCTAATGCTCATCTGGACCACCTGCTTTTTTGTTGTTTTTTTTAGGTGTTGGAGAAATAACTAATTTCATGACTAGAGTACACACTTGGTGTCATAAGAAAATATCACCAAGTGAAAATTTGGATCTGTTTTCCAATATCTGTGTCCAATATGACTTCTTATGGGAGTAATGACAATTCTATTTTGGGCCAACATTGGGAATTTTCCTGGATCCTACTTTTAGCTAGAAACAAAACATTCCTGATAAAATCATGTCCGATGAGACTTAGAAATAAAATATGTTGAATAATTCATGGTTTTAGTTAAGTTTCTACCATCTATTCTTTATTACAAAATGACCACATGCAATTTGACATGTTTGTGCAAGATAATTAATAGCACCTGCCCTCGGAAGTTTCACACAGCACAACCCCCATGGATGCCAACATCAGCCGTATACAACATGAGCTCAAGATATGGAGTGCCCAGTTGGAAAAAGCAGATGAAGACTAACAATACGTTTGAAGCATAATTTCCTTCTGGAGTTTGTGGCAAACTAATAGAAAAGTTATCAGAAAATGACTATACTTTGAAATCACTGATAGGGACACTTTGTTAAATAAATTGTTATTATAAGGAAACAAATAGATTACATATTTTGAATGACATCTTTGAGCGAGGTACTGAGAGGAATGTATAGAAAAGAGGAGAATACAGATATTCAAAACCAGTGTAAGAAGCTGTCTCTGACTCCATGGGAATTTCAGTCTGTTGGTAACACAATACCTACTATATTCATTCCCTCACTTCTCACTCATTCTTCAAGATCTGCTATCCAGTTTTGGTCCCTATTGATACTGCTACTTTAATGGCTATCCTACCCCTTTCCTTAATATTACTCAGACTAAGTTTTATCTGGCTTGCCGTCCAGGAAAGGAAAGAGGATTATAATTCCTAGGAATGTTGGGGGACAGAGACAATTAGAGATTCTTTAATTTGATATATTTTCTTTCAAGAGTGACTAACTGAACTTTAGGTATGGTAGGTGATGGCCTTTGTGATTTGATATGAAGGACACCTCTAAAATGGCACCCTTACCTCAAATTCCCTTTGTGCTTTCCAGCCATTATGGCACAGGTAACCGAAATGTTAGAACTACTGATACATTCCATTGACTATAACATATGTAGTCGTTGTCCAAATTCAAATAAATATGGGTTTATTATTACTAAGTTTTACCAGCAATGACATATAATCTCTTATTAATAGAATGGCAGAAATAAATCTGTATTAAGAGAATGGAAGAAAATTAGAGCTATTTGGAGCATCCCTTAATACCACTGAACAAATTAAGAAATAAGATCAATGTATTCTATAATCTTTTGCCTGAATTGGAAATATAAGGTCTTGGCTTGGTCATGTACTAAGGAAAAACAAATCTAAACTCTTATCACACACACAAAAAAATAAAGAGAGCAGAAAATGATGGGTATGTTTATGATACTGATTATGGTGATGATTTCAAAGGTGTGTGTCTCCAAACTCATCAAGTTCTATACATTAAATATGTAAACTCAATAAAGTTGTTCAAAAACAAACAAACAAGTAAATAAATAAAATTGGAATAAAATGATATTCTTTTCCAAACATAAAATCTTTCTGTGCACATGCTTTGGGGACTGGAGGTATTAACGAAAGTGATGAGGGTGAATGCGGTCTCAAAAGGAACAAAAAATACTTTAGCCTGAGAATCCAGAATCCAAGGAAAGAATGCGTACTGAGGAATCTACTTTCAGTATAATCTTTTAGAAAAAGAATATGAGCAGAGTGGTAGAACGAAAATCCTTCCTGTTTTAGTGGTAGAATTTATTTTTGTCACTTATACATTTAACAAAAGGATTAGCAAAGAGGTATAATGCTATTAATTTTAGGGGCTGAAGAATATATTCATGAATTTAATAATCCCATTGAATTAGGGATAAAACTTACACTTGACAGAATGAGTGATGAGTGAACAATTTGAATCTTACATTTTTGAAATTTAAAATTGTCCCTTAGAAATTAAATTTGATTTTTCCCTGGCTTTTGAAAACCTAGTTTCTCTTGTTGATGTTGTTGCTGTAATTTTTTTCCTCGTTTTCTTTTTGATTTGGCATCTATGGCGTAGTATTAACTGCTGTGAGTGATAATTTTTGAATACATTAACTTTAGAGGAAAATCTGCCAATCATATTAAATTAGAGAAAGAACAAATTTTAAAATGAGAGTCAATTCATAACTTCTGGAGTTTAGTGATTGAAGGAAGAAATATATTGCAAAGAAATAATCAAAGGAAAAAGAATCAGGAAATCAAATCATTATTCATGATTATACTGTCACACACTAGCCAAGTCTGTCTAGAAACCCTAAGAGTTTGAAATATTTTTTCTTCTCTTCCTTCTTTCCTTCCTTCCTTTCTCTCTCTTTCTCTCTCTCTCTCTTGCTTTCTTTCCCTTTCTTTCTTTCTTCTTCCCTCCCTTCCTCCTTCCCTTCCTTCCTTCCTTTTATGATTTTTTCTTTCTTTTTTTGTTCAGCCTTAAATATACTACTATACAGAAGCCAAAGATATGCGGTGAAAGTTGGATTTTCTTAGTATAAATTTATTTTGTATGTTCTGAATCAATATCTTAGAACATTGGTTTCATTAACATAAATATTTGAACTGTAGAATGACGAAAGGTGTTGTAGTTTCATTCACCCTTAGAAGTGAGGCCCTATGAAAAAGAGGTTAGAAGCATCTCTGAACAACTTGGTGAACTGATTAAAAGGAATGTTCAATTTGTTAGACCTTTTGTATTATAATAATAAGGTGACAGCCAAATCAAATGAATCTGAATTAAAATATGGCTCTGCCATTTGTAATCTATATGACCTCAGACAAGTTATTTAAATTTCCTAATTCTTCATTTTCTGTCTTTCAAACTATGAAAATAATACTACCTTTCTAGGAAGATGTTAATGTTAAACAAATGTTAAAAGTTATCAATTTAATGTTCAACACATAATAGAGAGGCAAAAATTAACACTTGCTTTTCTCTCTGAAACAGTCACTGATATTCTTTCTCTAGGTTTAAATTTCACAAAATGTGAAATGAATGTATTGTACTAGACTAAGTCATCTAAACCAACTCAGAATTCTACCAGTTGACTCCACAACGAATGTGGGCTTTTGTACCTGGCCTGCGTTGCTCAAATGTGTGCTATTTCCTTTTTAGCATACCACTATCACTGGAGACATAGAACAAATCAAGTTCCCATGCATTTTATCAATGTCTGTAACTGGCAGGAAGAACTGCAGAAACTGATACGAAAAACTGGACAAAGCTTCAGTTTCTTAAAATATCTATGTAAAGAAAAAAGTCATTGCAGAAGCAGGATAAAACACTTTCCATGAATTTCCATCTCTCCATCATTATTTCAACAACATTCCAATAATACATAGCATTACCTACTACCAGGACTCAGTTCCCTTTGGTTGGAGTGTGTCACTGGGTTAAATTGTCATATGCTAAAAATTAGTTTTGATGTTTAACTTTTGTCATCCATGATTCAGATATTAGTCTGCCCTTTAGAGAGTCTACACAAAATAGTAGCCCAATACTGGACACTAAAGAGGAAATCATTCAGTTCTACCTAAGAGGTGGTGGAAATTCCTGTGGTGAAACCTCTGCTGTCTGAAAACTGAGGTTTTCCTGTGGCTTTAGGATGTCCTTTGCCTGCCTATTCTTTGGGGAACTCTCTATGATGCACTGCCCTAATTGGACATTTCAATCACTTACCAAATAGTTGGTAAATAATGATGAAATAAATTTAAGTATCCTCATTGTTGCTTACCTTGGCCTGATTTCAAGGTGGGGAAGACATAACGGGAATACAGCATAGAATGGGAGAGGAATACTTTTCCATGACAACATCTAAAACATCACTGACAGAGAGCACGTGTGGAATACAGAACCAATGTGTCATTAGCAGAATGGCTCTGGGTTTTCAGCTAAGTATGGAAGATGAGAAGAGATGCATCGCCCAAATCAGGTCTAAGAAAATCTTGGCATCCTAGATGAAGTAGAGGCAGAGGATGAGAGAGAGATGAAGTGATGAGATATGAACTGCAGAAACTTACTCTTTGTGTGGCTTTGGAAAAGTCACGTTCTTGAAATTCAAATAAATATTTATTTATTTCTAATTGATGAAGTACAGCTGACAGATGACCCATGAGTTCTGTTTCCATTGTCTTATTCTGTGCAATTTCACCTTATTTTAAAGCTATACTGTGCTGATGACTTAGAAATTATTCCTTTCTTTTATCTGAAAATTAACTTCTTTTATATTTTGTGGCTATGAAATCAACATGGTCAATGCATTACACCAGTAAGAGAGGTCGATTGTAATCAGGAGATATTATTTTCTTTTTTCCACCTTGGCCATCAGCATCCACATCCTGTAGCTGAGAGGGCTCTCATTTTCTCATATGAGGAAATTAATTCATTAATTCATTAAAGCATCATTTTGTTGAAAATCCAACTTAATGTATCAATTTACCAAAATCTCATTGATGATGATCTATCTTCTCATTGATGTAAAATCTTATTATTAAAAGAATGTTGTTAAATACATTTAATCAATATCACCTTGTAAAAATATTTTAAAGAGATGTTCAACTTGTCAAACCGGAAGGTTATTTTGTTGTCCTCTTAAATTTTTTTTCTCTGTGACTATAAAATGTCATTTCCTATGGGATGTCATTTTTTTGTTGATTTGTTTCTAATCTTCTTGAAGTGTTTTCCTTATTTTCCAACATTTTAGTGTTTAAAAAAAATTCTTTCCAAATTCTGCTGATTGAAAATTTTTCCTATTTACTTATAAATAACAACATTCATTTTAACTATTTAGACAATGTACAATGTTTAATATTAATCTTGATGGTTTTAACTGGGTCTGAAGATTTCTACAAAGGGTGATTAGGCCAGTTTTTATTTTGCTATCATAACAATCTAATTAAGAAATATTCACTAGTCTGTGCCAACTCCCTGACACTGGATCTTGAAAACAGGTGCAGAGCGAGGGGCCCCTCTGCTGGCAGAAAGACGGACGGGAGAGTCAGTGCAAAACTTCCCCGGCCTGCCAATCCCAGAGAAGCTTTGGTGCATAGCTGGGCAGAAGGAAGGGAGGCTAAAGGTAAGAGGAGGATTTGAAGGCAGATCTTAATATCCTCAGATCACAGCTCCACACCCCTCACTTTAGCCTTCCCAATCCATCCCACCTGAATTGCTGTAGACTTCAGAAATAGATTAAAGTACAAGTTTGGGGAAACTTGGTGAATGAAGTGAACTGGTTATTTGGCTTAATGATCCTTTGGCCATATTAATATGAGGCATAAAATAAAAAGCTCTCTAAGATTTTTAAATTCTATGACTCAAATCAGCAGCCTTCTAAGAACCTATTTCATATTTGCTAAATATAGTAATTTTATCATCTTTCCTCATGAATTCATTTTTGCAGTCAGCAAATACATCCTGAGTACCTGTCATGTGCCAAGTATTATGTTGGGTGACGAAATGCATTTTGTTTAGAAATTCACAAAAGCATTTTAATGTTACAGGTAATATGACAAATTTGCCTGAAGTATAGAAAGAAGAGAAAAGGTGGTATTGGCTTATTCCATTGTGCCAATAGATATGGGAATTAAAAGAGGTGAAATGGTGTTTTGGTGTTCAGGAAAAATTTCACAGAAGAGACGCCTTTTGACTTGATTATTGCCGGTTGAAGCTGGAAAAGGGGATTCAAGAGGAAAGAGCCCCAAGTCTAAAGGAAATACCCCAAGACAGTGTTAGTGTGATGAAAGGGCAGAGTACAGGAATGATGTAGTGAGAAAAGAGACTAGAGAGGAAGGCGGTAGCCCAATTAGGAAACATCATGAGCAGCTATGCAAAGGTTTAGGAGGGAGAAAACTAACACCCAATTTTGATGGTAGGGATATAATATTTTCAGAACTGTGGTAGATTCTGTGGCGTGGGCTGGAATAAGATTTTAGGCAGAGACCAGTAAAAACACTATTGCAATAGCTCATCAGGGATGAACTAATGCAAAAGTTTCATGTTGCCATGTGATGAGAGAGAGATTTAGGAAGTGTTCAAAGATGGTTAATAATATGGTCCAACACCACATAGAAAAGAATATAAAAACAGGAGTTTAATGGGGAAGAAACTCTTTCTAATTTGGATATACTGATTAAAAGTTTTGGGATATACTGACAAAGTCCACGGATTGTCTATGGGTTAGTGACTTGGCTAAAGGACTGTATCATGTCTCAGATTCTTAATATTTCAGCTATGATCACTGAACATAATCACATTTTTTGAGGAGACAGACTTTCAGGTAAGTGTGTGCGTTACATACTTACTGACTTACATTGTTTGTTTTTATTCCCGCCGCTCATCTGCTCTTGATAAGAAGGAAAAAATAAAAAGGAAGAGCCTCCTTGGAAGATAAGTCCTTGCAATATTAGAAATCTGGAGGGAGTTTCTTGTATCATGTTAAGAGGGGGTGAAAAGATTAGGAGCTCAACTCAGTGGTCTGTGAATCCCCTAGGTTAATAGGATTTATTATTTCTAGTCAAAATAGAATCTTCACTTTCATAGCAGATCATAGTCTAGCAGATTTCAACAGATGAAACCAATCATTTGAGCTGAACTGACCTTTTTCTCGAGCAAACTGTTTGTAGTCATGGTTTTTGTCAGTCATCCCAAGGGATGTCTAGTTGGGTCTCTCTCCATCCCATTCCAAACACGTTTAATTCCACACACTCCTCTATGCCCTCAAAACCAATCATTTCACTATTTTAGACTTCTGCTCACTTAGTCAGTAGTTTAGTGACTTTCCACAGAGAGATTTATTAAACTAACAAAAGTATACTGATTAGGGTAGAGGATATGATGCTATAAAACAAAAAGACACTTAAATAGTTACTCAAACAAGAACGAGGTTTTATTTGTTACTCATGGAACAGTTCAAAATTGTTCATAGTGGGCAGGCAACTCTGCCCTATTAGATTGTCTAGGGTTCCAAGTTAATTGTAACTATGTCGCTTCATCACTCTTTAGGATTTTGGCCTTGTCTGCAAAATCAGAGCTGCCCACTTATCAGCACTATGTTGAAGTTCCACTACTATGGGACATAAAAAAAAAGCCCTTGGCAAGTTATTTAGGAAGGTGACCAGGGATTTGTACACATCACTTTTACTGACCCCTGATGGTTCAAACTTAGTCGTTTGCCACACCTAGTTGCAAAGGATCCTGGGAAGCATTTGAATCTGACCATTTATATACCCAACTAAAATCAGAGAATTATATTATTAAAAATAAGAGAGGAATAGGAGACATAGGAGGAAATGAACAAGGGCGATATTTATGAGGTTGAATAAGTAGAGCTATCAAGTAGCAAGTATTTCACAGCATTAAAAAAAAAAATCCATGTCTGATCTCTTCATATAATGTACTTAAATTTAAAAATAAATTAATTGTTGTAACCAAAGCAAAAAAAAAAAATAGGAAAGCACTTCCATTGTTTTCAAATGACGACCCTGCTCTTGAGATTGTAAATAATATATTTATATCCTGCATTGATCTAAACATTATAAACAAATTATAATATTTGTACAGGGTATACACAGTACCAGAAAAGGGATCTGGTTCAGAAATGCGTAATATGTTATTTGTATGTTTTATATATATATATATATATATATATATATATATATATATATATATAAACATAAATATGTTTGTAAGTATATATATACATATATGTATTTATAACCATATATAACTATATAAATATGTATACATATATGTATATATAATTATATATATATATAACCATAAGTGAAACTGTAGGAGGTAATTAATAAACTCACCTATGAAGACTATATCGAGTGAAAAGAGAAGAATATCAAGTACAGATTAAAAGAAACAACTTAGCTCACAGAAAAGCAAACTGAGAAGAGACTAAGTAAAAGCAAAACAGAAGAAAATTGTGGTTCCTGGAAATAGATAGCAAAGAAGTTTTGGATGCCATAGTGAAGCCAAATAAAATGAGGATTAAAAGAGATTTACCAGATTAACCAATTAGGTGATTGTCATGCAGGAGATCCTGATCACAGCACCATTTGTCACGTGGGGAGTCACGTGGGGCGGCCTGCAGGATCTCTGCTCCCACTCCCCACATAAGAATGCAGGACATGGTGAGGCTAAAAAGGAACACCCACGGAGCCATAGATAGGAGCGTCATACCACTATACTCTCGCTGGCGGCTGGGTTGGAGACACAGGAAGCAGGAGCCACACTGTCTGAAACCTGCTGTCCACTTCTCTGCAATCTGCAAACCACACTCCGGCGTGCTAACTGCAATCTGCGCTTGCCAGCCACCGTCTTCTTGCTAGCCCCCATTTTGCTGCTAGTGTAGCCATGGCAGTTATATTAGTGGCCAATGGCTCACTGGTTACAGCTGACGGCCAACTAGCCACAGCTGGTGGCCATCCAATCACAGTTGATGGCCATTTACTACCTGAGCCAGCACCTTTCCATGTGAGGCCGAGAGCCTGGAAACGGCACTCCTGGCTCTGTCCCCACAGTGATTATTATATATCTTGGTAAAAGTTGAGTCAGTGGGGTGTGGAACCGTGATTACAAAAACTTGAAGAGTGAATATAAAATGATAACATAGACAAACATCTGTTGGGAGAGCTGGGGATTGAATAAAGTCAAAGTGAAAAACCTGAATTCAATATACCCAGGTAGGGTGGCTGTATATGTGATTTGTGGTGTACAGAACCATGACAGATTTATCTTGCTAGATTTTACTACATTCTGACATAAACTTATTCTGATGAAGTTAAATTTCACATTGGAGAAAGGATTTGGAGAAGTTTTCTGGTGAACTTGGGCCTTCCCTCACACCTAATTGAGTTAGACATGATTTCGCATCAAAAATGCCCCATTCATTCTGCATTTGTGGATCATGGCTGTCCTGTGAAGAGTGAGTTAACAAAGCTAATTGAGGGTAAACTTCCCCAGAGTCTGCTTGAAAGTCAAGGAAAGAGGTAATATAATAGAATGAGAGACACAAAGTTTCAAGGGACATTGTTTTTCATTATTATTACTTGAGAATGACAACATGTTCATTCCCTGAGGGAAAACAGTCCCTAGAGAAGAGATTGAAAATATAAGAAAGACAGAAATAAAGTGAGAGAGGAAAAGGGAGAGGGAACAAAAAAATAATCAATGTCCTGAAGGGAATTCTTAGAGTGTGGAGCTGAAAAGTCTAGATAAGCAGGAAGTTTTAACAGTTTAGTAAAAGGAAAGAGATAGGTATTGCTCTAGAATGAGATGGATTTCCATGCAAGAAAAATCCCGCCATTCATCTCCACTCCTTCCTTCGTAGGTGAGAAAGCTGATTCTCAGGGACAGCAACTAGTAAATATCTGAGATAGAGCCTTTTAGGCTTTTTTCAGTGGTTTACATGTTTTTAATAATTTTGTCATTTTTCTTTGAATTCTTTCCAGGTCCTCTTTGCCCTACTTAAGTGTTTGTGTCTTGAGTCAGTTATGTGTTTCTAAGGAACTAACTGGATGAAATGGTAGGGGACTGAGGGAATACTCCTTTTAGCATATCTCCTGGCCACTTTTTTTTCTTTATTAATGATGCTGTCTCGTAACTTATTAAATTCGCAAATCAGACATGACCTATCTCTAAACCTGTAAATCTTTTCCTATTATCAGACAATATTTAGACAGTGCCCGGGCTAAGAATCTCTGCGTGATCTCTACCATAGCATCTAAGCCAAACACACCTGTATTATCATTCTAATCAAAATAGGGACAAAAAAAGAAACAATGTTCTCTGCATGGTCAAATCAAATCCTTACTTTTAAGTACAATGAAAGATTATTCTGTCCTTTCACCAAAAAAAAATAAAAAAATTCTAGCCCATTTTATTAAAACCCCATCTCAGTGACTCAGTTTTTTTACAGGCTTGCTCATCAATTCTCTGTTGTTGCCTTATTCTCCAGCATCTGAAACATTCACAGTTTACTCCACCCCATTGGGAAATATCAGGCATCAGCAGATGGGAGCTATTGGGACCCAGCCCGGACTGTGCTTTTCCAGAACACTGCTTGTAAAAACTTGAGTGTCATGAAGAGAGAGGAGGTCAGCTACGTTTTTCTTCACCGATAAAGACAAGACCATCATAAAAGAGAAGACTATTGACCACAAAATATACTCCTGTAGCCAGGATTGTGACACCATCCAAAGCCACTAAGGTGTCACCAGGAGAAAATCTGTAACTGCTTTCAGGCATCTAACACCTTATAGTGCCGGACTTTCATCTCAGCTTTGGGGGTTGGAATATTTGGACTGTTCCTCCTGGGAATTCTAGGCAAGACTTCTACAACATGCTATTTGTATCTAAAGGAGACTCATGTGAGAACCTCGACAAATGGTCCAGAGAAATACAGTTTTTTCTTCGATTTCTCAGCACCCTGGAGGCATGTCAATACAGGGCACCCTGCTGTGTGTGCCCTTTGCAAAGCAGTGCCCCAGCTGGACTAGGCCCAGCCATCAACTTCAGGTCTCTGAGTATCTGCATGTTTTTCTGTTTCACTTTGTTGACTTTTATTGATGATAAAACTCAGTTAATTTTTTTTAAAAGATGAAGGAAATTAAAATTACCCCAAAGCCAACTACCCGGAAATAGCCATTTAAAAAATTGCAGTGTATTTTTCTTCTCTCCCTATCTTTCCCTGTTACTTGAAAAGAGGAAGACTATGTGACTTAACAAGAAGGGCACACAGTTCAGGGTGGTGCGACAGAAATTTTGAGATGTGAGCAGAAATCCTATATTTAAAGAAATTTTTTCTTGTCCCCAAACTTAAAAAAACTTGATGAAAAAGGGATATGTTTTGCTTAATAATAAAACATAAAAAATGAAAAACAACATTTTAAAGCTCTTGAACCACATTGGCAAAGTGTTTGCAATAATATTGAGAACATTTTAATGCAACAAAAGTAAAATTGGTAAAGAGTTTAAACAGACGACATATATATACATGCACAAATAAAACTCACGAAGAAGCATCTTTTACAGATGTCCACTCATCATCAATCATTGAAATGCAAATAAAACCCAATGTTATATATGAATGTAATATATATACTAGGTGTGTGTGTGTGTGTGCGCGCGCGCTATTCATGCTGTTTACTAATTTTACTTTTTTTGGCATAAAAATATTTATGTACTTTGAGCCAGTAAATCTATGTTTAGGAATCCGTTCTGAGGGAGTACTTAAAATATGGTCTGAAATATAAATTCAAGTATATGCATGGAAGTGTTATTTATAGTGGTGAAAATGCAAGCAGTCAAATACATAAAAATAAGGGAATAATTAATTTTTAAAAACCCATCCAACAATTTTTGCTTCTTCGAAGCCTTTTTCTTACTGGTACTTATTGCTCTTCAGGCCCAAATTTACAAGGACTATGACTGAGTTCCTTCCTCTGAGTTTTGGTGGCAATTTAATTTCCACCACTTCCCCAGAACGAAGAGCTTTCATTATAAAGAAAGAAGCCCACTTCCCAATTTCAATCCTTGTTGCTAACTGATGAAGCATTTCCCATATTAATCAGAGAAAAGTCCATTCTCTTTCATTGTCCTTATAAAATACCACCAAGAGAGATAGAAAGAGGTAAGATTTTGTACCTACAATAGCAGAATCAGCCTCAATGGAAGCTTTGAACAGGTGAAGATTTTTTCTGTTTCCCTTATCCTTTGCTTGTGGCAACTTCCTTTCTATTCTAATCTACATACCCCCCCCACCTCATCCCCACACCCCCCCCACCACCACTTTTATAAAGGAATTGACTGCTTCTATGTTGACTCCTTGACTTGGTTCACAATGTTCCTTCTGAAAGGTCATGATTCAGACTACTTTTTCTGCAAATTTGTTCTATAGACGATCTGCATGAGAACTGCCTAGTAAGGGCTGAATGATGCCAGTACGAAGAAGGAAGCAAAAGAAAAGAAAGTTCAGGAGATCATTTGTGTCTCTGCATCCAATCAGCCTCTATTCCTCAACTTCCAAGACAAAAGAGCTAACCAATCCTCTTATTTCCGCTAGCTTGGGTTGGATTTCTATTGACTTTCAAATCAAATAATTAGCAAAATATATAGAGATTGAGACTAGGATTGCAGGGTTGAAAGTAACATACTTCAAAATAAGGAACTGATTGAGATAAGACAAATTGGAGATCCTTTGAGGGAAGAAGTAAGAGAGAACTCCACTGATTACACATTAGGAAAAAAGATGGTTAAACTTTTATCTGAATTTCAGTCCATGTACACACCAAACCTAGAAGGGTAGAGAACATGGTAGAAACACCTCAGGATGTTGAGATATGTTAGCTATTTCTTATAGTCTCCAGTAGAATCCTGAGAGAAAAGAACCGTCTTCTATCTAAAGTATCATGTGTGACATGGAATCTATAAAACAAAAGAAATGAACAAACAAAAGAAAAACAAACTCATAGACAACAGAGAAAAAATTGTGGTTGCCAAATGAAAGACGGTTTAGGGGGATAGGTGAAAAAGGTGAAGGGAGTAAGGAGTACAAATTGTCAGATACAAAAGCAGTCACAGGGATGTAAAGTACAGTATGGGGAATATAATCAATAACATTATAAAAACTGTGTATGGTGTCAGATGGGTACTAGACTTATCAGGGTAATCACTTCATAAGGTACATAAATGTCTAATCATGATGGTGTACACTTGAAACTGATGTCGACTGTAATTGAAACTGTTTTTAATTTAAAAAAAAACAAAAGAGACAGATCCTTTCTATCTGACGCCAACAGTCCTAGAATATAGAGGATCAAATCAGACTTTGGTTTCCAGGAGTTAAAACAAAACAAAACAAAACAAAACAAAACATTTTGCTCTAAGGTCACCTGCAAGCAGACAATTAGGCAAGTGCAGAGGGGATTATAATTTTTGGATCTAGGAGTTTTGATAAAAACATGTCATGTTGATTCTTTTAATTCCACTCTCCCATCATCTCCTGCTTTCGACTCCACAAGGCAGAGGTAATAACTGCTTCCATTTTAAGGGAGGCACCCTTGTGACAGGGAAATGTTGAGCTGTGCTTCATCCCTTATACTTACTATTTTGTATTATCGCTAGGTACAAACAAGAATGAATGTCATTACTCGGAGGGCTGTAGGAAACGATAGAAAGAACAGATGACTATTGCTTAGAAAAAGAAAAAGTGCATGATCCAAATTTCATGATAATGGATTTACAGCATTTCTATAATTAGTTTCTAATTGGTGGTGCTTATTATAATCAAATTGACTAGCTGCCTGGTAGGGTGCCACATTTATGTCTGAGAAACTCCAGTCAATTTTATACAACAGCGTGAGTTTTGTTTTGTTGTGTTGTGTTGTGTTTTGTTTTAACTGCAAAGCAGTGCCTAGGACTGTATAATGTAGCGAATTGAAATGGACGGTTTCCGCTCCAATATGTTTTCAAGTATGTTCACTTGAAACGCCCTGAGTTATACCATTGGATGGCCAAACATAAATACAATTATCCCAGGGAGCTTAACTCTGTGCTGGCAGATTGTCAAACCAAGGAACTCATGTTATTATTGGAGGGATTTTTCTCTCCAATAATTGGAGGGATTTTTCTTTTCAGGTGGGATGTGAAGTCTTCTCTACACTCACATTCATTGTATGTTCTTCACCTGTCCTTGACGTTTTAATACTGTTCTCCTTGGACCTCTATGCTTTGGAAGGATTTCCGGTGGTTATATGAGTCAACCGTAGGCTGCACGATGATCAGGAGCTGTGTTTGATCTAACTGAGAGTCATGAAAATCACCTCAAAATTCTTTACTTAGAGCTGGAGGTAGATACTAAATGTGATTCTGGATTGTCTCCTTAAGGGAGAGGGTACTAGTAGTGTGTGTGTGTGTGTGTGTGTGTGTGTGTGTGTGTGTGAATGATTGTATTACGTGATTGTGGATTTTATGTGCCAACTTGGCTAGGCTACAGTGCCCAGTTGTTTGGTCAAACACTAGTCTAGATGTTGCTCTGAAGATATTTTTAGGTGTGATTAACCTTACAATCAGATGTGATTAACATTTATAATCAGTTGACTTTAGATAAAGGAGATTACTTTTCATAATTATGATGGGCCTCATCTGATCCATTGAAGGACTTAAGAGCAAAGACTAAGGTTTCCAAAAGAAGGAATCCTGCCTCAAAACTGTAACATAAAAATCCTACCTCAGTTTTCAGCCTACTGGCATGCCTGCAGATTTCAGACTTGCCAGCCCCATAATAGCATGAGCCAATTGCTTAAAATCTCTCAATCTGTCTATATAAAACTACTGTTAGTTTTACAAAGTGTGCAATATATATGTGTTTGTAATATATATGTCATACACTTTGTAAAACAATTTGGTAGTTTCCTTAATGTCAATTGCAAATCTACCATATATATGATCCAGCCATTCCACTCGTGATATTTACTTGAGAAGGGGAAGGCTATCCATACAAAGACTTAAACATGAATATTTATAGTAGCTTTATCTACGTTATCGAAACACTAGAGACAACTCCAAATGTCCTACAACAGGAGAATAAAGAAGCAAACTGTGATAAAAATTATGCAATGAAATATACTCGACATAAAAAAATAGAAAGAACTACTGATATGTGGTACTAATGGATTAATCTCAAAATGATTATCTTAAGTGAAAGATGCCAGACTAAAAGAGGATATACTATGTGATACTGTTTATATACAAGTCTAGTATCTATATCTGCATCTATATCTGTATCTATATATCTATATCTGTATCTGTACCTTTATCTATATCTATATCTGAGTTTGCATTTCCTAGACTTGTATATAATGGATATCTCACAGTATGTACTGTTGAAATTATAATGGTTTATAACTGTGCCTCGCCATGTCTCTGCCTAATTTTGAATTGCCTCAGGGCAGTGAAAAAGAAATCCATATTTCTATTCCTTGTTTTTATTACTTAACTGGATAAGTCGCAGGCTTTTAGTAAATACTGGCTGCATTATTCAATTCCTAAAAGGTAGTATCTTCCAGATTTTTATAGATAAACAATTTACCTACTGCCATTTAAAGAAGGATCCAAACTCTATTCCCTTAAGCTGTAATGACTATTCCAATTAAGGCTAAAACTCAAGGAAATACAAATTCTGCTACTAGGAAATGAAAGGTCCTTCTGGGCAAACTGGAGATGGGAGTTGGTCTCACTGTAACATTTTCTATTAATTCTTTAAATCATTGAAATGTTGAATTCAACACTTTGGGGTTTTTTTCCTCCCCCACATAGAAACCACCAGATGACAATGTTGGCTGTCTTCATTCGTGCCCACAGAAATCCTCCAAGATTTCCCCCGACACTACACAATCCTCAGCTCAGGCTGCCTGCTGATGCAAATGCCAAGTATTGTTTGTGAGATGCGTAGGAGTGTGGATGCCACAGATCCATCTGTGGTTTTAGAATGACTGTTGTTTTAAAAAACGGCCTTCTCTGTGACCTGCCTGCTATTTTAAAGAGACGGTATGTCAGTCAACATCAATCAGACTTGGCATTTACATAAAGATGAAACAGTGAGGCAGGGAGAACATTACTGGAAACTAGGAATCACTGCGGTGAAATGTTTCCCACTCAAGTAAAAAGGAGCTTTTAATGAAGACCGTACAATTTGCAAATCTTGGTTGAGAATGTGCCCTTTGAGATTTTCTTTTGAGCCGAATTTTATAAATTGCTGAAATCAGAATCCTGAATAATACTTGTAGTCATCATCTTAAGATTTTTTTTTCCCTCTAACTGAGCACAAATCAAATTCCCAATGCCATCACATCCACTCATCCCTCATTTCTGAATAAAGACATACTAGGTTGGTTCTGCTCCTATTTTTTGGTATTTGTGTTGATGATTGGGACATTTAAAAATATTTTAAAGTTAATCAAGTTAAGAGTAGCAAGTGGGAGTTGGCAGCACTGTATTGGAAAAGATTGTATTTCTCCAGTGAGTGTCCTCTCTTTAAGGAAAACAAACCTCAAATACTGGGCCTTCGTTAGTACTGAAGTTAAATATCTAGAAAGAAAAGAAAAGGCAAGGAAAAGAAAGAAAAGAAAAGAAAAGAAAAAGAGTGCAAGCCATCTTTCTGAAAAACCTCATATCACATATTCAGTTACTAACAAATTATAACCAACTATGTGCGGTACAGGCACTGCGATACAAACGTGTGTAATAGAGCACACGTTTTACTATAGCAAAGACAGATGGTCAGGTAAACATATAATTGCTATAGTATGTTAATAGTACCTAATTATGTAGAAACCCATATGAAGAGACTCTCAACTGTCTTCTGTCCCTAACACATGAAGGAGGAGACTCAATTCCATCTGTGACAGTTGATCCTCCAGACAAAAAGGACGAGAGATGGGAATAAAGAGAGTGGTATAGATAAGCATAGCAAGATATACAGGAACAACTAAATCTCACTCATGTGCCGGAACATAGAACGTAGAGATGAAGAAGGGGGTGTTAATTGCATGGAGACCCAGTGGGATACAAATCCTGAAGCATCTTCTATGTCGTGGTAAAAAGTCTGTGCTTCAACAAGGTGAAGGAGAACCATGAAAGGATTGTCCGTGAAGATAATATAATATTTCTATTTAGAAATATCTACCAGGTGCTGCTGTAGAGAACAGTTTTAAGACGGGCAGGTAGAGCTGGGATAAAGCTATACTATAGTTTCAAAGCCACGACACCAATATAAATTTAATGTTCCTTTTCCTTCCTGAAGGCAACAGACCTGAGATGAAACAATTGTGTTCTTGGTCACAACCAAACTTTTCTTTGCTGTTAAGCTAAGGAAGCTGGGGGACTTATCTGCTAGTTTTGGGGTTTTTTGTTTTTGTTTTTGTTTTTTTTTTTAAAGAGAAAACCCTGAAAATTCCCTTCTTGTATTTCCCAGCATGCCTAGAAGTAATATGGTGGAAATAGTTATCCACTCCATGTGTGACAAGGGTGGAGAGTTCAGTTATTCCCATATTTCTGAGAGGTGCAGATAATGAGGAAACATTATCATTTATTTCTAGGATCTTTTAGAGAGGACACTTTGCCTCCCCAGACGTATAGAATGTGAACTCTATCAAAAGGATTCAGAGCATCTGGCTGTCCCTTTTCTGGAAAATGGGATAATAATTCCGACTTTGCAAGACTATTATAAAAGCTATAGAAAAATACATTCCAAATACACAGGATAATGCCAATTTTATAGTGGGCCTAATAAATCATTATTAATAATTTGTAGAAATTAGTCTTTACATTCTCTCAATTATTCTTATAAGAAGAGGCCACGAACCCCAGGAACACCTGGGATGAAGTATATGGAAATCGAAAGAGGAAAGCAATGTGAGCAAGGAGGATTCAATTATGTTATTCATAATATTTCATAAAATTTGATAGAACTTCCTGATACTCCAGAACATATGGTTTTTGTGGTACGAAAAGATAGGAGTGTGGGAGGAGCTGGAGCAGATAAGTGTCTGCCTGGAGAGCTGCAGTGTCTGTCAGGACGGTAACTATCAAAAGAGATTAGTAGGTATCTAAGGAAGATAGCAGGGGTTGAAAGCACCAACAGAGGGAAGATAAATACCAAGAAACTTAGAAATGAAAGGTAAAATCCAATGTTATCTTACCACTAGAGTTGCTGGCAGACAGCCACAGTGTTCCTCTAAAGAAGCTTCTGGAACTGAAATAGTCCAAGGAGATACATGAGGACATCTATGAAATCCTGTGCAGTAACAGAAGTTGAAGAAATCCACCTTAGGAGTCCCCTTCCCCAGATGAACGAAATGCAAGGCAGACCATGTGCCTGTAACTTGCAGGCAAACAGTAAGTAACCTCAAAACCTCCACGTTTGGCGTGAGAAGCTTGAAGCTCATCTGTGTGCTTATATTCAGATTGTCTTCCTTTTCATGCTTCTGAGATTGTCTACACAAAGTCAATCTCTTTCACCACCTGGGGTCAATATATTCATAGAGAGAATACACATCTACTACTTCCCGGGGAATTCTGAGTTTAAATTCAGGAAGAACGTTCATTTAATCATTCATTCAACCTTTGGGCTAGGTAGGCTCTGAGATGGTTTCTGGGGATAACACAGCAGAAAAGACAGTCGTGGTGTCTATCCTTATGAGACACTGCATTCCGGTCAAGGAGACTAATATTAAACAACGAATCGCACAACTATTTCATGATCCTTGAGGGACATGTGAGAATACTATGAGAGAATATACCACTGTGCTCACTATTGCTGATTATTCTATAACCAATGGAGAGCCATTGCACGATTCAAAACAGCGCCTGCCATGGTAGTTGCTTTTTTTTAAAGGATCGCCTGTTCAGAAATGATTTCAAATATTTCCTGATCGAAACTCACATTAGGTTGGCGCCAGCCCTTGTCTTTCATCAGAACACCATTCACCTGGGAGTCACAGGTGTGAGTACTGCGACACTGGAACCCAGTGTTCTCAGCGACTGCCATCGCCCCTCCCCCGACCCATCTGCTGTGCTCCAAAGACGCACGTGAGGTTGTGGTGAAATGGAGAATGGCCTTCTCACCAATTCTGAGCCTCATTTGGGCTGATGCTTGGAATCTCATGAACCCTCCTCTCTCTTTAGAAACAAACCCTGACCAGAAGTCAAGGGCAGGAAAGATGGCACATCATGCCTCCCTTCTTTAATTCTCTGATCTGTGCACCCCAGATCCTGTGAAAACACAGACGCACAAATGTTCTCCATTGGCCTGTAGATAAAAAAAATACCTTTCATGCATATAAGTTCATATAAATGATTAGATTTTGTATGTTTTTGTGTTTTACTTCATTCCTTGTAAAAGAACCTGTAAGGAACTTTTGTAAATGTAGAACTTAAATAGAAATATTTAGTATGATTCCCTAAAGCTAATGCCAAGAAAGGTGAAATACTATAAAGAAAATGGGTTAGACAAGCTGACACATCCTTGCGACTGCAAAGAATTTGTACTTATTCTTTTAGAAATCTTTGGAAATATGCTTCCAATTGAAAAGTACATTTACTGATACTATTCTAGGAAATGTATTGATTTTATAGGTCCTTTGATGATAAGAACTTGATATACCAATGAATACGGGATTTTACAAAGGAGAACAGAGAATCCTAACTCACATCTAGACCCTGCCACCATTGTTATATAAGTAACAAATGGGCAGGCACTTTCTGAAGAAATATTCCTCATTGTGGTTAGATATATTATGATACAAGGTAAAATATGTAATTGTTCTTCTCCATATCACGTATTGCCAGCTGAAATTATATACATATTCACACATATCTATCTATCTATCATCTATCTATCTATCTATCATCTATCTATCTATCTATCTATCTATCTATCTATCTATCTATCTATCATCACCATCTATCATTTTTCTACCAGCCTATCTCCTTCCATTTAGATTATCAGACCCATGAAGTTTCCAGTACCTGTAAGGGTTTTGGACAAACAATAAATAGTTATGAACCGAGTCCTCTGATCAATGAAGAAGTATATTTTTCCATTTATTGGGGTTGTCTTTAATTTTTCTCACCAGTACTTTATAGTTTTCACAGTTCTGGTAATGCACTTATTTAATGAAATTTAAACATAAGTATTCATAATTTTGATGTTATTTTTTAAAATTATAATCTCCAACTATTCACTGATAGTATATTAAAAACCAATTTATTCTGGGCATTTAACTCTATTTTGGGCACTGATCTTAATTCCATTTTTTTTGCTTCTTTTGGATATATTTTTTTCTTTTCCTAGTTACATAAGATGAAAGCTTAAATCACTAATTTGATAACTTTAAAGCTATAAACTTTCCCCAGACACCATTTTAGTGTTATTCCACAAGTTTTATATGCTGCATTTCAATTTTCCTTTCATTGAAAATGTTATTATATCTTTCTGTGATTAGTTATTTGACTCATGGTTTATTTTTAAATGTAGAGTGTAAATCTCAGGGTATTTGGCTATTTTCACATATCTTTCTGCTTATGATCTCTAGTTTACTTTTACTCTGTTCAGAGAACATACTTTATATTATTTCAATCCTCTTAAATTTATTGAGACATTTTTACAGCTAGGATATGATATTCTTTGTTGATTCTATGAGGAACACTACAAAATAATGTGTATATGTAAATGTATATATTTGATATGTATTAGGTCAAATTGGCTGATAGTGGTGATCATGTCTTTATATAGTTATTGATTTTCCATTACTTATGTCATTTTCTAAAATTAAAGTATACTCATGTATATTTGCGAATTTATGTAATTCTTTTCTTTTTTAAGTTCTAACAGTATTTACCTCGTATATTTTGTAGTTATTTTATTAGGTACATAACTGTGAATTGGCCCTTTTTATCATTACATTATGTCCTTATTTATCCCTCTTAATTCCTGATAATAGCCCCTATAGTGAAGTCTTCTTTTTCTGATAGAAAAAAATACCATTAAAATTCTTTTTGAAATTTTATTGTCTGTCTAGCATATCTTCTTCAATTCTGTTATTTTTAACTTAACATATAATTTTATATTTAAAGTGGCTCTTGCATTTTAATCCAAATTAACAATCTCTGTTTTTCTCATTGATGTGCTTAGAACAGAGGTTGGTAAACTTTTCTGTAAAAGGCCAGATTGTAAATAGTTTCATATTTTCAGGCTGTTAGGTCTCTGTCACAACTAATCAATTCTGTGTAGTGTATAAGCAGCCATAATCAGGACACAAGCAAATGGGTATTGCCTTGGGATGTAGTGTGACACCTCCCAGTTTAGATCACTGAGATTTAATGTGATTATTGATATGGTTGGATTAAAATCTTTCCAGTTGTTTTCTATTCATTTCTTCTGTTCTGTGTTTCTTTTAATTGTATCTGCTTCTTTTGAATTGAGTATTCTTTTAATGTTTCATTTTATATCTATCTATAATTAGCTTATTAGTTGGGACTTTTATAATTAACATGTCCCCCACTAAATGTTTTTGGATTTACAGTAAATATAACTTAATTAATTGTGCCAAATGATATTATGCCACTTTAGCTGTAATCCTAGGACTTCAAATAATATACTTCCAAAGCATCTCTCCTATCCATTGTACTAATTTTATATTACATTTTATTCTTCATATACTATATACAGACAAATGTTGCTGTTTTCTAGACAGTCATTTATTTGTGCCATTTCAAACACGCTTCATTTCTTTGTGCAGATTCATATATCATTCAGATACCTTTTTTGCAAGAATAACTTGTTTTAACACTTTTTATATAGATCTGCTCATAATGATTTCATCAATCTTTTTTTGTCTTGAAAGCTATTTACTGTCATTTCATTTTTGAAAACTATTTTTGCTTTTAATAAAAAATCTGGTTCAACAGATGTTTTTGTCCCAAGAATTTTAAGAATTCAATCCACTTTCTTCTGACTTATAAGCTTCTGATGAAAAGTCTGCCTATTCTTATCTTAGTTTATTATTCTGTAAAGTGTCTATTTTTTCTAGCTTTCTTGTAGGTTTTTGTTCTCTCTCTCTCTCTCTCTCTCTCTCTCTCTCTCTCTCTCTCTCTCTCTCAGTTAGAACATAATGTGTCCTGGTTGTTTTTTTGGTTGTTTGCTTGATTTGTGGTATTTATCCTATTTGGTGTTCTCTGAGCTTCTTAGATATGCATTTGTGGTCTTTCATTACTTTTGGTAAATGCTCTGTAATTATCTTTTCAAATATTTCCTTTGATCATTCCCTCCCACTTCTCTTCTTGTATATTAGTTACATGTATGCTAAACAGTTTGATATTTTCCAACACTTTTAGATTCAATATTCCATTTTTTCCTTAGTTTTCTTTATATTTTTGTTTAGATAACTTCTATTTGCCAATTTTCAAATTTCCTGATTCTTTCTTCAGCAGTGTCAAATTTACTGATTGCCTTTTTTCTTTTAATAAATAATACCTCATCTGTCTTGTACAAACTTTAATGTAAATTGTGAGTCAGTGAAGACAGTAATTTTTCTCAGTTTGAATTTTGTTGTTATGATCATTCTCAATGTACCAAAGTTTTCAGATTCTTCTAACAATATTTTGTGTTTAAAACGAGATACAGTTTTTCTCAATGTTGGCTTTAGTTCTTGTCTTTGAGATTGTCTTACACAAGGATGCTTCCAATCCATTGACTGTTGTGTGAATTTTTTTTTTTTTTGGTAGTTGATACATACTAGCTGAAGTATGGAGCAGGGAAGGCATTCTATGCTTCTTTGGTTTAACATCAATCTTAGTTAGGCACTGCCATTTTGAATGTCTTAGTCAGGCCCAGTCAGTAGACAGAGACTTCAGAGTAATATGAAATGGGAATTTTTAATATAAGGAATGATTAACTATGAACAAGGAATTAAATATTACTAGGAGATAAAGGAGAACTTAAAAGAATAGCCTTTGCTTGAGGGGGAGTATCCAAGAGTGAAACATCTTGAAGCATGGGCTCTTCCCAAGGCTAGAATTCAGTCATCATTGAAATGGGTGTGATCACAGCCTACAGGGTAGTGGAGAAGTCTCCTGAGTTACTCCTAGGTGAGAGATTTTCCACAGTTGGCACTGGGGTGCTTGTGGAATGACATTGGTGGGCAAATAAGGCTGAACTGGGAATGGTATGTGGGAAATTCCCCCACTAGAATGCCAGAAGGCCACATTTGGTGGGCAGGAAACCACTTTCCAGGGTGCTGAAGAAATTTGCTGAGAATCTGCTTGTGGGAGTGGTTTTGAACTTGCTGGAGAGTTAGACAGGGTACAGCTGGATTCAACAGAAAGCTTCTGGGAAACAGTGAGCTGAGGAGGGAAGGGATTTAGTAAACTCTCGGGAAGCTGTCTTGGGAGATTGCAGAACTCAGGAAACTGACTGTGAGAGACACTACTGAGCCTGGGGAAGCCACCTGTGGAATTTAATGGGAACCCATCCACCTGTGTGGCTGCTCAACTTGCTAGGAAATTTGAGGGACAACCCATGAAACTTGCCCAGATAATCCTACTGGGGAGACCCATTGGACTTGCCTTAGGGAAGTCAGCTGAGGCATTTCTGGAACTCTCTATTTTGTGGCAGAGGAAATGCTAAACTACCCCAAGGAAGTCGGCTGGGGCTGGAGACCCTGTAGGGAAACTGTACGTGGTGCTGCTGTACTGTCTAGAAAACCACCTGAACTGTAAAACCAACTGTGAGAGTGCCACAGAAATTCACTGAGTTAGTTCTCCTTGAGGTCATGCATACCTGCCCACCTTCCCGGAAGCAGAAGTATATGATGCACTTTAGAACCAGGACAAAAAAAATAAACCCCTTCTTTTAGAATGTCCCTCCAGTGCCCTCTGCTGTCAAAACTTAAACAAAAAAGAAGTTTCAGTATCAGAGGGCAATTTGGTGAATTTAGGGTTGAGAGGTAAGACATTAATAAATGCTTCAGTTTATCTGTTGGGCCTAAGAGCAGGATCAGATCAATCACAAACCTCCTCTTTGGGAATCTATATCCTGGGACACCTGTGGCATCAATTCTGTATCATTGAAGTCAGGAGATGGAAATCATACAATAATATGAAAGAATTATGAACTATTTCCAAGAAATTGACTAGTAAGCAGGAAGAAAAGAAAACTTTAAAAGATTCATCTCCTGCTGAGAGGGAGTACTCCAGGAAGACACAGGCTTTGAATGAGGATAATCCTTTCAAACCTGGGATTCAGATTTCATTGGAGTGTGTGAGGTTCTTATTATTTTTGCTGAAGCGTTGGTGGGCTGAAGCTGGTGGGTAGAAATTATAAGCTGGGGCTGGCAAGCTAGAGATCTCCCTTGGAATACTGTCGATTTGAGGATGGTGGACAGAGGACTATGAGCCAGGAGTGGCAACTGTGACTTTTGTTACCCCTAAAAGTGTAACAGCAGGCTGAAGTGGGTGAGCAGGAAATTCACCAGGAAGCTGTCAAGCTGTCAGCCAGGTGTGTTTGTTGAACTTGCATGGAAACCTGGCTGGACACCAGCTGGACTCAACAAAACGTCACTGGGAAGATGCTAGCAGAGCAGAAGGGGCTGGGAAATTGGGAAGCTGCCTGGGGGCCCCAGACGAGGATGAAAAAAGGTGACTGCAGGGCCATTTTACAGAGGGAGCTGTCAGTGTAGACACCTGCAAAATGCCACTGACATTCATTGGGGTGAGTGCTATCCGATGTCCACACACCAGAGCCTCACCACTGGAACAAAAAAGAGCAAAGCAGACCAGAACCAGGAAGAGAGAAAGGCCCCTTCCTCCTCCCGTGTTCTCGTAAGGGGAAAAAAAAAAGTTTCAGTATCACTCAAGACAAGGAAGTGTGAATTTGGACTTGAGAAGCAATGCATCAGTTACTGGAACATTGGAGCTTGGTGTGAGGCCTTCTGAGTGATTCTCTCCATTAGTCGTCTGGGCCCTGGAGGTGTCCTTGGCCCTGGTTTACTCGTGGGTTTTCTGTTCTCTTCCCTGAGCTACAATGGGTCTTTGTTCTTGTCCTGAATGATGAGGGGACGAGCTGCTCTTCTTCCCTCGGCTTCAGGTTGATACAGGAGGGCTTTGTGCTTCTTTCAGCAGCACGTGTCCCTCATCAGGAGGTCTGTCTCAAAGGGAGGTTTTCTCAGCTCTCTGGCCTGGCCCCCAGTTTTTCTTGTGGACACTCAGTGAGGTCTGTGAAAGAGAGTCTGCAAGTGGGTGGGGATCCCCCTTGTGTCTGGGCAGCTCAGGGATCCCCTATTCTCAGACCAGTCCTCAATCAGCCATTAACATTCCGTTAAAAATTTTAGCTGAATTCTTCCTACTGTCTGGACTGTCACCCAGAATCCAGCGATTGTTCCAGAGGGGCAAGTCCCGGTGGCCAATCCCTTCTTAGCGGTGCCCATATTTTCTTCGATTTGGCTTAGCTGGCTTTACTGTGACCTCATCGCTCTGATGCATTCAAGACAAGTTGTGATCTTACAAATTTTCTGGAATATGTTACATTGAAAGCCGCGCTCCTTCCTTGTTGTTTACATTGTAAGGGGAAGCGGAGAAACCTTTCCATAAATGCGTGTTTGAAGACAACTGAGAGAATAAACACAAGCAATGCTTAAAAAAAAAAAAAAAAAAGTAAACTATTTCTTACTCCCCCAAACTGGATCTTTTGGATCATCATGATTTCCTTCATCTGAGCACACACTAGTTACTTACGATCCCAATTAAAATGTGCTCTTTTAAGTTTAATACAATAGGTTTACGTTTAACACAAACAGGTTTCACTAAACCAGAACCATGAGGCTCTTACTTAAATTTCCTTTTAGAACATCTTGTTTGAATTGGGCATCTATCTATATCATAACATTGTATTTAATGTTGAGTTCATTTATTTTTTTATTTATGTATTAATGTATTCATTTATTCATATACCCACATGCCTTATACTACATGGCAATAACAATATTAAGTATTAGAGAAGTAAAATAAACAAAAAATAAATGAGAAAAGCATATAAAAGCACCTATTTCTTATCATGACTTAAAAGCCTGAATACCCTTAAAATTTTCTTTTCACATGATCTTTCTCTTTTATCTTGGTTCTCAAGTTATCCTCTGCTCACTGCTAGGTTCTTTATATTCTCTGTTCTAATCAAAAACTTGGCAGGCAGTTTGTGCTTTAAAAATATAATAAACCTTGCTTTTCCTTTTTTTAAATCCAATATGGTTCAAATTATTCTATAATTTATCACTGTAATAAATAGATAACCATAAATGTTTGCTCTTCATTGTGTTAAATATAGCCAGATCTTCTAACATCTGTCACCTTAAACAATGTCCTTTACCCAGTCCCCATCATCCATTGTTGCTTTGCAACCAATTTATTCCATTGTGTTCCATCTAATAACTCTGTAAAGGAAATGCGAACTTGAACCTCTCCAAAGTTTCTCATAATAAATAGGATCAAGTCCAAAGTCTAGTTCTAAAATTCTGTAAATGATCTGGCTTTCACATTCCACACTTATCCTTATTCTTCACGTGCATAGACACACTGTTTTTTTTTTTTTTCTTCATTGTTTTGAAGTGGTGTTATCTTACCTGCCTCAGGACCTATGGGAAAGCTGTTCTTTCTGGCCATAATGCTTTCCCCCAGCTGATAATCAATATTTTTCCTAGTTTCTTCCTAATCATCTTTTTCTTCTCAGACTAAACAACATGCTCTACAAGAAAGGAAAGAAAGAAAGAAAGAAAGAAAGGAAGGAAGGAAGGAAGGAAGGAAGGAAGGAAGGAAGGAAGGAAGGAAGGAAGGAAGGAAAGAAAGAAAGAAAGAAAGAAAGAAAGAAAGAAAGAAAGAAAGAAAGAAAGAAAGAAAGAAAGAAAGAAAGAAAGAAAGAAAGAAAGAAAGAAAGAAATCATACATGCCCAGAGTACCATATAATCATTCCTAGCCCTCTTCACACCGGTAAGTATTTGTGCGTAACTGTCATCCCTACCAAATTCTAAGCAAAGTGAGAACAGAAATCGTGTTGATCTTTAAGATTGCCAAATCTTGTGTTCCTCAGGAAGAATCTGGTATGTGGACCGTGATACAAATTTGAAAATATGTTACAATGTTTAAAACAATAAAAAACCTCTTATTCAAACAGGTTTTTGTCCTCCCTTTTCTAATTGGCAGTTTTTTAAATCTATTTTTAATATTTTAGGTGTGTTTGTAACCCTTGCTGTTCTCTACTATTTCTTAATAGTGTGACTTACTACGTGATTCTCAGTTGCTCAAATTATTGTCTCAGTTCATTTTCATGTCAGCAGTTATGTTTGGTCCCTCATCATGGGTTATTTTTCTGACATTTGAGTCCCACATTCAGAATTTAAAAATACACAAAAAATATTTCTAAATAAAAATAACTACGTTGGAATATAAGAAAGCACAAAAGAGACTTTTTGAAAAAAAGAGAATGTTTCCCTATCTGCCAGTAGATAAGAATGTATGAAGTCGTTAGTGGAGGGGTAGACAAAAAAAAACCACTTTTCCCTAGGAAGAAGCAGTAGATACACTGATATGGGAAGGTTTTCCAAAGGACATGAGAGATTAAGAGAAGTCAAGGGTGTACTTGATCTCAGGCAACAGGACAAATTTCAGTAAAGGTATGTTCAAGTTAGAAAAAAGAAAACTAACATAAAGTAATTAGAATAAGACGTGTACATGAGTTTATAATAGAAGCTCAATGTTAAAAATCAAGGCATTAAACAAATTTTCTATGTTAGGCTCAGGGGTTTGAATTTAATTCTGTGCTGAAAATGTATAATAGAAAATTCACTTATTTCTGTATGGCATAAAATAAGCTGAGGTTGAACAATATGCTGTGTTGAGGCCAGCATGGAAGATGGGAGGTGTCTGAAATAACAGAGCTCTAATAAAACATGCAAATTACATAACGAAGAGAGTTAGAAATCTGTGGGTACTATGCTGAACTTCAGGATGACTACAGCGAGTGTAGAGGAAATAAAATTGAACAGAGGTGGGAGAAGTTTGAGTCTAGGGAAGGAGTGGGTTATAATTGCATCCCGGGTGGAATGCAGAGTGATATTGAAAATATTTAAGAAGTGCGAAGGCATTGTACCGTTGCATATAAGATGAATTAAAAACACAGGGTAGAGTGAAGCCAAAAATCTTATTTCCAACAACGTACGACTAAAGAGCTTTTCTTCAGTAAAGCAGTACAGCAAACATTTCTCAATATCCTTGATGTATATGATGCTAGGCTAGATACTGAAAATACAAAGATGAATAATAAAATTTCCCGACTCTAAATAGATCACATTGAGTGAAGCAAATGGACATTTATCAGAATATTGTATTTCCATATAAAGTGACACGTCATTCCATTACCGTGTGGACGAGTGCTACGGCCTGAATATTTGTGTCCCCCCATAATTCATATGCTGAAACCTAACCCTCAGGTGATGGTATTAAGAGGTGGGGCCTTTGGAAAATGATTAGGTCATTAGAGTGAAGCCCTTATGAATGGAATTAGTGCCCTTATAAAAGAATCCCCAGAGAGATCTCTCACCCCCTTTTTCCATCCTTGTGAGGCTACGGAAAAAGTCTGTGACACAGAAGAGGGCCTTCAACTGACCAAGTTAGCACTCTGTCCTTTTCATCTCACAAAACCAAGAGTTTGGGAAATTGTTTCCTCATTTCAAATTAATTTCCCTACTAATTCGATGAAGGTGTTTACTAGTCTGTTTCAAAAGGTTAAAATGCATATTTATTTTTTGAAAGCAAATTGGAGGTTTCTTACTGGAGGTGTGGGATAGTTGTCAAGAGATGAATAAGCCTATCTAAAGCAATGAAATGTCACATGAAAATATTGTAGTAACATGCTCAGAGAAAGCACAGAAATGCTAGAAAGAGGAGAAAGGAAGACCAGGACTGGAGAGAGCAAAGGAGTTAACTCCTGCATCATCTGGAGAACTTGGAGACCCTAGACACAGTCTCCAACTCCTATGTAAAAACCCAGAGAAAAAGTACCAGAGTGATTACCAGACTAAGGGGGTTTTAAGCACCTAACAGTCCCCCGTCCCCCCCCCCCCCCGCCCCCGCCTCAGGGTATTTAGCACGCGATAAGGGAAGTTAAAAAGAAAGCATTTAAAAAGGAAAGCATTGTTATCTCTGGAAACCAAATTTGAAGTAAGGACACAACAGGAAGAGATAGGATGCAGAATGCAGAAGGTCCTAGTTAAAGACAATAAAGCACCAGACATAGATCACAGGCAAATATCAGAGGGAGACTGAGACACCGTGGCTGCAACGCGGAGCGATGTCAACACATGTCCTGCTTGGATTGTAGGGAACAGTCACCACTCTACCTGCCCAGCAGAGGGAGCTGTAAACCCTCTTTATGAGGTAGAAGACATACAGAACGTGTTCAACTTTTATGCACAATGTCCATATTTGTATTTAAAAAATGTAGTAGGCATGTGGTAAACACAAATAAACATGACTGAAAATGAGGAGAAATCTAAACATTAAAAACTAAATCAGGTTTGATTCAGCTATTGGAGTTAGCTCACCAGGACTCCAAAATCACTGGGATAAATATGATACATAATAAACAGAAACAAGGGGGACAAGTAAATGAAAAGTTGGATAATTCACTAGAGAACTAGAGCATATAAAAATAATCAAATATTAATAAACAAATCTAGTGTTATTTTAAAATGTTGAAAAATGTAGATTATTACAAGAGCACAAGTGTTTTATTTAGAAAATCAGTCAATACGAATGACATTAAAAGAGAAAAGAGAAAAATCATATAACAATAATGATAGATAGGAAAACAATAATAAAGCTCAAAATCCTTTCACAATAAAAAAATCTTAATTAGGAATAGAAGGGAACTCCCTTAATTTATTAAAATATCTATATATCTTTTAAAATAAACCTACAGCAAACATCTTACATAATAGTTAACTGTTGAATAGGAAAAAGATGCTAAAATACTAATGCAGTGCAAAAAAAAAAAAGGTAAAAAGAAAGTCACGACAAAGAAAACGTCAAAATCATTTTGACAAATGAGTTTGTAACTTGAGAAATCACAAAGAACTTATAAACTGTCTCGTTTATCATTTCATTTATAATTCATGCATTTTGTGTCCAAGTAAAATTTACCTACATAAGTTAAAAAATATTTCCTCTTATATTTTTTTCTATAAGCTCTTCAAATTTGCCTATTGTTAAGAAACAGTCTGTGTGTCATTTCTTATTAACACTGTGTATGGCTTGAGGTAAGGTCTTTTTTTTTTCTCTCCAGATATTTTCATTTCTTGGAGAACCATTGGTTAAAACGAATATTTTCCCCCTTGGTATTTTACATAAATGGCTATTATACCTCTTTACTCTTATTTTCTCATTTTTTCTAGAATCAGTTTTTCATGTATGTGCAAATATGCTTCTGGATTCTATCCTGTTACATTAATCCATGTCTGTCCCTGATACTATATCAAACTCTATTCCTCACTGTAACCCATATAAATCTTCTAAATGTATTCTTTTTCAAAATTGTTTTCATTAATCTGAAAACTATGTATTTCCGTAAAATGTTTAGAATCATTTTGTAAATTTCCATAAAAATCCTGCTATGCTACTGATTGGGATTTTGTCAAATCTATACAAAAATTCATGGAGAATTAACATCTGAACAATATTGAGTCTTCAAATAAATGAATAGATGGTCATATCCTTCCATTTATATAGACTTCTTTAATTTCGCTCAGTATAGTTTTGTGTGAGTATACATATACACAGACAGACACATACACATATAGCATATGTATATTGTTTTTAATGCTACTTTAGGTGGCATTTTTGTTTTAAATTTGGAAATGAAAAATTTTAATATCTAAATAGCTATTCTGATATTATTTTTCTCATCAGTTTTAATAATTTTGTCTTTAAAGAATTATTTCATCTACATTTTAAAAATTTATTGATGTAGAGCTGTTCATATATTATTTTGTTATTTTTTTATTATTGTAGGCTCCCTGGTAATGTCCTTATATATATGGTAGCTAGCTTTTCTTGCTTTTCTCTGAGTAGTCTAGTTCAGATTTGCTCATTCTCAGCACTATTGAATTGACATATGGACCTAATCCTTTGTGTAGAGGGACCGTTCTCTGCATTGTAAGATAGTTAGCAACGTCCCTGGCCTCTACCCTTTATGTGTCTGTATGTAGCACCTCCAACCCAAGTTGTAACTAAAATAGAAAAAAATTAGGAAGACTTGGTGGAAGGTGGTTCAATAAAAAGGGTAGGTAACCCTTTTTATCTACAAGATGTATTTATTCAGAGGCACCCATATTGACAGTGAGGGTTGAGTCAAGGATGTGGCATCCATGGTTCTCACTGGGTCAGCTAGTTGGATGGTGAGAACAAGAACACAGGAGAGTTACGTGTGTTAGAAATAAGGTAAGTTTGATTTTGAACATGTTGATTTGCATGTGCTTTAAGAGTCATACAAAATAAAAAGAACTTTTCTTAAGTAGCACGATGGAAAGGTTGAAATCTGAGGAGCAAGATCAATTTTTTTCTTTTTTTGTTAGTTTCAGGTATACAAAACAACATAGTGATTAGCTCAGTCCTGGTCTACAGACATGAATTTGAGTGTCTTCAGAGTAAGAAAAAAGCAAAAGAAGTGTTCATGAAACTGTTGAGCTTGAGCAGACGCCAGGGACAAATGTATGCTTGTGTGTCCATCTTTAAAACGCAAAATTATTTATTTTAAAAGTCACGGGTGAAAAACTAGCCAAGACACAGACTTTCAAGATGCCACAAAGCACAATGAAATCCATAAAATGGTACAGTGGGAGTCGTGAAGGGGGTTCACTAATCCTTTGCTTGTTTGCTCTCAGATGTAATCTCCACTCTTCTTAAAAGTACATGTCCCTAGATGGCTTCATAGGTGACTTCTGAATGGATTGCCCGTGTGAAACACCAATGGGAGATCCAACACCAAAGTAAAGAGAAGCTGCATTTTTTTCCTCATCTTTCTGCTTCCAGCAGATTCTCCCACAGGAGTCTCTTCCCTTTTGTGGAGAGAAATAAAAAGTCTGGGCTGTTGTTCTCTGATAACATCAACGCTTTCCTCTGTCCCTCTAATACCATGGCCAGCAGTGACTTTTTTCATCGCTCATCTCTGGGTTGCTTCAGTATCCTATTTGCATTTTTAGCCTTTCCAACCCTTTTGTAACTACTTCCTTCTGTTAAAATCTTTCTACTGAAGTACTTTGCCTGGGCTCTGTTTTCCCCACTACAATCTAACTGATACAACAAGAAAATCAACAGGGAAGGTAGAGGGACTGTCCTCGAGGACTAGAAACACTATTGAAAAGCAAAAATTCAAAAGACATTCAGATGTGCATAAATTTATGTAACATAGATCTGGTCCTCAATAAGGAGCATTTTTAAAATTTTAAAATCTAATTCCCTTCTTAACAAAGACACGATTTTTTTCATGCAGAAGGAGGGAGTCTTTTGCTGTTTGAAGAGAGCCTTGAAGATAATGAATAGAGTTGTTTTTTGAAATAAAAATTGCACATATTTAAGGTAATGGGTAAATCTGGAGGACATCGTGCTAAGTGAAATAAGCCAGACACAGAAAGAAAAATTCTGCATGATCTCACTGACACGTGGAACCTAAAGCAAATTGAATTCAAGGAAGCAGAGAGTAGACCGGTTGGTAAGGGTTTGGATCTTGAGTGTGAAAAGCAGAAGAGCAGCAGATCAGAATACTGAGATGTAAATCCCTTAGCTAATAATATGTGGCAGCATCAGTGAGAATTATACTAAATTTATATCTTATAAAATATTTTTCCATTTTTTACATAATTCAGAGGCTATGAATTTTCCACAACTAAGAAAAGCATCTGAACTACCCAATCTATTTTGTCTTCATTGTCTTATTTTAAAGGGATTATCATTTGCACACAATAATTCCACCTTTTTAAAGTATATGATTTGGTGACTTTCCGCAATGTATTTCATCACACAGACACCACAATCCAGATATAGGAAATGTCAATCACTCCAAAATGGTCTCTCATGGTCCACTGCACTTAATACCCTCTTCCCACATCCACTCCCAGTAAATACTAATCTGTTCTTGGCCCAGTAGTTTTATATTTTCAGAATGCCATATAAATGAAATCACATTGTCATATATATGGGATTTATATTGTTTTGGGCTTCTGTCATTTAGCATAATGCTTTAGATATTCCTTTATATTGTTGCATGTAACAGTAGTTCATTTATTTTTACTGCTGAATAGTATCCCATTTTACAGAGGTACCACAGATTGTTTATCTCCTAACCAGTTAATAAACACTTGAGTTATCTGCAATTTCGGCTGTTATGAATGAAGCTGCTATAAATATTTATATATAGGTCATTGAGTGGGTACATATATATGTTTATTTCTTTTGCGTAAATACTTCCAATTGTATCTTGTGTGTATATTTTTATCTGCATAGGTTCTATAAAGTTATGTATTAACATTCAAATAATAGTGATGTCTTAATATTTTTCATTATCTGCAACACCATGGATAAACCTGAAGGATATTGTGCTTAGTGAAATAAGCCAGACACAGAAAGAGAAATGGAAGGGTTTTCCAAGGCCTATCAATGGTATCTGGTTCCTATAATTGTTTCCTACAGGACACTTGAGTGTTTTCCTCTTGACTTTTCAGTTTCTGAGTTAATGTATATATATATTTTTTTACATTAAACTATACCCGCCCCATAACTGGTATGGTTTATTTTCCCTCATTGGACCCTCAGTGATAAACACATGAATAAACAAACAAAAGTCCAGTTTATAAGTGTTCTGAAAAAAATAAATTCAGGTGTCATTTTAGGGCCAGGGAGAGGGTGAGTTGTATTAGGAGCAAATTAAGGTAGATTTTTTTTCTCATCTCTGAAATAGGATAATAGGGTCTTCCTTTTCCACCTCAGAGGAACATTATGAGAAAAGTGTATAAAATTAATTTGTAAATGTTTGAGAATGAGTTATTTTATCCAGAAGCTTGTTCATTTGTCCTATAATTCTTTTATGCTACTCACTGATACTTCTAGGGTTTGAAATCTACAATCCTATAATCAATCAGCAAATCTTCCATTTAGATATTTTCTTTTTTTATTATACAACATTTCAGTGTTGCATATAAGTGGCCATACAGGGGCTTCTTTAACTGTTCCTATTTTGAAAACAATAATTATACTTTTCTCTAATGTACATTAAGGAAGTTTCTTTTAAACAATGTGTACAAGTCAATCACAATTCTATACACTAGAAATAACTCTAGAAAGTATTAATAAAAGGAAGATACTATTTGCAATAGTAAAAAACGATATCTAAGAAAAGATATGCAAGACCTATTTGAGAAAAATTGTAAAACTCTATTGAGTGATATTAAAAAATAACGTAGTATTTTTATGGATACAATTTAGTATTGTAAGAATTCCAAACATTCTATAAATTCAGTGGCATTCCACTAAAATTTCCAATAGAATTTTTCATGAAACTTGATAATTTGATTCAAAAACTTTACAAATATTAATGGCCAAGAATATTAAAAGTATTTCCAAATAAGAAAAAAAGAAGAGATACAGTTTCCTACCATATATCATATATACTATGAATCTGGAGTAATTAAGATAGTATAATATTAAAACAGGAAAAACAAATTAACCAGTAGAACGAAATAAGGATCTCAGAAATACAATGGATCTACCCTACTATGGGTGATGGATCTTTGATATACATCAGGAACAGCATAGCTAAGTAGATCTGTAAGAAGGAAGTAACAATGTAATGGATACACTAAAAAATGCTTGTCTGAGTAGAAAATTAAAATTGAGTCCTATATTATACCATACAAAATAATTCCTCAAGAATTAAATACCAAAAGCAAATATAAATATAAATTAATGGTTAATATTTTTTGTTTATTGAAGGAAATCAGACAATTCCATGAATATTAACTATAAGAGCAATTTTTCACTAGATTTGAATATATCAAAATTTAAAACTTCCACTCATTAAACATGACCTTAATATTGAAAAGACAAGTTATATACTAGGAGAAAACATTTGCAACAATGTAGAACCAAGAAAAGGTTAATATCTATAACATATGATTTCCTACAAACCACACAGAAGAAGCAATCCAGTAGAAATATGAAAAAAATACATATGAACAGCCATTTTACAGTAGATTGATATTATATGACTAACTAATGTTAATTAGAAGAATTCTCTAGCTCTATTAATGATCAAAAACTACCTATAAGGGCCAAAGTAAGACATAATTTAATATACACCCAATTGATAAACTGGATACCTGAATGAATCTCACAAATATTATATTGAGTGAAGTTGCATAGATCCTGCAGAATTCTATTTGTATAAAATTAAAGGTAACATAAAGCTATTCTCAGTTATAGAACACAGACCAGCAGTTACCAATACACAAGATTGACTGTAAGGGAGCAAAAGATAACTTGTTATGGTAATAAAATATTCAATAACTTGTTTGGAGTTTTGGTTACACAAGAATATGCACTTGTTAAAAATCTTTGAAATGTATACTAAAGATATATTCATAGCCTTGTAAGTAATATAAAATTTACTTAAATAAGGAAGAAAAATTAATTTAAAAGTTTCTTTAGACTTGTGTAGATATGTATTTAATATCTGGTTGGAAGTTTCAAACTAGGTGATATCTTTTATGGGTCTTATTGCTTGTAACATTCACTTTCCTGATTTATGATAAAGATAATGTTACTATCCTCATGGAATTATTGTAAGGTTTCCAAGTTACAATATATGAAAATTATTGTTAAAAATGTTCTTGCTCACTGAAGTCATTCCATAATAAAGATGATAGAATTAGTAAACACAGACATTACATAAATTATTATTAATAATATCCATATGGTGAAGAAGTCGGAGAAAAGCATGAACATGTTAAGAAAAGACACTGAAGATATAAAAATACCCAAATTTAACTCTAGAGATGAAAACCATATTGGACGTGATTAACAGCAAAAGAAAATATTACTGAATTTGAAGACATAGCATTAATAACCATCCATAATAAAGCCCAGAAAGGAAAATATTGAAAAGTAAATGAACATAGCATCGGTAAGTGGTAGAACAAATTTATGCAGTTCTGTCATTAAGACCTTTAAGGGGAAGGAAGAGAAACAAACAAACATATTTGAACAAATAATGGCCAGAATTGTTTAAATTGGATGTAAATTCTAAAAATAAACAACACGTGTAAAAAATGAAGACTGTCTTTGATAGGCTCATTCTCAACTTAACATGGCTAAGGAAAGAATCAGTTAACTTGTAGAAAGGTCATTAGAAATTACCCCAATGAAACACAAAGGGAAAGATAGTGAAAAACATCAGATCAGTGCATCCAACAACAATGAAAAACAAACCACAATTTTTTAAAACTCATTTTTCAAAATTCAAGAAGGACACGAGAAAGAAGGGACCAGAAACAATATTGAAAGGGTTAGTATTTTTCAATTTCCACAACATAATTCACACCCCAATAATTTCCCCAAATAATTAACAGCATCAAACTAATTAATAAGTAAGAGACAGCATGGCTTCTGTCTGGCTTTCTCCCTCTCTTGAAACACTCTCTCAGGTGACAACCGGAGGTCATGACGTGAGGACATTCAAGTAACTTCCTGGAGAAGTCTGCATGGTGAGCAACTTAGATCTCTTGTCAATGGTCAGCATCAACTTGCTAGCCATGTGAATCTTAAAAGCGGATCCTTCAGCTCCATGCAATACCTCAGACCCAGAGGCCAACAACTGGACTCCAACCTCTTGAGAGACACCCAAAACCAGAAACACCCAGTTAAACTATTCTCAAATTCCTGAACCCCACAAACCATGTGATATTACAAATGTTTATTGTTGTTTATAGCCACTTTTAAAAAGCCAATTTTTGGGATAATTTGTTATGAATCAATAGATAACTAAAATACCAATATTCAGCATAGAAAAAGAAATAATCTCTAATTTCAACAAGACTGAAAAAAGGAACATATATTACTTTTTGGCAGTTTGTTACGTTTTATTTTATTTTTTGGCGTAGTATTATATACATACAGTGAAATGCACTGATCTTAAAGATATAGTTCAATGAGATTTGACAAATATATCCACCAGTGGAACCTACAACTCAATCAATTACAAAGCATTTCATATATCCTCAAATTTCCCTCACCTGCCTTTCCAGGCAATGCCTCCTCTCCCCAGAGTGAATAACTCTTCTGATTTCTAGCATCATAAACGAGTTATGCCTATTCAAAAACTTCATACCAATAGAATCTTTATATTTATGCCTGACTTCTGTTGCTCAACATGTTTTGCAATCAATACTATTTCTTATACAAAATATTTTTTCTTTCATTATGGGATAGCATTTTATTGCACCAATACATCAAAATTTGTTTATTGCCACATCTATTGACACACATTGGTGTTGTTTCCAGTTTGGGCTACAATAAATCAGGTTATTATAAAATTA
Organism: Rhinolophus ferrumequinum; assembly: GCF_004115265.2. Taxonomy (NCBI): domain Eukaryota; kingdom Metazoa; phylum Chordata; class Mammalia; order Chiroptera; family Rhinolophidae; genus Rhinolophus; species Rhinolophus ferrumequinum. Next base: position 59,940,892 of record NC_046297.1, read on the forward strand.
TTTGTACAAGTCTTTGTGTACACAGTTTTTCAGTTCTCTTGCTTAAAACTTGGGTGTATAATTGCTGATAGACGTATATGCTTAACTTTAAATAGAAACTGCCTAGTATTTTACAAAGTAATTATACTATTTTACACAACCACCAACGATGTATGACAGTTCAAGCTACTGTACTTGCTGTCTAAGTTTGATGTGGTCAGTCTTTTTAATTTTAGCTTTTCTAGTGGTTGAATTTTCAACAACCTAATATAGAACAATGTTGGATTCCTTTTCGTGTACTTAATGGCCATTCAACTATCTTATTTTGTAAAGGATCTGTTCAAATCCTTTCCCCATTTTGTAATTGAAATCTTTCTTTTTTATTATTGTGTTAAAAAGAGAAATTCACAAAATCTGGATACAATTCCTCTGTCAGACATATGATTTTAAAATACTTTAGACCAATCTATGGCTTGTCTACTTATTTCAGTGTCTTGATGAGCAGAAATTTTAAATTTTGTTGAAGATTTATCATGTTTTAATTGCTAGTATTTCTTATGTTCTGTAGGAAACAGTTGTCTAACTAATGGAATCGTTTTGAGCATGCCCATTAGATTTAGAAAAGTGCAGATCTGCTCACCAATGGGATGCTAGCAATCCATGACATGGAGTGGCAACATAATTGATGAAGCTATGATATTTACATCAGTACATATAAATAAATAATTGAAATCCAAACAGAGTTTGAGCGAATTGGAAACCAGATAATCTAGACCTTTAAAGAGTTTCACAGGATCAGCTCCACCTCTAGGTCATAATCATCTGGAAGCCCCAAGAGAAACCCCAGGTGAAAACCAGGGGTCCCCCACTTACTTGTGTGCTGAATATCAACTTTGTTCCCCAGCTCCAGGAGACTTTCAAGCTCTGTAGTTTCTTAGCTGCCACTTCCTACTCAACACACGCACTTCTGTTTCAGAATCTGTGACTGTCTTGGAGGGAAAAGCAACATTAAATTTAAAGCTCCTTCTCTGTGCTTTACTTTTCATATGATCATTGTCTCTAGATTTTTAAGGCCTTGGTGTTCCTCAATTTCTTCAAACAAAATTATTTTTTACATTTTTGTCTAGATTTTATATTTATTCTAAACAGGATTCTTGTTTTTCAACAAGTCAGTATTAATCTTGTAGCCCAAAAATGCAACAGCACTTTGTAGTATCTAAAAATATGACTTTACCCCACATAATAGGAATTCTATAGATTTGTCTGCTGTGTCATCCAGGACAGAGAAGAGGATCAAATATAGAATCTGAAGATAGTGCTGAGGAAAAAAAAAAGTGTTTCCTCGCTGCTACATAATATATTGAACCTGTTTAAAAATTTAAAAATTATTTTCATAAACTGTGTTGTCCTGGGCTAATCCAGGATGTTCACTGAGTAATGAAAAAAATATTAATTTTTAAATGAAATTGGAAACGTGCACTCTCTTTTTATTTTCTCTTCTTCCATTATTTGTTGATGTATATTTGCTCTGTAATCTCAAAGACGTCAGATGTATGAGTCAGTATCTGCCTTGGTTTAAGACAGGCTATAACATTTTCAAACAGGAAACATTCCAGGAGTTGTATTAGTACCATTTACAAGGACCCTGTTCTTGAAATGACAGCAACCCTACCTCCTTTTACACTATGCCACAAATACATAATTTTCTTCACTGACCTTTCTTTTTATTGATTATTCTACCGTACCAGGAGTGTTTGGCAAGAAACTTACTATAATAATAGAATCAATATCTTGATCTATTCCCTTATATATTGTATTCTCGTACAATTTAGAACTTTTGACCTATCCAGCTGTATGATCAATCACTGTTGATAGTTATAATTAGGTTGATGCAAAAGTAATTGTGTTTAAAAGGTTAAAAATATTTGCAAAACTGCAATTAATTTTGCACCAACCTAATACATGCTTACAGAGATTTCTAGGAATAGAATGAATTACTTGAATTGATTAAACACTTTTAAAATGTTATCAATCCTAGGCCAGCCCGGTGGCTCAGACGGTTAGAGCTCCATGTTCCTAACTCCAAAGGCTGCCGGTTCGATTCCCACATGGGCCAGTGGGCTCTCAACCACAAGGTTGCCAGTTCAGTTCCTCAAGTCCCCCAAGGGATGGTGGGCTGTGCCCCCTGCAACTAGCAACGGCAACTGGACCTGGAGCTGAGCTGCGCCCTCCACAACTAAGACTGAAAGGACAACAACTTGAAGCTGAACGGCACCCTCCACAACTAAGATTGAAAGGACAACAACTTGACTTGGGGAAAAAAAAATGTCCTGGAAGTACACACTGTTCCCCAATAAAGTCCTGTTCCCCTTCCCCAATTAAAAAAAAACAAAAAAACTTCAGTGACCTTCAATAACAAGCCATTTATTTCTTTAAAAAAATGTTATTAATCCTAGAATGTGATATTTTTACATATTCTAATTATTATATGCAAGTTACATATTATTTGTACATTATTTTATGATTTTGGATGTGTTCTGTAATAGTTTCTTTGAGCTAAGAAGATTCTTTGTTCTTAAATTCAACAAATTTCTAAGCTATAAATTTTTATTTATAATATTTTGACCTATATCAATCTATCAGAAACTATGTATTGTAGGTCTTTTTTCACACACACACACACACACACACACACACACACACACACACACACATTACTGCCAGATGAATAACTAAAAGGAATTATGTTTAATCACAGAAAAGTGGCTATTATTGAGAAATGATCTTAATTTGGATAAACTGAAAATTTCCAGAAACATGCTGGTTTTTATGGAGGACAACTTATGGAACTTTTAACATATGAGCTATGAGCATATGAGAGCACTAAATTCTAAATTGTAAAAGGAATTCGGTAGTTTATCTGTTAGTAAGGATTTTTTTCCTAAAAAGCAGAAATGGTGTTTCAGATCTAAAAATAAGAATGGAAAGTAAAATATCTATAAACTAGGGGCTTAGAGGGGGAAAATGACCCTGGATTAATTCCAGAATTATCACTTCTGAATCTCTAGAGAAATATATAACATCAGTGAGAGGAATTGGAATCCCTTTAATTCTAATCTGGTTTGGATGTGCCTTCCTATGCTGTGTTAACATTCCTGCCTCTTTTCAAACAGAATGCCTTCAGAGTCTGCTCACAGGCTGATTGCATCTAGAAAAACTGCAAACAGCATAAAAACACTCAAGAATATAGCCAACTTTAATGGAAGAAAAGATGCTGCAGAGAGTCTGGGCATTAAATAAGGAAAAATAAATAAATGGCTTGATGTTTGTTCTCCACAAATGTAGTCAATAAACAAATAAGCCTTACCACCACACACACACACAAAGGATTACAACCATAATAACCAAAAGTATCAAATCAAAATATGGTCAATAACATTGAGTTTTTTGACCATGCAATTAATCCTATTAGTAAAGAAGGAAAAGATTATGCTATTAAAACACAGCTTGATATAGTGTGTCTGGAAATGTATTTAATGAGATAAGAAAGAATCACAGTAACTCAATTTAAGAATGATAAAATTATAGAAGATAGACTTCACTTTAAGAAAGTTTTCCCTGAAGTTAGATTATGGGACTGGTATCATTTACCCTAAAATCTCTTTATTAATTTCTAGTTAAATCTAATCAGGACTTATCCCTCTTTGTGATATAGGAGACAAATTTTAAAAATCTAGCCTACATGGCTGCCCTGAAATGTCACTTAGACAGAAATCTGTAATAGAAAGAGACTTGCTGATGATTTTCAAGAAATGGTTAATGATGAAATAACTAATTCTAAGAGCTAAGGGCCTATATTTCAAGCTAAGCCATGGTGAATACACTACATACACAGTGTGTGTGTGACTATATAAATCATAGGCCATCTCCATAGTAAGGTTTTGTATTTGCTTCCACGTTGACAATTAGGCTTGGTTCCCTCATATGAAGTTTGTCAGATTAAGAAGATGACGAAAATCTGGAGAAGAGCAGGTTTTTTGTATTCCCTTACCAGTGTTACTGGGGGGTGGCAATTTCTAGATATTGTGGGAAAATTAGTAAATTCAAAGAAATCAATGAACTAATATTTGGAAATGTAAAGAATATTCCTTTGGTATAATCTTTGTGCCAGGGACCAAGTGGGAAGTGTGACAAGAGACCAAGATATGACCAATTCTAGTCAAAGACTCACAAATACAAAAGAAAATTAATAGACGATACCTAATATGAAAGTAGCTATGTGAGTAAATAAGAACTGATTCCTTCCAGAGTGTCATTGGTGGAAGATTCTTTGTGTAGTGAGCAATAATTTAAATTTTATGTGGGTATTTAAGCTTGTTCAGGGGTATATTCCACATTGTAAAGTGGGAATGATCTTAATAATGCCAGTGACTACATCACAGAATTTATATCCAACTAAAATGAGATGAAAAGTGTGCAAATATTAAGTCTTTGTGGTCCAATAGAAAAATAAGTTTCCATTTATAGTGGTTCGTATTAAAAACACATAAAAGTATACAGGTGATATAAACTTAAAGATTTTGTTTAACCTGATAGATCTACAATGTTAGCAACTGACATATAATTAATATAAAATGTGGTTGAAATATTTTATATTCTCTTTATCATACTAAGTCTTTAAAACCCAGTATATATTCGATATTTACAGGACATCACAATTCAAACCAGCCATATTTCAAGCACTCCATGGGCAAATGTTGGCTACCATAATGGCCAGTACAGCTCTAAAGTATATAAAGAGCCACAAAAGGTTTCAAGGATATTATCAATATGAATTTACAGAAAAAAAATCATGTTTAAATTGGTTCTTAAGTAGGGATGTAAAGTGATGTGGAGAGATCAAAAAATGATTGTAGTTAATAAACTCAGCACAGTTTTTCTTTTCCTTATCTCTTATTTTTTCTTCATTCTTGGCCCATACCCAAATGTAATGTCATAAGTGTGTTTCTATTTCTTTTGTCTTTGAAGATTATGCATCCCACAATGAAGAAAGAACTTACTTTTCTCAAACATGGTTCCAAGACAACAAAGACCATTGCCAATCCTCACATGTGCAAGATAATCAGTTGCCTTTGTTTTCCGAGGTTTGTTATCTCTCTTAATCCTGTAACTTTCAGAGAACTTTACCAACACTATGAACTTAGACTTTTATTTAAGATGAAGCAGATGTGTAATTAAAAATAATAATAAATTCAAGAGCTAGTATTTGAGAGGCAATACAGTTTGTAGACATTTGAGGAAGTTGGAGCTCAAAAATAATTAACAGAGACTGGGGAGTTTCATAGAAGACTTTTGGGCAACGTTTTAATAAAATGAGAGCTGATGGTAGCACATTTCAGACAGGAAGTTCAACTCCAATTACATTAAGAAGTAATATTTCATTGTGGCTAAGAGTACTGTGTTTCATACCACAGGACTATATTAGAAGTTCAGCTAAATAATTCACTAGTGGTGTGACACCGCGTGAGTTGCTTAACCTTTTCAATTATAAAAATATGAAAAGAATATATATCTCAAAAAAGTTGCTTCCAACCCTCAATAAGTAATTAACCCCTCTGTCCATTACTCTTCTGGGCAGTACAAATCCAGAAGTGAACAACATAGATAAAGTTCCCTCTTCTCATGAGCATAACTTTTAGAAATAGATAACACACGGTCAAACAATTAAGTTCGCGAACTCATCCTAGAAAAAGTGCTACATAGCTCATTGCTGAATATCAATATGGACATCTTCGAAGTACTCCCCTTGGAAAGCAACGCACTGAAGCCAGTGCCTAGTCCACCCTTCAAAACAATTCTGGAACTCTTTTTCTGGAATGGCCATCAGAGCTGTCGTGGTATTACCCTTCATGTCCTGAATGTCACCAAAATGTCTTCCTTTTAATATTTCCTTTATCTTTGGGTAAAGAAAGAAGTCACTGAGGTGAGGGCCAGATCAAGTGAGTAGGGAGGGTGTTCCAATACAGTTATTTGTTTACTGGCTACAAACTCCCTCACAGACAGTGCCGTGTGAGCTGGTGCATTGTCATGATGCAAGAGCCACGAATTGTTGGTGAAAAGTTCAGGTCATCTAACTTTTTCATGCAGCCTTTCCAGCACTTCCAAATAGTAAAGTTGGTTAAATGTTTGTCCAGTTGGTACAAATTCATAATGAATAATCTCTCCGATATCAAAAAAAAGGTTAGCAACATCGTTGCAACAAGTTCAAAAACTTAATTGGCAGACCTAGTAAATCAATGTATACTTCCATAATATGTCAGGGGCAAACGTTGTGATTAGAAATAAAGACTGCTAAGAGAATAAAAGAGGAAGAAGTCTGGAATGACATTAGACAGGATGGTCAGGAAATGCATCCCTGAAATGGCAGAAAACTTGAGGACAAGCCATTAGGATATGTGAGTGACACTGATATTAACGCCTTGAATTTCATGCTCTGGAAAGAGACTCCCGGCATATGAACATTTGTTCTGCCACTTAGTGGCCATGCAAACTGCAGGAGATTCTAACTTCTTTGTGTTGTCATTTCTTGTCTAAGAAATATGAATAATAACTATACCTATCTCCTTGGCTTGTTCTGAGGATTAAATATTCGATTATCAGCAAATGACTCCGGAAATATCAGTCACAGAGTAATAGCTCACAAAAAATATTACATAAATGAAATCATACCACATGTATCTTTTTGAAGTTATCTTTTTTCTATTCAGCATAATGCTCATGGGATCGATCCAAGTTGCTATATATATATCAATAATTCATTCCTTTTAAGTCAGGATAATATTCCATTCTATGTATGTATATACACAATCTTTTTTATCTAACTTATCAAGGTATTATTGACAAATATTGTATATATTTAAGGTATACAACATGATGTTTTTATATACATTGTGAAATGATTAGCATAATCAAGTTAACATATCCATCACCTCAGATAGTTACTTTGTGTGTGTGAAAACAACTTATACTCCCTTATCAAGTTTCGAGTATAAAATAGAGTATTATTAGTTATAGTCACCATGCTGTACATTAGATTTCTAGAACTTACTCATCTTGCATAACTAAATCTTTGTACCTTTTAACTAACATTTCCCCATTTCCTTCACCCTCTAGCCTCTGGTAACCACCAGTCTACTCTCTGGTTCTATGAGTATGACATTTTTAGATTCCACATATAAAAGAAAGAATATGGTATTCGTCTTCCTGTGTCTGGCTTATTTCACTTAGCATAATGTCCTACAGGTTTATCCATGTTATCACAAATGACAGGATTTCCTTTTTTTTTTTAAAGCTGAATAACATTCCATTGTGTGTGTGCGCATGTGTGTGTCCGTCTGTGTGTATTATATAAATTATACACATTATCTCCTTTATCCATTCATCCATTGACAGACACTTGGATTGTTTTAATATTTTGAGTATTGTGAATAATGCTGCAATGAACATGGAAGTGAACATAACTTTGCAAGAACTGATTTCATTTCCTTTGGATATATATCCAAAAGAAGGATTGCTGGATCACATGGTAGTTCTTTTCAATTTTTTGAGGAGCCTCCATATTGTTTTCCATAGTGGCTGCACCAACTTACATTCCCTTCAACAGAGCATGAGGGTTTCCCTTTTCGCCACATCCTCGCCAAACTTATCTTTTGTCTTTTTCATGCTAGCCATTCTGAGTGTGAGGTAATGCCTCATTGTGGTCGTGATTTACATTTCCCTGATGATTAGTGTACAGAGTATTTTTATCCATTCACCATTTAAAGGACATTTATACTATGTTCAGGTTTTGACTATTGAAAATAAAGATGCTATATGTACTCATATGTGAGTATTTGCGTGAATTGTTTTTCATTTCTCTAGGGTAAATATCCAGAAGAATTTCTGAGCCATATGTTATGTATTTAATTTTATAAAAAGTGCCAAACTGTTTCCAGATTGGTTTTAAATATTTTACATTCCCACTAGTAATGTATGAGAGATCCAGTTGCCCTGCATCCTTTCCAGAACTTAGTACTGTCTGTATTTTTAAATTTTTCTATTAGGTTTGAAGTGATAGCTCATGATAGTTTTACCTACAGTTTCACAATGACTAGCAATGTTGATCATCTTTATATACCTGCTATGTGTCATTTATACGTCTTCTTTAGTGAAGTATCAAAGACTTTTGCTCATTTTCTGTTTGAATTATTTGCTTTTTTACTCTTGGGTTTAGAGTTTTCATCATATATTCTAGATGCAAATTTTTTGAGAGACGTGCAATTGGAAAATATTTTCTTCTAGTGGCTTGCATTTTATTTCTCTTAATAGGGAGATTTACAGAGCAAAAGTTTTTGGCTTTAATCAAATTCTGTTGATTAAAACCTGGGTTTTTTTTTTGTTGTTTTCTTTTAGGGCCTTGCTTTTGTTAACTTGATCAAGAACATTTTTGCCCAACCCTGGATCAGAAATATCTTCTATGTTTCCTTCTAAAATCATTAGTTTGAAGATGTACATTAAGATCTGTACTCCATTTTCAGTTAATTTTGCATAATGGGTGAAGTTAAGTACAGGTGAGTCTTGTACTGGCATATCAATAATTTGGAGAAATTGGAGAGGAGTTTGGGAGATCAGAAAAGAAATACGCCAGAAATCAGTCTGTGAGGTCTAGAACCAAGTTCTGGGCAGAGTGTAAGGTGAGCAATATTCAATTCATTAGGTTGGCAAGCTCGAGCTGAGCACACAGCACTTCGCTACATTCTGAGGAGAAATTATATTGAAATAATTACAAACTTTTATACTGAATAAGCAATAAAGAATATTATTATTTCCTAAACAAGTGGATATTGGTAGGAATAAAATATAACAGACAGGAGAAATACAACCATGAGTTTCTGAAGAGATTACAATTCTCATTCAGATTCAATTATATCTCTGAGCCTCTGCTGGAACCTGGCATGTTGATAAGACTTCAAACAATTTAGCATCGAATGTCTTCATATCTGGGATTTGAAAGCTCTCAAATCAATGGTTCCCTTAGAGAAGTTCCTTTTCTGTCAACTAGATTAATGATCAAAGGAACGCATTCTTTCAGTAGTATTCAGCTCTGCCAATCAGATGTGTTCCTGTCTCATCAAATAAAATTCACTCCCATCACAAATTAGAGGAAACCATATGGTCATTTGTTATTCATTTTTCTCAACCAGAATCTAAATTTTTTCGGTTAAGGAAGGAGCCCACATTCCCCCACCCCGACACACACACACATTATGAGTCTTAAAAAAGAACAAAGGATACCACGCATTATAGACTATTAAAATGTAGGCTACTTACTTTCCAAGTCACCCTTGCAGATAACCCTCTGGTTCCTGCAATCGGATTTAATTATCTGGAACTTAAATGATATCTATATATACAAGAAGCAAAGAACCCTAAATTTTTTCCATTTCTACTGGCACAACAACAGCAACAATATTCGTTTCATGGAACTAGTTCTGATGCACAAGAGCAGAAAATTCAGTCAAATCCTGACAAGAAGGCAGATATTATTTGTGAGAATAGAATGAGAATGTTCTTGATTAACGTAGAAAAAGAAATAACCTTACGTGGACATAATAATCTTGATATAGGAAGAGTTACCATAGATACTAGATTAAATGTAACAGCTTTTAATGGCTGGGACAGATTGTAATTATTTTCCCTGGTCAATTTGATTTTTTTATGTATGTAATTGAGGTGTTATAACAAAGACAATCCTCAGGATTACCAGAGTTTGTCCTTCAATCAAATTGCTCTGTGTCTATGAACAAACAATCCTTGAAAGTAGGTAAGACAAGTATCCCTCAGAGTAACTCAAATCCAGCCTGTATACAGCAAATATGAAGGTCCACAAAACCTGCCACCTATCTACCAAAACCTGTAAGTGCCTGGATTGAATAATTAGCAACCCTAAAAGATCCTGCAAGAAAGTCTATTCTGCAATAATGCCAACTGTGTTTCTTTTGACCGTTAAGCATCTTCCACCATAGATTTCAATCATTTCTATTGGAATCTAGGAGCCCAATTCAATAACAACATTATTCTACTGTAGTCACCCAACTGAAGTGTCTACTTCAGCGATTTTCAAAATTGTTTGCATTTTACTATCCTACGTAATTATCAATGGTGAATAAAGGAATTGTCCTTTGAACATTATCAGGGTACGTGGTAAAAAAATGGGATTCAGGACACATACTATCAATCAACTCCAACCTGTCCAACATACCCTTAGGTATTAGTTTATTTCCTACATAGTCTAACAAATAACTTCTGGCGCCTTAAATTTATGTAGGGTAGGTGCCTGTTGAGGCTGGTTTTCTACTGGTCCTTGAAAAAAGAGAAACATTCTCAGATAATGAATCTAGCATGTTAAATTCTAAAATGTCTGGTTAGAGCAACCATATCCATAAATGCACTTTGAATACACTATTTTCTTCTAGTATACACACCTCATATTATATCCTCACATGTATTTCCAGGTTTCTGCAAACCTAATTTAATAAACTTGTGCAATTCTTTGCCATGCATGACCTCCCCTCCTGGGACAGACATCCTTGCATGTCTAGGGTTGGCTGGAATCTGACTCTAGAAAAAAGTCTGTGATCCATGTGGGATGATACCGGATGTGCAGAAAATGATTGTCCTTTTGATTTGAAAACTCAGTATTTTTATATTTTCCCAAATTAAAAAAAATATTTGATAACATTTCTCATCAAAATCTCAGCAGGTATTTCTGTAGAAATTGATAAGCAGGTAATGCTTACATAGACATACAAATAACCAAGAATATTCACAACAATCTTGAAAGGGAAGAAAAGATGACGGATTTACACTATCTACATCTTTCTGGTTCACTTTCAGAATAATCAAGGACAGAAAATGTTAGATTTGGAGGTGAGAGAAGTTCCTTCTCCCTGTAGAAGAGACCATCTCTTCCTTGATGTAAAGTGCTATAATAGTTATACCTGAGGTAAATTTTTTGTGTTACAGACTGAATGTTTGTGTCCCCACGAAATTTATATGTTAAAATCCTAATCTCCAATGTGATGATATAAGGAGGTGAGACATTTGGGAAGTGCATAAATCATGAGGGTGGAGTCCTCTTAAATGAGATTAGTGCCCTTGTAACAAAGACCCTGGAAGTTTATCTTGTTCCTTTCCTGCATGTGAGGACACAATGGGAAGACAGCTGTCACCAGACATGGAATCTGCTGGTGCCTCGATCTTGGATTTCCCAGCTTCCAGAACTCTGAGAAATAAATGTTTGTTAAGTCATCTGGTCTATGGTATTGTTGTTATAACAGCTTAAATACAGTAAGACAATAAGGGAATACCAGTAATTTTCTGCCACATGTGGTCATTTATGCTGAGCTCCCCACTGAGAGCTGGCATCAATTGCCAGCAGTGTGAATGAGTTGCAATACATAAAATAATTCTTCTATATTTTGTGTCATATGTACTAAGTGGTTAAATTCTTTTTTAAAATGTTTTGGAACATGTACACAGAAATAGAATTGATTTCTTATGTTCACTTTTTACTGCGACTTTGCCAAATTCTTCTATTACTTCTAGTGATTTTGTTGTTGATGGATTTTGATTGTATCGTTGATTTTTTTTGGATGTTCTATGTTGTCTTTATGTTAATAGTTAATGGTTTCTCCCTTTCAGTCTTTATGCCATTCACTTTTCTTTTTCCAAAATTGCCCAGCACAAGGTTGAGTAGAAGTAGTGAGAAAGAGAATCCTTGTTTATCCCTGACCTTAGAGGGAAAGCATTCAATCTCCCATCATCAGATATAAAGTTCAATGTAAGGTTTTCAAAGATGTCACTCACCAGGTTGAGGAATACTCTTTATGGCCCCTGTTTGCTAAGATACTTGGCTCTTACTTGAATGGATATTGAAGTTTGTTAAATGTATTTTTCTACATCTAGGGAAACGGATTCTCTTTTATTCTGTTAATATAACGAATTGCATTAATTTATTTTTGGTATACATGTAAAACTAAACTGTATTTCAGAGATTAACACCATCCATATGTAATATAGTATTATTTCATACAAAGCTAAAATGGATTTGTTAATATTTTGGGGAGAATTTTTTATGTCTTTATCCTTTCTTGATATATTTTGTTAATTTTTAGTGTCAGGTTTATGCTGGTCTTACAAATTAAATTGTGAAGTATTTTGTCTTTTATTTTTCTCAACAAGTTTTTTTTTTTTTTTTTTTAATAAGGTCAGCAATAATTCTTCCTTAAATGTCTAATAGAATTCACCAGAGGAGCCATCTGGATCCTATATTTTTAGGTACAAAGAGATTTTATTATAAATTTAATTATTTTTCTCATATAGAATATTCTAAATTAATATTTCTGTCAATTGTAGGTTTTATTTTTTAAGAAATGAGTCTATTTCATTTACATTATAGGAGCTACTAACATAAAGTTATTCCTAACATTACCTTATTGTGTTTTTAGTGACTACAAAGCATGTAGTGATAGTTCCACTAAAATTCATTTGAACCATTGGTTGTTTAGCAGTGTGTTGCTTAATTTCCACATATTGATGAATCTTGCCAATTTTCTTGTTATTGATTTCTAATTTAATTTCATTGTATTCAGAAAGCATACTTTGAACATTGCATTTATTTTAAATTTATTGAAGTTGTTTTATGGCCAAAATATGGTTTAGATTGGAGAATGATCAATGTGCACTTGAACAGAATGTGTATTTGCTGTGCTGAGTAGAGTGTTCTACAGATGACTGATGATGTTTTATTCCATTTTCCCATGTGTACATTTTGTTTGGGGTATTTAATCCATTTATATTTACATGTTAAGATTTATGGTTACCATACTCCTATTTGATTTCTGTTATGTCCTTAGTAGTTTTTTTCACTATTCCTCCATTACTGCCTTTTTTTGTTAAATAGATATACTATACTGAACTATTTAAATTCACTTGTTATTTCTTTCTAATGTTTTTCTGTTTTCTTCTTAACATGTTAAGTTGTCCTAATTTACAAAAAGTTAATTTTTATAAATTAACTTTAGCTTTAATTAATACCAAATCCTATTAATAGTTCACAGAAAATTATTACTATGCATCTTCATTCATTGTCCCATCTATGTAACATTACTGACAAAAATTACATATTTATTCATGACATATCCATCAACACATAATTATAATTACTTATTTGTATAGTTTTTTTTAATCACATTGAAAAATAAGCAAAAAATACCATTTATACTTTTATATTTACCTATCTAGTTATCATTATTGCTGCTCTTTATACCTTTATATCAACTTGAATTATTTGTAATGTGCTTTAATTTCAGCCTGAAGGATTCTCTTAGGCATTTCTTATAGGGAAGATTTGTTAATAAAAAATTTTCTCACTTTTTGTTTATCTGGGAGGGTCTTAATATCTCCCTAATTTTTGAAGGATAGTTTTGGTGGATATAGAATCATTGGTTGACAGTCTTTTATTTTCAACCCTTTGAAGATGTCATCCTACAGTCTTCCAATTTGTATGGCTTCTGAATAGAAATTAACTGTTAATCTTATTAAAGATTACTGTATATAACAAACCCCCTTTATCTTTTTGTTATAAGGTTCTTTCTGTATTCTTCTATCAACAGTTTGATTATGACATAACTAGGTATAGGTTTCTTTGGGTTTATTCTACTTGGACTTAATTCAGCTTCTTGGATATGTACGTAAACATTTCTTTAAATTTAGAAATCATTAGCCATAACAGGCATACTTCAGAGATACTGTGGTTTCAGTTCCAGACCACCTCAATAAAGCAAATATCTCAATAAAGTGAGTCACATGAATTATTTGGTTTCCCAGTGCATATAATAGTTATGTTTACATTATATTGTAGTCTCTTGAGTGTGCAATAGTATTATGTCTAAAAAACAATGTTCACACCTTAATTTAAAAATACTTTATTGATAAAAAATGCTAACCATCATCTGAACCATCAGTGAGCCAATTTCTTTTTGCTGGTGAAGGGTTTTGCCATGATGTTGGTGGCTGCTGACTGATCAGGTTGATGATAACTGAACATTAGGGTGGCTGTGGCAATTTCTTAAAATAAGAAAAGCATGAAGTTTACCACATTCATTGACTCTTCCTATCACAAACGATTTCTCTGTAGCATCTATAGCATGTGATGCTTTGGTAGCATTTTACCCAGAAGAAAGAAGCAGAGCTTCTTTCAGAATCGGAACCAATCCTTTCAAACTCTGCTGCTGCTTTATCAACTAAATTTATGTAATATTCTAAATTCTCTGTTGCCATTTAAATAATTTTCACAGCATCTTCACCAGGAGTAGGTTCCATCTCAAGAAACTACTTTCTTTGCTCATCCATAAGAAGTAACTCTTCACCTGTTAAAGTTTTATCACGAGATTGCAGCAATTCAGTCATTCAGGCTCCAATTCTAATTCTAGTTCTCCTTCTCCATCACATTTGCAGTTACTTCCTCCACTAAAGTCTTGAACCCCTTGAAGACATCCATTAGGGTCGGAAACAACTTCTTCCAAATTCCTGTTAATGTTGATATTTTGACCTCTTCCTATGAATCACAAATGTTCTTAAAGGCATCTAGAATGGTGACTCCTTTCCAGGTGGGTTGCAATTTACTTTACTCAAATCCATCAGAGGAATTATGATCAATGGCAGCTATAGCCTTACAAAATGTATTTTTTAAATAATAAGACTTGAAAGTCAAAAATGACTCCTTGACACATAGGCTGCAGAATGAATGTTGTGTTAGCAGGTATGAAAACAATATTAATCTTGTTGTACATCTCCATCAAAGCTTTTGGGTGACTGGGTGCTTTGTCCATGAGCAGTAATATTTTGAAAAGAATCTTTCTGAGCCATAGGTTTCAACATTGGGCTTAAAATATTCAGGACACCATGTTGTAAACAGATATGCTGTCATTCAGGCTTTGTTGTTTCAGTTATAGAGCACACACTGAGTAGACTTAGCATGATTCTGAAAGGTCCTAGGATTGTCAGAATGAAAAATGAGAATTGGCTGCAATTTAAAGTCACCAGCTGCATTAGCCCCTAACAAGAGAGTCAGCCTGTCTTTGAAGCTTTGAAGCCAGGCATTAACCTCTCTTCTCTAGCCATGAAAGTCCTACTTGACATCTTCTACCAAAATAAAGCATTTTGTCTACACTGAAAATCTGCTGTTTAGTGGAGCCACTTTCATTAATTATCTTAGTTAGATCTTCTGGACAACTTGCTGCAGCTTTTACATCAGCACCTGCTACTTCGTCTTGCACTTGTATGTTCTGGAGACAGCTTCTTCCCTTTAATTTTGTGAACCAACCTCTGCTAGCTTCAAATTTTTCTTCTGAAGCTTCCTCTCAGTCTTCATATAAGTGAAGGAAGTTAGAGTCTGGCTCTGGATTAAGCTTTGGCTTAAGGGAATGTTGTGGCTGGTTTGATTTTGGAGCCAGGCCACTAAAACTTTCTCCATATTAGCAATAAGGCTGTTTCACATTCTTATCATTCGCGTGTTTGCTGGAGTAGTAGTTTTAATTTCCTTCAAGAACGTTTCCTTTGCTTTCACACTTGACCTACTCTTTGGCACAAGAGGCCTAGCTTTTGGACTATCTCAGCTTTTGAGAGCCGTCCTCACTGAGCTTAATCATTTCTAGCTTTTGATTTAAAGTGAGAGATTAGCAATGCCTTCTTTTACTTGAACACTTAGAGGCCACTGTAGGATTATTGATTTGCCTAATTTCAATGTTCTTGTGTCTTGGGGAATAGGGAGGCCTAAGGAGAGGGAGAGAAGTGAGGGAACACTTGTCAGTAGAATAGTCAAAACATACAACATTTATCAATTAAGTTCACCATCTTATATGGGTATGGTTAGTGATGCCCTGAAACAATTACAATAGTAACATCAAAGATCACTGATCAGAGATTACCATAACAATTAAAATAATGAAAAGTTTGAAATATCGCAAGAATTACCAAAAAGTAACATAGAGACCTGAAGTAAGCAAATGTTCTTGTAAAAAATGATACTGATAGATTTGCTCACAACAGAGTTGCCACAAACCTTCAATTAAAAGAAAAAAAGGAATATCTGTAAAGCTTAATAAAGCAATGCACAATAAAATGAGGTATCCCTGTAATTAACAATTGGCATGTCATAAAACACGAGGGAAGCCAAAAGAATGCCAAAGCTAGTCTGTGCCAGTGATCACTTCATTGCCTCTCAGCGACAGATGTAGCCATCATTGTACTCTGGGCGCCTGGAACATTTTTTTCTTTTCCAGCCTATGTGACAAGTTTTGCTAGTAAAGGATGGTAGAGGGAAATGGGGAGCAAGGGGTTTCTCTCTCTGTTTTTGGTGTGCTTTCCTTTCTTCATACACCTCTGGCACTGGAATGGGTTGGGCGACATCCAGTGAAGTTCACCCTCAGTGAGTTTGAGCAGCACTCACACAGGTAGCCTAACAGGAAATTGTCTAGTTTCTGCAGCTGGCTTCTGTGTTGAGTAAGACACCTGCTTATCTGCATCTCCTGTGGGTGGTCTCCCAGGAAGTCACTGCTAACCCAGAGGGATTCATGGAAATAAATTCTGTGACACATTCCCTGAGTGTATTTCCTAAGTTCCATGGTCAACACTGCTAGTTTTGTGGGAATTCACCAGCACACTGCCACAGCCAAAACTTTCATGAGTTGTGCTTATTCATTTGTCTTCCTAGTAAGTTGAGCTACACAGACTACACTTAGCTTCCTGGTGAATCTGTTGGTGCCTCATCTGGCTTCCTATAAAGTTTAACCACTGTAGGCAAGTGTCTCCTGCCAGCCAGTGAGAAACTTTTTTCTGCCAATACTGGTTCAAGATTCTCTACCCACCAGCTTTGATCCACCAACTTTGGACCTGCAGTGGTCTAAAGTCTTCCAGTGAATGTCTCTGCCTTCCAGTGGGCTAAAAACAGATCCTCTCCAATGAGGTCTGAATTCCAAGTTAGGGGAATGTACCTACATTAACTTGTTCCTTCCTTCAGAACTCTCCTTAGCCCTATAATATGCTTTAGAGTTTCATTTTATTCACTGGTAATTTATAAATCCCTGTAGACAGTTAATAACTCTTTACATCTTAGTTTCCCTATTCAGATTACTGTGTAGTTTGTATATCCTGACTGGATCCTGACTGATAGAGAATTGGGACAATAAATGGTCCCACAAGAAATTCCTGAAAACACTGGGTTGGAGATGATTCAGTCATGCTCTTTGGCCAAGCTCATTGCCAGTGGGAAATGGAATGTTGGTAATTTATGGCATGCAGTGGTATCAAGTAATTAGGCGATCACTTTGTTGATTGTGATGGTGTCAGCTGAAGCAAGTGTCCTAGGAGTCTTAGTGGCTGCTTGACTTGGTTGTAATGGCTATAATGATTCAGTGTGAAATGGATTTTGATGAATGTGCTGTAGTACTTTCATAGAAAATGAAAGCTCAGGCCCATTAACTCACAGCATGAGTCACAATTTTTAAACCAGAAATCCTCCATGACAACCCTTAAAGAATCTCTTACTGCCTATAGCCATGGAATTGATATTGTGAAAAAAACATACATAGTTGTGGAGGCTGCTGAATGCATCTCAGTTGAATTGATAGTCTCACCAAGGATCTATGTAAAATACGAACACTGATTGGGGCAGAATGGGCTCCTGAAACTTGGAATGGGGCCATGTGAGGACCCATATGAAACTGAAAACCTTGAACCTTCAAGACACTCTTAGCCTCTTTGTCAATGGAGGCTTGCACTTGGAATCTTAGGAGACTACCTTTCAATTGTTTGAAACCCCCGTGAAAACACTGCTAGGATACATGCCATAAAAGAATAAACATTCTCCCCAAACCAACCAGAGCCATTCCTTTTTGTACCAGAGTCAAAATTCAGTATGCTTCCAGAGTACTCACTACAACCCATTAGAAAATAACTTATTCACCAAAAGAATTGCAAGACTTTGCTATTACATATCTGCAGAAACCGGAAAATATGTGGGGGGAGGATTCTAAGGATGAAAAACTAATGACAGCAAAAAAATAACACACAATTGGATCAAACTCAACATAACACCTGCTCTTAAGAGATTCCAGATTTATGAGTTAACTGTTTTTCTGTAGGTGGCTCTAAATTTTAATGTTTTGATTAATAAACTTAGGTATAATTTAATTTATGGAGGTTGAGATGCTAGAACTTCCCCAGGATAATGTAAAGAAGGGGAACCAGAGCACTGGAGATAAAAAGGTATGACTGGATTCATCACCTATGACATGTACATCACCCACAACATTACACTTTACGAGAAGGTTTATAACCATCTTTCCCTGAAAATAAGACCTAGCCCGACCATCAGCTCTAATGCGTCTTTTGGAGCAAAAAATTTAATATAAGACCCAGTCTTATTTTACTATAAGACCCAATCTTTATAATAATATAATATAATATAATAATATAATATAACATAACATAGAATAGTATAATATAATATAATACTGGGTCTTATGTTAATTTTTGTTCCAAAAGACGCATTAGAGCTGATCGTCCGGCTAGGTCTGATTTTCTAGGAAACACGGAAGATCTTACATTCACTAAGCATTGAAAAAAAATATGTTTGCTAAGATATGTAAATGTGTAATCACAATTTTGTACACCTGAAACTAATACAATACTGTACATCAACTATAATTGAAAAATAAATTTTAAAATATTTGTGAATGGACAACATACTTGCTTGACAATTATAGTCTACTCTCCTTTGCAGGTCATTTATGACTATTGGGGATGTTGCTATTGAGTTGGATTCCACGATTTCAATGGGGTGACAGTATTCCAGAATAGCAGAAACTACGTGTCAGCACTTAATCGCTAAAGATTAGCCTGGCAAATTTACCAAAAAGAAAAGCAGGGAAACACTGGGAATGTAAATCTTGGCTCAGGGAGACCTTTGGCAGAGCTGAACTGAATACTGTGTCCTTCAGGAAGAAGTTCACGAGTGGTTTACTACATTATTTCTTTTTGTTATTTGTTCTTTTTAGTTGAATTATAATTGACATACATATTATATTAGCTTCAAATCTACAACAGTGATTATATATATATATATATATATATATATATATATATATATGGCTAAAAAAATGTAGACACATTTTAAGAAAGGAAGAAACTGTATGAAAATTGTAATATTAAATATATATCAATAATAAAGGATGAATACAAGTCATGTTTGACTTCTGCAATTATAAGAGGTGCTCAAAGTAGTTAACATCAGCATAATTTTAGTAGAGTTTTTTTTCTTTCTTAAAATGTGTATACCTTTTTTTGGTACCCTTTATATGTGTACACACACACACACACACACACACACACAAAGTTCTGACAATTAAGTTCACAAACTTGTTGCAACACTCTTGCTAACCTTTTGTGATATCACAGGGATTATTCATTATGAATTTGTACCAACTGGACAAACAGTTACCCAAGTGTACTATTTGGAAGTGCTGAAAAGGCTTCATGAAAAAGTTATTCGACCTGAGCTTTTCTCCAATAATTCATGGCTCTTGCATCACAACAACGTACCAGCTCAAAGGACGCTGTCTGTGAAGGAGTTTTTAGCCAGTACACAAATAACTGTATTGGAACACCCTCCCTACTCACCTAATCTGGCCCAAATGACCTCTTTGTTTACACAAAGATAAATAAAATATTGAAAGGAAGACATGTTGATGACATTCAGGACATCAAGTATAATATGAGGACAGCTCTGATGGCAATTCCAGAAAAAGAGTTGCAATATTGCTTTGAAGAGTGGACTAGGTCCTGGCATCGGTGCATAGCTTCCCAAGGGGAGTACTTCGAAGGAGACTGAAGTGGTATTCAGCAATGAAGTATGTAGCACTTTTTCTAGGATGAGTTCATTAACTTAATTGTCAGTCCTCGTAAGTGTGGGTTTATTTCTAGGCTCTCTATTTTATTCTATTGATCTATGTGTCTATTCTTATGCCAACACCACACTGTTTTGATTAATACGGCTTTGTAGTATAGTTTGATATCAGGTAGTGTGATACCTTCAACTTGATTTTTTCTCAAGAATGCTTTTGCTGTTTGGGGTCTTTTGTGGTTTCGTATATAGTTTAGGATTATTTGTTCTAGTTCTGTGAAAAATGTCTTTGGTATGCTGATACCATAGGTATTACATTGAATCCATAGATTGCTTTCAGCAGCACAGACATTAATATTTAACAATATTAATTTTTTCAATCCATTATGAGTTCTGACAATTAACTTAGTGAACTCAGCCTAGAAACAGAGCTATGTAACTCATTGCTGAATACCACTACGGTCACCTATGAAGTACTTCCCTTGGGAAGCTAGGCACTGATGTCAGCACCTAGTCCACCCTTCAAAGCAATTTTGGAACTCTTTTTCTGGAATGGCTATCAGAACTATTCATCGTATTACCCTTGTTGTCCTGAATGTCATCAACATGTCTTCCTTTCAATATTTCCTTTATCTTTGGGTAAAGAAAGAAGCCATTGGGAGCCAGATCAGGTGAGTAGGGAGGGTGTTTCAATATAGTTATTTGTTTACTGGCTAAAAAAACTCTCTCACAGACAGTGCCGTGTGAGCTAGTGCACTGTCATGATGCAAGAGCCATGAATTGTTGGCGAAAAGTTCAGGTCATCTAACTTTTTCACGCAGTCTTTTCAACACTTCCAAATAGTAAATTTGGTTAACTGTTGTCTAGTTGGTACAAATTCATAATAAATAATCTGTCTGACATAAAAATGTTATCAACATCGTTACAACAATTTCGTGAACTTAATTGTTTGACCTTGTATTAAATTCATCTGCTTGAATGTGTCATTTGAGGCCAATGATTCCTTATTATTTTCTGTCTTGATGATTTATCCACTGATGTAAATAAAGTATTAATGTCCTTACTATTATGTTGCTTTCAAGATTCTCTGTCCTCAACATTCACCATTTTGATTATAAGTTGTTTTCATGCGTTCCTTTGTGGGTTCATCTTATTTGAATATCTCTCGGCTTCATGTAACTGAATGTTTGTTTTCTTCCCCAGATTAGGGAAGTTTTCAGTCATTATTTATTCAAATTGTTTTCATGTTTTTATGTTTTGATTTGCAACATATTCCTTTGTCTCTTTGTGTTGCTTGTCTCTCTGTGTTTGTACTTATTAGGGAAAACCTTTATATCCTCCAGACTTGTAGGAGTGGTCCTATGTAGGAGTGGCTCAGAAGCACAATTTCCTTTCACTTCCAGGTCCAAGAGTCTATCATTCTGAATATTATTTCTGTTCCTTTCTTTTTCCTCTTTGCTTTCAGCACCCCCATTATTTGTATGTTGTTGTTCTTAATAATGTCCAACATTCCTCTTACATTGTGTTCATTTTTCTTCAGTCTTTTTTTCTATATTATTTGGATTACATAATGTCTACTATAAAGTCTATCTTCAAGTTTCCTAATTCTTTGTTCTGCGGTCTAAATTTACTGTTTGACCACCCTGGTGAGTATTTCATTTTAGCTATTGTACATTTCATCTATATGTTTAAATTTAATTTAATTAATTTTTAAATAATTTCTGTCTCTTTATTATAATTCTTTGCTTGATAAAATAGTATCTTCATACTTCCCTTTAGTTCTTTAGACTTTTCGATATTTTTCTATTTCTCTGTATAGCCAATGGCAGCATTCCTTAAAGCTCACACACACTGAAAGCTATGTAAAATAAAGACACAATTAAAGTAAAAATGGTGTTTTATTTCTGGTCATATGCTTACTTTCTATACTTACATGTTGCAACTAGATTCTCACCACTCCACCATTACAATATATTAGCTTTGAACTTGTAGAAAATGCAATGTCATGTGTATCTAGTTCATTGTGTTTATTTGGCCTTTGCATTAAATGTTCTGTACATTATTGAATCAATATTTACAGTGTTTGGGGAGTTAAATACACTTAAGGATACTATCTGAAGTATCCAAAGCTCAAAGCAGGATTGGAAGCTCGAGAGAATGTCATCACACACTGCAATGTGAGGAACTTGCCACCCTCTGCTGCATCGAGTGTTGTTAGATGCAGCAGCCTCTGCATGTGAACCGTACTGACAGTTCAGTAATGGTATGAAAAGTCCTTCCTTCTTCTTGATGTCAGATAGAGCCATATGCTAAGTATATCTGAGCCAGAATTCCCCTATCTAACATAATGTGAGTGTTATTCTAATTCATCTCTCATAGTGAAAGTGTTTAAGAGCTTTGATGGTGGACTATGAGTGTCTGGGTTCAAATACCTCTTGGTTCCTAATTATGTTACATTTATGTATGATGCTAGGCAATGAAACAATTTTATTTTATTTTCCACTGGATATCAATTTTCCTCTGATTTGTTACTTAGTAGAATGATGGTCATTTCCCTACTCGCGTCCAATGCTACCTACAATGTGATGGTTATGATAAAGATACCTTCCTCGAAAAATGATTTTCTTTGTTTCTAATTATTATCCGTAGAAAAGTTCTTATTGTGAAATCACAATTCAAGTTTCATACTTGAGATTCTACGATTAAGGTGTTTGAAACATGTGATAATTACAATACAGGACTAAGTCACTTGGAGTTACCTCTTATCCTATACGAAGTAGTTATTTTTACAGTTCTTGCTATTGTGGAGAGAGCCTTATGTTAGACCTTCATGTTGTTTTAATTCTGAACTTTATTTTTTCCCTTCCCTTGCTCTGTAAATATATTTAAACAATTTTATTTTTCTTATATCAATGTGCTCACAAAATAAATGTAATTTTGAAGTTTATTTACACATCAAATTTTCCTTTACCTTAACTTTTGCCCTAATAATTTCTCAAAACCTTGTTTCTCTTTCAAAGCTTTTAGAGCTGTACTTGAATCTATTTGCACATCTATATCAATTTTGTTATGTATAATTATTTTAGTTTTTACCAAATGACTGTTGGTATGTATAATCTGGCTCAGTATTACTGAGAACAGAAAAGTCAACACATACTACTTTACAATAAAGTAAGAAAAGCTAATTCTACTTTTTCCATCATAACTAAATGTTTCTAGTCATACTTTTATAAATAAGTATTTGGAGGGTTTTTCTCTGATAAGAAATTAGTAATGTTTATCAATATCAGGATGTTTTCAGAAAAGTTTTATTCCTCACATTGCTGCTTCCATCCCAGCACAATGGCCTTCTCAGAACTTCTTCAACATGCAGGAAATTTTGGAAGATTCCAGATTACACATGTCTTTTCCATCTTATCGTTAATTTTTCCTTTGTCCACTCACAACTTTGTGGAAAACTTTTCTGGGGTCATTCCTGCTCACCCCTGCTACATCCATCTCCTTGACAACGTCACTTCTGAAAGCAAGCTTTCTAGGAACCTAACAGCTGAAGTACTCCTGAGAATTTCTATCCCAATGGGTGCAAACAACAAACAGGAGCAATGCCGTCTGTTCCGTCAAACCCAGTGGCAACTTTTAAACTCCAGTCATTTGACCACAGATAAGACTGAGCTGGAGACAGAGCCATGTTTGGATGGTTAGACCTATGACCGAAGCACATTTACCTCTACCATTGTAACTGAGGTATGAAATAATGTGAAAAATTAGTAACCAGTCATTTTCTGTTTATCAGACTCTATTTTAAATTTATTTAAGATGAATTTAGGCTTAGGATAGATCCCGAACAACAAAACCCAAACAACAAAATCAATATATGAAGGAAAGGAGAAAGGAAATGTTTGCTGAATGATTACCACGCAGGGACTTTATTAGTTTTTTTAATCTGTCATAGTAGTAAAGAGTTATTTGAGAGGCAGGTAGACTAATGTTGGAGTCCAAGTTTGGGAATTACTTGCTTGTGATCTTAAGCATATAAATTAACATTCCCAGAGCCAAAGATAAAATATTACCTATTAGGGATGTTAAAGTTATTAAATTTAAAAACATGAAAAAGATTCTTAAGTTGGTAGCTCAATTTATTATTAAAAAGATCAATATAAGACAATGTTTAATAATTTTTACATTAACCCTTTGTCTTAGATATATTTCACATTTTAGGAATAGGCAACTGAATCTCAAACAATACAAACTGACTTAAAAATGGTAAATGGCAGACTTACAATTTCCATCAATTATATCTAACTAGGTGTAATATGTGTGTCCAGAATTAAACTACACATCCTTTTTTTAAAGAAGATAACTGAATACTGATAAGTATTATGAAAATTAAGAAGAGTTCATAAAAGAAATTTCATATATAACTTTAATAACCATTGTCATCCAATAAACATTAATTTAAAAAACAGAAATTTCATTTTCCTAAATAGATTTTCAGATGATATAGAAGATTATTCCTCCATCAAGAACTCTGTTTTTACATTATTCTAGTTGATCAATGCTATTGGTAAAATATGCTGCCAAAATTAAACTTCACCCACTAATGGTACTGTGAGTCTTCAATTTACCTCCATTACTTGGGAAATTCTGTTAGTTAGTACAGCTCTACTTGACAAAGTAATTTTTATTAGAATATTGTTTCTTTTCATTATTTCTTTCTTAATTCTTTAAACTTTCAGAATTCTAATATATGAATTAAGTGAAACCACTTAAAATATAAAATTATCTATTGGAAATGTCCATTTGAATCCTTCAAAAACACCTTGATCTAATGTATTTTCTCAGTAAATTTGCAACTCAATGTTGCACGTCTCAGAGATGCAAATTTTATGCATAACTCATTCAGATCACAAATCTGGGGACCATGATTAATTTTCTTTTCCCTTCATATTTTTAATCTAATTTTCCATCATCTTATTATAGAACTTACATAAGTATCTATGTTGATATTTCCTCTTCCACTGCTATCAAACCAGTCAAATCACACTTTACCCCCACTATTTTAATAACACCGTAATATTTCTCTCCTACATTTATCTTTTCCTCTGATATGTTTTGTACACTACAGGAAGATTTATTTTCCTGAAGCAAAAATCCAATCATGCTATAGCTCTTAAAATATATCAATAGATTCTTTGTCTTAGTTCATTGTCTGTATTCCAATAAATGATTTGAATGACCTGAAATATAAGATCTCTCAGTTTTAATATCATTCCATACATCTTGCAGTTTCCTTTTTTCTCCAGACAGGCTCCATGTATTTCTGGAAACTCTCATGAATAGAAAGAAATTCAATGGAATAAAATAGAATAGATTACTTTCAGTCTAATGAACACTTACTATGCTCACCCTTTCCTCACAATTTTTACTCTCTTTTCATACAGGCATCAAGATTCAGATTACACTTTTTCACAAAAATAATCCTTTTCCTTTCAGATTATTTTAGTTCCTCAATTAACATATCACCGTAACACTTCACCTTTATTCCCATCTCCCTTAATCCCCAAATTATTAATATTTGTTTCATATCTCCTTGCCCTCCATAGTTTCTCAAATCCTTAGCAAAGAGTGTATTATTGGTCATTAATATATCACAAGAGCCTTTCACAGTACTTAGAAGATAATGAGCATTTATGAAATATAAAGTACTTTGCAACTTTTAAACCATTTGAAGCATGTAGCTCTCATTTTTTAGCATAGATCATCAAAATGTTTTTTTCTTGCCCCATACTGAATGATTTCACAACCTGCATGTCCAGTTTTATATTGTTGATCTTTGATCTACCACATTTTCCCTTTTCAGTGGGATTTAGTATGTAAATCACAGGCACTCAAATCATGGTCACAGTTCATTTACATGACAGGAGCCATGATTGGAGCTACTACAGGTGGCCATATTGCTGACAAGTAAGTCTCATGTTTTGATTCCTAAATGACCCCAAATATATAATACATATGGTCTCTGAGAACACAGCATTTAAGGCTGAAGACCTAGAAAGAGGCAAAAGCAGCCTTATTAAGAAAGTAGTTATTCTTCATAGTTGCAGCCTTGATAGAATGTACATGCCAAACAGTGCTGAATGAGGAGGGCTGTGTCATTGGAAAAGGAAGGCTTCTGATTTAGTGTGCATTGCTCTTGAATCAGATTCCAGGACAATGATTTGTGTCCAAGTTTTTTATTTGGGATGTGATCCAAGGAAATATGAAGAGGAAAATGGCGAGGGGTAGGAAACCGATATAAGGTATATTAATAGGTAGGGTACCATATGGGAACCTGAGGATCAAACCTTCTGTGGTCTGCTAGGAGGCTGGGTCAGCACGCCTCAGAGTAGTGCCACCAGAGGAGGAAATAAAATGGTGGACGGTTCCTCCTGACACATACAACCTTCCCTATGCACAGACTACTTTGCTATTGTGGTTAGAGGAAACCCTTTGGCAGTGGACACAGGTGTTTGGCCTTGGTAGCGAATGGCTACCAAGCGAATGGTAGCCGTTCGCTACCAAGGCCAAACACCTGTGAGAACAAGTTCTGGTATGAGAACCTTGAGTAATAAGGTAAACATATCATATGCCTTCTGCTCCCACCTTTTTAAATTGCTATATTTTGAAAAGCACCAGTATGTATTTTAGATGGATTTCCCTATTTTAGGGAAATGACAGTCAGTAGTTTCATTTTTGATGGTATATGCAAAACAAATAAAACATGCTTATAAAAAATGTCTTACAGATGAAGGAAAAATATAGGAAAGTTGGATTATGAGGGATGGTGATGGAGAGATTATGATGGCCTGATAAAGTTACACAGAAGCCAGGAACAAAGTTGGGAAGATTTAATAAATCAAGGTTGGTTTAAGAAGAGTCAGTCCAATGACTCATCACTTAAAGCTATTATTTTCCAGACATAACTAGATACATTGATATTTCTATGATGTAGAAAAACTATTCTGATCACACAAAACTTACATTCTTTTGGGAGAGGTGTATATGTATTAGAATTTCTCCGTATAGTGGGATACTTGTCATGAGAAAAGTAAAAACATGAAAGAGCTGACATCTCCCCAGCTGGAAGTTCTCAGAATAATTCATGCAATTGTACAATGGCATATAGACTTTTGTTCTGTTTAGAGTGTTTCCTCACTCAACTGATTTTCTCCTAGATTTGGCCGGAAACCTGTGTTGTTGGCTTTTTCCCTGTTATTTGCACTACTGGGCACTTGTTCAGTTTTTGCCCCAACCTTCCCAATTTACAGTACATTTCGATTTCTTATGGAATGTCACTGGGAACAATATACAGCAATTCTCAAGTATTCCGTAAGTTTGACTTAGTTCCTGTCTTGTCTCACCTAATTTTGTGAAATTTTTAAGCACACTTGTATATGATTGCACACTTGCATATGAAGCACACTGTTGATGCTTTTCCTTTGAGTTATAGAATGGCTGCCAACCAATGCCATACCCATTGTCATGACAGTGAGCTCTCTGCTTCCAAGCACTGGAGAGGTGTTACTGGCTGGACTGGCTTATGTATTCCAAGACTGGCGTGTGCTGCAATTGTCCATCTCTATGCCTTATTTTGTCTGTTTCCTGTCTCTCTATGGTAAGTAGATGTTTTAGTTTGTTTGATTTCCTTGTGAAGGTTGGGCACTGAAACTTTCAATAAATATGGACTTCTAGTCACTCTGCATCTCCTTATTGGAATACGAAAAAAAAGTACAAAGACTCAATGGATAAATTGTAAAAGTTCAAGGAATACACTAAATTAAATATTAAATTAATTAATATAAGCAATTTAAAATAGAATTTTGCTTGGGTTCATACACACACACACACACAAATACACACACACACACATTACTATAACTGTCAAAAAGTCATCAATAGGGAGCATGTTCATTAGAGAAAAAAAAAACTTGAATTAATTGAGTAATGACCATAACATGGAGAAATTGAAGCACACAAAAAACATGATGGAACTTCACTGGGGTTGACATAGGGAGATATTTACCAAATGAAACTGGCAGGAGTTTCCGAAATGTGACAAAAAAAAAAAAAAAAAAAAATGGGGACAACAGCTTATTTGGCATCAGTGACATCTTTTTCTCTCTTAAAAATTAAAAAAGTCCAAAACTCGGAAATGTTGTTTTTAAATCTAAAAATAATACAAGTATAAAATATCAAAATTAAAATTGAAAAAAATCAGTCAATTAAATGTTGGGGGAGGAAAGTGACCTGAGTTCCTTCCAAATTGGCGAGGCCAGCGTGTGCTAGGGGAGTCTCACCACAAGTGAATGGAATCAAGGTCTCCGTGAACTCTGACCTGTTTTGGATTAGTCTCCGATCTCATTTCAATGCGTCCGCCTTACTTCATGAAGGTGGACATCAGAGTCTGCCCGCTGGCTGATTATATCTGGCAAGTTGGATAAAGCACTCAAAGTATTGAAGGAAGCAGCCCATACGAACGGAAGAAAAGATGTTGGAGAGAATCTGAACATTGAGGTAAGGAAAACTAATGTTTTGAAGTTTCTTCTTTATCAAGGAAAACCCAATATAATAAACTGTATCACAATGAAACCACAATGAAAGCAAAAAAAATAACCCAAAACAAAAGAACCCATAGTAACCAAAAATGAACAAAAATATACACAATAATATTGAGTTTTTTTAACCAGGCAATTAATTCTGTCAGAATAGAATGAAGAAAATGCCACTGCCAGAGATAGCCTGGCTGATCGGGTATTGTATGTGACAAGAAGATCACACTATATAGACATGAAAAATGAACGTATGGAAGCTATTCAATTCAGGAAAGCGCTGTTAGAAATTCGAGGAGGGGACTGACATTAACCCCAATATCTCCCGTAATTTCCTGTTAGATTTCATAGGGCCTTTCCTCCCAAATGTCTTTTGTTTTGTGGTTTTGATTTAAGGAGACAAATTAGAAAAACCCAGCCTATTTTGCTGACTGGTAAAGGTACTAAGAGCAGAATCTCTACAGAAGGAAAAGATCTGCTAACCGTTTTCCACCATGGATTGATGACTGAATAACTGTGATTACAGGGCTAGCAGTCTATGATGATTGAATAACATGATTCTGAACAGTCATAGCCTATGTTTCAATTTAACTCGCGGTGAATACATTAAATGTACAGTGCAAATCAAATGGGTAAGCCATAGGCAATCTCCACAGTAAAGATTATGTTGTTTCTTTCACATCACAATTGGGCTTGGTTTTATCACATAAAGTTATTGCAGGTTAAAAAGTAAAAAAATCGAAGACCATAGTTTGCTCTCTCCTCCTCCCAGTAGTACAGGGTTATGGCACTTTCTGGATATTTGGGGAAAAATAGGTTACAATTGCATCAATGAGCTAAGAATTGGAAGTATTCCTAATTCATAAAGAAATTGCCCTGGAGTATAAACATTATGCCAGGTACCTAGTGGAAAACCATGATTAATTCTGTTCAAAAACTCACATATGTATGAAATAATATAACACACAGTGATATAATGAAGGTACCGTGTTTCCCCAAAAATAAGACCTAGCCAGACCATCAGCTCTACTGTGTCTTTTGGAGCAAAAATTAATATAAGACCCGGAATTTATTATATTATATTATATTATATTATATTATATTATATTATACTATACTATATAATATTATATTAATTATACCCTGTCTTATAGCAAAATATTACTGGGTCTTATATTAATTTTTGCTCCAAAAGATGCATTAGAGCTGATGGTCCGGCTAGGTCTTATTTTGGGGGAAACATGGTATTAACAAGGAACCATGTGAATATATATGGAAATGATTTCTTTTGAGAAATTTAAAGTTTGTGTTATATAAGGTTTAATTTGCTGTTATTTGACCTCATTTAGTCTTATACCCTCCCCCAACCTGTAAAGTGGGATTAATTTTAATAATTGCCTAACTTTCACACAAGATTTGCACATAATTGAAGTGAGATGAAAAGTTCAATACCATTTATAATGTATAAAAGAGCAATACACATTTTAAAGTCTAAGAACACATTTCTTTAGCAAAGAAACTATATTTATTTTGTTCTTGAGTAGGATTGTAAAATGATGCAGAGGAAAATATAATACAATTCTGGGGAAATAAATTTATGAACACTTGCTACAATTTTTTTCTTTTTTTCCATTCATCTTTTTCTATATATATATATATATATTCCCTTTGAAGGTTTTGCAATCCACAATGAAAGAACTCACTTTTTGCATGCATAGTTCCAAGAAAATAAAGTTCATGGCAAGTCCCATCATATGCAAGATCATTTTTCTTCTGTGTTTCATAAGGTTCGTCTTCTTTCTTCTTTCTGTAACTTTTAGATAACATCAGTCAGAACCATGCTTACTACATAGTGCATGCCAGTTCAATAAACCTAAAGCTTAAAACATAAAAGCAAAATCTAGGCCTAGTGTTTGATAGTATACAAGGTCTGACAATTAAGTTTGCAAACTTGCTGCAGCATGTTGCTAAACTTTTTTGCTCTCGGAGGGATTATTCATTATAAATTTGTACCAACTTGACAAACAGCTAACCAAGTTTACTATTTGAAAGTGCTGAAAAGGCTGCATGAAAAAGTTAGATGAAAATGAACTGAACTTTTCACCAACAATTCATGGTTCTTGTATCACGACAATGCACCAGCTCACACGGCACTGTCTGTGAGGGAGTTTTTAGCCAGTAAACAAATAACTGTATTGGAACACCCTCCCTACTCACCTGATCTGGCCCCCAGTGACTTCTTTCTTCACCTGAAGATAAAGGAAATATTGAAAGGAAGACATTTTGATGACATTCAGGACATCAAGGGTAATACAATGACAGCTTTGATGGCCATTCCAGAAAAAGAGTTCCAAAATTGCTTTGAAGGGTGGACTAGGTGCTGGCATCAGCGCATAGCTTCCCAAGGGGAGTACTTCAAAGGTGACCGTAGTGATATTCAGCAACGAGGTATGTAGCACTTTTTCTAGGATGAGTTCGCGAACTTAATTGTCAGACTTCGTATATGTTTTGTGGAGATTTATGGAAAGATGAATGAGCAGAAACCTTGGTGTTTCATGCATCACTGACTGTAAGGTTTTTCCTAATAGTATAAGAGTAGTTAATAGCACAATCCCAGATGGAAGACCAACTCCATTTACATTAGGAAGTAATATTCCATTTCAATGTGCATAATAGTACCATGTTTTGAATCACAGAACTATGCTCAAATCCTTGCTACAATACTCACTAGCTATGTGATACTGGGTAAATTGCTTCCCCTCTTTAATTGTGAAATTATACTCACACTTTGAAATGTTGTTATGTAGTTTAAATTTACAATCTTCAACAAATATTTATGTAATCCTTATGTGTCCATTATGCTTCTGGCTGCTGTATATCCAGTAGTGCATAAGATAGATAAAGCCCCTGCTGTCTTTAAATATGCTTTCTAGAAGGGGGGAAAAGATAATAAGTAAACAAATACTTACATAATATGGCAAGGTAGGGCAAACATCATAATTAAAAATAAAGCCTGACAGAGCTATAGAGATGGAAAATAGATCAGTGGCTGTCAAGAGTTTGAAGAGAAGGGAGGATTTACTAAGCAAAGCATTAGTTTTTAAACATTAGGACCATTAAACAGTTCTGTATGGTACTTTAGTATTAGATACATTACACTGTGTATTTTTTGAAACCATTTTCATAACTTTAACGTACATACGTAATTTTAATTAACATGAAAACTTTTGAGAAGTTTATTAGGTTGGGGGAACTTAGGATAGACTGCAGACTGTGTAAAAGAATCAAACTGTATGACAGCTCTATGACAACCTCTTGAAGAGGATGGAAAGAAAAAAAGGTGTTGACGTAAGTAATTTTAGAAATGAGTGGAAACTGTAAGACTAAGGACAAAAGGAACTGCACACAAGCACGGTACTCCAGTTAGTAAAGTTGTTTCTCATAGGAGCACAGGTTTCTAACATCATTCTCCAGTAAATTAAAACAAAAACCAAAAAAACAGGGCCACTTGGAGAAATGGCTGACTCTAGGGGACCTATATGCTGAAAACTATAAGACATTTTTAAAAGAAATTGAAGAAGACACAAAGAAATGGAAAGACATTCCGTGCTCATGGATTAGAAGAATCAACATAGTTAAAATGGCCATACTACCCAAAGCAATATACAGATTTCATGCAATCCCCATCAAAATCCCAATGGCATTTTTTAAAGAAATAGAACAAAAAATCATCAGATTTGTTTGGAACAACAAAAGACCCCGAATAGCCAAAGCAATCTTAAGAAAAAAGAACCATGCTGGAGGTATCACACTCCCTGACTTTAGCTTGTACTACATGGCTACAATAATCAAAACAGCATGGTATTCGCAGAAAAACAGACATGTAGACCAATGGAATAAAACTGAGAACTCAGAAATAAAATCACATTTACATGGACAGAAAATTTTTGACAAAGAAGCAAAAAACATACAATGGAGAAAAGACATCCTCTCCAATAAATGGTGCTGGGAGAATCGGAAAGCCACGTGCAAAAGAATGACACTGGACTGCTATCTGTCACCATGTACAAAAATTAATTCAAAATGGATCAAAGACTTAAACATAAGACCTGACACAATAAACTGCATAGAAGAAAACGTAGGTACTAAACTTACGGACCTTGGGTTCGAAGAGCATTTTATGAATTTGACTCCAAAGGCAAGGGAAGTAAAAGCTAAAATAAATGAATGGGACTATATCAAACTTTAAAGCTTCTGCACAACAAAAGAAACCATCAACAAAATAAAGAGGCAACCAACTGAATGGGAGAAGATTTTTGCAAACAGTGCCTCCGATAAGGGGCTAATATCCAAAATATACAAGGAACTCATGCAACTCAACAACAAAAAACACAAACAACCCAATTGAAAAATGGGCAGAGGACCTGAAGAGCCATTTCTCCAAAGAGGACATACAAATGGCAAAAAGACATATGAAAAAATGTTCAACATCACCAATCATCAGAGAAATGCAAATAAAAAGCACAATGAGATATCATCTCACCCCAGTTAGAATGGCTATCTTCAACAAGACAAATAGTAACAAGTGCTGGAGAGGCTGTGGAGAAAAAGGAACCCTCATACACTGTTGGTGGGAATGCAGACTGTTGCAACTGCTGTGGAAGGCAGTGTGGAGGTTCCTCAAAATATTACGAATAGAATTACTATATGACCCAGCAATCCCTCTCCTGGATATTTACCAAAAAAATCTGAAAACATTTATACATAAAGACACGTGTGCTCCAACGTTCATTGCAGCTTTATTTACGATGGCCAAGACATGGAAACAACCAAAATGTCCTTCGATAGATGAATGGATAAAGAAGTTGTGGTATACATACACAATGGAATACTATTCAGCGGTAAGAAAAAATGAAATAGGACCATTTGTGACAACATGGATGGATCTTGAGATATAATGCTAAGCAAAATAAGTCAGACAGAGAAAGGCGAGAACTATATGATTTCACTGATATGTGGTATATAAACCAAAAACAACGAAAGAACAAGACAAACAAATGAGAAACAAAAACTCATAGACACAGACAACAATTTAGTGGTTACCAGAGGGTAAAGGGGGAGGGAGGTGGTAGATGAAGGTAAAGGGGATCAAATATATGGTGATGGAAGGAGAGCTGACTCTGGGTGGTGAACACACAATGGGATTTATAGATGATGTAATACAGAAGTGTACACCTGAAATCTATGTAACTTTACTAACAATTGTCACCCCAATATACTTTCATTATAAAAAGAAAAAAAACTCATTGAAATATAATTGACTGTTTAGAACCCAAATAGTAACAATTTGATTTTGGTATTTATAATACATATATAGAGAAGTAAATTATATACAACAAAAGCAAAATGGATACACAGAAAGAAAAATAAATATAGTAATATAAAATTCCTATATGTCATATACATAGTATAATATTATTTGAACGTTAACTGTGAAAGTTTAAATGTCATATTTTAAATCATTCAGAAAACACAAAAATAACATAAAAATATGTAGAAAATAACTCTCGGGAGAATGAAACAAGGAATTATAAAATAAATACCAAAACAATCAAAAAGAAAGCAAGAAATTTATCAATACAAAAGTAACAAAAGAGCAAATGAAACAAATAGAAAATAAACAGAAAGATGAGAAATTAAACCCAATCACTAATTATTAAATTAAATATAAACAATATAAAGACTCAAATTATACAACAATAAACTTCATACCCAATGAAAAAGATTCAAATATGTTTATATATGATATGTAAACTTATATATAATAAAAACACTAATAATACTAAAATGTCAATATTACTATTAACAAAAGTAGAGTTCAAATAAATAATTATGAGAGATAAAAAGAAAACTTCAGAATAATAAAGAAATCAATTCATCAAGAAAGTATAACAACCCTAAATATAAGAGATAACAAAATTTCAAAAATAAAAAATTGATAGAACTAAAAGATACACAAAGTTACATTATAATTGTGTGTTTCATATTTCATTCTCTTTACAGAGCAAAGAGAAAAAGTAACAGAGTATTTAAAGAGAAAAAATATTAGTACAATTAAAGACTTTATAAGTCCTATCAACCAACTTAACCCAGTTAACTTTTTTTTTTACTTTTTTTTTAATTAACGTTTATTGGGGTGACAATTGTTAGTAAAGCTACATAGATTTCAGGTGTACAATTCTGTATTACATCATCTATAAATCCCATTGTGTGTTCACCACCCAGAGTCAGCTCTCCTTCCATCACCATATATTTGATCCTCTTTACCCTCATCTCCTACCCTCCTCCCCCCTTACCCTCTGGTAACCACTAAACTGTTGTCTGTGTCTATGAGTTTTTGTTTCTCATTTGTCTTGTTCTTTTGTTGTTTTTGGTTTATATACAACATATCAGTGAAATCATATGGTTCTCTGCTTTTTCCGTCTGACTTATTTTGCTTAGCATTATAATCTCAAGATCCATCCATGTTGCAACAAATGGTCCTATTTCACCTTTTCTTACCGCCAAATAGTATTCCATTGTGTATGTATACCACAACTTCTTTATCCATTCATCTATCGAAGGACATTTTGGTTGTTTCCATGTCTTGGCCATCGTAAATAAACCTGCAATGAACATTGGAGCACACAAGTCTTTATGTATAAATGTTTTCAGATTTTTGGGTAGATACCCAGGAGAGGGATTGCTGGGTCATATGGTAATCTATTCGTAATTTTTTGAGGAACCTCCACACTGCCTTCCATAGCAGCTGCACCAGTCTGCATTCCCACCAACAGTGTATGAGGGTTCCTTTTTCTCCACAGCCTTTCCAACACTTGTTACTATTTGTCTTGTTGATAATAGCCATTCTAACCCAGTTAACTTTTATAGAACACTTAACTCAATAACTGCACAATGAACAGTTTTTCAAGGACACATTAATATTCACAAAATTGACCAGATTCTGGGATACAAACAAGTTCAACTAAATTAAAAGCATAGTAAACTCATACTGATTGAAGTTCTCTGACCACAATGCAATTACACTGGGGAAAAAAACTAATAATAACAGAAACATATCAGAAATGTCCCTAAATACCTGCACATTGATTTAAAATATTCCAAATAATCTGAGCAGGAGAAATACAACAAATATTTGAAAGTGTATTGAACTGAATGGTAATAAAAATAGAACATAAATTTATGGGGTTCCACTGAAGGAAACTTAGAGGGAAATGTACTATAAATATTTAAAAGTTTTTAATATTTATGGTAGAAAAGAAGAATTATACATAATCAAAGCTAACTTTTCAACTTATTGGACTTAAAAAACTGAAAATAAAGCAAAGTGAGTAGGAACAAAGGAAAAAATAAAGAGAAGCAATTGATTAAATAGAAAATGAATAAACAATAGATAATGATTTAAAACCAATTATCTAAACTTTAGCTCTAAGAAGCTAGAAAAGAACAAATAAACCCAAAGCAATAGAAAGAAGACAATGATAGATGTACAAAATAATGAAATATACCTATGTTACACATATGTAAATTCTGCACAAGTTCCTGGCTTTCCCCTAAAGCACACATATGAGGGACCGGAAAAAAAAAATCCAGACAAATACAAAATATCTGAATTGGAAGTAGGGCCTTTTGCTCAAGACAGAATTTGCTTATTAAATTTAAACAAGAAAGTTAATTGCCTGCTTAAAATACAAACAGACACACACAAAGACTTCAGCAGAATATGCTAAATCCAGATTTTCCACATAATAAAAATAGCAATGTCTAGGATACAATCCAAAATTACTGAACATATTAAGAATGCTTCAATCTCCAATTATATGACCAATTCTCAAGAAAAACAATAAGAACCAGATGCCAAGCCCAGGGTAACTCAGATGTTGGAAGTAGCAGACATGGATTTTCTTAATCTTATTCTCAGCTTATTCTTAATAGAATTTTCTTAGATATTGCTAGTGACATAAAGTAAAATGCATTTGCAACAAGTAAAAGAAATACGCTACTTTTTCAAACAAATGGAAATAAAAAACAAAACATAATAAGTTAAAAATCAACTAGTTTGGCTTAACTAAAGAATGGAAATGACAGAAAAAAAGAGTCAATGAAATTGAAGATGATTCAGTGGAATTTACAATTTGAAGAACAGAGGGGAAAATGTGAAACAAATGAACAGAGCCTAGGACTGTGGAACACTACTAAAGGTCTAACATGTCTGTTACTTGGATTATATAAAAAGAAGTGAGTAAATGGGGCAGAAAAACAATTCAAAAAATAAAGGATAAGAATTTGTCAAACCTGGGAACATTTAGGAATTCTCAAACCTCAGTGTATCACAACAGGTACAAAAAAAAAAAAAAAAAAAGACACGTAAGGACATGATAGACAGTCCACTGAAAACTAAAATACTAAAAACAATATTGAAAACAACAATAACATACATGGAAACAAGAATTTGCTTAAATAGTGATTTCTCATCAGAAACCATGGAAGCCAAAGACAGTGGAATAATATATTCACAATGTTAAAAGAGAAAATGAATTGTAAGCCCCTAATTCCACGTCCAGGGAAAATAGACATCAAAAATAAAGGTAAAATCAAAATGTTATTAGGTAAAATAAACTCATTACCAAGTAAAAAGCACTAAAATATGTTATCTCAGCATATATAAATCATAAAAATAAGGGTAGAAAAATAAGTTTAAATAGCACCAACATAGAGAAGAGTAGCAAACTTTTTCTAAGATAGTAAATAGTTTAAGTTTCATGGGCCATACAGTCTCTCTTTCAACTAACTTTTATGCCATTGCAGAATGAGCACAACCATAGACAATAAATGAACAGGGTGGTTATGTTCCAATTAAATATTATTTATGAAAACCGAGAGCAAGCCATATTTGCCCCATGGGTGATAATTTTTTCTACCTCTGATCCAGAGGAATCTATTGGGAAATATAAACATTCTAGAAACATACAGTTAGGAAACAGAGTGATAGATTGAATAATGTTACAAGTTAGAACCACAAACATATATAAAATCAAGCTATGAAGAAACCCAGAATATGGAGATGGAGAGTTATAGCCATCAAACAACCCATCTGAAATAATTCAAGTGACATTATTATAAATACTACTATCCATACTAAAAAGAAGAAAAAATTTTTTTTTCTTAAAAATGAAATTTATTTTAAGAAATACAGTTTTGTCATTACTGATAGGATCATTTGGTCAGGCAAGACAGCCTTAAACATGAGACAACACACAAAATTCATAATAAAGAAAGTTTTACAATTAGGTAATGTAAAAGCCCAGCATGAACACTTAACGCAAGATTAGAATGTATCTGTAAATTCAGCTTTTAATAAACATGTAAAGATTCTCTGAATATAAAAGTTGCATTTAGTCACTTGTGCCTAGAATGTTATCTATAAAACTGATAGCAATAGGAATGGTGAACAATAATTTAATTTGCAGTTCTAAAAACTTGGGTAAAAAATCCCATAAAATTTGGGTTCAAAGTTTTTTTTTTCCTTTACATTTATTTATTTATTTGTTTGTTGATTTATTAATATTTTATATAACATTTTTTCTGCCTATAAATTTAACAACTTAAGTCTAAATGAAAAAATTGTTTCAAAGACACAAGCTATTAAAGTTAACACAAAAAAGAAATAGATAATTAGAATATAATCCTATACTTATTCATGGAATTGGATTTTTAATGAAAATACCTTCCCACACAGAAATATCCAGGGCAAGACAAAATGGCTTTGATGAAGAAATCTAAAAACAAACAAACAAACAAAAACAACCAAACAATGACAGAAATCTGATAAAATAATACCAATTCTAAACAAACTCCTCCAGGAAAATTGAAGAGGAGGGAATAATTCCAAACTCATACTATGAGGCTATTATCAACCTCATACCAAAACTACATGAAAATATTAATGAAGAAAATATACACTTATATCCCTTATGAGTACATATGCAAAAACCCTTAGAAAATTTTAGCAAGTTTAATCCTATACCACGTAAAAATGTATAATACAACATGGCCAAATATGGTTCATTTCAAAATCAGCATTAACAGACTATCAAATAAATGCCATAGGACATATCATCTCAATACTCATGAATGGAAAAAAAACACACCCAGCAAACTATAAATAGAAGTAAGCTTTCTCACACTGATGAAACCTACAAAACACCTATAACTAACATCAAACTTAATGATGAGAAACGGAATGATTTCCTACTAACTTAAAGAATAAGACAAGGGTCTCAAGCCTCACCACTTCCATTCAAAGTTTTACCAAAGGTTCTAGCTTGTAAAATTAGACATAAGGGGTTAATATCCAAAATATATAAGGAACTGGAACAACCCAAAAACAAGAAAACAAGCAATCCAATTTAAAAAATGGACAGAGGACCTGAATAGACATTTTTCCAAATAGGACATACAGATGGTCAATAGACATATGAAAAGATGCTCAACATCACTGATCATCAGTGAATTGCAACTAAAAACCGCAATGAGATATCAATGAGACAATAAGAAGTGTTGGAAAGGCTGTGGAGAGAAACGACCCTCAGACGCTGTTGGTGGGAATGCAGACTGGTGCAGCCGCTATGGAATGCAGTGTGGAGGTTCATCAAAAAATTAAGAATAGAATTACCACATGACTCTCCTGGGCATATACCCAAAAAAAGCTGAAAACATGTATCCATAAAGATACATGTGCTCTGATGTTCATTGCAGCTTTATTTATGGTAGCCAAAACATGGAACCAACCAAAGTGATTGGATAAAGAAGATGTGGTATACATACACAGTGGAATACTACTCTGTACACTTGAATTGTACACTTGAAACCTATGTAATTTTACTAATCATTCTCACCCCAATACATTTTAATTTAAAAAAATTAGACAAGAAAAATAAATCAAAGTTATACACACTACCAAGGAAGAAGTAAAACTGACTATTCACAAAAAATATAATTTTCCATGCAGAAATACCGATAAAACTTAAAAAAAAAATCTCCTAGAGTAAGTGTATTTAGCAAGATTTGCAAGATACATGATCAGTATAAAAATAAATTTTTAAAGCTAGCAAGCAATAAATAACCAGAAACTTAAAAACACAGTATCTTTTCAATATCATGCAAAAATGCAATATACAGATGTAAATCTGACAAAAGGCAAAAAGACATGTATACTGAAAAGAAAAAAATGAGAAATTAAAGATCAAAACGAATTGAGAGATAATCACATTCATGGATCAGAAGACCCAATGTTGTTATTAATTCCCCATAAATTAACAGATTCAATGCAGTTCCAATAAAAATCCCAAGTTTTTAAAAAGAAACTGACTAGCTGATTATAATATTAACATATGGACCGCAAAGAGCCAAAACAATTGTAAAAATATAAAATTGGAAGACTTGCATTTTTTCAGGATGTATTATAAAGCTACATTAATAAAGAATACACAGTATGGTATTGTGTTTTCACCACCCAGAGTCAGTTCTCCTTTCATCACCACATATTTGACCCCCTTTACCCTCTTCTACCACCACACAATGCAATTTATAGATCATGTTTTATGGAATTGTATACTTGAAATCTATACGCATATAATTTTACTAACCAATGTCACCACGATAAATTTAATTTTAAAAAACCCACACAGTATTTTATTGATATAAAGATAAACAAATTGCTCAATGGAACAGACTAGAAACTTCAGAAGTTGGTACACATATTCTATGAATGTTTGTTAACTGAAATTTTTATTGAATTATGTAAACTGGTAAGTTTACATATGGTTGTAAGAAATACGCAGAGAGGTCCTATAGATGGGTACATTTTACTACGTTTCTCCAAATGCAAACCATAGTACAACATCTCAACTAGGATAGCGACATTGATACATTTACCTATCTTGTTCGAATTCCCTCAGTCTTACTTATATTCATTTATGTGTGTGTATGTGTACGCAGTTACTTTATACACTTTTATAACATGTATAGATATACAGAATCATAGTCAAGATACTGAAATGTTCCATCACCATAAGAATCATACTCAACTCATTCCTGCCCTCCCTCCAAGCCCATCCCTACATCCCAACAACCCTAATATGTCTTCATTTTTAATATTTTTAACTTCAAAAATGTATCTAAATGGGATCATGCATGATTTACGGTATTGGAATTGCCTTCCTCAATCACTATAATTCCAAGTACATTCATCCATGTTTCATTGTCACGGCTGAGGAGTTTGAGCAGCAAAGGGAGTTTGAAAGTCTTTTGAATATCTCAGCATATGTCACCTCTAATATCCCCTTGGATTCTGGGCAGACAGAAAAACAAGAAGCAGAGAAATAACCTTAGCCTTTAACCCTTTAGTGAGAAAACCTCCCAATTTACGTGAAAAAAGGGATGAATGCAGAGAGGGGTGGTGACTCAGAGTTAATGATTCAGGGCAATTATTGTACATTTAATTCAATATAAATCTAAATCTGAATCATCCTATCTTCTAATATCAAATTCTTCACTTCCCATTACATAGTGTAACTTCTCATTTCAGTAATTCTGAAACTTTCAATGGGATGAAGCAAGAGATTTTTCTTTCCCAAGGAAGTAATGAGTAAGATCCTACACTGTGAATGAAAAGATGCTAGAAAACCTGTACGGGATAAACACCTCTTGTGTATAGTGAGAGATTTTCCATGCTGGGCTCTTATCCCTATTGTCACTCTACCCCTGCCACCCAAACGCCAATCTCAATAAAAAGATTAGAAAGGGAAGAAGGCTGTAGTATTTGGAGTCGTTCACTATTGTCATGTGGATGCAATATCCCTGGTAAGAGGTAATACCCTCTTCACCCTTAGTGGAGGGAGTAGGTATGGTTTCCTTACCTAATAACAAAGGAAAAGGGCTGCAGGAGAATCACTCCTAAATATCGAGAATGCCAGAAAGAAGGAAGCACTGAAATCTCTTTCCCATTTGGACATCTGCTTAGATCTTGCTGATCTGCATTTGGGACTCAGTGACCAGAAATAAAATGAATAGGAATTGGATGTAAAAGCAGAAAGAGAGTGGAGAAGAGGGTCACTGTATTACATATAGAAAACAGGAGGGACTGGCATGCATTGCAGAAAGTACCTGGGCTTTAGTCACCTTGCTAAT
The DNA here is from genome assembly GCF_004115265.2 of Rhinolophus ferrumequinum. Lineage (NCBI taxonomy): Eukaryota > Metazoa > Chordata > Mammalia > Chiroptera > Rhinolophidae > Rhinolophus > Rhinolophus ferrumequinum. Next base: position 59,982,715 of record NC_046297.1, read on the forward strand.
ATCCGAACCAAAAAGGCTGCTTACCAAGCAAAGGGAAGTGAGTAGGGCGGACTGCTTCTGGCAGGAGTAAGTGTGAGAAAAACAGGCTTAAAAGGAGCCAGGTAAGCCACACTGGGTAACTGTGAAGACCGCAGCACAGAGTCCTTTCTTAAAGCTTATACAAACACTCTCTCCCTAGAAGAGAACCATCATTAAACACATTCTTACTTAGTGGGCATCAATGTTTCATCATTTGTAGCCAGACCAACAAGAAATTGCATAAAACTATAACTAATTAAAGGAAAACATTTTTATCTTTCTTACCCAGCACGCCATATCTATCTTAAACAAAGAGTTGAACCTAGAAAGAGAGGGACAAGAAATGTCTCAGAAACAGACTACACACCTCTCCCAATTCAAAACTACTGGTATCTGGGTTGAGAGATGGACAGACATTGCCTTCTCCAAACCTCAAGACCTGTAAGCAGATGCCCAGCCTTACGTTGATAGGAGTCTGGACATATTTCAATTGAATATGAGATCGGAGTTTTAACTGGTCCTAGGCCAGAATGAAAATAGAAACTGACTGGCTCTAACTTTGAGATCCCCAAAATTATTAGAGCTACTCAGGATGTCATTAAGAGAAAATGGGACTCCTGGAGCACATTTAAAGCAATGATGTGAAATCTAAAGCCACCTCACTGAGTTTAAACTGCTCAAAAAAAAAAAAAAAATAGTCCTCTGTCAACAGTGGGTTTAGTAGTAATTTCTTCAATTTGTCCACTTAAGGATTTAGGGGTTTCACAACATAATACCACCCAAAAAGAAAAATATGGGTCAAAACTTTTGAAGCAGTTACTAGTGTCGATCTAAAGACGTTAAGCTATTAGTAGCTCAGTTTTCTTATCAGAGAAAGGAGATAAGAATAATGTCTCTATTTCAGCATTTTGAGAGCATTACAGGTTTCCCTTTCCTCTTGTGATAAAATTGTTTAGCCCCTGGTTTCTTCTCCAGAATTACATCATGTCTCTCTTAGTGCTTCCCAGTGTATTTCATCCAAATGTGATGAACTACCTTCAATTCTGTAAAAATGTCAAAACCTTTCTTGTCTATAGGCTTTCACATAAATCTTCCCCATGGTTTGAACGCTCTTTTCCATCTCCCTTTGCATTACAATAGCAGACAGTACTTTTCCTACTGGAGTACTTTTACTCTGGACTGTCAATTCCCATCGACCTTTTGTATCCTCCACCAGGCTGCAAGCATTGTGCACCAAGCACCACATCTCTTTTGTTCTGGTATACCCTGAGTGTTTAAATACATAGTCACCAATCAATAACTAATTTGAATCAGTAAATGAATGAGGAATGAATATTTTTGTTTGAGCAACTAGATGGCCCATTACTAATAATGAATAGCAAAGGGAAGAAAATATTTATACAAAAAGATAGCTCTTTTGAATATTACAATTTTCAAAGTTCTATTAATATAAAAGTTACAGATTGTAGGTATATCTTAAAATTGGGTGTCATCAGTCTAAATGTGGTCATTGAAACTATACTGGTAGAAGAAATTGCCTAACAAGACCAAATAGAGCAAGACTGAGGCCGTGATAAAACCTAGAGAACACTTAAGGCAATCCACATGATTGTATTGCTTTCGGGGGAAATGTGGCCATTGCATTTACTCAGGATGAGTGATTTCCTATAGAAAGAGATTGTTGGGTTTCTCTCCATCCCATGTAGCCTCAAGTCTTGCTCCTATGCTCCTGCCAAAGGCCTAAAGATAAAAACATTAAAAGTTAAGTACTCCCGTCTTTAAGAATTCTTCCCCTAAACTAAAAATGTTTCTAAAGCACGCATTTGTTGCCTTGATTGGGGGGAATCTCGCACGACATATATACGTATGTCAAATCATCACAGTGTATACCTTATCTTCCAATTTTATTTGTCATTTTACTTCAATAAAGCTGGAAAATAAAACGTTCTTAAAGGAAGTCTGCATCAGCCATTAACACACAGCACAACAAATTACTATGTTTGTGTCTGAAGGAGGCCTAGCTTTGTAGGGTTCTATCACCAATAAACTGGAAGCCCACCAAGCTGATATTGAAATAATCAGAATTTGTATCTGTCAGATCCTGGAACACTAGTAATTACACAGCTCTCTGGCTGCCTATCTGCTTTGTATGTGACTCTCATGTAATTTTCACAAACAAACATATGTCTTCCCCAGTCTTTTAACCACCTTTATTGCCTTGATTTGTCCACTTCCGTTGTTCTGACCTATAATTTCCATTTCTGCTCAGGTTTACCACATCCTTCATCTAGCTGCTTTCTCACTACTCTAACTACTCTTGTTTGAAAATAAAACTCCTTCCCCTTCTTCTCCAATTTCACTCATAGTTCTTTTTAGCATAGACTGGCACTCTTAGCCTCTGATCCTTTGTTGTCTCAGTACTTGGAGCATTGTTAATAAGGGAACACAATGTACACAGGGAAATGGACTGAAATGCAAAATAACGTGTCCCTGTGTATCCAGAAGGATGAGGACATGGCCATTTGTAGCCAGAAGGCAATTGAAGTGATATGAGTTCTTATGTGTGAGAAGAAATATTCAAGGAAAGCAAAAGGATTCCGAAGCAGTATGAATAATTTTTTTCAACATTGTTCCATGGTGCTGTAGTGAAATATTGTTTCAAAAATAACCCCTACAGATTGAGAAAGAGCAGAAAAGGTCTGATGATATATCTAAGGGTATAAAAGAACTCAAGCCAAGCCTGCTCTCTTGCAGCATTTTCACCTTTTCTTCATCACCCTTTACTTCAGGCCCCTTCCTTGCTCTGTATTCTGAGCTTCTCTGGTAAACTTGCTTACTACCCAATTTCATCATTCCCACCTGACCATATTCTACAAAGCTTCATTTGAAGAATGGCAAACAATGTTTATTCACCACTTTTTATATGTCAGACAGTCGAAGTTATTTCCATGTACAATCTCATTAAACACTTCAACAATCCTCTGAGGTAGATCATTCTTAGTTCTCCTTTACAATTAATGAAACCGACGCACAAAGAGGAAAAGCAACTTGCTCCAGGTCATACAAGTAGTCAATAATAGACATCTTCCGGGAGGGCGTCCGGATGGCTCAGTGGGCTGCAGCGCAAGCTCTTGACAATGGGATTGCTGGTTCAATTCCCGCATGGGATGGTGGGCTGCGCCCCCTGAAACTGAAGATTGAAAATGGCGACTGGACTTGGAGCTGAGCTACACCTTCCACAACTAGATTGAAGGGCAACAACTTCGAGATGATGGGATCTGGAAAAACACACTGTTCCCTAATATTCTCCAATAAAAAATAAATAAATAATAGTCATCTTCCATAAGTTTTGAGTATTTTAAGTTGTCTCCTGCTTTCCTCTTTGTCCTTCCTTCTTCCCTCTTGGTCTCTGTCCTGCCATCCTTTATTTCACGTTATTCCCTTAGAAAAATTTGCTTGACTGATTGAAAACCCCACCCCTCACCCCTTTAAACCCTGATTCACCAACATCTCTTTATTTTTAACATCATTTACTTATTTGCACTAGAGGAATCTGTGCTTGAACATTGTTTTAAAAATGCCTTAATTGCATAGGTGCCCTTAAAGAAGATTGACAGTTAATAAAATTGTAAATGTATTCTTTTACTGAGTAAAAGAACTGAGTAAAAGAAGAAATCATCTGCCTCATGAGTTTTACCTATGACCATGAGAGGCAATGTGGTGCACAAGTTAAGAGTAAGGACTCTGGAGGGCTATAGTTAAAATTTAATAAGGTAAAAAAAGAAAAAAAAAACTGTATCACGTAAGAAATGATTCCTCTTAGTATTATAAATAAAAATATATTTCCCCAATATCCTGTTATTATATGCCATATGCCAAATATCTCCATCTCTCAAGAAAAGTTCCACAGGTACTTAATTATTAACATTCCCTTGTCTAACCAACCTATTTAACTGTTTTTGTTAGTGCCAGTGAACTTTTCTTGTGTTCACGTAGAGGAGACATGCTAATCTAGAGTTTGTTGGCAGGAGAGTCAAATAATCAGTCAACACAGTTTAAAAAACAATTCAAATCATTATTTAATTGCAGCTGGCTGACTGATTTTCCCCCTAATGTTTAAGCTTCTAAAAATTAAGAGCTTTACCTGGAACCACAGATTTTATAGAATTGGGATGCAGTCTACAGATGGCCTAGATTTTTAATGTATTCTCCATGGGTCTGGAGGAGATCCACTGAGGCCCTACTCCAGGGAATGAGCCTGAGGTAACAGCAGTGACAAGATTTTGAACCCATCACCACCATTTTGAGCAAAGCAGCTCCACTTTAATCTTTATTGCTTTTCTCTTAAGATTTCACTTTAAGAAGGCACACTACAGCCTTTTCAAAAGTTTGAAAATCAGTGATTGTCATTCTTCAATTTATAAATGGCATAGCAGAAAGAGGTATAGTATCTTTTCTAATGTCACATAGCTAATTATAATTAGTGGCAAATTTTTAGTCTCACTCCCTGGTGTGGGATCTTCCTACAGTTCTACACCACCAGCTCCATCAGCACAAGTCCACATTTTGTCATGGGGGTAGCTGCTGAGTGGTGCATGTCAATAATGGCAGGATCCATAAATTGAGCCCTTAGACATATATGGCATCCAACTCCAGAAAGACTTGAAACCTATGATCAGGAACCAAATAGAAGAATAAGGAAGTGCCAGTGAGCAACAGAGAAAATCAGAGACTGAACTTAAAAATTTCTGTCTAAACAGCAGAGCTAAAGAAATATCAAATGATGGTGGAAGAAGAGAAAGTGATTCAGGCACAGAGCCAACATTAATTTCGAGAGCCATTTTATGATATAATGAAAGGATAGGATGTCAAATTCAATGAGGAACCTGGAATTAGTATTCAAAATCCAACCACTGAGAAAAAGTAGGAAGCGATATGGAAAGGAAATCTATACTGAAGAACAGTTCAGCACCAGCACCATAGCAATGTTCCATCTGTGAGTCCAGGATTGAGGTGAGCTCTCTCTGCTCTGATTTTTATTTGGAAACTCAAAGAGATGAACTTACTTCTGTGTTAGGTAGAATGCCAGAGAGAGCTAGGATTCACCACCGCTGGACTGCCAGGTAATCTTAACGTAGGGATATGATGTGTGATGGATGTGATAATTAGTCATGATAGTAGGCAGTGTTTTGATTCCAACAAGAGCAGAGAAAAGTCCCCAGAGAATAGTAAGTGCCTTCATTAAATCAAAACACCATAGTTTAGCTTTCTGTGTCTTAACTCTAATCAATGACTTTCATATTTACACTGAGACAGGTCAGTGTAAATATCTCTCAATATCAAGTTTGAAAGGCTGAGAAGGTGCTAAAAATATCTAAAGTGTTCATAGCTCAGGGCCACTTCAGGCAATGCCAGCCTATTCATTTTTGACAAAGGGCAGTGACTAGCAGAGAATATATGTCCACTATGGACAACAAACGTAATTTACCCATAGCTAAATATTATTCTGCAACAATTTGGCAAGGTCATTTTCTTAAGGTGAATTAATTTCCTCAATTTTGCTTGGCTTTTATTGCCTTCTCAAAATTCGGACACATAATATCAAACAGATGGCTTGAACCAGAGAATAAATAGGTCATAAAAGAGTTTTGTATACTTCATTGTTCTGGTTTATGGCTAAACACAGCAATCAGGCTCTGTTGAAACCTGGATAAAATTGCGAGTTTCACTTTGTTTGAGTTCCAGATGATCTGGAAGAAATAAAACTTCTCCAGGAGCAAGTGTTCTTGGAATCCCTTCTTTATGTAATTTGCCCAAGAAATCAATTCAACCTCTCTGAGGTTTTCCAAGCTATAGCATTTTTTTTTTTAAAACCTGGGAGAATCATGTCTTTATTATTATTCATACAGAGCAAACATGCTAACTAATAAGTTAGATACCACAAATATTCAATGGAGAGAATTCAAATGACAGAGTGAGGGTAAGGATATAAAAACTATGGAGAGATTACGTGGACACCACAAATGCAGAGCTCAAATCAATGAAAACATACATTGAGTATCTACCAGTACAAGTTCAGTCCTCCCAGATGGCAAGAGACTACATTCAAGTAACCTTTGATAAGGCATTACATATTTCCTCATTTCTCCACTCTGAAAATTAGATTTTGCATTAAAATTGTTAACCATAATCTTTTCTTATGTCGAACTAACTAAAGAGGTTCTTTATTGGGACTTTATGAGGACCACAGAGCATTAAACGAGACACAAATCCATATCACATATTCAGCTATGTAACAGACCAGTCAGATAATATAATGAATTATAAGATATTAGGGAAATGTGATGACAGTGGTAACCAGGAGAGTTAATGTACCATCTCAATGGACAGATGCAGCTCAGCCCCAGCCGATGATGTCATTCATGTTTTGCCAGCACTTCTGGTTTTTCAAGAGAAACCAGAAATACTATTTTTCATATTCAGTTGGGTTACGGGAAGATAAAATCTGATTGACTACCCTTTACTTTTAAGTGAAGCTGTCCAATACGCAAACAGGTTATCTGAAGCCTATGATGTGTGAGCCTCAAATCACTGAGTGAACTTTGAGAAGATCAATGAACCAAAGAGTATCCAAGTCTGAAGGAACATGAGTAGTTACCTGGTTTGACAGGTCTGCTAGCATAGGAAGCCAAGAGCAATACAACATCCCTAACAGGGAAACTGATTGCTCAACCACTCCTTATACACCTCCAAGGGAATTTACAGTCAAATGGATGAAATGCTTAGGTTTACAATCAAGATGTTCCCTTTGAAGCAACATGGACCACTTTCATGGCCTCTATTCTGCTCAGACCTCATGAGTGAAACCAGCAATTGATGGATCCAGTATTTGTGCACTCCCTGGAAAGATTTTGAGTGCTATCTTGCTACATGAAAAATGGTCACTAAAAGAAGTTTCCGTTGGAAACTATATAATAAGCAAGCGATACTTTGTATAGTATATAATATTATATATGTTACATGTACTATAGTAAATATCAAAATATTTATTTAATGCAGTGTGGTAGCTTTGATTATATCCTGGAAGAGAAAAAAGACATCAGTGGAAAGACTATTAAAATCCAAATAAAGTCTCCGTTTTAATTGTTTTGTATCACTGTTAATTTTATAGTTGGGACAAATTAACATGGCCAAGTAAGGTGTTAACATTAGGAGAAGATAGGTGAAGCGCATGTGGGATCTTTGTAGTATCTTTACAACTTTTCTGAAATTCTCAATTATTAAAAAAAAAACACAAAATATATAGATAGATAGATAGATAGATAGATAGATAGATAGATAGATACACACACATGTATATATCTATATATATATATTTCTCAATCACAAATACCAGATGAATGTGACACTTATTAAGGAAAAAGTCAATAAAAACAAAACCTAGGTTGACACAGAGACATGAGAAGGGAACCTGAGCTTTTAACTGTCGGCCAAGTAGCGGAAGACACAAACTAATTAGGTTGGTAAACTCAACAGGCCACTGTATAAATTTTCAGTTTCACCAGTTACTAATGGAAAAACTCATGAGTTTATTTAGTTTCTATTATTAATTTAATCATCAGTGGTGGAGTGTCTAGTATCAGGATCTATTCTAGGCCCTGGGAGCTTCAGAGATGATCTAAACAGACATGAGTTCCTGCCATCATGGAGCTAACAGCCCCAATGGGAAACACGGACATTGAATTAGTAAGCACACAAGTCAGTTTCTGTGAACAGCAGCCCTACCATCAACAGGACAGCCCCCGCTCCAAAATAGTTAGTGCACATACAGAGTCTGAAAGAAAATTTAAAATAGCTTATTCATGTCTTAATCATGCTTTTCAAATCAATGTATAGTCCACAAGGAAAGTAGGAAATTTTGAAGCAGATCATCCCACGAGATTTCCTCCCCTCAATTTTTTTCACTATTGTGTAACCTCAATTCTTCAGAATAGTCACGCAACTCCATTCTCATGGTAGTCAGGGAATCTTTACTCTTGGATTTTATGTTATAGGTTTGTCATCTGGGAGGGAGGGAGAGAGGAAGGTAGGGAGGCAGGGAGCAAAATGATCATCTATACAGAATTCCATTCATATTCGTGTTCTAAATGTTTAGTAACTACTCTGAAGGGTCTTAACAAATTATATTCTCAACTAAAAGAGGTCTCGCCCGGCAAGAATTTATACTGGTTGATTAAAACATAAATTTTCTTCTTTCCATTATGGAAGGTTTTATAAACTTTCCAAGCCTTAGTCACTCCATAAGCCAAATAGGGCTTATAATGGCGATCTCACAGGAGTACAGACATTTAAACATGATAATATATGTACCTAGCACAAAAGCGAAGGGAGGAGCTGCAATAAATTTCAGTGGAACCTGACATTCTTTTGATAAAGTACAGTCAGAATATTGACTTTGTTTGAAGATTAAAGTTACAATTTTTTTAAGATCTTGGATGTTGACCATTCTTTATTTGTTGCTGTTTTTCAGGTCAATCAAAAGATAAGCTCCATATCCATCCTCAACCCTCAACAGGAATTGTTCCCAAAAGGAACTCTTTTTCTCTGACTCTGATACACACAAATCACATCTGCCAACCAACACTGTACAGTTTCTGTTTGATTCTCAGCTGGTGATGCTATTATGAAAGAGAAATAATCCCTCTTTCCATGTCTCACTGTGAGCCTGAGGCTTACGTTTTTCCCATTAAACTCAAGAGACTTCCGTAGAGCGTGGGGAGCGACCACGGGGAGGAGCATTAAGGAGCTCATAAGTGAGTAACTTTACAGGTACTCGTTTTAGGACCTCCTGTGTTATCTGCCAGGGGAATTAGTGACCTAACAGCATGTATTAAGTTGTGAATAATTGATTATATGTTTATCGTTACTGTTATCTTCTTTTAATGCCCGGATCAGAACACAAGAACACAATGGTAGGAATTTACAGACGCCAGCACAGATGCTAGAGAATATTTATGGGACACAGAGGTCTTCCAAGCACCATTTACATCCCTCCCCCGTGTGGCCACAATTGCAGTCAATGTGCTATGGAAAATCAAACCCAACAAGGTAACTCCCCTTTCAGGTTGAGGAAGGAGGCAAAAGTATTTAGAGGGCAGGAAAGAAGATAAGGAGATTCTGGCAGAAAGGACCGAAGTCAGAAATCAGAGGGCCCATGAGTGGAGGGGAACTGCATTATACCCAGTGGCAATGCCCCAGAAAAGGGATAGATCTTCACCTGGTGTTTCTATAGAAATGGTGTTAGACATGTCATGGAACCAACAGCTTTTCCAAGGCAAAAGACATCATTACCTATCTGGGCTTCAACAGTGGAATTCTTAGCAGATCCCAATGCAGACCAAATGACTGAAAAAGCCCGCCCCCTACTGCCACCCCCAGTGTACTGAGAAGGACTATGGGATCTTTCTAAGTTCCAGGTGGAAGAAGGATATGCCAGTGTCCACATGGGATTGAATTTCCCACCAGCAGAGTAAGATACATGCTTAGAATTGGGTTTAAACTGTAATGTGCTGTAACAAAAATCCCCCAAATGTGGTGACTTATTTAAGATAAAAGTTTACTTCTCTCTCAGGTAGAAGCCAGAGGACATTATCCTAGAGCTGGCAAATTGCCCTTTCTCCATGATTCCCAAAAATCCTTGATTACATGATCAAAGCAGACTCCTTTCATGCCCACGCTCCAACAAGCCAAATGAGCATAAAGTGTTATCTTGAAGCACCTGATGAGGTAGTTTCCTGCACTACCTCTGCTCATTTTCCAGTTGGCCTGAACTTCTTGCACGGACTGCCTCACTGTAAGGAAGATGAAGATTATGTCTTCTAGCTGAAGATCACGTGCTGAGCAAATTCTAAAGAGTAATGGCTATTTCTCAAAGGAGTCAATGGAAAATTAAATTTTAGCCAACACAATAAATACCTGTGATAGTTCTTGCATATCTGAATCTAAGTAGTAACCTATACAGCTAAATAAGAGAACAGCGATATAGATGAGATGCTGTATTTTTAAAGTACAACCTCTTCAAGGTATTATTCTTCATGCTGTTTTATAATTTCATGAAAAAGAGGCCGAGGCTGAGTATCCCAGATCATGCCCTCATAGAGATATCACAGATATCAATGTATCCCTGATATTTATAAGGAATTGGAGATGAAAATGGTAAAGAAGTACAGAACTTATCTTGAGTAGAAAGCAGATCAATCAAACCTTGAAGCTAACATGTGCAAAACATTTTTACAGGCTTTCTTACAAAACTGCAGAGCACATCAGTTTGGAGTCTCTCACCAAATCTCACAAAAACATAGATGGCATCAGGTTTGTAGAATGTATTTACATATACATTAAAGAAATGTGTGGTGTGTCACATATGCACATTGTCAAAAGGAGATGCATGTCCAAGTATCCAAGCTCCCAGCTCAAGGAACTATGTTTTTATGAAACTAGAAAATCTGTGGATTTTCACCATGATGTCTTTGGGGAGTCCTGGCCTCTCAGTGTGTTTCCTTGTAGCCATGTCATCATTTCTTATTCTACCTCTGTCTCTATATCTACTTGTTTATCTGACTACTTTTCTCTGCATCTGTTTCTATGCCTCGATCTATCTCTCTGTCTCTGTCCCCTCCCCCTGCCCTTTCCCTTTGTTGAATGGTTTCTCTGCCTGTCAGATACCCACAAATTAGTTCAAGATCTAATTCTTAGTATAATGATTTGATGTTGAGCTAAATACAGGCACCTTCTCTCTCTTCAATCAACTCAGTGTGGAGTTCCCTTCTTTTCTTCATCTTAATCTTCATTTTTCAAATGCCAGTATGATCACCAGAAATCCTTTTTCTGCCCAACTATAAAATAATTTAAATTGTTTTCCCATTTACAGGACAAGTTTCCCACAGAACTAACATGAATTTCACAGTGAATTTCTCTGTTCCCTAAATAACAACTACATATTTTCACTTCCAAAAAAGCAACAGCTTTTATGTAATGTGTCTTTATTTTATGAAACTGACATAATCAAGATAGAGCTCAAAAAAATTGATTTGTCTTCTTTGATGTACAACTAAAATGGTGAAATCTTATATCATTGTACAGTCTATTCACAGAATTAAATATACATTATTATAGCAACATAAGTGCCTCAAAAGGAAGAAAAATGGAATGAGCTTAGAAACCAAAATTGACTTGTTCACTGAAGTCCTAAGCAGAGTCACAGTATGAGGCTGGGTCATGAAATGACCTAATGGATTATTAAGGTCATTAGGGACATAATGACCATCAGGGTAATTTTCAGCCTGATCATCAGAAGAGGTTCGGTATTCCAGAGTCGATCACATTTCCACTACAGGCAAAACAATGTTAAAGTTAACCAATTTAACTGGTTTTCCTCAAAATGAAATTTGCCTTTTCTTTTTAAACTAGCTTGCCTCTTGATTATTAATAGGTCAGCTAAGCCTCTGTTAACTCCTGCTAACTGGAAGTCATGGGACCCATACTTCCTTGTGACCAATCCCATTAGGAAACATAGGACCAGAGATGAAAGGGCCTGAATAAATATATTGGCTTCCTGGGATGCTCATTTGATGAACAATGGAAACCAACTCGTTTATACATTGCAAAACAGAAACAGTGAAAATGATGAATTGGCACCAAATAGACAAAACTGCTTTCACATGTCAATGTTTGCACATATTGTATGTGGCAACAGCTGTTTACCATCGGGAGCATTCTTGCAGTTTTGATTATGGATAATTCATTTATGTGACCTAACACCCAAAAGTTTCTTTATCTTCTCCCTTATGTCAAATCTAAAAACTAGAGGTGACACTGGTAGCTATGGTGGACAGAGAAAAAATGTGAGGGGCACATGCATGTCCATCATCAAATCTCCAGGGAGTCTGAGTGTCTACATATGCCTAACACTGTGTTAAATGGCTTAGAGAACAACAGAAACACATAAGATATTTTCCCAGCCATTCAGATGCTGGCATATTAAAAACTGACAGATCATCCTGATAGCCATTTCCTTAGTCTGGCCAACATCAAATAAAACACTTTTTCTCAGAGATGTTTTCAACACACACATACATACACACACACTTTCTAACACAAACTTGTATTCTTAATGAATTCAATCATCCACCAAAGGAAGCAACCTAAATGTTTTCCAGTTACTGAATCGAGCACAGGATCTAGGAATAGAGAGATAAAATACAAACACTCCCCAAAAAGAAGAAAACCATCATTTATTCAATCCCCTTAGTTTGACTACTTGATTATTTCTTAAAAGATGTAAAAATATACAGAGGTTGCCAAAAAAATGTGTACACATTTTAAGAAAGGAGAAAACTGTATTAAAATTGTAATACAATGAATGAAGCCAGCATTCATTTGATTAACACCATCTTTTCAGCGAACATCATGCTATACATTGCTATGTAATTCAATTCAACTTAGAAAAGTAACACATAGATATAACATCTCTTAAAATGTGTATACATTATTTTTTGGGGGGCACCCCTGGTATTTATCACCAGGTTCTGGGCTTTACTGACAGGCTTAACAATTGAGCAGGAAGAGAGAGAAGTATGTGGTTAGGGAAGAGATAAATCAGGCAACAAAGCTGTCCTCGGTTAACCTCTGTCTTTCTACATGATACCCACAAAAGAACAGTGACTGTTCAGCATTATATTTACCACAGTGGAATATTAGGAAGCAAGTGGACAGATGGATTCCAGGAGCAGGGGCAGTGAGAAAAAGAAAGAAGGTTCATTTTTCTGAACTCTAAAAGAGACTCCAGTAAAAGGAGAAGAAAAATGGAACTGTGCAAGAGAGTCTGTAACAATGTTATTACTCAAGAAAATCAGACCCAAAAATGTTTGATAGCTGTGAAGTCTCCAAATGAAGCTTAATCCCCTTAGAACCCACCATCCAAAACTGTAATCACAAAAAGGGTACTATCCCCTTTTCCTCAAAAATCGAACCCACGCAATGGCACTAGGCATAGTGGGTAACAGCCACGGAGAGAAACATCCCAAAGGATAAAAAGACCTGGCTTTGTAACAATTACCATGAGAGATAAAGAAGACACAGACTGGAGATATCAGTCCCTGAAGGAAGGGGCTCTAGATTTTTCAGAGAGCGACGAAGCAGAAAAGAAAGTCTTCACAAATCTTAATCTGGGATTCTTGTGTCTAAAGTTACATTTTCCACTAAATAGCAAAGTAGGAATTTAAGGTGCCATTAAGAGAGGGAAAAACAAACAAACAAACAAACAAAAAACACTGAGCACGTAATGGTTCCCTCTTTAGGAAACTGGGGAAGTATTAGTTAAGTGATGTTATCCCATAAGACTGATGTGTCTGCTCAAGTCCACTAAGCATTAGCTCAAAGGGTGATTTCTCTGAACCTCCATAGCCAGAGAGACCACACACACTCCAACGAAGGAAAAAAAACAATGTAAAATTTGGAAGACGACTTTTTCAATCATCAAAGCTAGCTCCTGGTGTAGAGTTTAGTCATCTTTTCAGTAGATCTACAAGAATCTCACATAACTTTTTTTTTTCCAAATAGATTTTAATGTTATTTTAGACAAAATGCACTTACTTGAATGAAAATAGCATTTAACTTCGGGTCAGCAAACTTGAGTCTAAAGTCACCATTCTACACATAGTATTGTTGGGCTTCAAGATAAACTTTATGAGATTGTCCCATGTTAACTTTATCACATGCTAACAGGTAAAATAATCATAACAATAAAATGGCTAACATTCTGTATCACTTTATACGTACCACTTTTCAACGTGCCATGGCGCTTACACAGTATATGCACATCATATTTAATTCCGTGGAGTAAGTAGCATTATCACCCTTCTTTGACACATGAAGAAACAGGCACAGAGAGTTAAGTAATCTACTTAACTAATTAACTAATCTAAGTTTAATTAATCTATAATTAAAGACATGTAAATAATCATTGTTTTGCCAGGATTGAACCCAAGTATGTCTGATCTCTCCAAGCCGGCCCCTGGTCTGATCTGTTTATCTCACAGGTGTAAGGAGCCAACAAATGTAAACGATGAGCCAGTCATTCAAATATTAGATATTATCATTAATATAAGTAATTATAGAAAATAAAAATTAAAATACTCTATTCAAAATAAGTATAGAGAAACAAAATGGCTACATTTATGAGTACAGTGGACCAGGCTTTGGGCTTGATACATGGTATACCTTATCTGCCATCCTCAAAACCGGCTTGATTCTTCATCACAATTTATTCAATACCAAATGTGTGTAAGAGTCTGGAGTGGAAATAAAAAGTCATAGGACGTCCCATTTTGATAATGGTAAAGGGAGATATGAGGAAATGACATCAAAAACAACATCGTCCGTCTGTCCTTAATGAGGTTAGTGCCAAGTTTTAAAGTCTATTTCTGAATGGCAACAAAGTAACCCAGTCATCATACTTGAGAAATGATGCTGTTACAGATGGCAAATGTGTTGCCACACGCTAGGAATAAAAATCTTTATTCATTTGAAGCCTTTTCTTCTCTAGACTGATCAACCTCCATTACAGAGAATTTCAGTTTTCTTCTCTGTATATTTCCAGAATGTTTTCCCATGTAGAGATCAAAGTCATGATTCGGACCATAGAACATTTTGAAATCCAAAAGAGAAGACCAAGTGTTCTACTCACATTTTAATAAACAAACAGAGAATTACCTTTACATCTACATCTGCAATTTCTACATCAAAATAAATGTATAAACTTGGTATTATTTTGACATATATATGTACACACACACACACACACACACACACACACACACACACAGAGCTCCTAGGGAAAGGGGCAGTGAGCTGAATAGTCACAAAGCTGTACAAAGCTAGAAAGTATTGGAGTCCAAAAGTCAGAACTGGAGAAATTTTGCTGAGCCCCCCAGGTGTTCAGTTGAATTTCAGAAAGTTTGCACTTTCAAATGAAAGCCATTTGGCCTTCCAGAAAGGGCTACAGTAGTCCTTTTCCAATAAAGCTAAAGAACAAGGCTTGGCAGGATAAAACCAATTTGTCAGCAAATTAACTGCATGCCAAGATAAAACTCAGTAAAAGAAAGTACAGACTCCCAATAATGAAATAATTACAATGTCTCCCATATAATAACAAAATTACTTAGACATTGCAAAAAAGCAGAAAAATAGCTGTCATAATTTGGAGGGGGGAAAGTCAATTAATATTGTCTTACCCCAGAAGTTGTCATTAACAGACAAAATATTTTAAATGCTATTATAAACATATTCAAAGATAAAAAGCAAAAGATGGACATAATGAGTGAAGAAATGGAGAATTTCATCAAATAAATGAAAAGTATAAAAAAAGTCAAATAGAAATTCAAAGCCTAAAAATAAAATATCTGGCATGAAAAATTTTACTAATGAGTCTTAACAGCAGCTCAGATATGCAGAAAACCAGGTTCTTGCATTTCAAGACAAAACAACAATATGAATTTACGGTGATAGAAATAAAAACAAGTGCTTATCTTTGGTGGAGAGGAGATTGACAAGGGTGGAGCCTGGGAAACTTATTAGGGTGACAAATGCTTTATATCTTAATAGGTGTGTTGGACATATGTACACCTTTGTCAAAACTCACCAGACTGTGCTCCCAAAGTGTGTGCATTTCACTGTATGCAAATTATACCTTCTAAAAATTACAATAAGGGAGAAACAGGGACACAAAATGGTCGTGTACATTAAGTTGGTTTTGAAGAGGTGGAATGTTTTGATTATTTCTGAGCAACATAGACATTAAGGAGGAATTCTTATGTCCCCATTTGACAGAGGAAATGAGTCTAGTACTAAATTGAATATATTGGTAGGAGGGGCTTGTCTTTGAAGTCATTGTATAGCTTCCAGACAGATGAAGGGCAGGGTGTGGAGGGAAGTGAAGTACTAGCTTTGGAATCCCCATCTGCTCCCCACTTGGTATCCCCAGAAGCTTAATGGGATTTGGAATCAGACTGACACACAGATGGAAGGAAGGAAGCACTGAAAATGCTCTAAGGGCGAAAAAAAAAGCCAGGGTGAGGCTTCTCAGCCCCATACACACCCGATTTCTGTGATAACCCGCGATCTCTTCAGCCAAGGTTCCCCTTAAAAGGCTATACAGTATGATTCATGATGTCCTCAGTCCTCGATACTACCCTGCATAACGATGTCTCAACTCCATGACTGTGTTAATGCCTAATGGGCCAGATTCTCATGCTCTACAGTAACTCTGGGGAATCCGGGATGAAATGGAGTCTATGTTAGCCGTGCCAACTGCTGCAAATCTTTGTCCAAATGTCTGTGCCAATTTTGGGGCTCCCACATAATGTGGGTGGCCAGAAATACATTCTTCTGTGACTACTAAGCCAACTAACTACATGATATCCCATTAAAAATCATTCCCTTAGCGACCCTGAATTGGACCTATCTAGACTAAGCTACCGTAAATAAGCGTAGCTGGTCTTGCCTACTGGTGACGTGTTGCTAGCAATGTCTACAGAAATTCGATAGTATGGGATAGGGGTGACTTGCCAGCTCTAACCCACTGGCTGTAGCTTCCTGCGTTGCATTATCAATCATGTTTGCCAAGTGTGTCCAGCCTTAGAGCAAAAGAGATTGATTCACAGTGATTTCCACGAGGTAAAGGGGTGGAGAGTGACAGTGCACCACGCTACCTATCCATCACCTCTAGTACTAGTAAGAGAGCATGGCCCTGGCCATGAGAACACCTGAATTCTAGTCCTGCATCTAACACTAACTAGGTCTGTGTTTGACATAGGGAAGTACAGTGTCATTGTGGGCTTGATTTTATCATCAGTAATAACAAGGGGATTGAATAATAGTTGATATCTAAATACTGCTCCATCTATGTTACTCTGTAAATCATCAAATTGGCACCCCTCTCCTTCTAGGGAGGCTCATGCCTTCCTGATTTTTCTCTCCTCCTATAATGCCGATCGAGTGTAGAGAGGAACAAACTCAATTTTTTTTTAAAAAAATCATACGTTATCAATTGCCATATCGTTGTATGCATTCAATTTAAAATCAACTGGGGTGAAATGTTTGGTTTCTTTTTAATCAATTATTTCTCTGACCCACATAGGAGTTGTAGGTTGTCAATTAATGTTATTATCAAGAATTTCCACCTGCTTATCATGTTTGTTTCCTGAATGAGCCCACTATGAATCTTTTCTCTACGATCATGTTGCCACGTGCTTTGTAGTTTGCAAACAATTTTGTCCTCAGTTTTATCTCATCATACAAGTCTGTGGAGTTGGCTGGTAGGTTATTACTCATTCTGAAGGTGAACAAACTGAGGTTTGGAGTAACGAAGCCACTCGCTTTGGCTCATCCATTCAACTTGCAATTCGCAGTGCTAGAACTTGAATGCAAATCTGTTGAATAATCTGAATGTTCTCTGCTCTATGACGATAGGATTTCAAGTCTTCTAATTTCAAGGCCAATGGTCTTTCAATCTCTTGAACTGCAATAATTGGTTGAAAACCTAAAACAATGGGCCAAATATTTTAAGTGATCAGAGGCTAGGGAACCACTGGGGAGAGATATGGTACAGGGGATGCAAGCCTGAAATGCTATCATCCGATGAATGACAAAAATAAATACCTTTTCTTTCTATTTGGTCCAGGTGATTTTTTTTTTTTAAGTTTTGAAGCCCTTTACTTTCCTTCTTCCTCTCCCTGCATTTCATTTTCTTATAAGGCAGAGAAAGGTAAGTTCAGGGACTCACATGTGAAAAAGCTTGGATTAACATAGCAAAGTCACTGCTATTGACCATTCCCAGGAAAATGGACCCACAAAGAGATAGTAGAATTAGAAGACTTGCACCATCACCTATTATTCACTGCCACCATCTGTCTCAGAGCTCCTACCCTCCTGGGAAAAGGGCAATAGCCTCATAGAAAGAAGATTTGTGTCTATATGACTGAAGGATAGAAAAAAGGTCATTTAAACGGTCATTTAAAAGCTTGTTTCCATAAGACAACACAGGAAGAAAGAGGGAGTTGATATTAGAAGAGCAATAATTAACCTTCTATTTAGTATTTAATATTGTCTAAATACGAAATAATGCTATTTCCCTGGACAAAAATGGAAGACAGCTGAGACATTAGAATGTTTAATGGCTACTGCAAATTGGTGTATATGTGTATATGCATATGTATGGGCATAGGATATGTCTATGGGTGTTTGGTTATTTTGGGTTTTTTTCTTCAGATTAATAAATTATCAAATGGAAGCATTAATTGATTTGAAGAAATATAAACCAACTCTGTAAGTATGTTGCCATTCTTCAAATGTCTGATAAGATAACAAACAAACAAAGAAAACTATTAAGATTAAGGATGTTTAGAACTGAAAAAGAAGATTTCTTAAGTCTGGGAAAGGCTCTTTCAAGAAGAGGAATCACTCTGTCCAGAAAGAGAAGAAATAATCTCTTTCGGTAGAATATAAGAATGACAAACCAGGATGCCAACAAAGACTATTCTGTAAGAATAGTGGAAGTGTCCAGATGTATTTAGGAGCTCGGTTACCATTAAGCTATAAGGTGGGAGGAGGTAAAATGTGCAAAAATATATTGTTTATTTATTTATTTATTTATTTATTTATTTATTTATTTATTTATTTCTAGGTATAAAGACATGTCTAGACAACCTCTGCATTTAAAGCTGACGTCTATTCTAACATGATTATAGATAGTGTCATCATACGTGATTTTACTAGACACAGCTTACCTTAAATATTATGTCATGTTAAATGAGCCATTACACAAATTTCAGTATTTCAGCAAAATGGAACTGATCAAAGTAATACAGAAAACCTTCAAATGGAAATAAACCAAAATCAAGAGATTAATAACCAAAAAAAAAAAAAAATGGAGACATATAAAGAAATATCTCCATTATTCACAGACATGTATTCTCAATGCAAAATCACACAATAGCTATATCGTATCTGTCTCTAATTATAAGCATTGCACAGATAGTACTTTTCTAATCAGAAAATCTGAGCCACAGTAAGTATAAATATCTTCACAACTATAACTTCATTAATTGACTTGAAATGAAATTATAACACTGGGGACTTTTTATCAGTGCTATTGTATTTAATTTAGCTTCAGTTTAAAATTGTTTTAAATATGGTTCAAATTATTTAGCTAGAAAGTTTCATTTTATAGTCCACATGAGTACAAAAAGCAAGAAAAGCGATTTACCATCAGTAAGCCTTTTCAAATGTATTCTTTGTCTTCAAAGAAATACGAAAGTCCACAGGGAACATTTTTGCACTTAATGTTGCAATGGAATGAGCATTGCTCAGCGTGGGAAAAGATCACATCACATAATCACAGACATGCAGTTATCTGATGGTTCTATGACATCCAGGATTCCAAGAAGAGAATTATTTCTAAAAGATTATTTTTTTAAAATAGAGCCTAAAGTAAATGGAGCATTATTTGAACAGTATTGTTTTAAAATTCAATGAGTTTCATACCTTTGATTGTACCCTGATAGAAAAATCAGTAAATGGAAGGAGAGGGGCCTAGAAAGGTAGTTAGAACCATAGAATGGAGAATTTTAAATACCACATAAATAAATGTGTACTTAATACTTTCATTCATTCATTCATTCAAAGATTTATTGAGCAACTACTATGTGGCAGGCACTATGCTAGGGTACTGGGTATATAGTAGCAGTGGGCACATTCTACTCAGTTCCTGCTCTCATGAAACTTACATTCTGGTAATGACACTCCCAGTGGATTAAAGAAAATATATTAAGTTTAAAAGTACAAAGAGGAATATAGATAACTCTTATGGACAAATGGAAGCCATAAACAAGTTTTCAGTATAAAAATAGAAGAATGTCTAAGAGTTTGGGAGCGATTATCACAACCATGCTCCCCACTATATTAAATTCAGAAAAAGTTGAAAGAGATGCAAAAGTCAGACAAATGGAAGTAAAAATTTCAGTTTTGCTGCTGATAAATCTTCACTGAAGAAGTGGTTCAATCTGGCCCTGCTACTGGACTTCCTCAGATCCCTCCGTCCATCATCTTTGGATGTGGGATAACCCACTCTCCAGGAAGCTTGGCTTTGTGGAGCTGACACTTCCCAAATCTCTGTCTCCCTCTACTCGTTTGGCTTAAGTACGTCCAGCTTCAATGAGGCACAGAGAGAAACACCCTCTAGATCTGTGTCTCTACAAGGCAGACCATTGATTTATCCCAGGTAGGTTTATCTGGGAAAAGCAGGAGAAGGAGGGGCTGCCTCTAAGGACAGGCAAATAAGAAACAAAATAGAACCTAAAAGAGGCTGAGACCTTTCCCAATCTCACAAATCAAATATTGTTGCCCTTCCCTTGGTAAGGAGAGAGTACTAGACAGAGAGACTAAAGGATTCCTACACTAGAAGTTCCCACATAGAAAAGAAGAGAGAGGAAAATGTTGTCATCTCCCTAAAACAACTATAAAGCTAACCATGGAGCATGTGATTAAATTTAACGTGAAAACACAATTATATGAAAAAGACATTTTGAAAACAGTTTCAAAGATGAGAACCCCAGAGAAGTCACCCAAGTTCACTGGCATGGAACTGGTCTTCAAACCAGGTTGGCTGGTCCTGGTGCCTAAGGTTTTTCACACCAGGGTTTCTACTTTTACTTCTAAGCATCCATGGATATCTGCACTTTCTCCAACGGACAAAATCATTTACCATTAAATTTTTAATTTGAATGATATTGGCTTTATAATTTTTAGCTAATTTATAAATTTGATTTTATAGTTATAGAGGACCTATAAGCATAAGAAATTTATAACTAGATTTATGTTGTTCATGTTCATATAATATAAAGTGAAAAAGTTTCCATCAATGGAAATCTATGAGAATGTTTTTTCGTCTTTTAAAATGGCAATATACAGGACTCATATTTGAAAAGTATTAACTCTATAATGCCTCCCAAGAAAGTGACACTTATCTCAGATAGAAAATTCTGAAAGGAATAAATTCGTGTGTTTTCTTGGGAAATAACTAAAAAAAAAAAAATTAAGAGCTTCATTTGAGGCTTATTTTAATAACAATGCAAGAAATGTGAAACAACAGTATTAAAGAGTGATATATTAGTAACTGGGGACAGATGCCCTGTTCACAGGTTAACATAAAAATCTACCACAAGGACATTAAACATAATGTATTCTCATAGTTCTCCCACTCAAATGCACACTTTCAAGCAAGAATATCAAGATCTCAAGAAAAAAAGCAATTATCAATCATTTTAATGCTCATTAAATTGCTCATAGAACATGTAAATTGGCTTCTGTGGTTTCTCCTGAGAATTAAATTACCATGTAGAAATAACTATGAAAAATACATGTAGTTTTTTTTAAAAAAATTATATTCAGTGTTTTGAAACTAATTTATGTATAAATAGTTCATTCACATATATATATATATATATATATATATATATATATATAAAACATACATACCATATGAATGAGCAAGAGAAAAATAAAAGGCAAAATTTCTCTGAATCACACCATTCTCAGAGTGTGCTCAGTTGTCAATGGGTTTACAGCTTGGCGCTGCATGGTTGGAGCTTTGGAAGGACAGAGTGAACCTATAAAGTCAAATACTTTCAAAATGAAATCCTGGTGTGAACATGAAGTTGTTTTGTATGTGAACATCCAGTCACCATTTCCTGCTTTAGAGCAATCATTAGCAGATAAGGTAAAAATCTGGGTTGAGGGGGTGGCAGTAAGAAAACTGTAAAATGTTTTTCTCAGGTGGTTATTTCTGCTCACTAGTAAAGTATTTCAAAAATAAATAAATAACTTAATACCACCCTGCTTTCCAGCTACACAGTTTGGTAACTTGAAATCTAAAATTAATGAATAATTAATCATCTAGCATGTGCCAAATTTATCACCATTCCAAAAGAACTAAAAATTCTAGGATAGTCATAAAATTGACCAAAAAACACTTACAAGGGACACGATCGAATTTCTAGCTTTGAAAATATCTATTTTCCCATTGAACCAGACTCTAGCTTTCAACACCGAATATGATGAAACAATTAACAGAGTGATATTAAATGTTAATTACCCCAGGATGCAATGCTAATATGGAACCTCTGACAGCTCAAAATAGAGAATAAGGATGTCACATTCTTCAGCAAAACAGGAATATATTACTAACCAGCACTTTCAATGTGACTGATTGAATGGCTTCTCCAGGGGAACTACCGTCAGTCCATCCTTTGGTTGATGGGTTTTACTGTCTTTTGGAGAGCTTGTTTCTACCTGTGGGCCTGAAGTCTCCACATCCAAACTGATTGATACATCATATGCGCAGCCCTAATACTGAGCATTATACTCCAAATGGGATAGGGGGGAATGACTATTTTCCAAAATCTCAGATTCTGAAGTCATCCATCAAAGCATTGTTGGGGATTTCCAAATTTGGTAGCTACCCACAAGAAGCTCTTGTATACAAGGCTCCAGGCACTTTGTGGAATTAGCACTCTGTGTTTGTATCTTGTAATGAAGACTTCAAACCTCAGGCTCACACAGGCTTGAGTCTGACTCCTGGAATGCTACTCACATGGCTGAACCTTCTCACTGAGTTAATTGATTTCAAGTTTGTTCTCCAACATGTGTCAAAAATACACAAAAAATAAGAAGTTGATATTTTGACTATTTTATGCATTTAGTAATAACATAAAACAACATATCAAAATCTCCTGTTGTTATTCATTCTCAATCTAGAAGAACACAAAAATATAGAAAAATGTACATCTGTTTTTCTCAACTTCCTTTCTAGAACATTGACAAAATTTTTATAGTTTGAGCTTGTGGGGTAAAGTCGAATGTTACAGTCAATGGCATGGAAATAGCACTCGACTGTATTCGAACGTCGCAGTGAAAATTAAATAAGTCACTTTAAATCGCTTGCCTCAGTGTCCGCAGGGCTAATGTAATATTTAAGTTATATAATAGAAAGCACTTTGCACAAATCCTGGCACACTGTTCTGTTTCACAAGACTCTACTGCTTACTAGCAGGCAGGTCTCCAATAGCCCTCTGTCCTACAAATGCCTCATACGGGGTACTTTATCACCCAAGGTTTGTCACTTACACCAGACACCAAAATGAAATCCAAATAAATAAAAGTAAATGTAAAACTTGCAATTATAAAACGTAGAAGAAATTTTAGGTGGATAATTATGTGGTCTCTAGATGGTGGTAACATCATGAGAAGAGGGTTCAATTTTCATTCTTTCCTGTATTTCAAGGTTTTCTACAGTGCATTTTTTTTTCAAGTTGAAGAATGTAATGAAAAAGTAAAACCACTACTAAAAAAAAGCTACTTAGTTTATGGAAAGATGATAAAATTTGTATAGTAACCTCTGGTTCTTTCTTTTTCTTTATTTCCTATTTTCCTCACCTAGACACGTCTAGGACATATTTTTGTATTATTTGACAGAGCAGAGAGCATAGTTTTTGCCATTCTAGGTCTATTTCTTCTCTGATCTTTTGCAGTTATGATCACCTTCCTCTATTCATTCCCAGACAGGGCTGAGAACATGTATTACTCTACACATGCATATTTCATTGGGTTTCATGCCTTTGATTGGCCATGGAAAAATGCCAGTG
Organism: Rhinolophus ferrumequinum; assembly: GCF_004115265.2. Lineage (NCBI taxonomy): Eukaryota > Metazoa > Chordata > Mammalia > Chiroptera > Rhinolophidae > Rhinolophus > Rhinolophus ferrumequinum. Next base: position 60,006,492 of record NC_046297.1, read on the forward strand.
GTGGCTTCTTTCTTCCAGTGCCCTCTAGGTACCCTCAATTCTGGTCTGACATTAAAACCTCAATACTTGTGAATTTTGCTTTCAACTGGAATAGCACTATCTTTGGCTATATTCTCAAGGTTTCTGCTAACTGACTGGAATGCGTAAATGTTTCTATGGATACTGGTGATCAAAAAAAATTATTTCCAAGCCTATATTTAAACTAGGTAAAGGAGGCTATAACCTATGTACCCCTAATATCAGAACACCTGCCAGGAAAGCTCTGGGGTTCACATTTTCCTATTTAGGGGTTCTCTAGCAAACTTAGGTTAAGTAATTAAACAGTCATGGTAAATTAATTTGTTGGGCCACTTTCCTGCTTGAACCAAGCAAATTCAGTGACATGAAACGCACACATGCACACGCACGCACACACACACACACAATCTGGTGGAAAACAGATCATGACTGAGAGTGAAATCAAACCCACCTCACATTTTTTCCAGAAGGCACATGCCTATTTTCAGTAATATCTTAATAGCCAATTCTCTTTGAGTCTAGACATGTTTCATATCAAATACTTCTACTTTTTCTAAAGCTCTTTGGACCTAGAACTCAGGAACAATGAGGAAAGGCCTGGGATTCTGGTCTGGGCTTTACCACTCCCCAATATCTGCCTTAAGTAAGTCAATTTACTTCATTAAGTCCTCAGTTACTTATATGTAAAATGAGAAGTTAAAGAAAGTCAGAAAGACCTTTTACAGCTCTCGTGCTCTATGGTGCAGTAGCACACTTACTTTAAATGACACATGAGCAAGAGTTAAAATTAAAATGGCGTGCTTGATTTATAACCAAAGATAGAAACATGGAATGAGAATTAGAAGAGACCTCAAAGATTATGTAGGGATCATAAAAATCTAACCTTGGCATTGGAAGATGATATATTTGTTTTAAAAACAAAATGTTATGCAATAAATAAATGTAGCCAAAGAATCTTAAAATTAAAAGCATATGGAAAGAAGTTGTTCTTCTCCACTATTTTGCTTCTGAAAATATCAGAATGGTGGTGGGGGGACATGTCTTGTCCATCATTTTAGAAAGAGAACTACCATTTACTTTGTGCTTACTACTTTTTGCCCATTTTTCTAGGTTTTTCACACATTTTTTAAATGTAATCAATTGCAATAACTTTATGAGGTAGGTGTTAATATCCCCATATAACTGATCAGGAAAGTGGAGTTCAGAGATATAAGGTACCATGTATAAAGTTATTTAATCCATTCAAAGCTGTACATCTAACTGGTGAAAATCCAGGAATATTCAAACCCAGGTCTGTTTGACTCTAATGCCCATGCTTGTTTTACTCTATGACATAATTTGTCTTACTTTGAGATTTTCTTGACAAACTTTCCCACAGCACGCATTCTAGACATGGCCTAGGTTTGAAGCCCAGAGAAGAGGAGATTCATCTTATATGAAGCAGGTGTCATTACATTTCATCTTATCTGGTTGTTCATTTCTTCTTTGGAAATATAAACCAGTTCACAGGGAAAAGAGTCAAATTCATATTCAACCTCCCTAACTTTAAAGGTACGATGGTTTCTATAAAAGCTACTTTGGAGTTATATTGAAATTTTCCCTCATGTTTATTCTTCATCAGTTATCACCATAATAGCACTGGAATTCACAGTTACGTCAGAATGTTTAATTTAAGGGAATAAATCCACATCTTTTAACGCCAGGGGACCTATACATACATTTTGCTACAGTTTTGCTTTTATTGTTTTTATTTGGCAAGTCCTAATAGCACAAACTATGTATAGTTCTCAAAATATCTTTATGGTCATATGTGGACTAAAAAAAAATTCTATCCTTGTTTATAATCCTCTTAGGTCTACGTTCCTTTTTTTTAATTATTTGGTCATTGAGGGGATTGGGAATATAAACAAAATTATATCCTGACTTGGAATTACACAAGACAACAGATGCAAGAGTGGCGAATATAAAATTCTTAAGACCACATCAAAGCACAATAAATTATCATATTAAGATACTTCTAATTGAAAATGTTGATGACTAACTTCTGATTTTGGCAGTATAGCTGACCTTGGACATTTGAGTGTCCATTATTAAAATAAATAAAATGATGAATAAAATGTGTACATATGTGTATACATACATATGTGATTAAGATTAAATAAATAAGATTAAATAAAACACACATACACACTTCTACACCCATCACAGTAAAACTAGAGAACTCCAAAAAAGACACTTTAAAAATAGCCAGAGTACATTCACCTAAAATATACAAACAGCTGGCTTCTCATTAGCAAAAATGGAATCTAGAAGAGAGTGGAATATTATTTTTCATGAGTTTAACTATGTACCAAGAAGTATATACTCAGCAAAATTATCTATCAAGAACAAAATAAAAATAGCCTAAAAAAATTAACAATAGTTATTTTTGAGTATTGTGATTGTTATGTTGATAAATAAATATTTATGGCAATACACAGGCAGTCCTAGCTTTGCGCAATATTGGAGGACCACAAAAATATGAAATTTTACAAAAACAAAAACCAAATGGGAAAAATTTACAATTGTTTTATAACCTTTAAAAATTTTGTCAAAATACTAAATACTTTCTTTCTGTCAGTTATAAATATACAGAGAAGAGAAAAAAATAGTAAAACTAATATTTAGTACACTGTCCTTGAGTACATTAGAAACATTGAGAAATAAAGTGATTTATTTTTGGTAAAAAAAAAAACTTATCAAGATTAGTTTGAGCAATACTTGCCTTTTTCTCATGGTATAACTTATAATATTGCCTGAACATCTTTGTTATGCTTTGCCAAATTGTAATACTTATTTCTAAGTGTAGGCCAGCTTCCAAAAGCATCCTTTGTCCTTTCAATGTAATGAAGTATCTCCTAGAGTTTTTTTAATGTGACTTTTTTGTCACCATCACTTCTTCTGGGATATCTTTTGTCACCACTTTCTTCATTTGTATTGACAAGTTCATCTTCACTGAAGTTCTTCTAGCCCTTTATAGTCTCAAACAGCAGCACTGTCCACATTCTCAAAGGCAGCTATTTCTGCTATCACTCCATTTATATTAGGTTCAGATTTCACTTGCAGCCTTGTCCTTTCTTGCTTGTTTGTGGCACATCCATCTTTGCAGGCCAATTCCCTCTTTTGGCTCTTTTTGTAAAATGCTGCATGAGTTTATCACCCAGAGATGAGGAGGGTCACAACTGTATACTTGGCTCACTGCAAATGAATTGAACAAGAAGAGGCGTTGTGAGCAGCCACTGAGAGATTTTGAAAGAAGTGCCATGATTGGTCCCTGATCACAAGTAGTGTTTGGTATTTACATCGTCACTTGTGGAATAAAGAGCTAGCAGTGAAGTTTGCATTTTATGTGAATATTCACAGTTAATTTACCATAGCAACTGAAATTTGAACTGTGCTGATGGGAGACTGATATTATTTAAACTGTGATAATTGATATTGGTGCATATCAGAAACGTGAAATGTGAGGATTGCCTATATGTGATAATATGTATTCTTCTGTATGATTCTCTATACCTTCTACAATGAATATTTATTGCTTTTGTGGTAAGTGAAATGATTTTCAGACCAACAAAAATGGAGAGTATTTACCCAATCATAATTCAGAAAAGTAATTCTAAAGGATTGTGCTTCTGGCAGAAAGAAAATGACTCCAAATGGAAGGTCTGAGATGCAAGATGGAAAGAGAAAAAGTACTGGTAAATATATGTGTATATCTTTTTTAAATGACCTTACTAAAATAGATAATGTGGAAGAACAAGACAGAATTAAAATATTTGACAAAGATTTCATTAATTTAGAAAGGTTGTGATCAGAGATAAATTGTTCTAATATCTTTTTATTGTACAGAATAAAAATATTGTTTGCTTTCTTAAATGTTGTATGTATGTCAAATGACTGGGGTGAGCACTAAAAGAATAGATATAGAACATGTACATTCCAAAAAATGGAGGGGAGAAAATATGAGAGAAATTAGAAACAATCCAAAGAAAGCAAGAAGGGAAAGGATCAATATAAAGCCAAAAAAAAAAAAAGAAAAAAAAGACAGTAAAATGAAACTAACAATATCTATTTCACAATGCATAAAGACTAAGTAATATAATGTAACAAAAGTGAAAATTGCATTCCAGACCTTTGTCAGGTTTTGAATCTGAATCATAAGTTCATCATGCGTGTGCTCTAGGACAAAGATCTCTCTACTTCCATATATTTGAGACAGATCTTGAACTAAGATTAAACTTCAAAATAAGTGACTGCGACATTTGTTCTACAACACTAAAATGTGCGATTGCTTGCATAACAAGTAGGCCCTCTCTGCCATGTAGAGTTGGTCCAGATAGCATAATTACGATAACATTCAAATAATTTTGGGTCAGTTCTACTGACAGAACCCCTGGATACTCCAACTGGCTGGCCATGATTACAATACTAAATTCTTAAAACACAAAGGACACCGACTCTAGAAGTCGCCTAGAACTCCCAAAAAAAAGGCAATGGGTCACATTTGGCTCACAGGACATAGTTTACGAATCCCACTCTAGAATACACCTACAGGAAGGCATTGGCCTCCACTGTTTTTATTGCCCCATTTGTGGAAACGCAAAGTAGTCTTCCCTGGTAAGGTAGTTGAGTGAAATCTGGACTAGAGCCTGTTGGAAAGCAAACCATTTTAAGGAATATTCTCCCTTTGTTTGTGTCAGGCAAAACTGTTTGCAGTCAGTCATGAACTTTGAATTAAATGTAGCAGTTGGAGAGTAAACACACTAGGCGTTGGTTTATTAGCTTCACAATGATAATCTCTTGGCATCAAGGATTTAACAGTCCGAAGTGGCCTCTGCTAGAAAGAACGAACTTAGTTTTTAATCCTCAATTCTTAGGAGAAACCAAAATGTCTGTCTAAGTCAATATACTTGAGAACGCATTTGTCAGAGAGAAATATTGCTTGAGACAACATGAAATTCATGAAAATGGAAGTTGGACAAGTGCGGGCAAATCTTGAGTTTCTGGGAATTTCAAAGGAGTAGACCATTTTTCTTAAAAAGTTTGGGGATTAGAGGGAGGCACATCATCAGCAGAATCCCAGTTCTCGGTGGTTTGCAGGCGTTTCAGTTCTAATTCAAACAAAACTTGAGACTAATGACTTTTCTTTTTTTAGTTTCAGGTGTACAAAATAATGTAATAGACATTTATCATTTATACCCCTTACAAAGTGATAATTCCCCTCCCCCATCTAGTACTCCTCTGACATCGCATACAACCGTTACATTTCCACTGTCTCTATCCCTAATGCTGTACTCCACTTCTTGTGATTATATACATACAAATATATATATACATATATATAATAAATATATAATAGATATAGATATTAAATTATAGTTGACATTCATTATTATTCAGCTTCAGCTTCAGGTGTACAGCGCAGTGATCTGGCATCTACTCTATACCTGAAGTTCTCTCCCTAACGAGACAAGTGTCCATCAACAATTCATGGTTCTTGCATGATGACAATGCACCAGCTCACATGGCACTGTCTGTGAGGGAGTTTTTAGCCAGTAAACAAATAACTGTATTGGAACACCCTCCCTAATCACCTGATCTGGACCCCAGTGACTTCTTTCTTTACATGAAGATAAGGGAAATATTGAAAGGAAGACATTTTGATGACATTCAGGACATCAAGGGTAATACGACAATAGCTCTGATGGCCATTCCAGAAAAAGGGTTCCAAAATTGCTTTGAAAGGTGGACTAGGTGTTGGTATTAGTGCATCGCTTCCCAAGGGGAGTACTTTGAAGGTGACCGTAGTGATATTCAGCAATGAGGTATGTAGCACTTTTTCTACGATGAGTTCATGAACTTAATTGTCTTGCATAAACAGATAATATGCTTTTTATTCATACACAATTGCTCATTTTCTTGTATTCAGCAGATGTTTAATATATTGTCTAAATGAATGACTTGAGTGAGTGAATTCATGACTTACAAACAGAAAGAATTTTGTTGCCAAAGTTGGGTATTTGGCAACAGGGACTGTCAACAATGTAATAGCTCCTCTTCTTATAGGAATTCTTATTCTTATAAACAGATGAAAACAATTGAGTACCTCCTTTTTGCCAGAGACTCATTTTCTCTGTGAGAGAAGTGCTAATATGATTCTGATTTCCTAGATAGGCAATTGATACTATAGATAGGCAATTGAGAAAATAAGTAAATTGACCTAGATTACACAGAAGGAACCAAATTAAGACCCCCACAATTCATTTCTGTTTGTGTCAAAACTCTACAGATTACTCTTAGTCCACGAACTTGCTAATGTTCTTCATTGGTGAGCTGACAAGAAAATGATCACTTATACCTGTGCATTGATTCTCCTTCACAAAGCTCTTTCACTTTCATTCACCTTCAGCTAATTTCTGGGGAAAACACATGTTCTCTCAGAGACATATTTAAATCCAAATCCAGGAGAATAAAAGCAACTGAATTAGTCTTCAGGTAAACAAGTCTCCAAAATGCCTCCCTTCACTTTTACTTTTTCTTCCGTGGTATTAACTATATGAGTATGTAGGCTTCATTTGCCAATTTCCAATCCTGTCCTGTCCTTAAATCTCTTTCCAAACATGCCTTTTGCTGCCTCCTTGGAGTTGAGGGGAAGCAGAATTTGCCACCCCAAAATATGCCTTTTGGGATATTGATTTGAGTTATTTTTAAGAAAAGACGGGGGAGAAACCTTTGATCTTCCACTCTGACTAAAAGAATTTACAGGACCCATTTCAGGAAGGGAGATATCATCATAGAGAACTAGAGCTTAATCTGAACTGAATGTGATAGAGAGGAACCTAGCAAGGTCCTCTGTGTCCCATTGCTCAAGATGGCCCAGCAAACATTTATTTACCAAACATTTGCTTTCCATCTCCATATGAATTGGAATTGCCTTCCTCCCCTGTGTTGTCCCAAACCACAGCCCTCCACCCCTCTCCTTAGCTCAACATATAAGCCTTAACCGCTCAATATGTCCCTGGTTCTCATATTCTTACAGAACCCTGTTTATACATACATAATACATTTGGTCACTTTCTCCTGTTAATCTGCCTCATGTTAATTTGTTTGTTAGTCTAGCTAGATAAATGAGAAGGGTATAAGAAAAAATATTTTTTTTTCTCTTCCATAGAGTTTAAGCCTTTCTTGTGGGTAGTAGAGGGATAGTGGTAGAAAATTAGGAGGAACAATGATTTATTATGTACTCAGACACGATCTACCCAAGACGAGGATCAAAGATACAAATTAGTGGATTAGCCAAACATGCAATACATTTTGAAAGCAAGAACTACTTTTTATGTTAAGGGTGGAGCGCACAGTAGACAGAAAATGTCGCCTCTGTTCTTAGGCATTTTTTCCAGAAATAAGCTCATTCCTCCACAGGGAATCATTTGATAGACAGGGCGGGATCAACACACCCAAATACAAATCCTTTAGGCACCAAAGGGTGTATAGCTTCATCCAAAGCCAACATTCAATAGAGATTTTTAATAAAAAATATTACCCCCTATTTCAGTGTACTATGTTCTCTAAATATTATTTCTTTGAAGGATCTGTTGTATAGAACCTATGTGATTGTGTTTGTACAATCTATGGGTATGGACCAAATGTTAAAGGAAAAAGAAACAATCTTTCTCAAGAAAGTTAATAATAGCTCCATTGTTCACCATGCATTAGTTAGGTAAAACAAAGGGCTGAAATGGGTAACCCATGGACTGTTTAGACTATGGACATATTTTTTACATCTGAGTTTTTAATATTTAAAAATCTACATAAAAATTCAGTTTGGGCTCAAAATATAAATCTCTCAAATGATGACTTCTATGTGGCAACAGTTAGCTGAAGCTGAATAAAGGCTGGTCCCTGTAGAACAGAGTTTTATTGTTTGTTATTTTTTAAGGAGAGTGAAGTTCATAGTAGCCCATGAGGGGATCGAACTGGCAACCATGGTGTTATCAGCACCATGCTCTAACCAACTGAGCTAACCAGCTACCCAAGCAGACCCCTATAGATAGAGGGGCCATAATCCAGGTCAGCATTATACCCAGTGTATTGAATAAATGTACATTATATGCCGCACCTCTGAAGAATCTAAGTTTACAACTTCTGATGCCAAAAAGTTAGGGAATTTTCATTAAATTATAGTTAGTGTGGGGAGAAAAGATAAATCTTTAGAATTTAGAATAACTTGAGATGATGTTACAACATAAGAGAGTCTCTCCCCATCTCTACCCTTGCCATACTGACTCCCACCTATGTTAGAATTACTTCCACAAAGTGGGTCATATTGATACTGGCCAAACAAAGACTTCTCACTATAAAAACTTTAAGTCTCCTTTTCCATAGTGTCTTAGCTCCCTACACCCTGGTTATAATCATTTTTCAAATCAGTTTCTTAATCATAAACAATAGATTGTTTTTAACCTGAAACATAGAAATCTCCTGATTTAGATAATTACCCTAACACTTGTGACTTATGCTTGTTGATTATAGTCATCGTGGCCCAGCATTCCTTCCAGGCCTAACTCCCATGTGAACAATAACTGAATGACCAGTTAACCCAGAAGAAAGGCCAGACTCCATGAAACTGACCAATTTTTCATCACGCAGTCCCCCTGTGAAATGGCTTTGAGTCCTGCTTCTTGGGCCAACAGTTTTACCTCTGTTAACTAACATCTATCACTTGCTGGGATACAAGTGATGCCCCAACAAGGCTTCTAGTACATCCCAACCGAGGAGGTCAACATGGTCCTCCAAGTGGATCTCGAGATCCCTGCCCCTCATCTAAGACCAGATAGAGCGAGAGTCCCATGAATCCCCAGTAGGTAGGGACAACAGCAACATTCAGCAGGAAGCAGATACAGAAGAAGAGACCTCCTGTCCCTCAATTTCCCATAGAGATTTATGGGGATGACGTCTCTCAAGGCAGGCAGTTAGAGACAGGAATTGGGTCTCTGAGATGCTTGGATATGTCAGGTAACATTCCTACATATCCAACATGGCCTATAAGAAATAACCACCCAAAAGACTTTCCTCTCCACCCAAACTTTCCCTTGTTTACCATAACCATTAGCCATTACAAGGAAGCTAAAGAATACAAAATACCTAACCAAAATAGACTGGTCACTCACACTTGCACAATCTAAAAAGATGAGGTTATAGCCTCTTGTCAATCACGGGTATCAATCAAATAGCCCCACAATTAGAGAGGAGTAGCCCATTGTAGAAAAAAAAGGGATAAAAATCACCAAGGCCTCCTTAGGCCCTACGGAGCCACTCCCTCTGCTCAGGCCGCTCCCACCTCTTTGGAGTGTACTTTTGCTTCTAATAAACTACTCTTCCACCACTGTATTAGTGTGTCTCCTTCAATTCTTTTCTCAAGACGCCAAGAACCTGGACACCACGCCAAGAAGGACCTGCTCTCCGGTAACGATATCCTGTACGGGAAGACTGAGAACATCTTTAGATACTCCAATCAACTGAAAAATGGGCAAACTTTCATATCTGTTCTACACTCAGAATATTTACCTCAAGGACTATTGAATCTATGTCAGTTTACACTACTGATTTACATTGGGAATGATGAGTTTAAATGATTATCAAGCACAGTTGGGCTGATTATAACGCTGGGGAAGTAGCTTCTGTATAATAAAAGAGTAAGATCGATTGTTTGGAAACTTTTCCAATGCAGGAAATGTTCCCTCTTACAGAATCTTATGTAGTCCAAAATGTAAGACAAATAAATACAAATCTACTTTGCTTGAATATGAGAAAATTTCCCATTTCTTTTTGAATACCTGCACAGGTATTTGTTCCTAGGCAGAACAAATAAGAGTTTGAGAACCATGAAAAAATAGTATACATTATAGTTTTAGGTCACTTTCAGCTCCCAATATCTATAATTCATTGACACTACGATAACATCTGTTTTTCTTAAAGTCCTCTGTTGATGTAAGAAACGTCCAAACCTGTAGGGAATTTGTATGAATTTATTTGAGCCAAACTGACAACAATTGCCAGGAAGCAAAATACCAAGAGATTGAGAAAATGCTCTGGAGAATGGCAGTGTTGCAGTTTATTTTATACATTAGAATCAAAGGAGGAGATATCAAGAGGGTTACGTGAAATCCATTGGTGGTAGATTAAGGGGGTGGAAGAAAGCACAGCAAGGAAATCTCTGGGATTGGGTAAGAAGTAAAATAGGAAGACACAGACTTCTTTTACATTGGTTGGTACAGGATAGTTAATATTCACAGCACATATAGATGATATCTGGGCAACAAGATAACAATGAGGTGTGTTGTAGTCTCTTGCTGTGGTGGAAAGTTATACCATGAGGGGTCTGGAAAAAGGGGATTACTCTGACATTCCAAGTCCATATTATCTTAGATGCAAAAAGACAATAGATAGGCTCACTTCAGGTAAAGATTGATCTTCCTTTTTCAAGGGAGCTACAGGTCTAGGGCATGACAGACCCACCATGACTCACTTTTAGTTAGAAATTCTCATACTCATGTAAGAGGGTGAAATGCATTTGCTCTCTCCCTTTTGACACTTACCATAAATTCTGCCCACCATTTCTCCCAGGGCCTTCAGGCAAATAGTTCCTATTGTAGATGTGCTAATTGACTATAGGAATTCTGCAAAAACAGCCTCCGAAATACGTGGGAAAAGATATGCAAAGCCATGACTGTCTATCAAAGATTTACAGGAATCTCATGACTGGACTTGGATCAGCAGGGGTCAAGAACCAACTGGGAACAAAGAGATTTGAAGATTTCCCGTTCTTCCTCTTGCTGCACCCATTCTCCCTTCCCTTGACATAAAAGAAGCCTGAATTCTGAGCTCCCTTAACCTTTTCACTGCATTCATTCAAGTTTATTCTCCAAAATGTGTCAAAAATCCACAGAAAGTAATTACAGTATTTATATTTTTAAGTAAATACAGTTAAGGTGCTATATTTTATTAAAATAAATGATTACTGAAGTATAAAAATTTCCTATTGTTATTTATTCTTGAAAAACACAAAAATATAGAAAAATGGATACCTGCTTTCCTAAACTTCCTTTCTGGAACACTGAGCTTGCGGGGTAAAGTAGAATGCTGTAGACAGTGGCACGGAAATATCATTCGACTACTGACGAACGTCACAGCAAAAATGTTAAGATGAATTTGAGGCACCATTAGGTGTTCCTTATTCTCATTTGGCCAATAAAACTTTCCTTATTCCAAACCCCGACGTTTTCAGATCTGGCCTTTTGAAGCACGGGCACATGAGCCTTGAACCAATAATATTCAGACCATTCTATGCGGTTACTTTCAGTTTCTGAGTTTCTAGGGCCCATCATGATGGCCTTCCCTGAGCTTGTCACATTTAGTGTATGGTCCCTTTTTTGTCCATGATAGCAACAGAGATCGAAGCAGAGCAGAGAAAAATCACTCCGCCTCTATTGTTTGAGCATCTAGATTCAGCCCTGCCCAGACTGTCCCAGAATCTGTTAATTTACATGAACCAATATATTTTCAAATTCTAAAAGCTAGTCCATTTTGAGTGTTGTCTCATTAGCAACTGTAGTGGCATTTTTCCCTCTACCTTTCTGGGTTCTTGGCTGAGACATCCCTATAATAAGATAGATTAACAGGAGAAAACAGACAAAAGTTTAATAACACGGGTATACCTCGTATATACATTGGAGAGACACAGGAAAACTGAGTGGCCAAAATCGCTGACGACACCACCTTAAATACCATTTTAAGCTGCAGACAAAAGAAGATGTTGAGGGTGGAGGGAGTCAGTTATGGGAGGTGACCAGGAAAAGAACAGCAAACAGGGTAAGACCGTTATGCAGATCTATGTCCTAGCCTTCTCCACGGATCAGAGTTTCTAGAGATAAGGTCATCCCCCTCTTCCTGGTACGGAGAGGGAGACACCTGTACAAATTGAGATTTCCCTTACAAACGTAAGTGTCCTTTACAAAGGGTTAACTTCCACTTGATTTTCAGAGCTTCTCCTGTGTCTGCTGTTTCTTAAAAATAACCAGCCTAAAAGAATCCTTTTGCCAAAGAGGCATATTTTGAGGTGACAAATTCTGCTCCCCTCCACAACAGCATCTTAATTCTGGGGTGGCTCTAAAGATTGAAGTAAGCCATGTCAATGAAAGCAATGTGTAAATTAAGTGGTAGTGTTAGTTTCCTCAAATCAGCATTTCAAGATATTCCATCATTCTCGTCCACAAAGAATTTATCATTTATCATCAAATCTCATATATATTACTATTTCTGAATCCAGGTGAGCCAAACAGTATTATATCTTCTGTGTAATCATTCTTTTTGCTCACAAGCCCATGGTTACTTCAGCTTCTATTCAGTCTTTAATGGCTGTTTACAAACAGCAGCAGTTATGCTAATACGTCATATGAAATGTAACCCACAGTCCTTATGACTTTGATTAAATACAGCTTTGAATTCTAGCTCTAGAAATTTTTTTCCCCCTTCGCTCCACATATCCCACAAGCCTTAGCTCTTCCCTTTCTAATCATTAACCCCTCAGGCAGCAGAAGACAATAGTCCAATACTGACTGATGGGCACACGGTCTGGACCTCTGGCAGGCTAAAGATAACATCTTGACCTAAATTATGTTTCAGCTCCTGAGCCCTGAAGCGGAATGATGACCTGGCTACTTTTCCATGAAACCTGACAGAAGGATGCCAGAGGTGAACTGAGAGCAGTCCTCAAGATCTGAAGAAATGATTACTCTAACCACACCTTCGACCAACCAGCCCCTAACACGACTCCGAATCCCTAACCCATGGTATCTTGCAAGTTTATCCTATATAACCTGTAAACCACATGTCATTGGGGAGTTGGGTCATTCAGGGCACGAATCCTATAATAAATTGCTTCCTTGCTCCACTGCTTAGCCCTGCTCATTCATTTCTTTCAGCCAGTGCACATATGGCTGAAATGATATTAAACATTGAGGTTTAACATCAAACATTCATTACTAGTGTTTGCTACCAACAAGTGAGAGGCCAGATCATTGAAGTTTTTTAGATTACTTTTGATTTGCTCAAAGCCCAAACCCTTTGATTTCTAGACCATGAAACGTCGTAGAAACAGGGCCTGGTTTAGAACCCCTGTGGAACCCTTGTCATAGAGGCCTTGCAGTGTTCCTGGCCTCACCTTTCCTTGACCTACCCATAGTTTAACAATACATCATCCCCCTGTGGGTTGAGCTCGGAATGTCCCCTGTCCCACCCAGATGTTTTAGAAAATTACCCTAAAACTTATGATTAATACACTTAGGCTTATTGATCACAATCTCTGTGGTCTAGCATTCTTTCCAGGATACTCCCATCATTGTTCCTGGGTTGCTGATTTCACCAGAGAATCACATTGCCAGAGGGAAGGCTCCATGCAGACCCCTGGAAACCTCAAGTAGCCTCTGGAGGAATGCCCAGATTTTCCCTTAAACACCCCAAGCTGATCTGAGAATGTTAAGGTGGTTTTTGGAGGTGTTAACCCTCCAAAAAAAGTAAATCAAAAAAAGTAAATCAAATATGAGGAAGTTGTGGACACCAAGAAGAAAGATTCATTTGATGTGAACCCTAGGAAGGAAATTATCTGCTGAGATGAACTCCCCATGGAAAACTGAGGGCCCACATTTTATAAATAATAAGAGCCTAGTGGTCATTTGCTGAAAGGGGCTTCTCAGTACTCGGTATACCAGGAAAAATCTCAGTGGTCCTTATACTTTAATGTGATGTACACAAGTCACTGGGAAGTTTTATTAAAAACCAGATTCTGGTTCAGTTAGTCAGGGGTGGGGCCTGAGACAAACAAGCTCCCAGGTGATTCAATGCTGCGGATCCTCAGACCAACTTTGAGTATCAAGGTTCTATGATCAGTTCTGTATGGTTCTGGAAGCCTCCAACCTATTTTTATGATCCTTTCCATTATTTTACAAACATATGATTACTTGAATTAAATTCCTTCTGATTTAACATATCCAAAGTGATTTCTATTTCCTGACTGACCATGTAACATATTACTGAGAATCCACTATATACCAAACTCAAAGCTAGGAGGTAATAATGCTAGAGTGGCAATCAAGACAAAAGCAAGATCTGTGCTTTCATGAAGTTTATATATCAGGGAGAGTCAACCAGCAAATACATAAATGTACCTGGTAGTGGAAAGTGATTTTAGCCAAAAAGGTGATAGTCTGATGAGGGACATAGGCCTAATCAATCCCTCGATCTGATGCACAGACATAATGATACCTGGGTCTCAGAGAAGGAGAAAAGTAAGGCTGTTGTAATTTCCACATTGGGAATGTCAGTCTCCCATGTACATAAAAGACCCAGGCCTGCGAAATCAGTAGAGAAGGGACAAGTAGGTATCTCCTTCATCAGAGGAAGGAAGTCCCAGAAAATATGTCCTAAACAGGCAGGCAACTCAACAGACAACCATAGGGCTTTGAAGTCTGGTAAAACCTTTACAGTTGTGAAGAAAGGGCAGCATGACAATAAAGTCAATGCAAAGCAAGAAAGAAGGGTGAAAAGATAGAAGGGAAAGAAGGAGGGAAGAAGAGGAAGGAGGAAGGGTTTGAAAAAGAATGAATATTCAGAAGTGAATGGGTAAAGGGAAGACAATGATTGTCTGCAAGTCATGAAGCTCCACCTACTGATCACAGAAGGTTTTGTGTTAAGTGTTTATAGGATCTTTTCTTTCGGGAGGTAGAGCCAACAGAGCAAACTGGATTTGCCAAATTCCCATGTTTCATTCCTAAGTGTGTCACCTCAGGCAAGCCATAACTTTGACGAGCCTCAGCAGTAGAACCAGTGTAGCCATATTTCCTGGAGAGGATTTCAGAAAATATTAGTGTGGAACCCATGACAAATAAGAGAGCTCACGAGGATTTGCATGCCGTTCATTCTCCTGTTATTTGCCATTCTAAGGTGATCATTTCTAGAAGCTGTTGACCCCAGAAAAGCCTGCCCCTGAGGTAAAATTTTGTACTCTGAGCAACTAAGTCGGGCCCCAATCCATGTTGTTCACATTCTTTTTCACCTAATCTCCTACTGAAGCTATAGTTATGGCAAAGAGTAGCACTTAACATCGTTTTGTAGTTTCAACTGGATTATGGTTAACTTTAATTCATTGATTATATTCTATCTTGTTTTATAAGTATTTCAAGACTGCTTTAAAAAGCCCTATATAATAAATGAAAGTATAAATTTAAGATTAATATAGCATGCGAATGGAAGAAAAACATGAAATAGGGTTATCAATGTAGAGTCAGAAGTGAGATTACAATTAATGCCATCATAGCCCTTCTGTCTTTGGTTCTGAGATTTCTGACAGTCAAATGCATGTCCCACCATTTTCCAAAATCAGAAACCTGTCCATCAAATGAAAACAAAACAATTACCTCCTAAAAAAGATAGACACTCTTACTTCTAAGATCAGACATGAAAATCTTGCTAGAAAGGACACTGCAAGATATAAGGATCCATATCTTTAAGAAACACATAATGGAAGTTCTTATCTTCAGCATAGTCTGATGTATCATTCTTAAATTAATTCAACAAAATCAATTCCGAGATGATGGTGGAGGGGAAATATTTTCATGTCTATTGGGATTATTTGTCACACAACTGAAATTCTTTTTAAGGTCATATATTAGTACTTAGTGGGGAAAAGAAGAGTTTTGCAATGAGACAGTTCTGGATTTAAATACTAGATTTTAGGGGCCCTGGGTAGGTGGTTTCTGAAAAGACCCCCAATAATCCCTCCTTCTTTTTAGTTATACCCCTGTATAATCCTCTCCCCTTGAGTGTGAGCTATGCCCAGTGATTTGTTTCTAATCAATAGACTATAACAAAGGTGATGGGATATCCCTTC
This sequence comes from Rhinolophus ferrumequinum, assembly GCF_004115265.2. NCBI lineage: Eukaryota > Metazoa > Chordata > Mammalia > Chiroptera > Rhinolophidae > Rhinolophus > Rhinolophus ferrumequinum. The sequence continues at coordinate 60,022,495 of NC_046297.1, forward strand.
TGAGATTAAAGCTGACTTCCATCTTGCTAACAGAATCTCTCTCTCCATCTCCCTCCCCCATTCCCTTCCTACTCATCATTGGGGTGATGAAAAGATTTGGGATATAATAGTGGTAATAGGTACACAACATTGTGAATGTACCAGAGGTGCCCAAAAGGTATACAAGTGGACACTTTGGTCAACGTTGCTCAAGCAGTAGTTCGCCATAATCAGAAGTGTCTGGACGCTGATGGGAACCACTTTGAGTACCTCTTGTAATTGCAGAAGTCAAACATGACTTGTATTCATCTCATTATCAGCATATATTGAGTATTACAATTTTGACAGTGTTTTCCTTTCTTAAAATGTGTATACATTTTTTTGGCACGCTCTCTAGTTAATGTCACTGATGTATACAATTAAAAATAGTTAAAATGATAAACATATATTTTACAATAAATCTTTAAAAACTTTGAGAAAAAAGGACTACTGATCTATAGTGATCATTTACATTCAGGGGAATTAGAAAATCAGCCAAAAATATAAATTTCTGATATTCTTAAGAGTGCACAGCTTTTTGAGGGGAATTTATTTATTTATTTATTTATTTATTTTAATGTTAGAAGATAGGATGGGGGAGGAAATGCCTCATGTAAGAAGTTAGAAGACCTGGATTCTAGTCCTAATTCACTGTATGAACTTGGACACCTTATTTCACCCTCTTTGTCCTCAGCTTCCTCATGTATAAATTCTAAAATTTACACCGATAACATTATGATCCTTGGCAGTTGTAAATTTCCATATTCTGTAATTCTGAGAAAAAGACTAAAAATCATTACCAAAGAACGTATGGAAAACCCTGATAAGAAGCATCATAACCTTAAGATATAATTTTTTTAAAAGCATTTCTTTATGCAGAAGTATGCAGAAAATGATTAGGCATTATATTGAATTTTAAGAAGCATACTGATCTGAAAACTACAATCTTAAAACAATATTTCCATTGTCTGCGATAAAAACACAACTTTTCTTGGGGGGAAGGTATTAACTCTGCCTTCCAACTTAAGGTATAAGATTATTTAAAACAGCATCCCTGTTTTCTCCCCTTCCTTTCTCCATTTAATTCCTCATACACCTTCCTTACTACCTATGTTACCTATGTCATTACTTTTATTATGTCTCACACTTAACAGAAAGTTCAAACTCCAAAAATTATATGAGAATATCATTAAAAGTACTTTATTTATTTATTTATTTATTTATTTATTTATTTAAAGTACATTTATTTGATTTATTTGGGGAATGGTTAGATACGGTACACACCGATAATAATGAAAATGACAATGATTACAAATAATGGCTAACAGTTTTGGGTACTCTCCTGTTTGGCAGTCACTATATTATTTTCTATGCAATAGCCTACCGAAGCCTCCTAACCATTGTATCCGTAAGTACTATTATGGTCCCCATTTTACAGGTGCAGAAGCTGATCGCATAGCTATTACGTGACAAATCTGGAAATTAAAAACAAAATTTCTGAATACACAGCCTGCATTCTTAACCATTTTTAATGTTTGCCCTGTTTCACGTCTGTAACCATCCACCAAGCAAGGAATCAAGAGCACCTATCATAAGTGGAAAGGAAGTAGTATGTTATCCCATCTGTTACTAGGGAATGGAAAAGAAGATGGCTTAACCTTTTTGAATAAATAAATTAATAAGTTAATGAATAATGGATGGCTGAAATCCCACCTTGGGCAACATTTTTGTTAGTTTGAAAAGACCTGTTATCAGAAGGGGCCTCACTGGATACCCACTGCCACACCCCTTTACCTACCAGAATGTATTAAATGTAATTCAAGTACTAAAGATTACTTTAGACAGAAATAATTTTTGGATTTTTGGCAAAGAAGGGACAGAGATCATCTCATCTACTACTCACAACGCTGTTGTTTTTTTCTGGTGATCTATAGAAACCACTGCCTCAGAAAAGAAACCACCACCTCATCGAGCCTCATTTCTCCCTCCAGCCACTGGCATATGATTCTGTCAGCTACACAAGATCTTTGCCTTCTGGGCCTATAGAGCCAATAGCATGGCTCCTCAATATCTATTGGTCTGTCTCCTTGGCCACAAGGTAGACTTCTCAGGCTCTCTCTTTCCTAACGCCCCTTGAACTCTTGTCACATCTGGGCAGGTATTCTAATCACTTACCTTTCTCATTAATATTCCATCCAATCCCTCCCATACTAGCTTTTACATATTAAGAGAATAAGATTTTATAATGAGTCAGAAAGGCCTGATAACTTACAATCTCTTGGGGATACATTCTAGCAGCCAAGTTGCCTAAGGACTTATCAGGTTAATGCATGTGTGTTTCTGAATCTCTCCATTCCCCTGGAGAGGGGGATAAATACTCCCATGAGTGTGACTGAATGTCCGGATTGAGATTGGATTAATTTGCAGGCACTTATGTGCTGCCTAGAAATGCAAGTTTTTTAAAAAAAGACACAGAAAATCATATTGTGTCATGTTAGCAGGGCACTTAGAGTGTCAGCAACCTTGTTTTTTTTTGTTTTGTTTTGTTTTTTGTTTATTTGTTTTTAACATACCTTAAAGACTGCTTTCCTCACTGAGGAAGGTTGAAAAAGATGTCTTCGAAGCTAGAGACATAAAAGTCTTTTATATCCAACACAGTCAGTGGAGACCAAAAGACAATCAAAAGAAAATGAAATGAAAGGCTTTAAATTCCTCATTTTAGCTCTTTATTAATTAACCTCATGGAACAAATTATTGTTCACATATAGATATTCCCCTTCATTTGGCTGCTGATGGTTTTTGTCTATTTTCAGGAAAGGAGACAAAGAGACCCAAATGTGGGAGGGGAGGAATCAATGTCAGACTCCTTTACAGGAGACAGACTCCTTTACAGACCCAAAGGTACTGAAAACTGTGCTCTCTCTACCTTTACCAGTCGACACTCAGAATTCCACTGCAAGCAAGAGCTCTTTTCTCATCCATCCATCCATCCATCCATCCATCCATCCATCCATCCCTCCCTCCATCCACCCATCTATTCATCCATCCTTCTATTTTTTAATTTCTATTTATCATCAGGATGAATAGAAAGATTAATTTTTACACAACTGATAATTCACTACTGTTGATTATTTTACACTCAAATGATCCCAGATTTGGCCAGTAGGAATCCCTTAAATTTGGCACCTGTTTCCTTAGAATATGCTCCGTTATTTTTTTTTTTTTAAATCACTTTCTTACCTTTTGACTCTTCACAACTTTTAGGAGTAAATCCAGCATGGATGCATCTGTTTATATCCAAATCCTCCCAAGCACCCTTTCCTATCTGTCTTAGTCCTGTTAGTAGGCCAACAAAACCCCAAAGAGAAGAAAAATATTGTTGCAACTCTATACCAAGTAGCTATGGTATACACACACACACACACACCACCCTACTTCCTCTCTTCATTTCATTATAAATCCCACAAAGTTGGTGATTATCTTTTATATTTATATATTTCTGTTTCCCTGATTCCAAGCACAGTGTTTTTCTTATAGCAAGTACTCAGTAGGCATTTGTTGAAAGAACTGAAAATATTACTTACAGAGAGACAGAAAAGAAGAAAGAGACAAATCTCCAAGCTACAGAAATTCATAACTACGACTGGCAATGCTGGGCAATGAGGTGTAGGGTGTCATGTGAAAAGACCAAAACTCAACATGTGGTTTTCCCAATCAGCTGTCCCTTTTGTAGTCTGTCTTCTGCATGTCGAAGTGACAGTGATTTCTGTGGCCAATGCCCAAGTTTCCTGAGCGACTTCGCCTTGTTGCCCCAATATGCTGCCAAGAGCTAATCGCTTTTCATGCTGCTCTAATAATCATGACAACCTCCATTTACTGAGTGCACGATATGTGCCAGGTACTGGCATGAGTGGAGAGCCTCCTCAGTCTGTTCCCTGGGCAGTAAAAGGAGCCAAGGTATATACCATTATATGGCTCCAAATGATTAGCACTCAATCAAATTTTACCAGAAAGCCCTTTTCCTAGTCACCCTACATGGACTCAGTTGTCTTCTCTAGTTAAAAAGTTGAAGTCAGCGTGGCAACTTGCCAGATGTTGTCTGCTAATAATCAGTACCATCTCCACCCTCAGTGCTCTCTATCGTACTGTGAGGTCTGAGAACCTAGAAAACCCATACCCCTGATCTCCGTCCCAGGAGGGAGTTAGGTTTAGACAGGGAGAGGCCCTTGTGTGAGATTTGGAAGGAAGAAGAGAAGGAAAAGCCCTTCTCACCTTCCAACACCTCCAACACAAACATACACAGACACACACATACAATACACACAGATAGTATACACTGAAACAGTCCACTCCTCAGGAGCAAGGATTTCACTGGTTTGATTCATCCTGAGGGCCAGGCAGCAAAACGGAGTCCTATTTTACTTATCGGGGGAGTTTTCTAAATCAAACCATTATTCTGGCTGGGACACACATTAACCTATAAAAAGTTATCTTTTTCTTTAATTTAGGTAAAATTTGTATATAACATTATAGAGGCTGTAGGTGTACAACATAATTTCACATTTGCACATGCTACAAAGTGCTCACCACTAAAAGTCTAGTTACATCCATCATACAATTGACCCCTTCTCCCATCTCACCCACCCCACAACTCCCTTCCCCTCGGGTAACCAACCACCATTCTGTTCTCTGTATATATGTGTTTTGTTTTGTTTTTCTTATACAAAGTTATCTTTGATTCATGACATATTTTGAGCATAACATGCTCACTATTTGAATTCTAAACATTTGCGTAAACTTTGTATTTTCAAAGGAGGAAACATCAGCAAGGGATTTTCAACACAAATGTTAATTCCTACTTTATTTTTTTCTTCTAAGGTTAGAGAATCCCCAAAATCCCAAACACATGAAGGATAGGTAGATGAAGATGGAGTATAGGGACCTTTCAGATTGAGATACTATTTTGAATAAAGGCACGGAGAACAAGGGAAAACAAAACAGAAGGGGTTCACCAGGGGCAGAGAGAATAATGTGCATTCAAACATTCACTTCAGTTAGAAGTTTTATTCTTTTGACTTCGGGCTCATAATTGCATATCCCAGTCTTGTAAGAACTCAATAAACCTGACATCTCATAGTACAATAATGCCTGCAATTGGGAGACCTAACCATCCAGGTTTTACCAGGATGGAGCGGTTCCCAAGACACAAATTTTCAGTATTGGAACCAAGTAAGGCCCAGGCAAACAAGTCAATCACCCTACCTGCAGTCATAAAACAAACAAAAACCCCATGATGTCTTCCAGGTTTTGTTTTACTTTAATAAAAATGCTAGACTAAAATTATCTTATATCCTTATAATCCATTTTAGTTTGAGTGTTTTCATACATATTAATTATCACCATAGCTCTTAGCTTAGTAATTCTCAACCTTGACTATGCATTAGAATCACTTAAGAAGCTTTTTAAAATCTGGATGCCTGGGAATTAACCCCACAAATTAAATCAGACATCATATTTTATGAAACTCTCTGCTGAGTACAATGTGCAGCTGAGATTGAAAACCCCTGACTTTTGTTTAACACTAAGGAGTTTGATTTTCTAGAAGAACATGGAGTTTTAGAGTGACTAAGGTCACACCATTATTTCGAATTCGAGTTGGATCACGATCCCCAATATTCTATAGTGATGATTAAGAAGTTACATTGACACCTAAAAGTGCTGTGATTCAGGTAAATAATTGTCGCATCCTGCATGACAAAAGTTGTAGGGAGCGAGGAGGGCGGCACAAGGTTAAGAAATACAGTAGCCAAGAATAGTGTGCAAGCAGGGCCAAAGGACCCCAGCCTCAAGGGCTGAGCACCGAATTGGGCCAACGCATAGCTTTTATTAGTTAGGTGAGGAAGTAAAGGAAGTAAAGCTTGTCAATCTCAAGATCTGTGAATCCCATACATTATAATAGGAAACTGATTCAAGCCAATCACCCTTGCCTGCAGGCAGCAGAACCGTAAGTCTCAGGATGTATGTACTTCCCCAAGGGACAAAACCTTTATGCATATGAATAGATGGAGAGCACATCATTGAGTCACTTCCCCTGCAGGTTGTGGGAAGGAATGCAGCCACAAAGGCAGAGGCTCTCCTTAGCCAGGAGGAGGTGGGGGGCTGTGCCCATCTCTATCAACCCCGCGAGTTCCCTAGATGGTCCCCACATGGCTGTGTCTGGCTTGGGTTGTCCTCCGTGGGGAATCTTACCCATCATTGACTAGCCAGCCATCTTTTGGGGCCAAACAGGGAGGCATAAGGTGTAAGCACAAAGATGAAGCAAAGTCCCTGAAAGGATCCGTCTCACAGACTCTCACAGACTCTCACAGACTCTCCTTTCTTTAGGGGCAGGTACGAGGAGACAGATGAGTAGGCTGCTGCATGGCCACAAATAATTAAGAATCAGAAATCTCTCCCTGCCAGATTATACAATTTGTTTTAGGAGTAGATTAAGAGGTTAAAGAAGGAAAATAAAAATAATTACACTAATAATGTAGTTATGCCTCCTTGTTTTGGTAGCAGGATTGCTCCGTTGGAAGAGATTTTACTGGTCACATAAACTGTACACTTGAGGTGAGAAGATGAGATTTCTACCTCCATCCTTGCTACCCAAGAGTGTCCTCTAGGGAAAACAAGGTACAGTTTGTCTAATAACTAAATTCATGTTTTACTGTGTGATATTCACAATTTAAGTTTGAAGCTGACTCACCTACACAAAATTGGAGTTTTTAGAAGGAGGAGCAGTAAACAGAAGGAGGACTAGAGCTTAGAGAAAGAGCAAAGATGGGTAACAGTCATTGGGGAGAATGAAATTGAGAAATATTGATTGTGCAGTCTGCTTCTGCTTCTCTGTTCCTCCACAAAGTCTTCAGTAAAATCTTCCTTCCTTTTAATGAATTATGGAGTTAAATCAGGTTTGGGGATACAACGATGTGGATGGGAGAATTGTCCCATCTAGATTATATTAGGAATGCTTCAACATCTCTATATTCACTTTGGAAATATTCATCAAGCATCTATTATATACTAGGCACCAGACTAGTCTCTGGAGATAGAAAGATATAGAAGGCATCTTTTCTGCCTTAGGGAATGTTATGAACAATCCGGAGTTTGCTAGGTCTGTCTTCACTTCTTAGTACAAATTTAATCTTCTTACTCATGGGAAACAAAAGACTCTTAGGGACTGTGCCACCATTTTTGATAAACCAATACTCACATCTCAAAATGAAACATCCTAGGTGGCACTGTTTCTCTGCCTTACTTCATGTGATTACTGTGAAGAATTGGAAAGAACTGGGACCTCAGCCAACCGATCCACTTAGATCAACATGAGCCCATGGAACTTGGAACTTACATACTTAGCCTGGGAAGCATTGTATGACACTCAGCAGGTGAGCAAAATTCAAACAGAAGCTCCACAACAGGAGAGTCATGGGGAGTGGTGCAGTTTGTATACTATCCAAATGCTGAAATGCAACTCACCCCTGCTTGTGAAGCCTGGACTAGGACTGCATCTGACCAGAGAAAAGCCTGTTGGCTTTCTTTTATTTATTTATTTTTTCATCTAATTCACACCAAGGCTCAGTTTGCTCTCAGTAGTTCCTGGACTCTGGTTTGATGTGATGTAACAGAGGTCACCTAAACATATTCCATGTAAACATGAAACAGTGCAGAGGGATGGTTAAGGACCACATTTGCTCATATTGGAAACACATCTGAACTCGATAAATCATCTCATGGATTTTAAATTAAAGGTTACTAAAAAATGTAGAAACTAAAGGAGAAACTAAGAGGGAAAAGAAGAATTTTAAGACTTACGAACATCACAAAGGAAAAATGTTTTTAAAAACTAGGTGTATCTAAAATAACACAATAATGATTATTTAAACTATGAAAGCAAGAGCAAAATAGTTATGGTCTTCAGGAACCTCCCAAAAGATTAAAGCTTTTTTTTTTTTTTTTTTAAGATAAACTTGCAAACCTTAGGGTGTACCTAGAAATGAAACCCTTAACTGGATGCACGAATTTCAAGTTTGCCGACAAAGCAACCATCCACTTAACCATACCTTTGGCTTAGAAGTTCAGCCAACCCCCTGAACCACTATGGTCACATATGTTTTGCTCTAATCATAGAGCAAGAAATCCTGTAATTTACCAGCTTTAACAAGAGTATGTCCATGTTGGAAAATACATCATTATGCAAAATCACACTTATCCAAAAAAGACTTCATACAACTGTACATCAGCAAGGGAGTCTCTTTGGTGGTCAAACTTGCTTTGTATTATATTTAAAAAGCTGTGAGAGAAAGACAGACCAGAAATGATGAGAAAACAAGAGGGAGAGTGCTTGGAAAGTCTCTAAAAGGAAACATATTAAGCCAGAAAATTAATCTAGAAATTGAAAAGTGTAATGTCCTCAGCAATGTACAAGTTGTACCACTGGGTCAGGTGCTGGAAGTGACAGAGTCCTGAGCTGCCTGTAACAACTGGTAGGTAGATGAGAGTGAGAAAATACTCACACACCAGGTAAATAAATTCTCTCTACAGTTTTTCTGTATCTTGTCAGCAGGGAGTGAGTTAATGTCCTAGAACTTAAGGTTTATTTCAATCATTCCAAGGAACTGTAACCTTGAGACCAAAAAAAAAAAAAATTATGTGTCACTTAAAGATATAAGTATTGTCATAGCAAGTTGACCTAACACACCAAATCGGCCATAACTAAGCCATTGACCATGCATGACCTCACTGACTGAGATCTAATTAGTTCAACCAGTACGCAGATGTCCTTAAAATTAGGAACCAAGTAAGCACATTCCTTTTTGTAAAAATGTATTTTTACAAGTAAAATTGAGTGACTCTAGTAAACAAACTTTAAAACACCATGAAGTCTCAATTTGTCACTACAGTTAGCACTATCCTTATAGTTTGTTATAAGAATTAAATGATGAAGTTTGCACTCTGGGACAGTGTGCGATACACATCAGGCCCTTGGTATAATGTTACTGTAACGCTGACTCCTCCATGAAAGTGTTCTCTCATACTCCAATATTCCGTATCATCAAATTCCCCTTTCCTTACAGCCATCATTCTTTACAGCCATCATTCTTTACTAGTACATGTTTAGTGGCCTAACTAAACTCTTAGCTTTATTAAAGTTGGGGGTTTTTTTGGGTAGGAAAAATTCTTGCTCAATTGGTAACCTTGAAGGAATTTCCTTGGGGCTTTCTATGTCGTCAGAGCCATCCCTTCAAGAGGTGGATTTATCCTGCCCTAAATAGTGCATTTCACTCACTCATAGTTTACCTCCCAGATGTATCATGGTTGGGATGAGAAAGTTCGTGGGAAAAATCTCTAGCACTTGCCACTCGTCGAAGCCTACGCTATTTAACTCCACTCACGTGCTCAAGCTGCTTGTTTGTTCATTCGTTATTTTCCTTGCTTGTTGAATGTGTTCTAGGTATGAAATCCACAAAGGAAGGAATTTTAAAATCTGGTCTTGGACACGGACAAGAAAGTAAAACAGGCAAATAGATACCTTAGGCTTACAACAATCTATACTACAAAGAATGCAGGGCACACTGAGAGAATGATGCAAGCTCAGACCTTACAGGATGCAAAGACAACTTTCACGCATGGACCTAGGCTGAGCTGAGGACATGGGGAAGTGTTCGTGCAGAAAACCAGTTCCTACGAAGTTCCTGCAGCAGGAAGAAGCCGAGGGTATTTGAGGAACTCGCTGGAACAGAATTGTCCAGGAAGAGATGAATATCAAATGATGTGGGAGACATCACATAGGGCTTTCTAGGACAGAGTAAGGATTTTTTTTTTTTTTTTAATTCTAATTGGAAACATTTAGGGCCTTTAATTAGAAGCATTTTGTAACCAGATTTATATTTTTAAAAATCACTGTGTGGAAAGTGAGTTGTTGGAATAAGAAAATAATTTGCTGTTACCAGACAGCAAATGTGACTGAAAATCAGTAGGAACAGTGGGTTTAACACGTGTTCCCATCATTTACTAGAGAATGCTTAAGTCAGGCCTGAGTTCCAAGTGGGAAAAGAATTGACAGATACATAAACCCATGGGGCAGTTCATGTCTTTATCAATGTATATTCAAAAACTGTTGAAAAAATAAAGGAATTAGAATTCCTTTGCATTCCATGGGGGCAGAAAGACTCCATTTCTTCTCCAGGTTCAGCTACCCCATGAGAATCGGAGGGGAGTCGACTGTTGCCATGTTCTTTCCTTTGAATTCCAGAAGCAGAATAAATGGGGATTTACAATAGTCACATGTGCTGTGATTAACAGACATTATGTGTATGTTCCAGGGGAACAATGAGTAGTAACACTGAAAACAACTAAATGACTTCCTCATTATAATCACCAGTCACACATGCCCATCTCATGAGCAGTATTTTTAGTCTCTATGAGCTACAGTTTTCCAGCACATCATAATGACTGTGTTTTACAATTGAGTCAATTCATCTGTTACAAGAACCATTCGTTACACTCGCATACAACCACGCAGGGCCTGGGGTCCAAATTCAAGATCAAACATAAACTCAAACAGTCTTCAGCATGTCTTTAAAGTTTTTGATTTATTCTTCTGGGCCATAAGTTTAATAAGATTCTTAAGAGTCGTCACCTTTGAATTTGCACTTATCTTTGTCCTTAAAATTATTTACATAATACTGATTATTAGCTAAGTGACAATGGACAATGTTTGATTATTAAACTCAGCACATGCATTCTCACTTCTAGTCTTAAATAACTGTTCAAATATCATCACAGCTATTGAAATCTCTCTCCTTAGTGGGCAAGTCATATATTTCATATTTTATGAGAAGATATGAAGTTGACAGGAGCCAGCATAATTACACATATGGCCATGCCAAAAAGAAAAGCAACCTCTAAATTCTTATAAATGTTTCGGCAATTGATTCCAATAGTGAACTAGGGTGAAATATCATAAAATAATTAGTGTTTTTTTCCACAATATTCAAAATCAATAGTGTTTAGGAATCACTGATAAACTACACAAATTTAATCAGCACTCAAACAAGTGTTCAAACTCTCTTTTCAACAATCCCTGTATGCAAAGTACAAACCCTAAAAAAGAGAAACTAGAATAAATATTCAAAAATACCAAAACTCCATTATACTGACCTCCTGATTTTTTCTTTATTTTTAATTTTTATTTTTTGACTAATATACTAAGATTATATTTCTCTTCAGGGACAATTTCACCTTCTCTCTGTTGCTTGTATTGAATACAATCATTTCAGCATATACACACACATTTTTTTTTAATTGATGACTATTAATAATACACTCTCTGGATGTATAAAGTCATTTAACTGTTTCTATTTAGTCCAAAAATTAATTTGAAGATTCAAATTGTTAAAAATAAATGTCTAAGAAGTAGCTCTGATTTATCAGGGTTTTTAAAAAAATTTTTATATCATAGATGACAGACAAGGGGGGAAAGAAGGGCAGAAAAGAAAGGGGAGATGAAAAGAGAATAGAAAGATGGGGAGGGTGGGGATGAGGGAGAAGGTGAGGGGATTAGAAAGCACAGTCGGTAACCACAAGATGGCCACGGGGATACGGAAGTCCGTTTGGGATGTACAAGTAACAATGTTGTAAAGATTTTGTAGGGTATCCAATGGACACATGTCTTATTAGGGAGACCACCTCGGTGGTGGTGTAGATGCCTGATCATTGCACTGTACACCTGAAGCTGAATAATAATAAATGTCAACTATAATTTTATATATATATATAATTTTATATATATATAGTCACAAGAAGTGGAGTACAGCATTAGGAATAGAGACAGTGGAAATGCAATGGCTGTATGCGATGTCAGAGGGGTAGTAGATTGGGGGAGGGGGGTGTATCACTTTGTGAGGGGTATAAATGATAAATGTCTAACTATTACATTGTTTTGTACACCTGAAACTAATGAGAGAGAGGGAGAGAGAATAGGAAGATGAAAGAAAAAATAAATAGAAACTGAGGGGGGAAAGACAGAAAGAAAAAGAAAAACAAACAAAATTTGGGGGGAGTGGTTATCTGGGACTACACATAAATATGTATATGAATGGCTTTGACACCAATTATACCTAAGAATAAAGGTTTTAAAAGGAAAAATTCAGGGGACAAAATAAATTTAAAGAAGTCAATTAAATTATCACTGGTGCTACAGAACATACTTGCCAAGTTATTAGGTTTCAAACTGACTAACATTCTGTATTTCTAACTTGGCCTTATTTCTTTGAAGACAAAAATGAAAAGCCAACTGATTAATAATGTATTAGCAATAATCAGTTCAGAGTAAGGACATTTCACATTAACATTCTTACAGCATAGACTATCGTAGGAGAGAGGAATAAGATCAACGCAAATTATTTCCAATTTAGGTGCACCTTGAAAAGATTTGTCACCAGAGGCAATTTTGCTGTCTGTCATTTGTAGTTATTGTTGGCAAATGGTCAGTATTTCCTTCCCGAACAACCTTGAACCTATACAACAGCTCTCTTGCTTAGAAATATTAAATTAATTATTAGAACTAGTGTTCTATTTTGATTTTTGTAATTAAGTTCAAATTAGCACAAAAAAATAAACATTTTTGAGACACTCTGATGGATAATTATGAAAGTGGGAACCCAGAAAGAAATTTAATATTGGAATGAGAAAACCATTTCTTTTGTGAAACTTTTGGAATGACTCTAGTTTTATTACCTTTGGGCTAGAACATCTTGCCAAGCTTTATAGTCAAGATAGAAAAAGAAGGCACTTGCCTGACAGCCAGAGGCCTAGAGTTCAGTACATGCCTCCTATGATGGCTTGATATGTGGCCAGCGCACATTTCCTCCTGGAAGATTTGACACCACCCATAATAAAGAGGTCCAAGAGAAATACCTTATAATAGGCTTATTCACCATTAGTCATAATCATATCAATCATAATGCTGGTTCATTTTCTATCAGGTATAACATGATAGTTTTTCTGTTTTGGGTTTTTTTTTTTCCTGGGGGTGGGGGAATATTAGGGAACAGTGTGTCTCTCCAGGGCCCATCAGCTCGAAGTCGTTGTCCTTCAATCTAGTTGTGGAGGGCACAGCTCAGCTCCAAGAGTAGTCGCCGTTTTCAATCTTTAGTTGCAGGGGGTGCAGCCCACCATCCATGCGGGAATTGAACCGGCAACCTTGTTGTTAAGGGCTCGCGCTCTAACCGACTGAACCTCCGACCGTCCTCCTGGCAGCTCAGTGGCAGCTCGTTGTCTTCAATCTAGTTGTGGAGGGCGCAGCTCACTGGCCCATGTGGGAAGAGCTCCTGCTCTAACCAACTGAGCCATCCAGCCACCCAATATAATAGTTTTTTTAATGGATTTTATTGAATCAAAATGGACTTTTTCCCCATTTATTTAAAGTTTATCCCTTATACTGCAATGTATTTGTTGTTACTATAAAATAATCATCATTCCTTTGAGGGCAGAATGGCTTGATTAAAATTACTGTATTTCCCGAAAATAAGACCTAGCCAGACAATCAGCTCTAATGAGTCTTTTGGAGCAAAAATTAATATAAGACCCGGTGTACATTATATTATATTATATTATATTACATTACATTACATTATATTATATTATATTATATTATATTATATTATATTATATTATATTAATTATATTATATGAGACCGGGTCTTATACTATATTAAAATAAAACTGGGTCTTATATTAATTTTTGCTCCAAAAAACGCATTAGAGCTGATTGTCCAGCTAGGTCTCATTTTCGGGGAAACAGGGTGGTCACAGGACAATTCCTTTTGATTTTGACCTTGGCAATTTTTTCTCTTCAGTGATTAAAGCTGCATCATTTGTGCCATTGGACAATTTCTCTGTGTTCAAAGACAAGACCTGGAAATTGGACTTACCAGCCTCCCATTGAAGCTTCTGGCACAGCTATTATTTTATGGGTGTATTGTAGAAAAAGAGAAATCTCTTCTAACTCAAGGTAATACTAGATCCCCTTGAAATAAGGACTCTTCTGACATGTGTTGGAAGCTTTCCTAGTATGTGGAAACAACTGAGGAAAACTCCAAGAACTTCAAAGTTTCTGCATCATTATTGTCTTTCACAAGAACTGTGGGAAAGCTGATGAAGGCACTTGCGCATTTTCCTTTGTTGTTAAGACCCTAACCAGAGATGTGTTAACCCTCTATTACGAAGGTGCTTGTATAAACATGGCGTTGCGGGGAGCTTTGTCATTTGTTTCATTAAATAATTTAGTCAACAAATACTTTTTGACCTTCTCTTACGTGTGAAGGGCTGGGATAAAACCTGCAGGTACAACAATGGACAATACAGAAAAGTTGCTTTCACAGAGTAGGGAGGTAAGTAGGCAATTCTAATACTGGGTGATAGAGGCTTTGCCAGAGGAAGTTCAGGAACAACCAGCAGGAATATCTAACCCCAGCCAGGGGTGGCAGGAGTCTTGAGACAGGCACGGTCAATTATTAGTGGATTCTGTATGTGCAACATCGTCCACTTCTAAAATGTATTAGTGACCTCCAAATCAATACTTACAGCACTCTCCTGGTCATTCACAGACATGTGCAGAGCAGAGGAAATTTTGAGTGTCCCAACTCACATGCTCCTGCTGAGCTCAAACAAGGCTATGCTCTGCCTCCCCCAAAATGATTTTGATTCAGCCCTCAGATAACAGGAGAGAGTGGAGACTGCAGAGGCTGTTCCTGGGCAGCAAGATGCTCCCACACCCACCAACTGAACAGGGTTCAAATCCCAACCCTGGCATCTCTTAGTGGGACAACTGCGGGCAAGTCACTTAACATTTCCAAACCCCATTTTGCAAAATAAAGAAAATAGCATCTAACAGGATGAGTTATTTCTAGGATTTAAGATTATAATTTATATGAGCTAGAGATAGGTACCTATGTATACATATGGACATATATGTGTGTATGTGTGTTTCCCCTACGAAATAGCTCAGTATTTGCTAATTTAACGTTGAAGTGACTTTATAGAACAGACTTTATAGAACTACTATGAATAACAAGAATCAGTTTTATAGGAATAGGAGTTAAAAAGTCAAAAAAGGGATTAAAACACCTGGAAAGGATTTCAAAGGCCACTGGTAGCTACTGCCTTTGAGGAACTGAAAGAAATTCGTAATGAAAACTGAGCTTTGTGCTCAAGGAAGAAAGTGGTGACATATGAGGCCCCAAAAGTATACAGGACAAATTATGAAACATTCCTAAGATCCTGAAATGAACAAGCTTGGAATTTATGCTAATGGGCACTGGGGAGCTCCGATGCAGGATTTTAAATATGGGAATGCCATAATCAGATGTAACCCAAGAAAATTGTGCTAAAGGACACAGTTCTGTCATTGAGGAGTCTTGAGGTTTGGTACTATTGGTGGCACCCTTTCAAGTTGGGGTAGGGGCTTTTTAAACTTAGAATTGGAAAGAGAAAGAGAAGAGAACAATGAGTCTGCCGTGGGCATAATGAAAATTACCAGGAAATGGAAAGATAGTCTTCCTTCTAGGAAATCATTGTGAGTTCCAAATGATAAGATGTAGAAAGTCACATAAAGATGAGGGATTCTGCTTTTGGAAAGACAAGAAAATATTTTAGAAAGGTGAGAAAAAGGACAAATCTGAATAATCCAATTATGTCAGCCAGGCCAGGGATGTATTCTCATCTAATCCTTAATAATCTCAATATATACTAAAGGTTGGCTGAAAAATCTGAGCTGTCCATGAAGTCTCAGTGGGTAGGCACTTCACATCATATGTTACAAGCTTACGGAAAGTCATTCATAGGATTGAAAGTTTGTGTGTATGTTGGGGAAAGAAAAAGGTGAAAGGTAAATGTTTCCAGTTTCAGAGACCAACAAAAAAATTAATGATGCCAATAATTTCTCAATAGTAATTAACCATATATAATGGAGCTCCATAACTATTTTTTCTCCTTTAAGTTATTCCCAGGGTTGGAAGAAGGGATATGTCAACCTAGCTAGATTAGATGAAACAATTTCACTGGGAAATCTGTTTTGTTTTGTTTTTTAAATGAAGCATGCTCTATAGTCTTCCCGTATAAAACTATGAGATTCTTAAAGGCAAACACTATGCATTGTTAATGTATTCTAATTTTTACCACCTAACAGCTATTCAACCTTAAGAATGTTGTTTAACTTTTCTGAGCCTGAGTGCCTTCATCCTAAGGAGATATTATCTAACTCATGAGACTGTTATAAAGATTAAGTGAAATAATGAACTAAAGTAATTAACATAGTTTGTACTCAATAAACATAGATGTTGTATGATGATGATGATGGTATGATGATATACCTTCAATATTTGACATAAAGCTTAATCCACGATGGAAGTCCAGCACATTTTAATGGAAGGATGGAAGGTTGGATGACTGAGACATTATACAAACGCAATTATGAGGATCCTTAAAAGGTGCATTTATACATATTTTGTGACTATTTTGAGTGAATTAACTGGTCAATGTTGGCAAATTAAATAAATAAATAAACTTATATCTAGTTTGTCTGACATTTATATTCAGTCGAATAGCTATTTTGATCATTTCAAAAATCAGATGTTTGGCTATTTGGTCAGTCCTACGGGCTAGTAGGTTTCCTTAAGCTCTGGTCTATAGAGTAAGATGAGTGTTACACATTTTATTAGGGTTTGTTACTCTACTAGTCAATAACTTCCTGTCATCATAACCCTTTTATGTGGCAGTATTTATTGGATTTTTTTCTAAATAGGAAATACTTTTATTTCCCCAAAACTCTTTAATAAGTAGCAAAGGCAAATGGGCAGGAGATGGGGAAGCTTAAGGTGGTGGTGATAACACTGAGGAGAGAGTGTTGGCAATGACATCATCTAAAGAAGGGGAGGTGGCTATAATGTCATAGAAAGAGCCCTGGTTTGGGAGTGAGACTTCCTAGATGCAAATCTTAAATATGTCACTTAATATGGGAGTGGTCTCGAGCAATGTGGTTGAATTATTCCAGCCTGCCATTTTCTTACCTGCCATGTGCAGTCAATAATGTCATGCCTATGTAACCATTAAGGTGTTTCTAAAGATTTAAGGGAATGAAACTTATAAAAGTGCTTTGTAAATGGTACAATGTCATAGAAAAAAAAGGGATTCATTATCAATACTGGCTGCCTTTTCCTTCTTATAAACCATTTAATATAAGAAAAAGCTTTATTTATAGCAGGTTCCAAAAAGACGAGACAAACGCTTATTGAAAATGGAACATTTGCACTAAATCAACCTGTTGAGAAGAGACTTGCCATATATTATAGAATTTTAGAGAGACTTAAGACTTAACAAAATAAACCCATATTATACCACAACTGCACCTGCATAAAACATATCTAGTTGGTGAACTCGGGAAAACTTTTAACAGTTAGGATTTGTGGTTACAAAAATATGGAACCTTGGCTACCTTTTGCTGGCAAAATATAGGATTTCTTGGAGGATATCAAGAGCCTTTCAGAATTAATAGGATGGGTGCTTGTAGGAAACACGTGCTGAAAAATGGACAAACTAAGATGACATGCCCCTGCCAGAGGAAGGCTGAGAGAGACTCTCCCATCTCAGGCATTTTTACTGAGAGGGGACACTGACTTCCACCAATACATCTCAAAATGGCAAATTCCCCACAAGGTAGGAAGGAGCACTAGATTTGTATGTCCAAAAGTAACAATAAAACATCTCCATAAAATATGGAGAGAGGAAGCAAAATGCTGAATTACTGATGAAAGCATTCCCTTAGAAGAGAGAACTGACAAGTAAACTCTGAAACTATCTGTGTCTTGAAGATCTTAAGCGTAGGAAACCCAAGACTCTTCGGCCCAAAGAGACATAAATTTGAGGAAGCATGTGCTTTATTTATCACCTACGATCTATGGGAAGACACCCCCCTAAGGTATCCTGCAAGATCTGTCTCCAATTCACAGATGGACATAGAATCACTGATTTACAGCTCCCTCTAACATTACTGAAAGATGCTGTTTACTTCATTCTCTTCTTCCCTAATTCCCCCCCCTTCCACATTCCCACTCCTAACCCTACCCAATCAGAAAAATGTATACCTTTTTTTTGAGCACACAACGTGATACATAGATGATGTACTACAGAATTGTATACCTGAAATCTATCTAACTTTACTAACAATTGTCACCCCAATAAATTTTAATTAAAAAAAAAAGAAAATTTATATCTTGAACTTAATTTGCTTGACATTTTTACAAATGTTATCTCTAAAATTGACCTCAACCCTCAAAAGAAACATCATGCTCCCCACTTTTTAAGGATGGAGTGAAGAGGTTAAGTAACTTGCCCAAGGTCACATAGCTAGCATATGTTAAATACAAGTGTTACATCCAGATCTGCAGAACTCCAAAGGTATTTACAGTAAACAAATTATGATGCCTCTTGATTTTTTTTTTCCATTACATTCCAAGTAGATTGGAGAAAGTTGAATTTCTTAGGCCCTGTTTTTGATAAACTAGATAAGACTTTCATTGCCCAGAGTTCCAGAAATTTGTTACGTACTTATAACTGCTTAATGAAGTTGATGAAGTCCTCTCCCCCTACCTGAAAGATGGAAACTGTCCTCTACTTTCTCTTGCTCACACTAGTGTGGAGGTGAAGAGATCTTGATTCTTCCATCCGCTTCCCTAGGCAAGTGCCCCTCGGTTTACTATCAGAGGCCAGATTCGTCGTGGCAGCTTCCTCCCCATCTTAGTGCAGTGAAGAAACTGCCCATTTCCCCAGCACCTGAGCAAGACAGCACGTGTGAAATGGAGGCAGTCATCAAAATATTCCACAGCAGAGATTTCTTGCCAAAAAAGAGCTTTGTAATTGTTGCCATTCATCTCTGAACCGTGCTGGTGGAGACAGAGACTGAAATACCATTGTTCCCTCCAGCAAGTGGATGCTACCATGATTTCCCAAGGATTAGGATTAGAGATGGCAGCTGAATTAAAGAAAAAGTATGTAAAGTTCACTTGTTAAAAAAAAAAAAAGAAGAAGAAGAATCACCACAATGGACTTCCAGAAACAACAGGTTTTGGTATTTCTTAGCAGGATGGCCTTTATTCTTGACTACAAAACATGAATCATTTAACTCTACTCCTTTTCTCTTTTTCTTCCATTCCCTTCCCTCAAATCTTATTCTTACATTCTGTCTCCTCGTCCATCATAGCCTAAAGTATGAGAACCAACTGTGAACCAACAGGAGGCAAAGAAGCACAAAGTAAACCTGAGTACATCTCAGTGTTAACGAGATCCATTTAGGAGATGGTACACGGTTGCACAAGAAAGCAGAGCCAAACACAGGAGAGATGTTATATACCAGCAATAGGAACAACAACAACAACAACAACAACAAAACAACAGGGGCTGGCCCGGTGGCTCAAGCAGTTGGAGCTCCATGCTCCTAACTTCGAAGGCTGCCGGTTCAATTCCCACATGAACCAGTGGGCTCTCAACCACAAGGTTGCCGGTTCAACTCCTCGACTCCCACAAGGGATGGTGGGCTGTGCCCCCTGCAACTAGCAACGGCAACTGGACCTGGAGCTGAGCTGCTCCCTCCACAACTAAGACTGAAAGGGCAACAACTTGACTTGGGAAAAAAAAAAGTCCTGGAAGTACACACTGCTCCCCAATAAAGTCCGGTTCCCCTTCCCCAATAAAATCTAAAAATAAAAAATAAAAAAGAAACACAACAAAGCAAAACGAAAACACTGGGTATGGAATATCTAAATAACATGGACCATTAATAAAATCCCACTTGTTCTCCTCAATGTTCTGTAAAGTACTATTATCCCCTCTTAATCAGGGAATAACTTGAGTCCTGGGGAAAGGAAGTATTTGGTTTGATCTTGTGCTGGGCAAGTGATAGAAATGAGTGGAGTAGGCCAGGCATGAATGGGGACAGTGGGGACGAACAGGTACGCAGTGCCCTGTCTTAAGGCCAGGGCCACTCGTCAGCATCAGCTGACCGTTTCCCAGCAGGAATGAGGTGTCTAGCTTTCCAAGAGATTCTGGAAATTGCAATTTTCGTAGGAAATCGTCTGGTGTGCATTCTTTGTCTATGAGCCAGTACAGCCGACCGATAGCAGAACATTTGCCCTCAACAAATGAGTTAGCGTACACCCAGGCCTAGGATTCAGGTCTTCTGGCACTTAATCGGATGTGCCCTCCCTAAACCACTCTCAGCACCAAAGACTACGTCACACACACATGCATACAGAATGAGAAGAAGGCAGCCAAATGGTAGAGGTGCCTCACATAACAGCTCTACCAAAAGGCAGAGAAAGAACAAAAGAAGTGTTTACTGAAGAAGACATTTTCGACATGCGTGTCATCAGCAATAAGGTTAACTCATAACATTTTTTTCTCATCAAAATTCCTTCAACTTGATTTACTTTGGAGAAAAATTATACCAAAAAATCCCTTATTTACCTTTCAGCTTCTTGTCACTGAAAGTCTATAGCAAAAGGGATTTGGGGATGGAAATAGAATTGAACAACCAGGCACCTGGGGTGTTTTATTGTGGATGTTTGGGGCCTTCCTTTGTCCGTTCAATTAACAGTTACTGGGTATTTCTATGAGCCAGGCACTGGGCTTGATGTAGGCAAGCCAAGACTTCTTATCTTTAAGAGGCTCACGCTTTCTGAGACAAAAGAATTGGTTATAATGAAAACCGTTAGGAAAAATGTTTTTGTTATGACCAAGACAGCCTTCAAGTTCCCCGTCAGCTTGACTAAACCTTAAAGCATTTGCTTGAGGAAATTTTTTCATTGTAAATTCTTTCTTGGCCCCTTTGAGATGTAAATCTTCTCCCAGCCTCTTGCCAATTTTATAACTCAGGTATGTCTTTCTCAAGGATTTTGGAGCCATTTCTTTGAAACATAATCAAAAAAGCTAGTGTTCCTATCGCCTAGTTTCTGTGGGAGAATGGGAGCCTAACTTCAATGATTAACAATTCTCACACACAGATGCCCTAATCACATTTGCTAACATCCTCTGTATTTCCCACTAGCTCACTCCAGTGCTTTAAAATCGTCCCAGCTTTTGTTTCAGTGGAGTAGAGTTCAGTCTCAGTCCCCTGTTGCAGTAGTCTTGAATAAAGTCTTCCTTACCTATTTAACTTGTCTGGTATACTTTTTCTTTCACAGCTACCAGCTTGTCAGCTTGGAGGAGGGAGAACTAAATCATTGGTGACTGGTGTTTTAAGAAGGACACAAACTTCATAGAAGAGGCTACTAAAAGAGGAACTTATGAAAGATGAACAGTGATCTGCATGAATCAGACAGGGTAGTACAGATATTCCAAGCAATAGGTCTCCCTAGCACTGTCACAGAGACATGAGAGTGACATGTTTGGAAAGTGGCTTGACATGACGGACAGGCTGTGCAAAAGCTGAAGCTAAAGTTTCTGTTGCTCTTAATTCTGCTCTACTTTCCAATCTGGCTTGAAGTTCATTTTAATTTAACAGTTACCCTAAGTGAAATTAAAAAAAAAAAAGAATCTGCAATGGGAGGCAGTGCTACAAGTATCCGTGTAACTCAGTAATTAAACTAATGTTTCTGGAGTGCCTGGCATGTAATGCAAACAGATACAGGTGCCATTGTTATAAAATGCTTAAGGGCATGGGTTCTGCACCAGCCACGTGACTGACTTTGGGTAAGTGACCAGGCCTCCCTCCTATGACTCAGTTCTCTCATTTCTAAAACAGTGTACATGATTTTCTCAGTTGTTATAAAAACTAAATGAGTTAAAACAGGAAAGGCATAACAATACCTGGCACAAAATAAATGTTTAATAAATATTAGTTAATATTTGAAACTTATTAAAACAAGCTTTTTTATTTATGGCTAGGTAGTGCTCATATTTCAAAAAAAGCATTAATATTAATAGTAAAGCCTTCAGAGAAGTCACCACGTTTTTTTTCAATTACAGTTGACATTCAATGTTATATTAGTTTCAGGTGTACAGCACAGTGGTTAGACATTTACATAATTTAAAAGATGATCTTTCCGGTCAGTCTAGTACCCACCTGGCACCATACATAGTTATTACAATATTATTGACTATTTTCCTTATGCTGTACCTTCCATCCTTAGAGAAGTCACTACTTTGAAAAACTGCATTTCATGCACCCCCTTTCTGAATGTTCTCACATGAGAAGGAGAGAGAGAATTCCCTACAGATGGATAGCCCCAACTCTCTACTCTCTCTCTATAAACATGCACGGTGCAAGATCTTGTGCTTAGCATGACAGTTTTACCCCAGCTCTCCTCAGGGTTTCTCTCAGCTTCCACTAAACTGGTGTAGACTTGCTGCTTGGCCTGTCAGAGTTCATTAAGTAAAGGTCTGACTTCGCCTTCTTGTCTTCCCTGATCTGTGACATGTCCTGTCCCTTCATCTTCTTTATTTTCTCTTCCATTGCACAATGAAAAGATAGGAGAGCAAGAAGTGGGGAGCAGAGAATCAGGAAGAGCAAGCCAGGCCATGCTTTGATTCGCCTGGGAACCAGTTCTGCATCGTTTTGAAGCCCCTAGAGTCCACAGCCAGGCTACCTGAGCTAAAA
The DNA here is from genome assembly GCF_004115265.2 of Rhinolophus ferrumequinum. Lineage (NCBI taxonomy): Eukaryota > Metazoa > Chordata > Mammalia > Chiroptera > Rhinolophidae > Rhinolophus > Rhinolophus ferrumequinum. Next base: position 60,045,209 of record NC_046297.1, read on the forward strand.
CTCAGGTCCGTAAGCCATGCAACCCTGGGCATGACTTACTTCCTTGTTCCTTAGTTTTCTGATCTGTAAATCACGGAAAATAGAAGTACTCAGGTCATGTGCTGATTGTGAAACATAAGTTACTACATCATATGAAGCACTTGGAACTGAACCTGACACACGTCAGGTTGTACCATTAATCTAATCAGAGCTCCCTGTCACCATTTTTCCCCTCTTCATCAGCTTCCCAATACTTTGATGACTTTTTCATTTGAAATGAGTCTTCTGCGTACTGTGTACTGAACTGAAATCTTTGAACCTCTTACAAACCTTCGTACACAGACCAAAATTAATGCTCCTTTGTATTCATTGTTTCTCCCACTAAACTTTAAGTTCTTTATTAGACATGTAATCCCAATGTCTGGCACAGAATTGCCAGTAAATATGTGTTGATTTAATTACACAAACAGCTATGAACACAAACTGCTTTCTAACCTTACTATGCGAATCATACATGCGACATGATAAAGGTGTGAGTTAACACTATGGTGGTAATTATCTGTTGTGATATATAAATGTATCAAATCAATACATTGCATACACCGAATTTATACAAAGTTATATGTTAATTATATCTCAATAAGAAATTGCATTTCAAAAATATTGGAAGACATATCAGACTCATTAAAAATGTAGACAGTACCAAAATGCACAACAAAGCAAAAAACCTTTTTTAATTCTATGAAAGATTTGAACAGAAACAGTATACCTGACTGACAAATGCATGTGAATTAAATTTAAAAACATACAGAGGGTGCCAAAAAAATGTATACACATTTTAAGAAAGGAAAACGGTATTAAAATGGTAATACTCGACATATACCGATAACAAAAGATGAATACAAGTCACGTTTGACTTCTGCAATTACAAGAGGTGATCAAAGTGGTTCCCATCAGCGTCCAGACACCTCTGATTATGACAAACTACTGCTTGAGCAACGTTGACCAAAGCGTCCACTTGTATACATTTTTTTGGCACCCCAGTAGACTACAAAAATGCATAATAATAAGTATTAGTTTATAATATAGCATGAGGAAAATGCATAATAATAAGTATTAGTTTATAATATAGCATGAGGAAGAAGAATCTATACAATGCTACAGACCCCCTTGTGTTTTGTCAATTCCAGAGTTTTTCGTTGTATTTCGATATTAAGAAAGGCTTTCCTCTGCCAAAGCTTTGTAAAGGAAAAGGGTGAGCTCTGCTCCCACGAGTTGAGCAGATGGCCAGTGCTGCTCTCACAGGTGTTCTTGTAACAGAGTGAAACGCTTTGCTCAGTCTCTCTGACTCCATCTTCTTCAAGCCTGCACTGTTCCCAGCGCCTTCAAGCTAGTAACTCCTGCTCGGTCTTGCATATAGACATGCCGACCATTAGAGGAATTCTGCTTGTGCTTGCGTATTACAAAAACAGCTCCTCCCACCTCCCTTCCCCTTCCCATAAAAGTTGCCTGAGCTCTGTATTTCTTGAAGATGGATTTGAGGATTAAGTCTTGCATCTTCTCGGTGGACACCTTCTAGATCATAAACCTATCTTGAGCTCAAACTCTGACATTTTGAGTGTTGGCCTTTCAAAGCTGGACACATGGATTTGGATCGGTAACATTCTGATTCTTGTTGAGCCTAAGAGGCACACTTATTATCCGAAAACAAGAAGGTCATGGAAATACACAATCTTGTCTCATTAGTAGAGGCCCTAATTTAGCTATAAGTAATCCTATCTAAAGAATAGACAGGGGCATCTCTTAATAAATACTCTTTTGAAATTAGTAGAAGAACCAGAAATGTATGCGATTAATTAGAATCATTCACATAACCTGAGTTGGCAAAGCTGCATAAAAGATTCAGAAAATCGAGTGCTTTCTCCTCACTGTCCATGGAGCTGGGGCTTGGTGAAGGATCAGAAAGATCATGGGAGCTGGAAAAACTTCAAAGTCAACAATGAACAGAGAACTGGAGAGAGGTCCCTATGAAGAAAACTTCAGAAGGATGACAGACATAGCACAACGAACCAGCAACAACAAGTTAGTCCAAAACGTCTGGATGAAAAGCAAACACTATAGTCAGATACCGGAAAATTATTAAAGATGAGGAGACAGAAGTGTGTGAGGGAGTGAATACGTGTGCGTACGTGTGTGTGTGTGTGTGTGTGTGTGTGTGTACTCGAAAGACACGAAGAATAAAGAGATATAAGGATGACCATAAAAATCTACTGGACCACTGGATCATGCAATTATCATCTTTAAAACAGCAGCTACTGTTTTTCATCAACTCACCCCAATACAAATAATTTTTCCAAGAATAACACATTTTAAATTCATCCCAGTGCACTTGTCAGCTTTTTGTTCATTTCCTTAAAGAAAACAAGATATAAAAAGGTAAAGCCCATAATAATGAGATATAAAAGGACCTCACAAATTATCTATTTTACTTCTTAATTTTATAGAGAAAAAATTATCTTGGGAATCTAAAATGTTTGACCACCTTTAGATCATGCAAGTTACTCATGGAAAACCTAAAACTTAGAATCCAAGTCTCCTAACTATTAATCTAAGTCCTTTTATATATAATACAAACAATGATTAAATTTTAAAACAGTTGTATTTTTTTCCCCACATATTTACTGAGTTTCTAATACAAGCCCTGCACGGTATCAGGTATTAAGCATCACCTAGGAACAGACAAAATCTTCCCTTATACAGTTTACAGTCTGATGAGAAGACAATACCAAGTAAAAGAAAAGCACCATTCAAAGCACCTATGTGCTATGTACATAACAATTCCGACAGAGAACACTGGGGTAGATATCTAGATAGAACAGTCTTGAGAAATCTAATTTACCCTGTGACCTAAAAAATGGGGAGAATGTAGGCATGTGAAGGTATGGAGAGGAGCACTCTAGTCAGAAGAGAAAGCTTTGAAAAAGGTTCAAAGACAAGAAGGAACTTGGCCTCAACTTGATGGAAAACTAGCAAAAGGTGTAAATGTCTAGAGTCTACTGAGCCAGCCTGTGCAAGGTCTCCTGGGCCAAGATAAGGATTTGGATTTTATTCCGAGATTTGGGTGTCAAGTGATTCGAAGCTTAGATGTTACATGGTCACATTTGCTTCTGGAAAAGAACCCTCTAACGCTGTACAAAAAAGCAGATTAAAGAGAGCTGACGTGGGAAAGTTTATTACGAGGCTTTAGCAGGAGCCTGGGTGAGAGAAGACGGCAGCCTAAACTAGGGTGGGTATAGTAGAGATGAAGGAAAGATTCAATAAGAATTGTGTAGGCAGAATCACAATACTCGATGGTAGAACAAATACATAATGAGAGTAAAAGAGGGACAAATTACGAATCACTTCCCAATTTCTGTCCTGACTTGGTGAGTGTATGAGGCCATTGATTGAGTTGGAGAAGATTGTGGAGTAAAAGATTACAAAGGGCATTAAAGGCTCAGGTTCAGAAGTGTCAAGTTGGAGGTGCTTGCTATTCACCCAGGAAGAAATGACAACTCTACAACGGGATATATGAAGTGTACAATTCTGAAGAACGATCCAGACTGGAGTCTGACTTGGAAATCTGTGTTAATACCCGAAGTCTTCCAATGCGTGAAATCACCTCATCAGAGAGTATACAGAGAGGAGAACTAATTTTGAGCTTAGATGAATAGCAACGTCAAGCATTGTTTTACTTCTTTTAGCTATAGTGACTTCCATTGCTACTATCTTAAGTCATTTATTTAACCTTACCTGTGAATATAAATTTCACTTTAAAAACCACATAAACCAACGTGTTTTTATTTGAATTCTATTAATTCAGAATTTATGCTAACAAGAATATTTGTGGTAAAGAAGGTTACTTTTGCATTATACACTGCAAATAAGAAGTGTAGATCCTATTTAATTATTTTAAGCCTCTTTCGTAATTATCTATGGGTATGAAAATGATAGCATTTATTGAGAACATACTTTTGTGCCACAGATTATGCTGTTTTCCATAATTAGTTTACTTCTTTCTCACAATAATTTTATTAACATGTAATTGCTATTATCTTGAGTATAAAGATGAAATTGGCACACAGAGCAATTAAGAAATATTACTTATGATTGTCCAGCTAATATGAAAGGAATTAAACATATGAATTAGAATTCCAAAATCCCGCCTCACCACTGAGCTAAATCACCTCTATTTAACTCTAATTTTCCAAGGTATTTTCATATAACCCTTATCACTTCCTGGTGAAGTAGGAAACACAGGATATAGACTTAAAAAGTTTAAGGCTCAACACATGGTATGTAAGTTGCCAAGTGCATAGTGTGAGAGCTGAATATTATTTCCCACGGTGATGCCATTTATCCACTCAACTGGGAAAAGACTTGGTTGATATCAGAAAATGAGTTATGGATTAGAGGTACATCCAAGAAAGATGATGGATTATGATTAAATAAATGAGGTTTTATCCTACTTCTTTATTACTAGAAAATTCGAAGACCCACCAAAGTATCTTACTGGTGTAAACAAAGGTTTTTGTCAAAAACCTAAATATTTACTTATCTCCCTGGTTTAAAAAGCACAAACTTCACTCTCGACAATGGAATAAATGAAGGAAATGAAGAAAGGGAAGGATGGAAAGAAAGGAAAAAGACTCGTACCTACTTGATTAAACGATTTCTACATATCCTTTCCTTGTAATAATAACAATCCAATTTCATTTTTAATTTTGCACAACACAGTATTTCTCAAGGAGACTTGAAAACGGACATTGTTCAATAATAAAAATCTCACCAAAAGGGCTGTTCAGTCTGTTGAAGGCCAAATAACCAGTTGATGAGTGAATTCTTTCGATCGCCATTATTTACTTAGGCATTGTAAATGGTTGATCCTTATTCCTTTTGAAGTTTCAGCTTCAAACACTAACTTTTTTTTTCAGTTTCTTAAAAAATATATTTACCTCATTTAAAAAAAATATCAGTGGGTGAAATTTTGTAACACGCCTGGAAACCACTGGAAGCTACAACAAATTGGAAAATCCCTGGTGTAGCTACATCCTGAATCACTCCATTGTTTGTGCTGTTGTGTAGACATGGCCACCAGAGCCAGTGATAGATGACTGATGTAGTCAGCCTGATTCTTCACAAAATCCACGCTTGAAGCGAGAGCCAAGGTCAAAAGATGAAGCTGGTTGGATCTCTGCACTTAGCGTACGGTTCCTGTTCTCTCATGGGCTTTGGGGGGGTCCCTTCGAGGTGGGGGGTGGGCAGGCTTAACATCAATCCACTCTTTTCCTACTTCCCCACTCAACACACATTGTTACCTCATTTCTATGATCAACTCAAATGTTCTGATCGCCATGTCAGACATGTCACCCATGTTCAGTGCCAGGATAGAAAAGATTTTGTTTGCCTGAATTATTATGAATCTATTCAAAAAGCCCACATAACAAACGCAATCTGATTCAACCATTTCATTTCTCCTCAGTCCTATTCACTGAGAAGTATGCTTTGGCTCAAATGCGTATAAACAAGGAAATCTATGTTTGTGGTGATGTGCTCTGAATGGGCCCCATTCTTACAGGAAGTCTTTTCTTTTGCCAAAGGCAAAAAAAAAAAAGCCTGATAGGTTGGAGGGAGTAATTCATAAAGAAAGATGTGCTGACAGCTCTGAATGCATAGTTTTCCTCCTACAGGGCTCCAACTCCAGGATGCCCCAGGCTCAGGAAACTTATTCACTCACCAGAATCCCATAATGACAGTCATATCCAACCAAGTCCTGGAAGTGAATAGAGACCTCTTTCCTGAAAAAGCATCCTTTCAACTACCTACATGCAGTATTTCTTTTAAACTAAGGGTTAGAAAAAAGTTTTCAGACTCCATGTTTAAATAAGTCTGATTTCTCTATATCTACAATGGCTTCCTGTGGTTGGTTCGTGATGAGCCAAATGGAGCCGCCTTGTTGGAATAGATATGAGCTATTCAAGAGCAGACTGAAAGCATGGAGCCATAATGAACTGAGATTGGATGTTATCTAGATGTTGTTTATCATGACAACAAAGTAAAGGGACGGGGATACAATTACAATATTAGGGTCATTTCCCTGGATGGGGAGAAGTCAGTTCTGGATTCGAGTCCTATACTGTTCATAAATCTTGGTGACATGTGGCAATGTATTAAGATTATATAAACCTTAGTTAAAGGGAGAAAAACAGGTAGCTCCTCGCTGAATCTAAGCAGCTAGATTTTCACTTATTTTATTGTTTTAAATTATTTTTGTGTTATATGTTCTTTGAAACATAAATTTGAATTAGGGTAGTAAAATCTTTCCCGTTCTCCATAGGTCTTGCCACTTCCCTTTGGGTTTCACCCACCCCATCACACATTTGTGAAGCAAACTCTTATTTTGCATGTACTGTGTGTCAGGCATCATTCCAGGCACTGAGCTTTCAGTCATCAAAGAATAGAGGCACGATAATTAAGAGATAAGTAAGTAATGTATCAGACAGTGAAAGTGTTATGGCAGAAAAAGAACAGAATGAATACCAGAGATGAGGGGTGCAATTTAAGATAGGGTTGTTCTGAGAAACTGACAGGCACCTTCACCCAAACACACATTCAGCCTTTCCATCGCAAGCCTCAAACCCCTCTTTCATCTGTCCTAGCATCAGAAAATACCTAAAGCAAATCAACTTCCTCCAGGTCACAGGAACACAATTTTCATTTCTTACCAGGCTACTCCAAGTTGGACTTCCAAGTTGGATTTCATTTCTTACTCAAAGTTGGATTTCCAACTTTCCAAGAAGTTCACCATGAAAGACACGTTTCTATTAGCAGAGAGATGGGAGGCAGAAAGGCAAGGGCTGGTATCAGATACTGATTTCTGCTTTGTTATTCGTCATCTCTGGGCTTTCACTTAACTGAAAGAAACATCTCTATTGAAACGACAAACTTACTTGTGAAGAACTCAGATCTGAAAAATAGCACGTTCCCTCTTATTCCTAACTTTCCTCTAAATGATACCAATATATAGGATGCCCTTTAGAGATTTTCAGAATATCCCTAAGATGAGTTTTAGAGTTTGGGTAAAGGGTCTCTACAGCCATTTCAACTACAGCCGTGTACCAAGTCTTGCTCCTACCTGAGCTCTCATCCTGTCATCAGTGCCCCACACGTTGTGTCCTAGGTATGGCATGGATTTACTGTCTTTGCTCCCTTGAACAGTGACCCAATTTCAGCAAGTCTGCCTGGTTCTGATGTAGCCCTTCCTGGAGATGCTCTTTCAGGCAACTACTCCTCTGGTTCCGAGTGAGAAAATGGCAGCGTGTCCCTGCATTGTCCCAGATCCCTAAGCTCTCAGATCATTTCTGGGGAGGGATGTGGAGCCAAGGGCCAAACACAGTTCAATTCTTCCTGGTGTTCAAAATGCAGCAACACATCTCAGCGGGCTCCTGCCCATTGAGTTATCCTTCAAATCATCTCACAAGTTGAATTCCACCTCCCCGTCCATCCTCCTCCTGACGTAATAAATAACTGTACCTCAGATTCCCCTTCTGGGTATGTTTCTCTCATCAGCCTTCATCTATAGATCCTACTCCAAGAACAGTGACATGGATTGCTGTGCAGGTTGCCATGTATGTTTGTGTGGGTTGTACCTTACACAAAGGTGTCTAACCAAGAAGGGGGTCAGCAGGAGTTGAACTCTAGCTCTCTGTCTGCTCCCCAAGCTCTCTGCCATGTGCTCAGAGGGGATCCATTCAATTTGCATGAAAGCACACAATGGGCCAGCAGTGACACTGTCCACCATCTGATTAATTTCCTTCTTAGAATTTTCCATCATTTTTTATATTGGGTTGCTTTCTTATTTATTCGTATGCCTATTTAAACACCCTGTGAGCAAATTAAAAAATAGGTCCCTTGTACATTTTACTCACTATTACTGTAGAACAGTCACAGAAGTAATGGTGTTTGACAGAAAAATTCCAGCAGACACAGTAAAACTCCTGTGATGGAACATATGACACAAAGATGGCTACACAGAGCAAGAGGCACAGAAACCTATAGCTGGGGAGAGGAGCCAGTTTCCCTGACTTCAGTGTCCCCATGAGTCTGCAAATCTGCCAATAATATTGTTTGAACAGAAATAGAATATCCTAAAACAATTGCCAAACATAACAGTGCTGTGTTTCCCAAAAGTAAGACCTAGCCGGACCATCACCTCTAATGCATCTTTTGGAGCAAAAATTAATATAAGACCCGGTCTTATAGTGTTTTATATAATATAAGACCGGGTCTTATATTATAATATTTTAGTATAATACTTATTTTAAGACCGGGTCTTATAATTTTTGCTCCAAAAGACACATTAGAGCGGATGGTCTGGCTAGGTCTTATTTTCTGGGAAATACGGTACTTTGTGCTCTTATTTATCAAGTCCAGAAAATCTTGTTCTTTATCACCACCAACCCCTTACCCAACCTCCCCATAGAGCCTCAGATCCCCTGCCGTGGTCTTGCCAGGGTATCCCAGCCACCTTACTCGGCAGTGAGGCCCCCCAATGTTTTATTTCTTTGTTGCTGTGGCTTGAGTCCTCCCACTTTGATACTAGACCCATTGCAGCAAATAAAAAAAAAGAAAAAGAAGAAGAAAGCAGCAGGGTCCTATTAAGTCCTTGTTTGAGATCACTTCACTTACCTTCTCCCAAGCCTACCTTCATAGCATATCTAAGTCAGTCCCATGTTGATCAAAGGACCCATAACAAGTATAAACTTGCAACTAGAAATGAACAAGTTCTGGAGAGCTAAGATAGGACACAGTGACAATAGTCAACAATACTGTATTATATATACTTCAGAGTTGCTAAGAGACTAGATCTTAAATTTTCTCCCCACAAAAAAAGATAGTTATGTGTCATGATAGAAGTGGTAACTAACTCTATGACGGCAACCGCATTGCAATACATAAGTGTATCAAATCAACACATTGTACACTTAAACTTATACAATGTTATATGTCAATTACATCTCAAAAAAAAAAAAAAAGGAAAAAGATATACTATGAATTTGTCAACGTCCCTGATGGGATGGGATATGCTGCCGATAATTATCCACATTATTTGCCATTAAAGAAATTTTATGTTTTTTAACGCTGTTGGCATTTTTCTGTCAACACAATCACTTTCCTCATTTACTAAGCCCTGGACCATGGCAGTCACTCAATAAATATTTGTTGAACCAATAGAGTGTAATGGGTTTAAACACTCAGGCATGGTGTAAGCCACGCTCCATTGCTTAGAACTCAGTTATAGGGCCACATTCACTGCAAGGGATGTTGAAAAATGTAATGTGTTGTATTCCAAGCGGGAAAAAGAAACAGGTTTGGGGAAGAGCTAGCTTGTCTTTGTCACATCTATGTCACACTGATTTTACCAAAACTCTAACTAAAGGTTATTTAACTCTATTTAATCATCTTGTTCCATCGAAAAAGGTATCACGTATGTCAAAAACATCACCTGAGAAATTACAATTTCCTAAGCCATGTAAGAAAAATGATACAGAGGTCAACCAAATTGGGAAAACAAGTCCTCTGATTCCTTGAAGAAAAATTGGTGAAAAATCAATTATGTCTTTAAGATGCTAAAGCAAAGAGAAAGGCAGAAATATACAAGTAGCTCTGTGCTGAAAAATTAATCACAGAATGGAGTTTCGGAAGTTGAAAATAAAGAAATGGCATAAAAGTCATTAACAACCGCTATGGCCCTCTGACGCAGATGCACAAAAATATATCTATGAGTAAGATCCATATGTTTTGCAAAAACATTTAATGACTCTAGAAAGCAGCACGGAAATTATGTAGTTTTCCTAAGCTGTCTCCAGTTATAGATCTGAGCAACAACTGGCACATTTTAAGCATGGAAAATATGACAAAATAGGGAATCAGCTCTTATAAAAATAATCATTGTGAAAAATGACAAATGAGTCCATTGGAATTGTTAAACTCAGAGTCCAACGACAGGATCGTGAGGCAGCCTAATTGGACTCCTGTATTCCCAAGGCTTTCCCAATAGAAACAAATGGTACAGAGCATCAGGCTTTCGGTGGGGTGTTAACTTGTGAAATCATTCTGTGCTAAGAATGAAGCTGAAAACCTCAAGGATGACAGATCATACAGTAAGAAGTAGCAAAATGACATGCTGAGCGCACTGGTTCAGGAGTCAGGTGACATGGAATCTAGTGCCTCGTCCTATGTCATGTTGAGCATATTACACACGCTCTCTTTCCACAATTCCAAGAAAACTTTTCAATCGTCTCTGGGCTCTGTGAATCTTGAGATTACAATCTTAAATGTATAAACGAATCTAATCACTGTTAGTTTGTGTGATGCCACCATTGCGACCCTGTTTTTTAAAAAAGCTCTTGTTCAAATGTCTTATAGAATGCTCGGAAGTTTGGAACAGAGGGCAAAGGGCAGAGTTTGGCTTGGGAATATATGTGTATATACAGACACTGCCAAAAAAATGTATACACATTTTAAGAAAGGAAAAAACCTGTATTAAAATTGCAATACAAGAGTGACACTAGCATTCGTTTGAGTAATGTCATCTTTTGAGTGAGCTACACATACTACACATTGCTGTTGTCATTCAATTCAACTTCGAAAAGTAAGACATAGATAACATCTGTTAAGATGTGTACTTTTTTGGGCACCATTGGTATATATATATATATATATATATATATATATATATATATATATATATCCTCTTCTCAAGAAAATAATCTGGAAGAATTTGCTATTTACACTAATAGAAAAATAGAAGTTTAGATAAACACACACATACACACACACACACACAAACACACACACACACACAAGAATATTAGGTTTGATTCAGAAAGCTGCTTAACTTTGGACAAATTAGTTGTGTAGCCTAATCTCCGTCTCTTCACATCCCTGAATCAGTTTCTCAGACTAAAATCGGTGAAGGGGAACAAGAAGGTGAATACAGCCATATTTAGATGAGCCAAGCATCAGAATCAACGTGGGACTGGACACACAACTCCATATACTAATTCTTTTGTGCTTGAAACATTAAAATTCACTGAGCTAAAGATTTTTTAAAAGTCTATAGGAAGATGTACTGTTAAGATTTTTTTTTGTCTTTAAGATAATATCGAATCTCAAAGGAACGCTAGCAAGAGGTGGGGGATTCTAAATTGTTTCTGCTCTCCTGCAGTGTTTGCCCTAGTCTTTTTTTTTTTTTTAAACAAATAGTCTATAACACAAATCATCTAATAGATGTGTTGTTCAGTGAGGATTAAACAACTCTAGAGATTGTCTCTGTATCAGGTGTGTGTGTAGCATAATTTTGTATACATATACTCGTAGGAAGGGGCCATTGGAAAGTCTAAAGTCAAATTGTATAGGTCATTATTGATAATATTCTCCAAACTGTCTTTGGTATCGCTGTGGCAATATTGGGGTTACTAATTTGTGTTTTCTAATCCCCCCACCTTCTCCCTCATCTCCACCCCCTCCCATCTAGCAACCCTCAGTTTTTACTCTATATCTGTAAGACTGTTTCTGATTAGTCTGCTCATTTATTCTATTCTTTAGATTCCACATATAAGTGAGATCATATGGTATTTGTCTTTCTCTGACTTATTTCACTTAGCATAATGTTCTCTAGGTCCATTCATATCGTTGCAAATGGTATGATTTCATTCTTCTTTATGGCCGAGTAATACGCCATTGTATATTGTATCACGGTTTCTTAATCTAGTCGTCTACCAATGGGCACAGTCTCAATGGAATTGTAACAGCTATATATGATGTCAGAGGGGGGTTATCACTTTGTGAGGGGTGTAAATGTCTGATTATTACCTTGTTTTGTATACCTAAAATTAAAAAAATAAATAAAACAAAATATTGTATAGGGTGTAACTAACTGTATGTTGTTTGAATGTTTCAGAAAACCTCTGAGGAAGCGGAGACTTAAAGATGTTAAGCAAACAACCCAAGAGCCCACAACCAATAGGAGCAGATCCAGGCTTGGAACCAAGGTGTCATCACCTATGCTTTGACATTCATACCACCGCAATGGCTCCATTTTTCTGGCACCTGAGACTTGTCCTGGCTACAGAAACACAAACTCAGGTAACAGACGGAGGACAGACATAGGCGCTGCTGAGACATCCTGCCTGGGGTGTAGAACGACATTGGCTGCAGGTAAACCTGAGGAACGTCCTTTTGGAAAAGCAAACCACAACCTATCAAACTGATAATGCTCAAATCTCTCTCAAAACTCTGAGGCTGAAGCTTACACAAAATTTCTGGAAACTTTCCAGAAACCAGGGAATACTGTGATTCCATCAAAATACCCTTAAGCTGTCTTGTCCTTTATTTGGGGGTTTTCTTGATTGCTATGGTAATAAATAAAATCACTGTGTGATAATCGGATTTATAGAAATGAAGTACCTCTTTTTTCTCCATAAAACACGCTTGGTTTTCATGACGTAAAATGTTCTATCTACCAAGAGAATGCCATCTATTCTGGAAGCAGTTAAGTATAAAGCTGTTAAAAGATCTAGACTATTACAAACTCTAACATAACAGAATCCCTGCAAACTGAAAATAACACTCACAGGTACAACTTAGATTTTTTTAAAAAAATATTTATCCTAACAGCTTATCATGGTTGTTCTGAGATGTATTTGACCAAAGGAAAATATTTTTTTTTTTGGTATTATGTTCTTAATGACTTTGGCAAAGAACCTCTCAGCGGCAAATATGCTGAAATTAATGTTTTAAAAAAAGAAGAAGAAGGAAATACTAGATAGAGGATAATTAACTCCACTGTGGAAATTCCTAGTTATTCCTTAAAGCCAGTAACTGAAATAGACCAAACCTGAAATGGGGAGCTTACCCTGCGTTTTTGTTCGAGAAACAGCACAGATTACATACAGTGCAAAAACAGAGGAATCAACTGAGCAGGAATGAGATTCCAATAGAAAGTCTTAGAATACGAAGAATGACCGTTTTGTGCATCTGTGTAAAGGGTCCATGACCTGGCAGAGTCTCACATGAGCTGAGGCGTGTAAACACATGGTTTCTGGTCTGGCAGAGTCTCACATAAGCTGAGGCGTGTAAACACATGGTTTCTGGTCCTGCTTTCCTTTCATAACAGATGCGTCGCCCTGGGCCAGTCACTGAACCTCTCTGTTCCTGGGTTTCCTTACTTGTAAAGATAAGAAAATACCTTTTATAGTATAGTTTCTTTGGTAGGACCAAATGTGAACTTAAGAAAGCTTTGTAATTCTAACGCAGGGTGAAAACTGTTCTCTTTGATCCACACAGTGATTACAAAAAAAGAAAAGAAAAATTGCTACCAGTTAAAAATCAGGATAGTTTACGTAAAGTTTAGATGTTAGGCTTCTCTTGAAAAAAATCAGACGTTCTAGCTACACTGGCCGATATTCCTGTAGAACACAGTTGTCTGAAAATGAGAACCAGTTACTCCCTGGGAACAAGAAAGTCAGTCTTCAGTTTCTTTAGCCTTTACAGTTCCCTACTGTCATACTCAGGGGCCATTTCACACATCTATATAACTTTCTGGGACCCTGGGGTATTTACATGTACCTGTCCTCTCCACCACAGAAAAGCAAGGGGAAGATTAGGTATTAAAACCAATAGTTAGTAGATATCAAGTGAGAATGCTTTAGCACAAGTTGTGACTTGCTATTTTCTATGGATTACTTAAATGATCTTATTGGGCTTGAATAAAACAATCCAACCCAAATCTCTCTGAATTGGTGCCATCTGTTCTCCTTTCAAACTACAGCTGCCATAGAATGAATCTATTTGACCATGCCCAAATGTTCACAACCACTATTTATCTGGAATGCCATTGACTGGATTAAATTTTAATTCTGGGATTATTGCACATGATCTATATACCATCCCTTATGCTATAAAACAGGAGCATGTAAAAAAAAAAAAAAAAAAAACATGCGTTTTGGAATTTAGTTTCTCAGGCTACCAAACAATATTAGGAGACAAATGACTTTGCCAATACATTGCAACCACTTTCCTAAATTTAACTGCAATTGTCTGTAGGGACAAAATGCCAACATTTGAACACATACTGTATATATGTGGAAAATTTTAAATTCCTGTTTAAGAATGCTTAAAACAACTATTAAATTTCAATCGATAAGAACGTTTAGCTTTGAAATATTAAAACTCACTGGACATCATTCTAGGCACCCTGACCCCCAAAGAAAAACTCTTTTTTTTTTTTCCGTTAACTGCTAAGAATATTTTGATCTTGGACACAGAAATTAGTTCTTCAGAGCTCAAGCCAAGCCCTTTCAACTACTTCAATGGCCAGAGGAGATGAGGTTGCTTACACACTGATAAGAAGATGCCAACCAATAATGGGATTGTCATTTATTTGGAAGCACGTTAGATCCAAGAGCAAAAGCTAGCCCTCCCACTTCTTTTCTCATGAGGAGGACCATGGCAGCTCCACGTCAACAGGAGAGGTCTTGAGTCATAGGATAAAAAATAAAAGGGCCAGAAGATTCTGGGATGAAGGATGGCCTTGATGAGAGAGTTAGCCGTTTGGAGGAGGCAGACAGGCAAGAATCCTTGGAGGGACATTCATCCAGGTTGTGCAGGTTCTGTCTGAGTACAGGTAAGATAGAGTGCTTCTGGCCAAATGGAGTCAAAGTAAAAAAAAAAAAAAATACGCACACATGGCATTTACTCATCTGGTGGGATTTCTTTGCTTTTTTTCTCCATTCTGTTTTTTATAATGCTCATTTGCAAATCCTCTCAGTTCTCCAACTTCCAAATGTCAGTCTTTCCATTTGCAATCAGGCCATGAGACAACACAGGGGATCTGCCTTCTGTGCCAGCTTCTCTGCCTTTGACACCACTTCCTACAAGGGACGCTATGGAGAAGCAGCGCAAGAAGCAGCCCAGCCCTTTTCTGCAAGTGTACGGCAGGCGTCATCTGCTTCATGCTTCTTTTCTAATCTCAAATGATGAACACACGCCCCCCACCGCTTTTCTGTTCTCCATTTTAAAGTCTGTGTGTCTAGAAGATCAGCTCCTCCTCAGACTCTCTGGGTCCAGTCAAACAAGTCAGGAGAGAGATTACCACAGACTCCGGGACTTCGCCTGGCTCACTTTAGTTAGGTTGATCGTCTGCTAACTGGCTCTGGGATGGTGGCTTTATTGTTTGGCTGATTTAGTAACAACAGAGCTTTCCTGGCTATATGGAACCTGAAAGATGTTCTCTGGAGAGAAGTCCGGAAGAGAATGTAAAACCTCTCCCATCACTAATGTGTACTCAGCAAAGTGAGGAAACACTGAGAAGTTCTGAGTGGCAAGAGAGAAGAGGCATTAGTATAACAAACAAGGACCTTCAGGGTCATTATGTAGAACACACACTAGTTCTCAAAATGTGGGGGACGTGGACACCCCTAAAAATCCTAAGGAAAACCATGAGACCGCTTCCTTCAAAAACATTGGGAATCGAAGACTCCTCCAAACTCATTCATGGGCTTTACAAGGTACGTGGAGGAATGTGAATAAAGAGTATTCTGATTTCAATTCAAGGTCTTGGTAGGGATATTCGTTACACAACCCAGTTAACAGACAGTCTGGAAGAGATACCGTGTTTTCCCCCAAAATAAGATCGAGTCTTATATTAATTTTTGCTCCAAAAGACACATTAGGGCATATTTTCAGGGGAAGTCTTATTTTTCTCATGTACAACAATCTACATTTATTCAAATACAGTCATGTCATCTTCTTCTGGAACATCGTCATAACGTACTAAAGGCGTCCGTCTGGCTGACGATCTTAACTGGGGCTTACTTTCAGGGTAGGTCTGTCTTCTTTTCGGGGAAACACGGTATCTTCTAATAATTACCAACCGAAAGACTGGAAATTCAATACAACTTGAAATCAAAATACTGACACACTGAAGTAGTAATTATTCCCAGTTTACACATGAGAACACTGAGGCCTAGAAAGAATAAGGAACATTTCCGAGTTTAGTAGTTCAATAGCCGTCATGCTAAGGTTCTAGCAGAACAAGAATGTGTGCTGGTGGGTGGGCCCACTTGTGTTGATTTTCACCTCAAATTACACCAATAGATACTCAGCAGTACCCATAAGCAGGAAACTTTCCTTCCTCTTTGCTTTTTAAGCTCACTTGACCTACACATGGAATATATCTAGCTTGAAGGTCATGTGACACCGAAAGGAAGTAGTCAGGTATATAGAAAGGGTCAGGGAAGGCCATCTTATCTTCAAACCAAGATAGGAGCACCATTAACCTATTTTAAATGCAGCCTGAATAGATGATAGGATAAAAAAAGCACTTTGGTGCCTGGACTCCTGAGTTCTTACTAAAACTCTACCAGCCTGTAGCCAAATAACTTGTCTGAGCCTCAGTTTCCTGACCTATATATACATTGACGGTGTTGAAGTAAGTGTTGTTTGAGTTGTATGCCCCTGTGATTGGAATTATTAGAGAGAGTTTTGGAAGGCAACCCAGACTTTGGGGTTTGACTGAAATATCTCATTGCAGACAGTTGTCTCTGACAAGTTACCAAGACTGGGTAAGTTACCTCCCCTTGTGTCTCTGGAGCCCTTTAATTTTAACACAGCACTTACCATACTGTTTTGAAATTATCCATTTATCCACCTAATTAAACACTAAGTTCTCTGAAGACAGGAGCCTGAGTCGTTTTATAATCTATTGAAGGATAACATACTGTGTTAAGATCACAGGCTTTGAAGCCAGACTGGTTTGCATCTCTGATAGCTGTGTGTCCTCAGGAGACTTAGCCAACCACTCTGTGTCTTTGGTTCCTCACATGTAAAATGGAGACAGTAATGGCACCTTGCACACAGAACCATTGTGAGGTGAATGTGAGAAATGTAAAGTGTTTAGAAAGCTAGCTGGTACACAATAAACACTCAGTAAAATCAGGTGTTATTCTCACCAGCGTCTTAACAGTTTGGCATGATGCCCCAATATTTGCTAGATCAGTGAAAGACTGACTGATAAATTATTTACACGACATTCAAGATCTGAACTCAAAAGAATCCAAATTAATGACAAGTACCTGCGACCTCAGCAGTTTGTTTAACTCATGACGAATACAAGTACTTGTAACCAGCAGTTTGTTTCATCCAAAATAAGGAGCTTTTTTAAATCTAGATTCCATGCACTTTACATCGTATTAGGAAGCATTTAGTAGCACTCTTAAATAGTAACTTAACATGTACTTGTGGTTTGTTTCAAAACTCTGGTGAAACTCCACTTAAACATCATTGATTGGAGGTTGTAACAAAGAAAATCATCCCCATTGCCAACCATTTACTTTGGGATATATTTTATGAACAAAGACAATAATGGGATATATGGTTAGATAAGAGACTTGGAAGCTCTGTGGAAAATCACCAGGCTGAGTAGTTTTCACACTAGAGCATGGCCTCAACTTTTCTCTGTAACTAGATACTGAGCCTTCATTTATAAAAGTTTCTATCTTGGTACATTCCTCTTCATTCTTCGCTGAAATCTCCTCCATTGCGTTTCTACTTCTGCTCCAATGTGATTATATTGTTGTGGGTTTTCCCAACATAATGGTGCTAGCTCATTTGTAACAAACTCACTTAGAATGCATTTGGCTTGCAGATTACATTTTGATATACTGCATCCTCAGAGAGACATACATATACACAAAATAACTCTTAGAAATATGTGTTATAATATCATTGCAATGGACAGCTCCACAATTTTAGCTTGTCGAAGCTCAGAAAAATATGTTTCTCGTAGCAACGTCATATTTTAAAAAGTCATCATGATATCTGAACTGCTGTGTCTACAAGAAATAATTGCTAACGGTATTAGCTATTACGATTCATAAAGAAAAGTCTGCTCCATGTCCATTCAAACTCAATCTTTTTCGACAGATGTCTGAGTAGGAAGAACAACCAAAAAACGCACCATACTGCTCCACATAAGCATAAAATCTTGACTATGCATGCTCCCTAGAATTTCATCCTGGAATTAGAGAAGATAAAGGAAAAGGGTGTGGGGGCTGAACAATTTGAGGAAGTGTGTTGCCCTCTCTGTGATTCAGTTTTCCTGCTGGGTAACCAGGGCACTTCCAAATTACCATGCCATAATAATAGTCCATAATCCTATAATGTCACCACTCTCTAATGACCACATTCTGGTTGTAAAATAATTTACCTTCTGTCCCTCAGTAATTAGCAAACTACATTGACAAAGTCCATTGTACAATCATGGCTGTGAAACTATATTGCTTCCAACATGGTTTCTTAAAACAATAATGCTATTATAGCAGCTTAATTTGTCAGTAAGTTGACATTGTTTTCTTAGCTTTGTTAAGTGACAAGAATCAGTTCTACATGTTTATCCCATGGACTATGATTTATAATTCCTGAAATAAACTTGACATTTTCTTTCAATGGAATACAATTTTTAAAATTTTAATTCTGAAGCTATTTACAGAAAAAAAACAAAAATCCATTGTTCCCTTAAAAGCTTCCTTTAATGACTATATCAGGGTAGGGGTGAAATCTTCAAATATACTTTCTTGTGCTATTTCAAAATACGTTATTTCCAACTGTAGAAAATAAGGCAAATGACATTGAACATATAACGAGATATATATATACGTATGTATTTGGCTGACAAAACCAGTGAAACTGCTTTAAAAAAATTAGTTGGTTCTGTCTCAAATGCTGAGAGCCAAAAACACATTGTCTTTCTGAGTGAACATATTTTAGATAACCTTAATGTAAAGGCAATTATATCAGAGTCTGATTCTGTGAGAAAAGGCATAACGGGACCCAAATTTCCCCATGCAGTGGGATGTGGTCTGTTTTTACAGGATAAACAATCCCTAGACTTCCCATTCAATAACTCACCATAGTGTCTTGCAAGACTTATATTCATTCCAATGTCATCACCACCAGCAATGATGGCAATGGATGACTAGTCCACTAAGAAGTGAAACAAGAAGTTTGGTGAAGTCAAAAGCCTACAGACATAGAATATTCCCAGACTCTCTCAAGTATACCCTGTTTATTGGATTTTCAGAAGTATCCCCAGGGCTAAGAGACAGGACCATCATGTTTTCTGCCAAGAGACATTTGATTAATTTGACTAATAATGCATGTAGCAATTGAAAATAGATAATAAAAAACAGAGATGTTGGCATGGTTAAAAAAATAAAACATTACCATAACCTGTGGTAAATGGCAGAGTCAAATAGGTGTTTGCTTGGGGAGGAAATGGGTTGGAAATTATTATTTTTGAAAATAGTCTATACATGTAGCACCACTTCCTATAGATGTTCTATGTCCTATAGCACAATGCTAGTATTGATTAACACAAGGAAATCCAAAGGTTGAAATATAAGATGTTTTCATCATGGGGTTTGTTTTTAAATGTACAGCTAAAATCTATTTGAGTCAGAATTTCAGTTATTCTGACATTAGAAATAAAGGTAGAGTCTCTCACCTCATATACTGTGAACACATAGTAGACTGTCAACAAACGTTTGTTGAATGAATGATAAAAAAACAATCCTCGGCTGGCTCGGTGGCTCAGGCGGTTAGAGCTCCATGCTCCTGACTCCGAAGGCTGCCAGTTCGAATCCCACATGAGCCATTGGGCTCTCAACCACAAGGTTGCCAGTTCAACTCCTTGAGTCCTGCAAGGGATGGTGGGCAGCACCCCCTGCGACTAAAATTGAACATGGCACCTTGAGCTGAGCCGCCGCTGAGCTCCCGGATGGCTCAGTTGGTTGGAGCACGTCCTCTCAACCACAAGGTTGCCAGTTGGATTCCTCGACTCCTGCAAGGGATGGTGGGCTGTGCCCCCTGCAACTAGCAATGGCAACTGGACCTGGACCTGGAGCTGGAGCTGAGCTGCGCCCTCCACAACTAAGACTGAAAGGACAACAACTTGACTTGGGGAAAAAAAAATGTCCTGGAAGTACACACTGTTCCCCAATAAAGTCCTGTTCCCCTTCCCCAATTAAAAAAAAACAAAACTATAAGTGATTATTAAAAAAAAAAAAAAACCCTATTCTATTTATCCAAGTTACACATAGCTAATGCGTGCAATCGCAGATTGCAGTCAGGGAGCAAGATGCTGTCAGGTATGCTCTTTAACAACTCAGACCCATGGGAAGAGTTCCAAAACCTTACACATGATGGGAAATGGGGGTTGAAGGTATATCTCTGAGGTATCTTACAATCATTCGTATCATCTATGGCATTTTACAAGTGATGACATAAAAACATACATACATTGAGGGTTATATTTGGGTTGAGAAGTCATCACTTCCTATGTGAAGATGAAGAAAAAAGAATAACAGTAGCTGCAAATTAATGAGTACCTACCAATAAGGAATTGTAAATGAGCTTGAGAATCTAATAATCATTATTGTTAATAACAATGGTTTACTTTTATTGAGTACATACACTGAAGCATATATAGTGCCGTGTATTATTCATACATTATATAATTTAATTCTCATAAATCTTCTGTGAGGAATGTATTATTATTCCTAGTTTATATATGAGGAGATTGAGTCTAAAAGAAGTTAAGTAACTTCCCTAAACTAAACTTACACAACCTGTAAGTGGCTGACCTGTGACATGAGCCAAGTCCAATAGACTAAAAAGACAATTCAAGTATTTTCCCACAGTAGAATCATCTGAGATGGACTTTGAAAAATAAATATATTTAAGACGTTCAGAGGTGGAAGGAAAGGAAAGGCATTCCAAGCAGAGGGCATGGTTGTCACCTATAAGCACGACTCTGCATGAGCCTAACCCAGAAGAATGGGAGACAGACCTACAGTCATCAGAGTTGAGAATCATAACTACATGTATCCACGTCCATGATTATCAGCCTCTGTTCAAAAAAGAAGAAAATCACACACATGACTGTAGATAAGATTTAGATAGATATCATAGCTTTTCATTGCAATTTGTTTTGGATAACCGATTTTTGTCCTCAGTTTTCCCAAGGCCAAAACTGAGAAGCGAAACCATGGAGTGAAGATGGAGCAAACACTTCGGCAAAGAATTAACCAGAAAACACTGGGTAATACATTTGATTAGCAAACACAAAGGGGGCTCTCCTTGCCCAAAGAGATAGAAAAAAGATATTCCCATGAGGCACAGCAAACAATTGACGGGATTTTACTCAAGATTATGAAATAGCTCAGAACCACAGTATCAACACTGTTGAATCATCTGCCCCTCTCTTAAAAATAAATAAATAAGTTAGACCAGGATTGGTACATCGAGAAGGAAATTCACAAATAACAGAGCGAAAACCAGACAAGCCACTGATAGCTAAGAGGGAACTCATAGGTCACGTACAAGAAATCATTAGACATACATAAAATTTTAGTACCTCAAAAAATTAAAGATTTTCACATGGGAATATAGTATTCTGGAATTAACTACTCACTACCTTTAGAATTTCTACATCATAACATTTTGTGAGTTGGATGAGAGTCATTTCCTGAAGTAATTTGGTAAACCCTTTTTACCAAAATCGGATGACCATTTAAAAACAAAAAAGGCACCGCATCTTCCCAGCAATTCTTGCCCAACATGTAAGAAATTAACACAGATTAAGCTGTAGGTATAGGCACCTTCCAATCAGCCACATAAATTGTGAAATTTTGTCTGTGTCCCCTAAAATAAAAGCTTTCATCCTCTCAGAAAGTAATAGAAAAAGCCTCTGTTTATCTGTATACTTGCCAGCATCTTCCCCAAGGAAAGAGGACTGGTGAGCCTGGCAGACAAACCTGAAAGTCTGGCACAGCAATCTTTTCTCTCTTTTGGAATCTGCTGGTTCATGGAATTAGTGCATTTGGTTTTGCTCTTTGACTCCAGAAAGTGAAAACTTACAGGTTAGGGCTCCCCTTTATAGAGGTTTTCCGTTCTGTGACTACTCAATTGGAGCTTCCTGACTACTACAAAGTAGCTTGTCTTCTCTGCAGAACCAAATTTGCTGGCTTAACCCAATGTCTAGAATTGGGAGATAGCAGTATTAGAAAGCTCTATTGTCTTGGTGAATCCAGGGAACATTCTACAGTTCAGCTCTACCAATTATAAAGCAAATATGTTTTTTACTTTGATCTCTGTAACTCCTGTACATTTTTATTAATATGTTCCAGCCACAGAGAGGGCAGTGAGAACAAGAATTATTTATTACTCTTGCTCCAAGTTTATCCAACACAAAGGTTCAAAGTTAAACCCTGGCAAATTCAAAAAGCAGTCAATAGGCATGTCCTTTGGTTTTTTTCATTAATACTTAAATTCATATTTTAGCTCCACTTCTTAATATCTCTGTGATCTCAAGCAATAGATTGACTTGTCAAACTCCCTTTTCTCTTTTGTAAAAAGATGAATAATAGTTCCTGTGTCAAAGGTTGACTTATTTGAGCTAAGCACAATTAAGTGTACTTAATTAAGTGACATAATTAAGCTAAGCACAGTGGCTGGTACATATTAAGTACTAGGCACTTACCAGTAACATTAACAAAATGTATTTTTTATCTTAATAAATGAAAACTCATCAATAGTTGTCCAGTTGTCCCAACCCCCAGTGGTGGAAGAGATCCAGAACAGGCAGGCATTAGAAGCACACTGAAGGCAAACAGAAACCAGTTTTTGAAATTGTCCTCAGTCATTCACCCATAGATCATTAAGACATGACTGTATCCACGCCAGAAAAAAATTACTTACTTGTTTGTTTATTTACTTAGTTATTTTTATTATTTCATGAATGTTTCTGGAGCTCTGATACTAGGAGGGCCTCTTTTTTCCTTTCCATTAACTGTTTACAATAGATCGATTCTCTTAGTTTTCTCTTTCACAAGTACTAAGGAATAAATTTATCTTTAAAAAAAGAAAGATTTAAGTTTATTTTAGACCCATTAATCTAGATATGGCTAGATATTAAATCTAAAAGAGTTGATTAAATACCAGGGGTGCCAAAACAATGTATACACATAAGTTATATTCATCTTTTGTTATCGGTATATATTGAGTATTACAATTTTAATACAGTTTTTCCCTTTATTAAAATGTGTATATATATTTTTTGGCACCCTCTGTAGAACAAATGGAATTTATTCGTTCATCAAACGATTGAGTCATGGATCAATACAGCAAGGATTGGGGAAGACATGCCATTTTGAAGCTGAATTGATAGTTCACCATGACCGCCCTGCTCAGTTTCCTGTCATTGATGATCAGCATTAACTTTCCCATAATTGTTAAAACTGAATTATTTGGGGTATTTTTATGCTGTCTTTTTTTACGCTTGTACAATATACTCGTACAATATACTATGGTGAGCTACCACAAGACCAAATGAATAGGAAATTTACCTTTTTCTCTAAGGAACAAGGTGCACTTGAAGTTTATTTAATTAATAATCTCTATAAGGCATTTTAGTACTTTCTGGGGGCAGAAAGCTAAACTTCCCAATGGCAGTGGAAGACCAGGGGTGTATATGGGGCAAACAGTCCCAGTGAAGGTGAGACTATCCATGAAGTGAGTCAGCGCAGGCCTTTCCCCCAAGAGGAAGGTTGAGCATAAATGCAGCTCCTCAGCCCAACTGGTTAAAAGTACAAACGGTTGGAGAGTATTGAAAGGAAGTCACCTTTATTTCCTTATGCTCCTCTTTCTTTACAACTAGAAGTAGTGTTAGAACAAACCTTTGGCTTCCCTACCCATGTCTCCGTCTCCTCAGGGGAAGAGATGCAACTGATGAGGTTTCTGAGAGTCTGACCACTGTATCATTATATCATCGGTGTGCAAGGTTTCCTACATCAAGAGTGAAGCAAGTTCCAACCTCTGTCTTCAATGTTGCATGACTCCTACATTATTGGGAAGTCCAGGAGGTGATCACACTTCCTGACTCCTGATGGTACAAGCACAGGACTGCCAGTATCTACACCTGTGACCATCCGCGGGGCTGACTTTCCCTCAATTTAATAGGAAAAAGCAGAGAGGGTCCCGTATTATCATTCAATGGGAGCCACATTCTTCAATACAGTTTACTGCACTTCATAAATTTGGGAGCCTTTGAGCACTGCCTGGCCACTAATAAAAAAAACATTTTAGCCACTATTTCCCATAAGTCCTTTGTGGGCTTTTAGAAAATCTTTTAATAAAACTTTTGTAATGGAAAATAACTGTTAATAATAATAAAGTGAATGCTTTATCAGCTGGCATCTGGAGTGCTACAGAGAACGCTGAATTACTTAATTAATTAATTGACTATCAGTGACAATGTCCACTCTCCGGATATTTTAGAAACAGAAAATTCAGAATAAAATTTCCCACCCTGTGACCCACAGAATACTAGCTTCATAAGATATCAATATGTGTTCCATTTAAAAATAAAATCCATAGTTAAATATGTTTGGGAAATAGGATTAACAAAATTAAGCTTCTGTGCTCTCCCCCATGGTGTCTGATAGATAATCTAATATGCACGGTGAAAATCCAAGATATTTGATCATGGATCTAGTTTGTTTTAAGCAGAAAATATTGAAGGGCATCTCTTCCAGAGAACTCGACTTTGGGAAATTCTGATTTAGAGTAACTCTACAGATCAAGTACTATTTCTTCTTTAAAAACACTCATTAAGAACCTACTACGTACCTTGCACTGTGTGAGACTACGGAGAAACAGAAATAAGATAAAGCCTCAGCCTTCCAGGAACTGACAGCCAGTAGGTGCCAGCTGACGCACAGAAGACAGGAAGCAGAAAACCAATTAGGGGTTTAAAGCATCAGGAATTTTTAAGAAAATTGAGACACTTTATAGAATGTGTCTCATTCTACGTGAGACAATGTGAGTAAATGACACAACACAAGTTCAAAAAAGAATCTCACGAGAGCATGAAAATCCTCTTGAAGTGACGACAGACTGAGCTGGTAGGAGGAAGGGAAGGAATGAAACCAGGACGACAATGTTATGGGATAGTCAAAGTCCATCCCAATGTTTGTAGCAAGCGATCCCCGGATAGAAGTCTCAGCAGTATGGAGCTGTTGTCAGTCTTCACAGATGAGCAGAACCCCCCACGGTGTAAGTCTCGAATAGCAAATTTGCAAAGCTGCAAAAAGGGAATTTTAGTGCCAACTTGGAAGGAAGGCAGGACATTTGATTGGGAGAGACAAAAAGAATTTTTTTCAGACGAGAACGTTTTGAACCAGGAATAGGAATGAGGCTATTGTCTGGTTAAAATAAATTATATTTCCACTATGAAAAGTGATTTTAAAAGAAAACCTCTCCCGTGGAAATAGCAGAAACTGTAGAAGGCATTCACAGAGAGAGGGCACTTTCATGGGTGCGGGTGACAGCAGTTAGGATTCGAGTCAGCAGAGGAGGAGAAATGCATTGCTCAATGTAGTTGAAGTGAAAAACTGGGAAGGACTGAACTTTAAATAATCATAGATGAAGAGAAATAAAACTCTACAATTACTATATCCTTAGCTCCAAACAAAAGTGCCCAGCCGGCGCACAACTCATCATGTACAAGTGGGGTACATCAGTCACAGGGAGTGATGGACACAGAACCACAGGGATGAAAAGGAAGGGGACCCAGGTTAGACCTAAGACCAGTGCTCCCAGTTAAACACTCACCAAATGCTAAGGGCTTTCACAGGCCCATGAAACAGAGCAGGCAGCACCACCACTCTCTTTCCCTCAAGGGTTACAGTAAGACTCATGTCCACACAGTCTTTTAAAACTAGATTCGAGATTTTAAAGCGTATGCACTTCCGAGTGATCCAAACCAGATTTCCCCAACTCATTGCCACTGTCAAGGGCTATCATCCTATCAAAATGGCTGTGTCCATGCTGGAAGCGCTGCAGATTTGTCCATCTTCCTTTTTCCCCAGTAAATGTTTTATGTGAAAGGCTCAAGTTTTCTTTGTTTTTACTTTTTGCTTTACTTTTCAGGCAACAAACTCCATCTTTGGTAAATTAACTCATGACAATTTTCCAGTCTCTGTGTTTCCTTACTGGGGTCCATGCAGAAGGAAGAGCAGCTTACAGTTATCTCCCATTCCTCTTACACCCTTGTTCTCAACAGTCTGACCCATATTCTTTGTGCCCTTACCTCCTTTTGTAATAAGCGTGTGTTTAGCTTCAAAGTGTGGTCCATCAGATTGCTCTTTTCCACTGCTCAAAACCTTCCAGTGGCTTTCCTTCTCATGCCAAAATAAACAAACAAACAAAAATCCCAATTCCTGACTATATCATCCAAGTCCCACAGGACCTGGTCATCCCCTTGCTTCCTCCACTCCAACCACCACCCTGGCCTCCTTGCCCGGCCTCCATCAAGCATCTTCCAGCCTGAGGCCTTTGCACTTACAGGTCTGGCATGCTCTGCCCAGACAGCTTTTCCTTTACTTCATCAGGCTCTGTTCCAAGGTCACCTTATCAAATAGTCACCTTCCCTGACTATTACTCTATATTAAGTAACATTCCGCCCTATTCATATCCTTGCTACTTCGTATAGTGTCTATTCACTTGTGTGTTCACTGTCTGTCTCTGCCCAGGGATTACAACTGTTTGGATCATAGCATTTGCACATAGAAGCTGCTTAATAAAATTTGTTGAATTAATAGAATGAAAGATCTCTCGTTTTTCCTTCTCTGTGCGTGGTACTTGACTCGCTTCTGCTATTCCTATACGTCACATGCAATGCAGTCTTCCTCCCCCTTTCGTCTGCCCCCCACAGGAGGACAGACGGATAGAAATGAGTCTGCTCCTGGCATTATTGGAAAATCTCCCCAGAGGGCTCCTGTCCTATATTTATCTCCATGATCAGACACTCTCTGCCCAGAGAGCAGAGCTCCACCTTGCTGGCTGGTCCCCTCTCCCAGGGACGCTCCTCCCTTTACTTGTACCTGAGTATAAACCTTTGAATTACTTGCAGTCACTGAACCTTGTGTGCTGTGTTATTGATGTGCAAATACCTGAAACCAAGATGGAGGGAAGGGCAGACCCAACAGTGGGCCAGCTTAAGCCGGAACACCCAGCCACACCCACTGAGAGCCTCCAGGTGAAGGAAGACAGAAGATTCCTGCCATCCAACACGTTGATTCAGAATACCTCTCAGAACCTTTCCTCAATGCAGACTTGCTCTTACTTTCAGCCCTCTCAGTTGCTAACCTTGCAGCACGTCCTACTATTTTCCTCTTTGCCTCTGCCTCAGAGAGATGGTTAGCTTCACTCACTTCCTCTCAGGGAAGGAGTCAGTTTCACTCTGGTTCTGTCTGGGGTGTCAGTTTGCCTAGCACCCCAGGGAACACCTCTTTGCCTCTTTGTCTCACATAAGGGGAAAAATGGGTATCTATGCTTCCATAAACAGTACATACATTTTCAGCCTTCTATGTATGTTTAACCATTCTCCGTTAATCTTACTGTTTTTTATATAGTTTCCGAACTAGAGAGCCCCTTCAGGTATTTCAGGGGTCACAAATTCAAAAACCTACAGTTGCCAGACAGGTGTCGTAAGCGTGAGAAGTGGCTGGGTATAACACAATAAACATTGTTGAGACTGGAGCCAGTGGAGAGTACAAATCTTGCCTAAGGGCTTTCTAATTTCTAAGCATAGTTAACATCATCTATGCAGGCCAAACAAAACAGATTTTGAGGCTGGATTCAGCTCAGAGACTACTGGATTATAGCCCCTGAGATATAGTTAATGAAACAGACCTGAATCGGGGCAATAAACTAACCATTTTGACTAAGTGTCTCTCAACCTCGGCCACACCATCCATCTGCAGACTTTAAAAAATAATACTGATGCTGGGTTTGCATCGCTAGAGATTCTGGCGTAATTGCCCAGGGGTAGCCTGGGCATCAGGCACTTTGAAAGATCCTAAATAATTCTAACGTGCACCCCAGTACTGTGTTTCCCCGAAAATAAGACCTAGTTGGACCATCGGCTCTAAAGCATCTTTTGGAGCAAAAACTAATATAAGACCCGGTATTCTATTCTATTCTATTCTATTCTATTCTATTCTATTCTATTCTATTCTATTCTATTCTATTCTATTCCATTCCATTCCATTCCACCCGGTCTTATATTATAGTAAAATAAGACTGGGTCTTATATTAATTTTTACTCCAAAAGACGCATTAGAGCTGATGGTCCGGCTAGGTCTGATTTTCGGGGAAACACAGTAAGCACCACACCTTTTAAGTATCCTTTTCATGAAACTTACTTTGCCACTGGTAGCATAGGTGAAGCCTATACGTACCAGGTAAAGTCCATACATACGTGCAAGATGTTCTGCCAAAGTAGTCAACATTTTTTTACATAAAGAATATCATAAACTTGGAAGAAATGCCTGTAGATTGCAACAGAAATGTGGACAGAAACTATTTAGAGGGGGACAAGAGAGTTCACAGGAATACAGAGCAATGTTAATTTCTTAATATAACACCCAATTTCTAACCAAAATATTTCAAAATACACCCTGCTCATTGCACGTCCAAAAAAAGAAAAAGAAAAAAGAAAGAAAACTCGTATTATTTCAGGAAGAACAACTCATCTCCAAGGGCCTGCACAACATTTCTGGAAGACCTTTACATGAAAAGAAACAACATTTTCCTCAGAGGGCTCACCAGCATGCCTACCGAATATTCATTTCCATCCAAGCCTATGGATTTCCCCATAGATGTTGTAAGCACCCACCCCCTCACTGCCTCATGGTGAAGATGATGAAACTGAAATTCCTCAGTAGCCCATGGGTAAGGAAATTTTGCTCCTCTAGTGGAATTGTGGGAAGGGAGACAGGATGAAGTCATTTTGGGGTTCACTTCTTTTTTGGTTTCTCTACAACCACATTCTCTGCAAAAACGCCCTGATTTGCAAGAATGTCTTCCACAAATACTCATGACTTCACATTTGTGCAAATTGCTACGTTGAGATTCCTGCCTCTCTTCACCGGTGGGTATTATAGTGTCTTTTCAGTCAAGCTAACCTCCTCCCGAAGCAGAGAGTAAGTGTGCAGCCTCTCCTTCATGATGCCCCTGAAAAGAAATGGGACGTGGTTCCTTGTAATGATGAGAATCATGACCTTGCCCGAATCTACTTAGTGCACTCACTAAAGGTCTTATTGTAGAGAATAAGGTAAAACAGGATGTCCCAAAATGTGCTCTGTGAAATATTCTCAAAATAAGGAACGTACAGGAAAGTCAGTTTAGGGAAGGTGTCCAATACACTGTCCTTTTATAGATTTGCAATGCTCGTTAGAACACTAAAGGCTCTGAAAAAAACACAAGTTTTTGTAACTTAGTGCCTAAAACTAGCTTAAACTAATGAAGCCTGATTATTCTTTTTTTTTTCCCCCACTTAGAAGGACTGTTCATGTTTGGCCACAGAACTGTCAATAGGTTTGATCACAGTGCGCCCAGCCCATGCTGCAGCTGTTAGATAAAATAAACTTTCGCTTCATGTCATCTTTCTAAAAATCTAAAAAATTCTGAATTCTGAAATGTTTCTATCCCTCAAGGTTTGAGATAAGAGACTGTGGCTCTATATCATGCTTTTAATCAACACTTTTATCATGCTTACCATGTACCAGGCGTTGTTCTAAATGCTTTAAAAATATTAGCTCATCATTCCTCATAACCCTAGGAGGTAGAAAACTAGTATTATGCCCATGTTCACATGTGAAAACAGACATAAAGTAAAGTTATGTATCAGGTAAAACGGATACATAACTTGCTCAGAGCAACGTAAGTAATAAGTAATGGAGCCCAGGATTCAAACCCAAGCACTTTGTCTCCACCGTCCAGACTTCTGACCACAATGCCAGTCTATAAGAATTTATGAGTCTCATTTAAAGAACCTTTGATTTCCTCATGTGTAAAATGGTATTAATAGCAAGTGCCTTTCAGGGAAAACGTATGGCCAAACCTCAGTGACTTTTGCAAAGGACAATCCATTGAGTAATCAGTAACTTTCATATGATATTTTATTAGCCATATCCAGGACTGCAAGGGCTAACGCAGCTAACAGAAAGAAGGTCCTACATGGGGCTGGTTACTGATTTTAATCTAAAGCATTCCCACTCTCCTCTGTAATTTAGACACCTACATAAAAATGGTGCTATGCCCAGAGGCGCATTACAGATTACCTAAAAGCACATTGCAATGTGCCATTTAAAATTTAAATGAAACACTATAATCTCCAATCAAAGCAGTTTAATATCAGGAACTGTGAAGTTTGGGAGTTGACGTATAATGGAGGCATTGAGGGTCCTTTTACCAGCAGCTGCTCTAGCAGGCACCCCATGATAAACACCTAAAAAGCAGGTCTACAAACCGCCTGCCCCAAACTGGGGTAACAGCTGGACAAGCCACCAGGGAAGTGGAAAGGTAATAAACTAAATAAGCTTGATTTATTTTTATATCTCCCCAGGGCTCTGTATACTTTAGGGTTCAAGTATATTTTGCCTTCCAGGTGCATTTGGCTTCCATCTTTGAGTCTAATCTTTGAATCCACTCTAGTCTTACCTTCTCCCTTATTTCCATGCTACCTTTGCCTCCAATCTGTTTAGCATTACCCTCCTGACCTTGGGCCGATTGTCTTCAATTAAGCCCAAGGATTTCCTCTTCCTGGACCAAAGTCAGGTTACAGAGTAAGAATAATAAAAGACTGAATGGGACTGTAGTATCAGAGCCAGGGCCCCAGTGTCAACCTTTTGAAAACAACCTGACTTCAGATGCCCCATCCCACTGAGAGAGTCATTGCTGTCTACCAGGTTGGGAGAATTGGTACCTGTGCCAAGAAGCGTTTACTTTAGGAATCTGGTTTCTCATTCAAGCAACTGGGTGGAAGGAATCAAGAAGAAGAAAAAAAATGGCAATTTAAATCAAAATATGATATTTTAGAAAAAAAATCTACTGTGATTAATCATACTACGAGGTCATTTAATGTGTTTGGAAGAAATTCAGAGCAAGTGAATACACAGGCACTTTGAACAAATACGGACTCTAAAAAATAATTAATGTACAGCGCATAAGTAAGGAATGTTTCTTAAGAGGTTCCGTAGTATTCACTTTAAAAAGGTATAAAATGCAGATTTATATAGCATAAGGAAATAATTGTAATTAGAGTCACTTCTTGTTATTAAAAGTGGAATCTTATCTGTACTTTAAATATAAAAACCAGTGTGATTAAACATCTGTGCCTTCCTACCAGCAATGAAAGACTACGTAAGCAGGCAATATTTTACACGATGCACATTTGGATTTTGTGGATAACGCTCTCGACTATCCCATCAGTAAAAATCCTCAGAACACTCCTGGGAAAGAGGTAAATAACACAGAATATATAGTTTCTACTCCAAAACTAAATCCCATCCTTAGAATTGTAACTCTTTCCTCTCCAAGCCCCACAACCAAAGAGCAAGGGGAAGCGTGCGATGGGTTGGTGAGAGAAGGCAGGGGTGATTGCAGGCGGTTTGGACCATCAGGCCAGTAAATCAAATATGGTCAACTTTACCCATAAACATTTTACACCTGAATAGTTTCTCTTAGTATTTCACCCATGCCAACTACCACCTCTACACCCTTACCCTTTGCTGCCCATTTCACCGTGATTCCAGTCCTAACACCACCTATAAAAATAATTTTAAAATATGATTCATTTTTCTTTGTTTGCAAAGAAGCATACGTTTAGCCTCAACTCTGATTGATTCTGCCCATCCTGTAGAGTCCCTGTAATAAGCCACACCCTCCCAAAACTATGGCTCCCCATCATAGTCTCTAGTCGCGAATGGTACTAACCCACTTGTCTGTGGAATTCCTCCAGGTTGTGTCTGTTTGCCTGCTTTGTCACTGCTTCCTCAGTTTTCCTGATGCGTCAGCCTCTGTCGTAGTTCAGGCCACCATAAAAGAATGCCATAAACTGAGTGGCTTAGATAACAAATATTTATCAGAGTTCCGGGAGCTGGGAAAGCCAAGATCAAGGTGCTGGCAGATTCGAGTGCTCTTCCTGACTTATAAGTGGGCTCCTTCTTGCTGTAGCCTTACGTGGTGAAGAGAGAGAGGAGGGGGCGTGGGGGAAGCTAGCTCGCTCGTGTCTCTTCTTAGAAAGTAGGAATCCCATCATGAGGGCTACCATCATGACCTAATTACCTCCCAAAGGTCCCGTCTCCAAATGCCATCACAGCCGGGATAGGGCTTCAAGACATGAACTTTGGGGGGAGTGCAGCACCTAACAGTCTCCTCTGCTTTGGCCCCACTTTGTCAACCCTTTTCCTCAACTATTGGACAGGCAGCCTAATTTTGAATTTTTTTATACTGAACTTGGCCTTGGCAACCCTTTCTGAGCTAGCTTCTAGGCTCTACCTTCATAGGATGAGATGTATGTATCCTGCTTCCATGCCAGCACTAGATCAGCATTCCTCTCAGGCAGGCTTTTTCTCACCGGGGTGCTGCCCAACAAAGGAGAGAAATTAGCAAAATTATTGAATCTTAAAGCTAAAAGACACTCTCCTGGCAATGGACTAGACTTTTCAGCTCCCCATAAAGATGTTTGGTGTCATAAGAGTTCACTGATACCTAATCACTCGTCTTTAAGTAGGAAAACATTTTCACCAATTCATTTGTCCTCAATTCTATGACAGGAATTCTGTCTCACCATTTGTCTCTTTCTCCACTTACACATGACTTCTAACCCACACATTTAGATGGTTTAATTGCAACTCTGATAGTGAATTGGCTTAAATGATACTCTAGAGTTTTAAAATGTGCACTTGTAGAAATTCATGTGAATACAGGAATACAAACAATCTATAGCCTTAAAATTGATTAGTAAACAAACAAGAGCCAACCCATTTCAATGGACAGGTTATGTTAACATTTTTCAAGGGTTCAGCTTAAAAGACAATTGTGCCTTGAAGGCGTTTTCTTCTTTCTATTCTAAATTCTTTCTTCCTCTCTGTTTACCTCAAAGAGTCCAGAGAGTCAATTCATTTGGGTGGATGAATGATAAAATTAGTAAACTATTGGTAAGCCCTCAGGTACCTATGCACAAACCTTCTATCACTAGGCTAACATGCCGACACTGTAATACATGCCTTTGCCTTGTCAGGATGACTACATCATCATCTTCACTCCACTGTCTAGATGGTCAAGTATGAGCTTCTATAGTCTGAGAGTAGATGCGTAACTCTCCTGGGGACCAATCATAATTACCTGCCTCCCTACCACCACTCCCTTAATCAAAGTTTATTTGTCAGTGAGTGGGCACCAGTCCCAAATTAGATCAATCATAGTTCTTTCTTGGGATTTTAACTGGTGTTACACTACCATGGTAGTGGTAGCTCCAAGAGGAAAAACTTAAAACTCACACATACAGGAAGTTGGTGGGAGAAAATACGAACACGCAGAAGGGAGCAGAGATGAGATAGAGAGTGTCCCAATAGTAAAGTCTCTGGTTCTTATTTTTCCCAAAGCCCAGCTGTTCCCAAAGTCCTGTCCTTCTCACAGTCTGGTTACTGACACTACTTTGATTCTATGAGCATATACATTCTTCATGTTGGCCTATGTAAGCCTACTTTTGGTTCTGGCCGGTTAAACTATATACAAGGTCTTTTCTAAGTGTATCGGTCATTTACTGCTGTGTAACAACCACTCCAAAATTTATTGTTCATAAGACAGAAGGTTCTTCTGCTCTCAGCGAACATATCAGGACTTGCTAAGGCAACTGCTTTTCAATCCCCACACTGACAAGTGACTGAAGCAACAATGGACATTAAAGCTCTTCACAGGACGAATAAAAGCAAGTGTGTGGCCACCACATTCACTGTGATAAAATCTGAATGGATTAAGGAGTGGTGAGATGAACTGTCCCATACTAGCCAATGACTAAATTTTTAGAAATTTGTAAGACAGTTGTTAAATACAGCCATTATTAAAAATTACATAAATTATGTTAAAAATAAAGAATATTCAAAACTCATTATTTTATGACATTTTACTATTATCTCTGCTCTTGAAGTTATTATTGTATCTCTTTATTGGACATACTACATAATCAGTGATTATATCAGTCATGTTGGTAGCTTGAAATGGGCCATGGTGAGAATATTTATATTCCAGATATCAGCAAATGCTAAACTATGAACTCATGCATCCCCCTAAATTCATATGTTGAAACCCTAATCCCAATAGGATGGTATTTGGAAGTGGAGCCTTTGGGAGGTAATTAGGTCATGAGGATGGAGTCCATATGAATGGGACCGGTGTCCTTAAAAGAAGAAGCCAAGCAGCTCGTTAGTTCTCTCCCCTTCATGTGAGGATACATGAGAAGATGGCCATCTGTAAACCAAGAAGAGAGCATTTACCACGAACCTGACTATGCTGGCACTCTGATCTTAGACTTCTGGCCTCAAGAACTGTGAGAAATAATTGTTTGTCATTTAAAACCACTCAGTTTATGGTAATCTGTTATAGCAGCCTGAATTAGATATGCTACAAATCAGGGCTAGCCATTGCCCTCAGAGAGCCAGCTGTTGAACACTTACCAGCACACGACCAAATAAGTTGTTCCAGATTCAGAGAGTAGTACATGATAAATTTTTTAAAGTAAACAAAATGTCTTGGGGAAAATAGACATCTCCACAATTAAGTGGAGAGAGAAAAGAACAAAGCTATCTAAGATGTAAGAGGTCTGACAATTAAGTACGCGAAATTGTCGCAACGAGGGTGCTAACTTTTTGATATCACAGGGATTATTCATTATGAATCTGTACCAACTGGACAAACAGTTAACCAAGTTTACTATTTGGTTGTGCTGAAAAGGCTGCGTGAAAAAGTTAGACGACCTGAACTTTTCGCCAATTCATGGCTCTTGCATCACGACAATGCACCAGCTCACTCAGCACTGGCTGTGAGGGAATTTTCAGCTGGTAAACAAATAACTGTATTGGAATACCCTCTCTACTCACCTGTTCTGGCCCCTAATGGCTTCTTTCTTTACCCAAAGATAAAGAAAACATTGAAAGGAAGACATTTTGGTGATATTCAGGACATCAAGGGTAATACAATGACAGCTCTGATGGCCATTCCAGAAAAAGAGTTCCAGAATTGCTTTGAAGGGTGGACTAGGCACTGGCTTCAGTGTGTTGCTTCCCAAAGGGAGTACTTCGAAGATGTCCATATTGATATTCAGCAATGAGCTATGTAGCACTTTTTCTAGGATGAGTTCGCGAACTTAATTGTCTGACCTCATAAATTTGGAAGGTAACTATAGCTTCCATTGGTACATGAAGCTGACTGAGATTAAACAGATAAGAAGCTCTATGTCTGAGAGAATTACACTGCCAAAAGAGCTACCGTCTTGGATTAAAAGTGACTATACTGTTTGAGATTTAAAACTAACGTTGGCTTTCCCAATTGTCTAAATACAGAGAACAGCCTAAGACAGCATTCAGCCCCTAAGAGGGCAAATTCACCAATGTCTTCAGTTGTGGCCAAAAAGAATGAAAAAAAAGGTTACACTCCCAGAGAATGAACCTGAAGTTCACAGAGAATGGCAGATTTGAAAGATTATCCCCCATTCCCAGGGTCAATCAAGGAACATTCCCTACCACCAAGACAGGTGAGCTTTGTCCAGTGGGATTTCAAAATTGCTTCAGAAAAGTGACTGCTGCATCTCTCTCAGTCTTCCCCTGTATGAATGGAAATGTTCATAGCTATAGTATCCCTGTTCTATCCTTTATGTTAGCTGTGCGAGGTGGTGGCCGAGGGAGAAGAACAACTTGTCTCTGTAGCAAGAAGAATTATTAGGTTGGTGCCAAAATCATTGAGGTTTTGGCAATTATTTTAAATCTTTTAAACCGCAATGACTTTTGCACCCAACTAATATATTCAAACCTGAAATAGAGGCCACTGCACAGCTTCCCCCAATGTAGAAACCACCTTATATTCCCCAGCGATCCTGACTTTCAAGCTGGCTGCAGGGAATGGATCGAACTTGTGAGTCGACTCTTTTGGGGAGGGAATGAGTCAAGAGAGCGAACAGAATACTTTGTGACCAGAAGCGTATATAGTCATAGCCGTTATCGCCATCGACCAAATATTCCCACTTCTTCTCCTTGGCATGTGGTGTGACTGCACTTCTGCAAATCCTTGATGACGGATGTGATCATATGACACGTTTTGGCCACAGAACTGTGAGCACCGGTGGTATGGGTAACTTTAAGAGCAGCAAATAATTTACCACTTCTTTGTTCCCGTTGGCCACAATGTTCCCAGCTGTGGCTATTCCATCAGCATGCGTCCTGGAGAAAGGATGATGGGAAAGCTCCCAGCCAACCCAGAAGAGCACAGAACATGAGCAAGAAAGAAAACTTGTGGTTTTAAGCCACCGAGATGTTGGCATCGTCTAGCACACACTGATTGGCACAACCACAGTTGCATATTTTCTGGCAGTGCATACCCACAAGTAGGTGAAGCTGGGTTACATTTGGTTACTGAAACACATACCAACGGATTTCCTGTCACACACTAAGCAATGCAACTGACGACAGAAGACTTGCCAAATTCCACAAAATGGTTTAAAGAAATTTCAAAGCAATGAAGTATTGGTGTGACCAAGCCATGCATCACTCAGGACTGCCATTATATGGCCAAATATCCATTTATCAAAGCTCCACAGGTAACTTTGAACAGAAACTGCTTAATTTCTGGCTAGCTACATAATATTCAACCGAGGGGAGGGGGAACCAAATAGGAAAGTGCCAACATCAAAACTGAAGCAAGTGTGAGCAGCTGGGCTAATACAGAGGATGCTTGTGGCAAAACAAAATAACTCTGAGTTTAAAAATGATTCTACAAATATGGATGTAGGATTGAAGACATTTTAAGAATAACTTAATGATATTTTTTACAGTTTCCTTATGTATGCAAAAAGTTGATATGATATAAATTCATGTCTAAATAAATCTTAAAAAGCTCTTTTAACAGATATGAATCAAAACTCAAAGTGCTAGCTAGGAAGGCATAGTTTAATTCCTTCTTGATGGTGCACAAATAATAGTGTGTCTTAAAATTAAAGAGATCTTACAATAAAATGAAGTATTAAGAAAATAATAATAGTTACTAATAATGATCATAGAATGTGACTGGATGACGACTTATAATACATATTCAAATGAGCCATTTACTACAAGAAGGAAAAACAATTAGACTCTCAATACATTTTCCTTAGTGAGAGAGAACAAAGCCCAATTGCATGATAAAAATCCCTTCCCACCTGACTGTGGTTCAAATATATGTATACACATACACTTGTGTATGCGTACCTTTATATATTGTATATGTGCAATATATATACTATATATACATATATAATAGAATTCATTTTAGATTTGTTTGGTTTTTTCGCAAGTGAAGAATGAAGAGAAATAATCTTTTATCAAGATACCCTCTTGTAAAGAATAACATATTGGGCTGATAAACTGGGTACCTCAATTTTACTAACCACTAAATAAGAACTGAAATAATGAATCTAATTCTTCCCAGGAAAAATGTTAAGTGGCGGTGATGAAATGCCTTAGAGGGGAAAGATGCTCTGAAAATCAAAGCATCATTGTCACAGGAGGAGAAAGGCCTTTACAGACCTTCCAGAGTGTCCTTTGTGAGCTGACAGGTGGTATCCTACACTTTGACTTGGGGTATTTGCTTTGAGAAGTGGCTCAAGCATTGGCTGTCTTACATGTTGCACACTCAGCCTGCTGTGTAAAGTATGAGTTGATGTACCTACCACTGTCTGGAAACAGAACAGTCAATTAAGTTAGTTTCAATAGACAAATGACTCGAATCGCACGGCCACTGTGGAATTTTTTCTTATCACCCCAATTTTCCCTGATTCCATTCTTCTCTAAACTTTTGAGAGTCCCCAAGGCTGTTTCCTGTCCTTTCGCACCTAATTGTGTACCCTCCTGTATGGGTCTCAAACTTTGATTTCTTTTCTGTTACTCTTCAACAATATTACAAGGACGTGCAAGTTAAAAACATGGCTTATACTTTTAAAACCCTGGCAGTAGCACTAGTAATAGTAGTACGTATTAATAGTAATAGTAATAGCTAACGTTCACAGAATGTTTACTTTGTGAGATTCACTGGGCTGGGTTTTATATTTGTGCTCTTAACTTGTAATTTTCATAATAAAACAATGACTAGTCATATATCCGTTTAGGGATTCAAACTCAGGTCCCACTGTACCACACTGCCACCCATTAGGCTTCACTCAGTGCAGTTAAAATCTTGACATAAGGAAATGACCATTTCAATGAGACATGCGTTAGTATAAATATGGATAACTTTCCCTAACATACGCTGCTTATCTGGTCTGCCACTCTGGACACTGGTCACCTTGTTCAGATACCTCTTTCACCACAGTGTGGTTTAACTCAGACTTTTATAATGCCAGCAATTAAAATAACACATTTCAAATTGACTCAACCCTCACTACAGAACTAGAACTGTCAAATACACAGTATGCAGGTACTTGACTATCCTCTTTATAAGTTAAAGAATTGGAAAAAAAGACAGAGATGGATACCAAGATTTAAAAAACCCAGGGGGGTGGAGGGCTGGGAGATGAAGCAGAATTAAAATCTGTATTTACAGGCACTAAGAGAAAAACACTTAAAGTGATCACATGTGAGCGTGTGTTTGTGCGTGTACATGGACTATACATTATGGGGGTTCAAGGGCAGGTTTCAATATCCTCCCCCACTCTGTTCCCCTTCTTTCTAAGGAATGTGTGAAATCCTTAGCGAGGTGAGGTCCATGTGCCATCTTCATCAGAGTCTCCCATGTTGCTTGTTAAAATGTGGATTCCTACGTACCGCCCATATCTCAGGTGCCTTAGCTTAGATTCCTTAGCGGCAGACCCTGAGAACAGAATCAGTAAGGGAAAGCGAGGCAGAGACGGGAAGAAACCAATACTAAACGTGTTTATTGGACAGGTCAACTGGGGCTGAATCTCTTTGTGGGTCTGGGAGATGGTGTAAAGCCGTGGTTCTCAAACATTTTGGTCTTCATACTCTTTAGAGTTTTTGTGACTTATATCCACTGACTCTATCATATTAGATATTAAAACTAAAACTAATTTTTCATAAGAATTTACAAGCACATATCCCATTAGCCATCACAAGAGTAAAATTATCACCTTTGGGAGGCATATACTATCTTGGCATTAGTTCAGAATACTTTTGATCTCACAGACCTTCGAAAAGGATTTTAGGGTTCCCAGAGGTCCCTGGAACACACTTTGAGAACCACTCATGTAGACCATATCTTTAAATTGTACCACTTACAGGGTAAGGAACTGGGATATTTATGTTCCAACTTCCATTCATGATTGTTTGATGGTGCACTACCTTCCTGGAACTTCCAGCCTGCCATGCATGTAGGTTGAATATGTGCCTACAGCCAAAGGCGAAGTCCAAGCATAAAGTTGAGGTGCTTGCAGCATGGAGTCTCTGACATAAACAGCAACAGGAGGTACCTGGAGAGTACATGCAGCACACTGACAGACTCAGCCACACCCACGTACCTCTATTTTACACAAATTCCCTCCATGATATTTAATGCAGATCAAAACACTAATGTACTAGGAGCACAGTCTCCTAGGCCCTAGGAGAACCATCTGACTCTCTCCAATCAGCATTCCTTTCTGTTTTCCTCTTTCTAGTCTACACAGTGATGGCTACACTTTACTGTGAGCGCACTCAATGTTACTTTTAGGGAACGGCAGTCTCTCTGCCCTCACTTGCTCCAAGTTCATACGTTATTCACGATAGCATGGTTCTCAAATGTATTTGTAGAAGGTTGATTTCTGCCAGGATGTTCTACAAAAATTCTAGCACCCGTCACTTCTAATTCCAGAATTGGCTGCTTTATTAATAATTCACGGCTAAAATTCAATCCTGTCTCTTCTGCTTCAGTATCCTGTAAGCCATGTCTGTGTGTCTCCACCATGATGGGAGAGAAATGTATAACC
This sequence comes from Rhinolophus ferrumequinum, assembly GCF_004115265.2. Taxonomy (NCBI): domain Eukaryota; kingdom Metazoa; phylum Chordata; class Mammalia; order Chiroptera; family Rhinolophidae; genus Rhinolophus; species Rhinolophus ferrumequinum. The sequence continues at coordinate 60,085,362 of NC_046297.1, forward strand.
TCTGGTACTTGAGTAAAAATAACGTCTGCCAAATTGGACCCCAAAAGGAAATGATTCCTCATTATGAAGAAATATTGTTGTCAGCCTCTAACACAACTACTGTTTGTCCCAGAGAAGGGAAGTGAGGATTTCTAAGTTCTTCCAGTCCAGTTCACATAAGTAGTAAAAAGACAATATTCAAGTTAGGCTCTCTTTATCCAGAAATAAGAGTGACTATGTGGGCTCAAGGTGCTGGCAGAGCCTGGGCACATAAGCATGGAGTGTGCTGCAGGAGGGTTAGGGGCAGAGGTGTGCTGGAGCCTAGTCACACCAGTGCACAATAATTGAGTGTGCACATTTTTTTCTAACTCTGCTGTCAGTAGTGTCTCATTGGGAGCTTGAAACTAGCCAAGGAAAGAATATTGGGAATCCTTATACTATGAAAATTGGCAAACACGACCAAACCAAACTTATTTTTTTTTAAAATAAATACAGCCAGTTGTTAAACATTTTCCAGCACACCACAGGTAAGGAATTCCAATGAGGTGAGGCTCTGCTGGCATGAGCCGCCATTGTCTGCTTGTCTGGGTTTCTTCTCCAAGGTGATGTACTCTGCCACTTATCCAGGACAAACACAGCTCCTTCCAAGGTCTTGAGACTTTAGAATTGTCTAAGTCACAGAGCCTTCGGCGATGCCCATATTTCTGGTGCCCTATTCCTACAGCTCAGTGGTTCCTAAATACACAGGGATGCATTCTGTGTCTCCGCCCACAGCAGAATCAGTCCCTCTCTCAGAAACTCTCCTCTTTCCGAAACTTTTTTTAGGTACAAAAAAAAAAATCTACTGGAAAACCTAAACGTCACCCTATTTCTCATCTTTTTGTTCCATTGGTTAAAGAGACGTCCCTTCTCCAGAGAACTTCATCTTATTTGTTCTAGAACAGGAAGAACATCTAAAGAGTCCTCAGTGTATTCTCTATAGGCACAAAGGGGACGGGGAGGTGGGGAGACCAAACCACTCAGCTGGTTCTCATAAAGGGGCGCATGATTGTCACGCCAGGTAAAACATCCTTCTTTGTAAATTCTATGACCCAACTCCTAGAGTTGCTGTGATTTTTTCTTTTTTAAGTAGTTAAAGAAAGGAAGACCAGAATTCAAAAACCTGGCTGTGGATTATCAGAAAGATTTTATACTATATCCACTTCCGAGTTCTCACCATCTCTAAGAGATGCTGAGTCCTGTAGAGATGTCATTAGCAGACGTAAGGGTGAAATATAAAGAAAGTCATTGACCAGGGAGAGCAGGACTAACTCCATCTTCAAAATAAATCACAGTTCATTGAACTATAGTCCGTGGAGGACTGGTCCTTCTGAAGGAAAAACAGTTGAGGTCTATGAATTATTCTGCCACTTGTTTCCTTTTGGTTGTGTCTGCTCACAGAATGGAAAGCCCAAAGCTCCTGGGAAATACTTGGATTTGAAGTTTTCACCAAACCATGAACTGCAGCGTGCCCGCCTAGTTGTGTGATCAGGAATGGCTGGCCTCGGCAGAACTTGCCGTCAGATATACAGATATTGAAAAGTAACTGTCTGGATCAAAAAATAGTGGCCAAAACAGTTTTGGGAATCTTTCCGCTGGCCTGAACCATTGATGCAGCCTCTGTCTCCCTCTATGGGTCACATCTCTCACACCCAGATGCTGACCAACAAATGGAGATCTATACTACTAAACAGGGATGGCTAAGAAGGTGGTGAAACTAATGGCTGCAATGGGAAATCGTATGTCCCTGTAAATACATACCACGACTAAGAGACTCTGCAGGATCTCTTTCATATGAAGCTGTGACTTGGAAAAATTAGCTTTTCCACCAATGGGCAAAATCCGAAAGATCAGGAAAAGCACTAAGTTTGACTCAGGAGGAAAAGAAAGGAACAAAATAATAAGTTCACAAGAGAGGACAGACCCAGGTTGGATGGCTAAATATACAATTCATCCTATGAAAGAGAGAAAGGAAGGAAGGAAGGAAGGAAGGAAGGAAGGAAGGAAGGAAGGAAGGAAGGAAGGAAGGAAGGAATCCACATGCTTTGAGCAAAAATGGTATCTCAATAAGATGCGAGTTCCCTGATTACACTCCAATCGGCTTGTTACATTAATAGATGAGATGAGATTTGTCCACACCATAATAAGACATTGCTTTTTGCCCCCTTCCCACTTCAGCAATCACAGAAACTGCAGCACATTATGGAGTCTTCTGACAGCTGTAACCAAAAACTAAGAGAACATAGCTCTGCAGATATGTTTCACGTGAAGTATGCTTGCCACGTGAGGGGAAAATTCTGCTGAACTTTCTAGCACCAGGTCTGAGAGGTGTACCCACTAAGCACGGAGGCCCCCGAGTTGCTCCCTCTAATCAGCCCAGAAACAACACAAGAAATCAAACATCAAGGAGGGTTGCCCCAAATGTACAGGCCTGTGAGTGTCTAGGTGTTAAAGAATTAGAGAAAAAGAAGGTTTGTATGTAGATGAATAGATTCTAACCTTCTAGATGAATGGATTCAAACCTGTTCTCATCTAGACTGCACCGCTCTCCCCATCCCTTCAACAAATACTCTCTTGACACCACAAAAGATATTTCCAAAGACAGTCCTTCAAATAATATTTAGGTAAACAAATTTCTCTCCAAAAGCAATAATTTGGGCAGTTCTTACGAGTCGACTAAAATTTTAGGGCAAGAGCAAACAGTTGACAAGAATGTATTAAGCCACTCCTAGTATAACAGCAAAGGCTAAGGGGTGATGCTGTAGTGTTTGAGAGCCTGGTCAGAACTGGGTTTTCAAACCCAGTCAGCTCCATCACGTACTAGCTGTAGACTCTGGTCAATAACATTTCTAGGCCTTTGGGCCCCGTGTAGAAAATGGACAATAACACCTACCTGTTGGTCTGCTATATGAGGATAAAACAAGATAAATGCATGTGAAAGCTTAGCCCTGGCTCTGACAGCATTTAATAAAAGATAGTTATTGCTACATGCCCAGCACACAAGGTCCAAATATGAATGGGAAAATAATAGTCTATTTCATCGTATGAGGTCAGGTAGTAATACCATAAGAATCAACAGAGAGTGGAAGAATTTTTGTGAACAACTTTTGGGGCATCTGCCCACCCTGTAGGACCCCATTCCATTCACAGGCGTGGCCTCTAACAGTCACGTCTATACCACACGGTCCTTACCTCCTAACTGCAGTTTAGGGAACTCACTCAGGGGAGGACCAGACCAGGGTGATGAGTTTTTGTCTCCCAGGAACTCAGACCTCAACCATGAATGTTGAGTGAGTTTCCCTGGCTGGCCGGGAACAATAAGACCTAGGAACAAGCTCATGGAACAAAGAAGAGACGTCTGGTCTTCAGGGGGAGAGGATAACTCAGCAGATACAGAGAAAGAAGCAGAGAAGAGAGGTGGAAAACACGGCCTCTTCATTCCTGAGGCCTGACTGCATTCTGCTTTTAGATTTCTGGAGACACCCCCATACACACAACATAATAAACATTTTTTCTTGTTGATGCCAGAGTAAATTGGTTTCTAGTACTCTCTCAAGGATAATATCAGGTGACAGGTGTAGCCCTTTTTTTTGGCCAACAAAATGACCAGTTGAAAACAGAGGAGCCCAGGAAACTGTGTCAATGCCACAGGCTTCAATGCTTCTGGTCTTAACCGTATAGATTGTTCATCAAACTTCCTTCAGTAGAAATATTAGATCTTAACATTCCCATGTTTCCCAAATCCAGGCCGAACTTCTCCCCGGAAAGCCATAGCTGTAACTCCAATTGCATACTGGAATTTAATTATCATCATCACCATTATCACAATTCTTCATTAAACATCTACCAGGGAAGCAAGTAGTGCACCAGGCAATTTACATACAACTGTTCTATGTAATCTTTACAACAACCCCACGTTATTCTCATTTTATATATTTGGAAACGAAGGCTTAAAAAGTTTAAGTGACTCACCCGAAGAGTTACAGAAAGATGAAGAACCCAAGACTTTTGGGCTCCACCCCAAAGTTTGAGCTCTTCTCTCTCCATTCTCTCTTAATAGCTCCTCAGGAGTGTTCCACAGCGCCTCACAATGGACAGATTAAAAATAAACTCACCGGACCGGAAGTGGATGCGAAGACCTGGGTTTGAATCCTGGTTGCACTTCTTCACAGTTTCATTTCTTCACAGTTGCATGATCCAAGGCAGTCACTTAAAACGCTCTCAGGCTTAATGCCTTCATCAGCAAACTCAGTGCAAGAATACCTGCCCTACTTACCTCCTCACCCCAGATGGCGGGGAGAATGCAGTAAGACGATATATGTGGAAGCACCACAGAAATACTGAAGAAGCATGCTAATAATTATACTACTTATCATTTAACCTTTGTGGTTTCAGCATTTATTAAATTAAGATAAAAAATACCTGATCTATATTTTGTTCAGTCTTTATGATGCTTAAGTGAGATGTATATGAAAATATTTTGTAAACTCTACAGGTCTATGTAAGCTTAAGGGACTAGCATATTAAGTTAACCTTGAATTTACTGCATGGCTTTCTCAGGCTGCTTCAACAAAGATATGGTCCATGACCTCTTAAAGTTGTAATTCTTAGAGAAGGCAGAAAGTTTAAGGAAGTAACTGACCTTTTGAGTGACCCTGCTTTTCCCTTCCCACGCTTTAATCCTAGATCTTATGTTTTAAAGTCACCAATAGACAGCGAACACACCAACCCAAGGCTTTCTACTGGTGATCCCCAGAGGCCCCATCAGGGACCCAACCACAACCTCCAGGCCTTCCAAACAAGACCCGCAGGCCTTCCAACAGTGACCCCCAGGCCTTCAAACAGTGACCCCCAGGCCTTTCCAAGCGCAATCCCAGGCCTTCCAACCAAGACCCCCAGGTCTTCCAACCAAGACCCCCAGGCCTTCCAACGAAGACCCCCGGGCCTTCCAACAGCAACCCCAGGCCTTCCAACCAAGACCCCCAGGCCTTCCAACAAAGACCCCCAGGCCTTCCAACCAAGAACCCCGGACCTTCCAACCATAACCCCTGGCGACCCAACCATGACCCCCAGGTGTTCCAGCTTCAACCCCACTCTTTCAGAGGTTTGCTCTACCACAAACTTAGTAACTTAAATACAAAACAATATAAATGTGTTATCTTACAGTTCAGTAGCTCAGAAGTCCAGGGTGAGTCTCACTGGGCTAAAATCAAAGTGGCAGCTGGGTTCCATTCTTTTCTGGAGGCTCTCGAGGAGAATCCATTTCCTTGCCTTTTCTAGCTTCTGGAGGCCACCCCCATTCCTTAACTCATGGCCCCTTTCATCTTCAAAACCAGCAACCTTTCATCTCTGAAGGATATTCTGTACTCACATCTCCTTCTGACCCGGCCTCTTCTGCCTCCCTCTTCCGCCTTTTAAGGGCTTGTGATTACACTAACCCACCTGGGTAATTTTGCTAAAGTCAGCTGACTACAACCTTAATTCTACCTGCCTTAATTACCCTTTGCCATATAACCTAGCGTACGGCCGTTTTCCAGGGATAGGACCTGAGCATCTTTGAGGGCTGTTATTCTACCTGCCACAGTGAAATTAGAGCAAAAACACAAAAGAGGTAAGGAAGCAATCCTTGTAGAAATTTGGGAAGAAGAGATTTCCAGACAGAGAGAAAAGTGAAAGCCAGGGCACTTATATGTGTGTTCTTGAATACTCAAGACTGAAAGCCTTGCATACAGTGTTAGTGTGAGTGTTGAGTAAACCCAAAACACTGTAGGGAATGGATTTAAAAAAATAAAAGAGTTATAGTAAATTAAAAACTTAAAGCTTTGTTTTGTTCAGAGATTTAAAACTATTTATTTCCACTACTGAGAAAGAATGGTAAACCTGAAAATAATTATTTAAAATTCACAGATGCCAGAGCAACTGGCTGCTTTGTCATTTTGCTGTAAAATCTCACAGAACTGGATAACATCATTGCTGGGAGAGTCTTCAGTAGGTATCTTACATCTTAAGCACTTAGTACATGACGCATAGTTGATGCTCAGTAATTACTTTCTGAATGCCCTCAGATTAAATATGAGAATTGTAGCACTGTCACTCCTTCACACACATCTCTAGGTCCCCTTCCTCCTGTTTCCCCAGCTAATTCATGGGAGCTGCTATATGCCTACTGCCTCCATCCAAGCTTGATTTATCCCACCATAAGTATCTAATCCTAGTATCACCTGGTTCTAATTGTTTCTGAGGCTCTGGTGAAGTCTCCGTCCTTCTCAGGTTATGTTGTTCAACATTTTCTTGGAACTCATGAACGAATTAATTCTATTTCATTGGGGTTCTCGCACAACCTAATGACTTGCGACCTCAAGAGTCACAAAGTGGGAAACTGAAAAGCAGAGTGGAATCTTTTGTTCACAGCTGATACCCATACTTAGTGAGAGAGTCAGAACTCAAAAAGGTTTTATGCTCGCACTGAACTCCCTTTAGGATATCTCTCTACTGAATAATATAACCCAAATGATGGATTCTACCTTCAAACAGTTTCCTGTATTTATTCATTTATCTCCATTTCCACTGCCACACGCCTAGCCCAAGCAACCACCATTTTTCACCTGGACTACTATTTCCCACTGAAACAACCAACCAAGCAAACAAACCCCAAAATACTTTTGCTTTTTCACGCATTGTTCTACAATGCTTCCTTTTCTGAACTTATCCAGTCCTGTCTCTACCTCACTCAATGTGTTCTAGACATTCAGGTATGGTTTCAGTTCCTAAAACTTGAGTCCTTTCTCTCTTAGAGCCCTTGCGTAGATATACCCTCTTCTGGAATGTTCTTCCCTTGACTGTAGTGACTAGCACCTTCTCACCTTTAACCTCCCAGCCTTCTTGTAAGCCTTCTTCGAGTACCTATCAAAACGGCTCCTATCCTTTGTCCATTACCTCAGCACTTTGTATTTTTCACAATACTTTACTTATTGTAAATAATTTGGAATTTGTGATTAAAACTGTGTTTGCTTTAAAAACAAAACAAAATCTCCCAGTTGAGTGTAAGCTCCACGCGGGGAGGTTATTTATTTGTGTTCCTCACCACTGCAGACCTAGGACTCAGCCAAAACCCTAGCATTCAACCTGATTTTGCACTGCCTCTCACATACTACATCCAATCCATCAGCAAATCCTGTTTGCTCCACCTTAAAAATGTGTTTCGGATATGGTCACCTCAGCCGCTCGTCCATGTCGACATAATCTGTCACTTGGACTAAAGTATTTGCCTGCTAGGTCTTCCTGCTTCCTCTATTGGTCTGTTACCCCCAAAGCAAGATTCTCCCAGAAAGTCTCTTAAAACATAAATCATATCACTTTGGTGTATATTACAAATATATATAAACACTCCAGTGTCTATTTAGAGACATATATATTACAAAAAAAAAAAAAAAAATATATATATATATATATATATATATATATATATATATATATATAAACTTGGAGAGATGTTCTTTCTACATGATAAGGCATTAACAGGTTCACCTAAAAATTGTTTAATTATCAAGAAGATACTTTTGTTATTTACTTTTTCATTAGAGCCCAGATTCCATGAAGTTCTATGTTATAACCTGTACATTTCTGATTGATAGAAAATATAATCCCAAAGTTTATATTTGCATTGTCCTGTAGGATATTAACCAGTGTATACATATTAGCAAATTTACTTCAGCATTTCTTCAAATACTTGAGTGTATAAATCTCCATCCCTCCAATTTATTTTTGAACCAAATTTACCATCTTACTGGTTCCCTCAGTAATTAATGAGTTGCAAAATATCTGAACCATGCTTATTTTATATTGCGTAAGAGGCATCTTTCTCAGTTTTTGAATATTAAACCTGATAGTTTGGGAGGTCTCACCAACACGTCCAGGTGGACATACCTGTTGGAGCCAGGTAAACTGCATTGCCCAAAAAAGGCATTTTTGAGCCCAGACACATTTTTTTCTTCTGAAATGATTCCTAAGAAGCACTACCTTAGTCCATTTGTGCTGCTATCACAAAATACCATAGACTGAGTGACTTACACGTATAAACAACAGAAATTTATTTCTCAAAGTTCTGGAGGCTGGAAAGTCAGAGATCAAGCTGCTAGCAAATTCAGTGTCTGGTGAAGACTCACTTTTTGGTTCATAGAGAATACCTTCTCAATGTCCTCACATGATGAAAGGGGCGAGGGAGCTTTCTAGGGCCTCCTTTACAAGGGCATTAATTCTTGAGGGCTCTCCTCATGTATCTAATCAGCTCCCCAAAACCTCACCTCCTAATACCACCACCTTAGGGGTTAGGATTTCAACATATGAATTTTGAGGGGACAGTATGCTGCACACGAGAAATTTATTTGTTCTTTTTTTTTCAGTGACTCTATGTTTTTGTTTTTGTTTCCAGTTCTTATCCATATTTGGTTCTGGCTTCATCATGTCCTACCTTTGTTCAGATGGATTATTTTGTCTTGCATAGTACACAAAACTGAACGTCTAGAGTACAAATTATTAGGTTGATGCAAATGTAATTGCGGTTTAAAAGGTTAAAAACAATGGCAAAATCCATAATTACTTTTGCACCGACCTAATAATTAATAATACAATTAATTATTAGAAAAATAATAATAAACTAACATTTGCTGGATGTTTATTATATACCAGGTACAATTCTCGGCATTTTACATGTATGAATTGTTTAATGAAATAAATACACACATATATACTTTTTGACTGCTGATATTTTAAATACATAATAGCTTAGAAAACACCTTTGTGCTATCCAAGGTAAAAGAAAGAGATCCTTTTTAATATTCTTGTTTTAATGTATATGTTGTGTTTTTTTACTTTAAATGGAAGAGACGGTTTTGTAGAAAGGGCTTAGCATTTGTCATGGTTTTTGCTTTGGAATTGGCTTTTGGATCTGAAACCGAGTTAAGAACTCCTGCTTATCCTCTTATGAACAATTTACAGTTACTCTGCAGGTCACTTTATGATTCTATAATCCTGCAAGTTTAAGCATAAGTATGTCCTGAAGATGGAGAGTGCACTGCAGAGCTAAGAATCACTGGCTCAGAGTGTCTCTGATAACAGTTTAAGATGGGCTTGTAGCCAAAAGAATCAATTTTCATTTCTCGCCCAAATTTAAGGGGGGAGAAAAAGATTTATATCAACCTAAGAAAAATAACCTCTAACTCGTTACGTTTCTCATCTATTTAGTGCAAGTCAACAAGCCACAGTGTTGGTGTTTGATTTACTCTCCCATTCAGACGACCCATCTTTGTAGCCCCGTCCTCATTGCTCCACATCTAGATTTGTGGTTTGGCTGCGTCTCCAGGCTGTAACCATAAATGTCAATGTAAACACACATTTTCTAGAAGGATGATAAAATCAAACCAATCTATTTTCAGGAAACCAGCGTGGAAGTGTGTCGTTATAATATAATTTTTTTCTACAATTTATAAAACTCTGGTCAAGTGCTTGTCCAGAAAACAAATTCCTGGTGAAAGGCTGATATGAGCCACTAGGCTCTCTCTTCTTCAACAAAGACAATTCATCATGCTGCCTCCAAGAACACCAAGAGTCTGCACTGGCTCTGTTTAGATGAAGACTTGGAGCATCCAGGAGGCTCCTTTAGGGGTTATAGTCTAAAGCCAACATTGGTATGCAGTTACAGAACCAGGGCATTACAGCAGGAAGAAGTCATTTGTGACATGTTGGTTGCAAGAGCATAGGGATGAGCTAAACCAGAAATCAAACATGGTCTCCAAAGTCCAATTATTAAGTATATAAAGAAGAAGGAAAATTCTGTAAAAACCAAAAGTGAAAATTGATTTTGGGTAAGAGTCAAACTTGAAACAGAGGAGGGGATTTAGTAGTTCTGAATATAAATGGTAGGAGAAGAAAGGGGGTAAGAAAGGTGGTGAGACCTTGATATCGTGTTTCCCCAAAAATAAGACCTAGCTGGACCATCAGCTTTAATGCGTCTTTTGGAGCAAAAATTAATATAAGACCCGGTCTTATTTTACCATGCTATAAGACCAGGTCTTATCTAATATAATATAATATAACATAATATAATATAATATAATATAATATAATATAATATAAGACAGGGTCTTATATTAATTTTTGCTCCAAAAGATGCATTAGAGCTGATGGTCCGGCTAGGTCTTACTTTCAGGGAAACACACTATGAGAGGAGATCTTAAGACATCATCTGGCTTTTGTGCCTTGTTTTAATGACTAGCTGAAATGTGTTGCTTGTAAGACCTATTTGTGGACTTGGTTTAAGAACCTCCAAATGCTGTCATAAAGATACCTTTTCCCAGTATACATAAGTATTTTTTTTAAATAGCATGGTATTTTTAAACGCTATGAGAAAATCTTGTCATGCATTAAATTCCAAGCCAACACGTTGAATTTGGACTACCTTGGTAGAATCCAGCCAAACTGAATATCTCAGTTATATTCATGGTAATGTGTCTATCTAGTGATTATGTGACCACCGGTCTAGTAACTCATAAGCCCAGGTTTAGTTCCTCCATTTATGGCTTCTTCCTCCATAAAAAAAAATTATTTAAAATTATATTTTGTGACTGCACTGTTGGATTATGTTCATTTCTTCCCTTCTGATCTTAAAAGTAATTAAGACACGTTCATGGGCTCTACACGCCATGTTAATTAAACAAGGAGGAGGTCCTTAGACTGAGGTGGTTCTAATACCTTAGCCGCCTATGAGAGCAAACCAAAACCTAAGCCTACAAAGGCCTCTGAGTTAAGAAATCAAAATCTGAGGACAACAAATCACAAACAGTCAACAAGTCTTTTCCGAAATAATGCAACCCCTTAAGCGATAACCAATCAACCACTTTCCTTGTTTTGCTTCTACCTCTTCTCAACAAAAATCTTTCCCCCAGTTCCTGTCAGTGGTGTGTTCCTAACAACTTCCAGTTGGGCACCGACAGATTCGAATTGATTTTTGGTCAAACACACTCTGAAAATGTTTAATATGCGCCAGTTTATAATTCCACAGTAGTAAATTGACCCTGGTTATAAACATTTTATTCAGTTCTCTTTGGAGCCCAGTCCCTGAGGCTGACGCTGACTTACAGAGATTCTAGCATCTAGATTCAAGGAAAAAGGATTTTTCTGATAGGACAAAATGATGAGTGTTACCAAACCTGACATAAAAAGGGGAGAGGTAAGAATTCCTACCCTGTTGCTAGCAATTCAAAACACAGATGCTTCTTGTCTTCCAATGGGGTTACATCCTAATAAACCTATAGTAAGTTGAAAATATCGTAAGTCGAAAATGTATTTAATACACCTAACCTACCAAACACCATAGCTTAGCCTAGCCGACTTCAATGTGCTCAGAACACATACATTGGCCTATAATTGGGCAAATTTATCTCTCTGCTGCTGCCCAGAAACACAAGAGAGCGTGGTACGGCATATTGCTAGCCTGGCAAAGAATCAAAATTAAAAATCTGAAGTATGTTTTCTACTGAATGTGTATTGCTTTCACACCATCAAGTCAAATCATTACGGTCGAACTACCATCAGCCAGGATGGTCTGTGTTTAAAAACAACTAAAGGGCGTATCTAGAAAGTAAATGCACAGAAAATGCCTCAGTGGTTCTCAACCAGAGGTAGACTCACCCTGCTGGGTGGGGGCAGTGCTTTGGGATGTGTAGGAGGGGGCCTGGTTGTCATTAATAATCAGGAAAAAAGTACTGTTGGCATGTAGGGGGTACAAGCCAAGAACTCTGAATGCCCTACAGCGGGTGGTATAGGGGAGGAAAAAGCTTTTTGTCCTACCCTCTTGGATTTAATTACTGCAGTCTGTGAATCCAACTGAAAACAGACAGATTAACAAGAGAAAACAGTTTTAATTACATATGTACACACAGGATCTCATAAAGGAAGAACATGGCTCAAGGAGGCAGCCAAATGATTGAGGTGTATATACCATTTTAGGCTAAACAAAGGAAAAGGAGTTTGGGGCTTCTGGCTGGAATGGAAAGTTATAGGAAGGTGAACGGAGAAAATGTGTGGTAAATAAATTGTCACGTTATGCAGACAAGAGTCTCTCGGTTGATAAGCATTGTCACCAGGGAATAGCTCTCTTCCTGATATGGAGATATCTTTATATGTGGAAATTTCCTTTATGAATGTAAATTTCTTTTATAAAAGGGAAAATGTATACTCTATCTTTAAGCAGTTAGGGAGAGATAAAGGGCTTTTTCTGCATCTATTGGTTCTCAATCGCCTTTAATTCAACATAATTCATATGCCAAAATATTGTCACATTCTGGTGCCCTTGAGTGGACTATCCCATGAAATAAAAAAATAGTTCAGCACAAAATGCCAATATCTCCTCTATGAAGAAATCAATCAGAGTGATGTGGGAGTCAAGCCATGACAAAGAGAGGAAGAACAAGGAAGATTATTATCTGTCTTGGTGACTTATGAACACATTACATTAGGAAATGTAAATATTTTTTGGAAAGGTGGCTAATCATTCAAAGTAATGGGAATTATTACTTAACCTCTCTGGATCTAGTTCCTCATCTGTGAAATGGGAATAATAGTAACTACCTCACAGGGCTGTTAAGATTTGACTTAATATATTCAAAGCATTTTGAATAGTACCTGGCATATAGCAATCCCTAAATAATATGATTTTATTATAATACTTCTAAGGAAAAAAATATTAAACCATAGAAATTTCCTTTGAAAATAATTTTTACCCTTGCATTTGAACAGAAGGAAAACAGCATTGGCTTGAATAGTCTTGACTCCATAATGAAAAGTTTTTCCCCATCACTATCTATCGATGCTTTTCTTGTCTCTTTCTTCCTAACCCCACCCAGGCGAGGAAATGTGCAGTGAAAGTCCTTTCCACCAGACCCCAGTGCTTCTCCAAACAGACTGCACAGCCAAGGGGATTCACAAAGAACACGCTGTCTCTGCCAAAACCTGCTCCCATGAGTCATCAGAGCTTTACTCCAAGGCTGCAACTAACAATCAGGTAATCTGTGATGGCCTTTGCCAGCCCACTAAGTATGAGTCCCAACTCCTCATTCTGTGCTGCTCAAAGAGCCTTCTGAGTCAACTCTGATGCCACTGCGTAGTGTCTTCAATTCTATTCAGGGCTCTTCATGAGGGGGTTGGCTTTCAGGATGTTTAAAGGGGGCTCACCCTCACCTATCAGCACCTCAAGCCCCTGGCTGGCTCCCTTACTCTGGTCAGGTCCACCAGCATCTCCTGGGACACTTCCTGCGTCACTGACATGCTGGGGTGCCCACTGTCCTTTCTCATGGGGGTGCAGTCATTTCTGTCTTGAATGACTCCTCACCTTCATTTTACCATCAACAAAGAGATTTGGAAGCTTTTCAGAGCACACAGAAGAGCTAGAGATAGTTTGGGAGTCACATCAATCATTTATATGCTGGTTATGTCTTGATCCACAGACCAGTTTAGGCAAAAACAAGGCATATAAACAAAAGTCTACCTTTTAATCCCAGAAATCTAACTACAAGTCAAAGCAGCAGGCCTAACAGGTTAGAGGGAAATGAACCCCAAGTGGAAAATGTTCTCTGAACTCCACTACAGGTTCTGCCTCTATCTAAGAAAAAAAAAATTTCCTGACTCTAGAGAAAAATATTTTTTTTCTAATACTATGTATCATTAACATAAAGTACTCAAAGGCCTAGATATGAGTTTTTAATCTTGGCTCTACAACTTACAAGATGTGAGACTTATGCAAGTTTTTGGATGAAGCTCAATTGGCGAGTAAGGATAATAATATTACTTGCATTGTAGGTTTGCTGTGAGAATTAAATGTGATAATGTACTTAAAGTATTTAGTAAGTTCCTGGCACGTAGGAAATCTTCAATAAATGGCAGCTGTGATTAATATAATTATTATTATTTTATTAATATCATGATCATTGATTAATTACTGTATCACACTGACTTTCAACCAAATATTTAGGAGCTTGCTATTCATTAGCTTAGCAAATATTTATTGACCACCTACTATGTGCTAGGTACTGTCCTAGGGACTGTACATAATGCAGAGAGACAAGGCCTCTCCCAAAGAAGCTTATATTCTGCTGTGTTTGTGTGCTTGTGTGTTAAAATATATATATATTTGGTCTTTGTCCCTGTTTCCTGGCACAGAGCTCTGAAAACCCCGAATTCCCTGGGTGTGTTTCATTATTCATAATGAGCCTCTTTAGACCATAGCTGAGTTTATGCTAAGTAGGTGATTCATGGAGTGGGGTTTAGATAGCTTCAGGGTTGGGGCTGGTCACCAGCAAAACCAACCACATGATTAGAAGGTTAGAACTTTTAGCTCCAATTCTCAGACCTGGGGAGCCTGGGTGAAGGGGAGAGGGCTGGAGATTGAGTTCAATCAGCAATGGCCAATGACTTAATCGTGCCTACAATTAAACTTCAATAAAAACTGTGAAACGATGCAGCTAAGAAAGCGTCTGGATCGGCGAACACGTGGAGGTACGGTATGCCCTATGCTTCTCTTCCATTTGGCTGTTCCTGAATTGCATCCTTTCTAATAAGCCAGTCATCATTAAGTAGAGCACGCTTCTGACTTCTATGAGTCATTCTAGTAAATTATTGAACCTGAGGAGATGCTCATGAGAACTCCCGGATTCGTAGTTGGCCCGGCAGAAGTGTGGTTAGCCTGGGTTCCCCATTTGCAGCTGGCCTCTGAAATGGGAGCCGTCTCATGGGCCTGAGCTCGTCACATGTGGGGTCTGCCCTAACTCCAGGTAGGTAGTGTCCGAGTTGAATTAAATTGTTGGACATCCAGTTGATATCAGAGAATTGGCTGGTGTTTGGTAAAAACCACCCAGTGGGTATGCATGCATAACAGGGTTGGTGACAGGAGACAATAAACAAGGAAATGGACAGATAAATGAGAGAGAGAAAAAAGTGAGATGGGACACAAGCCTTTCAGATAATGATAAAGGCTGTGAAGAAAAAGATAGGGAGGAAAAATAATTTCCCTCTACCCTTCTGTGTTCTTAGTGGACCTCCTGTAATAAAAGACAGATTAACAGGAAGAAAACAAGCATAAGTTAATTAACGTGTATACCTCATGTATACATGGCAGAGACCCAGGGAAAATGAAGAACTCCCTGAGGAGGTTTAGAACTTAGTCTTCAGGACCATCTCCATAGAGAAAGCGGAGGAGGGTTGTAGGCAAGATGAATGGGCCCTTCCAGGAATAGATGGATGGTATGAGAGTTTGTGACCAAGTGTGTCTAGGTGTGGTGACCACTTCTCGTCTCCTCTTGGGTGATGAGTCAATCTTCCCCGGTTGACGAAACTCCTGGGGAGGAGATTGATGACAACTGAGCTCCGTTTGAAGGATCTTGTCTTTGGGCAGATAAGGGAAATTCAGAAAAAGCCTCTCCCTGCTTTCCTGTTTTACAAATGTCTGCAGCTCAAAATAATCCATATACCAAAGTGACGTATTTTGAGGTGGCATATTCTGCTCTCCTTCAGTGGTATGAGTAAGAAGAACAGAGGCAGCAGCCACATTTGATAGGGTGGTTTGCGGGGTGCCTCTCAGAAGACGAAACGCTATGGTAAGTGCAGCAGATAGAAGGCTCATTGAAACCCTAAGTGGTGTTGTCTTCATTTTATAGAAAAATATATTGAGGCCAAGTGAGACGAAATCATCTGTCAGAGCCACCCAGCTAAACAAGTGGCAGACCTAGAATTTTAATTTCGTTCTGTCTCATCACCCTGACATTCCTTACTTATTTCAATCTGGTCTATGATGCCCAAGAGAGCTCCCCACGGTGATAAAAATGTCCTCTACTTGTGCAGTCCCGTCGTCCATTTGTCACTATGGAGTGCTTGAACTGTGGCTAAGGTGAGGAACCGATTTTTTTTAATGTAATTTTAATCGTTTACATTTAAATAGCCACATGTAGCTGGTAGTTTCTATCTTAGACAGTGAAGTTCTAGGTTTTCTCTGTTGTGTGATGACTACACCACTTAGGTCTATTTTCCAGATGTTCTGGAGCTTTGTTGACTCTACCTTCCTTCTGAGAAAGCTGTTGTCATCTGGCTGCAAAAACACCTGCTAAAGATTAGCTACGTGAAGCCCCCCCCAGGCCTGTCACACTAATTAGTCACTGCGTCTCAAAAACAGGATATTAATTCTCTGTCTTTATTTCATTTTATATTTTATATACATGTTTCTTAATGTAAAAAGAAAAAAGAAAAAAAAAACCCACACTGCAGCATTGCAGGCACACCCAGATGCCAGAAGCCTGTTAAACCAAAGGTGCAGGGAGCAAAGCTGATTGAGACCACATGGGCTAGAATAAAGCTCAGAAAAAAGAAAGGCACTGTGAAGAGAAAGCCTCTGTCTCATGAAATGGCTGCAACCTTAGCGATGAAGAAGCGAACACCAAGGGTGTCAGGTCAACCTGCTAGTGCCCTTGGACGGGCAATCTGGTTTAGTCTTTAGGAACCAAGTCCTATAGCAAAGACCAGCGCCACAACTAAGAAAACAATATGACAATCTAAAGTCAAGCTCCGAAACCTTCTCCGTTCTGACCGAATGACGTGAGTCAAGCTATATGGACATCACACAGCTCAGGAAGTGGTTAAAAATACGTTTTGGGATCACACAGACCTGGGTTTCAGATCCAGCATACTGCTTCCCCCCACCCATCTTCTATTTATTTATTTTTATTTTCTTATTAGATTCAGGTGTACAAAACAATGTAATAAACATTTATCATTTATACCCCCCACACAGTGATAACCCCCCTCCCCCACTACTATCCCTCTGACATCGCATACAGCCATTACATTTCCACTGTCTCTATTCCTAACGCTGTACTCCGCTTCTTGTAACTATATATATATAGTTACATATAAATAAATGTATATTTATATGTATATAAATAAATACATATAAATAAATAAATACATATAAATAAATATATATTAAACCAAAGGTGCAGCTATTAAACCAAAGGTGCATCTATTAAACCAAAGGTGCAGGGAGAAAATACTATATATATAAAATTGTAGTTGACATTCATTATTGTTCAGCTTCAGCTTCAGGTGTACAGTGCAGTGATCAGGCATCTACATCTTCCCTGAGGTGGTCTCCCTAACGAGACAAGTGTCCATCGGATACCCTACAAAATCTTTACAACATTATTAATTACATTCCCCAAATTGTCGTATCCCCATGGCAATCTTGTGGTTCTGTTTAAATCACAGTGTCAGGCCTGGCCCGGACTCCCTACTTTTCTGGGAGATCGCTGGGTTTTGCCTTTGAGCACTATTCCTTCAATGGGTTTGCTAATCACTTACCCTGAGTGATTCAAAAGAAATGGAAGGCAGGTCCTTACCCTTGAAAGCACTCAATCTGTTTGACAATATGTGGCCAACATCCAGTAAATAATTTGAGGTTAAATGTTTATTGGTATCAGCAGGGATTTGCCAGTAAGAACAGGCATTTAAAGAAGGGAGAGGTCACTGTGAGAAGACAATAAACATCTTAGAAATAATCTTGTTTCTCTTTTAACCTTAGCTGCAAAAAGCTCAGAATCAGATTTGAAGTTCAGTTACCTCAATTATAATATTCCTTGACATATTCATGTTTGTGCTATTGCCATGTCCTTGGCACTGTGTTTGGGGAGGGGGTAGGGTTAACGTTTGATTTCTATTTTACATTTCTGCTATTATTTGTTCTCCCAGTAAGTGACACCTTGATGAAGTAATCTGGGATCAAAATGAATAATAATAGAGCCTGAAACTATCAGAGAATACCCATCTTTTAATTTATATACTACATAAGCTGTACTATACTTACGAAATTTTTGAAGCAACTTATAAAAGTTAACACGCTACAAAATCTGACAATTAGGCAAAAACACAGAATAGGAATTAAGTAAAGGAAGTAATAGAAATAGAGGTTTTAAGTACGTGAGATTAGCTGATTACTATAATTGACCATCATGTTTTCCTCTAAATTTGACAGCATCTCAATTGGAGGAAAAGAGGGGTGGGGGAGAAAGGGAGATGCAGCACTTTTCGTTTTCTGACAAAAGACTACACGCCAATGTGCTCAACCCATACTGACCTCGATGAGAAATCTGTGAGCATATATTGAATGCCCAGGACAGACTGGGAAGGAAAAACACGCATCAATCACAAGGAATTCACAAAGAAGCAGAGAATTCAGATGCATAAGCAACAAGTTTCCTTGCTGTAGCTACTGCTCAGCTGAGCTTCTTGAGAACATTCTATGACCTCAGCATAGTACTTTACCGATCTTGTTAATGTAATCCTGACAACAAAGTGAGGAAATTATTTTTCTTCTCCATTTTCTAGAGTAGCCATAGAAGGTTTCACACACACACACACACACACACACACATACACACACACATTGCTGTGTGACTGGTGTCCATAGGGATGAATAGAAGTTCTCAGGGTGGAGAATAGAGGGAAAGATATTCCTGGGGAGAAAATTGCCTGTGCAAAGACTCAGGCACAGAAGTTCATAAAGCAGAGTGTTTGCAGAAGAGAGTTAGCATCCTGTGGCTTGAGAGAACAGGATATGAAGGAGCGTGGTAGAAAAGAAGACTGAAAACGAAGATAAGAAATTATGATAATTTTCTGTGTTTCCTTGTACATGTATTGACCTCTTAGTTCAGAGATAACACAATAATAGTTATTGCACAGATTAAATATCAACATTCAAAAACCAGAGGCCATGGGAAAAGAATAAAATGTGCTTATGAAATAATTCATTGTAAATAAAATTATTTGTCATATATGCATAGACATAAAATATTAATATCCATAATAAAGTGTTTCCCATGCAAATACAGGGCAAAATGTATAAAGAAGTAATTCACAGAGGTACCAAAGCCAGGTAATATATTAAAAGATGATGAACTGCTTCTTCATTGCCTTTAGCTCAAAATAATTTTTATATCAAAGAAGCATATCTGAGGTGACATATTCAATATTATTTTTGTAAACATTTTAAAGAAATGGTCACTTTATTTCATTGTTGGTGAAAATATATACTGGTTCAATATTCTGGAAGGGCACTTGACATTATCCATCAGAATATGAGGTGCATCCTCCTGGTTGAGTAGTTCAACTTCAGTGAATCTGTAAACTCTATCCTACAAAAATATCATGGCTTGGGTACAAAGATGTACATATAAGGAGGTCTACTGCAGCATTGTTTACAATCACAATAAGATGGAAACAATGCAAATCCCGATCAAATCATGTTACAGTCACACTATGGAACACACTGTACCTTTTATTAGGAAATAGCTTTTTAAAATAAAGAACGTTTATATGTATTGTCACAGAAACATCTCTACGATTAGTGCTACATGAAAAAAGTAACAAATAGCATTTCTAATATGATCCCATTCAAAATTTAAAAAAAACTGAAGGTGTATATGTACACAGGTAGACACAGAAACGAACAGAAAGAGGTGTGGGAAGGTAGGTATAATGAATGATGAAGGCCTTACCTCTGAGGAGGGAAGTATGACTGGGGAGCCATGTGAAAAGGAGTAGTGGGACAGAAAGAGGGGCAAGGATGAGGGAAGACTTTATGTTTACTCTATGTGCCTTGATAACATTTGAATTTTTCAATAATGAAAATGCATTCATGGATATTATTCTATTTTTCAAAATGAAAATAAATGAACAGTAATTTATTATATCACAGCATGAACATATTAATATCACCATTGTGGTCATTACTGATTACCAAGACAGTGAAATTGTCCAGACTGACCAGGCCTCATTCTGATTTAGCCACCCGGAAAAGCTCATCTAAGCACTTCCAACTCCATCGAGAATCATAGGTTCCCAGACTTCTAAAGGATATTGACAGTCCTCCACTCAGTTACTTATTCAGTGCTTGAGGTCCTTCATATATCTCTGCAAATGTATCTTCCAGCTTCTCCTTGATGCCTCTTCTAGTGACAGAAACCATTGCTTCCCATGGCTTCCTAGTCTATCGTTCAGTATCTCTGCAAGAAATTTCTCCTTTTTATTAAACAAAGTAGGTCTCTATCCCTAATCCTATGAGCTTCTCTGAATATAGCTTATAGGTGTCTCTTCTTCCAGGAGGAGAAAGAAGGTCACCACTATGCTTCCTAAGTGATTTAAAAAACTGTTTTTCACAGCACTCACCATGTTGTATTACAATTGTCTATCTACAAACTTAGCCTGTAAGACCTGGACAGCAAACATCCTATATCCCTAGTACCAAGGTCAGGGTCGAGCTCACAGGAGGTTTTCAGGAAATAGATGACAGATAAGAGGATGGAATGGATGGATGGGTGGATGGGTGGATGGATGGGTGGATGGATGGATGGATGGATGGATGGATGGATGGATGGATGGATGGATAAATGAACTTTTTAAGATGCTGCTTATTCAGCATTTACTTTATGCTTGGAACTCACTTCATTTGCTAAATAAACTATGAAGCAGATAGTACTATAATTATCTCCATTTACCACTAAGGAAATAAAAGCTCAAGGAGTTTTGTTAATGCTAACTGAGAACCCATATTTACAAAGTTTAAATCTGAAATTTGGGTAAGTGATCGTAAAGTTTATACTTTTAACCACTATGTCACAGTGCCATGATTTAATAAATTAATGAAAGTGTGAGTGAACTAATGTATCACCCAATTTCTTACAGAATCATGCTGTTTCAAAAACTCTGCACGTGCTTTGGAATTCTGTTCCAGCTTGCAAAAGAAGAGAGCACAGCTCAGATTTGGCTGAGACCAACTTGCATTCAATCAGTTCCAGAAAAAAAAAGGGAAAAATAAAATGATCAACCAGCCCCTACTCCCTGTTTTTCTAAGATGTGGGAATAGGGACGGGATTTATCTCTAGCTCCCCTTTTGAACTTGGGACAAACCTCAGGTCTCATCCTGTGGGGTTCTGACAGGTATAACAATAGAGTTAAAACTTAACATGAACTTCATTTAAACTTCATTTGGGCTCCTCCCTTACTTTGGAAAGCTTTACATTAAACTTTGTAACATAAGGAGAACATGCAATTTAAATTAGAGAACTGGGAGAGGTTTGGGTATTTTCCAGCCTCGGTCAGCCAACTCCAAAGGCCTGTAATTAGGTTTCCCCTCTGTTTCTTCTTAGTTTGATCATCAAAACCATGGATGAGAATAAAGCTTAATCAGATAGATTGTCTACTCTTCTTTCAAGATGTAAAACTAGTATAGACATAAAATATCTTAAAAATACTTTGCAAACACCTTCCAAATCTGCTGGGTTGGCCTAATGGTTTGTATTCTGGTCTGTCCCATCACTATAACCAAGTATAATGATTCCAGACACAAAAATGTGAGATAATTCTAACATTATACAGATCCCACCTAGAGAAAAATGGCTTTTTATTGTCTTATAGTGGTTTTTCAAAGTAGTGTATTTCTTATACTTCTTACATATAAGAGGAGGAGAAATAATTGACCAATTTTAGCCTGTATTCTATCTGACAGTGACACCAAAAGGTGTATTTGTGGCAGGCAATGAAAGCTGTAGTTTAGAAAGTCACCTCAAAGACCTATAATTTCTCCCTTAATAAATCATCTTTTTTTTTTTCAGCTAAACTCATGGCCCATACACATCTGACTTTCTCTAGAATGTGCAGGAGTCTAGTGGATAGATATGTCTAGTGGAAAACATCCAGATGCGCTCTTAATGCTTCCAGTTCTAGGGAACGTTATAGAATTCAGATGACGTGTTTGCCTCGTTTTCCCTATTAATGAAATGGAACTTTAATGAAGCTTGGATGGGGAGAAGGAAATTACTCCCCTAAGACCCTTCACTGTGGGTTTGCATGACTTGTATCTTGGTGGAAGCCATGAGTCCGGTGTCGTCTTCCCTGTGGTCGCTCTAACCCTCTACCACATGGTCACTATTCAACCACACAAGTGAGCCAGACACAGAATTATACTGGAGAGGGGAAAACCACCATGCATCGGAGCTCAGGGAAGAATTTAATTAATCAATTACAGAGGCACCTGCATCTGTGTAATAATGTAACAGATTGAAGCAATTCCCTGTTTATTTAGAAGTACCATTTATGGGTTTATGTTTCACAAAAATTTAGGAAATGTGTTTTCATAAACTATATTATCACTTAAATGCTCTATGATAGTTACCTCTTTATTGGCTCCTATCTTAAAAATTTTTAAAAGACAACCAAGGCCCTCAAATAGTAACATACTAAAGTTGAACACTAGGTGAAAACAAAAGAAACTCACCTCCCGGTCCCACTTTAGGTCTGCTAGGAAAGATTCACTTTCTTCACGGAAAAAAAAAAAATGATGATGATGATGTAACAAATTATATGACCTAGCATACAATAATTTACAAGACAGCATTTTCTCATTTAATCAATTGGGACTCGCAACACTTTTGTGTAGGTTTATAGAGTAGGTGTATATTGGACAGATAAATAGTCTCAGAGTGCGTCACAGTGGTTGAGTCTTGCACAAGCTCACTCAGTGAACAAGTGGGAGGGTAAAAACTCCATTCTTATTATCTCAAGTCCAGTACTTCTTCCCAATGCCAATGTTCTGCCCCCTCCCCCAATTATGAGATATTCTGATCATGGTGCTATCCCTCCAAGGAAAGACTCTGAAATCATTCCCACCTGCCAGGACTGGCTTTGGAAACAGTCTAAAGAAGATCAAGTTTAACTTTGGTGGCTCCAGCCAGTCTACTCTGAGTTGTTTCCCCATTCCCCAGCTCCCATTTTTGAGATGAAGAAATTGAGGCTTGAAAATAACTTTCTGAAAATCCTGTAGTTCATATACACATGAATTGGGTATCAAATCCATGCCAGTCTTACTTCAATCATGTGAATAAAATGTAGTAGTTAAGAACACTGGATTTCGAATCTCACAAGCCTATTTCAAACTTTAGCTCTACCAATTACCAAATGTGGGACCTCGAACCCCTAAGAGTCTCAATATCATAGTCTGTTGTAGGTATTACACGAAATGATACATATAGTACATTATCTGAAAGAAATAAAAAGAGTAGGTAGGGTTATAATTGTAATACCTCAAACTGCTTTAAAGGAATGTTCTATGAACCATAGGATTTCAGGCACCAGAATTGAGATGAAGTTGAGGGGACCTCTCATAACACCAAAATTTATATCATAGGTATCTTTTCTGTAAGGAGCAGAGTCAGGGAGAGAACCATAAGCAGGTCTCCAGTCCATGAAGCTATCACCGTAAGCCACCACCTCCTGTCCTAGAGCCCAGCTCCTTTCCTGCTTGACAGCCCAGTAATTCCCTCGATCCTGAAGTCACTGCCCTGAAAAAATGTGGGGAGGCTGCCAGATTGGGGGGGAGGGGGTAAGCATGATAACACAAACAAGAGCAGCCGTTAGGCTCTATACTTAAAGATGATATCTTCCCTCTGAAGAAGTCACTAACATGGGTACCAGTGCTAACTAGAGAAGGAGATGGGAGGCACACAAAGACAGATACCCACTGTCTGAATGCAAGCGGGCGCCAGGAGGAAGTGCACGTATTCCCCAAAGTAAAGATCTAAAACAGGAAAGGAGTTTCTCATCATCACTCGCCCTTCCTGCCTCCTTCATGTCTAAAGGCAACTGGTGCCAATTTATCATGCCAGGAAAGCCATGCCACAGTCATCGTCCAGCCTGTGGTGGAAATACAGAGGACTGTCGTAGACAGATACAGGTATGAATCCCAAAGTGCATTAACTTGGATAAGAAATGTATGTTCTCCAAGCCTCGGGCTTCACCTAGCAAAATTTACAGTGAAAACATACTACTATTTTTACTATCCATTGTCATTATCCACAGTATTTTTATCTATAGTAAAAGAGCCACATTGCTCAAAATTCACTCACCTACTATAACTATTAGAGTGTCTCCTATATTTCCCATTGCACCCCAAGATTCACTCTCCACCCTTCCACTCTGTGCCCCAGAGAGTCCTCTATAAGCTTTATCAACATGTCCCCTTGCCCTCAGTTTCCAGTGTTTTATTTCTTCCAGCCAGAGTTGGAAAGGACCATTTCAGAGATGGAGGAGAAGAAGGTTGGGATGTTTAGTCTGCTGACACACCTTCAGCCACGCTGCTATGGGTTAACCATATTCCTTTACACAGCTAACCACAATTCCTATTAGGCCACTCTTTTCACACATCTCTCTCTCTCCAGGCAATTGTTGTCTTCCCTTACCTCTTCAGTCCTAAGATCTTCAGCCCTAAGATGGTAGTCCTAAAATCATCCAGTATGCCTTGTTGATTTCCTTAAACCTTGCTGACATCTTTATAAACAGCCGCTGTATTAACTCTCCTCAATTGCCCAACCTGAATGCGCACCACTTTCCTGTTTTCCTTGACATAGTTATCCCTTCACTGGCTAAATGGAACAAAATACCATTCCAGCTTGCTAAGTCCAAGATGTAGAAACATAGAATCAGGGATTAATCTCTGTGTTTTTCTAATTATCATTCCCCTCTTCTAGGTCCTCACCCTGGTCGTTCCTTTCAGTCATGGAGGTCAACTTTCTGCTCCCTAACCATGGCCGAGACACTAAACTTTCAATTAACTTTAGCCTAAAACATCACTTAACTTTTTGGCAGTTGAACCACCTGTTCGATTTCCTTTTCCTTCTTTTCAGAATGGCCTTTCTACTTCCTTCCGTCTTTGACTGCCTATGCTAGCCATTTTTCCCTTCCTCCTTGTTAATAAGGCCCCTAGTTTTGAGCTGGTAGGAGGCACTGGTGTACTCAGAGAACAAGGTTCCAGCCCATGTATCAATCATGATTGTCTTAGTCTGGTCATTGTAATCCTTTTCCTCTTTTCCAGTGACTGTTTGAGAGAGTAGCCATATGCCAAGATCTAGACTATGAGAACTGAATGGGGAAATCTTCAGACAGCTAGGGGAAGCAGAATTTTAGCAGAGATGTTCCTTCTGAAGAAAAAGATACAAAGGAGAAAGTGTCCTCTTACTTCCGTTCTCCCTGACTTTGAAGTTGTTATTTGAAAATGAGGTGTTTGGAGTTTAGTCAGCCATCTTTTAACAAAAAGGGGGAAGTCAAGTAAAGAAGCTGATCCAGAGTCCTGACATTGTTGAGCCTCTGAATTAGCTCCATCACACCGCCTTCTCCAGATTTCTTGTAACATGAGATAATAAACCCTTCTACATGAACCACTCGTATTTGATTATGCTGTTACTTGTAGCCAAAAGAATACTACACAAGACTAGATGCATTTCCATTATGCAGGCATATTCCTCTTATCTATTTCTCCTATTCAAGGCAGGTAGCAGCTCTATAAGACATCAAATATGTTTTGAAATTCCCAAGAAAGAAAATGGAGATGGGGAAACCATGAGGGGACCCCTTTATGCTAGGACCTACCTTCCCACACAGGTAAGACTCTGGCTTCCTAATCCAAAAATTAGTGGTTTCAACTCCTTTATCTTTCCTTTTGGGGAAATATGAATGAGACTGTTCTGTTCTGCAAATATTATCTTCACAGACCAAAATCAGGGGACTGCACTGGCTTCATGCTGTGTTATCCAGACCAAGCAAATAGGATTTTTTCAATAATGAGAAGGAACACATTGCAATGGATAGGATTAGACTGGGCAACAAATGGCAAAACAAACACCTAACAGTGGATTTAGAAAAGTGGAAATGCATTTCCTTCTCATGTGAATGGAGGCTTGGATGGAGCCTCCATGATCTTCAAGCTCTTCTAAGCATCTTCTGTCTGATTGTTCTGCTATCTGCAACATGTACAATCACCTTGTGCTCTATGATTTCTGTTTCAGTTCCAGTCATCACATCTGAATTCTAACCAGCAGGAAAAAGGAGAAGAGAGGAGCAGGCACGCTCACTCCTTTAAGATACTTCACGGAGTTGCAAATCCACTCCAAGCTGCAACTCGTGCTGGATAGTTTCTGTCTGTTCCTTCGCCACATGCATTCTCCAGCCTTTTCTACACGTTTTTGTGCTTTGAGGGGTTTACCTGGATGACATCAGTGGGCTCCCTTGGCTTCTGGCTCCTGCTGAGGGCAGCCAACACTCGGGAGGCGAGAAGATAAAGGAGAGTGAAGTTAGAGTATCTATTTCCCCAGCTTGATCCCTGGCAAGTTGCTAGGGTTAGCTCTATTCCTCTAACTAGTGTGCTAATGGGATCTACGTCAGGTTGCAAATAATAAAAGGTACATTATCTGTAGATAATTTAAAAGTAGTAATGAAACCAACTGAGAATCAAATTTGTATTATCACCATGAGCAGGCAATTCTAAACAATGTCGGTGATAAACGATTCCTCTGCCACTCCCACCATTACCTCTCCCCAACAGTAGCCACTCCCTCTCCCAAGGGTCACAGCTCCCGTCAATCATCCCTCTCCATGCACTGACTCTCTCTAGGTTTGGTAACCATTCTTCCCCATGCCCCTCAGGCCTAGCGGAGAGAACCAGTTCTCTGCATATCCTCCTCTGGGCTTCCAAAACTCCTGTGCACACTTTTGTAAATAATCATTTATTAAACTCTAGTTAATTATCCAGCTTGAAGGTGTCATGTACTTCTTGCTAGCATCTTGGTTGGTCCCACCCAGCAGCAAAAGAGTCTTTATTCTGAAGTTATCGTGAGCCAAGATGTAGAGATTCTTTATTGAGAAAAGTGTAAAGTAGATATGAGGAAAACAACCCTGCCACCTCTGCCACCCTCAATGAATGATTTTCCCTTATTTGCACTCAGAGATCACAGATCTCCCAAAGGAAACACTCTTGTGATTGTTCTCAGCCACAATGCTTTCATTCCTCTAACCACTTTTGCTATTCCTACCAAGGGAACTTTCAAGGAAACCAGCTAGATGGGTGCCACTAAACAGTATATCCAGATTGCTGCCCTAACGCCAAGTAGAAGGAATTTGATTCAGTCTTACTCTCTACTCAGAGATGCAATTCAGCAGAGGTGGAATTCACAACGTGACTCACTGACCAAACATGATGACACGGCTGCCCAGTGAGAACAGGCACTGTCTGGTGTGCCATTCCAGGGCATGTCCTCCAGGTACCTCCCTTCCCCCCAGGAGAGCTGAAAGCATAGCAGTTTGGCCTCGTCACTGCACTCACGGTCTCTGGGCACCTCCTAGTCCCATGTGTGTTCTGTGATGTCAGGCCTGTCTACACCAGCCTGTCCTTGGCTCCTGAGCTGGATCAGCTGCCCCACCAAAAAGCCAACTTGACAGCTCCTATTTCTTAACCCTGAACTCCAGCCAGCACTCGCTTTTAGCTTATCAGCATCCACACAGCCACGGCCTTGTGGTACTGGTTTTATTAAGGGAAAGACAATGTTTCGAGGTGATAAAATGGCATGGGATCAACAATTAATGGGAGAATTTTCATTTCCCTCCTTACCCCTCAAATAAAGGACCCGGTGAATTTAGATTCCATTGTCATTACAAAACAGTCTGCCCCTGGAGAGGATTTGAAAGGCATCTCCATAAGGCCTTGAGATGTGCATTTCAAAGGCATGTGTCACTGTCAGGACAGTAAGCATACAGGGCCCTTTGTGACCTGCTGCAGGGCCCAGAGAGCAGGGCTTCCCGTGCTTAGGCTGCTGGTTGTTTGCTTGTTGCTACAACAAGCCCTTGAAAGAACTTCCTGGGGTGGGGTGGGGAATGTTCCAAGTCCCCACAAATCTGAATGCAGGTCTCAGTCCTCCTTGGGGTTGAAATGTCAAGCTCTTCCCAAGTGAGGCAAAGCCTTATAGAGGGAAATATTGAGGGTGAGTTTTGTTTTGGCTGATTGTCTTTAATTTCTGTGCCAGACACTTCACACACACACATCACCTCTAATTTTCCCAAGATCCCAGAGTGGCCGTCCTCATTTACAGAAGAGGAAACTGAAGCCCAGAGATGTAAGTAACTCTGTGGCCCCTCAGAAGCTGCGAAGCAGCAGAGCAGTGATAGGATCTTGGCTTGGCCTGACCCCAAAACTCCATCCACAGTGCCCACCTGTTCGCACCTTTCCCAGAACTGTGCTGAGAGCCAGACGTGAGGCCTGTGGATACAAACCCTCAAATCTGGCCTCCACAGGTTGAAATGGGCACACAGCAAACCAGATTGGTGCCTTGAGGAGGAAGAAAATTATATTATGGTGGTAGCAGCATGGCAGGGCAGGCCAGCTGCCTGTGCCAGGTGGGCAAAGGATGGCAGCTGGGACAAGTCAGGTTTATCAGTTATGTTTTGCTAATGACAATCCACTTCAAAACATGGTGGGTAGAACCACCACGATGATTACTCTCACACTCTGTGCTTTCACTAGTGGTCCTCCTGTACCACAGCCAGTCTCACTGATATCACTCAAGCGAGTGCGTCCAGGTGATGGCTGGGATGGTTTGGAAGTTCCAAGAGGCTTTCCTGAAGGGTCTGGGCCATGGCGTTGGCTGTCAGCTGAGGTGTCCCAGTTCTTGGCCATGCAGTCACTCTGACTGTGTAATATTTTAGCTTCCAGGGTCTCTCCACATGTTCTCTCTCTCCAAGAGGATACCCAGGACATCCTTACAGCATGGTAGCTGGTTCTGAGCAAATGAAAGCAGAAGCTCCCAGGCCTTTTAAAGGCTGGTCCCAGAAGGGGCACAGTGTCACTTCTGCCATATTCCATTGGTGAAAGCAAATCACCAGCCAGGCCAGATTCAAGGAGAGGGGATTAGACTCCACCTCTAAGTGGAAGGACTAACATGGGCACAGAGAGAAAGGAGGACCTATCAACTATCATCTTTAGAGAAAACCGACCGCAGTGGGTATGCTCACAGTTCCCTGTCAGAGGTCATGAGCCCTGCAGAGGCAGCTGAGACAGCCATACCTGAAGTCAAGCAAAACCTGCAGTGAGCCCTCACTGACAGTCGACACACCAGTATTGTGAGCTGACAGGTTTCATTTTTCTTAAGCTAGTTCACATCGCTTTCCATCCCCGGAAGCTAAAAGATACGCAATTAACACTGTCTACTGTCAATGAAGAAACCGAGATGCCAAGAAACCAATTAACTGGAAAAGTCCACATGTACACACATGTACACGAAATGGAAGAACTGCTGTTCTATTCTGGTTTAGCTCTGTGTGCTCTCTTCTACATCCCACAATGCCCTTGTTCTCTGACCCCTGTCGTGGACAGTGATTTTCAGACATGCGTGTTCCCACTAATGCCGTTTCGATTACCGATCTCATTCCCATGGAACTCTCCCACTTCTCTTTGTCACGCACCTATATTGTCCTACTCTCTAAAAGACGGTTTTCACAATCTAAACAATTCAAAGAAGTAAGAGCTGTGACTGTATAATAAAGACAGGACAATAAATCTTGCTGATTTGAGATACAGCTACAAGACAAATTTCCACAACAGCCCTTGGAGTAAATGACAAGTTCCATTCTCACCGATGGCAGAGTGCCACATTTTGACAATGGTTTCAACACGAGCATCCTGCTGGGAGGGCAGTGTTGCTGATGCTTCTTGAAAAATCCTTTTAAAAGATGCAATGTGCTTTCCCCCTTGCCAATTTGTGAAGAAAGGGGAGAAAATGTCACACAGGAAAAAATGAGATAACTTTGAAAACTTGAACAATGACAGCCATTGATAAGAGCATGAATTGTAGTGTTAAAAAAAAAAAAAGTTAACATTTCTTTCTCCCTTGGTAAAACTTTCAGAACATATCCGTGTTCTTGGCTGTGGAGTACAGTCTGTCTTAGTAACTGGATCCTCACTTTGTGGCCTAATCGGTCAAACAAGGAAAAAACACAAAGCAGAATGGGGGAACCCACCCCACCAAAGTTCCTCCCAACACACACACACACACACACACACACACACACACACACACACAGGCATGCATACACACACCAGAGAACGAACACAAATGCAATGGGAAAAGAGGATGCATCAATCAGCTTTTGAGACAGAGAAACTATGGATCTTAGCTCTGCCACTTTATATCATGTGAACACTGGAAAATTACTTAACCTCTCTAAACCTTGTTTATCAAATGGGAATAATACCTACCACTTTGGCTTACTATGTAGGTTCAATAAGATAACCTAGCCCCCTAAATACAGTAATTATTAACTACCTTGCCTTAGGAACGGCTCAGTTCAGGTCTCCTTCATAGGTTTTCAAGCATGGTATAACAGGGAGGCTTTGGTTTCAGACAAAGCTGGGCTCACGTCCTGGCTCAGTCGACTCCTCTGTGACTCGGGACAATGCATCAGTTAACTTTTGTGGCATAAGAATTGACCACAAACTCTCGATGGCATGCAATAATAAGCATTGCTTTTGCCGAAATGCCTGTGGGTCGGCCATGAGCTGGCTACTCCACACTGGGTTCCATTGGGCAGCTCTTCTGATTCCCATGGCATGGGCTCACACACCTGCAGGTTGGCCACGTACACTTTCCGGAGGTGGCTTTGCTCCCCAGACCTCCTATTGTACTCCTGGGATCAGCAAACTATATTGCCCATCACGTGGGCATGTTTCCCTGGCAATGGTGAAAGCACCAGAGGGCAAGCAAAACTATACCAGGCTTCTAAGGCTTAAGCTTGGCTCCAGCACACCATCACTTCTGCTATATTCCATTAGCCAAAGTCAATAGATTGAACAGAGTCCACAATCCAATGGAACATCTGTGAGTGAGGCAAATGCTCCTTCTGTAGAAGAGGTCACTAAGAAAGGTGAAAGTAAAATGTGTGATTCTGAGAAAAACAAGATCACTGCTATAACATGTCAGAGACCTCAGGAAAAAAAGCGAGAAGTGGCTACGGCAGCCCAGTCTAAAGTTCCAATATGTCCAGTGGACACTGTTTTAATGGTCCAACCCTTATTGTAGTAGCTTTAATCCCCAAACATCTTAAAAGTCCCCCAGTCACCTGCCTTCTGCCTTCTGATCTTAGTCCTTGCTAAGATATCTTCAGTCTGACCCTTTGGTTCACACTTAACGATCAAACTGTGTTACCTTGACCCTGCAGTTCTGGTCTCTAGGATTATGTCTCATCACTAACATAAAAGACCATCAATATTGCCAGCCTACTCCTCACTTCCCACCTTAATTTATCCATACAATTCTCCAATGCCCCAACAAAAACTGCCCTTTAAAATATACCAAAGAGAGGTCCCTTCCCTATAACATAATGCAATTATTACCCTAAATTAAAAGAAAATAGAAAAAATTAAAAAGACAAATCTAAAGATATACATCTTGGGTTAAGAGTCTGTTGGCAAATAAATGAACTTTTCTCGTACCCCTAGGTCTATGGGGAAAAATAGTAGTGTGCAGGAAGTTCTCAAAGCCTGTGACTTTGTTTAACATCATTTGGTTATAACATTGACGAGATGCTTTAGGAAATTAACCCTTGTTTATATCAATTAGCCTGTGGTAACATTGGTTTCGTTATCTGTCATTTCTCTTAAAGTCACAGAATCTATCAACAATGTTAACTGAGAATGTACTATATTAAAGGAAAAACCTCTCTTTCAAGAAAGATTAGTTGTGAAACGTGTGGTTCAGAAGACAAGAGGCAAGAAATGTGCCTTCTGTTCCAGCTCTGAGCGGCCCTATACAATTTGTGTCAACCCTGGGTTTTGAGACCTTGCTCTAGAAATAGAGGGAATTGGACAAGATGATTCTCCAGCTCTAAGTCTATGTATAATTTTAACCTAAAACCAGATTGAGGAAGATTAGAAATCAAAGATCATGACCACAGGGGAACTCGTACGGACTCTCTAGGCTTAATTTAATCCCTTTATTGTTTCTTTCTTCAGTTTCTGTTTTTTTCTTTCTGATGGGGCAATTTATCTTCCCTATAACTTTAAAAAAACAAAAACACCTTTTTTAATTAAAAAAATAAAAGCACTCCCAGAGGGAGGTCTATGGGTTTGCGGAAAAATAGGACAAGAAAGAGCTGTCCCAGGATAGCATAGAGAGAATCTGAGCAAACCCCCCGCTCCCGGCCCGCTTCCAAAGGAGACGTACAGGGCAATTACAGAACTATTCAGAGGAGACAGGGCTTCACAACCACCCACAAATCAGTCCCAGGACTGCGCTAGCCTGTCTCCTGTTGCTAGCTGGCTTGGCGTCTTCTGTGTCAGTTGAAGCCCCGTATGGTCTGCATTGGACCTAGATGCAGAGCCAGGCTGTCACTCAGATTCTGAGAGGTTTCCTTGGCATGAGAAGTCCTGGGAGCTACCTCTCAACAAATGCAAAAAAAAAAAAGAAAAAAGAAAAAAGAAAAAAATCCCGCTTCTCCTGGGAGCTTCAGTAAATGCCAAATTTTTCTGCAGCTAATTTTGAGATACATCTAAAAATCATTTTTGTTTTCCAGTGAAGATACCTTAATAGACCCCTCAAATTGGTTAGACATGTGGGTTTAGAGAATTTTGACACTCTGGGAATAGCCAAAAAAAGGGAGTAACTGTATATTACCTAAAAGCTGCAACGATTATTCTTACAAGAAGGGAGTTCTTATTTACAGTGTAATTTATATGTTCTGTGCTAAACACTTGATCTTCACAGCTGGCCTCTAAGGAAGTACTTTTTTTAAAAAAATTAATAGACTACCTTTTTTTATTTTAGCAGTTTTAAGCTTGCAGAGAAATTGAGCACAAGGTACAGAGAATTTCCATTTGTCCCCTCATGCCCCACCCTCATTTCCCCTGTTTTTAGCATCTTGCATTAGTGTGTAACATGTGTTACAATTGATAAGCCAATACTGATTGTTTATTTTTCCCGAAAGTTCACTGATCACATTAGCGTTCACTGTTTGTGCTGTGCATTCAATGGGTTTTGACAACAATGTATGATGACATGCATCCACCATGACAGCCTCATACAGAATAGTTTCCCTGCCCTAAAAATGCCCACAGAATGTGATTGTATTTGGAGATGGGGCTTTTCAAGAGGTTACTGAATTAAAACGAGGCCCTCGGATGAGTCAGATTAGGGTGGGGCCTAATCTAGTCCGACTGGTGTCCTCCTGAGAAGAAGAAATTTGAACACAAAAAGGGACACTGGGCATGTGCAAGAGGAAAGACCACGTGAGGACAACAGTGAAAAGGTGGCCGTCCGTAAGCCAAGGCACGGGGCTTCAGGAGAAACCAACCCTGCCAACACTTTGATCTTGAACTTCCAGCCTCCAGAACTGTGAGAAAATAAATGCATCTTGTTTGAGCCACCCAGCCTGTGCAGTTTTGTCATGGCAATCCTAGGAAACAAACACATGTGACCCACAAGTTAAAGTAGTGTGCGGGCTTTACGAATGGGGGCCTCCAAATTGCTACCCCAAAGCCGGCCCTCTATGTTAATATCGACATCTCCCTGGAACTCAGAGATCCAAATTTCTAGTTTAGTAGTCTTATCATTGCACCAACTGAGTTTCAAACTTGTCCATAGAATTACAAGTTATGCATAGCTGGGAAACAGCCTGAGTAAGACATTAGTCAAGTTGCAGACTTCAGGCTCCCTTGCCACTCCCACCAGAACAGCTCCTTACAACGGGGCTTCCGAATTAAATTGTCTGAAAGAAGGATTCCACTGGTTTGAAAAATAAATTGAGAATGGCACTAAAGAGGCCATAAAAGGGATTTTTCGAAAAAGTTTCAAGAGATTTAAGTTTAGAGGCAGATAATGAAAATGCTCAACAAGGCAGTTTTATTTATAAAAGCCAAAAGGTGAACAAAAAAAAAAACACACAAAAAAAACAACAACATTCATCAAAAAGGAATAAATAACAACCTGTAGTGGAGCATTACAATTGACTCAGTAATGAGTCACGGCTCAGTAATGAACATTCTGTGGCTACACACTAAAATATGGACACAGCTCAGAAACAACCCACGGGGAGAAAGAAGCCCAACAGAAGAGTCCGTACTATCTGATTCCATTTATAGGAAGGCCTAAAAGAGCCCAAACTAACCTCGAGTGACAGACAGAAAGCAGATCAGTCGTTCCCGGGGGCGGGGCAGAGGGGGATGACTTGAAATGTGGCCCTGGGGAAGTTAGGGGTCATGGACATGTTCTATATCTTGACTGAAGGAATGGTTACACAGGTGTACATATGTGTCAAGACTCATCAGATGTTACCCTTCCACCGGGGTCATTCTAATCAAGTAGTTGTACCTCAAAAGTTGATCTTACAAAAAGACAGAAATGGTCAAACAACGAGGATGCTATCCGTGCCTGTTTACTTACTCCACGATTCCATTCGTTTTTTAAAAAAATCTGTTTTTAATGTGACGTTGCATGCCTCCATAACTGTAGGAACAGAAACTACTCATCTTGTAAACGAGCATATTTTTTCATCTGGCTGCCCCGCTTTCTTCCTTCCACACCTTGCTGATATCTCTATCAAGCTTCTTTTTACCTGTTTCCACAGCTATTGCTCTTCTGCCTTAATCTTCTCTGTTTATTTATTTGTTCCTGTTCTTGTTTTGTTTTGGATCCCCAACAGCACAGAGTTATGTTAATTATAGTCCTTGCTTCGAGACACACTATACATCATTTGCCCATGTGTAGTGTAATTCCCTTTTATTCTATTTTATCTTTAAATAATAGAATGAAAACCCAAACCTACTGACCCATCTGAAAACTAGAGCATCACTTCAAACTTACATCTTTCTGCGTGTTCTCCCTGCTCCCATCCTTTTGCCTCCTCCTGAGATTGTATTCAGAGCATTTATCATTCTTTTGCTTTATTTTTCCTTTTCTCCTTTTTTAGTCAATCAAATTGTCTAGCTTGACTGATGTTTGGTATTTCTAAAACAGCTCTCATACTATACTCTGTGTCTTGGGATAAAATGTTAATATAACCTAGAGTTCATCCACTTTCACAGGTGTCTAATAATCCATTATCCCATCCACAATATTTGGACTGTCTCTTGCTTGGGCTTCTAGTAAGTTTCCAGGATTGTGCTATCCTAAATTGTTCAGCTATGAACATTCTTGTATGTAACCCCTGGTACCCATGGAAACAGGCTCCTCTTGGGCATATATACCTAGGCATAAGATTATTGGGTCATGTGGCATAGCAAGGTCCAACTTTACAAAGTAATGCCAAATGGATTCTCAAAATTCTAAAACTATTGGAGGAGAAAAACTAACTTTGGTGGAGGACAAATGATAAACTTTAGAGAAATGGATTATATCCTTGCTTACTTTAGTATCTTCTAGATACATATAGTCCTTTGTTAATGTAAGATTGACCACACACCACGTCCTCCCTGACTTCTTTATAAAATTATAGCTGGAATATTTGCAAATAATAAGAAAAATATTTCCCCATATTTTTCCAGAAAATCAAAAGCCACAATCATTGATAATTATACAATACAGGATTAATGAAAGAATTAAGTGATAATAATTATGTCTCTTTAATTAATATTTTTATTAAAGAAGACCTGTTTGGAGAATGAGATGACTGTAAGCAGGCGTAATAGTCCCTTTCTCATTAAGTAATGAACGGGCATTTGCTCAACTTAACTTGAAAATCAAAATGCACCATATTGCGAGAGCAGAGGTCCTTACCTCCCACTCGTTCTTCCCAACTGCATCCATGTTGACGATCCAAGTGTTGAGAAACAAACGGTGGGAACTGTGCTTCAGCTCCTGCCATGTATAACCAGACTAAATCTACCAAACCATGATCGACTCACAGATCTCTGAGCATGAAAGTAAATGACTCATTGAAATCACTGAGATTTTAAGGCGGTAGCAAAACCTGGCTAATATAGCAGAGATCTTGTAATAGCTATTAATTCATTCAATTAATACACATTGAGCTTGTGATGTGTGCCAGGCACTGTTCTAAGAACTGGAGGTACATCAACGAGCAAAACAGACAAAAATGCCCTCGGGCATCACGGATTCATGCGGTGGCAGTAGTCCAGGTGTGAAATGGTTAGGACCAATGCTGCAGCTGTGCACTGGAAATGAAGAATGATAGTCTTACTTCGATGCCATGTTAACAACTAATATGAAAAAATGTGTCCAGTAACCACCCCACCAAGTTTCACCCAAAGAAAATGGAATTTAAGAGGGCTACGTTGACTAAAGAGGGATAACTTAGCAGACCTACCAGGAATGTCATTTTAAGTATAAAATAAAGCTCTCACTCTGCCTCAGCATTATCTGGGGTGTTTAAAATTACTACAGTTCCAGCCATGCCCCATAGATTCTGATTTAATTGGTTGAGAATCAGGCATCAGTTTTGTTTTGTTTTGTTTTGTTTTGTTTTAATTTTTCAGGTGATTCTAGTGAGAACGATGGTATTAGATTTCCCCGAATTGTAGACAGATTACACTAGCCAGCCAGACATCAAATGCAGCAGATGTAAGAGAGTCTATACATAATGACTTCACCCCTAAAACATGGAAGGATTGAGTTCAGAGATCGCTAAGTCCCCAGGTCACAGCATCTACAGTCTATGAACTATTCTAGCAACAGACACAAAATGAGCTGACATTTGCTCTATTACTGTGACTACTTAAAATACTCCAGTCTAGGATTTCTGCCACTGATCAAGCAGTTAAACTTTCAAATTCAGTACATTTAAGTTATTCATGATGTGAATTGATATGAATGATACATTGTCCTTCAGGGGGAAACATATCTAAAGGTACGTTCTTAAAAGCAAAGTGTTTCAATGTGAAAGACCCAGAAATCTTCTAATTAGGTCAAAATTGTACCAAGTGTTATTAATGTTATTTTATTGGCCTTGTTTTTCCACCAAACAGTTTAGAGGGTAGGCTTCTTGGCAAGCAGTCAAGATCGTTTCTCCCATGTGCCAGGAAATGAGCAATCTTATTCCAGTTCTCGTTGTCAGGAATGATTTTTTCCTCGTTGTTATTTGTCGACAGTTCCAGGGATCAATGACTCTCCAGCAATATGGGCCAATTCAGAGGAGTAGGTGTTTTTCTACGCATTGTTTCCTCCTATCTGTCAGATAATTTAGGTAGTGATGGAGTGGAGCGCACAGAACAAAAAGTATTTTATATCTTATAATATGAAAATCCTTCCCCCTGTGTCTTACAATCACAGTTGAATATATGGTTGTCTTGCAAATAACAACTAGCCCATCAGTAACAAATGTTTAGCCAGTGTAAGCTTGCTGGCTCAAACCCGAGAAAGCCTTCTTCTTGTTGGGATACTATTTGGTAAGCTTGTTTAAATACATCTGTCTTTTGTCTAGTTCCTAGATTGGATAAGACATAGTCACAAAAATAAAACTGAACATCACCAACACACACTTTAATTCTCTGATGTCTTTATTCTGCTTTCGACATCTATGTATATCCCAGGATAGCTCTGGTCATTGCTCCGTAAGAATGATACAACATAGATGGAGAAGGTCCAGAAGAAAGTAAATCAATGACGGAAAGATTGGGCAAGCTGCCATCTGAAGATATAGAGTCCAAAAACTCATAGGCTGAAGATGGATACGGCTAAAATGTATTAAACCATTACAGATGTGGACAAAATAACTGTAGATTGGTTCAGCAAATCCCAAGTACTAGCACTAGAGAATAGAGAATACCCACCTTGAAACCCTAAGGAAGAAATTTCTATAGTTGATTGTATAGTGATTTGGGATATACAGAGAAGCAATCCAGTGAAATTAGGTTTTTATTACCTCCATTTCACAAATGATAAACCTGAGCTAAGGTTTTAAGTGACTCACTCAATTTCACATATGGCTAGTATATATGACTATAAATAATAACAATAGCAGTAATACCTAACTCTTTTTAGGTTTTTACTGTGTGTAGGCTACTATGCTGGCCATTGTCATGTATCATCTTGACCTTTTAATCATTACAACAACTTTATACAGTGAGGAAGCGTAAACTCTTTAAGCCACCGTGTAAATGTCTCAAGATTACATGGCTGGTCTGTCATGGAAGGAATTTTGTCAACCAGGCCATCTGATTCCAATATTCACACTGATCAGACCAACTAATTGCAAAACCCTTACACCATTTTATTTCAGTGTATACGTATGCATGTATGCATCCCCAAAAAAGATTTGGTTATAGAAGTACACCCTTAGTAAGTGGCAACCCTGAGATTAAAATGAGTCTTCTGAATCCAAGTCTATGGTGCTTCCCCTAAATCAGTTACTTTATTTTGAACAAATAAAGGGTAGTTTTGTATAGAAGGCAGTAAAAATCACAAGCCTCGTTAACTCCAAAAAAAAAAAAAGGGTTCAGTCTAAAATATCAAGTCACTTCAGGAAGAGTTGAAACGTATTCATGTTTAACAGAGGTTATCAAGAAAAGTTGGAACACGAAAGCACATGTATTACCTATGGCAGTAATATCAAGGAAGATAATTATGTTCCCCCACACCCTACCCCTTGCCAGAGATGGAATACTAAACTGGCTAGCTCATGAGTCCAGCAAACAAAGTATTTCTCATATCTCCAAGGAACAAAAAATCAGAATTGCATAAAGCAAAATGGAGATATGGGTCAACATTAGTTGGCTCAGCCCCTAGATGGAATCTGGTTTCCCATCATGGGAATTATCAAAGCCCAATGTCTCTGAAAATTACACAACTTCCCACTTACTTGATCTGTAAGGCCTCCTTGAGAAGGAATCGAGAAGTCCTAGAGTGCAGTGTCCCTTAGGGGGACTAAGTTTTCTCGAGGCATAAGCTCATGCTTACACTCTAGTCTTGGACAATCGCTCTTCCTACTTCCTTCCTTTTCCTCTATTGATGGGTTAGCTCAGGTCTGCTCTCCACCTCTCAATCTTCCCATTCTTTTT
This sequence comes from Rhinolophus ferrumequinum, assembly GCF_004115265.2. Taxonomy (NCBI): domain Eukaryota; kingdom Metazoa; phylum Chordata; class Mammalia; order Chiroptera; family Rhinolophidae; genus Rhinolophus; species Rhinolophus ferrumequinum. Next base: position 60,124,297 of record NC_046297.1, read on the forward strand.
TTTTTTCCCTTGCTTTCTTAGTAATTTCAATGGCTGACTCGGATTTCTCTTTTTCTCATATCCCAAAGGCTTGCAGATTTCCAAAGGGCTTATGAACCCAGAAAAAGCCAACAAATAAATGCAACTGTTTGAACAAAACAAGTTTCTCTCATCTGTGGCTCTTGAAGTTAAGGCTTATGCTTGGCACAGTTTCATTTACACTCTGAAAACATCCGTTGTTTCAGAGTAAAATATTTCCATTAACAAAAATATGGAAGAGCATCACTGAAGGTATACTTATGCAACAAAAAGCTAGGGAACACATGTGCCACGCACTGAGCTAGGTACTGTGGAAACATGAAGATGAGCAAGATATGATTCCTGTCTTCATGAAAAACTCTGCACTGGTCACTATGAATTGGAGAAGAAAGTGCCAACATGTGAGGCAATCAAACCTCTGCGTTGTGCTGATTAAATGAGATAATGTACGTAAAAGTAACTGCTTTGGGAAGTCAAAGACGAGCATGCACTATAAGACACAAGGACCATAACCCCAGTGGCCGTGGGAGTGGAAAGGAGAAGATTTCAAGAAGTCATTTGGGCTATAATCTAAAATGCATCCAAGATGAAAAAGATGGTAGTTTCCTGGAAATGGTCATGTTTCCTACCCTCACGTCTCTCCTTCCTCTGCCACAATCAGTCTGAAAGCCCTTGCTGTCTTCTAGAAACTTGGCCTAGTTTTTTCTAGAAACTAGGCAAGAATTCAATGGGAGATGCCTAGGCAATCAGGAGGTTTCAGACGGGAGAACATCATCCCTTTAAGAAGGTACAGTAAGGGTCTTCACAGAAGTGTTTGGTTGGAGGCCCAGAATTTGACATGCCACCGCTGCTTGTAGCCTGCAATTCACAGAACAGGAAGGAAGGGTGTGCAACAAAACCCAAGCTCCAATATGCTCTAGCCCTCACCCCAGAATTGGAGCATTTTAGGATGAGTGTTCACCAAACATCGTTTCACCCAATATGTGTTTTCCTCAGCTCAAGTCCTGACACCCAGAGATCTCAGAGACCTGGAAACACCCTGGAAATGGGCTGCTGGTTGGAGTTCAAGGACACCAGCAAGCCCTGGACAGAAGCCCAATCTACAGCAGGCCGAGAGGAGGAAATGTTTAAATGCAATACCCAGTCTCCTCTCTCTTCTCACCACAGAGTCTGGCTTTCAGTTTCCAGGCAGGAGACCTGAACCATTCGGTTACAGTGTCCCTTTTCCATATGACTTCAACTGTTCTGCCTCAGAGACAAGGAAATTCTGAAAATAGCAACAAGGGTTTCCATAGGACTCCATCATCTACCAGACGCTCTTCACATACGTCTCACTTCTCCTTTGGTCTCCTTTCAACATTCTTGTCGGGTCAGTTTTATTTATCTCATCCTATAGATGAAGACCTGAGCCTCAAAGGAATAATGGACTTAACCAAGCTGACACTCTAACGGGCATTCAGATCCCCCTGACCCCGAGCCTCACGTTCCCCTTCCTATATCCCAGGGTCTCTCTACTGAGACCATCAAGATTCCAGGTTGGTTGGGAAAGCAAGTTGGGAAAGCAATCAGGAAGTCAAGTCCTCAAGGTGAAATAATTCAAGAAGCTAAAAATTGAATGCTCCTTAACACAGTATCAGCTAGAGGAAACAACAAAAGAGAGGAATATCGAAAGCCTTTCAGGACAATAAGCTTCAAAGAGTTTAAAAGAAGAGATAACTGATTCTAACTTACTTTTTCTGCCCCAGAGACTTCAGTTTCTCCTCAGAAATATTTGCAGAGGAAAGCACTTTTAGCTACAGAAGTCACTAAGTTGGCTGTGTAATTCCATGCTCTCTCAAGATGGTCATGGTTTGGTCATTCTTTATAAAAAATAAGACAGCTCTCTGGACGGGTCATGACAAGAGGCACCAGGAGTCAAGGTCCTGCTCTGGACCAGGTACTGTTTGAGAGGTTCACGAGTTGGCTGGTTTGTCCAGGAGTACAGAAGGCTTTGGGACGACCTGTCAGTAGCCTCTCACCCTGACTGTGAGATGGCTGGCCTTACAAGTATTGCCTCAGCATGGCATTTTGGCACAGAAGAAAGCAAGCCCTGCAGGCTTCAGCCCCAGCTGAACTTTGCCCACCAGACATTTTACCTGCTGTGGTCAACTACCCACCCTCACCGCCACTTGCAACTTCTTCAGGGGAAAATCTTAAACCAATGAGCAGCATACCAGCCCAGAAACCCAGAGATCTCATCATACAAAAAAAACAACAGACAAACCCATATTGAGAGTCATTCCACAAAATGCTTGACCAGTGTTCTTCAAAACTGACAAGGTCATAGAAAATGAGGATAGACTGTCACAGACCAAAGGAGTATTATTCACTCAAGTGGCCACTGTCCTGCATATGTAATAGTCTTTACTGATGGCATGGGCATAAAAGAAATGGATGACAGCACAGACCTGAAAACCCTAACATGGGCTGCAAATATCATTGAGCGTGGAGTCGCCAACTCAGACCGGTCTCTCTCTTAGCTTCCCAGGGCCTAACTCACAACTTGCTGCTGGACTCTTTCTCCCTGCACCGAGCCCCTTAGGAAAGCATCCATCTAACAAATCTCCTCTCTGTCTTCCTGCCTCTGCCTACAGGAGATGGGGGCAGGGGAAAAAGAAATAAAAATCCTTACAGTTGATTACTCAGAGGGATTTGAACACCCTCCACTGGCATTCAGTTTATCTCTGAGCTTTCTCGTGGAAGGGATCCGTTAAACTGCTTCCCCAAATAATTAAGTAGTTCTCTCTCCAACAATATTTTTTTTCCTCTGCACCAGTCTTAAAAAAATTCATGCAACAGTATAATGATGTTTTGGTTGCTTGGTTTTTTTTTTCTTTCAAATTAGCACCATTTATTCTTCACTATTAGCATCATTATCTCAGAGGTAATTAATAGTGGCTACTCATTTCGTGGAATTGTATAAGACTTTACAAACATTGTTTCAAATACTCCTCACCTAAACCATGGGAAGCAGGTATTGTTACCATCCCCATTTTATAGAAAAGAACCACCCTAAGTAAATGACTTTGCTAAGCAAATGCAACTGGTGAGGGGGAAATCTGGGATTGACTTTGGGATTTTGAATTGTGAGGCCAGTGTCTGTTTTACTGCGTGTATGCTGATCAGTCACCCACACCAACATAGAAACTTGGAAATCCATGAGTTGGAGGACACATAGAGCCCAATACAGGACATATCTCCACGGTTTTCCAGGTCTTCCTGCTTCCTGAGCTTCTCCGTAACACCACAGTATTACAAGCTCTTGTGGTTAACAATAGCAGTAACCAGTATTTGGATGGCTCCTTATCTCCAGGCTGCACACACGTTGATCTCTCAGGGAATGTTCATAATCTCCTTCCAGCTGGTTACTGTTCAATAACCAACCACAAATATTTACTAGGCCCTCTGTTGGCAGGCCGGCTTTGAAGACACTAAGGTGGCTCAATGTCTCCCAGTTACATGCTTGAAAAAGGCTTTGAACGATGTTCACCACGCAGAGACAGACCTTTTAGGAAGAAGGAAGATGAAGTGCAAATGGCCAGGGGTCAGCCTAATCTAAGTGATGTAACATAAATGATGACCATAATAATAACAAAAGTATCATCAGTAACAACCAACGCTTATTGGATATTCTAGACGCTGTGATTCACCGCCTTATAACACATTATTTCATCTAGTCCCCGTAATAACCATCTTAGCTATTCATTGTTATTATTGCCATTTTATAGATGTGAAACTCAGGGAACTTGGAATTTACCCAATATCGGAGAGCTAGGGAATGGCGAGGCCGAGATTTAAACCCAAGTCTGTATGACTTTAGACTTTTATGCAGAGGGCTTCTTATGCTTGAATTCTGCCAGGAAGGGAAATGCAGGGTGGATAAGACCCTGTCCTTGCCCTCAAAGATCTACACACTCCAGGTATCCAGAGAGTATTCCTGTAACATGTACCAAGAGGTGTTTTGCTTCCTACATAGAAACCCAAGAAAAGATCAGAAATATCAATTCTGGCTTCTTCATTACCCATGTTCCACAGATTTACCCTTGTATTTGTCAATGGCATCAGCTTACATACGATTAGATCCACTGAGAGAGCAAGTGCAAAGAGGGGCGTGGGGTTTCCTGTATTGCGAGGCTGCCGAAGGTGATGGTTTAAACAGAACCCGGGGTTATATTTAGCTTAAACGTATGGCGAGGTGGAGGGAATCTCTAGGCAAACACATGAGGCTTAAGGCTTACCCCCTTCACCCAAAGCTTTCTCGGACTCCAACAATCATGTTTGGTGAATAAAAATGCCAAGACTCAAAGTGTTGAAAATTGGAACCGAATGGGGAAATCCAAGAGAGAGCCCTCGGTCTCCAGGATACTCACGTATGATCATGACAAAGAGGTGAGCAATACATCTCTTTACCGAAAACCATAAAAGGTAGGAAGGGCTGGAGTAGCGAATGTATCTCTTCTGCGTGTCCTCTTTGATCTCACATATTTATTGTATACCCACTCTTTTTCAGGCCCTGGTCTAAGTGTTGGGGATACAACAACAAGCATCCCGGACAAAGTTCTTACCCTTATCAAGTTTGCACTCTCATTGGGGAAACAAACAAATAGACAATTAGAAGATTAATGGGCTGACATGTAGTGACCAGTTCCCTGACAGGGATAGGGAGCGACAAAGGCAGCCTTTCAGGTGGGCTGGTCCCTGAAGGCCCCACTGAGAAGTTGACAGCATCCAGCCATGCACACACAAACCTGGAAAAACAGCCTTCCAGGCAGAAGGAACAGCCAGTGTAGGGGTGGAGGCAGGAGATTCAGGGAATAGCTAGGAGGTCAATATGTCTTAAGCTCAGTAGTCTAAGGGGAAAAAGGGAGAAAGAAGTCAGAGAGGTGGCTAAGGGTCAGTTCATGTGCAATATACGATGGTTGAGTCTTTCTGAACTGTCTCCCAGAGTTCACGACTTGCCTCTCTGCTGCCAAAGAGACAGAGTGGGGAACTGGACAAATAAGCATCAATAATCAAAAGACAGACAGCCTAGGCATTCAGTTAGCTCAGCCATTATTTTGAAGAAAATTGATACATATATATTTTTAATGTCATTTCAGTGGACCTTAACATATGGAATTCTTGCTGTTTGGATATGTGATATAATTCAGAATTGAGGAGAACAATGAAGTCTCCCTACAATCAAGAGGGAATCCGATACTACCAGTTATTAAAAGCCATCCCTTACATCTCAAGTAAATTCTTCCTGCTGTCATCTAGCACAATTTCTTCTTCTTGTGTCCTGACAGTAGGTAATAAACCATTGGATTGTGCAAAATAGCCTCTGAGGAACTGCATTTCCAAGAGAAATTCTGCCAAGTCACATGTGACAAAAGAGGAGAGCAACTCCTTCCCAATATACACCTCCAGATGCTCCTAAACACACACACACACACACACACACACACACACACACACACACACACACACTCACATACCAACAACTACTATAAATGAGAGATCGTCAGACTGGGTGCCCAGTGCCTCTCTCATAGCTCAGTTTCAGTGCCTCGCATAACAACCCACAAAGTGGAAGCTCTCTTTCTCATCTGAGCCTCTCACCCTTCACCTCCTCCCACGCCCCCATGTCCACACTACTTCTCTGGCAACACTGCTCCTTCTGCAGGTCAACAACCCAAACACTCAAGGGTACCTGATCTTCACAAACACTATGAGAGAATGTACCTCCAGTTATACAATCTACTCATGAGCTAAATGTTGCCCGGTGGGCATTATCCAGTTCACCAGGTGCAAGTTTTAAGGCATTCAAAAACTTCTTTGAAGTCACCATCAATTTTCACAAGGCCTCCAATCATTAAAAATTCTCTCATTAACCTACCACTTGGAGGCATTTTCTTTTCTTACTAGTTTTCTTCCTTTTCACAACGACGTGTGCGGATTAATCTTTATCTGTGCCTCTGGGTCCATTCTCTACATTTGTCTGTCCTACCAAACACTAAGGGACCAACACTGTTTGGGGGAGCTGTGTCACCCAGGCTCCCCATCCTCTGTGTTTCGGGTGGGTGTGGCTAAAAGAGGTACCAGCAAGAGGAGAGAGAGATCAGGGTGTTCCTTTCCTGTCCCCATCCTACCTCCACAGTGCAGCTCTGGCTTAGCATCCCCTCTTCCATGTTCTTATTAGCTTCGTCAACACTACTTCCTCCCTTTGTTCCTTCAGCCCTACATGTGGTAACAGCTTCGGGTTCTTGCTAATCTCTGGGTGCAAACAACATCCTTTGTTGGTTTCCTTAACCCTGACTACAACTACACTGCTGCAGGTAGTTCCTTTATTAAAATCTCTTCAGATAAACTCTCTGAATGGAATTCTGTTTTTTTTCCTGAACCCTACTAATACACCAGACCTAGTAAGTGTTCACTTTTTCCTTTGGGCACAAGTCAGCTCCATTTGTCTTGCTTCTAAACAGTTCTCATTAGATATGTAGGCACTAAATCAATGTTTTTGAGACTCTACCTACATTATTTCTTTTCCCTGGTCTAGACACTCCGCTTCATCCTTAGTTTGTCTGAAAATGTTCATTTCCTCATGCATTTAATCAAATAATATTTATTGAGGACTTAAGGATATCAGACATTGTAAATACAATCGTGAATCAGACACAATTCCTGCTTTCAAGGAGCTTGCTCTCCATTGAAGAAAAAAAGATGGATAAAACAAAAACTTACATATAGATATAAGAAAGGAAGAATAATATGACTCAATATGAGGGACAACTAATTTAATCTTGGGGAGATTTAAAGAATAAGAAAGTGTGAAGCAGAAGAAAGGTAAATTGTGAGGCAGAAGAGAACACATTCGGCCAATACCCGGATGTGTCACAGAGAGCTCCAGTTTAGGCGGGGCTGGAGCAAAGATTGTGCAAGAAAGTAAGAAGAGATGAAGCTGGGAAGAGAAGATGAGACAGATCACGAAGGACCTCGCAAGCCTTTCTAAGGAGTTCAGAATTTATCCAAATAGCAACGCAGAATCATTGAAGGATGTTAAGCCGAGAAATGCCATAATTACATATGTGTTTAGGGAATTCCAAAACAGCTGCAAAGTGGAGAATGGACTGAAGAGAGCAGGACTAACCCAAGCATAAAATGGTGGTGACCTGACCAGGATAGTTTCTGTGAAGACTGGACATGGTAAGTAAAATTATAAAAATGTTTAGAAGCTGGGATTCATAGGACGTGGTGATTATTGGGATGTCGAAGTTAAGGGAGATTGAGTAAAGGATAGTCACACCCAAATCTGTGGCTTCAGCAATAGTATACTGGTACCATTCACAGAGACAGAAAACATAAGGAGGAGGAAAGATCCAGGGTAGATATTCCTTAATAGCTCAATTGACTTTGAGGTTCTGGTTGGACTTCCAAACGGGATGTGTCCACAGGAGCTGAGTGTAAGAAACTAGTGCTGAGCAGAGACTTCTGGACTGAGTCATCCATCTTAGTTGGCTGGTACTGCGATGTCCTCGTATCCTATTGCCTTTCTTTGCTTTGTATTTTCAGTGGTTACTCTCAACCCTTCCTCTTACCTTCATCTTATTCAGGGTCCTCATTATTACTTTCTTGACACATGGTGTTCTTTTAAAACGCCCACACTCATTTTTCATGACATCTACAAGTTTAATTTCTTCATAATATCAATTCCTTGCATAACAAACATGCCTCAAGAACCCAGGATTCCTTCTCTCCTCACCTACTTCCAACCTCCTCCATCTTCAGGCTGACATGGAGCCTTCCAAGTCCCGAGAAGCAACCATTTCCCCATAGCCACATAATTCAAGTTCAGTCCCTGACTCTAGCCAAGGTGATGACCCCCAAATCCCCTTTGACATTTGAATAGGGGGGTATTTCCAGTAAGCTGTGGCCATATGAGTAAAAGATAAACACTCCCACCGGGAGGTGACATCAATCATTCTTTCGGGAAGTCAGCAGCTTCTGCTCCAAGAGTGAAATATTATGAAAAGAAGCAGCATCTTCTGCTAAGAGCAGGTGTACCTAAGCTTCTAAATACCCTCTCCTCTCTTCCCATCGAGCTCAGCCCCCAGAGGCCCAGGATGAATCTAAATCAACCTTCCTTCAGCTAAAGCCAAATCTCTGCTAAGAGGTGACAAACTCATTCACTGGCCAAAGCTAAATCTTCAGCTCTGCTGTTCTCATCAACTACAACCTGCACCTGCAGCGGAGCCCTTGATCTCTCCCTAATGAAGGAACGAGAGGAGGGACACACAGGACTCCTTGGGAGCTGGACATCAGTGCTCTCCCTCTCTCGTTGGCCAGTGCCTCTTACGCATGTTCAGTTCAATTCAACACACGTTTATTGAGCATCTGTTATGTTCCAGGCTTTGTGAACAGCCCCTCACACACACAAAAGATATATGTAAAGTCACCATCTCTGCACTTGAAGAGATTACTATTTGGAGAGGGTTCAGGATTAACAAATAATCATAATATATTATGACAAATAGTATCTTTTAAATGCCGGGGGAAATACAGGTGAGGAAGCAATAAATCCTCCCTAGGGTTGACAGCAGGTGAGGTAGGGAGTGTTGGAGAAAAGCAAAAGGAGGAACGAAACTAATAAAATGACAAAGGAAAAAGAAAATTAGTTCACTGAGGCTGGATCAGTGTTGATAGGGGCTTCATTTGCCATGGTGAGGAATACAAACTTCAGTCTGTAAGCCTCGCGGAGCGCTTCACGCAGGTATTCTCAGTGTGAAGTCATTGGACCATGGAACAGTGCCACTCAGGGTGGTCCCCAGACCCCAGTGACAGATGCCAGTTCACCAAGATGAGTACCACAATAGGGAGTGAGCCTTTACAAACTTAACGTTGATATGACATCCGATCACATGATCAGTAGGCTTATATCAGAGTACTGACCCGTTCAGGTGTGCTCACACTCGTGGGGGGAGTCATTTGTGGTGGAACTGGGAACTAGTATTGGTTTGTGACAGATTGAAATTTTGGAAACTAGATAAAACTTGTCTTTCATCATAGATAATTCGAGAAGCACTGTTCTAGGGAGTTCTCAGCTGGACTTGAAAGTATCGTTAGCGTTATATGTAAAGTTGTGTGTGGGGATTTGGGAGCTTTTTCTTTTCTTTTCTATTTTTTGTTTGTTTTTTGTTCTGCTTTTGGTTTTGGTTTTGGTTGAGGAGAAAGCTCACAGTTTTTATCAGATTCAGAATCTCACATGGATTCCTGACCAAATGGTTAAGAGCAGTTGCTCTTAAGAGCAGTTTGAGATCATTAAGAGCGGGGAGTAGATCATTTGTTCTGTATGTTAGGAAGCCCCCCTCCTGGCCACTGAGAGTCAAGAGTAGTCCCTGAGCAGGCAACAGTTTCATCTAGCCCCTAGACAGTGGATGGCTCCCCAGTCGTCACATCTCGGGATGACTGTCACCTGGGGCACAGTTCAGAGGTGCTTTTCTCTGGGAAAACAACAGAAAAATCTCTTGGAAAAAATTTGAACCCCAACAAGACTTTCAATTCAACAACCTCTGTTGAGCCCCTCATGTGAAGGACACTGCTCTAGGTGGGATCCTTCAGAGAACAAAACGCACCTGCCCCAGGAGGACGGTGTTCTAATTGGGGAGAGAGCTATATTCTAATCACGGTGTTACTTAGCAGTAGTCTTGGTCCGACTTCATTCACCAAAGTGATCCCAAGAAACACCAGCAGGCATGTGGAAACGTGAAATATGGAAAGGAAGGCAGACAAAAAAAGGGGAGCATTGTTAGGCCAGTTTTCATTCGGGGTGCCTTGAGTTTAATCCTGCTAGGGACCCTGGAAGTCAGTGTAGACAACCATCTTAGAATTATCCCAAACAAGGACGAAGGAGGTGGTCATTTACATGCCAACATGCATCATCCATTAGTGCGGGCTCCCGAGCAGGCAGGTAGCTGGAGCTCCAGCCTCCAGAAAAAGATCCTCAGGCAGCTGGAAGTTGAGCATTCACTACAATGGTAAATTCCAAACAGATGTGGGTGGAGGATGGAACACTATTTGCAATAGGGCCCTAAATCTTTGAATGCCAAGTCCATTCATCTATTCCCTTATTCATTCATCCATTTATTGTATCATTCATTTAATGAGCACCTACTGTCTGCCAAGCAGAGGAATCAGTCATTATGCAAGCATAGAACTGTGCAAGTGAAAGAGACCTCAGGGATTTCTTAATCCAAAATAGGGTGTGCGTATAAATCACATGAGAAGCTATTTGAAAATGCAGATTGTTGGGCCTGACCTATGGAGGTTTTAATGAGATAAATATGGAATGGGTCCCCAAAATTTGAGTTTTTTACCAATTACCCCACAGTCCTTGGATCGCACTTTGAGAAAACCCAGATTTCATCCAGCCTCTCAATTTACAAATAAAGAAATTAAGAATCAAGTATGATGACAATTATATTTCTGCAGTTTTCATACCTTTTTTCTTTGCCAAGATCTTCCTTGCCTCCTACCTCTTGGCTGTCTAGCAAATTATAACTCATCCTGAAATACCCAGTTGTGAGGAATTTAATAACACATCTTTTGCTTTGCTCACTAAAGTCCTATTATATACTTTCATTGTCGCTATCACCATTTTTCCTTATAATTATTTTCATTTAGGTTCACATCCTGCCCTAGAAGATTTTTGAGGGTAAAAGATGTATGATGTACTCATCTTTTCTCACCAATGGCTGGTATAAATGTTTTCTTGATCCCAAGAAAGTGGATCTGATTAACTAGCGTGCGTCAAAGGACTTTGTACCCACCAGAGTGCAAGGGGCAAGGCCTGCATTAGCTATCACAGCTGGAGTAGCATGACTAATTCTGTGGCTGAAGGAGAAAAGGGACATAATTACCAAAAGTCACCAGGACTCCAGGGAAGTTCCCTACGGGAAAAGTGGACTGCTGTCATCAGAAGGAAGAGAATCCTGTGCATGAAAACAATAGCTCTCTACTGACCCTGTTCTACCCACTCATAAATTAAGAGAATGGATTTAAAGAATTTTTAATCCATAAAACTTTGTATAATTCTAAGCATTGAGCCTCCTTCAACATTTCCTTTCAAAAGAATCGAGACATCGTGTTTTGGATGTGGAGAGAAAATGGAGGGGGGCTAAAAGAGAAACTGCTGAGATACATTTTTTCCGTGACTGGAAGATTGCAATGCTTTATTGCACATCAGGAAAATTTGTAAAAATCTGGATTGGGCTTCTGTCCACCCAACCATAAAACTGTCAACAGCATGGTGTCATTTATACTTACTTTTGAAGTGTTGTTTATAATTGCTTATATAGGCAGGCTGGCTTATTTTACCCGATCAATTCCAAGGTTTTATCATTTACCATTCATACTTGGGGCTTCTTTGTGATGCATAACAAGTGCCCCAGTGGATAAAAGGAAAATCCAGTTAAATACTCAAAAGCTTGCAAATGGGCAAGAATGTGTATTTGGTGCTTTGGCTCCCTTTCCACATAACATGTGCTTGTCACACCCTGTCTTAGTTATCCTGTGAAAGGGAGGGGGAACTCCTGAGAGAAACAGGCTCTATAGAGGATATCATGAAATAAACTTCTTACCTCTCCTCTCATTCTAGCCATCAGGATCTGACACAGTGAACTGTCACTTATTTCTGACCTGTTCGGATGACTCCCTCAGAACAGCATGGGCCTGCATCCCGTTTTCATTTGCTCCTGCCTTCACTGGTGCTGCCAAAACCCCTGATTTCTCGGCTCCCTTCTCACCCGTGGAATTCCACAGAGTTTCATTCTTCCACTCACCTCATTATCCCTTTGCCAGACTTGCTAACTCTGACCCAATAGAAAGAAAAACCATCTAGTCCCCTTTCCCACGTCTGCTTGCTTGTTAGCTGCCCCACTAGAACTGGGGTGCTGCATTATCCATCTGCTGTGTAATCCCCGCTCACTTTGATGTCTTCCAAATGTTATCTCATAAATGTTGGAGACCCCATCTGGAATCAGGCACAACTCTCTGGGAAGAGGTTGCTTAATGGAACGTCTTCTGCAATTAGGCAAGACAATGGAAGTACTTGCTGGAAGTTGTGGGCTCTGTCTGTGGGAGGGACTGGAGAACCATGCTCCTTTGATCCACCCATTTTTTTCAAGTGAATTCTCTACCCCCTCTCTTCCCCTTCCCACCCCGCCCCCCACATGGATCTACACAGGACTAACTCTCTGAGTCCAGCACCCAGTGACCAGGAGAGCAGAGAGGAGGAAAATGTCATTGTTGGAGGATAAAATGGAATCAATTGAGAGAATTGTGACATTCTAGCTGGGGAATGGTGAAACACCATGGGATTTGAGTCTATAAAATAAAAAAGGGGGGATACACACAATAATAAGTGTAAAGACTTACCATTCCACATGCAGTTTTATTTCTAAAATAAAATTCTAGAGCTTGTCCAGGAACCTGATTGCTTAGGTATACAACACTTCACCATACATACTAAAAAAAAATTTTTTTTGGCAAGTTCAAAAATTTTGTTTTGGTCAAAAAAAAAAATAAGAAAAGTGGAAGTGGAGTCCTGGTTTTATTCTTCAATCTAATAACTGTGTGACTTTTATTAATATTAAGTGACTTAACATCTCTGAGTCTCCGTTTTCTTGTGTTTTTCACAGGGATTTTCATAAGCATGCAATGCATTGGTGCGGGATTCTATACACAGCAGGTGAGATGATATCTGGTAGGACAGTGGGCAGTCACTCAGGTGGACATGACATGTCAGCACTGGCTGTCTGCTTGGACCTGACTCTCCCTGAGGAAATCGTGCATAATCATCCATTTCATTCTCATCTACAATGGGAAGATAAAAATAGTGCTTCCTCACTGGCTTGTGAAAAACAAATGAATATAAGTAAATATATATATATATATATATATATATATATATATATATATATAGTGCATGTGTGTGTACTATATACACATATACTATAATCAATATTCATAGAAATTCAGATAGTGACTTTCAATTCCTCTTCTCAGATGCTAGTGTTTTTCTAAGGGAAAGGAAGCTGTACTTTTACTTCATCCAGACTCTTCTGGAAAGTTCTGTAGATGTTTGCCTGGTGTGCCTGTAGTGCCCTGGCTCTATCCATAAAAATCAATCACGAATCGTAACCACAAATTAGATAACAGATGGGACACTACTGCTGTGTGTATGAAATGAGGTCATGTGGAAACAAGACAGATTTGCGTGTCTGGCTTTCATAAACAAGCTAACTATATCACAAATACAGTATCCTCTATCTTATGTACCTCATTAAGTCAAAAAGTTGCTGATTGGAAGAATCAGTAAATGAACCAATGAACTTCATCAAATGACTTCACCATGGAGGGAGGGAAAAATTCCATTGTTTCGTTGTGTTTAATTCTATGACTAGATGGGCTCCAACTGCACAGGTGACCCAACGTCCAACTTTAGGCATTGCTGCAGATCAAACACATGTCCTTCATCTAACAGAAGACAGGAGAGGGAGGACGTAGAGATTTACGGGCAATTGACAACATGGCAGCTCAGACAGACAAGAGTTCCAGTGCACAAAAAAACTCCCACCGCTAAGAGGGCCATTTTTCAAGGTAATGAGCAAATCACTGGGGCCACTGAGACTGAGGACACCATGGTTTCTTCCACCCATAAACCTGGGTGACACCAGGCATTTCTAGTAGCCCACCAAGTAAGAGGCCATCTTCCAGAGCATTAGTTTTCAACCCTAGGACATCAGAAGCCCAGAGTCCCCTCTACAGGTCAATCTCAATTCTAATGGAGATCTGGGAAGAGCCTCCCTATTTTTGTATGTTTCAAATGGAATCCAGGCAAAAAAAAAAAAAAAATTGAATCATAAGACTGAAGAAAACCTTAAATATATCAAGACAGAGGAAAAACAAAGAAACCTGCGTAGAAAAACAAATTGAGGATAATTATCTCAAAAACACTAAGCAATGTTGAGCACCCCAAAATATCACCAGCTAACCTGTTACTCAGCAAATTCATTAGAACTTACTACAATAGAGAATACCTTCTTGACAGAATTTTAAGTGCTCCAGAAGACTGAAGTCAGAAACGGTATATTTTGTAGGGCTTTGGAGTCAGAGCTCAAGTGGTTTAAGGTGGGTTTTCCATGGAGGGGAAACTGATTCGAATTGGGCAAAGCTCATGATATAATAGTTTAGGAATGGTGCACACAGAACACAATAAGCAAATTCTTATTTGATAAGCAAACTGTTTGCCCTGGTGAACAGGCTGTTATCTCATATATTGATCTGTAGAAATTTTCAGAAGCCAATAGTGAAGTTATCTGTCGTCTTATATTTCCCAGACAAAAGTTTCCTGGAACAACCAACTAATTCATGTTGACATGAGTAGCTATACCTCTCTATCAAAGTACCTGGTATATAGCAAATTCTGATATTAATTTCGCTACTTCTGCAAAAGTGCTACATACAAAGCACCATAAAATTCATTGCCTTAATACATTATTCACGTATTATTAAGCTCACAGAGCTGTGGGTTGAATTGTATTCAGCTGATCTCAGCTGGGCTCACTCATGTATGAGGTCAGACAATTAAGTTCACGAACTCATCCTAGAAAAAGTGCTACATCCCTCATTGCTGAATACCACTATGGTCACTTTTGAAGGACTCCCCTTGGGAAGCTATGTACTGATGTCAGTGCCTAGTCCACCCTTCAAAGCAATTTTGGAACTCTTTTTCCGGAATGGCTATCAGAGCTGTCACAGTATTATCCTTGATGTCCTGAATGTCATCAATAATGTCTTCATTTCAATATTTCCTTTATCTTCATGTAAAGAAAGAAGTCATTGGAGGTCAGATCAGGTGAATAGGGAGGGTGTTCCAATACAGTTATTTGTTTACTGGCTAAAAACCCTCACAGACAGTGCTGTGTGAGCTGGTGTATTGTCGTGATGCAAGAGCCATGAATTGTTGGCGAAAAGTTCAGGTCATTTTTGTCTAACCTTTTCACGCAACCTTTTCAGCACTTGCAAATAGTAAACTTGGTTAACTGTTTGTCCAGTTGGTACAAATTCATAATGAATAATCCCTCTGATATCAAAAAAGTTTAACAACATCACTGCAACAATTCACGTACTTAATTGTCAGACCTCATTATTTACAAGCTAGGCTGGGGGCACCAGTCTAGGTTGTGCTTGTTGGGGCAGCTCTACTCCACAGCTCTCTCATCCTCCTCTAGCACCAGTGGCCAGCCAAGGCATGGCCTTCTCGTGGAAAAACAGAACAGAATGACAATGGCAAAATAGAACAGAGAAATCAGAAAGAACAAGCCCTCCCAAGGGCAAGGCTCAGAGCATGAATGGGTCTGTCTCCTACTTTGGGTCAGAGCAAGTGACATGGCTAAACCCAGACTCAAAGGATGAGGAAATAATCTCCACCTTCTAAGGGAGAATCAATGCAGAGACACATGGCAAAGAAGCAGTTGCAGACAGGGGTAAAACATGGCTGCCATTAACGCCCTAAAGCACAATGCTCAATAATTATTCATTGAATAAATAAATAATCAATTAATCGTGTGGTTTGCAATCTTGGTTTAGAAATTTAGATCATTCCTTATTTTTTATTTAGTTTTACCTTTTTTTCTCTTTTTTCTTTCATATATTTACTTTTTGCCATTATTATTCCCATACATTAAATGTGATGAGGTGCACATATAAAACTAGCGGTTCACGAATCATTCAACAATTCAACAACCACATCTCTGCCATGCCCTGTGCTAAAAGCTGGCCATCTAGCTATACGCAGGACAGGTGTGGTATCCACTCTCATGCAGATTTCACATAATCAGGAAGATTGACTTTGTATGAGCAACTCCTGGTGTGATGAGTGCTAAGAAAACCGAAGTTAAAATGACCATGGAAATAGGGGTCATCATTTTGTGCACAGCATCTGTTTCTGACCAGAACGTTCTGTAAGTGGGATGTCTACCATGGTCATTAGACCAGGAGAGAACACACTGTGCCCTCAGTTCTGAAGACGCCGACCCTCCATGATCTGTGGACGTCCTGGACACGATGGCTGTCCTTTCTCACCCAAGTCCAGAGAACAGATAGAATTACTTTCTCCACGTGTTTTCCACGTTCTTGACATTGTTTCCATCACCCAGCTTGCTAACTGTCCAAGGCCTCCCTGCCTGCTGAAAGGTTAAAGACAAGTGAGAGGCAACTAGGGAGAGAACTGTCAGGTCTGCACAGAGACTTCATCATCTCCCTGAAGTTGGCTCGTCGCTCCAGTCCCATGATCCAGGGCCCCCAAAAGTGGTTGTTGGATGAGTATGTGATTGTTTCAGGAAAACAGGACCCCGAGATGTGAAAACCTAAAAGCAAAAGACGCAGTATCCAATTTATATTCCAACATAAAAGCCTTGGGCTAAGAGCCAGATGATTTTCTTGAATTTGACTTTTTTTTTTCCTCAGAAAAACTTAGCCAACTAGAATACTTATTTGAAGTATCATCCTCTGATTCTCTTGTGGAAATGAGGGATTTGCTGCTAGTCAAGTTGGAATGGAATGTCCTTGGCTTTGTCACCTCCAGTAAGAACAGGACTACATAGGTTTATGCCATCGGTCTAGCAAGTAGCAAATGTATAGATTTCAGGAAATCTGCAGAATGCCTGGACTCCTGCCGAGAAATGGGCTGAAGAGCCAGAAAGACCAAGACAAGTTTCCACAGGTTGTGTGCTACATACTGAACTTGACATTAATGAGAAGAAGATGGTGAGCAGGAGATTACTAGTCCTCCAGCTCCCCCGTTCAATCACTGCACTAATATTTATCATGTGCCTACTATTACCAAGAAAAAAAAAGAGGAAATAAGCTAAAAACAGCAACATGAGAGAAAGGAGAGTGGATAAGATGCCTGCGTTACCGATATATCTTAGACATTTTACTTATATTATCACATTTAATCCTCAAAACAAGTTTCAGAGATGTTGAGAATTTGCCCCAGGTTACACAGCTGGTCATTGACAGAGGTGGGACCCCAAATCCTGCATTCTGATTCCTTTGCCCTTACTCTCTCCTGTAACTCTGTAGGCTGCCTTCCTACATCTCCGATGGAAAAAGGTTGAATTCCGTGACTCCAATTGCACTACAGTGCCAGAAAACAGGCTGTTAAATTCAGTTGGGAGACCCTGAGTCCGGAAAACTAGAATTGATGACCATTTACCTTAAGTGTGATCTTTGGTTATAAAAGTCATGAAACATGCAGGCAGGTGACAAGAGGCATAGCAGGGTGACTGCAGAAATGAAGCCAGCATGACATGCAAAGTCGCTCATGTTTCCCCAGCTGATTTCCCTTCCAACTGCAAAACTTCTCTCCCTGGGCATTAACTACTCATTCATTCATTCATTCAACAAATATCTGAGGGCTTACAATGACCTATGAGCTAAGCATCTGTTCTGTGCCCTTAGAGCGTTTACCAGAGGTTAAACCAATAATCACATAACTATATGCATTAAATAGCAGTTGCAGTGTATGCTATGAAAGAAATGTAAAGGGCATGATGAGCACTTATGCCAGGGGAACCTGATTTAGATGAGGCATCAGGCAAAGTCTCTCCAGGAAAGTAACACTTAGGTTGACTCCAGAGGGATGAGTAGCACTTTACAAGAAATGTAGGGGAAAGAGTGTCCGAGGCAGATAAAACATGGCCCCAGATGCTTTCTCGCAATTCTGATGGTCAAGTAGCTCTCAGCGAGGGTGACAACGGTGGCAGGACTGTGCTCTTTCATTCATGCAACAAACCGATAAGGCTTACTCAGGTAGTGGTAGTGATGGTACAAGCAGCAAGAGAGAGCAAACTCGAAAGTGCAAGCGCTTCACAAGTCTCTACTTACGTGACATTTGCTATTGTCTCATTGGCCAAAGTAAATTGTACGGCCAAGTGCAGAGCCAATGTGAGAAGATACTACCCAGGGCGTGGATATGGGGAGATGTGAACAGATCAGGCCAACAATGTACCTTTGGAGACCAGAAAGAAGGTCCTTGGCCCACCCTGGGGAGTACAGATAAGGCTCCTCAGAAGCAAGGACACTTAAGCAGAGTCATCCAAGTATAACACACAGAATGGTTAGAAATTAATCAGGAGAGAGAAAGGAAACATATTCCTGGGACTAGCATGTTCAAAGGTTTAGAAATGAAGTCAGAAACCTGTGTAAGGAAATTAAAGATGTTCAATATTATTCAGTAGCAGAGTGAAAGGCATAAAAAAGGGACCATGTTATAAAGAGCTTTGCAAGTCATGTTAAAGAGCTTGAGCTTTATCCCTCGGGCAACATTATCAGATTTACATTCTAGAAAGATCTCCATTGTTTCCATGTGAAGAGGTAGAGCACCCCATCAGGAGGTATCCTAAGGCAGGGAAAAGATAATGATGGCCTCAGCTGGAAGAGGAGCCGTAAAGATGGGGAGAAGTGTTCAGATTTCACGTATGCTAAAAAGTAAAGTTAATAGAATTTGATGAAAGAGAAGGTATGGAAGAGAGAGTCAAAAGACTGTTTTCAGATATCTCCTTGGGGAAACTGAAAAATAGGGATGGTGTTTACTGCTAGTGATCACATGGGAAAAGTAGAATAACTGGGGCAGGGAGGTGAGTATCATTTTGGATATTTTGAATTAAAATTTACTGTGAGACAACCAAATTGTGTGGAGGAAAGTTAGGTGTGAGTCTCAGCAGAGAAATGTGAGTTCGGGGCTGTGTGAATCTGGAATATAGAGCAGACAATTACAGCCATCGGAGACGTTGGGGTCTACCAAGGTGTGTGTGTGTAGAAAGACAAGAGGACGAAAGGCAAAGCCTAAAAAAAATACCCATCTTTGAGGTGTAACTCAGTAAGACAAGCCAACAAAGAAGATTGTGCCTTTGTCACAAAGGTGGTGGGAAAGCAGAGGGTTCTGACAATCGGTTGGCAGGAGAGGAGGACGCTTCCAAACGAGGAAGTGGGCAATGATTAAAAGGGCCGAGAAGCCCTGTAAGGTTAGGGCTCACAGGGAAAACCCCTGGGCTGATGACCTTGGACAGACCAGCTAGGGTTGACCTTTAGAGAGCAGAGGCTGACTGCAGGAACAGCAGAAGGAGTGAGTTTGGGAAAATGTCAAAAGCCGGGTAGAGAACTATTTCAACAGGTGTTTGACTGTGACGGGAAAAGAGCTGCAGCGTGACTAGACGAGAATGGAGGATGCAAGGCGGCTTACCTTTGTAAAGAGGAGAGAAATCTAAGCGTGTTTTCATGCTAATGAGAAAGATCCAGTAGCAAAGACAAGTATAACACACACAGGAGAGAGTGACTATCCTTTAAAAAAAAAATAAAACAAGAAGATGATTGTTCAAGACTTATTCCCTCGAGGGCCCTTCTCACGTGTGCCTGGTGTCTCCAGGCTGGGGCACTTGGCCTGGTCTCACTGTGGGGTTCCCTGGGTAGGGTGACTGTGCATGAACCTACGCATTTCATGACCACCCAGCCTAGAGAGCCCCACCCCAGCCACTCACTTCGCTGGCCAGCCACGGAGCGCACTGATCACAGCTTGCTCATTCTGCATGATGGGAAAGGTTATTTACCACTTTAAATCTTGCAGTGTGAACTTGAAGAGCATGGCTTTCTGACAAACTGTCCAAACAGGGGCCCCACCCAAGGAAACAAAACAATTCCCTCCCTCCCTATCCATCCACCTCACCCCCCATCTCACCCCTCTGTTTTCATCACTTGACGACAGCCCAGTGGACACTACACAGCAGCATTAAATGGCTGAACAAGAACATTTGGTTGTAAACAGGGTACCGATGCCAAAATGTGTTAACCCGATTTGTATGTAATTAATGGAGACCAGGAACAGGCATCATTATGGCCTCTGCACATGTACAACAAAGAAAAGGAAGGAAAAGGGAAAGGTAGTTCTCAGCATACATGTGTGCGTATTGATTATAATGGTTGTTTCTCATTCTGATTGTTTATGAATAATAGTGATCCTTTTTCATTAAAGATGAACTGAACAAAATGACACATCTTGAACTGATCACTCATTCTACAGGAAGGAAACATGATAGAAACCTAAAAGCCTGTTAGGCTGCCTTTATTCCAACCTCTCTTTGCATCTAGAGTATTTGCCAAAACACAGTTAGTCCTATAAAGCCCTAAGATGTAAATTTCTGGCTCATGGATAGACAGCCTTACTCTATTGGAAAAAGATGCTGTATACCTTCCATTTCCAAAGCAAGTTTCTCAGAATGGCAGGGTTAGGAAGTTCTGAACCGGCAGCCATCTGCGGCCCACGATCCATTGTTAATTAGCCTGCAGCAAATTCCAAAACTATACTTAGTTTACTTAAGTAAACCAGGTGAGGCAATACGTACTTCACCTCGAGTGAGCGGCCCGGCTGTTTGTGTATTTTACCGCACACGGCCCTTGGGGAAAACCGTTGAAAAAAGTTTGGACACCCCTGGTCTATACCATAGTGCAAGGCTGGAGAGAAGCCATGAGAAGATGGAAAGAATTCTGGAAAGTAGTAATGGGCTGTGTTAGCCTGATGGCCATGGGACCTGTCGGAGGAGATCAGGGCTCCAGGAGGGACCCCATGTTCTGGAGAACCATCTGAGTCATAAGGGCTGTAGCCTCTGTCCTAGGAAGGACTCCACACACCTCCCATGCACCTGCCACCAACCGACGGGCAAATTCTTTAGGCTGATTAATTAACCCTGTTCAGATTCACCCAAATTAATCACCAGACACTACAAACAACTACAGTTTCCAAATCCTGCCCTGGAAAGAGTCACTTTACGGTCTCTCCACAAGGCTAAGGGAGAAGAGGGCTCCCCTCAAACCATGCTGAGTCTCCCTGCGGCTTCATCTTTCTTTTCTACCTCCCTCTCTCTCTCTCTCTCTTTTTTTTAAGCTGAAGTTGCATCTGCTTGGAGACTGGAGAGTCCACCTGCCAATGCACAGGGCGGGCCCAGGATATAGACTCAGATCTAGACTCTGCCCTTTCTTCCCTCATCCTCTCATGTACATATCTTTTTGCTACCACTTCCTTTCTGTGTGACCTTGACCTTGGGAAACTTTCTTAACCTTTCTTTGTCTCAAATTCCTCATCTGTAAAATAGGAAAATATTTGTCCCTCCCTCATAGGATTGTGGTCAAGTTTAAATGAATTCGTGCATCCAAAACCCTTAGCACAGTGGCTGACACCACAAAATGCCCAATGTATATTATCAGCTGTTACCTTTTTTTGTTATTTTTATTAATGTTGCTCTTGTTGCAGTTTTTCTCTGGGGAACCTTGTGCTCCTTGTGGGAAGGGATTGTATTTTGTTCTTCTCTATCCTTTCCCACAGTGACAAGCACAGTGCCTTATGGATTCATGTCCAATAAATCACACACACACACACACACACACACACACACACACACACAAAATGGAGGAGGAGAAGAAGGAAAAGGGAGGAAAGAGAGAAGAAAGTAGGGAAGGGAAAGAGAGAATGAAGAGGGTGGACAATGAAACTAGCTCATATACAAAAGCAGGATAGCCATAGAAAGAGTAACTCACCTAGACCCACTGAAGAAACAAACAAACTAATACAGGACAAAGTTGCATATGGGATGGAAGCAATTCAGAGGTGGAAGTGCTCTGCTGAGCTCTGCCACAAACCCATTAGCCCTGTCCCTTACCTTCTTTAGACTTTGGTTTCCATATCTCTAAATAAAGGAGACTGGGGAGCAGGATTTCTAAGGTTCCTTCCATCTGTGAAATATCTCTGCTGTCATGTCAGTGCAGCCATCACTAAGTGGGCCACTAGCCTCGTGAAGAAGCTGGGGGAGAGCAGACAGTCAATATGAATGCTTGTGGAGGATGAGAATGATGGGGAAAATGATGACGATCACAGGAGGAGAGAGAAAGGTCCCCAGGGGAAACACAGGGCATGGGAGTGAAGTCAACCCAACGCCAGGAGTAAAACACTGACATACACTGAGCAGGGATGATGTCAAAGGCCCTGGGTACGATGCTTTCATGTGTGTTTTTAGAAAACCAGGTTGAAAAGGTCCCCCTCTCAGAGAGGAACAGAGCAAACACAGCCAATATTTCCAAGCTGATAACGTAGACGGGAAAAGAAGAGAAAATAGAAAGCAGAAATTCACACGTCTTTGATAACTTGGAGATGTTAAGGAGAAATGAGGGGCTGCTACAGGTAGAACGGTCACGGAATCATACGATGACGGTGAGTGGGACCTGATAAGCTGAATGGTGGAGCTAGAACCATTGGTATAAATAGATTATTGATAAACTTTGATGGATTGAGACAAAAGAATTGAAAAGAAGAGGTTGCTGAAGCTATTTTCTTCCAAGAAGAGTCTCAGTATAATGAAAGCCTAGCCTTTGTACTTGATTTTACTATTTCCCCATCTCTGCCAACCCTTGCCAGGAACCAAAAGCACCGCATGGATGCAGCCACACTCTCTGGCTTGTCAAATTTTAGCAATCCCAGCCTTCCCCTTAAAATATTGTTTTTATCAATATTCCTCAGTTTCTCCCCATGCCCTTTGAATTAAAGGTTGCCTTGAACAGCCTAACAGAGGCCACCTTGGATTTGCCTGTGGACAAATCCCCATGCCCAGCTGAGGCTCCAAACCCCAGGCTCCCCCCAGGTAGAAGAGTATTTCACACACTTCTCATGGATATTGTTGTCCCATCTGGGAGTGCAGGCACTGTAATGAATGGACGAACTGGGCCAACAAATCCTCACCCGTGCAACAGGATTCTTGCCCAGCACCCAGCAGCAGGAACAAGGAGGCAGCCTTCCTAGTGGTCATTCAGAAAGGAGTAACTCCCTCTGGGATCAGAGAGACATGCTTGAGCCCACTGGCCTCCTTTCAATTTGGCATCTTTACTCATGGTCTTCCTTCTCTCCAGAATGTTCCAGCGTCCCACCTTCATCTAGCTTTGACCTCTTATTCCTCCATTAGATCCCCACTAACCATCTCTGCCCCAGGGAAACTTTCCTGACTACCCAGGCTGTTTTCTATTACTGTGTTCCTTTATTTCAAAGGACTCATCTCAGTTTGCAAATATTCATTCATTGATGTGATTGACATCAGTCTCCCCCACCAGACTGTAAGGTCCATAAAGATGAGGTCCTGTCTTCTTGCTCAAGAATCTTGCACCATGCCAGACACACGTGGGTCAATAAATATTTGTGGAATGGACAAAGGAACTCAGAGAGACAGAGAAGTGTCTAGAACGCCCACAAGTTGACCACACCACCATCCTGGCCCCAGGATTATGGGGCGGAAGCGACAATAGTGGTCACTTGGTCCACCCTCCTGTTGCAGCAAGAAACCCTAGCACAACATCTGAACATTCTCCATCCACTCAACCCCAGAGATGCATGTTGAAACATTTATAATTTAATCTCCAAAGTGCTCCAAAGGATAACTGTCTAAACATGAATAAAAATCAACTTTAAAATACTGTAAACCAAGCAACCTTGGCCATCTGAGATGAAATGCCTACAACTCCTTAGGGAACATCATCAAAGCAGACTGTTAACTGGGAACAAAAGACTCTACAACGCCAGCACTGTACGTTCTAATCTTCCTAGACATCCATTAAAGGGACAAAATGCCTGTAAATACCAAGACTTCTGAAAATGTTTTCATAATTGTACGAACATCAGCGAAAGAGCTGTGCCAGAGGAAACACTGGATTTTCAGAACTCTTGGGATAATGGCTGGATTGTGTGATTTATCGATAGG
Organism: Rhinolophus ferrumequinum; assembly: GCF_004115265.2. NCBI lineage: Eukaryota > Metazoa > Chordata > Mammalia > Chiroptera > Rhinolophidae > Rhinolophus > Rhinolophus ferrumequinum. The sequence continues at coordinate 60,148,188 of NC_046297.1, forward strand.
CCATCACACCACAATAGAGCTAAAATTAGTCACTGCCAATGAATGAAAACAATATGTGTGGCAAGATAAATACACATGGAATAATCTGTAGAGAGCCTAAAGAGTACTTAACACCAACTACTTAGCTCTTCCTATCGAGCCGCTCTGATCAGCACAGAAGCACAATGAGCCAGGTGTTTTGTGACCAACGGTTACAGAGCTCTGCTGCTGTGATGTGACCTTTGAAAAGATACTTGAGAAAGGAGGTACCTAGTATGATTGAAAGAGCACAGGCTTTGGAGTCATAGTGAATTGGACTTGAATTTCAGGTCTGCTGGGTACCAGTTTCATACTATTACGCGTCTATTCTTCCTCCTCTGGTTCTCCACCATCGCATGACAAAACGCAGTGGCTCAAAGCAACCATTTTATAATACTATGTTCGTGATCATGATTTTGTGAATCTAGAATTCGGGAAGAGCTCACCTGGGGGTTCTGGCCGGGGATCTCTCCTATACTCCTATACTGTCAGGAGTTTCAATAGGGCCAGTGCCTAAAACAGCTGGCAGTTGATGTTGGCAGTAGGCTGAGAACTAGAACTGTCAACCAGAGCACCTTTCCATGTGGCTAAATGTTCTCTCAGCATGGAGGTTGGGTTCCGAGGGTCCCAAGAGAGAATGTTCTAATAAATCCCACCAGAAGCTGCCACCAGGTGCCTCCTTCCAACCTAGCCTCTGAAGTCACACAGCACCACTTCTGCACCGTCTATTGATTATTATTCAGAAAATCCAGCATAAATCCAAAGGGAGGGGAATTAGACCCCACCTCTCAATGGGAGAATTTGTGGCCATTTTTAATCAGCCTTGTTTCACATGAATAACTTTTGTTCCCACCCTTATCTTTCTTAGAACTCTTAATATAACTTGTTTCCTCAAAAAATTTAAATAAAATTGCCATACAACCTAGCAATCGCTCTCCTGGATATCTACCCCAAAACATCTGAAAACATTTATCCGTAAAGACATATGTGTTCTGATGTTCATTGCAGCTTTATTTACGGTGGTCAAGACATGGAAACAACCAAAGCATCCTTCAATAGATAATTGGATAAAGAAGATGTATATATATATACAATGGAATACTACTCTGCCATAAGGAAAGATGAAATAGTGCCATTTGCAACAACATGGATGGATGTTGAGGTTATTATGCTAAGCGAAATGAGTCACACAGAAAAAGTTGAGAACCATATGATTTCACTGATGTGTGGGATATAAAACTGAAAGCAACAAAGGAACAAGACAAACAAATAAAGAAACAAAAACTCATAGACACAGACAATAGTTTAGTGGTTACCAGAGGGTAAGGGGGGAGGAGGGTGGTAGATGAGGGTAAACAGGGTCAAATATATGGTGATGGAAGAAGAACTGACTCTGGGTGGTGAGCACACAATGTGATATATATAGAGATGATGTAATACAGAATTGTACGCTTGAAACCTATGTAATTTTATTAACCATTGTCGCCTCAGTAAATGTTAATTTAAAAAAATTGGGGGAAAATATAAAAATAAAATATAGTCTATTACTCCATTTTATCCCGTCTTGGTTATTTAATTTTGTTTTTTGTTATTTAGTCAGTTGCTTTAGAAAAAAAATTAACTTGTTAACTTTTTTGCCCTCCATATAACAAAAGCAAATTTATATACTAGTAGGAGGATTTTTAATCAAAAATGTCAAATAATCCTGTATTTTGGGCCCTCTTGGGGTTATTGTTCAGCCATTACCTCCACACCTGCAGTGTCCTTGGATGCCCAGTTTAGAACCCAAAAAAGGGCCCATGCTACAGTTACCTCTCCTGCTGCAACCAGCCTGTTGCAGTTTGCATAGTACTTTCTCTGTACATGTCACTGACTGAAGAACAGTGGCATATCGTTCTATACAAAAGGAATCTACACGTGCACGGGGAGAGTATGTTACTTTCAAAGTGCTTGCGCATTTTAACGCCAACAGCATGCATGTAGCACAGGCATCCGTGACCTGTGGTTTCCCCAGAAGTACAGCCTAAGGATTTGGATGCATAGTTCACTTGGGATGTGACTCAAGGGAACACTGAGCGAGTTGGAGAGTGAAACAGGAAACAGAACATGACTGTGTTCTTCACTATAAAGAACACATTAACGACCAGGCTGCCACTGGGGGCCACTGAGGCCTCATCCCACTGGGGACCTTTGAGAGATTGTGTGGAGTACATTTTAGGATTGTCCCACTGAGGCATAAGGAGGCTGGGGTATGTATCCACCAACTCTGGCCCCACGCTGGTTGGGGTCACTCCTGGATCATTAAATTCTTGGCACTCCCAGTCTGCCAGGCTGCCTCACCTGTGAACTAAACACCCTCCCAAGACCAGAGACCCACGTCAGGAAGACATACACAGGAAGCTGTCAGCATGGAATGCTCCAGGGTGGGATGGGAGACATGGACGGGATCGCTCACAGTGTGTACTGTGCTGTGCTAAGAATTCTCTGAGCTTTATCCCAGTTAATCTCCGCAACAACTCTGTTGTTATTGCTCATGGTGCCACAATCTCCATTTTACAAAGGAGGGAACTGAGGTTCAGAGAGGTTAAGTAAAATACCCAGGGTCACACAGCAGATACAGGTCAGTGTAATCCCAACTTCTATACTAAACTTCTCAGAAACCTAGAGAGAGTGAGGGACTTGCTTGGAGCCACCCAATAAACATCCACACCACAATCAGATATAAAAGCATCATCACTTCTGGCTTGTCACCATATTGTTCCTTGCAGTCCTCTCCCACTGAGCTCTATGCTTTGCAAATGCAAAGCCTAATGAACAACTTAACCAAAAACATTTGCATGTTTTTTGACTCAGCAAAGCAGACGATAAATGCTGTAAGTCAAAACATGTGTCATCTGTACTACGCATTAAGAATATCCCCAATCGGGGATGCTCTCTCTACCCCCCACTGTGTAGAAACAACCCAGAAGAATCTCCTCAAAATCAGATTGTGCTTTAGACATAGAAGAGTATGGGCAGGGAACACACAGACTCAGCCAAGCGTAGCTCCGTTGAGGGCTCACTTTTCCTGGAATTCTACTTCAGGGCCGTAGCTCTGACTCAACACCACGGGCGTGCAACCTAAACAGAATGACAGAGCTGCAGCCTGAGCCAGGGGGGTGAGTGTTTACTAGAACGAGGCTGGATCCTGGAGAGCAACTCATGGAGGTAGCGAGAATGTACAGCAATGCCCTTAGACAAGAAGACAGATGGGCAGTTGTAGAGCAACTGTCAGTAAGGGTGGAAAAGAATGAACACTTTGAAGCCATGACTAAGTATTCAATCTCTTCCCCCCACGCTAAATACCTCTTATCACACCCATTATAAAGGTGAGACTCTAATGATCACTCAGGGGAACAGGGTCACACAGCTAAGGAGATCAGAGTCTAGATTTAACCCCTCCCAAATGGACTAGATTCCAAAACTCATTTCATTACATCTCATAGCCTCCCTCGGGTTCTGAATACTAGAGCAAGTGAACCACAGCGCACTTCCCTCGCAGCTAGGACTGTCCCTTGTTACATGTCATGTACTCGGGCCCTTGTACAGTGCCGGGACCAGAATAAACTCCTTCTGGAGTGGTCCAGGACATCACCAGGGGAGGACGGGGAGGACAGAGCCTGCAAGCAGAAGGAAAGGTATGTACCCGTCATTGGAGTGGTTTGCACAAAGAGCTATCTGGGTTCATAGGCTCAAGAAATCACTATGGGACCTTCACAGAGAAGGCAGATCTGGAAGGAGGTATTAAAATTGCATGATGAAGAGAGAGGTGGTCCAGGCAGGACTGAGACCCAGGCTCAGGGACGGGCACGACACAGGGGACAGCAAGTGGACCATCTGGCTAGCATCTGTGGCTTGTGTAAGGCAGAAATGGGAGAACTATGTAGAAAGGTTGGCTGTAATCACAGTTATCCTTGATTTTCAGGTTCCCGACTTTGGAAGGTTTAAGAAATAATAAGTAAAACCTAGTTAGTGCTTTCTATGTGCCAGACACTCTTCTCACAATTTACAGCAGAATTTCTCAACCTGGGTACTATTGACATTTTGGGGTCAGATGATTCTTTGTGGTGGGGGCTGCCCTATGCACCGTAGGAAATTTAGCAACATCCCTGGCCTCTACCCATTAGATGCCTATAGCATCTCTGTCCCCCAGTGTGACAACCAAAAATGTCTCCTGACATTGTCAGGTGTTCCCTGGGACGCAAAATCACTGCTCCCAGGGTTGGGAGGCACTGCTTTACATATATTATCTAAATTTTGCAACCACTATATAAGGTAGTTCCTATTATTTGCTATATTTTACCGGCAAGAAAACTGACTCAGGGAGAAGTTATATAATGTAGGCAAGTCCACTGGGTTTGTAAGCAGCAGTCAAGACAGCCCGCCAGGGCAGACTGGTTCAAAGCTCATGACCTTCACTGTGCTTTGCTTAAATGTTAAAAATGCAAAGTGGCTACAATTATGGAGAAATGTACATGAAATTGCCTGACAACCAGTAATAGTGCACATAAAAATAATAGTATACTATTATTTAAATCAGAGAGGTTGACGTTATGGGAGCTTAATTTCTTTCTTTAATAGTGTCATATTTTTAAAAGCTAAATAGAGGGTCTGATGGACTCTAGGCAATACTTCTAACGTGATTTCTCTACCCACTTCCAAGAATGATTGGCTAAAATCAGCTTACTGCCACTCATTCTTTGAGACTCAGCTCAGGCATTCCCTTCTCCTCCAGGACGTCCTCTCTGGCTTCTCCCTCAATCCAGTTCTACCTTCAAAGTGGCTTCATAAGCTCATCCTTATTCTAGTAAGACCGCGTTGTACAAGAAACCCTTATCAGAGTCATCAGACCATCATTTTTTCCTGCTTTACTGAAGTACGATTGGCAAATTAAAAATGTATATATTTAAGTACACAAGGTGATGGTTTGATATACGCGTACATTGTGGAATGATTAGCACAATATTCCACTTCTGGGTACAGCAGTGCCCCCTGTCCACAAGGGATACATTCCAAGACCCCCAATGGATGCCTGAAACTGCAGATTATACTGAACCCTATATATCTGTGTTTTCTTGTGCATACATACCTATGATAAAGTTTAATGTATAAATTGGGTACAGTAAGAGATTAACAACGATAGCTGGTAATAAAATAGAACAATTATAACATATACTGTAATAAAAATTATCCGAATGTGGTCCCTCTCTCGCTCTCAAAATATCTTATCGTACTGATGTATTTACTATTGACTTTCTGACGCTAAGTAAGAAGCATTTTGTGGATACTCTGGCATGTCCCAATCACCGGCATCACTATGCTTGTGCTTTGGCGCCCTCTGCTGGCCACAAACTCATTAGCTGGGGATGCGCGTCTGGGTGGGGGTGGGGGAGGAGAGTGAAGCCCTGTCAACCTGCTCTTTGCCATAAAATATAGCTAATACCTAGGACCGTGCCCTATTTTCTTATTTTTTTACACAAAGAAGCAGGAATGGCAGGCATTCCAAGGCTGAGCGAAACAAAAGCTTTAAGAGAAGAATATTCAAAATGAAATGAAAACTGTTTACACAGACCTTCCAATGAGCAAGTTGTGCAGGGCATTGTCGTATCCATTCTCATTTAATCCAGTTGGGGCTGGCAGGACACTGGTGTAGGCAAAATGGCAGTGGCCTGGGAGGCAGAAAAGGAGCTGAAGGTCCCTGGAGCGCAGAAAGAGCATACGGCCATTGCATACACACGCACGTGTGCATACGCACCTGTTCTGATACACTACCACCTGCTTCATTGATTTTCAGAAAGAGCTGCCTTCTCAACGCCTTTGTGTTTGAAGTGTCACATAAGGGAAGTGTTGGATGGTTGTTAATAAGGCTAGTGGAGCGTCATAACAGAAGAGTTCACGTCTATTGAGCGTGGACCCTGGGGCGAACCCTTCACGTATATTTTATTTAACCTTATCAGATAGGAATTATCATCGCCATTTTGCAAAGTACTTCAAAGTTAGGTAACTTGTCCACAGTCACACAATGGTGTGTGGTGTAGAGGTTCAGAACAAGTCACTCCAAGATGTGCCTTCGGTGGTATGTGGATTCTTTTGAGCTAACTTAGACCCTGCAGGCTCAAGGAAGACTGTTGCTCCTCCATAACTATGTAGAAGAATTTAAATTAGGAGCCTGGCCCATGATAAGAGTTATTACTGGAAATGATTTTTTACTTACCTCAAATATATGGCAGGGCAAACTAATAATCACTGAACATGCACGCGCCCTTCAATTACCTTCTGAACTCCATGGTACATTACCTCACCCCTCAGAATGAATCCCTTAAATACCTCAGTTTGCCTTTCTGTCTATGACTGTCTCACGTATATGGGGTCTCTGATTCTCTCAGGTATGTGGGGTTCCCATACACATGTATGTAATTAAATTTGGTCATTTTCCCTTGCTAATCTATCTCATATCTGTTTAATTAGTAGATCAGCCAAAAGAATTTTGAGGGTAGCGGAAGTTTCTTCCCTCTCCCACAGTGGCAAAGCTGGGCTTCCCTCCATGAGCCATCTTACTGCAGTCCTTGTGCCATGCCCATTGAAACTCAAACTTCCAGGGCCACAGCAGAGGTGGGAGTAGATGTTGACCCACATTTCACCGTTTCAGAATCAGACAGTTGTCTTTTAGCCCGTAAGAGGCAGCCTCCACTGCTGCCTGTCAAAGGGCAAGAGAAGACTCCATCTTGAAAGGGGAACAGCTCAATGCTGAAGATAAAAATCAGGTTAGCTTTCCTAGGGTGACTGGGTTGTTCCGAATCATCCAGTGGAAACAAGCATTTTGCCATCTGGTAATTACCTTGGGGCTGTGGTGTCAATCCCTCTCCTTCATCCTGCCCTTCTTAGAAAAACATGGCCCCTGGGTGGTCCAGATGGCCAGAGCACAATGAACAGAGGTTGCTGATACATGTGTGACCCCTTTTGCCACAGGAAGTCCTCCCATGCAAAAAAGACATTCAAGCAGATTTTCCTCCTTGTAAATGGCTCATTAGAGAGTCAATGACTTCTAGGAGGAAAGCATTCAAAGACCTCAGAAGCTCTCAGTGCCCCACCTCCCGGTCTCCTTTTATTAACGAGCTGAAACGGCCACTGTGCTCACTATCACTGCGACAGGCACTCCTACAGGGCAGCCTTGAGGAGTCAGCTCCCTCACTAGAGAAAGAAAAGAGAGAATCCTTTCATTACAGGCCTTTCACTATATCAAGTTGTTTCTGTACTTCCTCCACTCTTTCTTGCCCCCTGACAGCACCTGTCAGTAGAAAAACCCTCTTTTTTGACCTAATACAGCAACCGGGGATCTCTGATTCATTGCCCACACAGGAGAGTCCCTACCAGCCCCAAGGAGGGGGAAAATCCAGTAAAAGAGGCCAGAGTTTACCACGGCATGAGAGGCAGGTTTGATTACTGATTCTCCAAATCACACAGCAGCTGGAACTTCTAACAGGCTCCTGAGAAGTGTTACACTGCCTCCTGCTGACTAGTTTGTCCCAGACTTCTTTCTCCTCACATCAAGAATTGAGAGACAACGTCATAGAATGAAAAGTGGAACCAAACCATATTGAAGGGTTTCACATAGGAAGGAGAGGTACATAGTCCAGTATACGTGACCTAGAACCTAACCTCTCTGAGCCTTGTTTTTGTCCTACGTAACATAACGACGATAAAAGTAACTTGAAAAATGTGATGATCAAACCCATAAATATATTTGCTTGGTATCTGGCAAGTGCTCAATAACATTTTTATGACATTAACTTTGCTATCAATATGGATTTAGTATGGACATTATTGATATATATTGATATTAATATTACAGAGGTCAAAGCCGTACTCCTATAGGACTTTAAGCCCAAAGCGGAACGTTTATCATCCACGGTAGGGATTCCCAACCTTGGCACTCTTGACGTTTTGGGCCAGATGATTCTTAGTTGTGAGGGGCTGTGCGTTGTAGGATGTGTAGCCGTGGTGCTGTTCTCTACCCACCAGATGCCAGTAGCCAAAAATGTCTCCAGACATGCCACATGTCTCCTGGGGGGCAAAATCATGCCTGGTTGAAAAGCACTGATCTATCATATCCTGTGCCACTCACTCAACTTCTTAACTTCAATTTTTTTATTTAGTGGCGAAAGGAGGAAAAAAAAAAATCTGTTTATCATTCACATGACGACTAAGCGACAGATACTTTAAATGTAGGCTTACTTTATTCCCACAGTACTGTAGGCTTAGGCCAAGTTACAGATGAAGAAACTGAGACACCGAAGCCCATCTCCTTGCAGAGGTGACTGGACCTAAGGGAAGACCAGGGGTTGTGATACCACCTAAGAAAAGAGGGCATTGAGGTTCAACAGGTTCTAGAGCTGCCAGGATAAAAGCAAAAGCAAGAGGCACAGAAAGCAAGCAAGAGTAGAATGAATGTCACAAAACTAAAAGAGACCAAGGGGCAAAGGCCCAACTGGGGTGCATTAATTCAGGGGACGTCTGCAGGTTCTGGCCGGAAGCTCAGTCAGAGAAGCAAGTGACCAGCTGTGAGGTTGCACAGGGTTGTTTTAACATGAAACTGACGAGTCACATCCTCACCCCACAGAAAGGACTTTTCAGGGACTGTGAAGGTAAGTGAGTATGGCCAGCTGGAGAAAAGGGGAAGGGATTTCGAAGTACAAATTGGCAGTTACAAAATAGTCACAGGATGTACAGCATAGGGAATATAGTCAATAACACTGAAATAACTATGTATAGTGCCAGGTGGGTACTAGACTTATCAGGGGCTTCGTAAAGTATATAAATGTCTAACCACCATGCTGTACACCTGAAATTAATATAATATTGAATGTTAACTATAATTGAAAATTGAAAAAAAAAAACAGACAGGTAGAAACCAAACAGAGATGTCAGACGAACACTGCGGTCCTTTCCAAGAGGAAACTAGGTCTAAGCCAAGTACCTACGTTCATTCACCGCTTGCATGGAATTTTCACCCTAAAACCAGTCCTTCTGTAATAAAGCTGGTATAAACACTGACCTATTCACTGAGACTGTTATTACTGGTGATTCACCACGCAGGAAAGAGAGGGAAGAGGAAGAAACAGACCAGAGTGACTAAGGAGGAGAAAGCCCGACTCCCTGAGCTCAGGGGAGACAGATGAAAACAGGGCTGCTTCCTGCTGTTTTAGTCATAGCATCTTGAGTGTGAAGCAAGGCCATCTGCGTGACTGTTTGTCTAGTGTAGGGCAAAGATCGTGGGAACAGGGCTCAGAAGAAATCGTTTGGGGGCCTAGCTCTGAGATTGACTAGCTAGGCAATCCTGGGTGGATCTTTTGTCTCCTCTGAGCTGCATTTTCTTTACCTATTGGAGTCAGGCAATAGCACCTGCATGGATTAGTTGTGAGCTATCAAGGATTAAGAAATGCATGAAAGATAGCCATAATATCTACCCCAGTTGAAGAAAAGAAAGTCTTGGGGCCTTCCTCTATCAATAAAACGTCTGGGTTTCAGGGGCCCAGCACCTAGACTCCCAATCTTTGGCAGAATCAACGGGTCAACCATGTCACCGGATGAGAAACTGCACTTATGGATTCTCCCTCGTTGTCTCCTATTTCTGAGACGATCCCTTTGTCCCACTGGCTTATTGAAAATGTACTTTCTCAGAACAGCCCCTTGAGCACAATTCTATACCAAAGGAAGAAACAAAGCCCAGTTGTAACTCAACACTCACTACTATCATGCCTTGAGACTCCTACTGCGGTCCAATTCTAGCATCCACACTCCCCCTGTCCCACTCCCTTGCCAAAAACTTACACAGAAGAGCTTCCATCATCCTTGCCAGCATGCACTTTTAGGGACAGAGGACAAAGACCAGTCTCCCACTGGCTCCAGAGAATAGGTTCAAGTATGTTCTCAAATACGGTATTCACAACAATATGGTACATTTGGTTAAGCATCCCACCCCCTTCCATCTCTGAGTCCAGAAGTAGCCACAAGGGACAGTTCATCCATATGTTTCTCATTCATTCAAATGCAACTCACTTAAACACTGCTAAGCACTGCAAAGCCAAGATGTGCTTGCGTGCTATATCATTTATTAATTTTGTTTTTACTCCAGAAGCCGTAAATTATATTTTCCAGAGAGCAAAAGATGTCAACCTTCAAACTACTTACACTTGAGCCAAACACTGAACCTCCATACTCTACAGTGATTAAACTGTGCAAAAATACACATCGTTGCCCAGAGAGGGCAGGGATTCTCTACTAAGTAGTTTGAAAACAACATATCTGATAATTACAGTGGGATTTTACACTTGGGAAAAAAGTGTGTTTCTATAATACAATGTACAGAATGTAAAATATAAAATGTGACAATAGCCTCTCGATTGTTAGAAATACGCAAAAGATATTGTGGTTCCCAAGCAAACAGAGGCAATATATCAGAGTTTGTGGAGTGTAACATGTGTAAATTCATCAAAAGAGGATTTGAAATTTGAAAAACACTGGTATAGGAGAGAAATACTACCTTGTGTCTTCCCCGAGATTTTAAATATGTTTGATATTGATGATTTTGTCACTTGTTTCTTAGTTTCACAGTGACATCCGCTTAATTTACAAGTGGAAAATTACTGTTCAGAAGTTTAGACTGGACAAACTGTTTAATCTTTGAAAACCTCCGTTGCTGCATCTATCAAATACTTGCCACCCTCTATCTTGCTCTCAGTGCCAGAGAATTTGTTCATCTTCTTAACACCTTTAAAAATGGAGCTCCCCAAAAGGAAAGGAAGGTTAACCTGAAAATCAGTAAAATCAAAGTTTTGAAGCCAGGGCAAAGAGCACAGACCTAATAGACCAGGACACAAAAGCTAAATTTCCCCAACTTTACAGGGTGTCTCCCCGAGTTAATGGCTTATTAAGTAATAGGAAACCAGAAAGGGACAGGGAATCCTAGATGCAGTGGTAGACAGAATAATGCATATCTCCCCAAAACAATGTCCACATCTTAATCCCCAGAACCTGTGAATATGGTACCTCACTTGGCAAAGGGGAATTTGCATCTGTGATTCAGTTAAGGATTTTGAGAGAGGGAGATTAGCCTAGATTATCCAGGTGGGTCCAATCTAATTACAAGGACGCTTACAAGTGGATGAAGGAGGCAGGAGAGCCAGAGAGAGATTTGAGGATGCAACTATGGCACTGCTGGCTTTGGAGATGGAGGAAGTGGTCACGAGCCAAGGAATGAAGGTGGCCTCTGTAAGTTGGAAAACACAAGAAAATGGATTGTGCCTTAGAGCCTCTAGAAGAACTCAGCTTTGTCAACACCCTGACTTTACCCCATTGGACTTATTTTGGACTTCTGACCTCCAGACCTTCAAGAGGATAAGTCTGTGTTGTTTGAAAGTAACCACAAAGTTTGTGGTTATGCATTAGAGCAGCAATAAGAAACTAATACAATTGGTATGTGAAAGCTATGTGCTGGGTGGCCACGTCGTATTTACCGTAATTTCATGGGCTACCAGAGAGAGTAGGGCAGATTTTTCCATCTAACATCGAGCACAATGTGGAAATAAAAACCCATGCAAACAAAAGCAGGACATTGAAGACAAAAAGAAGTACAGAATGTAAGATCCAGAAAGTCACCGAAATTGCGAAGTAAAACAGTTGCAAGTAAAAACATTCATGTCACACGGCAACTCTTGGTTTCACCTAAATTGTCACCTCCTGACTTCTGGATGATCCTCACGTTGAAACAGACCATGAAAGGAAAGACATCTGACAGCTCAGAAACCATCAGATCCAACCAACAGACTGTTTGAAGATGACTTCAAAGGGAGAGCTTCAGATGTGTGTCAAGGAGCAGTGCCAAGGTAGGCAATTGTATGGAGTCTGAAAGGAAGGCTTGGATGGGTAACTAATCCCATAAGTGTTCCTTGTTCAACCAAATGTATTTATTCCATCCGTCATCAAACTTTCATGACTCACGCCTATTACAGGAAGGAGCTGAGGGCAGGGAGAGTTGTTTGTTTGAGTGGAAAACAACAGATTCATAGCAGAGTTCACCTCCCAGCTTCAAAAGGGATGGCTCTCAAAATGGCCTAGCAAGGAACTACATGCCAGTTTAGGCATGTATGTTGTCTAATCCTTCTGTGCGTTCTCTATTTTACCTGAAGACTACAAATAGAGATGAGATAGATGATAGATGGATAGATAGGTATAGATAATAGACAGACAGACAGACAGACAGACAGACAGACAGACAGATAGATAGATAGATAGATAGATAGATAGATAGACACATGATAGGTAGATGTCAGTCCACAATAAGCAAGATGGATGATTGTGGGAGGGCTGTAGCTGGGATGAAAGGACAGCAGGAGGCTCCATCACTGCTGTCAGTCTTACAAAACATCTAGCTAAAATCATTCAATGTAAAACCGCGTTCACACGGTCATCACCTACTTTACTAATATGGCCTGTACCTCCTCTACTACCTTCTGCCTTACAGGCTTTTCCTGCTTCCCTTAGCAATGGCAGAACAGTCTTCTGTCCCACCAATCTGATTCACCGCTGCTCCGTGACACCCTCAATCCATACAAACTCAACGGAACATAGGGAAGGCATTCCATTTGTCTTCTGACATCATCTGATATAGCCTTGACATTCCATCACGGCTATTTCAGTTTGTAACTTGTGTCCTCCCTCCTTTCCCTCGTCTTAACGTCCAATTTCCATTTTATCAAGTACACAGTACGAACATCCTCTATTTTACAAGGCCTGAAGTCCATTTGGAAAAGATGATTGTTGGAACGATTCATTGTGTTCCTCTAAAAAACTATGGTCCCCGGAGTATCTTCTTCAGCCATCATAATTAATTACGGATTTTTTTGGAATGTCTCTTCCACTTGGTCTTATAACTTTTAGGTATCTGTGGTCTCCCTATATCTCATCTATCTCTTTAAAGAGCCATGGTACCAAGGATCAGACATCTGTGCCACACCCCTGACCCTGGCCACAAAGGTTCTTCTGACGCCAAAGGCCCTAATTCAATACCAATGACATCCCCCATTTACAGAACATTTACTGTGTACCTGGTTTGGGACTAAGCAGTTTTACACAAATTACCTCATCAAATCCTCGTCATGACCCTTTGAAGTGAACCCTTTTATTATATTCATACTCTAAAGATGAGAAAACTGAGACCTAGAGACGTTACGTAAATTTCCCAAGGCCTTAAAGTAATGAGCGATGAAGGCAGGAATTGAAGTCTGCTAGCCCAGCCCCAGAACCCCTGCTCTTAGCCGCCACAGCACGTGGCCTTACAAGAAAAGTAGTCCAAACGAGCCGTCCCATGAACCTTCTTCCCTGCTCAGATCAGCTCCTCTCATCGGTTGTCATTTCAATGAGTGGAGCATGTAACCTGTTAGGTACCCTATGACCTCGCATTTTCTCCTCTACCTCACACCCTACCCAAATTTAGTGATTTTGATGTCTGAGCTTCATCCACATTTATCCTAGAACATTTTTAATGGTTCACTAGATTTTTATTTTGTTGAAATTTCCTACTACCGGCTATTTAAAAATACATCCGTGAGAAAGCTAAACATGGAAGTTTTATAATTATATGAATACTACACTAAGTAGTTTGATAAGCTTATCTGTAATAAATATGATAAGTTTATGTCATGACAGTAAGGGTCTGTCCCTCCTTCCCGCTTACCCACCCACTGGAGAACCTTAGTGCTTTCAGTGGAAAGCCACGGTCAGCGCTGCTGTACTAAGAACTCAAGGAGACCCAAGAATATAGCCAGAGCAAGACATAAAATACAGAGCCTTTTATTTATGTAACTAAGATGTAGCAAGAAATTAAGAACCTGAAACATGAGTACCAGGTAACAGGCTGGCCTGTCCCCAATCTTCTCCCTGTCTTTAAAGGATGAAAGCAGTGAAGTGGTTCTTGGATTCTCTGACTCAGTGCCTTGCTCTGCTTGGGGAACTCAGGAGGTCCCTAGAAGTCACATCCTCTTACACTGTGCTGCATCCTGGATCTCAAGTGCATCCTTTGGACCACTAGTCTGCTGTCCATGAGGCAGAGTGAAATAAAAGGAACCCAGCCAACTCTGGTTAATCTTTTTTTGTCAATCTTCAAACCCAGGCCAGCAAGCCGACCTCTGAGGCTCTTGTCGATGTTTATGCAAACATATGCACACGTGAAGGCTTTTGTTTTCTGATTAAAATGGGATCATATTGCACAGTAACAACTGTTTTGTAAATATGAAGTCACGGCTAACTTAAGGTCATTATACTAAATACGTCTTCCACTGCTGGACTTTTCATCTCAGATTGGGATGGATGTTACTAACTGGATCACTCAGTCTGCCAGCCCCCAAGAGGGCACATTCCCAGGCACTCAATAGAAAGCTAAAGACTTCACTTCCCAAACCTCCTTGTAAGTAGGACTTGTGAACCACCTTCTCACAAACAAACCTACCCTGTAAGACATGAGAAGCAGAAAAAGCCATGAAGAAACAGAGTCACACAGCTCCTCTGCCACATACAATACTGGAGACATTAGGGTTTCCCGTGGCTACTCATGCAGGCGTCTGATGTCTAGTGCCCAGCTGTGTGAGAGCAAACGCAGCAGAGAGTGTTCTGTTTATATCCTGCTCATCCCCCCAAACAACTTCACTCTCCACCACTCTCCACCACAAAGTTCTGCGTTAATTTTCTTGGTCTGATCAATCATATATCAACCTTGACCTTTTTGAAGTAAAATGCATTCTGCTTCTTGTGGGTCCTGGAGTGCTCCTGTGCCAGGACCTGATCTCTGAAGCCACCACCTCTCCAAAGAAGTGAGACACATAGAAAAGAGTTGAATGCAAACTAGAGAAAATTGAATTTCCTTTATATCAACTCAAAGTCACCTTGGAGTTAAACCTGTTGAAGTCCAGATTTGTGAAAGGAACAAAAATAGTGGTCACCTGCACATCATTCATTATTCATTTATTTAAAAATATTTAAAGGGAGCCTATGTTATGTCAAAGGGTTCAATCCCTCGTCCTGAGGAGCTCACAGTTCACTGACAGGGACTTACGAAGAAACAGGAAATGCTGAGTTGGGAGGAGCCGAGTGCCATGAGTCTCGGTGAGTCAGAGAAAGTTTTCCCTGTAGAAAAGTCATCCATGCTGACAGTGAAGGCTAAGCAGCGGCAGCCAGGCAATAGTGAAGAAGGGCTAGAAAAATAGTTTTCGGCTGAAGGAACAACATGTTCAAAGGCCCTGAGGTGAGAGGGTCAGGAGAATGACTCACTCGGTGTTCAAGTCAAGCTATCCAGAGTTTGACACAGATGTTGTATCGAGGTCAAAGCCAAAGGGTTTAGCAGGGCCCAGGTTACAGAATTTTGGGGGACAGACTTGGTTTGAACTTGATCTATGTCCATTTGAATGAAGGATTTGGGGGCAGAGTATTTTGGTAAGGGGAGAGCGAGTATAAGTATGATATAAGAGCTAAGCAGAAGGATGCCAGACACCTGCAGGCAGGGAGGAAAGAAAATATTCCAGGAGAGAAGATGAAAACTCCAAGAAGGAGCTACTGGAAGCCTGTTTTGATGACCATACAAGTTTGCACAGAGCTGGTCCCAAACTTCTGGGGGAAGACATGGGGTCCAGAATGTGTGCACAATTTAAGAGGAACCAAAACACCTCTCATGGCTTCATAGATCTGCCATGTGATGTTGCCCCAGGAGAATGGGGGACCCAGTGAATGTTCTCTTTGCAGAATTTGCCCACTGGGGGACACAAGGCAGTATCCAAGAGAGCAGGACGTTTATGACATTCTCCAAGTAGGAAGAGCTGGTGCTGCCTGCAGGCCTGGCTCATGGTCTCCTGCAGCTTCTCCAGGGCCCTGCCAGCTGCAGGCTGTCTGAGTGACTCGTCAAGGGCGGAAGCTCCCATCTGAACTTCGAGAAAGGAAAACCCAACACAGGGTGATGAGTGGGAGAATTTATGGCTCATCAACTCTCCATTCTCTATTGAGATAAATGTCCCCACCACTGCTCACGCAACGACCTCGTCCACACCGCTGGATTGAAAGCGATGTAAAATTAAAAAGCTCTTTTTCAAAGATCTCATTCCAGAAAGCCAAAGCCAAGCAAAATACGTGATTATTTCCAAGACAAATGCCTTTCCTGGCCAACTTTCCCACTCTCCAGCTGTATGTTGGGGTTCCTTGTCTCCGTGCATTAATTGACATTTAAATCCAAACTTTATTGTTTCTTGTACGGAGAAACACCTCCAAAACGTAATAGAAAAAAAATAAAAACTCCCTCTCATCCAGAACACAGTAACAACTTTGGGTGTAAGAAGTTCCCAAATGAAAAGAATATTTTCTTTCAACCCCTGGCAGTTCCAGGCGAAAGGGGCAGGCTCTATTCCCTGGCCAGGATGTAAGTCAAGAACGTCACACTTGCAGGGAGCCTGCCTTGGGTTTGAATTCCAGCTCCGTCACTTACTAACTGTGTGCTCTTAGAAACTCACTCCCTTTCTGAGTCTTGATGACAATAATCCTTCCTCGTGGAGTACTTGTGAGGCTCAAATAAACAAAGCAGTACTCGTGCCAAGCAGAGGACTCAGCTCCCCGAGAGAGCTCAACACACCGGAGTTGGCTGTTCGGTTGATGGTTATTTCTCTGCCATGGAGAAGCCAATTGACAAAGGAAGATGCAAGAAGAAACTGGAAGGTCATACCTAGTTCAATGGGTTCTGATTCCCTTTGGCCCGTCAGCCCTCATAGGTGCCCCCCTGGTGATGCTCAAGGAAAACCAAATGGATGGAAAGTCCAAGAGCAAATAACTAGACAAGGAAGGGACGTGACTAGTCAAGAGAGAAGCAGCTGTCAATCAAATAGATACTGCTCGTTGCTTACCATGTGTCCTCGTCAGCTCGGCTGCTGTAACAAAACGCAACAGACCGGGTGGCTTAAACAATGGAAATTTATTTCTCACAGTTCTAGAGGCTGGGAAGTCTAGGCTCAAGGTGCTGGCAGGTTGGGTTCTTGGTGAGGCCCACCTCTTGGCTTTCAGATGCCTGCCTTCTTGCTGCATCCTCGACAGGGCAGAGAGAGGAACCTCTGATGTGTCTTTCTTTTCTCAAGGGGACACTAACCCCATCAGGGAGGCTCCACCTTCATGATGCCATCGAAACCTAATTATACACCTCCCAAAGGCCCTGCCTCCATCAGAGTCAATAGTTTATTGTTCGTGTGTGAGTCTACCTGGAAGAAGCCAGTAAGGCATGATTGGATTGGACCTTCAAAAAAAACAGAGAGACCAAAATGGTTTTCTTGGTTGTTGTTTTTTAATTTGTTTATTGAGTCCTTCTTCCATTCAACAAATATTTATTGTGTACCCACTGTATACCAGATATTATGTTTAGCGCTGGATATGCCAAGATGAACAGCACACAATTTTTACCCTCCAGGAATTATACCCTCCAGACTATTACAAAGTTAAATACTTAAATGATCTCAATGTCACATTGCTTTAAAAGGGGTACTTGCCAAGAACCTATGGCAATGTGGGACGGAGCAGGAAACATTTTTTTTCATTCACTTGTTCAACTATGACTTCAGAGGGGTTCTGAGCTGTATCTGAAGGATGAGCAGAAGTTTGCCAAGTAAAGAAGGTGAAGAAGGGCATTTCTGGCCTGAGAGCTTCATGTGTTTAGAAAACTGATGATAGTTCCACGTAACTGAGGTTTGTGGGTTACTCACGAAAGCCTAATAGGAAATTGTTCCAATTATTTATTGCCGCATAACAAATTATCTTAGAGGCTTAAAACAATAATTATTTGACTAGAGCCGACCATTTTGTGAATCGTGAATTGGGGCAGCTCTCAGCTGGAAGTCTCTAATGCTCCAAATAGCATCCATCAAGGTCACTCACTGATAGTCAGCTGGTGGTTGATTTTGTCTGTAGAGTCCGAATGGATTTATTCACACATTTGGCCTTTTGGCAAGGGTGGAGTGGATGAACAAGTTAGGCATAGCTTGGACCATCAACAGAACATCTACACTTCGCCTGTCAGTGTAGTTGGACACGTTACACAGTGTCTCAGAATGCCATGAGAGAGAGAGAAATTGGAGATTCCAAGACATGAAATGAAAGTTGACAATTTCTTATCACCTGCCTGGGTCAGAAACAGGCAAAGAGTGTCAAATCCACCATATTACGTTGGTAAAAATAGTCACAGAGCCCACCCAGAAACAAGAGTTGGGAACAAAGACCCCACCTTTCTATAGCAGGAGTGTCAAAGAATGTGCCTCCATCTGTAATGTGCTACAGAGATGATTTGGGGGAAGAAATTTAGAGCCAGACGGAGAACTGTCCTAAGGAGTTTATATTTTACCCTGTTTGACATTTTAGAAAGAGAGAGAGAGAGAGAGATTTTTTCCTAGGCAGAGAAATAAGCTTATTAGAATTCTTTTAAGGGCAATCACTCCCAAGTCATGGTAGAAGATGAATGAAAGGAGAGAAAGTCTATTGACCAAAAGACCACTGAAGAATTTACTACAACAATCCAACTGAGTACATTGCTTCCTAATTCCCAAGAAAACCCTGGGGGCTATGAACAAGGGAGGAGGAAGAACTGGCTGTGACAAACACAACCCACAAACAAGATTTGGTGATCACTTGGATTGGAAGGAGAAAAAAGGAGCAAAGAAGGAGTTGTAGATATTGCTAAGGTTTCTAGCTTGGGAAACTATTAGGTTGGTGCAAAAGTAAGTGCGGTTTAAAGGGTTAAAAATAATTGCAAAAACTGCAATTATTTTTGCACCAACCTAATCAATGGATGATGGTCCCATTAATAGAGATAGGTGTTTGCTGGTAGTTTATTATTTCAAAGACTCACTGCTCTTGATGTGTTTATTATTCCTACAACAACCCTCAGCTCTTGTGAATGCCTATCTCTTATGCCTCCCTGCCATCAGCTGTTCACTACGCCATCCCTTTCTTTACATGTGTGTAGGGAAAAACTCATATATAAATAAAATTCATGTGACATTCTCTCTGCTCCCAGAAACTCTGCATAGACCTTATTCATGTGCATTTTCTCGAAACCTGTAGCTGTCCATCTCTTAGTTTACAGAGGTTCAAGGCCTGCTGTATAGGAATCAGCCTGAGGAGCTTATTAAAAGGTCAAGTTGCTGGTGGCTACTCCCATGGATTCTGATTCAGTGGCCTGGAGAGGCTACAGGCTTAGGAACCCCTGTGATAAATGATTGGTTTCACTAGATAGCAGCAGTAGGTAATAGAAATGCACCGAAAGTGGTAATGGAAATGGAACCCAGCCCTGCTGGAATGCTTCTACACATCCTCCAGTAACACAAAACATTTGAAAACGTGGAGCTTGGTGTTTGATGAGAAACAGGATGCTGTTGTGCTGTTTTCTTTCGAGCCTTTACTTTAAATGTGATCTATTATCAGAGGCACATATGTTTTCTATACCATCACATGTGGCTGTAGTTAGGCCAGGAAACAAATTCCCTACTAGTTGAAAGGTTTGGCCTCTCTTTCACGCCCACCAAGCATCAGTTTCTATCCCCTGTTAGGGAGACCCCAGGGAAATAATTAATCAGCCTGCCTGCTTGCAACACTTCCAGGACTTGGGTCACAAGAAGTGCACGGTTCCCAACAGATGGCACAGCCTGGAAATGTTCTCCTCCTCCAGCTGCCACCACCTCTAGTGTCAGCAATTCCTAGCTGGTTACTTCCATAAGCATCCTCTCAACACAGCTCTGTGGCTCTAAGGAGGGATCCCTTCCCCTACGTATCCCTTGGGCTTCTCTCTGGTCCTGTTGGATAATTAATGTTTTCCTTCAAGGCAGAGCCAAGCAAGGATGATGGGTGATGTCATGTAAACATCCAGAGCCTTGGATTAGGCCCAGATTTGCCTCTCGCATGGCCGGGCCCCATTAGCCATCTAGGTTTGACCTAGATGAGTGGCACCTGAAATTCTCGAGGCATGCACGTCCACCCAGGCCTTATTAGAAATCAAAGGAGCCCCCCAGATGTTGCCCTATTTGTAAGATCTCGGGATATTAAAAAATAGAGAATTGCCAAAGCGAAGTGATGTATTTACAGTTCCATGAGGATGGCTTCTTTCTCTGTTCCTGTCCGTGGAACTGCCTGCATGTCTCCTGTCTAGCCCCACTCCATCTCCCACCAAAGTAGACCTCACCTAGAACCTCCAAGAAAACCCTGTAACCAGGAAATTAGAGGTTCAGGAAGAGAGAGAACACTTTGGTAGAAGACCTGGGCTCAGTCCGGTGTTTGGCTGGGGACTCAGAACTACTCTAATAGGTTCTGCCTCCCATGCTCTTCTTTTCGTTTTTTAAAGAAGAGTCTAAGATATATTTTGAATGATGAGCCATGGAGATGGCCTGAGGTCAGCCCCTCTTGTGCGTGACATCCTGTGGGCAGAGTGAGAGCCTGGGGGCTGCCCTGCCAGGCTGGGGTTCCCCTTATGTTTAAGCCCCCCCTCGACATCCCATTGTCTTATCCCTCGCTGGTGGAAGCCGGTGTGCCAAGTTGGTTAGGATGATGACGATTATTATTCCCGTTATAGAGAGGAAGAATCTGAGCCCCAGAGAGTTTACATAACTTACCAAGGCCATAGAGCTTACAAATGGCTGAATCACCATTCAAACCCAGGCCTGCCTTACCACCAGCCCGACCGCGACCCCGAACTGTCAGAATTATGGTAATGGCCTCCCAACGGACCTTCCTGCCTTCAGTCTTGCCTCCCCAGTTCCACCCCAATGTGTATTCACACTGGAGCTAGAGTGACTTTTCTAAAAGCCAATCCACCTATGTCTTTCCTTTGTTTAAAAGCCTACAGCAGCAGTTCTCACCCTTTCCCAACAGAAGACTCAATCGGCACGCAGATGCCCAGCAAGACCCTCTCCCCTTCTGATCCAGAATCTGTGGTTTTCACTCCACCAAACATCACTGGGCTCCCGCATCTGTATTTATTGACAATCACCCCCTGACAATTCTAAGGCACATGGTCTGCGGTACATTGATTGCATCAAAGTCCCCAATTCTTTGCCCCTCGCTAGAGTCACAAGCTATGCCATATCACTTTGGGGGTCCTCCCACGAAAGTGGTCCCGTTTACTTTCCCACTCCTGGAATCTCAGAGAGCCCTGTAACTAGCTTTGGCCAATAGTATATTAACAATCATAGCATAAGCAGAAGGTGACAATGCCCTGGAGTGATCGGGTTTTCTCCCTCCTGTGCTCTGGCATCCCCACGAGAACTAGCCTGCCAGAAGATGAAAGACACGGAGCAGAGCAGAGTGGCTCTGCTTATCCCAGTGGAGGCCATGCTAGATTAGCTGACATCCAGCCAACACCCAGACATGGGAATGATCCCCTTCAGTATGAACAGGAGCCATCTAGCCAACCCAAACATGTGAGCCGTAACTGTTGTATGCTGCTAAGGTTGTGGGTGGTTGTAACGCAGCATATTTGCGGCGACAGTAATTGATTATACAGTATCCTGTCCAACCTCCTTAGCAAAGCATGCAAGATCTTCATAATCTAACCCTACACATCTCTCCGTCTTCTGTGTCCAACGCTATTTACACGCAGCTGTGCTCCAGCCATGCCAAAATACTTTCAGTTCACCAAAGAAACAAGGCTGTTTCACATTTTCATGCCTTTGCACATACTGTTCCCCTTGCTGAAAATGCCCTCCCAGCTCCTGGGTCTCTTGCTCTTTCATAGGGTTTCCTGGAAGGCTCAATTTGTGGCACTCCTATCTATGGCTAATGTGCAACTCTATTGTTAAGTTTAACTCTTAGTGTGGAATCTGTTTGCATATATAAATACTTTTTATGTAGTTTTATAGATCAAACAAGAACTAGGCCATATGTGCCGTGACACTGCTACTTAATAAATGATTGTTCAATGAATGGTTAAATGCATAAGATGCATAAAATTGGGAGAGAGCTGGAAAGGGCCAACAAGGACTATTATTGGCCCACGGGCAGGGGTCGGAGAGGCATTCACTCAGAACCTCCGTTGTTTGTCAATGACTTCAGCTGGTCAAGAGAGACGATCAATACAGTATTTTGGATCCTTGAGCAGTAAGTCGATGACCTACCACTTACAAGTGATGGGTCTTGGGCAAATTTTTAATCTCTCTGAACCTTAGTTTATTTGTTGGATTCTTGTAAAAATGAAGTGAGGTAATGAATATAAAGACTTCAATCATGTTAAATGTTCATGCTGATGTTTTTATTATCCTACTGAGCCACATTTTTCAGAATAGGATTATTTTATGACAAGCCCCTGGATTTGGAATAGTAAAAGAAAGTGAAAACCAAACCCAGTTTTCTTTTCCTTCAGCGTTGATCAAGTTCTCTAGCTGCCTGAGAATGTCTACTTCTTCCCATCTGGGCAGTGGCCACTGAGCTTCAAGATGGAGCCAAGCCAGTCTGCACCCCCAGTGACTTACCTTAGCCTCCCAAGGACCCCGAGACCTGAGTTCAACATGGAAAGGCAAGTCTCCAGGCATTCATCCAAAGTGCCTCTACTCCTACGCTTGAGGTTATGGAATATGCCACCTGATGAACTTTATTTTAAAGTATAAAGGTAAGGGACACTTTAGATAGGACTACTATAGATAGATGTACAGAAATATTCCTCCCAAAACAAAATACCTTAAAGTTGTAGAAAAATATTGAAAAGCATCTTTTTTTTAAAAGCATGGTTTTATGGGTGGTAATGTCTGGGCTTCAATCAGAAATCAAAACCAATAAGAAAAAAACTATTACAAGAGGGATTTGCTTTGAGGGCATCTGCTTGGTTGCCTAAAATACCTCAAGAGTAAATTCTCCCTAGATTAATTAACTAAAAGCACAAGCCTCAGAGAATTCCCACAGAACAAGTCCCAAGATACATGAGCTTACAATAAAAAGATAGAAATGTGAGGTTTGTGCACAAGTTATTGCGATTTAAAAGGTTAAAAATAATTGCAAAAACTGCAATTACTTTTGCACCAACCTAATAGAAACAAAAACATGACAGAGAAAGTCACATGAGACAGAATCAACAATAGTACATCCGGCAGAATTAGACCCACCCGCAAAGGCTCCACATAATGGAATTACTATTTACAGGATAGAATATAAATATGTCTCAATTTTTTATGAAAAAAACGTGGACTCCTTGAGGTCAAGAAATTTTGCATACTTTTATGTATTGTTGTATACTTTGCATATGGTTGTAATGTTTCAGTAACTGGAAGATTACTGGCCCATAAGACGTTCTCAATATTTATATATTAAATATATGAATGGAAAAGAAAATAGCAAAATTGGCAGGCAGATTTGAGAGCTACAAACAAAACTTCCAGAAATTAAACTAACTGAACTTAAAATTCAATGGATAGCTATGCACAATGAATAAACAAATTTTCCATTATGAAGCTTGACAATTAAGTTCACAAACTTGTTGCAACGATGTCGCTAACCTGTTTTGATATCAGAAGATTATTCGTTATGAATTTGTACCAACTGGACTGTTAACCAAGTTTACTATTAATATTTGGAAATGTGGAAAAGGCTGCGTGAAAAAGACAACCTGAACTTTTCGCCAACAATTCATGGCTATTGTATCACAACAATTCACCAGCTCACACGGCACTGTCTGTGAGGGAGTTTTTAGCCAGTAAACAAATCACTGTATTGGAACACCCTCCCTACTCACCTGATCTGGCCCCCAATGACTTCTTTCTTTACCTGACAATAAAGGAAATATTGAAAGGAAGACATTTTGATGACATTCAGGACATCAGGTAATACAATGACAGCTCTGATGGCCATTCCAGAAAAAGAGTTCCAAAATTGCTTTGAAGGGTGGACTAGGTGCTGGCATCAGTGCATAGCTTCCCAAGGGGAGTCCTTCAAAAGTGACCACAGTGATATTCAGCAGTGAGGGGGATGTAGCACTTTCTCTAGGATGAGTTCGCAAACTTAATTGTCTGACCTCGTATGCTTAAATATTATTCAGCCATAAAAAAAGAATGAAGTACTGATACATGCTACAACATGGATGACTTTCAAAAACATTATGCAAAATGAAAGAAGTCAGACACAAAAGGTGATGTTTTATATGATTCTATTTATATGAAACATCCAGAGGAGATAAATTCATAGAGACAGAATGCAGATTGGTGGTTGCCAGAGGCAGGGGTTGGGGGAACGAAATGAGGGGCAACTGCTTAATGGGAACAGGGTTTCCTTTTGGGTGATAAAAATGTTTTGAAACTAGGTAGAGGTGGTGATTGCACAACATTAAAAATGCACTAAATACCAATGAATTGTTCACCTTAAAATAGTTAAATTTGTGTTATACGAATTTCACTTCAATAAAAAAATGCAATGGGTAGGTTAACAAACTGAAAATATATACATAAGGATATTAATTAGAACACAAAACAGGAAGAAACAGAATTGGGAAAGATGAACGAGGGGTGAAGTAAGTCAGACAGAAAAAGTCGAGAACCGTATGACTTCACTCATATGTGGGATATAAAACTGAAAGCAACAAAGGAACAAGACAAACAAACAAAGAAACAAAAACTCATAGACACAGACAGCAGTTTAGTGGTTACCAGGATAAGGGGGGAAGGGATGGTAAAGAGGGAAAAGGGATCAAATAGATGGTGATGGAAGGTGAACTGACTCTGAGTGGTGAATACACAACGCAATATATAGATGATGTTTTATATAAATGTACAATTGAAAACTATATAACTTTTCTAACCAATGTCATCCCAATAAATTTAATAATAATAAAAAAAGAAACAAGGAGAACAGAAGGAGAACTTCCAACAAATACCTAATCAGAATTCCAGAAGGAGACAATAAAGACAACATAAAAATCTTAAAGGAAATTTGATAAAAAGAAAAACATATTCATAGTCTTTTCATTCTAACCACAACTGCTTTTATTTCTTATAGTTTGGGGTGTATTTACTATTTCATGCCCTGAATTTTTTACATATTATAAACATAACTCATGTTATTACATGCTTCTCTCAATTATCGTTTTACTAGCTATGTAACATTCTACTACACGGTTATGTAATAATTTAACAAACTATTCTATTGTTTAAACCAAGGATCAGCAAACAACAGCCCACGAGACAAAAATCTCACCCATCCCTGTTTTTATAATGCCCACAAGCTAAAAATGTTTTTGTATATTTTAAATGGTTGAAAAGGAAATTAAAAGAATACTATTTCATGACACAGAGAAATTATACGAAATTTGAGTTCAAGTTTCCATAAAGGAAGTTTTATCGGGACCCAGCCATACCCATTTATTTAGATTTTGTTTATGGCTTCTTACACACTGCAATGGCAAGATTACTTCGTGGGCCAGATACTGCAGGGCTCACAAAGCCTAAGATATTTACCATTCAGCCCTTTACAGGAAAAACTTACCAACCTCTGATGTAGACAGTTCCAATTTTTCACCATTAGAAAACAATACTCCCATGACATGTTCATGAATAACTTGTTCTCTTTTTTGATTATTATCTTGGGATAAACTCCCAGAAATGAGAGTCAGCCAGTGGGCATGAGTACTTTGATGGCTCTCTATATGTGATGCCAAATTGCTTTCCACAAGGATTGTACCAATTTCCACTGGCTCCGGGGGGTGGGGGTGTGTATGAGGATGCCAATTTCCACTCAGTCTCCTCTGCGGACTTCATACCTCAACCTTGGATTATTCTGAAGCTGTAATAATCTCTCCCATTTCTTGGACACGGCCACACGTATGTGCATTTCAGCGTAATCCAATCGATGAGGCAGACAGGTCCCTCAGACACTTGCTCTGTAAAATGTGCCCACCACTTAAAACGTTCCTGGCTGACGTCTGTCATGTTCGCTTGCTGAGACAACGAACACCTCTTTGCATCACCATTATCTGGCCCATCATTATTTGGGTCACCATTAAGAAGGCCCAATTCATGAGGGGGCACATAACTCAGTTTCTAGATATAAATGAGATTCAAGAGATGAGCATAGCTGAGAAAAAGTCAGATATGCATCAACCTTTCCCCTTTTCTCTCTCTGTTCTTCCCCAACACTCTCCCTTTCAATATGGAGAAATAAGTGTCCAGCGTGGTATATTTATTGTTCAAAGTCACACATCTAACTAATAACACATGTACGACTTGAATCTCTTTCAAGAGTTCTTGCCATTATCTTCTGCAGTTGATCAGTGTGGTAAGCAATACTGAATAAATTAAGCTTCCCAACGAGATTTGTCTTGGTTACGTACAATGATAAATTAACCCCCTGGTGGCCAAATAAGAAGGGCTAAAACTCTGATAGCCTCAATTTTATGGGACCATGTAATGCACTTGAGTAGAATGTGCAGAAGAGAAATTTTTGTTCAAGATAACAAGGCAACAACCACTCTCTTTAAATCTTTGCATTTATTGGCATAGCATATCTAAGGTGATGAGGGTGGGCACAGAAGGCCTCCCCTCTGTGAAGAGGCAACCCCGTTTCTTGAATACGCAGTTATCTGTCTCCGTAACATGGTGCTCATAATCTTTCTTTCTGTTCTTTTACTATGTTGAAGATGATTTACAACTTTATGCCGTCACAGACCAGAAGAAGCCATGGCTTAACTTTCCCAATTTGGGTAACTCGGTTTGTCATGTCCCTTTCATGGTTCTGCCATGTTTCCAACAGTCACAGATGCTTTCCTAGCAGGAAAGTTGAGTACACTTTTCTCCCGACCCCACCCCTAACATCCTGCTGTCACTAGGCTCGGATCTGAGGACTACCTTGACAAGATCTGGAAGGAAATCAAAAGAAAGCACCACCTCCACCCCTCCCGCTCCTCCACCCCCGACCCCCAGCTTGCCCCGATTCCAGTACTTGCCAACACATATCCTTCCAGCTTCCAGACTGGCACTAGTAATCACAGGCATGTTTTAACTCCAGCAACCCCTGACTTCTGCATAAATCTCCTCTGAAATTTGTCCAGGAAAGGCAGCCGGAACTGTAGACTTAACTTCTGTCCCCACCGTACAGATTTCATTAGAAAACCCACTTGGAAAAGCCTCCCCTCCTGATGAATCTGTACACAAAGGCAGCAATTGAACCTCACACATGGAAATCAAAGTCTGGACTATTGAATATCAAAGATCACCATGGGGCACCCGCAGCCCTCCGGCCTGCTCCTCACCTCATCCCCTGTGCTGCCTTCCGTCTGACAGTTTCCACCTGGCCTCCCAAACCTCCCTTCTGGACTGGTTTCCCACTCATAATTAAAATCAGAATGCAGCTGGCTCACAAAGGACCCTCAGTAACACTTACTCCACGACAATTGACTCAGCTCCTGCTATGCACTAGACCTTCTGCCTGTCTCTGGGGATTTAAAGATCAATAAGACGCAGTCCCTGCTGATAGTCTAGAGAGTAAGATGCAGATATAAGAAAAATTACAATTTTGTGTAGAGTTATAGTGCAACTTAATAAGGAGTATATTAAATCCTAAATTGTATTAGCTTTTCCTAACTCATTAATTGTATGTGTGACCCGGGAGCTTGCGCTTTCAAATTCAAAAACGAAGCATTCAAATTCTTGCTCTGCTATGTATTAGCTATATAATATGAGGGAAATTACTTCATTTTGCTAGGCCTCCATGTCCTCATCTCTAAAACGACATCAAAATGAGACTAAGGTAAGGGAATCTTGTAAAACTTAAATGAGGTAATATTTGAGCCCGCCCTTTGCAAATCCCAAAGGACGATATAATTGCATACACCAGCCCGGAAGTGCTTTGTGGTCAAGAACGAAACCCTTATTCACCACTGCAGCCCCAATGCCTAAACACAATTCCATGGCAATTAGTAAGCACTGAATAAATGATTGTTGAATGAATAAGTCAATGAATCAATCAATCACTTATGTTTACTTCACCCTTCTGGGCCTCGTCATACAACCAGAAGTCAAAACTGGAGGACTTCTCTGGTCCCTTCCAATTCTAATATTGTGATTCTTTTCCTCCTTAGGCTAAATCCCCAGGGAAACTGACCACTTAGCTGGGACCATTCCGAAAACACGTACCTTCGCTGGTTGCTATGGTTAATCTCATGTATCAGTATGGAGGGTGTTTTGGGATGAGATTAATAATTAAGTCCATGAACTCTGAGAAAGCAGATGGCCCTCCTTAATGTGGGTGGGTCGCACCCAATCAGTTAAGGCCTGAAGAGAACCAAAAGACTGGCCTTTACAGCAAGAGGGAACTCTCCAGCCTGCTGGCCATCGGATTGGAAATGCACCTGCCATCAGCTCTCCTGGGTCACCAGTGTACAGGCACACAATGCAGATTTTGGACTCACCAGCGTCCATAATTTTTTGGCATACCAATTCTTTATATTAAATATTTTTCAATATAGGCCAACCAATTCTTTATATTAAATATTTTTCAATATAGGTACACATCCTACTGGCTCTGTTTCCCTGAGAACTTTGACGAATGCACTGGTCTTGGAGACACAGTGGTTATCACTGAACCGTGCACTGTGTGTCCGTCCATCAGGAGACGCATGGACTTGCTGATTGGCCATCATACCACGAACCTGCAGAGGAGGGTCTGACAGCCCAGTTCACAAAGCAAGCGAAAACACAGGGCTGCGGGTGCAGCAGGGGTTCCAGGTTGAACCTAAACTCTTGTTTTCTCAGAGGTCTGATACACCGGGAGGACGGGCAGCAGGGGCCTCACAGCCATGAGTCTATTTCATCAGAGACAGAGAAATCCCGTGGAAATGGTTCACTGTCTACAGCAAGAGAGCCAGGCACATAAAACTTGATCGAACAGAAATGTGCCACCCAGGGTCCGAGGAGATTCTGAGGCTACCTAGGAGCCTTTTCTTGGTGGGGATCCCACTGAAATCCCTGGGAATTTGCACATGAGCCTTTGGGAGAGGAGCTGCAAGAAACAAAAGAGCCATCTCCACAACTAATGTCCCTAGGCCACAACACAAGGCTGCCCTACTTTGAGAGAGTGAGAGGGAGCCACCCAAGGATGGGGAAGAGGAAGTCTCCTCACTCCACTAGGGACCATCACAAGGCCTCTGCACCCCAGCTCTGATCCTTGAGGATGCAGCAGGCTGAGGGGCTTTGGCCAGCCAATCAGTGGCCTCGGTGGTGAAGTGACTTAGCCTTTGAGATGTCAGCTAGGGACATCATCCAGGAATTCAGAGTCCAAACCAGAGCAGGAGACCAGGAAAAGGGCACATGGCACACACAGTAGGGCCACAGGAATGAACTCCTCACCACACCAGAGCCACTGCCGGCTTCCCAGAGAGTGAAGACAGTTCTTAGGAGACTGGGAGGCTCTGCTTGACCACGGAAGTCAGAGCGAGAAAAAAGTACTGTCCATGCTGTTACGGTGACGTATTTGTCATACCCTCAGCTTGCAGCAACCCAGAACAATCAAATCGTAGCTATTTACTTCTAAATGTATTAAAAGGGCATTCCTGGGAGCAAGTTTGTTGTCAAGGGAATACCGTATTGGGGAAGTAAAGGAGAACTAAAAGAGCAACGCCCCCTCCCATTTCCCCATGTTGCCTGGAATGTTTCATGGGGGGGCTAAGTGCCAGGTGTCCTTTGCAGCGGCAGAGGAGGGGCACGGAGGGGCACAGGGGCAGGAAAGACTAGGCAGGACCGGGAAGATAGTCTCCCGAGGAAGGAGTGGGATCCCATGGGAAGGGAACCTGGAACCTTTTTAGGTTCCCATGGGATCCCACCTTGAAAGGCCAGGGCCTGCGTATACTTGGTTTTCCAACACTTCTTTGAAGAAATTCAACTTTATATCTCTAATAATGACAAGGGAGCAGACAGGCTGTGGGGGTTGATGGAGACCAACGCCACAAAGCACACGATGTCTTTGCCCGCCCACCTCCCACAGGAAGCCAAGCATTGCTCTGGGGACTCATGATCAGGCTCTCGGCGGCCAATTCTTCTGGAAGCACAAACCTGCAGGAGCGCATGCCCTGGACTTATCCCTTGGAGTCTTGTCCCACTGTCCGACATCAGACATCTGGGCCTTCAGGAGAAGACAGACTGCCAGAGGCAGTGAGCTGGGAAGCTTTGATAGACGATGAAGCCACAAAGCCCAGATGTCAAGCCAAGAGCTGATTTAGAGCTGATTCTTGCCTGAAGCCTCTTCAAACAACAGCCTCCCTTTCATTCTTGATGTAGAAAGGAGAGCTTCTCTCAGACTTTCCCCCCCATTAATTTCTTTGCCCCGTAGAAAAGAGGAAGTCTTTCTTTTCCCAACAAAAATGAAACTTTCTCCAGGCATTTGTGTAATCCGGGAGGCCAGCTCAGACAAAACTCAGGGTGGGCTGTGATTAGAAGCCAGGGACTCACAAATGGGTCCATTCTGTTCACTGCAGAATGCCTTCCCCGAAATATTTTCTTTTTCTTCCAGAACAAACCCTCTTTCCCTGAAACAGGCAATGCCACAGAGTCCAAAGGCCCACTGAGAGCCTGGCCCAATCCACTTCCATTTCCCCATAGTCTCTGAATAAAGCCTTGCTCAGAAATGTCTACTATATTGAACCGAAAGAAAGAAGAACAGAAATGATCCAGACATAAAGGAGATGCTGTCCCTTCCTTCTTCACCTCAGAAAGGTAAAGGCTTATTATGTCAGAAGTCAGCAAACTTTTACTGTTAGAGGACAGATCCTGAGTATTTGAGGTTTTATGGGCCTACAAGTACACTTAAGATTTTATGGGGGTATGTTCATAACAAAAAGAAAACAAATTTCCATAACCTTTTCCAACCATTTAAAAATTTCAAAACTATTTTAGCTCTTGAGGGCCACACAAGAACAGGCAGCAAGCCTTATTTATCCTGCGGGACATAGCTTGCCAACCCCTGGTCTGTATCAGCTGCTCCACCCAAGGGTCCATCTGCCTTTTTCGTGTTCAAATGTCTCATTAACTGAGCTTTGCTTGATGAGGGCAGAGGAGGGTGAGAAGCAATGACCTGTCATCAATTGAATTCCCAAATCATTAAATGTTTTTGTTCAACCCATGTTCAAATTGTAAGTACAAACAGCCAACACACACAGAATTATTAATACATTCAGCTTTTGATCCACACCAGCTGAAACTGTTTTAAAATGTATGTACAATGACTGGCAAACCAGGGAGTTTTCAACTAAGGAAGGACACTGGTTTTTTTGAAAGATCCTAAGTCATGGTGATACATCAGGGGAAAGGAATTACCAAGAACCACATCCACAGACTATGAGGTTGAAGAATAATGACCAGGTCAGGTGATCTTGCTCTTGAGAATCACACACACATGGGTTCGAGAGCTGACCCTGTCCCTCATCAACTGTGGGCAAGTGACTTCATATCTCTGAACTTCACTGTCTTCCCTGGTGAAAGAAAATAAAACCTATCTTATTGTAGGATTAAAAATGCCTATGAGCAGACTCAGAGGCATTTTCCAAATGGTAGCCATTATTTCCACTAGATTTTTCAGCATTGGGGACACTGGGTAGCACATAGCCTGTAACACGGCGGGTTAGGTACCTCTTCTGTAATGGAATGTGAGAGAGGGCTGGGAAGCTCCATCCTTCTCACCAAATATATTTCCCCACCAGCATCCTAGGATGCCAGAAAGCTCCATGTTGCTCAATACGTCAGGTAAAGACATTAAAAAATAAACTACAGCTAAGTATCACTGATTTTCATGCTATCTAAATAAAAACCTTTTACACAATCTCGTATATTGTTTACTGCAACCCTGGAAGGTGATCAAAGGCCGATGCTATCTCTATTTTGCAGGCCAGAAAACAAACAAAAATTGGATTTGGTTTCAGAGAATCTGAGGTCGAATCCTAAATGTGCTCTATGAGTATTTGACCTTGAGTTTATTTAACTTCTTTCAGCCTCAGTTTTCTTATCTTTAAAATGGGTATCTGGTGATATGAGAGATTTTTTTATTTGAAATGCCTGGCACAGCACCTACAACATGGTGAGGGCCAATAAATACAAGTTTAAACTGTGGCGAGATGACAAAAATGAGACTTCAATAGTGTGGAATGACATAAGCTTCTTCAGGCCATTTGTGGTCAAAGGAATCAGACAAGATGACCTAAAAGTCTCACAGTCTTTGCAAATATGGTTCTCAGGGGGTTGGTAAATTCTCTGAGCCTCCAAATGCACAAAATTGCTGCCAAATCCCAGAGCCTGCTGACCTGTTGGAATGTCTTCGTCAGATAATCAGACAGATTTGAATTTTCAATATTTTCCCCCTTTTCCATTCAAATCTGGAAGACTGATGCTTCTATATACCCAATGTAGTCTATCCCCGTTAGTGACCTGCAACTCAGGGGAAATACATAACACAAATGCCTGATCTTCTCCCCATAATGCCTTAATAATAATGCATTTAAAATATTATCCACCTATTCAGCAAAATTTTCCTGAGCACCTACTACATACTAGGTATGTGCTGACACAACTGGTACAAAAATGCATAAGACAGAGACCATGCTTATTGTCTAATGAGCGAGACAGATTTGTAAACAGGTACCATGCAATATGACAAACATCTATGGTAAGAAAAAGATTGAAGTGCTATGGAAACAACTAGCTTTTTCCAGAGTGTCAAAGAAAATTTCACATAGAAGATAGTATTGATCTGCATTGTAAAGGATGAGTAGAAGTCTGTCAGGTGAAGTAGAGGGTCGCCAGGGAGAGGTAACCACGCTAACAAAGGCACAAAATGCTTAGGGATATAAGACTGGGAAAACTTAGTCATGAATAGTTTCATACATGGGGCAGATGACTTTGCCCGCAAGTAACAGAAAATTCTAACTCACAATGGTTTAAATGATAAGGGAATGTACTTGCTTATCTGGAACTACACAGGCCCCGAGTTGATGGAGCTAGCAGCCTTTCATTTTCATCAGCTCTTACTAGGTCATGCTGAGTAATAAAGCAACTTTAAAAGTTCAGTGTCTTACAATAACTAGCACATATTTATTTTTTGCTCACAATATTGTCAGGTGGGCATGGCCCGGCTCAGTAACTCTCAGGTCCACTCAGCATTCATGTCTGATTCTGGAGCCCAGGCTGCAGGAGAAGCCATATGGCTTCATGGGGGAGAGCAGACACCAGCGAGTTCCAGCCACCCCCACAATCACACTTAAAGCTTCCGCTCAGAAAGCAAATGGCGTATCTACTCACAGCCATGGGTGAAATCACGTCACCAGGCCAATGCCAAAGTCAGTATGGCAAGCGTGGGGTGGCAATAAAGATCTGTTAAATAGTAATAGTAATAGCAATACAAGCTATCACCATCACAGAAACGTTGATTCCCTCTGCCTCTCTGCTCTACCATTCCGAGGCTACCAGTAGAACTGGGGTTACTGTCTTCCTGTTCACTTCCAGCATGGAATGGAAATTCGTGGTTGGTTTTGGCCTGATAGGGTCATTTAAGGTGATGTGAGGTCCCTGGATCAGTAAGTGTCACCAGGGACTGCCATATGCAGATTGAGCAAGACCAGTTAGGAGCTAAAGATGAGGCCAGCCTCCCTACATTCAAAGAAGGGGGTGAATAGTTGTGCAAATCAGTATTCCCTTAGGAAGGAAGAGGCACAAAGAGATGCATTCCAGGCCCACAGCATCCAGCATGTCCCAGGTACGCATGTCAAGGACCCAAAGAGCCTACAGAATTGTGCGGTGACATGATCTGATTTTAGGAGGCATCACTTTCTCATTTGTCTCCCACTCTCTGATCACCTCCCAATGTCCAACGTTCCCCACTGTTACAGATTGCTATTTCCCCCAAGGTTCTATCTTCAGGCCTCTGCTCACCTTTCTCAAGCTCTGACTAGCACCTTCTAATTCCCTCTGAAGCTCCAGATGTCTATTTGTAACTGGGCAGTGGTCTTCCCCACTTCCTCCCTGTCTTTGTTACTGGTACCCTATTCACAAGGATGCAAAATCGTCAGACATGCCCTGGACTGTCTTCTCTTGACCCCCACAATCAATTGAATTACCGTGTGCGGTCTTTTCTGCCTCTTAAATATGCCTCTGCGTCATCTACTTCCCTCAGGATGATCATCGCTCACCTGGATTACTAAACCAATGTCCTCAGGGGTCTCCTTGCTTCTTGTTGCGAGAATAAATCATTCTCCACTCTGCCATCAGAGGGATCTTTCTAAACTGTATCTCATCCTGACACCTCCCGGCCTACTTTGCTCCTCACTACATCCAAATTATAGTCCACACCTCTGAGCACAAACACCCTCTATGATTTTGCTCTGTTTTCCTCTTTAACCCCATCTCCTGTCACTCTCCCCATAAAAGTCCCACAGTCTTGCCATGCTGAACACACTGCACCTAGACTTCTGGCACCTCCGTGCACTGTGCTCATACTATTTCCTCACCACTTCCGACGCAGCTTAGTTCTTCCTAAGCTACAGCTCTGGCTCCTGCGTTCTCAGTGCCCCCGTGCTCTCCTCCATCGTAGAAATCATCAAAAGGTACTGGAGTGTATGCTCACCTGTTTCCCTCATAAATCACTCCTGTAGGGCAGGGAGGTGAGCTTGGTCATCTTTGCATCCTCAGTGCCTAACACAGACCTAGCACTCACACATGTGCTGAATAAACGAATGAGACCCAGAGAGATTCATTTATTCTCTAAGGTCATTCATTCGTCCATTCAGAAAGCATTGGCAGGGTGCCTACGGTGTGCTAGGTATTATTCTGGGTATTGGGGATGTAGCGCTGTGCAATGCTGTAACAGCCCCTGCTGTCAGAAAGCTCACGATCGGTGGGACAGAGGGAGTTACATGCTAGTCGGGTTTTACAGGAACACACAGATGCAGAGACAAATGGAACCTAAAGTATGAAATGTTCAGTCCATTCGTTTATTTCATTTAATGAGAAACTACTCACTAACAGCCACTTTATTCAAAGACTTCACACACACACACACACACACACACACACACACACACACACACAATCAAATACTGGTTTAACCCCTGTGTCTTCTCCCTACCCCCATTCCTCCCCTCCCAAGAAAATTGTAAGCAATGTGAATTGCTTAGGAAACAGTTATTGAATTATACTATTTAGACAGATGACTCACTGTGAAAGGATGGATGGGCAGTAAGCCACAGCCGGCCCCTTCAATACATTCTGATGCACCTCAATTTGCAAGAAAAGAGTTGAAAACAAAGTAATTGCTCAAGCTGTATCTGCCATTCTTCAAGGGCTCTTATTTAAGGGACAATAGCGCTGCTTGCTAGGTCAGAGTTTTGTTCAGCAAGCAGGGCACCCATGAACTTTGCAAAAGCTCAACTACCTTATTTGTGAGTCCCGGAGCCAGGCACATCCTCCTACCTTCATTCTCAGAGGCAAGATAAGAGCCAAAAATGACAAGATGAGTCAAAGAGGCTCCTTCACACAGAAGACAGGGCTCCAGCAATGCCCGGAATGGAGCGTGCGGTCAGCACTGAGAGAGCTGAAAGTCCTCCATGATGATCCTAGTCCCTAGTGAATTCTTTCCAAGGGGAAAATTCTTGAAGTTCCATCTTCCTTGTGGGAACTTGGCACAGATTCCACCTGTCCCCAGGGGTGACATACATGCCATCGTGATCGCATGGATCCCCATGTGGGGTTTCAAATCCCCTTCGTGTGGAAGAAGAATGACTGGGGAATTCTCCCAGCCCAGGCACTCTTTGAAATTGATGGGAAATCCATATCTAATTCCAAACTACTCCCTAGAGCCCCTCTATTTCCCCCACAACTGTTCTGCCGTTCTTAGATTAAGGGACTAAGCTTCAGGCAACCCTGAAGAAGACCTTGTGTATTTCTTAGAATCAAAGGCCCTTAGAAATGGAAAGAACCTTAATGTAAAGATCTACAACGGCCCTTTATTCCACAGATGAGAAAACCAAACCCCAGATGGATCCAGCCTCTGGGACTACCGTAACAAAATACCCCAGACTGGGTCGCTTAAACGTAATTTACTTCTCACAGTTCTGTAGGATGACCAGCCAAGATCAAGGTGTTGGTAGGGTTGGTTTCTTCTGAGGTCTCTGTCATTGGCTTGCAGATGGCCACCTTCTCTCAGGGTCGTTACATGGTCTTCCCTCCTGTCTTTTTGTCCAAATTACCTCTTCTTATAAGGACACTAGTCAGATTGAATTAGGGCTCACTCCCCTGGCCTCGTTTTAACTTAATCACCTCTTTGGAGGTCCTATCTCCAAATACAGTCACATTCTAAGGTACCGGGGATTAGGGGTTCAACATATGTATTGGGAGGGGAGCACAATTTGACTCTTGATCCCAGGGGTCTTACTGGTCCCCAGGCCTTCTCACAATTGGCTCCTTCTCAACATCTAGGTCTCAGAGAGGCCTTCTCTGACCATCAAATTCAATGTCATACTCCTCAGAGACTCTTTGTCCCCAAGACTCTATTTCCTTTTCTTCATAACCCTTATCATTTACCACCATGGGAACAATCACATGTAAGGCTATAGAAGAAAATCCAAATTACTTATCTTGGCTAACAAAGCCCTAAAAGGATGTAGCACCTGCCACCCTTTCCAGAATCACTCTATCACTCTTTTCCTCTCCCTCTATACCCCAAACAGCCTGATCTTCCTTCTGTTTCTTGAAATTACATTCCAAATTTATTCCCATCTCTGGGCCTTCGCGCTTGCTGTTCCTTTGGCACAACATGTCCTTTCCTCAGATGGCCTCTCGTCATTCAAATATAGTCATTAGTATGACGTCTTTCAAAGGCTGTCTGTGACCGGCCATTCTAAAGCAACTTCCCAGTTATGCATAATTATACCAACACACCTGAATGTTCTACATAGTACTCATCACCACCTGATATTTTCCGTGCTACTAAGTCATTTCCTTGTTAATGTCCAACTTTCTCTCCGCTCTGCCCTCCACTCTGCACCCAGAATATGACATGAAGAGAGGTGCTTTTTCTGTCTTGTTCCCCACCATATCCTCTATGCTTAGAAGAGTGCCTGGTCCATTGTAGGTATCAAAAAGTTAATAGAGTAAGTAATAAAATGAATGGATGGATGGGTGATGAATGAACGATGCGCTAGACCAGTGTTTCTCAACCTCAGCACTATTAACGGTTCAGGCCAAATAGCTCTTTGTTGTGGGGAGGGGATGTCTCGTGCATTGTAAGATGTGTAACAGCACCCCTGGCCTCGACCCCCTGGATGCCAGTGGCACCCATCTCCCGCAGTCATGACAATCAAAACTGTCTCCAGACATTGCCACATGGCCCCGATGGGGGCAAAATCACCCCTTTTGAAAACCATTCCGTACACTGTGAGCTCCCAAGTGGAAGGAACTGTATCCAAAACCGTCGGATACCTCGTATCTGCACATAGATGCTTGATGAATGTGTTTTTTAAAGAAAGAAAGATTAGAGTTTCACAAGTTGCTAAAAATAGATCAAGGAATGTTCCAGAACACAATCTCTCAATAGGATTTGGCCATTTTCTATTTTTGTGATCTTCAGCAATTGATTTAACTTCGCCAAGTCTCGGCTTCCTTGTCTGTAAACAGAAATATCAGAAATTCCTACATTGTGATTCTGTTTTCTAAACCCTCAAGTTTGATACAAACATGTGATTATTGGTTGATTGATTCCCAAACTGTGCATTTTTACTTCACCTCTTGCTATAACTCTTGCCTGAAATAACGTCAAAAGAAAACATTTTCTCCTAATTGCCAAAGCCCTGCTTTAGTGTTTACCTGACCCCTTTTCTCTCCAATAGTTGGGGGCACTTCCCAGGCTTTGTATAGTTCTGTCCCTCCCTCTCACCCTCTTCCATTTAAGTTCAGACTCACACACGATGTCTCTGTCTCAAACAGTTCATAGGAAAAGGTCTTCCCTGGGCAACGTTGTCACTGGGAAACCTGGGTTTTTTGTGATGCTTCTACTTCATCGTCTTCAGAAAGAGTATTTTCCACCTTAAATGTTATCTTTCCTTCGGGCCCCATTGATGTTCCGATCTTCTCTCAAGAAGCTTCCAGAAAGAATTAATCTTTTCCTCCCTCATCCATCGATACCATCTTGTTTTTATCTCTAGCATAACACATCTCAAAGTCCACCTTGACTCAGAGTAGATGGACCTTCAATTCTAGCTAGACTGTGAGTTCCTTGGGGTGGAAGTGGGGTCCAGGAATTTGGGGGTAAGGAAATTATAACACGCTCCCCACTTCCCTCTGTCACCATATCCCAGGAGGAAAAAGACGTTAACTCTCAGAAATATGATCCCCTAGGAATTATTATGAAAGTACATGAATCCGTTTTTAAGATTAGGAAAAACAAAACACATTTCTACAAATTTCTAAAATAGTATAATTTATAGGATGAGTTGTCTATGAAAGAAAAAACAAAAACACAGACATGCACAAAGACAAACTACGAGCGCCATCTCTTGGAGAGGTCCACCACTGCCTCGTGAGCATATACCCTTCCATTCTCTGGTCTCATCCAAGGAAATGAGTGGGGGAGCTCTTGGGGAGCAGGGGCACCACTGTCATTGACACACTTTCCCCCACACACATAGACTTGTTGGCCCCCTTTCCTGCAAGTCACAGTCAACAATGACATCCGTGTCTATAATAGTTTCAACCCTGATCTTGTCTGTCTAGATCAGAACAGCAGCCTCAGCAGCAGGTCTGAGATGGATCTTCTTGCCTGGAGTCCATTAGATTATTCTGGGATAAAGCTAAGCTCACCACGTGGCCTCTAACCCACAGAAGTCTTCCCTCCAAGCCCCGTAGATTCCTCAGGTCATTCCCCAGGCCCAGATCCTACCTTCCCTGGACCTGAGTTTTTTGAATGAAAGCCCATCCCCATTGTAGCTTACACTAGCTCCAATCTGCTCAGACCCTACTTCCCAGAGTCCTACAGTATAGCCAACCCTCTGGAACCTCCCACTGTGAGAGACGGACCTCACTTTCAGATTGGACCTCTCTGTCCCAACACACACCTGCACAAACGCACAAGAACTTGCCTGGGGCAGTTGCTCTTGCCAGTTGGTTTCCCCCTGCAGCCACCTGCTCTGTCCAGCTTTCTTCCCATCACCAGGCCATGCTGTTATCATCCCAACAGGCCTCACACACGAACTCATAGGAGTTACAGTACATTCCCCCAAGCCAGAGACCCCAACGTGCCTTGTATCTGTCCTCTATCCAGTTCATGATAATAGAGGGGACACTTGAGACCAGTAAAGGGAAAGTGGGCATTTTTGTACAGACAGTTGTTTGGGTACTGCAAGGCAAACTTTATCATGTAGTGCCTGATGAGGAAATCATAGATAATCATGAAGAGGGATGCTAGCGGAAGGATCACAAACTCAGATACCTCCCAGAGTCAGGAATATATGTGAATGAACGGCGTGGGTCGGGTGGAAGACCGTCCAGGCCTCGACCCACTGGTAGTTCATGCCTACTGTGATGGGTGGCTTTACATGACAACTTGGCTGGGCAACAGTGCCCAGATAGGGACGTAAGTGTTCTTCAGGATGCCTTTGTGAAGGTGTTTTTCAGATGAGATCTACATGTAAATCTGCGGACTTTGAGTACGTTAGATTGCCCTCCATAATGTGGGTGGACTTTATCTAACTTTAGTTGAACAAAAGCTGACCTCCCCCAGCAAGACGGGACTCTGTCAGCAGACTGCCTTTGGACTCAGACACCAACTCTTTTCTGGGTCTCCAGCCTGCCTTCCCTACCTGCAGGTTTTAGATTTGCCAAGCCACCGCAATTGTGTGGGCCAACTTTTTTAAATAAATGTGCACACATGCGTACAGACACACACACACGCACACATCTTTATTCTGTTTCTCTGGAAAACACTGACTAATACATCTACCTCAAAGGACCAGCTGTTACTCAGATCCAGCTAATCCTGGGGACCAAAAAAACATCGTGTTTCCCTAAAAACAAGACCTAACTGGAAAACAAACCCTAGCATGATTTTTCAGGATGACATCCCCTGAACATAAGCCATAATGCGTCTTTTAATATAAGTAAAATTAATATAAGATCCGGTCTTATTTTCTGGGAAACACGATATGTGTTTAGACCACTACCTACCGATAGGCCAGGAGTTAGGATGTCTGAGCGAGACTCGAAACAGATAGAACCAGTTTCATTCTCAGGCAACATTGCAGCATCTCTGCCCATCCAACTCACAGACATATCCTCCTGCTTCCACAGCTCCTGTACATTCACCCTTCACATTTTCACCCTCATCTCACCACAGTTCTCCCCCTTCTTGCGTCAGCACTGATTTCAGGGAGGAAAATAGATAGCCTCACATTTACACAGGCCAGGAACGTAATCATCACAAAAAGTCCTGTGTAGTGTAGATACAATTATCCTTCGCAGATGACAGATAAGGAACAAGCCTAGAGAAGTTCAGTAACTTGCTCAAAGTTACACAGTCACCAGACGTGTCGACAAAGAGACCCTGAACTGCCTGAATCCAGAGCTCAAAGCCTACCAAGCTGGCTTACTGGAAACCCTCTGAACAAAAGAAATATCTGTTTTCAGAAACTCAGCCTGGTTTGTTCATCTCCAAAAAAAAGATAACATCAGCTTTCTGCAGTAAGCCAGAGGCATTTTCCGTGTTTGCTGCGTAACACAGATGACAAACATGTGAAACTCACGGGCTTTCTCCAGCACAATGATGATTTTATCACCACAGCATAACCTGAACATCCTCCACGCAGCGAAAGCCAGTGCCATCAATCTAAAGTCGAAATCCGATCCTAACACACCTTGTTTAAACTCTTCCTGGGGCTTAAGGACCTCCTGCCTCCTGTCAGTATTTGCCCTGGGAGCCACAGTGGGGCTGAGTCTTCAGATGGAGATGAAGTGGCCATACCAGAGGGGGAAGAAAGTGACACAGAGGCTGGGCTTCTGGCTGGGCCAAGCAACCCATGGAATCTACGGAGATTTGAAAGAGGAGTGGGCAACCATCTTCCTATGTTGTTCTTCGGC
Organism: Rhinolophus ferrumequinum; assembly: GCF_004115265.2. Taxonomy (NCBI): domain Eukaryota; kingdom Metazoa; phylum Chordata; class Mammalia; order Chiroptera; family Rhinolophidae; genus Rhinolophus; species Rhinolophus ferrumequinum. The sequence goes on from NC_046297.1 coordinate 60,189,386, forward strand.
TAGCAAAGAGAATGGACTGTGGGCTGGCTTCTCTGCACCTTTCTCAATCTTCATATATGATGTGACATCATTCACTTTCCAGGAAGATAAAGCCACTGAGCTTTGCCCTGCATTTCCCAGAAAGTCAGGTGGAGAGAGGGCCTTTATTTCTATACGCATCATTGTAGGTGAAAGGGTTACTCCCACCCCAGCCATTTCTCAATCTGACCTCATGTGGGGACATCAAGAGGACTCCAGGTCAGCTCTGGAGTGATTTTTGGCAAGAGGGGAACTAAAGGAGGCCAGGCTTTCTGCCAAATCCTGTTCTTGTGAAAAATCAGTTAGCCCATTCTGACCAGACGTATAAAATTGTCTGTAATAAATGTTTCCTGAAAATGTCAGGGGAATTTTTCCATCTTTACATGCTAAGGTTATAAGAGAGTCATTGAAGCCCAGCATTAGTCATGCAAACTGTGGAAACCAAATCTGATCAAGTCAAAAAAAAAAAGAAAGAAAAGAAAAGAAAAGAAATGCCCCAAAGCTCTGTTCCCTTCATCTAAGTTCTTTCCCATTGTTGCAAAGGTCAAAAATTAATTTCATAAATCTGTTGGCTATGTCGAGATGAGATTGCTGCAGAATCTAATCGCTCAGAAAAGATGATTTGATGAAGATGTTCAGTAACGAATGTAGCCTTGGCCATACCATCACTTCCACCTCCAGGAGGAGGCTTGGGAATCGGAATATGGGTGCTGGAAGGGCCTCGGAGTCCTTTGAAACAGGAGGCGCTTGAGTCCCTTGAGGTTAAGGAACTTACTTAGGAGCAGACAGCCAGTTATGAACACAAGGAGGAATCCTGATAGCAGGATCATTTTTCTTTCCCATACACCAGCAGTCTTCACACTGGGCTGTAGTCACATGAAGACCTCTCAAGGAATGTACGACACAAATAAAATCATTTGAGAGGAAATAACTTGCAGACCCACAATTATCCAATGTATATTCTCTTATATGATTAATCTCTATGAGAAAACATGGTGGGGTAGCAAGCCAATTCTCTTTTCCCAGCCCCCTTCCCTATTTTTCACCTATTCTGCAAAAACATAAAAAGACACACTTTTCATCCCCACAAAGTATGGAACAAACCCAAGGCATCAAACAAAAGGACCATTTAAAATGCTGATATCTGCAGAGCCACCATTAATAGGGAACTATAACTTCACCTCACATTTATCATTTAGAGAAGCATTTCCAATAATATTTTACTCGTGTAACTAATATTTATGAAAATGGACAGTATATACACTTATGTTATCTTGAGCAACTGTGAACTCATAATAATTATACTGATAACGCCATCCAATTGAAAGTTGTTTCGAAACTTGGAGCCCTGGAGTCACAGGAAATAATTTTTTTTTCACTGTGGAAACATTTTTGTTGCAGAAAAGTTATATAGGTCAATCAACAAAAGACCTCCAAACATGAAAATATGGTACAATCAGAGAAAAATCTGTGATGGAAGAACGGAAATACAATTTTTAAGGTGAAAAGATTGATATATAGAATTTCTTGCCATTAAGTAAAGGCCTGTCTATGTGGGGTTTTTAAAATTATGATAGTGGGTGTCAAATGACTATGGAATTTATATGCCACTCGATTAATTTAAACGAGTGGTATACTGTTTTATATGAAAAATGTCGATATTTATACAATAGTAGAAGTTTCATCCTTTGCAAATATTTACATGGATGAAGAAAAAACTTATAAGTTAACAAGAAATACGTCAGGGGGTCCATAATTTTTCAAAATACTTTCAGGGCATAAAGAAGCAAAAACTTTGAAGATCATTGCATTTTACTTTCTTTTCGGATGAGCAGTGAATGAGATGTTAAGAAGAATTCTACCCTGGAGCCCGATCCTGCTATTGGGCCAATACCTCAGTCTGAGCAATATTCTTGTAAGTAGACCAGCTAGATGCTTAGCAAGCCTATTGCTTCTTCTTGGAAACAGTGATAAAGCACATTTCCAACACGCTGTATCTGGGTTAAAAAAAAAAGGGGGGCGGGGTTTCTGTTCTTATAAATTGGTTTACTTTTTTAACAAAGTTAAATACAGCAGGTCCTCAAATAACACCATTTCCTAATGTCATTTCCTTCAAAGTTGTTTCATTATAATGTTGATGAGATATCTTAGGAACTTAACTCTTGTTTATTCGTATTCATTAGCCTATGGTAAAATTGGTTTGTCATGTCACCACAGTTCCATGATGTTAAGTGAGGACTTACCGTAGATGTAAATTTGCCTTTAAAGAAAGAGCCTTCTCAGAGCCTTCAGGATGCTAATATTTGGTTAAAACCTCTAGCATGTCCCCAAGCTGACGTGCTTATGGGGTCTTTTTCTCTGAGTATGTATTTCTGTCGGCAGAACACAACTTGATTTCTCAGCAGTCTCTGACGGTGCCGCAGGCTGTGTTCTCTCCAGGGCTTTGCTCATGCTCTTCCCTTCATGGTGATGGGTCCTCCATTCTCTCAACTCTTCTCCATGGATCTAAAACTTCCCCATCCTTCAAGGTTTAGCTCTTCACCTCTTTCACGCAGCTTCCCTTCGAGTCCCCCTCCCAGCCCCTATCTGAGCCTATCTGCTCTGCTTCCCACTGCTGCTCTGTCAGAATCCTCCTCACACTCGACCTTCTTGCATTCTGTAATCCACATTTATCTCCTGCACTAAACGGTAAGGTCCCTGAAAGCAGAAACCAAGTATCATTTCTCTTTGTAGCTGCCCCCCCTTTCCAAATAAAACCATATCAGAGTATATGCTCGATAATTGTTTACTGTAATGATTGACACCTCAAAGCATAAAGCAACAAAGCTGAATTTCCAATGATCTAATACATGTGGTCTGGCTTTTCCATTTTACTGGGTGACCCTAAAAAGCTTGCAATATTCAATATACGCTGGTATGCCACGTCAAGGCCAAGTTTCCTTGAGCAATCACTGGCAAGTAATGTCCTAGAATATACGTGGGGAAAAAAAATGTCATTGCCTCGTTACTTTAGCTTAATACATTTCTGGCTAAGAAATAATTTCGTGAATCACAAACCTGTTTCTTATGGCACCAGTAGCCACCATACACAATGTAGTAATAAAGCGCTGTCATTTGAAGCAGCAACAAAGGCAAGATCAAGTTCTGACCCATGCTGAGTTCTTGGAACAGTTGGGTTCCTTTCTCTGCAAGCCAGGTTGACATGACGAAGAATGTTTGTTCTGGCCCTGATCACCACGTCTTCAAACGAAGGAGCTCATATTTTCCCCTGCCCTTCAATCAGTGTAATGCTTTAACAAACGATCTAATTCCATAACCCAGCTGGCATTTACTGAGCAGTAACTGTACGCCCAGCACAATCACCTGGGCTTGCTAGTTGCTTTTTAAGAAGGGTAATTCCAACAAAAATCGTTGTATAAAGAGATATGCAAAAGACTCCTGTGGCAGAGGTTTTCACTTGTCTATAATAAACCACGTCCCCCTTCCTCATTAGAAAACGACACCTCAATTTTATTGGGGACAGAAATGTACTCAGGTAAAATTCTGAATTTCTTAACCTCCCCCTTTCAGCCAGATGTGGCCATGAGACTCATTTTGGCCCAAGATGGTTACCAGAAGTATGGGGGGCTTCCAGGAGGATTGCTTACAAGGAACTGACTCAGTCAAGAAGTTTGTTCTTTTTGACCTTCCCCCCATTCTCTATCCTGACACCTGAGATGTTGCTGTAACAGCTGGCAGCCAACAGCCACCTTGGACCAGGAGGTGACCTTAAGATGGATACCTTGGAGGAAAAGGATAGAAGGAGTCTGGCTCCCAGATCATTCTATAAGGCCACCATCCCGGTCCTGACATGGCTATTTCTGGTCTTCTTTTACACGAGAAGATAAAAACCTTTAAAATAAACATGACTTGATGGTTTCTATTATAAAAAGCCAAGCCAAATTCTTGGCCTTTGAACTTGGCAGGTTCATGTTTCATGACACCTCAGATTGCACATGAAAGCAAATTTCAGACCAACATTGCCTGTTTCAGGGAGCTACCTCAATCTTCCCTCTGAACTGTGTCTACTTGAACTTGTTCTTTTCCCTTGTGCTGGAATTGCTTGCTTCCCCTCCCAACCTTGATAGCTGTATCAGGGCCCTTCATTTGGACAACCAGTTGGGTTGAACTTCTGACTCCTAGATTTCATCTTCCTCCATGGGTCTATTCTCTGCAGGCCTTAGTTGTGAGGTCCGCTGTTGATTCAGGTGAGGAAAACTCTCCAATATAGCCTCTAGCACTATACAAACTGCAACAGAAAAGCTACATCTTTTGTTCAGACACAACTACACAGGAAGAAAATCTAGAAGTCTATGGATGGACAGACAGGTAGATGCCAGATCCATCACGTACAGTTGTACAAGTTGTGCACTGCATTATTCTGGGGAGCGCCACTCATATCATATTTGATCATGTGTCTATGCATTGTCTATGCTGTATAAGTAGCCCTATAGTCACTGCTTAGCAGGTGCAAGCCACAGTGAGGGCCACTGGCCCATCAGGCAAGGTGCCATCTCCCTGCTCCTGTGATTCCCTTACTGCTAATAATGCCACATACAGAAGACCCAGGAGACTACCACAAATGATGCGGCTTTCTCTTACTTGTGCTGCTATATATAAGGAAAGCTGGCTCCTATCCCATCCCCAATCTGGAAAGAGTCAGGCATAAACAGTTGTAAGGTGGGACTCTGAAGAAAGTCATTATCGTCATTCTTAGTGACAACAAATATATAATTATCGTAGCATATTTGTCTCTTTTCGCATTTAATATTCTAAATCTGCTCTGAAGTTGAAGCTATATTTAGGGTAATTTAATAGATGAAGAAAGGGAGACTCAGAGAGATAAATGACTTTCCTATAATCGTACATCGAGAAGAGGAAAAGTAGTGCTTAAATCCAGGGCTTCCAGTCACAAAGTCATGTTCTTTCTACTGTGTGCTCATGCACGAATGGTTTAGGAGTTAATCATTATACTCATGCCCATTGTATTATTAAGGAAAACTTGAAGAGTCATGCATTTGCCCAAGGAAAATGGCAGAATCTGGACCTTGAACTCAAATCTCTTCTGAATCCCAGGCTCCTTCTAACACCAGCACGTTACTTTTTTTTTTTTTAATCACTCTTTCTCCCATGACCTTCGAACTAACTCATCCAACCCCAATGTCATGACTTCTTGTGTTCAACTCTGAAAAGAGTATCCTGGACATACTCAGTGGGGAAGGCAGAAACAGAGACCTTTCCAGATAGAAGGATACACATCTTCAGTAGGCCTGAGCCCAAGAACATCAGAAGGAAAGGGCAGCAGGTAGAGAACGTTGAGCGAGGAGACAGAGAGGTTACATGGGGCCAGATCAGGCAGGCCTGGCAGGCCGGGGCAAGGCATTTGGACTTTAACGGACAGCAGCAAGGAGCCTTCAGAGCAAGGGAGCCGACCTCATCAGGTTGTCACCTTAGAAAGATCACTCTGACTGCCAGGTGATGAGTGGACTGACCAGACACAACACTTTGGGCCAGGTGCTGATCAGGAGGTGGCAATCCCAGTGACCGATAGTGGCCGCATGGACCAAGATATCAGCAGTAAAGGTGGAATGGATGGATTCAAAGGATACCTAGGAATTGGGATCTATAGGATCTGCTCATAATTATATCCAACTTGACACATGTCCTGGGTACAGCCTCTCAACTAATCAAAACCCTGCACAAAGCTTAGAAATTGTTCCAGCACCCATCCCCTCTAGTGCTTCTCACCAGAAAGAAGACAGTGTCACGTAGAAACAGCATAATTCTTCATCAGCAAAGGACACACATAATTTCTAGCGGGTGGAACTAGACTTAACCATTCAGATAAAAATGGTTCAGGAGTTTAGAAATATGCTGCTGTGAGCTGAACCAAAACAAATCCAGGGAACAACAACTCCGTGATAGGCCTCCATGCCTAAGGAAATGCCCCGTTTCAGCTATTCAAGGATTTAGGTAAGTAACAGTGTTGTATATGTGGGGTGCTGTTTGGTGACCCCATAACTTATCTTCCACACTGGGACATTTTTAAGATGAAAGTGGCTTCTTTTAAAGTGACATCAGGACAACAGATAGAAAACTGGGTATTTTCCAGTCCAACCAAGTCTTATAATTGCTCTTCCTTTTGGCCACTTAACATTCATTAGCTTTCATCCGAGAGAGAGAGAGAGGGGGGGGGAGAGAGAGAGAGAGAGAGAGAGAGAGAGAGAGAGAGAGAGAGAGAGAGAGTTTTTTGTGACAAGAGCCCCTGATGTCCTTCTGAGTCATCTCTCCCCAGTGGTAGGTAGTCTGACTTTGACAGTCAGTGCAAGTGTCAGGGAGTGAGCCCATGATCTAAGCCAGACTGGTTGGATTCAAGACTTTGAACTTGACCAGAAATCGCACAAAACCATAAAACACCAGAAAGAGCCCATTCATTCCAGCAGTATCTCCCAGTGAGACACTGAAACATCCCTGCTTCCTCCACCTCTGACTCTCTCGACGTACCTGTTGTTTTATGAACCTGTTCTCCAGTTCTCCTCATCGATTCTGTGAACTACCTGATGCCATTGCAATAAATGCATTTTCTGCTGCTAAAAATCCTAATTGATAGAATTACCATAAGCTTCAGCACACATAATTCTGACTATAAATTCCACATCTGGCATTCACTAACTCTGTATCTTTGGCCTTGGTCTCCTTACCTACAAAACTAATAGAATGCATGCCTTATAAACTAGTTGCAGAAATAAATCAATATATGCCACGCACCTAGCTCAGTACCTGGTTCAGAAGTAAACCATCGGCTAATATTAATTTCCTTCCAACCTTTCTTCCTCTCAGCTAATACTCTGTAGATTCAGTTTTGATATTTCACATCAACATTTAGAGAAGGGGTAATCAATAGAATGATTTTAAGTTTGTTTAAGCCAAGCTGAATCACGAGGTCCAACTGAGATTCAGTTATGTTCTTGAAAAAGTTTAAGAAAAAAATGGATGAAAGGAACAGACTGTGTAAGTTCTCTACCTGTAAGGATAGTCTAGGTTATGCTGCAGTAACAAACAACTCCAAAATCTGTGGCTTTAACTACAAAGGTTTATTTCATGCTCACCCTACATTTCCATTATGAGTTATCTGAGGTTTCTTCTCCAGGCCAACCTTACCTAGTATATTAGTCCGAGAAGAAGAAGAACAACAACAAAACAAAACAAAACAAAACAAGACAAAAAAACAGAACCAATAAGATACATGCATAGAGAAAAAGAGATTTATTTTAAGGAACTGGCTCACAGGATGGTGGTAGGACTGGCAAGTCTAAAGTTTGTAGGGCAGGTCAGTAAATTCAGATAAGGGTTGATGCTGCAGTCTTGGGACTGAATTCCACAGGGCAGCAGGCTGGAAACTCAGAAAAGGTCTCTATGTTGCAGTCTGGAAGAGAATTCCTTTCTCTTTAGGAAACCTAAGTCTGCTCTTAAGTACTTCGACTGATTAGATGAGGCCCACCCACATTATGAAGGGCAATCTGCTTACTCGGACTATTGATTTAAATGTTAATCACATCTAAAAAATACCTTCACAACAACATGTAGAATGTTGGATCAAACAACTGGGCCCATAGTCTAACCAACTGGACACATAAAATTAACCATCAGCACCAGGCTAAAGAATCAGTCACCATCTTGAATGTTGCCTGTCATTGTAGCAAAGGGAAAGAGAGTATGACGAATCACAATGGCTTGTAAGATTTTCTTGCAGAACTGACAGATATCACTGTCACTCACATTTCATTGTCCAAAGCAAGTCACAGGGCCACGCCTAAATTTCATGAGGTCGGGTAAGTGCAATCCTACCATGGCTCAGAACAGAACCAAAATATCTGTGAACAGCCTTGATGAATACCATGGCCTCATAATCTCATCCTCTTGATTTTTAAAAAGAATCCCATTGTCCTTGGTTATTTCCTTCCTGACTGTGCTGATGAATCTTTCTGCTTTCATAGGTCACAGACATTCCCTCGAAGGAAAACTGGACAGGGACAGCCATTAATGCAAGCATGTCTCATTACACTTCACGTCACAGGGCTCGCAAGCCCCTGAGTGGCTAGTCAGAAAAGGGTCCATGAGATTTTGAATTGTCCTCTGTGAGAAGCAGCACGGCTTCCCACTCTACATATCATTCTGGAGTCTTCCAGTGTGCTGAGAATCCTGAGACAGGGGGTCATATTTCTTGGTAGAAATGGGCAGAAATGGAGCAGATGGAAGAGGCATCTGAGTTACGATTTCTGAAAGGATGTCCAAATATCTTTATCCTGCTCTAAGGCTTGTGCCAGATTTCCCTCTTGCGTTCATCTAGAGGAATTTTCACAATTGATAATGAAATAAGGATCTGTCTTTTAGTGCACAGTCAGCTCAGAAGTAGCTTCTTTCCTACCTTCTACTTCTTGATTTATTTTATCCTGCGGAGTCAGCCAAACCTAACTAGCATCATTAGTCTTAAGTAATCTGTGCTTCTCTTTAGAAAGAAAAAGGTCAGCTTGTTACAAAAGGTATGTAAATGCTGAGCTGACTGTTTTCTACTTGACCCCTTTGTTGGCAATAGATGGTCTTGACCCACTGAGGAGGGTAGATAGAGCCAATTCTGGTGCCACGGTGATCACATGGCAATCGTCTCCACTTCCTGGGGGTGTCCTGAAGGTAGAATGAGCTAAGGCTATGAAGGACTTAGTTGAGTGCTGGGCCATCACCTCACTCAATGGAAGCAGGTACAGTGGTACTTCTGTTTTCGAACGTTTCCATTGACGAACATTTCGATTTACGAACGCTGTAAATTTTGTGGATCTATGGTATCATTAGATAGCAAAATTCATGCTAAATTTGCAGTTTTAGGCATTGGTTTTAAAGGTCTGGAATGGATTAATCCATTGTGCATTACTTTCTATGGGGAAACCGTGCCTTGGTTTTCGAACGTTTCAGAACCCGAATGGTCTTCCGGAACGGATTATGTTCGAAAACCGAGGTACCACAGTATTATTCTGAAGGATGGGTCTGCAGCTTTGGTCTAGATGTCTGTGTGTTCAGGGCTCAGCCTCTAGAGTCAGACAAGCCAGGGTTTGTTCCTGACTCAGCTACTCGGTGCTCATGGGACCCCAGGCATGGTATTTGCTCTCTGCTTCCATTTTCTCTTCTCTAAAAGAGAAATAAGCATAGGAAACACCACATATGATTATTGTGAGGATTAAAAATTGATATAAACAAAGTACTTAGCAGAGTAACTGGCCCAATCTACATGCGCAGTCAGTGCTACGGTGTTTCCCCGAAAATAAGACCTAGCCGGACAATCAGCTCTAATGCATCTTTTGGAGCAAAAGTTAATATAAGACCTGGTCTTATATTATATTTTGTTATTAAGACCCGGTCTTATATTATAGTAAAATAAGACCGGGTCTTATATTAATTTTGTTCTAAAAGACGCATTAGAGCTGATTGTCTGGCTAGGTCTTATTTTCGGGGAAACAGGGTATTAGCCGCGACAAGGAAGGAAATCAGCTTACAAGCAGAATGGGCTTGATTTGAAGGAACCGCTGCACACAATGTGATATATAGGTGATGTGTTATAGAATTGTACACTTGAAACCTTTTGTAATTTTACTAACCGGTGTCACCCCAATAAATTTAATTTAAAAAAAATAAAAATAAGCAGGAAATCAGGACCCTGGCTGGACTGCAGACCCTTCGCTGTTTGTTTGTTTGTTTCGAAACAGTACTCTCCTTGTAGGGGTTGGCTTTCAAACTCTGCCTGAGGAGCCTCAACTCCCAAAGGAGAAAGGGGGAAGTGACACCAATAGGGCTTCACATCTCTTGGAACCAGAAAAGTCCTGCTTTCATCTGTTCCAGAAGTTGAGATGCTGCACACAAGTTTATTATTGAAAGGATGCTACTACGGAACAATGTTTGATAAATCTGTTCTTTCATGTCACTGCTCACCTTCTCATGCTTGGATCAGATCGTTGGAAGTGAGATAAGCAGAAATAACCATTTATTCTTGATTCTTTCATTATTCATTCATTTTGTTATTCATTCATTTGTGCCTTTTTTTTTTTTAAGAGGTCCCCAGCCAGGCCCCAGAGTTACAACCATGAACAAACAACACAGTCCATGGGAGCATGCAGGTGACTTTCCAGCAGAAGATACTGACGAGGAAACAGGCCGTGACGTCCAGAGTTTGGAGCATCATGGGGAAGGGAGGTACATGGTGTCAAAAGAAAAGAGTGTCCAAACTTCTTTGAGCTCGGGAGAGACTTGGGGGCAAAGAGTGTGTAAACTGAAGCCTAAAGGGGTAAGGGAGAGGAGAAGGGACAAGTTTTCTAGGGAGAGAGTCCCAGGAGTGAGAAAGAAAAAACATGGTAAATTTAGGAAATGCAAGTTGTCCAGCAATTGTGAAGGCCAACAGGAGGACAAAGGAGAAACAAAGTGTCCCCTTAAAACGAGCACCCAAGACCCCACTAAAGGCTTCCCATCAGGATGAACGCTTCATTTGCAGCAGATCAGGCTGTAAATTCATTTCATGACTCCAGCCAAGAATCTGGCACCACAACACTTCCCCTCCAGGGAGCAGTTCCATGAAAGGTTCTTGTTCTCTTAGCAAAAGGACACTCTTGCTGCTTGGGGTGAGAACAGGCAAAGATACGCGCCCGGGGAGAACCCTGCCTATGAAAACACGGCTGCAGCCGACACAGCTTTCTCCTGCCTTACAGTGGGGGTGCTTCTGCCACTGGCTCCCCAGTGGGGCCGGTTCCTGAATGAAGTCACTGGGCCACTGGGAGGAGGCCTTTGCAAGACTTTTAACGTCCAGCTCTTCCCCAGAGCACAGGCTGGGTTTGAGAAATGCTGGTGGACTCTAAGCTTCTCCAAGCAGGTGTGACAAGCGTGCATGTTCTCAGATTGTGACTGAGGCTATGAGTAGTTCTCACTTCATACACCCAGGATCCAAGCCAAGAGTCGAAAGCTTCACTTCTTCCTGCATCCCCGGGAAAAGCAAACGCAGGCCCGCCCCTCGAGCAGGCGCCGGAGCATGCAGTCAAGAAGGAGAAGCGTTGTTATCTTACTGGTGTAAGGTAACAGTAATAATTACAATGACAGTGATAAGTACCATTGACTGAGCGCCTGCTCTGCGCCAGGTGCTGTGATAAGCACTTGCAGAAAGTAACTCATCTCAGAAACTCCATGGAGTTCATAATATAGACAACCCCAATTTCACAAAAACAAAGATGTCCAGAAAGGTTAAGTATAGGTGGATATAGGAGGTAGAGAACAACACAAAGTTTGCAAAAGCTGTAAAACAAAATAAACAATAGCATCAATTAAAATATTAGCTTTTTTTTTTTTTACCAGAATTGACCGCAAAGACCTCAGGTTCCTCATCACACGGGGACTTACCCAGAGGTGTTTATAACTTATCAGGACAAACTGTACTCAAATGAGCAAATATAAAGTCAGCAGAGAAATTCAAGAGAAAAGCTATGGATTTCGGAGAGAATGTGTCCAGCTGAAGGGTATTAGAGAAAGATTAAGGAAGAGGTGACCTCTGAGATCTTGAAGGACTGGCAGGATGCCATCCCAGGTTAAGGTAGCAGAAAGGGGAAAAGCAAAGAGGGGAGAAAATATGGAGTAGGTCCAAGGAGGAGCGGAAAGTGGCTTGTGACCAGAGGAGTGGTTCCAGGGGAATCCAAGGCAGACCCTAAGGGCCACAGTAGACTCTGAAGCCCCCTCCCACTTCCTCTCGGTTTTTACATTTATTTTATATAGTGGGCTTCTTTCTCCATGCAATTTCATTTGCAGAAACACTTCAGTTCAACTTGTCAAACCATAGCACCAAAGAGTAGAGAAAGTACAGAGGAGGAAGGAGAGAGCCCGTAAGAAAGAGAGGGGGACAGAAGAACATGGCACTTCCATTGTGAATATCAAATCCACAGCACACACACCACCTCTCCGTTCTACACCCCCAGCAGACATCGCGAGTCAGACATGAAATCCGTTCCAACTCTTCCCAGAGACTCAAAATCCTTTTAAAACCAGCACCCCAGATATCAGAAATGGAACATCATGGAGCTAAGCAAAGGAATACGGGCTTTTGTTCTATAGACAGCGGAGAATCCTTTATTTTTTTTACTATTGTCCCTAACCGTATATTCACTTCTAAACAATGGTATTGTGATGGGGCCATGAGTCCATCGGTCAGGCCCCCTCACTCATAGACAGACCTCATCTCAAAGAAACCATCATGGATGACTTCCTAGGTTCCCTGAGCTTTCTTCCTACAAGACCCAGATCCCCAACAATGAGTTAACCAGTGGAACAAAACATGAGAGAGGATTTTCATAGTGTCCAGAAAACCAAGTTGGGAGTGATTCTTTCCATTAGCACAGTCTGAAATATTCCTCAGTCTATTACACTGGTACCTGAAAATTTGGGGATCTAGGAGTAGAGTGGAATAAAATCATAAGCTTCATGGTCCAAAGATAGCAGCTGATAGGGTCCGGGGGCTCTTGTGGAGGAGTGGTAGGAAGCAGGTGACGCAAGCAGTAAGAAAGAAGAAGGGATTGCATTAAATACAAACTTCACTTACTCCTTTTTGTAGAAAGAACAGGATCCAGAGATATAATGTGGTTCTGCTATATAAAGCTGTGTGACCTTGGTCAAGTCAGTTGACCTCTCTGAGCCTCAGCTTTCTCACTTGTACCATGGATGTAACCATTTCATCTAGCATCCCCCCTCACAGGATTTATAGGGGACATTTGTTGGTTATTCCCCTTCCTTCCAGCAAGACTATTCAGATTTTGCTTTGGAATAAGCCTTGAAGGGTGTGCACATCAAGAAGCCTTAACATTACCCTGGTCCAGGAGTGTATGAGTATGTGTGCTCCAGGCTGAGCTAATCATACACCTCACCCTGAATGGGGATCCCAAGCAAAGTAACACACAAACTAAATACACGCAGAGACAAGGCAGAGCAAAGGCAGAGAGCCCTGGACAGATTGCCCTTTTGTTCCTGTTCCTTTTCCCTCCATCCCCAGAGCAGCGCTGGGCCCTGTCATTGTGTGACCCACCTTTACCTTTCAAAAAAAAAAAAAAAAGCCTCTCAGTGCTCAAGTGAGCCAGAGTCACCAGGAACTCTGGCTGATACAGGGAGTATCAAAATAAAGAAAGAGATGATGTGTGGGAAAGTGCTTAGAAAATGTAAAGGATGTATACAAGGCCAGGTGGTACTTTCTAGCACATTCCACAGCACCTACTCCCTAATGCTCTCATTAAATGATGATTGAACCAAGATTGCTGAGTGTGCCTTCTTTTCTTAGAGACAACCTTCCAGAGATTCTTGTGGCCTTTTGTGTGCTCCTAGACAGAGCTACTCACCATTTCCGCTTCACAAAAACTCCAGGTCACAGGGCACTGAATCACCAGAACATTTTTATCGCACAAGGTCAAAGCCCTCTCTTTGTTCTCTCTGCTTTACTTGCATTATTTCAGACACTTCCTTGGCAGACTAATGTAAAATGAAAAGCCATGGGGGAAAAAATACTTTCACCCTCAGTTCACAACAAAAATCTGTGGGATAATGAATAGTGATGACCAGATGCCTACAAGGCTTTGCTACCAACCAGCTAGGTGGCAAGCTAAGTCATTTGCCCCTTTGGATCTTGGTTTTCTCATCTGTCAAATGCAAGTTTTAAATGAGAAAAGCTGTAAGGATTCCTCTAGAGCTCATAGTCTGTGAAAAGATTTGTCCCACTGGCTTTAACGTCCATCAGCCTTCTTCACCCCAGCTTTCATGCAAAGAGACCATGAACCCCTTCACTGCCAGTGCCGTTCTGGATCGATGCCACTGGTTCTAAAACTTCCTTAAAGCCCAGAATATTAAATATGTTTCACTGAGAATATGTCATTCCTCCTCAAGGAAAAGTCCAGATCTTAAAAGAAATAAACCCTCTACAATAAAAACTAAATTAATTTAATTAGAGATCATGGAAAAGATATAACTTTGTATCAGATTTTATCACAGAAAATATATAAGTGAGAATTCCCCCCAAACGCCTGCAGCATGCTTGCAAGCTGTTCAAAAAACAGAAAAAATGTTCTACAGCTTAGTGTTTCAAAATAATAATAAAATAAAACTGCCCAACATTTCACAAATACATCCATCCTTGTAAGATTCGTTGTCAAAATAGATCATTCTATCTGTCTCAACAAGTCAGGTTGCCCTAGTGAAAACCACGTCTTCAGTTCTTGTTGCTGTAGAATGAGAAGCACTAAACTTGGGCCCCGCGCTGAAAAATCAAAGTGTGGTGAGGGCCCCCTGATTTTAGAGAGGAAGAAAAGATGAAGTATCCTTCACTCACTAGACCTGGATTTCAGGGCTTCCCGTGTGAAACCAGAGCAGCCTCAACACCAGGCTGGCAGCCCTTCGAAATCCATCTTTTCTGCTCCTAAGACAAAGCCATATGTCAGCACAGGCAGAAGCAGCAAGGGTCCCAGGAACTGAGCAGTCCTGGCTCCACCAGCGTGAAATTCACTCCAAAGCCCTAATTGTAAACGCCACCATCAGGCAAGGAGAAAGCCCAACCAGAGCTGTGCAGAGGCATGTGCGTGTGCTGAGGTCTGCGGAGCCAGGGCCTACCCCTTCCGAGGGCTGTGGTAGGGAACCCATGACCTTGAGTGCAGGAGAGGTTTTTCCTTTGCGTTTGGGTCCCCCTAGTGGAGCAGCGAAAGTGCACTGGCTCTGTCTCCTGAAGGAGGCCTGTGGGGAGATGGAACAGCCCTGGGATCAAGTGAAAATCCTCCACCAAGAACTTGTAGCTTCCTGGGTATGAGGCCGCTTCTGCAACCAAAAGACCAATCAACATGTCACTCACTCCTACTGTGTACGCGGCAATGGAGGGCGGGGAAGTGCAGAAGGAATCTGGCTTTCTCTCAAGGTGTTCCTGGTATGGGGGAGGGGGCAAGCAGACTAATAAACATGAATGATTAGCAAACACAATACGCCGTGTCAGACGTGTGTAGGAGATCATTTTATAATGTAACAGCCAGAGGCAGAGCCTTGAAATCAAACTGCTTGGGCTCCTATGCTGTCTCCTCTACTCTAGCTCAGTGGCCTTGATCTTTTGCTTTCAACAAATCCATGCAGAGCCCCTAATATATACCAAGCACTGATAGGCACTAGGGATACAGCAAAACAGACCGAAAAAATTTCAACCTCCTCCTCTTCACAAACAAAAACAAAAAAACAACCCTACCCCGTGGTCCTTGCATTCTTCACCTGGGGTGTGGGGGAGAAGATGTTCAAAGCACCTGTCCCATAATATTGTGAGTTGAAATTAAATAACCTTAGCTCTTAGGCCTGACCCTTCCGTTACCATTCTTTTGTTTTTTTTCTGATTACTTTGCTCATTTATTCAGTTCTTTAGATTCCGCATATAAGTGAGATCATATGGTATTTGTCTTTCTCCGAGACTGACTTATTTCACTTAGCATAATGTTCTGTTATCATTCTAATGACAGACTCTGGAGTCTTTCTTTTGTTTCAGGGTCTTTCCAGAGTTGTAAGTCAAAGCAGGAGCCATCCTGAGTCTCGGGAAGGGCTGCTTCAGGGGACACTAGGACCTCAGACTAGGCGAGGCCATGAAGGACAAATGATTTCATTTGCCTCCACTTTCCAGATAGTACGCCATACTCCAAATTAGCACACGTATGCAGAGCCTAAATTTTTGTTCCATGCGCCCACAAATTCCTCCCACTTGCAAGATCCCATTGTTGGGATTTTGAGAGAACAATAAATAACTCTATTTTTCTACTTTTGAATTCCAAATTGAAAAACAGGAGTTCCAGGTGAGAGTTCAAAATAGTCCCTTCAGTACTAAAGAGTTGGGAAGACGGGTCTTCCTGTGAGAGCCAACTGAACCTGCCGGCCAATTCTGCTCCTTTGGGATCTCTTGAGACCGTTGGTGGGCAGCTTCCACTTTGCTTCAAAAAGTCTCTGGGACAGATTAGAATACAACATAAGTGGACTAAGTGAACTACCAGGTTTCCCCGAAAATCAGACCTAGCCGGACAATCAGCTCTAATGCATCTTTTGGAGCAAAAATTAATATAAGACCCAGTCTTATTTTACTATAAGACCTGGTTATAATATAATATAATATAGTATAGCATAGCGTAATGTAATGTAATGTAATGTAATATAATATAACATAATATAATATAATATAATATAATATAATATAATATAATATAATATAATATAATATAAATACTGGGTCTTATATTAAGTTTTGCTCCAAAAGAGCATTAGAGCTGATTGTCCAGCTAGGTCTTATTTTCGGAGAAACACGGTAAGCGGGCTTTCCCATCCTGACACAGGCAGCTGGGTTGGATGGGGCAAGCCTTTCCCTACAAGAACCACGAGAAACACCTGCTTCCTGAGGGCAGCTCATTCCCAAGAGGAAGAAGGTGAATACGATCTGAATGTGTCCAGGTTGTGCTTCCCAGTCAGATAAATTACTCTACCTTCCCTGGAGAAGAGAGAGGCCAGAAATCTGATTGAGTTTCTTTAACAGAAGGAAACATCAGAGGTGGGGAAGAAACACTCTGCGTTAGCATTCTTTAGCTTTTTGCTCTCAGCTCCGTCAGCTTTGTTGTTAAGTCCATGGTTAACCACAGAGTGGTATGGCCATGGTCCCCACCATGGTCCCCACAGGAGGCGATCACCAGAATAGGCGGCTGCATCTCTAGTACCAAACGCCACTCATGGACCTCAGTGGGTGACTTACACGTTGCTTCCAGAATGCTCTGAAACATGCCAGAACAGAACCAAAATTCAGTCAACGCCAGGATGACTCCAGAAGCAAGGCTATGAATATATTCCCTGTTCCGTTTTCCCAAATCGCAATGTGCAGGACCACTGTCCCATACAGCACATCCAAGATTCAGCAGTTAGATTAAATGACAACATTATAATGCTCCAATAAAGAACTGCATGAACACACTCACCTAATAGAATGATTACAACCTAGAGACGTCCCATTATCAAATTCTTAGAATAAAAGACACATTCAAGAATTAAATCCTCCTGAAAGTTAACATCCAAAGATGTTCAAATCTAAAAAAAAATTCATATCCCAAAACTAATTATTTCATCCTTGGGTGTTAAAAGCCTCATCTCCTTGTTTTCCATGACACTCAGCACGTCCATTTGCAGCATCTGACACAGTGTCTGTCACCACAAATACATTCAATAATATTTTGTCTCGTAAATTTTTGAAATGACTAGGCGTTCACTGCTAAGACCAACCTAGCTAATGTCTGTGGTGAGAACAATGAACCGAATGGTCACTGGAGTTGCTGTTTATCCTTCTCGCGTTCAAGATAATTACCTGAGGGACTGCTTCTTTGATTTGCTTAGCACAGCTCCTGGCATTTATTAGCTATTCAGCGTTATTTGCATTGGCTACTAATTCCACCAATCGTAGACAGAAGCAATGAGCATGATGAAAGCCTTTAGCCATCTAGAACGCCGAAGCTACTTGCTTTTCTTTCTTCAGCTTGGGGGTTGGAGGGGACCAATTTTTCTATCAATAACCAAGAAAATGAAGTCAGAGGCCTCTGCCTGTGCCTGACTCTCTCCTTGGACCACTTCAGCTCCTGCTCTTCCCCATCTTCCTTGTTCTCTGTGCAGCGTCCTTCTCGCTGGCTTTGTCCTTCTGCCCTGGCACCTGCCAGAGAAGGACCAGATGCTAATCGTGGCTAACCCCGCTTGACCACAGCAGGCCTCCTGGCCCTCTCTCCACTCCCTGCAGCCTGGGCAGGCCCTGGCATTACATCAGGGAACACCAGGGGCAAACTCTTCCCAAGTTGGTCAGATACAGCCAGCCCTCCAAAGTGTCGGCCATGACATTCTGGTTTCTGGTCTTCTCCACCCAGGGGCCCCACTCATGTGCCATGCTGCCCTCTGCAGTGCAGTACCCTCAGATCCCTGACTCCACATTTGCTCTTCCCATTGCTCTTCCTACCACCGCTGCAACCCAGGGTCCAGGCATCTGTCTCCCTGACTCTCTGGCCAAGCGCTTCCTTGGAAAGGGCAGCGTAAACTGAGAACAACAGCAGGTGGGAGCAATCGCGTCTCAGCTGTGGGCGTGAGCCTCCTCTGCCTGAGGAGCTCCACACCCCCACCAGCCACCTCTCCTCCCTGCACACCCTTCCCTCCTTTCTCTAGGAAGCCCCCTGCCATCCTTTGCCTGAAATTCCCATCCTCTCCTCTGATCCCAGAACTGTCTCTCTTTCTCCAAAAGCCCAGGGTTGACCTGACAGCCCCACCCCTGTGATCCCACGACAGTTGGACTTATGTCTTGATCAGATTTTTAGAAATGAACTTTGAAATGGAAATACACATGCAGGACATTTATGGAGGGATGGATGCTCCCAGATGACTCCTGAAGGACTGAAGGAAGCAGGACTGGGCAAAGGGAGAAGCTGAACTGTGATACCGTCACATAAAAGCTTCCTGTGAGTGGTGGTGGGCGCGCTGGAGCTCAGCTGGCCATGCAGAGAGGCCCCACTCTGAAGCACGGGGCAGCCTTTGTACATAGCACTGCCCAGTCATACGCTGGCCTTAGGGAGAGGACATGATCTTGAGTAAGGCCGCTTTCTCCCTGGAGAGAGCCTCAGCTGAGAGTCTCCAGCAGCCATCATTCCCAAGAAAGAGGAAGGAGCGCCTGAAGGGAAATCTCGACACACCACTGCATCCGCTGCACACTGACCGCACCATCACGCCAGGTCTTCGTTCTTTCTTTTGTACAGTAAATATTTCTGAAGTGTTCAAGGTCCTGGGGATGTGTCAGTGGGCAGCTCTCACTAGACTGTGAGCCCATCAAAGGCGGGAACCATCTCCCTTTTCTCTGACTCTATGGGTCCCGCTCCTGGTACATGAGGATCGTGCAGGAAACAGTTGCTGAACGAATGACCAACGATGGCATTGGAGAGGGCCTGGCAAATAATACTTCCTTCCCCATCCATGTTCCAAATCATTTGAGAAATAGACAGAATCAGACCTAGGGATGCCAAAGTATCACCTTTATTACTAACAACAGGTCCTGCTGGAGAAGGTGGATTCTATTGGTGGGAACATAGAGGAAATAGGAAATAAGAAAAAGGAAAGCCCAGAGTGAAGCAGACTTTCCCACCCAAATCTGGACAGTATGAGAATACCAGAGCCCTGCTCCCAAGCATGGGGGCAAAGAGGAGATTCTAAGAGGTGGAAAAGTTGAGGTGAGAACACTACCCAGTCTGTTCTCCCATAATTTATGATGAGCGATGTTGCACCCCTCTGCAAAGGGAAGGGACAGAGAAAGGCCAGGGTGTTAGCCTAGTGGCACTGCCTCCACAGGTAAGGATGTGCCAAGATTGGGAAGCTGTTACCCCTATTACATTTGAAGCGACTCAACTAAACACGGAGAGCTTTCCAGCCCTGATTGCAGGTATCACAAAGGCCAGTTCATCCACGACCCTCCCCTTTGCCTGAGCCAACAACCCCCCTAGCAGGGAAGCAAGTGCTAGTTCACCTGCAACTTTGAGTCCTTACCTAATATAAGGATAGGAACGGAAGAAAAAAAGGAAACCTAACAATAGAAATTCATAGTGCAATTAATCTAGGGTTAAATTCACCGGGAATAAATCTGGAGTGATTGACCCAGCATGTGTGGTTACTATGGAAACACCTCTCCTCCAGCTTCCTGTACTGGGTACTGGGAACCATTTCCTTGTGACCCATGTGAATCTCTGACATGAGGCTGGAAGCCCAGGGCCAGGGAAAGTCACCTTTGTGTGGTACCGATAATATAATACTTTTGATGGATTACGAGATTGGAAATCGGCAGCATTCAAATCTGAATTAAGCAGAGTACATTTGGTCTCTCTGTCAAGAGGAACAAAATCAGATCTCTCACCCAGCACTGTACCAGCAGCAAAAGGGGCATAACTCATTCCCAGAAGAACGGGAAAGTTAAGTTTGCTCAGGGACTGGGGCAGAGTGGGAAAGCTCCATGGCTTCTACATAAGGTTCCAAGCCTGCGGAAAATCCAATTTATGGACTCTTGACAATGACTTCTCTGCTCACAATTAAGGTTGGCTTGATGTAATGCTTAGGGAAAGCAGGTAATTTCACATTGTTTGCTTAAATGGCAAGTTCAAAGATTGGAAAGCTTTCACATTCCGGCACTTTGAATGACAGCTGGAAGGGGGACTTCTAGAATCTAACCAGCTCCGTTGGCTCAAATTAAATCCAAGCCAGGATGATGAGCCCTACTAGCTGGAAAGCTCCCGGTGGTGCACAGTTTTCTAGAGAATTTTAGAGAGAGGAAAAGCTATATCCCTGCACCTTTGGGCAGTGGCTAGAAATCATTAATATAAGATGCATATTAATAACATTCATTTTAAGAGGTCACATAGTCCTGTTCTTGAGGTAATAGATTGTACTTGGCACACTTGTCCCCCTCTGGAATCTCATTCTAACCCTAATTGTGTCTTGAATTAGCTCTCAGACCTTTGGACAAATTGCTCAGCCTCTCAGGATTTTTCATTTCCATCATTTGTAGAATCCTCTGACAATGATAGCTCAAGGCGCTTTCTCTTCTAAAATATTATGCCTATGGTGTGGGAGGGTCTACCACTGAGCGTAACTACTTGTTATATGAAGTAACAAGTATGATGATATGAACAAATGCGTTAATAAATAGAAGCTCAGTAACTGGCGAAGACTTATTTCTAGCCATAATGCCACTCTCAATCATGTTTCTGCAAGAGAATTAAACTTCAACGCTCTAAGACACGCACTGTATATAATGAACTAACATCTCTGTTCATCTTCAATGGTAGTTTTCTTAGGGAACTACTTCAATGGAGTTATATACCAACTCTGGGAGAATTGAGAAATAGTCACTCAAATCATTGTCTATGTTCTGCCGTCCAGTTGAGAAAGGCTGTATGGTTATTAAACAGCCAGCAAACCTGTCAATGAACCAGAATTTGCCAAAATGCCCAGGAACATGCTAATACTGCCCATCACCAAGTCCCACATGTGCTGTGAGCCCTGGAGACTGGTCCACCCACCATCGCTGCAGCATGGTACGTAGAGAAGAATGTGGGCTCAGGACACAGGAAGTC
This sequence comes from Rhinolophus ferrumequinum, assembly GCF_004115265.2. Classification (NCBI taxonomy): domain Eukaryota; kingdom Metazoa; phylum Chordata; class Mammalia; order Chiroptera; family Rhinolophidae; genus Rhinolophus; species Rhinolophus ferrumequinum. The sequence continues at coordinate 60,210,649 of NC_046297.1, forward strand.
CAGGGGTCTAGTCTTTGTACTCCCACCCACAGGCTGTGTAGCCCCAGCAAATTACTTTGTCTCTTGGAACTTTGATACGTCCCTTTGCCTTAGTTTGGAATCCTCCAAGCAGAGACCCTAAAACAAGGATTTTGATGCAAGTAATTTATTTGGGAGCTGATCCAAGAAGGTATGGCATATTATGGGTTTCTCAATTTTTGGCACTATCGACATTTTGGACCATAACATTCTTTGTTGTGAGGGGCACTTGAGCACTGTAGAATGTTTAGCAACATCCATAGTTTCCCTCTACCCACTGGATGCCCGCCCCCCTCAATTTACCACAAACAGAAACGTCTCCAGATACTGCCAAATGTCCCCTGGGAGACAACATCGCCCCCAGTGGAGAACCACCAGAATACTGGTTATTGTGGCATATGGCCCAGATGCCACCTTCAGGATTCATTACCTCAGCAGCTGGGAATGTTGGATGCTGATCACAGAGGCACCTCCCTTTAGCAATTGCCTTTGGTCAAAGAGACCTGCTTCACCCCAAGTGATTCCCCTTCTCCAGGGGCAGCCCACATCCAGTGACTGGTCAATGCAGGGGCAAAAGGCCCGGCTCTCTTTCCCCGAAGCAGGACAACCATAAAACACTATCCCAGTTCCAGATCTTCCTGTGGGGATGCAACTGCATCGTGATTTACCTTCTCCCTCTGCCCAGCTCTGCTTCCTTCACTTCTTTACGGGTGTTGTTCCCAAGTACATTCCCTAAGAAAACTACTGCATGCCAATCTCCATCTCACAGTCTGTTTCTGGGGCACTCGAACTAAGGCTTATTGTCAGGAGGTGTCCTGGGAAGCAGATTCTAAAACAGAAATTTGGGAGTTGGATCCCCAACAGCGAGCTAGCAAGAAGTACCCCATCAGTGGCCGTAGGTGCAGTAGTGAGAGCCCCAGCATGTTGGAATTGCAATTGTTAAAACTGTCACCTGTCCTGAACTGGACGGGATACCTCCCTCTGGAAGGGAATGCACTGGCTGCTGAATGCATAAAGCATTGGAGAGGCAAATGCTTCTCTTGCTCCAACAGGGCAAGAGAAGTAGTAATTATAAGCACAATGGACTCAGATGCCTGTTGCTGAGGCTATAAATGCACTAGAGTAAGACAATGAAAGGCAAGGTGATTCATCATCATTAAAAAGTAAGGAATGAAAGTCAGGGGGCTTTCTTGGCAGCAAGTAAAGAAAACCTCATCACCTGCAGCTGGAAGGCAGAAAAAACTGAGCATCAGGCCCAGTAGTTCATTCAAAGATAGCAGAGCCCCAGAGAAGGTGGGGATCCCAACGGCAGTGAGCCTTCTGTGCCTAGGTAACAGCTCTGCTTAGGAAGGAATAGGATCCGGAAACCTGAGTGGGGACAACTGGGTCAATGCGCTAGATACCTTGAGCCATCAGATCCTCCCGAACCCTCTGGGCCTGAAGAAGTAGCCCCTTCCTCCCTGGGTTAGCACAATGGAGGTGTGAACAGAGTGGCCGTGATGGCAGGGATGGAGAACGTGCCTGGAGTATGGGCTCCAATCCCCCGAAGCTGATCTAGCTTCAGCCCCTGCCAAACAACCAACCTACCAGCAGCAGAGACCAATGCTGAGCTCCACGTATGGAACCATCCTTCAAAGTTCTCAAGCAGCCACTTCTTGGCAAGTAGATGACACTTGAATGGAATCAACAGGTACAGGTTTGCCATGACAAGGCCACGGCCAGCACCACCATCCAAGGGCTTTCAGAATGTTAGAGCCACCAAAATGGGCCCCGCAGTCCATTGTTTCAGTCCAGGGAACTCCATTGCACCCCAAAGCAATGGGCCACTGGCTATTGAATGCACAAGTTCTAACTGATACTGCACAACCCAGAAATAGCCAGCCTCTCAGAGGAAGGAAAGGTGTGCTTCAGAGATGATATCCTACGATGATTAAATGCCATCCTTAAGGACATTGTATACCCCTAAATCAATGACCATTTTATGGGGCTTTGTATCCAATAAATAGAATACATGGACCCAAGGACCAAGAAGTGGACTTGGGAGTGGCCTGACTTATAATCACTCCCTTTGACACACTTGCGGTGAATTTAGAAAAAGCAAGTGAGTCTTAGCAGAGCAAGAGGTAAACTTCAGTAGATGCTGCCATGCAGTGTCCAGAGATCCCCAGGATACCCCTGAGGTACTCATTCCCCAGCTTCCAGAGGGTTGGGTGCTGGTGACTCCTAGCTCCATCCCTCTCTGGGACTTGCCTTCAGCCGAAGAAAATTGCCTAGCACAAGGCTATACCGCTACGAAGGGGCAGCCCACAGCCACAGACTGTTAGTGTGTGGGTCCAATGCCTGGCCCCCTTCCCTCTGAAAAGCCGTCTCAGTTCCAGAGCTCCAATGGGGGTGGCTCAGGGCTCTTTTGCAGCTCCATCCAAGTTAAACTTCTCCCTCTGCCCAGCTCTGCTTTCTCACTTCCTAACAGGTGTTATAGCAACGTGTATTCTCCAATAAACCTCCTGTATACAAATCTCCATCTCAGTCTGTTTCCAGGAACCCAACCTAAGACACATGGTGAAGAATGGGGAAGAGAGACCGGAAAGGGAAGAATGCCAGTGAAGAGTGCATTAATATAAGGGAGCCAGCTGTGGGCAAGTGGGCCTAATCTTCTAGGGGGTCCTCTAGAGAACGCCACCTTGGAAGAGTCCTGATCGGGGTAAAGAAACGGGTGCTTATCCACCAGCTCCCTCCCCTCTTTGTTTAAAGGTGGCTCCACTGGAATTAATTCCTTGGCACTTGTGACCTGCCTCCCCAGACCCAACACCTGGACTGAGCATACTCCCTGGGCCAGAGAACACCCGCAGTCAGAGACACAAAGACGCCAGACTTAAGACTCCCTTGCAATGGATAGAAACAGTCCACCAGAGTTTTTGATGGCCTCCTGGGTGGGTGACAGCTCGGGGATGGGGCAGAGACATCATCTCCTAGAGCTACCTGCTTACAGGTGGTGATGATACAAATCTCAGGAGTATGGAGAGGATGAAATAAGATTTCATATGTCACAGCTCTTAGTACAAGGTCCGGAGGAGAGCAGAGATTCAGCAAATGCTTATCTCTTACACACACATATATATATATATATATATATATATGTATGTATGGTCCTCTCTGATGGGTGGTTTTTTTTTTTTTTGTCATGTAGATAAATATGAAGGAAGGGAAAGATTTTTTAAATCACATAGCAATGCATTATCCCAGCCCCTGTACAATTTTCCAGTGCATACACGCACACAGTGTGACCGAGTCAGCCGCCTCACAAATACTGGAGAGGCAGGTAAAGAGTGACATCTGCACGGCACCACTCCTAATTTACCCCACAGAGATAGCACCTGCCCTTACCCCATTGCACTGAGCAGTCGGTTCTTTGCAAGACTATATCATAGCAACATTCAGCCAGAGAACTTGCAAGAGCATTGAAGCATCCTTTTGGTGGCTACCGTTGTCCTGGCAGCAAGATGGAACAGAAAGAAAACTCCCAGCTTGGTGGTCAGCGTCCTGGATCTCAGCGGCCTGCATCAAACGTAAACGTGATGCCTGATCTTGACCCGTCTCCTGGTTGCTCTGAGTCTCGATTCCCTCACCCGTAAACCAAGCATTGGGACTCTACTTATTCCTTCATTCACTGAACAAAGATTTGCTGAGCATCTGCTACGTTCCATGCTCAGAGCTGTGCCGGGGAGGAGGAGAGGAGGCTTTTTCAAATCTAACTAGGTACTCGGAAGAGCACATCTGTAGAGAGATAGAAGTATTTCCCAAAATTAGCACCTCCCACGTGCCATCCACATGCCACCTCACAGTTAAACCCCCGATCCTATTGTTAATGACCCTCTTGCACGTCGTCTTTCTTGTTAAAAAAAAAAAAAAAAAAAACACACAATTGTTCTGTGTCCTCCCCTTTCCCACAGAGAAGAGATTGTGGCAGTCATGAGCTAGGAGAGGGGTGCATTTGACAGGGTTCGCTGAGTCAGCCGGACTCCTCCTCCGGGCTCCCAGTTTGGGGGGGCCTCACCCTCCTCTCTTCTCCAAAGAGATGTGCCCCCTCCGTCACTTTGCTGGCTGCAGAGCTGATTAGCATTTTGCACACACCGGCGAATTGAGCTTTGGAATCTCACTTGTCCCCTCAGCAACATATCCGGTGAAAGTAGAGCAAATTTGAATGCAAAGGACAGTTACATAATTTGCCCAAGTCCCAGCACAAAAATGCCACAGGACTCTCCTAGTTCCCTTCTCCCCTTTCACCCTTTTCCCTAACAAGCCCAGGAAAGTAATCCCACAGCCTAGCAACTAAGCCCCCATACAACCTTTTGGCAACGGGGATGCCTTCTTCACGCGCTGGGAGCCAGCAACAGGGCCCCATAACAGAATTCCTTTTGCTTCTCATTAATATTAAGGGGTGTGAGATTGTGAGACGGGTGATAGATGGATGGATAGATGATAGATAGATAGATAGATAGATAGATAGATAGATAGATAGATAGATAGATAGATAATAGTAGATGGTGATAGGTAGATAATAGATCATCTATTTCTAGAAATAGATATATAGCTATCACTCTCTATATGTTATTAAATCACTAGATATAAATTACATATATATAAAATTTAAATTGTGCCCCTCCAAAATGGTCATCGTTTTGTTTTCTACACCTTATCTAACCTTACTCATGAGCCCCATTCCACAGGGGAACAGGAACTCACCATTTGAAGGCTTCTCAGTCTCTTCCAGCATAAAACAGCGCCTTTCCCAGCTGAGTCACTGGGAGGGAAAGGCTCAGTCTTTCAGGTTTTCTCCTATGCCCCGTGCAGAGGACAACTTTCAGCTCATGGTGACTGAGGAGGAGCATGGCCAGTCTTTTCTGGGAGGCAGCTGGGCTGGTCTGGACCCCGGAAGTCCCGCATAGATATCTCCTCGGGTACAGGGCGTCCCCTCCCATCTTTTCAGGCATTAAGCAGCCACCACCTCCTGAAGTCTGTGCTCATGGCTGTTTGCCTCCAGTTAAGAAGTCTCCAGATAATTGGATCTGAACCTAAGCCTCTGCTAGCCCAACAGTTATTTCACATTCCACATCTCCCCTATTGTATTAGATTCCTAGGACTGCCGTAGCAAATTACCACAAACTGGAATGGACCAAAACAACAGACGTTATTTTCTCACAATTCTGGAGACCAGAAGCCCAGAATCAAGGTGTCGGCAGGACCACGCTCCTCTCAGAGCTCTACCTTTAAGGGAAGCATCCTTCCCTGCTTCTTCCAGCTTCAGGTAGCTCTGGCCTTCCTGGGCCTGTGACAGTATCACTCCAATCTCTGCCTTCATCTTCACATGGCCTTCTTGTCTCCATGTCTCTGTCTCAAATCTTCTTCTGCTCTCTCTTTTAAGGACACCAATCATTGGCTATAGGGCCCACCCTAAACCCAGTAGATGCTCTAATCTCTAGATCCTTAACTTGATCATATCTGTAAGACCCTATTTCCAAATAAGGTCCCATTCGCAAGTACAAGGGTTGGGACTTGGACACATCTTTTGAGGCCCACAATTCAACCCATTATACTTTCCCAGGGCTACCTGGGAACTAGTGAATCTCTTACTCCCCTTACTGCATTCATAGGCCACAGAGAACCAGGAGTGCTGCCTTCTCTCATCTGTTAAGACACCTCCCTCAGCTGTTTCCCCTTGATTGCTAGGTGCCATGATGAGGATGAACTTCTCTGTAAGGCTGGGAGTCACACAGGGCACATCCTGGGGTGCCTGGACAAGAGTTGCTTCTGCTGTGAGATGCTTCAACACTCGTCGGGAGTTTCTAGCAGACCCTCCAACTTCCTGCTTCTCCATCCTTCCTCAGCCATCTTTCTTCTCTATAGGTGGGCCCATCTCACCCCCATGAAAGGAGGGTAGTGGAAAGTGAAATGAACTCAAATTCAAAAAACCTGAGTCTGAACTCCAGGTCTGACATGTATTGACTATGTGGCCGTAGGCAAATCATTGCCGGCATCCTGCACTCTTCCGTGCCACAGTTCAACCATGAGAGACACACCTAGACCTTCACTCAACCCACTCCAGTCAGTAAGCCCCTTCCCACCAAAAGAAAAACTTACTGGTATGCAGTCTTCACCTCGCTGGAGCTCCCAGGTATCCCGACACCTCTACCTAAGGAAGAGATGGGCCATCCCTAAATCCTACCCACAATTCATGAGCTACTAATCATATCCCCCTGCCTGCTTTCATCCTGGCCCTACAAGCCACAGGACTGAGCAGTTGCCTGATGGCCCCAGCTAAATACTGGACCATATTCTTAGCTGATTATCCGTCCTCTTCTCCCTACCATCCAGGACCCATTCCATCATGCTTCATATCTGAGTCATCTCAGCCACCATTGAAAGTCCCATCAGCACACGGCACTTCTTTTCACGTGCTGTACATCTTCTAATCAAAACCGTCTCCCACCCCTCGACCCCCACCCCCAACCTTTCCACAGTGCCCTCTACACCTCAGGCTTTCACCAGAAAACTCCCCTGCATCCTCCCCCTCTTCTTTGACCATCCCTGCTGCTTTATTTTATTAATAAAAATTTAGCCAGTCCCTGGGGAACGCTGATTCTTCCACAGCCCTCTCCAGCAGAGATGATTTTTTTTCTCCCACAATCCTTAAACCTTAGGGGCTGGGGCAGGTATCCTCTTGGCACCCCATTGCTTCTTCCAAGCAATTTCTCCTTCTTGCTCTATTAAAAATAATAAAAAAATAAAATATAAATAAATAAAATGCATCTCACCACTTTGGAAGTTTAATTGCCCAGCTTTATTATCACTTATTCTCCCATTTCTACCTTCTCATTCTTCATAATTTTATTCTTTATAATTTATTGATGACTTCAGAGCCTGGTTGACTGTCCCCCTTGTCACAACTCCTCTTATCATTCCGGGTGAGTGTAAAATTTCATAAAGGACACAATGACACATCCAACACGCTGGCCTTTCACTTCCTTGACTTCTTAACTCCAGCCATCTGTTCTTTCACTCCATCCCAGCTACCTGTTCACATGAAGGAAATGAACAGATCTCTACACCAAGTCATGTCAAGCCACACAAGCTAACAGGTGCTGCATGTCTATTCAGTCATTTGGTTAACTACTAGATGTGGAAAACTCTTACTATGTGTCAGGCACTGATACAGTGACTTGGTCTAACCCTAACGAGCCCGGTGGGAGAAGCAGACAGATGTTTACCCTGTGGAGAGATGAAGCGTTAGTCTGCATTTGTCCTTGTAAGTGAAGGTCCATGCATGGTGGGTCTACAGAAGTGAGGCAGATAGTGGGCGTTAGGAAGGCCTTCCAGAGGAGGCACCCCTGGGCAGCGTTTTGAAGTATAAATAAGAGTTCAACAGGAGTATGTGAAGAAAAGGGGTTTTATTTAGAGGGTAGCCTATACAAAGACACAAAAGTGGAATGAAGTATGACAAGAGGTTTGTACGACTAGAGTAGAAGTTGTGAGGACGGGAGCACTGAGAGACGAGGCTGGAGAGAGAGACGGGGGTGGAGAGTGGTTGAAGATCTTGAATGTCATGCCAAGGAATAGCCTGAAAACACTGGGAGCCATGAAGGATTTCAAGCAGGGAGCTCTGAAGGCTGCATTAGGTCCTTTCATGTAATTCATTTTGAGGTCGAGGATCTCCAAGGATGATCACCAGGAATTCCCTGGCTCCCTGTACACACACGGTGTTCCACTCACCAAGAGGTGGAGTCTCTTGATTCCCCTTGAACCTGGCCTGGCTTCATGATTTGCCTTGTCCTATAGCGTGCGACAGAAGTGCTGCTGTGCCAGTTCTGGGGTTAAAGTTAAGGATATCAGGCAGCTTCCTCTCCAGCTCTTAGAAACCAGCCACTATGCTATAAAGAAGCTCAGATTCTTGAATGCTGAGATACCGGGTGGGGAGAAAGAGGCCACGTGGAGGGGCAGCAGTAGATGCAGCTCAGTGAGCGACCCCCAGTACACACCACGTGGAGCAGAAGTACCACCTGACCGAACTGGATTCTTGCCCCACCCAATCACAAGAAAGAATCAATCATGGCTGCATTATGCCACTAAGTTTTTGGATGATTGGTTATATGACAATAGACAACTGAAACGCATTTCGTTTTCAAAATAACACCACAAAGCAGTATCATTCTCTTTTTCACATATGAGGGAAACGATGCTCAGCAAAGCTTTCACGTGCGAAAGACGATATGGAATTCTAAGAAACAGCCAAGACTGAACTCAGCTTTTCCTCTTTTCACTAGATGTGGACAACAGGCCTAGTATTCGGCTAAAATGTTAGGTATAGGCAGCCTGTATTCTGACGAGCCTGGTGTCTGTTCCAATCAGTCCTGGCCTATTCTTTACTAGTCATTAAATATTTGGAATACTGCCCTTGACTGGGAGCACACCCATAAGAGGCAGGAATGACAACCATCTTTGGAAAATGTTGGGAGAGTCTCAAATTTATAGAACACTCCCCCACCCTCCAGCCTTGCTTTCCTGGCCTCACCAAGCAGGCTTGCTTTGAATGTATCAGTACCTGAAGCCGAGGCACAGAGCGACATCTGCCTCTCCCACATCACCATGGCGAATCTCATGCACAACCGGAAACAGTTGTCAGTAGGCATACCCCACAGGCCAAAGAAAAACACACACACAGTAGTGGGTGTGCGTTTCCTTTGCTTTTCCACTCCCCCACCACCCTCTTTCTTTCACTTTATTTCATGGTTTTTGCTGACGGGTTTATTACTTTGGAATGCCCCCTTGGAGTACTATTCGGGAGTAAAATCACCTCATTTAATTCAATGTATTGCTCTTGGAAGCAGGTTTGCTTTCTCCTACTTAATGCTGAACAGTAAACAAGATGTTTCTATTTTTCCCAATTCTACTTCCCTGCCTCCCCTGGAGCATCCATGGTTCAGGAGGCTAACAAATCTCTAACACGTCCATCATTTATGGAGACTTGGCCTAGAGAGAGAGATTTCTGCACACATTTTATTACACACACACTCAGACACACACACACACACACACACACACACACGAGAAAAGGCAGTGAACCAGTTATGCTCAGGTGGTTGTATTCAAGTTTTTAGGCCTCCAGGCTGAGTGATTCCAAGAATAAGATACAAATCCTTTGCTTCTATAACTCTCCCCACAACTTCATTCTGGACATGAGAACTTGTTATGCAGTGCAACAAACCAAGGAGGCACTAGACGTTGAGTCAGAAGGACAAGTGAGCTCTTCTCAACCCATTCCAATAAGACTTTCACCCCCAGGTCACCAATGGCTTGTTCAGGTCACCAGTGCCTGCACCTGGCCAAATCCAACATGGGATTTTAATTCTCAACTTTCTCAACACCTCCACAGCAGGTGACACTGTCAATCCTTCTCTTCATGGAACACTGTTTCCCTTTCTTCTGGGTCATTCCACGTGCTTTGTTTCCCTCCTCCCAGTCTGCCTCCACCCTCTCTCCTCCACTGGGTTCTCTTCTTCTTCCTGACTTTGTAAGCTGGCATGGCCCACAGCTCAGTCCCAGCCACCCTCTTTCCACTGTGTGATCTCACCCAGTCCCATGGCATCAAAGACAGTCTATATGCTGATGTTTCCCACATTTTATCTTCAAACCCAATGTTTCCCTTCTTAAGGATCTCCAACCCAGCATGTCCAAAATGGGATTCCAAAATTTTGCCCTTAAACCTGCCCCTCTGTCAGTCTTCTGCACCTCTACAAGTGGTACCACCATTCACCAAGGTGTTCAGACCAAAACCCTAGAATACTGCCTAACTCTTCTTTCTTTCAGACTTCCTGTTTACTCAATCAGCAAGTCATCTCAGGTCCATCCCAAATCTGACCTACTTTTACCACCTCAGCGGCTGCCCCCCTAGCCAGCTTCATTCTTGCCTTGATTATTGCAATAGCCTCTGGTGGTAGATTCTACGATGGTGTCTGAGTATCTGCGGCTCCTCTTGAGAGAGGATTATACTTCCCCACCACCCTCACTGACACCAGGCTTAGCCACACGACTTGGTCTGGTCATTGAAATGTGTGTCACTTTCCGGCAGAAAAGTTCAGAATCAGCATGAGAGTTACCATGATGTCTTTTGTCTCTGCAAAGGTACCAGCGACGTTCCAGGTAGGGCCACTCCATTCCTCTGTATCCTAGAGTGGAGATGATGTGGAGCAGAGCTGCAAAACATGAAGCATTGTTACCGCAGCGCTACTCAGCCCACCCTGACTATACGCTTGCCAATTCGATTCCCTGCTTCTGTGTCACCGCCCTCCCCCGCCACCTGCCCGGTAAATTCTCCACATAGTAGACAGAGCAACATTTTGAAAAGGTAAATCAGATCATGTCATTTCCCCACTCAAAATCTTCCAAAGGCTTCCCACTCAACTTAGAATAAAATCCAGCCCCCTTGTCTTGTTCCATAAACCCCTTTGTGCTTGAGCCTTAGCCCATCCCGCTGATAACGTCACTTGCCAATCTTCCTCTTGCTCCCTCCTCTCAGTCTGCACTGCCTATGACGGTTGATTTCATGTGTCAACTTGAGAGGATCACAGGATGCCCAAGGATTTGGCTAAATATTATTTCTGGGCTTGTCTGTGAAGGTGTTGCTAAGTTAGCATTTGAATCATAGACTAAATCAAACAGATTGTCCTCCCCAATGTGGATGGGCCTCAGGCAACGATGGAGAGCTTGAATAGAACACAAATGTTCTATTGAATAGAACACAAATGAAGGATGGGGGAACTTGCCCTTGTCTGCCTAATTGATTGAGCTGGGACATTGGTCTTCTCCTGCTTTTAGACTGGATTTATACCCTTGGCTCTCCTGAGTCTAGGCCTCTGGACTCAGACTGAGTTACACCATAAGCTTTCCTGTGTCTCCAGCTTGCAGACAGCAGATTGTAGGACTCCTCAGCCTCCATAATCATGGGAGCAAATTTCTTATTATAAATACAAATATATAGATACAGATAGAGAGAGAGAGAGAGAGAGAGAGAGAGAGAGAGAGAGGAGATAAAGAAATGGATATGAATATATATCCTGTTGGTTCTGTTTCTCTGAAGAATTTTGACAAATACATTTGCTTTCTTGTTATTTCCTAAATATCCCCAAAATCTATCCACTCCAAAAGACACAGACATACTGAAATCAGAATTCCCCTGAAGAATCAAACCAGCCCAACCACCTTACACTTTATAAATCACCTTTGTGAAGTCCACAGTTAACAGTTGCACCCCCCCCACACACACACACCGTTTCCAGTTAGCTTTCAACTGTCTCATTTTATTCCTTTGTTTTAATTAGTTTCAGGCATATAAAACAATTGTAATAGTTAGACATTCACACCCCTCACAAAGTGATAAACCCCCTCCTCCAATCTACTACCCCTCTGACATTGTATATAGCTGTTACAGTTCCATTGACTCTATTCCCTATGCTGTACTCCGCATCGCATGAATATATATATATATATATATACATATATACACACACATAAAATTGTAGTTGACGTTCAACATTATTCAGCTCCAGCTTCAGTTGTACAGCACAGTGGTCAGGCATCTACACCGTCCATGAAGTGGTCTCCCTAAAAAGACAAGTGCCCATCTGACACCCTACAAAATCTTTACAACATTATTGATTATATTTCCCAAACTGTCTTTCATATCCCTGTGGCAAAATTGTGGGTACCAATGTGTGCTGTCTAATCCCCACACCTTCTCCCTCATCCCTACCCCCTCCCATCTAGCAACTATCAGTTTTTTCTCTATGTCTCTGAGACTATTTCTTTTTAGTTGGCTCATTTGTTCTGTTCTTTAGATTCCACATATAAGTGAGATCACAGGGCATTTGTCTTTCTCCATATATTTCACTTAACATAAATCAGTTGATTTGTATATACCAATAATATTATAAACTATCAGAAGGAGAAATTAAGAAAACAATCCCATTTACAATTGCTTCAAAAACAGTAAAATACTTAGGAACAAATTTAACCAAACAAGTAAAAGACCTGTACTCAGAAAACTATAAGACACTGAAGAGAGAAATTTAAAAAGATACAAATAAATGGAAACAGTCCATGCTCATAGGTAGGAAGAATTAATATTGTTAAAATGTCCACACTACCTAAGGCAATACATAGATTCAACACAATTCCTATCAAACTATCAATGGCATTTTTCACAGAAATATGTTCACAGAAATAGAACATATAATCCTAAAATTTATATGGAACAATAAAAGACTCCAAATAGCCATGGCAATCTTGAGAAATACGAACAAAGTAGGAGGTATCATGCCACCTGATATCAAATCATACTACAAGGCTAGCGTAATCGACTGTCCCATTTTAAAATGTGAGCGCTAGCCAATGGTCACCAGACCTCCAAGGAAATTCTCTAAATTGAAAAATAAAAACAGAGGCCAAAATATTGAAGGGCAGGGGGAAGCAATTCATAGAGAACTATGTGGGAAGATTAAAAATGAAAAGGGAACTGTCGTTAACATCCTCAGAGACATAAGGAGGTAATATCAAAATAATCAAGGAGACGTTATTGCATTTACTAAATAAAAACAATGTTCTATCTAAAAGAAAACAATTATAGAACAAGAGAGAGTTCTTAGAAATTCAAACAATGACAGCCAGAATAAAATTTTCTATGGAAGGGCCAGAAGACAAAGTTAGGGAAATCACTTAGAAAATAGAGTGAAACTTAAATATTTAAAGGATATGACAGAAAACAACTTTACAAGTCAATCTAGGAGTCCATCATCTGAATAACTAAAGTTTCAGGAAAAGAGAATACGGAAACAGAAGAGAAGAAAATGCAAGAAATAATTCCAGAAATTTCCTAATACTGAAGGGCGTGAGCTTCTAGACTGAAGGGGTACAGTAAATATCCAGCAGCTAGACAAAAACAAATTCATACTAAAATTTACCATCATGGATTTTCAGAACGAGAGGGATGAAGAAACAGTCTTGAAAGTGTCCCAAAAAGGTTACTCTAAAAATCAGGATGACTGTGGATTTCTCAATAGCCTCACTAGAAGCAAAAAGATCATGGAGCAATGACTTCAGAGTTTTGTAGAAAAATCATATCCAGCCTAGAATCCCATACCCAACCAATTATCAATTAAATGTTAGGGTAGAATGCAAACATTTCAGACATGATAGGTGTCAAAACATTTACCTCCCATACACCCTTTCTCAAGAAGCTGCTAGAAAAGTTGTTCATCCAAAATTAGGAGGTAAACCAAAAGAGAGGAAGACATAGGGTCTGGGAAACATGAGCATCAATCCATGAAAGAGCCAAAAGCATCTCAGGGATGAAGGTGAAGGGAGATCCAAGAAGAAAAACTATGCACTCAGCCTAGATAGAAAATATTCCAGACTGGACCAGCTCAGAAGGGAACAGGAGAAAAGACCAAAAAGGTGGCTTTGCTGGAATGCCTGATGTGGATGGACCAAGAGGAGATTTGAGCAACTGAGGAGAGTTTGAGATGAAGTAGTGTTAGAAAACAAAACAAAGGAGGTTAAAACAATATATTAACTATTGTGAATAGTTAATATTCTTTCAGGAGACCCAAAAGGCTGTACAAGAAAATTAAAATAATCATGTTTCAGCGGTGAAGAGTGTTTATATAAACAGGATAATTTACACACTAAATATTAACCTAAGGAAAACGATGAAATAACAACGAGATTATGGGAGGGGGGGGACTGCACGTGGTGGAGCAGGGTAGGGGTGGTGAAAGAGAGCGGAAATATCGGGAGGCTAATAGGTAATGCCGAAAGCTGGAAGCATTAAAAAGAAAGGAGCAGTATGAGCATATTATAGAGATAAGGAGGTAATATCAAAACAATCAAGTAAAAGAGTTAAACATGCTGATTCTAGAAAGCAGGATATGGTGGGATAAGGGGGGCTGCTGTTTTTTAATGTGCCTTGTGAAATTTTTTGACCCCTGTTATGGACTGAATGCTTGTGTTTCCCCGAATTTATGTGTTGAAGCCCTAATCCCCAATGTGATGGTATTTGCAGGTGGGGTCTTTGGAAGGTACTTAGGTGTTGATGAGGTTATGAGGGCGGGGGCCTCCTTGATGGGATCAGTGTCCTTATAAAAAGAGGAAAAGAGACTAGGTCTCTCTCTCTCTCTCTCTCTCTCTCTCTCTCTCTCTCTCTCTCTCTCTCTCTCTCTTCCATTCAAGGACACAGTAAGAAGGCAAGCCAGAAATGGACCAATACCAGGAAACTGTCAATTCTGCTGGCACCACGATCTTGGACTTCCAGCCCCCAGAACTGTGAGAAATAAATGTCTGTTGTGTAAGCCACCCAGTCTATGGTGTTCTGTTACGGCAGCCCAAGAAGACTAAGACAGCCCCTGATCTTATGTAAGTGCATAACTTTGATAAAAATGAAACATCAAATTGTAAAATGATCATGCATCAACAATAAATTAAAAGGATGATAGGCTTCCCTTTGTCCTGTGCACACATAGATGCACAGCACTACTTGCAAAGTATCTAAATGCATGGAAATGTTTCAGGGAAGCGTTAACAATATCCTGGGCCAATCTGTCTTTTGTAAATGGTTCTCAGGAAAGTATACTAATTAGAGCTAAGATAGGTAAATGCTACAACAGCCCATCAGTCGATAGCTCGCTGCTCATCTATTGAACATACAGCAATAGATAATGAGCATTCTGTGTAGGGGGTAAACAACCCAGTGTGAGATAGTTTCTGGCATGAAAGATTTTATTATTCAAGTAAAGACATGGGACACAAACTTCTGAAAAGTTAAGTAACTACAAATTTATAAGTAATGTTTTATTAAAAAGTAAAACAATGTCAAAAGATAATGCATGGGGGTGACTGGTTAGCTCAGTTGGTTAGAGTATGTTGCTGGTAGCACCAAGGCTGCCGGTTCAATCCCCGCATGGGCCACTGTGAGCTGTGCCCTCCTTAAAAAAAAAAAACACAACAAAGATAACACATGACTTTTGCTAAATAAATACCACAAACTACAAACGTGTTATTGTTTAGCAGAAAGAAAAATCCCGATACAGTGAAGGGATCTCAGAGCACAGAGATGAGAAGTAGGTCTTGAGAGGTGAGCTGATCTTGAATGGATGGGGGAAAGGATGAACTCCAAATGTGGATCCCAGGAAGCAAGATGTGGTTGGCACCGGGAAGAAATGGCCGGGTCTAGAGCCAAGGCATTTGAATGAGAGTCTGCTAAACAATCTGCAAAGGCAAAGGTTTAGCCTTGGCCCCAGGAAAACCACTTATTCAGAAAAATATAATTCCATCAGCCACAGTAAGTCCAAGAATCCAGCCTGGTGTTCTGCCGGGAGGTGTCCCCATCATTTCATGA
Source organism: Rhinolophus ferrumequinum (assembly GCF_004115265.2). Taxonomy (NCBI): domain Eukaryota; kingdom Metazoa; phylum Chordata; class Mammalia; order Chiroptera; family Rhinolophidae; genus Rhinolophus; species Rhinolophus ferrumequinum. Next base: position 60,226,109 of record NC_046297.1, read on the forward strand.
GATCTAAAACCCTAGGGATAGTTTCTGATCAGTGTTCCAGGCCCAAATTCCATGTAAACAGCAATTACTTCTGAGCAAAATCATTAATTGGGTCATTGCCTTTATTATATTGTGAATAATAAAATATGTTAGTGGATTTGTTGCACTTTGATGAAAGCACCAGGCTGTGCTTTATTGAGAAGACTGTTCTCCACGGGAATATAAATATGTCAATCTTACATTTTTATAAAGTTCAAACATGTTACCTCTTCAATGGCTGAAATAAACTGAAGAGACCTCAGTTCAGACAAATAAATAGGAAGTGTAAATTAGCAAAAATTAATATTCTGACGTTTGTGTAGCTCTGAGATCCCACAATGAAGAATATCTAGGTCAGTGGGAAGTTGGAAGAGTTTTCTACACAGACAAACCTACACACACGGTAGTCACTAAAAAACAAATTTCTTATTTGACTTGTAAGTAATTAAGGAAGCTATGGGGGCAGATACAAGAAGACAGGAATCACATGGCGAGGCAGTTTATATCCAGTTCTGGAAGAGCAGGTAGCTATAGCCTCCAGTGCCCAGAAGAGGGCGGGCAAGAGCTACTCAGGTGGAATCTTCCTCAGAAGGACACCCAGTTGTCACCGACTCTTCCCCACCTTTCTACCTGCACTGAGAAGTCACAATCAGCTCAAAACTAAGGGTTAAGCCCTCAGGTGGCCGAGTACCATGTTTCCCCAAAAATAAGACCTAGCCGGACCATCAGCTCTAATGCGTCTTTTGGAGCAAAAATTAATATAAGTACAATAAGTAAATATAGTAAAATAAGACCGGGTCTTTATAATATAATGTAATATGATAATATAATATAACATAATAAAATAAAATACCGGGTCTTATATTAAGTTTTGCTCCAAAAGACACATTAGAGCTGATGATCCGGCTAAGTCTTATTTTCGGGGAAACACGGTAGGCAGAAGGACCCTGCCAGCAACACTACCCAGGGCTTGTTGCTGGCAGGAAACGGGGGAGAAACAGCCCTATTTGCCACTAAAACACTTAAATGTAATATGGTACACCCGTGTGATGGGACACTATGCAGCAATGAAAGAGAATGGGGAAGCTCTGTATATATGGATGTGAAACACTTTTCAAAAGGCATTATGGGGAGCGGAGAGAAGCAAAGTGCCAAATGATATATATATATATATATATATATATATATATATATATATATATATATATGAAAAGTGTTTGTGTTAAAAGGAAGAAAAATAATACATGTGTAAATAATATATGTATAAATATGTGTCCCTGCCTAAAAGATCTCAGGAAGGATCTATACTGCAAGAAACGGATGCCATTGGGGGAAGAAGAGAAAGGCTGAAGAATGAGAGGGAGGCATTCCTTCTTACACCCTTTAAGCCTTATTTGAACCTATATGCACCTATTTGGATCTTGGGGACCTATCTGAAAAAGAATAAAAAAAACATTTCTTGAAGGAAACACATTTGTGATGTGTGGTGTCCCTGGTGTTTTGTTTTGTTTTGTCTTTTGTTTTGTTTTTCAAGGCAGAACAACAGGAAGGAAGAAACTGGCAGCCAGACCTGGGAAGAAAAAAGAAAGAAAGAAAGAAAAGAAAATTAGCACTTATTGAACAATAAAATAGAAATAAGGTCCTTTGATGAATGGCTGCTTTTCTCATAGTATTCTCAAAGCATTTCCAGACCTCAGGTCATTCATCCTTTCTCGCGCGCCTACAAAGTGCGGAAAAATTGATCCAATTCCTTTCAGCTCAGAGGTGAAGAACAACTTCAAGAGCTCAGTCTGAGCCTGGCCCACTCCTCCATCCTAGAATCAGGCCGCCACGCCTTTGCTCAGACCGTTGCCAGGTACCCGTAATTCCCCCACTTTCTTCTCCTCCTTATTCCCAGAAGCCATGCCAACATGCCTTCTCTATTGAAAATTGCTGTTCCTTCCTTTAGACCAGGGATGGACAACTTTTTCTATAGAGGGCCAGATAGATAGTATTTCAGCCTTGGAAGGCCATCCGGTCTCTCTTGCAACTACTTAACTCTGCCATTAGGGGGCGAAAGCAGCCACAGACACAGAAACCAATGAGCATGCCCCAGACCATGACAATTTTATTTCCAAAAGCAGGTGGTAGGCCAGATGTGAGCCCTCTTTTGGACCCTAAGGAAATTTGCTAGCAGCTAGCAGCATGTTCTGTGTTATATTACCAATTAGCAGTTGACACTTCTGTCTTCCCCCAGAAGCAAATCCCTTGAGGATAAAGACTGCATTTCAGTCCTCTTTTCATCCCTGTCCACTAGCCTGAGAATCCACTGATTTGGCCCCAGGTCACTCAACACATCTGCCAAGGAAAGAACCAAGCTCAAAGCTTCCTTTTCTGGTGTCATGCCTGTCACATCCAACACCAGCCCTTCCACCCCACTTGTCCTCCAAGGGCCCTGAAAAGTAATATCCCTGTCTGCCCCCACAATCCTGGGTTCTCTGCAGAGAACAGAGGCCCCAGACTAACTCAATCTGAGTGTTTTCTCTAAGTGTTTGGTAGAGGGCCTGGACTGAATAACTGTTAAAACTATGAAATTCAAAAGCAACACTGAAGAACCTGCTGCCACACTCCCTTCTGTGGCCCACTGACCCCCTGCTTCACACTACGCCCAGTTGGTCTGTGGTTCAATAATACTGTTTTTGTTGCTGTTAGCTTTCTGGTCCACCTTCAACATTCATGGGTAGCAAACTATAACATTTATTGAGCAGTTACTGTATGCCAGGTACTTTGAGCGTTTTAAAAAGACATTCAAGGGAAGAAGAGAGGACTTTTTACTTCCACTGTGTAACCTTCGGGCACAGTTTCAAGTTTTTACTATGTACATTATTGCTTTAATTAATATGTTAGAAGAGACCACTGAAGGTATGAGTTATTTTTCATAATGTGTATTTCACAGGCGAGGCCTTTTCGAATATGATGATTGTGGATTCATAACGAATATTTGTTGGCTGACAAGTCCAGAGAAAAACAAATAGCTTTTGGATTGAGTTTAGAAGTCACAGAACTTTATTAAATAATCTTACCCTCACCTTCTAAGATTCCTTTCCTCCCTAACATTTCTATTCTTCCAAAGTCCGGGACCTCTGTATTCCGAGACTTGGAAACCCAAAAGAGATACAGCCTTTCTTTGGTCCCTGCCCACCGCGCTCCCCCGGATTCCTGTCACTACCTCCTACGCATACATGAAGGACGACTCTATAATAATGGAGAAAATAATGGGCTGCCTCAGCCCTGTAATGCATGGGTCACTCCAGCCAGGCAGGACTGCAGTTCCTCCGGCTCCCAGTAGGCGGAGCAGCTGTTCCCTCTGTCAGCTCCAAGGGCCGCCACGAGGAGTGGGGGAGGGGAGAAAGGGGTCCCTAACTAGGAAACTTCCCCCAGAGTTTCAATCCTCAGCATTGTCTCCCCAGCAATGGCAGCGCTGTCCAAGCTTCCTGATGCTGCAGAAAGTGCACAGAAGTGAAATCCACTGAAGACTCTATTGGAAACTCGCTGAGCCTCCCACCATGATTGCCACTTGCCTTCAACCCTTGCCGTCTTGAGGAATGTAAGTAAAATGTGTGTTTGGGTCCACAGAAATGGTGAACGAAGCTGCCACCACCTTCCTTGGGCTTTCTTCCCTGATTCTGTTATCTCTTCCCTTAGCACCTACCCCACCCTGTGTGTGACTTGAAAAGTGACCAGTGTGACTAAGGAACTGAACTTTTTGAATTTTATTTTAATTGATCTAAGTGTGAAAACAGACACTTAATTCAATTGTGGGGAAACTTTATGTTAGGAACAATATGGTCAGGTGAATCTGTTTTTCCAGCCGTAAATTTTCTAAAAATTGAAATACACATCAAGAATTTTCAGTGAAAACTTAGTCCAGATTGAGATGTGCTGTAAGTATACAATACATATCAGATTTTGAGTGCTTAGGCAAAAAAAAAAGGAAAATATCTCATTTATAAGGGGTTATATTGATAACATGTGAAAATGGTAGTATTGAGGATATCTCGAGTTAAATAAAACATAGTATTAAAACTAATTTCACCTGTTTCTTTTCCCTTTCTTCACATTAGTTTTCCATTGGACAGCACTGTTCTACATCCTCTTCCAGCTTTCCTTTGCACTGGGAAACCAGAAACTCCAGCTGCCCCCTGGCAGGGCTGCCCTCCTGGTAGGAACAGGGTGGAATCCTCAGAACAAACTGCTCGGCCTCCCTGTGATGAAAGGGGAGGTAAGGCTGGGTCTGACTTCCTGACGCCAGTGCCCCAGCCCACAATGGGCCCCCTCCTGGTGACATGGAGATGATAAACACATGGACCTGGCCCTCCAGGGACACGGGGCTTCATGGGGAGGGCTCCCACAGCGTTAGGATAAGTGCGGGGGCACCGGTATATACGGGAGCGTCTCACCCAGCCTGGGGAAGCAGGGCACTGTCCCCAGATGAGCTGGCGCTTGGGCAAAAGTTGGAGGGGATTCAGACCTCTCTCCAGCTGACCTGGTCATGGCCACATCTATTTCTAAACCAGATGGATGAACTTGGGTATCACTACCCTTCTCTGAGACTTGGTTTTCACCCTGCAAAATAAGAGGGTTTGAACGGGCTACTTAAAATTGCAGTAATTCAACACAACTGCCCTTTTCTCTACATAGCGTTGGCAGAGAAGTGGGGCTCCAATCAGGCCCGAGGCCAGGCCTTTGCTTTTCTCCTAGAGAGCTAACTCAGGAGTTCATTTCCATGCCAGACACCCAAGCCCAGGTCTGCTTGAAACGCAGGCCAAAAGCTCCTTGAAGATACACAGTGGGAGGGGGGCTGGGTGGCGAGTGCCAGCCCTTTTCAGCAGCACCAACGCTAGGGACTCAGCTTTCTGTGGCCGCTTGGCTTGGGCCTCATTTCTCGGTCTCTGGGGAGCACCTCCGTTCCAGGAGGCTCCCAGTTGGAAACCCATAAGATGGATTTGGGCACTCAGACCCATCACAAATGCCAGCAGGATTAGAATATTCTGCAAAGTGCTTTCCAGGCTTCTAGTGCCTGAGAAAGACCTGGGAGGCCAGAGAGGAGGGAGTAGAGAGAGCCCTGTACCCAGAAACTTGGCTCTAATCCTGACTCAGCCAACAACCAACTCAGTACCTTGGAAATATTAATAGTAATAATGACATGCATGTGTGTTTCCCTCCGTGAGCCAAGGCAGAACAGGGGTGTAGATAAAACGCAGTGGGACTGAGAGATGACCTGTTTACCTTCAGCTACAGAGATTGAGAATGACTTTCCGGCAGGATGGCATCTGAGGGAAACAAGAAAGTGCAGAGCTGGTGAGGAAAGGCTGTGGAGGCCTGAAGTGAGACATGCCCTCTCCCTTCTGAACACCAATTTTAGTTTTCACGTACTTCCTCTTAGAAACTTCCTACAGCGATGAGCTGACCCCTCTCTGTTCTCTGACACGTGAAGCTTGTTCCAGATGAATCAATGCTTGATAATTCACACTTATGGTTAGGGCATTTACAGAGGTGTGATTAAAAAAATACAGTTAATGTTTAAATTTTTAAAAAATTGTTAGAGTAAAAGACACATTGCCACTAATCCCCCTCAAAATACTCCCCCTTGCTTCGAACACATTCCATCGTTCTTGCCACTTTCTGAAGCAGTTCTGAAAGTCCTCTTTCATGAGTGTCTTTAGTTGCGCTGTCGTGGCTGCCTCAATGTCCTGAATCGACTCAAAACGTTTTCCTTTCATGGTCATTTTGACTTTGGGGAAGAGCCAGAAGCTGCATGGTGCCAGATCCGGTGAATAAAGTGAACGAAAACACACTGTAATGGTTTTATTTGACAGAAATTGTCATATACCAGAAACGGTGTGTGACACGGAGCATTGCCATGATGGAGGATAAAGACACTCATGAAAGAGGACTTCCAGAACTGCTTCAGAAAGTGGCAAGAACAATGGGATAAGCGTGTTCAACACGAGGGGGAATATTTTGAGTGGGATTAACGGCAATGTGTCTTTTACTGTACTCAATTTTTTTATTTAAACAGTCACCATATTTTTTGATCACACCTCATATTTCTGTTCATGATGTTCTACTGCTATCATGCTTCATGGGTGTCTTGTTTCTCCAACATCCCAGTCAAGGTATGTTTGATGCTATCTTTGATTCCTTGCCAGCCTGCCATGTAATCTCTGGATTGGAAGGAATCCTGGAGATCATTCTAGCTAGACCCCCACCCTCCCCTCCCCCCCAGATGCCTCTGCAAGACTGCTGTACATGCCATCTGCCTCTTTATTCTGTTTGTGCAAAAAGGGATGTTAAAAACAGGTTCTTTCTCTTTCAGTATCAGCTGAGGCTCCAAGACAAAAGCTGGCTGCTTTCCATTTCAAAGGGAGGGGTAAGACCACCACCAAAACCTAGGGAGAAGCCAGGTTTTAAGCAATCCATCTATCCACCTTCAGGACCTTAAAGAAGTTGGAAAGGCAGCGATAGGGGTTGATGTTAGATAAGGATCTGGGGAGAGAGCTGTCATGTCTAGACACCCATCTTCCCATGGGGAAGGGGCTCTGTCTTCTCACCCAGAACCAAGGCAAAGGGGCTTCTGTGAGATCTCCTAGAAGGCTTGATGCATGTTCCCTTAGTAGATTGATGTCTGACTCACCCTGAGAAATCTAAAGGGCCAGAGACTGCGGCCAGCAAGCTGTACTGAGGGTAAAGTGAGGGAGGCTCTGTTCAAGGTGGCTTGCTTTCCCCAAGTTGTCAGGGCCAAGGACATATGCCAGTCTCCAGTGACCCAGAACTGGTCTAGGAGGTGTGCCACCAGATGATGGGGATGAGGGAGAAATCATGCAGGGACCATCAGAAGGGACACAAGCTCCAGGTCAAACACATTGCTGGTTCCCACCAGGAATAAGGAGGCATTGGCTTCGAAGGACCCATGAGGGAACGCAGGAGATGACGGGTCGGCATCAAACCCCAATGACAACTAGGACACCACCAGTCCAGTGAGTCTTTTGCTGCCCCTTCCCTCCTTTTTCCCCCTTCTCAATTCTGGAGGAGCCAGTGAGAGCCCAGGGAATGTGGGAGGAAACAGAAGCACCAGGTACAAAAAGACAGACACAACAGTCCTACATCCCTTCTCACTCCAGGGGCCAGCCTGATGCCACCGAGCTGGGTGAGGGAAGGCATTGTCATTGTCAATGAAAATTGGAGGGTTTGAGTCCTTACTTGGGAGTGGATATATTAATTACTACTAAATGGAGACTTGTTTTTGAAAAAGAAGTGACTGGATGACTTTTTCTTAGATAAGAATGACAAAAGAAGTCCTGGGACTTGCCCCAGTTTTGTCAAGGAGTAGGATAAAATCCACAGAACAAGCTCAAGGGGACAGCAGCAATACAATTCATTTCTTTGCATCCTACGAGTCCCAAATCTGTCCAATATGACGGTGCCATATACACACAATTTCAGAAACTGGGACCATTCTCTATAAGGCATTCAAATCTTTTTTTTTTTTTTTTTTTTTCTCGAGGACTCACATATCATGAAGTTTTTCCCTTGGAAGAATATATTCATCTACAAGTTGAACATCCCACCATATGGACATGTGTAATTTATTTATCCAATATCTATCCAATGTTTGCTCTTGCAAATCATGCTAAAATCAAATATCCTATGCATAAATCTTTGTACACATATTTGATTTCTTCCTACGGATAACTTCCAAGGAGTAGAATTGCAAGATAAACAGGTAGAAATTTTTGAGGTCTCTTTTTTTTTTTATCTCTATCATCAAAGAGGCACAGGATCTAAAAATATATTTTCACTGAGTAGGATTGAATTGTGCAGACCAGCCCTGCAGTGGCTGGCAACTTCATGCAATCTGAGTAGCTTCTCTCAGATGAGCTAGGAAACACTGATTTTGAGAGGTTCTTCCCACGCGCGGGTGTGTAAGGGGAGCAAGCATTATACCTGAACAAGCCTGTTCTTTTTTTTGCTACTATAACACACACACACACACACACACACACACACACACACACACTCATTGCATAACATTTGTGTTGTGCCCCATTTTCTGAGTCCCTTGCAGGATGAATCTTTTGGCGAGGCAATACAGAGCATGGTCAACAGCACAGATTCTGGAGTTAGAAGAGCTGGCCTTGGCTCTTCCACATCTACACACATTACAGTAGCAAGTGTTAATTCACTTCTGTGTCCTCAGTCTCCTCATTCATGGACTTTCTTCTATGACTGAATCATGTCCCCTAAAATTCATACATTGCAGTCTTAACCCTCAGTACCTCAGAATGTGACTGTATTTAAAGAATTGGTTTTCAAAGAGGTAATTAAGTTAAAATCAGGTCATTAGAGTGGGTCCGAATCCAATATGACCAGAGTCCTTATACGAAGAGATTTGGATACAGACACACACAGAAAGGACCATCTGAGGAGACACCATCTCCAAGCCATGGAGAGAGATCTCAGGATTAATCAACGCTCATCTCAGACTTCCAGACTCCAGAGTGGTGAGAAAATACATTTCCATTGGTTAAGCCACCTAGTATGTGGCGCTTTGTGATGACAGCCCAGCTAAGTCATATATTTTCCAAATTAGATTAACTCCTGCAAGTGCTTAACGAAATGCCTGGAATTCAGTAAGTGCTCAATAAATGGTGTCGCTTGTTGTCATTTCTGTGCTTTAACAGAAAAACTGAAGCCAGATCAGCTACATGAGTGGTTCTCAACTGGGAGTGGTTTTGCTACCCAAGAGATATTTGGCAATGTCTGGGGAGATTTTTGGTTGTCACAAATTGGGGGAAGGGATGCCACCAGCACCCAGTGGGTAGAAACCAGGGGTGACTCTAAACCTCTGTGCACCAGACAGACCCACACAGCAAAATGTCAGTATTGCTGAGATGGAGAAGCCCTGATTTAAGCCAACCTGGGCATCCATCCACCTGAGTGCCAGCTCTCCTGTCCCGGTGAGCCCCGCATCCCTGTTTGTGGAATGCCACTATTGTGGGCAGTTCCCTCTGAGGTCATCTGGTCTACCAAGCAGGTAGGTTTGACCACCCGCGCTGTCTAGCATGCACAGTGTGGCACAATAGAGAGGAATCTAATTACCAGGTACATTAGCAGGTTTCCACTACAATGATGCTGCCCTATGAGCAACCACAAATCTCTGAGGCAAACAAAATCAGCATCTCTTTGTTGCCCGTAGCTTTGAGAGGTGGCTGAGGTAGTTCTGCTTCAAGCTGTGGGTCAAGCTCAGGTCTGCGCCATGAATTTCATTCTGGAGCCCAGGCTGAAGGAACCCCAAGAACTGGGCATGTTTTTCCCCATGGAAGCTCCCAGAGGGGTGAGCAAGCCCAGTGGTGCCTCCGAAGGCTCAAAACTGGCACACTGTCACTTCAGCCCACATTCCACTGGCCAAACCCACTTGTGGCTCCTTGATACCAACAGGATAAAGCCTAAATGCCTCAGCCTGCCTTCCGTCCTTTATTGGAATCAAACAGGCTACAATAGCTTAGCATTTTTTAAGTCTTTAGCAGAACATCAAAGCCTTCGTTGTCCATCTCTGCCCTCTCTTCAGCTTTGTTCTGGCTGTACTTTCAGCTCCCAAATGGATCCTTCATCCTATTTCACACCAACAGGACTTGGCATCTACTGCCAGTCCTCCCACACCTCCCACCCAGAATGCCTTTTCCTCACCCACAGTTGAAGAATTCCTATCATTCTCCGAGTCCCACTTCACATGTCTCCTTTTCTGCAAAGCTCCCCAGCCCAACCAGAGTTAAATTTTTCTCTGGCTATCACTGTACATAGACTCATCGGTCAGATCACTTCTCACATGCCATTGCCCTTATCTGTACACACTTAAGGAGAACTCTGAGGGCAAAAACAGTGCCCTACTCATTCTCGGGCCCCCAGCACCTAAGCACTCAGTATTTGTTGATTTAATGAGTGAGCACGTGAGTGAATGATTCAGTAAATGAACGAATAAATGCTGTGTCCCATTTCCAGTACGTATACTTCTCATTAGTTTACTCAGAGAGCTAGTTGCCTCGCAAAAGCCATTCTCCCCTTCTTCCTTAGGAACTAAAACCTAAATGTTAAACTGAAAACATTATCCTTTATTTCTCAACCTCCCTTATAGCAGGATGTGCCCAAGAAACTAAGTTCTAGCCAATAATATATAAGCAGGAATGTTGTATGGGACATCCTAGATGGCTTCTTCACAGGGACAAGACAGATCTTCTTCCATTCCTCCTTCCTGCTGTTTGGAATCCAGATGTAATGGCAAGAGCGTAAGCAGCCATCTTGGGTCATGAGGATGGAAGGTATACATGGCAGAGCAGAAGGATAGAAGGCTTGTGGGTCTCTCATAATTCATGGAGCTGCCTTAGCACCCCCGTACTACTTACCTCCAAAATTCCTTTACGTGAGACAGTAAACTCTTACATGTGTTAGCCACTGTAATTGAACCTCTGATTTACAAACTACTTAAAGCATACTTCAAGGTTTCCCCGCGTCCTCACTGGGTGAACACATCTTCATCTCAGTGTGTTGTACATACATTTACTCTCCTATCAGTAGTTCTGGCATTCTCTACACAGTCTTCAAGGACTGTTGAAAAGGGGGGAAAGCCTTTCACATCCAGCTCCCTCTTTGCATGACTGCTGCTAACCTCTTCCTACTGAAAACAAAGGGAGAACAAATATAAAGTTTTATCACTGAAGAAATGCCAGGAAATTTTGATAAATGCAGGTACAAACCCCTGGTAGCAGGTAGATTCTGTCACCTTTCTCCTGGGCGTTACTAATAGTTTACATTGTGAAACCACAGTCCTTGAGCAGAGCTGTTATTCTCCACTGCTCCCCTAAATGCGTCTCCATTCCACATGGAAGACCACCCTTTAACCCCCACACCCTGCCCAGGCCTTAGCACTCACGTCTGCCGTGTGTCCACTTCTGCCAGCTTGATATGTGCCCGTCTCCTCTGGCTGCCATCCAACTGCATTGCTTCAGAGCTTCACGTGAAATTCCCCGTTATCAAGCCCCAATTCTCTCTACCAGATTCCATGCATTAAGTCCTCTAATCTCTTGCTCTAATTCCCCTTATCTACACCTGCCTCGCACGAACCCAGTATCTCTGTGGAACAATGAGGCTTCCCAATAGAGGCAATTTCTTCCACTGCCCATTCTCCCCAAGGCCCATAGCCTCATGGAGTAAAATGAGCCAGAGATCACAGAGTTCGTGCAGAGCAGTGGTTTTCAGAGTACTTATATTTAAACCTGGAGCTCTTTGTTCATATGAAATCTTCAGGGAAGCCAAACATGCAAAGCAGATAAAGATAGAGCCACTCAAAATGGAAGGGAATTTGGAGGGGACCCAGAGGTCTGCCTGCTCTCACTCCCCATCTCTCAGCAGTTTTAAGGGACCTCTCAGAAACCCAGGTCTCTAAATCTCCACATGGCTCTTCCTCCTTCCTTCGGCCCCAAGCGGGCCTCCCCCAGGTGTTTGCAAGGATCATCTCCTCAAGTAGCTCCCACTCCAAGCGACATCCTTCTTTCAGGTTGCATCAGTCTTGTGTTAGTGTAGGTCCTCTAGGAAAAAGACACCAAGGTGGGATAAGAAATGCAAAATTTCATCTGGGGAAACATCAGAGTACAAAAGGAGGGAACTGGAATAGGCTAGGAGAGCTGGCAGCCTACAGGGAAGGTCTGCTCCACAGTGAAGGAGAGAGGGAAGGAAGGAGAGAAGGAGGGAGGGAGGAGAAGAATGGAAGGATGGAAGGAAAGAAAGAAGGAAGGGAGGGAGGGAGATTGGGAAGGTTGGAAGGGAAGGAAAAGACGAGGGAACAGGGAGGGTCTGATACTACAATACACTTCTAAGAAAATTTCAGCAAGATCTTCAGAGAGTACTCAACCAAAGTTTCCTATCCATGAGTCCTGCATCTATCTTAGTGTCCCTGCCATGCTCCATTATTGGCAGGGAGCAGCCCCGGAGAAGATGGTCCCCGGGAAACAAAGCGATGGATCTCAGAATGCAGCTGGGGGGTCTCTCGGTCACTTACACACCCTGCAGTATGAGACCTGAGAGACCCATTCTCATGGCCACCACAGTTTTTCTTTATAGCACTCTCACTGTCTGACAGACATTTAGTTTTATTTGTTTATTGTTGCCCCCAAGTTAAACTGCAAACTCTATGACAACTGAGACCTGCCTGGCTTGTTCACCACTGTATCCTCAGCTCCTAGAAGAACTCTTGGCAAATAGAAAGTGCTCAAGTATTTGTTAGGTGGATGCATAGGTGGGTGGGTGGGTGGATGGATGGATGGATGGATGGATAATATAAGCTGCAAAGGAATTATAGCATGAAGGGAAGAGTGTAAAGATCTCAAAGTCGTGTTGTTGATCAAAGAGGAAACAAAAAGTATCTTTCCATCCTGGGTTACATGGAGCAGGAGAGAAATAACAGACTGAAAATGAGGGGGCTTTGAGAATGTTGTTTCCTTAGAAAAGAGACAGGAATCAGGGGAGCCACAGAGGTGAGGGGAACTAAGCCAAGAGTTTAACGATATAGGGTAGTAAGTTGGCCAGGGATTGAAATGCATCTAAGCTGATAAATTTAAATTTACTTTTCTGACACTAAAGGGAAGCAAACTAGTGGCCTTGGTGAAATAGAAACCTCTTCCCCTTAGAAAATACTCACACACACACACACACACACACATTCGGACACTGGGCTTCTTTTGTGTGTGGTCACTAATGATCTGGACATAATGGTATCACCCACCCTCCCCCACCCCACCCTCCCCCACAGCACCATTATAGAAGTCACTTTCCTGGCGGCAGAGGTTCTAGGCTCTTAAATCACTTGGAAAGTCAAGAAGATCTAAGGAGATTAGGACTCAAGTTAACATTGACGTGGAAATATGAAAAGTGGAATGAATGGCTTTTCTGTGAGTCAATGTTAAAATCTAAAGTGATTTTCCTCCCTTATTAGTAAGAACAAAACAGCCCAAAGCCCATATAAGAATTTCTGCTCATAGTTTACAAGGCTTGCTGAAACACAGTAGCTCCCTCTCATGTGACAAATTCGATAGATTTGTGTAACAAACCATAAAATTAAATGTATGTATTTAGAGGACTGGGGCTGCCAAATGGATTCTCCAAAGTAACTGTTCCTTTTGATTCACTGCACCATTCTTAGCCAAAGCTATTTGTCACACTCTAAACCTTTCAATAAAAATGGAACTTCACAAACCTCCAAGAAGCTAATGGCAACCTCCAATTTTGAATAACAGAGTTTAGGCACCAACTAAGGACCAAGGGACAGCCAAGAGGTTGGACGGATTCGAGATTATGGAATCAGAAAAGAGGGTCAGAGACCACAGCAGGATATGACAGAGGTTCAGCATGGAGGAGGGGCTGTATGTGCCCACCCCCACCTCTCTTTTTCAACCAATACACCACACTATTATCTGACATACTCGTGTGCTGGGCTTTGTATGCAATTTGAAGAGCACTAGTCAATTTCACTGAAATGATGTAACATTCATATCAGATCATTTATCCACGGAATACTCTGCAAAAATGTGACTTAGGCAACAAGGGGTTATTACCATATCTCATATATCAAAGAGGTTAGATGTGAAAGTTCCCAGGTTGGTTCAGCGGCTCAGGGATTTGCTTCATCTTCTCTGTAGTTCTCTTGGCTTTCCCCTCCTAGCTGCAAGATAACCTGCTACAGCTCCAAACATCACTCCTCACAGAACTACATCCAATAGCAGAAATGGAAAGGAAGGGTGTTCTCTGCATCACCCCTTTGTTGTCATGGAGGAAAATCTTCCCCAAGAATCCCTTAGTAGCGTTCCCATCCAATCCCTTTGAGCACAATTGGATCACATCCCAGACCCTACATGCTAAGCAGGCTGGGAAAGAGAGTATCGGGTTTTTTCCAGCCTTTTTTGAGAGAGGCAAATTCTGCCAGCAAGTAAACAGGAGAAGAAATGGTGGTGGGTTAGTTATGGGTTATTCATCAACAGGGTCTGGTGGGCACGTCAGGTGCAATGACAGAGAAACATACAACCAACTGTGGGCGCACGGAGGAAGTACACCTGTCCCACCAGAAGGAGTTGATAACATTTGAGATTAATATTGATGAACAACGATTAAGAATTTAGCAAGATGAAGACGATGATAGGATGGGGTAGACAGAGGTTCCAGATAAAGGAACAACATAAGCAAAAGCATGGGATGGTGAAAGATGTTGGCACTAATTTGGTAATACTAGAGCCTTTCATGACAGGAAATGAGTCTTGGGAAGCATTGGGGACTTGGTCACAAAGCACTCCTGGACTGTGTGCTGGAACTCGAAGTTGCAATATAGGCCAGAGATTGCAAACTTGGAGCCTGGAGGTCAAACCCACCCTCCTCGTGTATTGTTTGGCAGGCACACAGTGTTTGCATTCTGAATATTAATGGCTGAAGGCAGGGCACCTACTCTCCAGCTGAGCCCCTTCTACTGGCCCTCTTCCCTCATTTACATCATCTGCCTCTTTCCTCAAGACTTTTGAGCTTGTCTCGCCTGAGTAGCCGCTGGGGAGCCATCAAAGGATCTTAAACAGGGAAGTGGCACTACCAGGTGTACATCTTATGTTAATCCCCCTGGCAGCAGTGGGGAAGGTGTAGTTATGAGGACCACACTGGAAATAGGAATGCAGTAGAAGGCATATTATTCAGGACTCTTGATTGCAAGTGTCAAAAACACAACTCAATTCAGCTTTACAAAGCATATGTTAACTCACAGAACTTTAGAATCCAGGATTAAGTCAAGCTTCACGTATGCCTCAATCTAGGGGCAACATGACGACAACATATCTCTCCACCATGCTTTCTCAGTTTGGACTTTATTCTCAGGCAGTCTCTCTACTCCTGGAGAAGATGGTCGCAGGAAGCTCCAGATTAATACTGTGCTTCCCCGAAAATAAGACCAGGTCTTATATTAAGGTTTGCTCCAAAAGACACGTTAGGGCTTATGTTCAGGAGATGTCATCCTGAAAAATCATGCTGGGGCTTATTTTCCAGTTATTTTCAGGGAAACATGGTATGATCCTTAAAGCCAATTGTCTCCAAGAAAAAAGAAGTTCCTTCCTGATAATTCTAACAAAATTCCCAGGGAAGATTTTGATTGGTCTGGCTGGATCATATGACCATTCATGAGCTAAAACACAGGGCTCATGTAAAGAGAATGTGTGGAACAAGACAAAGAGTGGCCAGAAGATGGAACCACATAGGACCTCCATGTGAACAAAGGAAGAGAAATCAGCAAAGGAAGAGTGGTCAGAGAATGAGGAGTAGAATCCAAATCAAATGATGTCACAGACACCGAGGAAGGAGAATTTTAACATGGAATGGACAGGTCTTTCAAATGCACCTAAAGTATATTTCATTAAAATAAAGAACTGCAATCTATTCATTGGATGGGTAAAATAGTGGACATTGATGACAATACTTTCGTGGGGTTCTGGAAGCTGGCAGGGGCAGGGGGAGTTAGCAATGGGTTTAAGGGTTGCATAGAAAGAGAGAAAGTACCAACAAATTGTAGATGACCTAAGAAATTTGGCTGAAAGGAGAAGTAGAAATAGAGAGGTTATAGAGAAAGATACAGGGTCAAGTTCAGATGTAGGTAGGAGGGGAGTCTGAAGATAACAAAAGAAAAGGGAGTTAGTTCTTTAAAAGAAACATTGAATTAAAATAATTATTAGGAGTATCAAGTCAGGATGTATGACAGCTGAAACTTTCTGATGACTGTCTAAACACCCCTGTTTTTTATGTCCTTCACCTTCATGGTAACTGGAAAAACAAGAAGCCCTGCCAGCATCTGCTACATTCATTCATTTTTTCATTTATTTGTTCGTTCATCAAATGTTTCTGGAGCCACTCTCTGGCTAGGCACCAGTCCAGGTATTAGTGGTCCAGCAGTGAACAAAACTGACCAAACCCCTGCTCTCATGAGTATTAAATTCTTCTGATATATGCATCCTGGCTCTTCCCAGGGATCTGAGTCATGCTCTTGACTTTCAGCTCTTTCTGGGCCCACGGGCAGGTATATACTAACTGGTACCATCTCTGGCAGCTGGGAGTTTGGTACCCTGGATTAGTCTAAATCTCACAGTTTATAAGCTTCTTACCAATAACCTGAGCCAAGAAAGAATACCATCATTTCTATCTCATCCTCTCACTATCTTTTCCCCTTCCTTATAGAACCTAGAGGGAGTTGGGGAAAAACAAAATTTTCCCTAAGCTGCCAGTAGAATTCCAAAATAAGATTCACTTCTCTAGATGACTCACCCCAAAATCCCTCCACACTTTTCCTGTACCCTGGAGAAACACAACCTAGAGTACCTATTATTCTGGGCTATAGGAGAAGATCAAAGACGGACATTCAACCTGACAGAAGCAGAGAGTGGGAAGACTTGAGTACATGGACTCTGGAGTAAGACCTGGGTTCCAATCCTGGTTGACACCTTGAGCAAGTTATCCTGCCTGAGGAGGGTAGTGGTGGTAATGGTAGTGATGAGAACAATAAAACCAAAGAGCTGTGTGAATGAGAAGCAGCCATGGGGTGAGAGCTGGGGTGAGGTACATCCTCACATGAAAGCTGTGGGCTGCAACCCAAACGAAAAGAGAATGAATATTGTGGAAGCAAACATCCGACGTGCACTTAACCACCCGGTGCAATGGTCTTTACCTCATCGTTCACCCTCCTTCCAACCCACTCAGCCTGAACGTGGCGAGACAGGAAGGATAAGATTTCTCTGTCCACTTCTGAAATTTAGGTTGGTACGATTCGCTCTTAATTCATCACGTCTGGGGCCAATTGGCTTATGTCATATGTTTAAAGAAAATCCATCTTTCTTTTAAAAACATAACTCAGTGCAACCATGAGGTCAAAATTTCAGCTAAAGATTGGGTTCCTGCAAAATGTCGAGTAAAGTGCCTTATCATTTGTGACAGGACAGCTGCTGCCTCTTTTTCCAAGAAGGCATTAAAGGATCTTATTACCCTAAATGAAAATGGTTAACACATGATTATTTTCTTTTTCATCCTTTTTCCCCCCAGTGGAAATTTACATAAGATGGAGCTGTAATCCATTCCTTTCAGGCCAAAAGGGTATCAGAAAATCTCCCCTCTTGTGGTCTCCATGGCAGCAACCCTTAACCTTGAGCCAAGGCTGCATTTGCCGTATGGACCGGATTGGACTTTGATCTGGTGAATGCCATGTAGACAAGCACACTGGATGATGCAAACTTGAGATTATTTCTGGTTTTGAATTCCATGTGTGTTTTGGCTCTCTGTATTGGTGAAAGTTACCCAAACAATCAAGTCTGTTACTTTATGTTGTATGAAATGGCTCAAGAAGCCTCCCGGCATTTTAAATGTTGGCTTTCACGCTATACTGATGACAGTGCATTTTTCAGTTTTCTAGGAAGGGGAGGATGTGACAGACTCAGTTTCTAGATCATTGCGGACTTGCCCCTCAAGCTGCCCTCTCAGTGGTGGACCACTCTTTCTCAGCTCCTCCTTTTGTGATGTCCGGAAAAACATGGAACTGTGGCCACTGAACAGAGTTAAGCCCGTGGGAGGTGAGCTACTATAAATCTGAATGAGCACACCCCAATGGGAATTAGACCTGTGATCTGCCCTCATGAGTGACAACCAATGGAGCGACCATGTCCTGAGCTCTCGAGTAGAGGTCAGGCTTTTCTACACAGGAGTTTAAAACCTCCACTTGTTTTTTGCTATGAAAGACCCTGTTTAGAGAATGAAAAGAGAAGCTGCAGACATGACAAAATATTTGCAAGTCACGTATTTGACAAATGCCTTGTATTAAGCCTATATAATGTCCTCTCAAAACTCAATAGTGAAAAAGCAAACAAACTATCCACTTAGAAAATGGCCAAAAGACATGAAGAGATATTTCACAAAAGAGAATATATAGATGGCAAATAAGCACAAGAAAGTTGTTAAACATCATTAGCCATGAGGAAAATGCAAGTTAAAACCACAATGATATATCCCTACACACTATTTGAATAGCTAAATTTAAAAATAGTGATAATATCAAATGCTGGTGAGGATACAGAGAAACTGGATCTCTCATGCATTACTGGTGGCAATGTAAAAATCATACAGCCACTGTGGAAAATACTTTGGGAGTTTCTTACGAAACTAAACATATGTTTAGCATAAAACCCAGCAATCACATTTCTGGGTATTTATTTCAGAGAAATGAAAACTTGTGTTCACACAAAAACATGTACACAAATGTTTGTAGAAGTTTTATTCATAATAGCAAAATGCTGAAAACAACCCAAATGTCCTTTAATAGGTGAGTGATAGAATAAACTCTGGTATATCTACCCACTCAAATACTGCACAAGAAGAAAACAAATGAACTATTGGTACATGTGACAACTTGGATGGTCCTCAAGGTCATTATGCCTAATGAAAAAAGTTGGTCTGTAAAGGTTACATACCCTTTGAAGTCTGATTCAATTTCTAGAACGTTGTTGAAATGACAAAACTGTAGAAATTGTTAGCAGTTGCCAGAGAAGGAGGAGGGGGAAGTGGGAATCCAAGGGATAATGTGAAGGATTTCTATGGTGACAGAGGAATTCTGTATCTTGACTGTGATGGTGGTTATACAAATCTACACAGGAATAAAATTACATAGACACACATAAATGAATGTGGGCTCAAAAATGGTGAAAACAAAATAAGGTCTGTAGTCAAAAGTAATGGACCAATGTCAATTTCCTGGTTTTGATATTCTATTACAGCTTTATAAGATGTCAGCATTGGTGGAAGGTGGGTGAAGGAGACACGTGACTCTACTACTTTTGCAACTTCCTGTGAGTATATAATTATTTCACAATTAAATGTTACAAAAAGCTCTCGACTCATTGTTCTCCTTTAGTTGTTTTTCCTTAATCATTCATTTATGACACTAATTCTAATGTAATCATCTGTATCGAACACGCAGACACACACACACTCACACACTCACACACACACAAACTCCAAACACGTGGCAGATCTCTTGATTTATTCTCAAAGCATTGCTGAGACCTCTCCTGGGCCTGTCTGTGATCCATCCAGACACTTGTCTGAAGAATTGGGGGTGAATGTGATCATCCCACGGGCAAAGCTGTAGTTAAAGCATCCTCCAGTCTCTGAAGACTTACTCTTGCTCTGCCAGCCATGAACTTACCCAAATTCTTCAGGGACTCTATCTTTTCAAACAGTGCTACTTCTAAGAATAATGAATTCCATGTGTTTACGACCATTGTCTGAAACCACTCACACTCAATATTTATAATTTTTTTGAGATTTTTGAAACTTTGTGAGCGCCCCTCTCATTTGGGGATATTGGAATTTGGTGAGCAATTTTATTTATAGACATCTTTTCTAAGCCCTTCATAAATTCATAGCATTTGCTTATTGCTTTAAAGCTTTGGCCTTTCCATACTTGAGTCCATATCCTTTGAACTCTTGCTCAAAGGTAGGTTCCTCCCAATGATTTAGTTTGCCACTTCCTATGTGTCCTCTACATGTCCTCCCTTGAGCAGTGCAATGAGTAAAATTACACACTTTCCTCCAAATGTTGACCCACCTAGGTTTTATGCAAGATAATAGAACCAAACTTTTAGGATCTAGGACCAATGCACTACATGTGCTAACACATTTTAGAGGTACAAATTTTTCTTCTAGACTTTTTCCTTGCCTTGTCCTTTTTTACCAATTGAAGTATGCATAAAATGAACATCAAGGTCAGCCTCTATCAAAGGGACTGAGAAGCTATGCCCAAGAACGTCAGACAGTGGGGAGAAATGTTTCCCAGGTGCCCACAGCAGGCTGAGACAGTGAAAGCAGAAAGGTGAGGGTGGCAGACATTTACATCATGACATCAACATATTTTAGCTGCCAGCTATGAGCTGTCTTCATTTCTTCTTTCACATGTTCCTTAAAGTGGGAGACCCAGAATGACCCCTGGGTTTGTTGACCCCAGGGACAACTCTGAAAGTAAGCACGACTTTCGTGTTTTTCCTAATGCTCCTCTGAATAATAAGCAGGATTTTCTTATTCTGATAAGAAACACACAGAGGAAATGGTTTTAACAAACATTCTGCGGTGACTGTTGCATATCTTTTCTGATTGGCAGCTGATAGCCATCATTTCATGATTTGATTTGGTTGGTTGCCACCACTTAATGTGTTTTTATACATTTACCTATCACGCCCTTTCTCTGTCTTTTGCTTATTTACACATTTGTTCACACTTTCATTTGACATCATTTCTCATTGCCTTATTACAGGCAAGTCCCTGGGTCACGCCCTGGGGACACAGGGCACACATTAACTATGGCATAGTGCCTGCACCTCAAAAAAAAAAGCTTGTGCTCTTTAAGTGGAGCACGTGACCAGCCCAAGTCAGTCAGCATGTCACACCCTCCCGGCTATAATGATTGGTTCACAGAAGGCACATGTCCAAAGACAGTCCAATCAGAGCCCTCTAAGGTTCTCATGCGAAAGCTCAGGGTCTGGGTAGGCTTCTGTCTCTTCCTCTCTGTATTCACAGTATATAGAAGAGTTCTTGGTGCATAGTGGGCCCTCAATAAGTATCTTTCTGAATTATTTAATTCCATGACTTTTCTTTGAGCTGTGGAGAAACATGTCTGTTGCTGTACCAGACACCTGAGAGGACTCAGAGGCCAGAGCTGCCATCATGGAGCCTGAGACTGAGCCAGCAGGGCACAAGCCACGTGGAGAGACCCATGATTACATCATGAGAGCCCTGAAGCCAGAGCTGCCCTTGGGCTTCTCAAGTACACGAGCCAATAAGTTTCTGTTTTGCATAGTTCATGTTTGGTTGGGTTTATGTCACTGTTGACTGACCAAGTCCTAACAAAAAACACTAAAGGGCGGATCATACCCCACCGTTAAACCAGAGCATTCCAGCCTCTCGGAAAGGGAGCTCCGGAACCCAGGCACTGGGGATCTGTGTTTAATGAGGCTGCTTTCCATGATGGCATGCTCCTGACTAGAAAGAACAGCAAGTTCAGATGGTGGGGGTCTCCATAGCCCAGCGCCATGCTGATGGGCTGTAATGAGAGCGTGTGTGCCAGCAGAAAGATCTCTTAATAGGAGGTCCAAAGATAAGGATCTTGAACTTAGCTTTTCTATTTAATAGCTCTGTTGCCTGGAATAAGTCAACTAACTTCTCTGGACCTCAGTTTCACCCAATACGAAATTAAGAACTTGGTCTAAGGGATCTGTTTCTAAAATGTGTGTGACTGCCTATGTCTCTACCGCCATGGGAGCCATGGTGGCTGCAAATGTTGCCATTATATTTGCCCCTGTTAGTGACAGTGGAGGAGGGGTGATGGCAGCAGGCGTGGGGACAGCAGTGGTGATAGTGATAATGCTTATAATAATGGAGGTGGGCCCTAGTGATGCTAGAGAGATTGATGATGGTGGAGGGTAGGGGGTGGCCGCAGTGGTAGTCAAAGCCCGTTCAAATTGACTCTCTTCTTGTCTCCTTCAATCCTCACCACCACCATGAATTGGCCTTATAAATGCCTCCAGAATAAAATATCTTAAAACTGGAAGAAACCTTAAGAAAGTACCTGGTCCAGCCTCCTGCCTGAAGGCAGGCAAAGTGTGATTGCCCTCACTTTACAGATAAAACCACTGAAGCTCAATGACTTTGAGTGACGTTCCCCATAGCCATCCTCTGGTGAGGGCAGTGGAGTGCCAAAGAAAAGGCTGTTACCAGGAGAACTCTGCCCACTGCATCTCCAGCTTTTACCCTGTTACCTGCACTGTAGGCCCCACAGCAGTGGGCATTCCTGGGCATGCATTAAAATGGAGCTGTCCACACCAAAGCCTCAGCTCCATTCTTGATCACTTGAATCAGTCTCTAGGGATGGGGCCTGTTATGGGCTGAACTGTGTCCCCCCAATATTTATATGTTGAGGTCCTAACCCCCAATACCTCAGAATGTGACTTCATTTGGAGATAAGTTCTTTAAAGAGGTAACTAAGTTAAAATGACATCTTTAGATGCAACTAAATCCGATCTGACTGGTAGCTTTATAAGAAGAGGAAATTTGGGCACCATTGCAAAGGGAAGACCATATGAAGACACAGGAAGAAGACGGCTTTCTATAAGCGCAGGAGAGAGGCCTCAGAAGGAACCAACCATGCTGACAATTTATTTTGAACTTCTAGCCTCCAGACCGTGAGAAAATAAATTTCTGTTGTTCAAGCCACTTAGTCGGTGGTACCTGGTTATGGCAGCCCTCGTCAACGAATACAGCCTCTGCACCTTTGTATTTCTTCACTCTTCCCAGCTTATTCTAATGCTCAGTCAGTGCTAAGAATGATTGTCCTATAAGGTAAACCTACATTCCTCAGACCTCATTCCAGACACTTGACCTGTCCGACCGCAGACCCCACTTCCCTATAAAAGGTCCCAATTGTAGTCAAAACCTTCACCACACCATCTCTTTGGAATGTCAGGCTAGTTCTTGATACCACTTTCGTGCTCCCGCAGTCTATTTCCCAACCCCAGTCTTCACCTCTCCTTTCCCCCAAACCATTTGCAATTCAAACCTTTATCAAACATTACCAGGCAAGGGTTACGATGCTTAACCAAGAAATATACTCGTATTTTTAGAGAAGGGACTTCCAGAGAGCATTGTCCCTGAGCGAGGTGGGGAGGAGTGGGGATGGTAGTTCCGCTTTCCGTGGCATCTCTCTAGTTACAGCCAGGAATCTATCTAAACCACCTACTACAAGTTTGACTCTAAGTGTTCAGAGAGCTAGCGCAGGAATTTCTTCTGTGGGCACTAAGAAAGGAGCAAGGCTGTTTCTGGGGTCCTCGGTTTAGGAGAAGCACCATGAAGGGGTTGGTAAACTCATGCTGGCAATTTCTGGGTTGTGCTCTCTGTTTCTAGGCACAATTTTCTTTGCCTCAATGCCCTTGCTAGTCCACCCACTAATGCGAGTGAGAAGGTAGGTCCCTTCACAGTGAAAAGCATACATTTTTCATTTGGAAGGGCCTGGTTGCAATCCCAGCTCTCCCATTTCCTAGCCGTCCAAAAGAATACCCTAAAGTTGGGATATGCGGAAGAAATTATTGGGTGTTCCTTCAGTACAACCCAGAACTTGACTTTTTAATGACTAGACAATTTTCTTTTCTGTGGAGATAGAGGTTAACTTGCATATTTTGGTCTAGTAAAAATGCAAATAATTTAACTCTGGTAGGAGAATTGGCTCCCAGAGTTATGATTTATAGCCCTGTTGGCCATTAACCAGCTTTCTATCTAAGCTAGTGATCTTTATTAATCTCCTACTGCAGCCATGACAGTCTACCACTTTTTAGGGTTTAAAATCACATGCATTTATCTTAGAGTTCTAGAAGTCAGAAGTCAAAAGTCAATTTCACTGGGCTAAAATCAGGTGTCAGCAGGGTTCGTTCCTTCTGGAAGATCTACAAAATGATCTACTACCTTGCCTTTTTCAGATTCTAAGGTCACATATATTCCTCAGCAGGTGGCCCCTTCCTGCATCTTCAAAGCACTTCACTCTGACCTCTACCTCCATTCTTACAGGTTCTCTGTTACTCTGACACTCCTGGCTCCCTCTTATAAGCATATTGTGATTACATTGGACCTACCCAGATAATCCAGAATAATCTCCCCATCTCTAAGTCCTTCATGACCTCTGCAAAGTCCTTTCTACGTGTAAGGTAACATATTTACTAGATCCAGGGATCAGGACATGGGTATATTTGAGGGAGCCATTATTCAGCCTACCTTACTTTACTTATATTTCTGTAAATCACCTGCATATGCCTAAATTCTCTCATGCACTTCGTATAAAGTCTATGAGTATATTACTGGTTCTCTCAGTCATGAATGAGTTAAATACAATCTTTGACACGGGATCATTTAATATTTGCCTAAGAGTCATGATTTCCACGTCTGAAAACTATACTTAACAGAGCTCTATGATCATAGGCAAGTTGCTTAACCTCTACAAGTTTCAGTTTCCATCTCTGCAAATGAGGATGAAATAAGAATAAGAATAACACTTGACTTGGGGGGTGGGGGTTTTGTAGGGGATAAATGAGACAATGGCTGTAAAACAATTGGCCCAGTATCTTGTGTCCTCAACACATAGAGGATGCTGGTGACGGTGATGGTTATAATAATGAAGGTGATGATGACGACTGGACAAGTGATTAGCCTTCAGTATCTCCACATCCCTGAAATCAAAGTGCTGTGCTCTCTTTGAGAATAGAGAGAGAAACTCTCTATTTTCCTGTATAGTTCTCCCTAGCTTTATAACCTTTGCAAAAAGGAAGCCCCTCTGGGTGAAAAGGCAATGCAACCCCAGTCAGAGCACCTGGCTTGGCAAAGAGGTGTTGGCTGGTTTTCAATCTTTACTTGCCACCTCATCCCCCGCAGGGCCAGGCTTCTTTGTGGCATTTACAAACTGTACAAAGTTTGTAAAGAGGTCCTGACTATGATTTTTAAAACTAATTGATGACGGCACTCCACCTTGTGCTCTAGACAGAAGCAGAGTGATATAACAATAATAATGTGAACAGAAAGGCAGGACTCGTCTTTGCTTTGATGTCGTGCCAAAACATGGCAAATGACATCAGGCAACGGCTAGGAAACGTATTAGCATCAATAATCAGATTCTTGCACACATACACACAGGCATTAAAACGAAACAAGACAAAAAACGAATTCTGTCCAGAACAGTGAACAGTCATTATGTAACAGCCTAACGAGCCAGCATTACTCCCAGGCACACACCGAAATGGGTGAAGATCGGCACAAATATGTCACCTGCAGCTGCCGAGACGCTGACCACAGAGCAGCTTGAACTCAAGGTCAGGCTTACGCTGTAAATATGGAAATGTGCTGCGGAAGTATTTATACTCACTCTGCTTTTTGAAAAAGAAAGAAGAAGGAGGCTTCAGATGAGCAAAGCAGCCTTGCGACTCCAAGTGTTGCCATACTCAGGAGTATCTCTATGACCTGGGATCTTGTTAGAAATGCAGAATCTCAGGCCCCACCCCAGACCTGCCAAATCAGAAACTGCATTTTTAACAAGATCCCCAGGTGGTTCAAAGGCACATTAAAGTTTGAAAACTTCTGTTTTAAA
This sequence comes from Rhinolophus ferrumequinum, assembly GCF_004115265.2. Classification (NCBI taxonomy): domain Eukaryota; kingdom Metazoa; phylum Chordata; class Mammalia; order Chiroptera; family Rhinolophidae; genus Rhinolophus; species Rhinolophus ferrumequinum. The sequence continues at coordinate 60,251,397 of NC_046297.1, forward strand.
AACTTCTAAGAGCGGTGGGTGGTAACTCATTCTAACTGTCTCTGTTTGTAAGGGAAAAAAAATCACCATTGCTACGTCAGAGAACGGAAGTTTCTGCGTTGCTCTTTCTAAATTCATTAGGGCCTATTATGGGCCAGATACTATTCTAGGTCCTGAGATACAGTAATGAAAAACAAGAAGATGAAGAATTCCTGCCCTCCAGGATCAGATGAAGAGAATCTCTATGATGTCAGATGGTGGTAAGTATTATGAAGAAAAATTAAAATGGGATAGGGAGAGGGGAAGTTATGCAATTTTAAGTAGGATTGTCAGGAGGTGATATCTGTGCAAAGACCCAAAGGAAATGAAGGCATAAGCTTGGTGGGTATTTACTGGAACAGCATGTCAGGTAAAGGGAATAGTAAATGCAGAGCTCTGGGGAGGAGAAATTCCAGTGTGTGTGAATAGTCTGCCCTCCATTTCCACAGGTTCCTCATCTGCAGAGTCAACGAACTGAAAAATATTTCAAGACTGAAAATATTCAAAAAAAGAAAATGTTACCTTGTTGCTCACGTGGACTATGTAGTTAGACCTACAATGGTTGCATCTAAACTGAACGTATCCAGACTTCTTTTTCTTGTCATGATTCACTAAACAATACAGTACCACAACTTAAAGGTATTTATGTTGTAGTAGCTTTATCAGAGATTATTTCAACTATAGGGGAGGGTGTACGTAGGTTACCTGCAAATACTACACCATTTTATATAAGGGGCTTGAGTGCCCATGGATTTTGGTAACTGCGAGGGACGGTCCTAGAACCAATCCCCTGCAGACACTGAGGGACAGCTGTATACTGATGAGAGGGATCCCGTGATGATTGCTTGAGGGAGAGGCAAGAACTGCAATCACGTCTTTGATAGGTGAAGAGGATGAACTCCAGCACACATGAGAGGCCAGCCCAAAACAGGAGCATGAGTAGTTTGACCAATATTGTGAGGGAATACTCCCAGATGTGGGTAAACAAAGTGGTAGACGCTCCTGTAAGTTTCCTCTGTTGTTTAAGATTTCTCCTTGAAATGGGAATCAGGTTTGCCAGTTGAGAGAGAGGAGAAGGAGAGTATTGGAAGTATAAGGAGAGAGGATTGGGTTGGAAATCACTCTCTAGAAGACTGAACCGACCAGGAAATGTGTGCTGGTTCAGCAGCATTGATTCCATCTGGGTGACGCATCAACATCCTTTTGTTTTTCTCCAGCCAAGTTCAGCCTCAAGTCTGGAGACAAATAGACAGTGGGGAGTTGGATTTAACAAGGGTTGACGTTTAGCCAGGCACTTACAATAAAGTCAGAAAGGGACACGTTTGTTGAAGTCGTATGCGAGGGAGTGCCTCTAATGAAGGATCATGGAATGTATGCTAGATTTAAAATAAAGGATGTGAGGATTCAAACCAAGTGAGGGACTGTGAAAAGGTAACAGGATCAGTGGATTGCAGGTCCCAGTAAAGTCAAGCACGCATTGGGGTCAGGAATTAGAAGAATTAAACTGGACAATTAGAAGGTGGAAGGGAATCGGATTCTTGAAACTGGGATTAAAAGAGGATACAATTACTGGTATTCCATGGTCCAGGCTGTGCTGTCCAATACGTAGCTACTGACCACATTGGCTATTTAAATTTCAATGAATTAAAATGAAATAAAGTTTAAAATCCAGTTCTTCCATTGCACCAGCTACCTCTCAAGTACTCAATGGCCATGTGTGGCTAGGGGCTACTTTATTGGACAGTGCAGATAAAGAGCATTTCTGTCAACACAGAAAGTTCTAGTGGACAGTGCCAATCCAGCGTATGACCATGGGAGTTTGTGGCTCAGGTAAAGGGTGGACATGATCATTGGAGGTCACTGGATTATCTGCACAGATAGTGAAATCACCAAGAATTGGGACAGGAGTAGTTTGGGAGAGAATGACCATAAGCCAGGAGCTAAAATCTTCAACATGTTGAGGCGAGTAGGGTAAGTATTCCAACTGCTCCTGGGAGGATTTCAAGTTTTGCATTTTTAGTGAGGAGATGGTAAAAATCATCTAGAAGAACCACAAGGGGGGCAAACAGGATACCTACTCTACACTTCAGCCTTGGGAAAGGGCTACCGTGTCCACAGGTGAGATCCAGTTTCTCTAGGAGGAAGGAAGTAAAGACAACACTCAAAGAAGATGATGAGAATATAGGAGATTTTGCTGATGGCTAACCACGAGTCCCAAAGGTATAGCAAAAGGGTTTCAGGAGACAGGGAGCAGTAAGTGATAAGCTTATGGAAGGGGATTACAGAACTGGGTGGGGATGAAGGTGCAAGAGATGAGGGATGGCCTGGGAACCTGGGGACTGGTGTAAGCAGCAATAAAGGGCACATGAGATTGATCCTGAGGACCCCAAAACAGGAACCAGAGGCTGTGAGTGTTGATGAAGAAACTGGGCTCTTGCCAGGAGCACAGAGAATTCTAGAATTTCGTCTTAGGTCCTATGGAGGCCAGAAAAGGACCCAGAGCTCAGGTACTTCTTGGCTACTTGCAGTGGAGGAGGGAGGCCTGGGAGGGGTGGCCTTCCCCTCAGAACATGGAACTCCCTCTTACTCCTTAAACCTGCAACTTGAAAGGCCCTAGGGTTGGAATGTCCCTAAAAAAGTGAGCTCCAGAGCAGGCACCAAGCTTTAGGACCCCCACACTGGAAACCTGTCTGAGTTAAAATCCAGACTCTGTCACTTACTACCCTGCATCCTGAGGTAAGTCTTTTCACTCCTCTGAGTCTCCACCCCCTTACATTCAGGCTTTGCAAGTCTCTGCAAAAAAGTCTCCTCTCCCGTTTCCAAGCCAAGGGAATGGCCATGCTTTGCTGCTTGAAGATACACACTTTAAATATTCAAATAACTGGCGGTGTCCATGCATTCATTCAAGAAATACTAATAACTAGTAGTAAGAGAACAAATTGGATAATCTAGGATTCAAATACAAGTTGTACCACTTACCAGTTGCATGTCCCTAGAAATTTCCTTAACCTCTCCAAGGCTCAGTTTCATTTCCTGCAAAACAGAGACATTAACAAAACCTTCTTCATGGTTGCGTGAGAAATAAGTGAAACAGTCAAGTTAATCCACAAAAGTGCTGAGTGCAGTGCCTGGCACACAGTAAGAATTCAATAAGTGTTAGTCATATTAGTCGCAAATATGTTTTGCCAGGCACTGTGCTACGTGCCGGGGATAAAAAGATAAAGTATAAAGTACGGCAGTTGTGTTTTACAAGCCTCATATTCTAACTAGGGAGTCAGCATCTAAATTATAATTGTAATGCGATTAGATAAGAGTTTTTTCCAAAGGAATGTATACAAGTACTAGTGGAATGCAATGAAGCAAAGGATTCATCGTGCCTTGGGGAGATGAGAAGGCTTCTGAGATGATATTTGGAAAGGTCTTCCACCGACTAGGAATTTGCCAGATGGAGGAGAGGAGCGTACCAGTTGAAGAAACAACATGGAGCCATGAAAGGCGTGGTGTGTTCTTGAACCTGTAAGGAGCTCCCCACCCAATGGTTGGGACAGAGGGTGCATAGAACAGTGTTAACAAGAAGTGAAACTTGATAGGGGAAGGATCTCGTGTGGAAAGCGGCACGTTTGCCATGCCAACCCTCCCAACTTGATCTTATCAACAATGGGTATCCGTATTCAGATTTTTAGGCAGAAAGACAAAATCAGCGTCTTGGCATTAGGATGGAAAGTACAACAGAGGAGGATCAAGACTGAAGGTGGGAGACCATTTAGGAGGCTGTTGTAATAGTGCAGGTGAGAAGTGATAAGAACCTGAAGAGGGACGCTGGCAGAGGGGATAAACAGAAAGCGATGGATGGGAGAGACGGTTCAGAAGTAAAACCCACAGGACCCAGGGATGTGTTGGGCTGAATATGGGCTATGAAGATGAGGGAGTCGGTTGCCAACAGCCCATCAAGTTCACATAGCTATGGGATGCTGAGGCAGAGCTTCGAAATGTTCTCCCAAGTCTAGGGCCGCTCAAACGTTACCTGGGAGCATACCTCCTTTGGCTCCTGCTGAACATTTGACCACTTCCTGCTAATCATGTAATAGGAACGCAAATACTCATTCTTCGCCCTCAGAAAAAGACGATATGACTATGGATCGACAATGCAAATATAACATAATGTTGCATTAGTATTAACCATGATGTAATGTGTGTGCCACAAAGTGTATACATTTTGTTGTACATTTTGTATGCAAATGTAAAACAACGGGTATGAGACTTAGCCAAGCGAAGGGTCTATTCCGTGGAGGAGTTCATCCTTGAGCTGGGCCTTGAAGGATGAGTACACTTTTGAAGGCTAGAGATGGGCACTCCAAAAGAAGGAAATGCCTGAACTGAGACAAGTGAGCAGTAAGGCATTTCTCAGGTGTGTTCTGAGAGCCTCTCAGCCTGGGAGATGCCGCAGGACCAAAGGACCTGCGGTCACATAAACCTGAGGATACAACCTGCTCTACAGAACCTCCCCTTGGACAGTCACAATGATCTTAACATATTAAAGACCCCCTACAGTTAAAAATCATTTGTCTAGTGACAAAATTTAAATCAGTGGTTGCCTGGGGCGAGAGGTGGAGATAGGAAGGGGCATAAGGAAACATTTTTGGGTACCTGGACATGATTCATTTCTTGATCGGGATGGTGGGTTACCTTGGTGTATGGCCATACCAAAGCTAATTGAATGGTACACAAAAAAAAGTATACATTTTGTTGTACGTTTTGTATGTAAACTGTACCTCATTTAAGTTGATTAAAATTATAACTTGTTTTTTATTTGACTTTAAAGAATTTTTTGATTATTTTCATGAACGCTCCCTCAAAAGGCCTATTTCTTGGAATATCATCTGGGGAAATAGCACTGTGTTAGTTTCCTGTGGCTGCTGTAACACATTTCCACAAATGAAGTGGCTTAAAACAACAAGTTTGAAATGGGTCTCACTGGGCTAAAATCAGGGTGTTGGCAGGGCTGTGTTCTTTCTGGGGGCTTTAAGGGAGATTCTGTTTCCTTGCCTGTTCCAGCTTCTGGGGGTCACCACATTTCTTGGCTCATGGCCCCTTCCTTTATCTTCAAAGTCAGCAATCACATGACTCTGACCTCTACTTCCATGCCCAGATCTCCTTCTCTGACTCTTCTCTTTCCCTCTTTCACTCACAAGGACCCTTGCGATTACATTGGGTCCACTCAAATAATCCAGGATAATCTCCCGAACACAAGAGACTTAATTAAATCGTATCTGCAAAGTTCCTTTTACCAATAAGGTAACATGCTCGGGCTCCAGGAAGTAGGACATGGACATCTTGGTATGTGTATGTGGTGGGGTGGGGGGTAGGGGGTTGTTATTCTGCTTACCACAACCAGTTTTAGTGTAAAATAAGAGGAATAAATAATAAGATAATAAGCCTGGAAATAAAGGCTAAATCTAGATCAAGCTAAAGGATTTGGTGTTTTCCAGGTAAGCAGTAGGCAGAATTTATTTACCAATGAATTGTTGCATTCACATGTTTTAAAATGTGAATGCTATCATAAGGTAGTAAGCAAAATGTTTCCTCTCTTCTCCAGCTATTCAGTTTCCATCTCTGGAAGCAAAAAATTGGCTTACTTACCACTTTCTCATGTATTATTCCAGAAAAAATCCATACCTCTATTTATACAATGGTAGCATAATATAAAAATTGTTCTGGTAAATTTTTCTTCTTCCCTCCACCATATGCCTTGGACATCACCCTTTAGCTGAACAAACAGAGCTTCCTTATTCACTTCAAATGAATAAATAGTATTTAATTGTATAGACCAGTGGTTCTCAGCCTGATTGTTCAATAGAATGATCTGGGGAGATTCTGAAAGATCCCCAGGAGAACGAATTAGCTAGCTCTCTATAATAAGCCACCTCAAAACATAGAAACAAGAATAATAACCATTTCATTATGCTCACATTTTTGAGGGTCAAGAATTCTGGCAGAGCACAGTAGAGACAGCTTGTCTCTACTCTGGAGTGACTGAGGGCCTCACAGGTGACATGTGTGGCTGGGAGGTGGCTGGAATGGCTCGAATGGAGCCATGTATCTTGGGCCCTGATTCTAATATCAGCTGGGATCCTTGGCTATTCTTCACATGTCTGCAGAGGCTCGAATATCCAAGAAGGCTTTCTCACTCACATGTCTCGTGCCTGGGCAGGGACGGCTGCAATAGCTGCGGCTGGATGGATCTTTCTTCCTCTCTCTCTCTTCCTCCGTGCAGCTAACTTGGACTTCCTCACAGCATAGTGGTCTCAGGACAGTCAGACTTCTTACATGGCAGCTGGCTCATCCCAGAGTTAAAGTTCCAAGAGGCCAGTGCGGCAGCTATGTGCAAGGCTGCTTATGACTTAGCCTTGGAAGTCTCAGGTCATCCATTTGCTCCCATTCTATTGGTCAAGCAAGTCCCTAAACAAAGGACTATTCCTGTTTAAGAGAAGGGGAATTAGGCTTCACCTCTCAATAGGAGTGGCAGAGAATTTGTGGTCGTCTTAATGTACCACACCCATGTGACCTGCACAGGCAACCAGGCTTAAAAACCACTGTTATCAATGTACCAGACCTTACTAACTGAGCCCCCATTGATGGATATGCAGGTTGCTCCAGGTCTGTTGCTATTGCAAGTGATACAGCACTCAATATGCACAACGGTCATCATTTCACACATGGGCAAGTATGTCTGGAGGATAAATTGCTGGAAGTGAAATTGGTGGATTAAAGATTAGGTACTGAAAGTTTTTGAGTGATAAAGTGACACAACCAAGGTTGAACCTTAGGAAATCCAATCTGTCTGCACTGCCCAGGATGGAGAAGACAGAGGGAGGGGGTGCAGGCAGAGAGAGCAGGCTGAAAGTAGTCAGACTGTCGGGAGGAAAGATCATAAGGTAGAAGTGCAGCCAGGAAGGGACAGGTGGGGACAGGAAGGGACGATTCTCATTAGCAAGTGAAGGAAGACAGAAGCTGATGGGGTAATGAACTTGGTGGTATTAATGGTATGTACTGGAAAGCTCATGGCTAGTTTCTTAGAACAGGTTAGACTTGAGATGGAGCATGCAGGACGAGAAGAATTTTAATAGGCAGCAAGGAAAGGGGAGGGTAACCTTTCTGTGCTGGAAGACATGGAGGAAACTTCTTTTGGAGATTAGATAATGCAACCCAAACACTGAGGGCTTAGGCCAGCGCCTGTCACACAGCAAACGTTCAAAACTATGATGCATTATTCCCAATAATGGCAAGTAATGCCTATTAAAAGCTTAATAAAATGAAACATGACTTTGGATGACAATTATTATTGCTCTCATTATTTCTAAACAGATCCATGTGGGATGGGGAAAGCTTTGGCTAAGCCAGCGATTCTTCAACCATAGGCCCAATCTGAAACAGATGGTAGTTTTTCACTATCCGAGAGCCGCCATTGGCTTCCCATCCTTCTAGGGAAACATCAATGGAAATCGACACGGGCTGAACAGAGACGTCCCTGGAATCCGCTCCACCATCACCCTCCCAGCCTGGTGCTTATTTCCTTGCTACGCTGCAAAGCCTGAGCCCAGGAGCTGACTTTCTTTGGGGTGCCTTAACAAAGAAGAAATCCTAGAGCAGGTCTGCAAAGGGTCTCACTGTTATCAGTGCTGAAAAGACCTTATCTGAAGACTTGTTCCAATCCTGGGTGGCATGTGGTAATGAAAACAAGAACTAATATGTGGAAAGTACATTAGAATAAGGCTAATCCTAGTCACCCTTTGGGTCTCACCTTTAAAAAAAAAATCATTTCCTCTAAAAAGCCCTCCTTGACCACCCTGAGACTATTCAAGTGTCCCCATGTGTACTTTCTTATACCTTGAATCTCCCTTGTCATAACAATTATCACACCATTGTTGTTCTTGTGTATAATATCTCCCTGATATATATGTGTATATATACACACATAAATAAACTCTTATTTGTATGTCTCTGTGGTGGAGACCCTAAAGTAACCCCCAGTGTTTTCCACTTCCTATTGTCCATGCCTTGGCATCAAATCCCCTTCCCCCCACCACCAACCTCGAGTATGGGCAGGACCTGTGACTTGATTCTAATCAATAGACTATAGAAAGGTGATGGGCTGTTCCCCCCGTGGTTACATTAGGTTACATAAGACTCCATGTCAGCAGACTAGAGCGACAGTTTGCTGGCTTGATAAGGTGACTGGCCATGTTGGAGAAGCCCACGTGTCAAGGAGCTGCAGGAAGCCTCTCGTTGTCATGGGTGGTCCTATGGGTAACCCAGAACCTGTGGGTGGAATCCAGCTGACAGCCAGCCAAAGCCAGGGCCCACAGTGTCACCATGGTAAGAAGGTAAATTCTTCCAACAAGCGAAATGAGCTTGGAAGCAGATTTTCCCCAGTCAAGCTTCCAGATGAGAACACAACTCAGTGAACATGATTGACTACAACCGTATAAGACCCTGAGCAGAGGAGCCCGCTAAGCTGGGCCCAGATTCCTGACCCACAGAAAATGTAACATAAAAATGTGTGTCGTTTTAGCCTCTTAATTTGTGGTTATTTGTTACTCAGCAATAGAAAATTAATCTACCCCCCACTAGATGATAAGTTCTGCGTGGGCAGGAACCACACCATATTGTACCCCATACTCCTCACACTGTGCTCAACAAATATGGGTGGAATAAATTAATGAATGAATGTGCATCATTCCTGCAATATTTACAACCACTTTATAAGGAGGATTACTTTTATGCAAGTTTTACTAAGACTGAGAGAAAATAAGCGATGCATCTAAGATTCCCATAGAAAGAGAAGAGACGGGACTTGAACTTGCATCTCTTAGGACCAAACCCCAAGTGCATTCCCTAACATCACAGGCTTTCCACTTTGGCAGAGCCAGTGGGAGCCTACACAAATTATTGTTCCTAGCTCATACCCATGGCAGACATCACTAATCAATTCCAACATGCTTTCAGGCCAAGTCCATCACAAAGCTTCTCAACTCAGCATTTCAGTAGCCACAAGCAAGTGATCAGAACTGGCCCAGGAAAGAAAACCTATTTATCATTTGAGCATTTTAGTCGGTATCTATATCTCCAGGCGGCTAAATGTAGGATCCATTCCTAGGAATGTGTGGGAAAGGATATGAAAGAAACAAGAGTCTGAGCCCAGGGAGAAGTGGTACCCGGGAAAGAAAAGCCAAGAAAAGAGGTTGAAGATGGGGTGGAGGGAGACAATGCTCCTAGAACCTTCCCTGCAGAGGAAAGCCTCCAACATTTCCAGGCAGGAGATTCCACTAATGATGCATGCTGCAGCTGGAGTCTCTTATGGCTGAGTCCCCCAAGTCAGCTGATAGATTCTTCCTTGTACAGAAATTGAATTCAGCAGTTACAAATCCTTTTTTTCTTACTCTCATGGCCATGCCGTCCCAGCTGATGGCTGCACCCAGGGTGCAATGGAGTGAATATTGGCCACAGCTGACATCTTTATTGTTTTGACAATGAAGGTGTTATGTCAGCCTGAAGGGTGGCAGTTTTGATATTTTAAACATTAATCTCCAGAAAGGAAAGCTGAGTGCTCAAACAAGGAGGACCTATGCTGCCATATACGTGATAGAGCCTTAACGCAAGAACACAGATTGAAAAGTGAGGAAAACAGTCAATGAATGAGTTGCTTGGTGTTGACTTTATTTGTTCATAAATTAATTAAACCCGCTTTGCTCTAGGTATTAAATAGACCCGGGATACCACATATATTGGGCTGACAACACCACCTCTCCTGCCCACGGTGGGCAATACTAATCAATCATGTCATTCTTTCCTCTCTGAGTCCCAGCTTCGTCTTGGAAACCTCCTTAACGTGGAGCTTCAGTCAGCCAATAACAATCTATCATTTTGGATCTCAAGGCAAAACTACGTGCCATCCAAGATTACAGGCACAGCCTTAAATCACAAGTTATCAAGCAAAATGCAGTAGAGTGAAGCTTTTACAATTAAGAGCACAGACAGTAGACTTGGAGGGCCTGAAGTCCACATCTGCTATCGAACAGCCATCCCGTGCCTCCATGTTGTCACCTGTAAAATGGGGTTAATAAAATCACCATCTCACGGAGCTACAATGATGATGAAATGAATTCAGATATGTACAGGTCCTGGAAGAGTACCTGGCAGACGCATGCATTGGCTACTCTGTCTTAGATCTTGATTCCCTTTGTTCTGTCTGCAAAATCTAGCTTTTCTACTAGACTGGAAGCTGTTCAAAGGTAGGCACCATGCTTTTCCTTCTTTGTGTCCCTAAGCCTCAATTTTCTCATCTGTAAAATATCTGAAATAATACCTTGAATAACATGAAATTATTCTTGAAGACAAGAATAATACCTGCTTCCTGGGCTTGTGGTAAGCACTAAATTTGTAAAGCATGTAGAGTACTTCGCTGGTGCCCGGTACAGAGCAGTAGCTCAATACATGGCAGGTATGACATTTTCACAAGCTACGACACTAGTGTTTTGATCCCAGGTCACAGATGAGAAACTGAGGCCCATGAAGATTAAATGTCGCACCCAGATGGCTTGCAAGTGGAAGAGCCCAGATGCAAACCTAGAGCTGTCAGGTGCCAAAATCCATGTGCTTGCCCAGCGTACTATATTGCTCTCTCATGGAATAGGGCCTCTTCTGATGGGCCAAGATCCCATTCCATGTCTGCTTCTGAGGTCTTTAAACCATAGCCCTCAGATCCCTGCCAGGGATCGGACAGGACCTTGCAGCTCTCACAGTCCTAATGGTGATTGAGATAGCCCTACCAGGTAGCAAGTGTGACCACCACTATGCGCAAGTCCCAAGAGACCACTCGTGTCTGTTTAACTTCCCTTCCGCAGAACTTCATCCAGTACCATGCCAGACAGCTACTTCTTAAGTTCCTTCGATGAAAATCCATGTGGCTGATGAGGCTTACTGCACCCACCTAATCACCTAATATTTGATGCCAACGCTGAGGCAAGCAACAAGAATAACGTAGTAAAAGCTCAATTAAAACCAAAGGCCAAGGAAAGAAAGTGCAACACGCAGACAATGCACCAACTAAATGTCTGAAACCAAGGCGTCCATGCCTTTGATACTGAATCTAGGGAAACTGCCACCACAGCCCCCGTAGACAGTGGGAGGACGTTCTCCCCCTGGATCGTCGCATCGTTTGGGAGCCTCCGATTTCTAATCTCACAGGTTGGGGACGCAGCCCTAAGTCTCCGTGCAGCAAAGTGTGTGTGAGTCATCCCAGGAGCTGGCACAACCCAGGGCCTCGCGTGGAGTCCAGGCCTGTCTCTGACACATGGGGAGAGTGGAGACAGGAGTGGGTGTTTGCTGACAAGCAGCTTCACGGGAACGCTTGTCTCGGCATTTCTCAGTGCTGAATCAGGGAGAAAAGTTGGGCAGAATGCCTGCGGGGTTCAACTGAGAGAGAGGAAAAAAAAAAAACAGAGCTTGAACTGGGAGAGCAAACACCACATGAAGCAGGAAGAGCAACAGCAAAATGATCATTACCTGAAGGCCTACTGGGTGCTTTCCATGCTCTCCTGTAATTTGTCCTCACCACAGCCCCACGAGATAAGCAAAGCCCTGGGAGAACTATTCTCTCCTGCACATGAAGAAACTGGAGTTAAGAAACATCAAGAACTGCACAGCCAGCTAGTGGTTAAGATGGAATTCAAACTCAAGTCTAACCGCAAGGCTTGATGCTCTTCTGCATCTAATCCCCGTCCTACCCCACCTCTGTTAGACGTCATCTTGTCCTGCACTCACTGTTTTCTCCTCCAAAGGTTAGGAAAAGACAACCAGACAGGAAAGGAAGCAGATGCTTCACCTCCTCAGACAGGCTGGGAGGAAGTGAGCGACCGCCCAGTGCAGAAGCCCAGGTTGGCCCTGTTCATCTGAGGCCATCCTTCACCTGCCTGTCCAGATGGAGAGAGAAAAATCCAGACCTCCCATTGTGCCACTGTCACCCCAGGCAGTGCTGTCCAATAAAAATATAACCCAAGCCACATATTGTAATTACAGCTTTCTGGTAACCACATTTTCAAAAGTAAAAAGTGAAATTAATGTTAATCATGCTTTATTTAACCCCAAATCTATCCAAAGAGTATGATTTCAACATGAAATCAACCTGAAAAAAACTCACGGCTATAGTGTAGTTCTTTTCCTCTTTTTCATACTAAATTTTCACAATCCCGTGTGTACTCTACACGCACTCCACACCTCAAGCTGGACTAGCCTAGTGGCTAGTGGTTACTGTGTTGGATGGGACAGATCTATGGAGACCAAAAGATCCAAATAAATACAACTCCACTCTACATGATGAAAAGCATTTTTTAAAAATTATCATTTAAGAACATTGATTTTTTGATGTACAGTTCTATGAATTTTAACACATGCATAGATTCATGTACCCACCACCATAATCAGGATACAGAGCAGTCCCCCTCCCCGACCCCCAAAGAATTCCCTGGTGCTATCCCTTTACTGTCAAACCTTACAGCCACCCCTAACCTCTGAACAAATGGAATCGTACAGCACGTCATCTTCGGAGACTGGCCTCTTTCACTCAACATAATGCCTTTGAGATTCTTCCAAGTTTGTTGTGTATATCAATAGTTCATTCCTTTTTGTTACTGAATTTATGACATTGCATGTCTATACCAGAGTTTGTTTATTCATTCAACTGCTGAAGGACGTTTGAGTTGTTTCCAGTTTAAGGTGACTATGATTAGAACTGCTCTAAATAAGTGTACAAGTTTTGTATGACCATAAGTTTTCTTTTCATTTCTCGGGAGTGGGATGGTTGGGCCATGTGGTAAATGTATGTTTAATGTCGTGAGAAACTACCAAATTGTCTTCCAGAATAGTTGAACCATATTTTATCCCTATTGGTAAGGTGGGAGAGTTCCAATTGCTCTGCATGCTTATCTGCACTTGGTACTGTCAGTATTTTTCTTTTAGCCATTCTGATAGGTATGTTTTAGGTTCGTTAAAAAGTAATTGTGGTTTTTGCGATTTTTTTTTTTTAACTTTTTAAACCACAGTTACTTTTACACCAACCTAATAGTTGTATTTCACTGTGGCTTTAATTTGCTTTTCGCCAAGGACTAATGCTGCTGACCGTCTTTTAATGTGCTTCTTTGCCTTCTATGTGTCCTCTTTGGTGATAGGTCTGAATACATCTTTTGTTCCTCTTTAAAATAGGCCGTATGTTTCTAAAGTTTTATATATTGTAGATACAAATCTGTGATACAAAATTGTTGAATATGTGATTTGCACAATATTTTCTCCCAGTCTCTAGACTGTCTTTTTATTCTCTTACTACTATCTTTCACGGAGCAAAGTTTTTCATTGCAATGATGTCTGATTTATCCTTTTTTTCTTTTATGGATTCTGCTTTTATTATCATTAGCAAGAACTCTTTTGACTAACCCCAGGTTATAACGATTTTCTCACATTAAGTTTTTGAACAATAAATCACACGTTCACGACCCAAGGAGCTGTAATTGTCGAAAATTCAGCTATGGATGTTCGTTGTGAAATCCACATTGTCATGTAGATTCATTGTCATGTAGATTCATTACTAGTGATGATAGAAAGTCATCACTAGTAAAACAAAGATAAATAAAAATTGGCCCACCATACCGTGTTTCCCTGAAAATAAGACCTAGTCAATAAGACTGAGTCAAAATGTCGTAATTCTTTCTACTCCACCATGCTACCTCCCAAGGAAAAGTTTGATAAGATTGATGGTGAAAGGAAGGGGACGGAAAAAATTTTTGAAAACAATAGTCACTGAATAAATCAAGATTTGGCTTGGTAAGGTATAGTAAGATGGGTTCCAGGGGCAGTAAGAGACCTTGGGTATCTGAGGCTTTTGCATCAAGAAAAATGAGGCAAAGCCATCAATGGGGGTTCAAGTACCAGCGACCCCTGCCCTGTCCCAATGTCCCCTGAGACCCACCTTGCTTTCAAGACAGTCTCGTGTCCAAGGTTTGCTCAACAGGCCATTTTCCCACTGGACCTGAACAGCGACTTGGAATGTCACGGCCCACCAGCCCTAGTTTGAGAGCCTCTCAGCGTGGTTTTTCTTCTCTATCTTCTCCAAGGTCTCCAGGCTGATGATATTCCACTGTGAGAATAAACTGACATCACAGCCCCCAGCCTCTTTTCATTTCTGCCACTGATTTCTCTATTCTCGCTGACTGCTTGGCTCTCCAAGCTCAGGGCCCATCTGGTTGAAAAGCTATCCCGCTGTTTACAGCCTCCTCTGGGAGTGCTCACAGACAGGAGAAATCCTATCCATTTCTACTCCTGTTTGCTCCATGCGACTGAATTGTATTTAAGCATCCCATTTGGGGAAGGAAAAGGAACTTGAGTCTTTGCTTTCTTGATAATATTTTTCAGCAATAAGATGCCCAATAAATTAAGGCAATCCTCAACGGAAACACTTCACAACCAAGACTTTCCAAGCACACTGTGCTTCTAAAGCCCAATAACACCTTCACCTTTCAGTGAAGACTGCAAAATGGTAGAGCTGAAGGGGCCCTAGAGATCATCTTGTAGAAGGGGAAGCTGAAGGTCCAAATGGGGCAGTGACTTGCCCGACCTCGTGGCCTGAGGCGATGGCAGATGAGGGACGGGAGCCCTGTGCTTTGAACTCTTGTTCCCAAATGGTGTGTCACTGGGCAGGGACTGCAGGCTGAGGAAAGACAGAAAGTCAGCACCCTGAAATGGTCCCCTTAGGGCCCACCATGATCCGTGTTGAGAAATATATTTCACCCTCAGGTGAGCATATATACACATACGACAGAAAGTAGATGTGGTGCCAAGGAAAATAGTGGGTTTCAAACCTGTAGGCTTGGCCCTAGCGGTGAAGAAAACGAAATGATCTTCACTATTTACCAACCCATTCCTCCCAAGTTGACTAATCCCAGGGCCACCATATTTCACAACTCCAGGGGGCACAACCTTCACTGTACTGTTAATTGGTATTTTAGAAAGGCAGAAGAGTAAAAGCTTAAACATTACCTATTATTTTTTCTTGCTCTGCATAACAGCAGGAAGCGAGGCATTAATTGATAACTACAGGACTCATTAAAAACACATCGTAACTTAGAAACAACCCTGGGAGACTTGGCTTTCAAGATTCGAAAGAATGAATCTATAAAAGCAAGTTAGTCACAAAGGCACCTAAAAGGGAGGACAGGACATTCAGAGGAAGCTGACATAAGCCCACACTAATCTTAGCTGCATGGTAGGCATTGCTCTCAGTGTTTCATGTATGTAAATTCTCACAACACTATAATAGGCACCATCATTATGACCCATTTTACAGAGGAGGAAGGAAACTGAGGTATACAGCAAGCAAGTAACTTGCAAGTCACATGACCAGAAAGTGGCCAGGTGGAATTCAAAGGCAGCAATCTGACTCCCAAGACTGTGTGTTTTACTATTTACAACATCACCCCTTTGTGGGAGCCAGTTAATCAAGGTTACTTGCTCGTGAGAGCTGGGGATAACTGAATCCTGCTCCATTTCCCTCAAGTCACTACAGGTGACCTGCATGAAGTTTGCAGTGTGGCAACGGTGAGGAAGTGACCTTTTTCTGACAGATAGGGAGAAGCCTTAGAGGGAGACTGCTCCAGAAAAATCTAGGAAAGACTGATGACATCCTCAGGGAAGCACAGGTCTGGACAAGAGTTCCAGCACCCTCAAACATAACCATGGGAGCTCTGAGGGAGGTCCTGGGCCTCTGGAAGCTCCTCCCTTACCCCAAAGCTCCTTACCTCCTTCAGGGGTGTGGAGTAAAAAGAAGGAAGAGAAATGCTTTAAGCCCCTTGCCTAGAGGCCAACATAAAATATTCAGAGTAACTTGAGACCTTCTCCAGCCCTCCTGAACTCAACAGAGAGAGGAGACTTTCTTTTATAATTTGATTTTATTTTATATTAGTTTCAGGTGTACAAAACAACATAGTGATTAGACATTTACACCCCTCACAAAGTGATAACCCCCTCCAAGTGTACTACCCCTCTGACGTCATATATAGCTGTTACTATCTTGAGCAATTTACCTAATGTCTCCTAGTCTCCGTTTCTTCATCTCTAAAATAGAGTTCAGACCTACTGCACATATATGTTATGAGTATTAAATTGAGATGACTGGTGGAAAGGGCTTAGAAGACCATTGTGAACAAATGAATGACAGTTTCCTTCTACCTTTGGAGATAAAAAAGGACACAGTGAGGTTCTTACCTAAAACTTACCATTTTTCTTTACCAACAGACCCCTGATTTTATTCAGGGCTTTTTCTTTTTTTTTTTCAGACCCCTCTTTTTTCATTCAGATTCCTTTCTGGATGGGAGTGGCCATATTTCAGTTCTGGCAAATGAGATGTAAGGGGAAGACTATTTGGGGGTTGGTTCCAGAACATTTGTTGCTTCCCGGAAAACAGCCAACAAACTCAGCTAGCACTTTTCTCTGAACTGTGCCCTTTGCCCTTCCCTCTTCGTTCTTCAGAAGATACAACAGCCATCTTTCCACCATCAGGACAAAAACCATAAGCTGATCACAGAAATAGAGAAGGGGCCTTTAAATATATATATATAAATGGAACCACTTTAAAATGGAGTCAGAGCTGCCAGGCCAGAGGAACTGCTTTGCATGTCTTATGACTCAAACTTTTGGAATTTTAAAATAGCAAAATAACCTTTGGACTGGGCCTAAAACAACATTGTGTCCCAGAGAACTGTTTACAAGGATAACAAAAAAGCAGATATTATGGCTATGGGACTGATGACTGCCGGACTGAAAATTAAAAACGTTCTTTAGAATTAGCATCGCTATTTTAGCTTATCAGCACCAATAGAAATAACTTTCTTCTATTGATGTACTTGTTCCTCTTCCCTTTCTTATAAATACCCCTTGCCTTCGTTTCCTAAACACTGTTTGGGTTTATGCCTGAACCAGTGATTCCCAAATAGCTATTCTTTGTGATCTCAAATAAATGCTTGTTGCCTCTCACTTTGAAAGTCCTTTTATTTTTTAGGTTATCAGGCCTAAATAACATCCCAACTCTTGACTCTCTGCCTCTTGATTTGTCACGTAAGAAAAACAAGCCCCTATCAGGTTTTCCGTTATTTGTAGTTGAACAAATTCCTAACTGATATTTACCAATTCTGGTTCGATGAATTGAAATAAGCGAGACATAGAGATGCTGGGATGTTCATCTAAGGTCATATCATGAATTGATGGGTGGCAAACCCAGGCCTGTTGAGTATCTGAGTCTTAAATTCCCACCCCAAATACTCTGCTAACAGATTACACTCCAATGAAAATGGTATTTATGTCAAGAATCAGAATGATTGGTTATAAAATATTTATATGGAAGCTAGTTGTATCCATACATAATAAACACCCATCCAGAAATTTAAGTAGGCAAATTTATTTTTGAAAACCATGGATTTCATGTAATCTGTGCAAGTGGCCTTTTCACTCATGGGGACCAATCACATAGGAATCTCAGAAAAGGAGCTGACTGTCTATAAAGCCCAGCTTCAACCCTCGGCAACCGCAATGAGTGAGCACCTTTGAACATCACACTGTGAACTCAACCAAATAGAGCTGCCTGCCCTGACATCTTTCCTAGAAAAGATATTGAATTCGCAAAGAGCAATGGCTTTGAAATGCTAATAAATATTTTATAAGCTGATCACTTAGGAAGTAGGATTGAAAAGCACTACCATATAAGTAAAATCATGTAGCAAAATTGTTTGAGCTTAAAGATATCATCTGCCTTAGATTGTTATGATTTAATGAAAACTATTTGCTGAACTCAAAAAATTGCGTTTAAATAAATGCAATTAATAAAACCATGTGCAAGTGATCTTGCTGAAAATTTGTATCTGCAACAAAGCAGCTGGAAGTGAGTTTGGTTAGAATCTCTGGAACTTTAGTTTCTCTACTCCTTTCATTGGAAGAGATGTGTCCAGGAATTGTCCAGGTGGATGGCACTTAAAACTAATCCCACTGCCAAGCAGTGTGATGGCTTCATAGTGATTCTCTCAGTGGCCTTGGCTTTGCTCATGTCCCTATTCTCCTGGCCAGATCCAATTTGTCCAATGTAAAAACATGCGACCCGAGTTGTGTCAGGTTCTCTCTCATGGGAAGTCAACAAAATGTAAACAAAAAGACATCATGATGGTACGTCTATAGAATCGACTCCTGTGGCTGAAAGCAAACTAGAAAGTGAGCTCACAAACTCCTGCCCCTGAGGTTCCAGGGGCTTGTTGAGCTCTTGCCCTTCCTAAGACTGTCTGATTCTGTGAGCTATCCCAATACTCTCCTAAGTAATACTTCTCTTGAAACATGAGCTAGACCAAATTATTTTCTTTTGCTTAAAAACAAAAGTTTCTTTGTGAATACACTTGACATTCTTGTACACCCATTTATTTGTAGGGTCACAGAGTCAGAAAGACTAGTTCCCCCACCTCCAAGCAGAAATAAGTAGCCCTGATCTTGGGCAAATAGGAGGTGACAGGAAATCTCAACCTTACTGTCTCTAGGCCTGTAAGGAAAGCAGTTTCAACATCAGGCCCTTGTACTCTACACAGAACTTTTCTTTCCCATGTTCTTTCTTCTATGGGTTGTGGTGCTAGCAGCATGGCAAGTGGTTCATTCAGAGTGTGGGCCTTAGAGCTAGACCCCTGGGTTGGAATCCTGACACTACTCCTTCTAGTTGTGTGGCTTGGGGTATTGTTCAACCTCTGCAAGCCTCAGTTTCTTCATCTAGAAAGAGGGAAGGTAACCATAGTTTCCTTCGTGGGATTGTTGTGATGATTGAGTTCACCCAGATGAAGTGCTCAGAACAGCACTCCATCCCTAACTTCTCCAACTTCCTCCTCCTGGATTCCAGGTACACCTGCCTATTTCTCAAAAACACATGGTCTTTCCTGCCTAGATGTCTCAGGGGTCCTTCGCACAGTCTGTTCTTTCTGCCTGGGAACACCATTCCACCCTCACCCATTCTCCATATCCACCTTATGACATGTTGCAAGAATAGCCCTAGTTCTCCACCCCTCCCTATAACTATCTACACTTACTCTTTGCTCTGTGATATCAGGAGCTCCCATCAGGAGTCTAGATTCCCTTTCCCTTTATCTTAGCTAGTCCTGTACCTGCTTTGGCCAGTAGAATTCAGTAGGAGTGACACTGAGTCTCGAGAGACCTTGCATGTGTCTTCTCTCTCTCAGACCCCTGCCCAAAAATAAGTCAGGGCTGGATGATGAGAAACACATGGACCGGTCTCCACCATTACCCCAGCCCACAACCAACCAATCTCCTGAGGCAGAGCCACCCAGCTGACCAGCATCTGACCATACATGCATGACGGGCTGGCTGGACCAGCTGAGACCAGAAGAACCACCCAGCTGAACTCAGCCCAAATTGCCAACTCACTACGTAAAAAACTAAGTAAATGAGTGTTGTCTCAAGCCACTACATTTGGGGGTGACGTCTACATTGTAAAAGCTAATTGATACACACCATCTCTTAGCCTCAGATTCCTCGATGATATAATGGAAATAATGAACACAGGAATGATAAAACCTACCGCCTATTGTAAGTGTGGAGACTGCATGAGATAATGCTTGTAAACTGCCGATGTTACATTAAGCATTAAGTGCCTGTTAACTACCACAGACATGGTAATGAGGACCCTGGATTCTCTGCCTCTTATCCGTAATTGTGGGAATAATATCTAATGAACAGGGAAGGTTGTTGTGAAGAATTAAGAAAATACATGTAATGTGCTTAGCACCATCTTGGACACAGAGCATCAATAAGTGGTTGCCATTAATGTGTTGCTGATAAATTCTGTTTCAGAGGATGGGCTCCTTCATTCTCTTCCCTGGCCCTTGAACTCCGTCCACCACCACCAACCCCTACTCCTAGCCTTCAGGTTTCTCCCCTTGATGATTAGACCTTGGCTCTCAGCCTCCAGGCTCACACTAGGGCACCCGCAGCCTATAGAGCCCCCACCATGTCCAGGAGGCAGAGGAACTCAGGGGAGGAAAAGGTCACATTGGTCCCCCGAGTCCTTGAACTTCAGCCCCCCTCAACCCCCGTCCCGGGTGCGGACCTTAGCCACTAGGGGGCAGCATCACCTTCCAGCCACACAGAAAGCTGGGGCCATCCTGAGGGTCCTTTTCAGTTTTCTCATCTCCCTACCCACCTTGTATGAGGGCCCGGGGTTTGGGAAGCCCCTGCTAGTCCCATTACGTGTGGGCCACACCTCCACTGAGACCATTCATCAGTCTACATCCGACCTTCCCTCCGACCGGGGGAGCCACCCCTCCCTCAAACAGCTTGAGGAGAGATACTGGTGGTGACACTTCCCCAGCTCTGGGCAACCTCTCAACCTACGAGAGTGGTTTCATAATTCATGCCTGCCCATCAGCGGACAGATTTAGCCTGCTGCCTGCTGAGTCTGGAAATACTGAATATTAAAATATCCCAGACGCTCACCCTTCTGACGCCCTCGCCTCTTCAAGATTCACATGAAGTTGGTTGCACAAACAATTCCAGGGGCACACATTAATTTGTCAATTAAGCAGATTTTGAGTGCTCATATACGTAACTTTCATCGGAACAGGGGAACGAATATTCAGGGCCATAGTTGAGGTGCATGACCTTGGAGAATTCCTCTGGCTTCAGAGCCAGTGTATTTTCTTCTGCACCACATTGCTGCATAAATTCTCCTGGCCCTTTTTGCAGCACTACTCGCCATAAGGACAAGTGGGAATCCTATTTGAAGGGTTTTACCAAGCCCAGCAGAGCAAAAGACATGCAGAAACATTCTCCACCCAGCCAGGACAGCAACAGAAGGGCTCCCAGGAATTAAAACCAACCTTTATTTGAGGATGAAGGAAGCAGAGAGAATCTTTCATGTTTGGTAAAAAAAAGAAAAGAAAAAAAAAAGTGTGTGTGTGTGTGTGTGTGTGTGTGTGTGTCTCACACCCCTTTAACAAAAGTCTATTTGACTTCCCTCATGCACTTCAAAAACTACCTATCATTTCCCACCTTTAATGTTGAGTTTTTAACACTTCTACTAAAAGAATTTCTAGGCTAAGACACACACCTCTGTTAACACCCAGGAATGACCAGCTGCAAAAATGGGTTTGGGATTTCAGGGGAGGGGGTGGGAATTCTCCACAGATTCAAAATAGAGGAAGGGGGTTTCTTCTCTCCTGGTAGATTTTATTCTTTCATCCTGTAGTAATTTGCGGTCCCCCCTAAAGCAGGCTCTGGCACTGAGCATAATTCAGAAGGACCGATTGCTGCTTCTCAGTGTTGTGTCATCTAATGAAGGAGGCAAGAACTTTAGGTGGAGGTTGCGGGGGGAGGGTGAAGGATAATATCCCGTCAACAGAGACAGTGTGGGTGTTAACCTAGCATAAGAACCACAGCGCACAACAGAGAGAGGACCCTAAAATTCCCCTACAACACATTCAGGGAAAAGGCAGTTAAGGCCAGAGTGTGTAGAATGCGGAGCCAGGCCAAACAGACCTGGATGGAAGCCCCGGCTCTGCCATTCACTGTGGGACCTTGGACAGTGTTCTGATTCCCTCCTGAGCCTCAGTTTCCTCATCCATGCAATGGAGATAACAATACTTCAGAGGCTGGCCGTGAGGATTCACACCGGCTCTGTAGGGTGCTCCCCACACCCCCACCCCAGGGCTTCACTAAGAACTTTTTCTGGGACTTAAAACAAGAGATTCTTGGCTTGAAAATGATTTAATCACTGCTGATGGATAAATTACTCATTGGATTAGTAAAAAGTTAAACTAAGCATGATGACTAATTGCAAAAATGTGGGCTTTGCCCACGCATGTCCCCTCGCTAAGAGAGGTCATAATAGTCTATTTTGGAGGTGCCCAGCCAGGACTGTAGGAATACAATTGTCTTAGTTTCCCATTGCTGCTGTAACATATTTCCACACACTTAGTTGCTTAAAACAACACAAAATTATTCTCTTACAGCTTTAGAGGTCAGAAGTCCAAAATGAGTCTCACTGGACTGAAAATCAAGGTGTTGGCAGGGCTGCATTCCTTCTAGAAGCTCTAAGGAAGAATTTATGTTTTTGCCTTTTTCAGCTGCTAGTGGCCACCCACACTCCTTGGCGCATGGTCCTTCCTACATCTTCAAAACCAGCAACGTCGGGCTGACTCGTTCTTATACTGACATCTCGGGTTCTCTCTCCCCTGCACTTGTGATTGATTACATTGGACCCACTGGGATAACTCGAGATAATAACCCTGTCTCAAGGTCAACTGATTAGCAACCTTAATTCCATGTTGTAACCTTAACTTCCCTTCTCCAGGTGACCTAAGGCAGTCATAGGTTCTGACGACTGGGCTGTAGACACCTTTGGGAAGCTATTATTCTGCCTACCACACCTGTTGTTCCAGAGATGGGGTGGAACCTGGATGAACAGAGAGGAGTTGGTCCACTGTCCATCTGCGGAGGTGACCAAGCAACCCTGTGGGGACCAGAAAGGCATTGATCTGGGGTTTAGTGGGTGTGAGGCCTGGCCTGACCTGCCTGTTCACTGCCAGGAAATTTAGGTGATTCACCTTTTCCTAGGCATCAGCTTCCTCATCTGTAAAATGGAAATAGTCTCCCTGCCTACTGGCCCTGGGTCACTGTTAAGAGATTTAGATGTGATTCCCCACTGAGGGCCTCCTATGGACCAAGCAGAGTGAAGGACCCTGGGGTGTAGGAAACACAGTACCTGTCCCCATGGATCTCACATTCCAAGTTGTCATCACCTGACCCATATTCATTATTCTCCTCTAAAAACTTCTCAGCTTTGCTTACAAATTACAAATCGCACTTCCCGTCATGAGGAATTCTGAGCTAGACATCCCTAGTCACTAGATAAAAATGTACACGTTCACATATATTTTATTTGAATTTTTCTCCAATTTACATTCATCTTCAAAACATGTTAGTATTGATACAGAGTTTCTGATTGGTTCAAAATCTTGTCACCTTGATGCACTGACTTTTCATGTTCCCATGATTCTTTTCAGGCTGTCCTCACATGTATATGTGATTTCACATGTATTAGAGCAGAGACTATCTATATTCCCTGTAACAGTGAATGCTCAAACACTTTTCCATGTAACTACACATGCTTCAGAATTGTGCTCATTAATGACTACACAATTTTCCATCCAGCTGATGATACAGAATAGCTTCCAGATTTATTTGAAGGTTTCTGCTTCTTTGTGCGTTTCGTTCTTTTCTGGAGGTGTTTGTGTTTGTCTCTTGGGTTTCGCTATTATAAATAAGGCTGCAGTGAATACTTTCACACATTTATATGCTTTTGCTTTTAATTCTTTCCATAGGATAACTTCTCAGGAGCAGAATTCCACTTGACTCTCACTACAGCTCTATGATGTAAGCAGAACAAAAACAAATTCCATTCAGCAGAGGAAGAAACTGGATCCCAGAGAAATACAAGTGACTTCTCTCCACAGACACACAAGTTACAGGGCTAGGGCACAGGGCTAGCCCAATATTTGAAGTCCTCACATCTCCTGAGTACTGTCACAGGCCTTTCCAGGGTATCACTAACTACCAGGGACGATACGAGCTGTCCTCTCAAGTCCCCATTCTGCATCTCCTCCTCCCTGTTCCCACTGTCTCCCCTACCGACCTGCTGATTCACACTCTCTAGACCACTTCCCCTCCAGCACCACCCAGCCCTACAAGCTCATAAGAATGTGGCTTCATGTGCCAGGAGCACATGAATCGAAGGCCTATCCATGAACCCTGAAGAAAAAGGTGTTCCCCCTGAAAGCCCACCCCGGCGACGATCAGCCTGCCTCCTGGGCCCCTGATGACCGTCTCCCTGCTGCAGTGGGTGGAGCACTGGGTCAGGATCAGACGGCCGGGATTGGAGGCCCTGCCCCTTGTTGGCTGGTGAGACCTGCCTCCATCTTCACATGGCCTCCTTCCCTGCCTCTGTGTGTGTCTTCTCTTCATATAAGGACACTCACTCACATTGAATTTAGGCCCACACTCATCCAGTATGATCTTACCTCAATCCTCACCTTAATTCTATCGGCAAGACCCTATGTCCAAATAAGGTTACATTCTGAGGTTCCAGGAAGGCATGAATGCAGGGGGATACCGTTCAACCCACGAAACCCACCTTGCCTATACCGTGGGTTAACGTGAGGGTTTCCTCTCCCTTCAGAGGATGTGGTGAAGGAGGTATTATTCATTTAACTCTCTTCTGCTACTTGAACCAGGCTTCTCCCACAAGGCCCTACGTGTGGGTTCACTAACAATAGACTACTGAAGAATTGGTCCCCCCTACCTAATATGTTCACAGCAAATCGCACTTTACAAAGCTGACATCCCACTCTCCGCAACAGCCCTGGGAAGGCGATAGTATCAGCCCCCACTTTGCAGGGGAGGAAACAGACTTAAGGGGTGAAGGGATTGCCCTAGGTGTCACCAGCCACCAGGGGGTAGGGCCTCAAGTCCAGGCCACTTTTATCTCTGTCTATGTGTAGGAATTCAGTGATATTATTCTTACGAACCTTGGTGGCGTTACTGTTATTTACTCTAATTTCTTTGAATTCTCACCTTTTATAGAGAACAAAAGTGAGAAGAAAAGTCATGTTGACAAAGTTCCAAGAGGAGTGGCCAGGGTGCCCTCTGGAACCCCATCAGGTGAGTGCAGGACCCCACGAGTGCCTCCCAAAACTAGTCCAGCTTCTCCCGTTATCCCTCAGGCGGTTTCAGGGGAAACCAGAATGGAAACAAATGGCAGATGTGAGGCCCACAAGCCCCTGCCTGCTCTCCATGGAGAGAAAGGAGTGAGGTGAGAGAAATATGAGAAGTAACACCTGTGCCAGTTTGGAAAAGGCAGGTTTTCATATGGTTCTGGCTATGTTTTTCACTTACACCCCTCAATAACTTAACAGAAGCAACCGTAAGGATTCTAAGAGGTAACATACCAAAGTCCGCAGCTGGTTCCAGGCACAGAGGAGAGAGGAGAGTGCAACGGCTGAAATAAATCACGTCAAAAGCTGGGGCTGAAAGGGATGGGGAAGGAAAACCTTTCTCTGAGCATCTCCCATGTGCCATCTCGCTGAGCCCTCACCACCATAACCGGGCATATGATATGCCTTGTGGGCACTTCCATTTTACAGATGAGGAAAGTAAAGTTCAGAGAGAGTGACAGATGGGCCCAACCAACATCATTCCAGCAAGAACTGGCTGAGCCAACACACAAGCTCTGATCTGCCTGTTTCCAGGACCTCTTCCTTCCACGCATAGGAGACTGTGCATTCTGACATTCTATAGAGAGATGACCAATGGCCAGCAAAGGAACAGACCCACAACACAGTGTGGCCGCACACAGACACAAGCGAGGTCTCTTAAGCCCCAGTGCATTCACCACATGGAGAAACCTGAGGGTCACAGCCCCTCAGGAAGAGTCCATTTGGAAGTTACATGTTTAGAGGTGTGCTAAGTCATGGTGCTGCAGCCATCTCTTCTCTGCAAAACTCATGCCTGCACGTGATCCCATTTTCTCCTGACAAGAACACTGCAAGAAGAATGGAGGAGGGGTTTTATCTCCATTTTACCGAGAAGGAAAGTGACTCGCTGTGTGACCTTGGGCTAGTCATTTCCCCTCTCAATCTCAGCATCCCTACACGTGAAATAAGGAGGTTGAACCATAGTCACCCCAAGTTCTTTTCCATGTCTGTGAGTTATTGAATGTGTCACCGAATATTGAGTGATATTGAAATAAACCCAAAAGGAAGAGATTGGGAGACAGCTAATACTTTGTGCATATTATGCCAGGCGGGCACTTTGATCATGTGAATCACTCACATCGATGGAGCCCTGATGTGTCAGGCACCATGCTGAGTTCTTTAGATATGGTATATTGTTTACCCACAACCCTATCATATAGGTCCTAAGTTATTTACATTTTATAGAGGAGAAACTGAGGTTTAGCAAGAATAGAGAATTTGCCAACTATTAGAAAGCCAGTAAGAAGAAGAACAAGAACGTGATGCCAGTCTCTGATGCCAAAGCCAGGCTCTCACCTATCTTTCCCAGAGAGTGACCCATATGCATCATTACACTTAGACTTTCCCATGTTGCCACAGGTACAGTCTTGCAAGTGACATCTTGACTCTATCCTAATTTATTTTTCCTTCTGCCTTGAGTGGCAAAGTACTGGAGCTCACATAAAGGCAGGGGCTAGTGCCACAGGGGTTAAGGGCCAAAGGCAGTGTTTCAGGAATAAGGCTGGGAACATAGAAGGAAGTGGCAGGAGAGGGCCCCAAGGGAGGAGAGGGCCAACAGGGAGTTAAGGAACTGTACCCGTTTGCTAGGGCTGCCCTAAAAAAGTGTCACAGACTGGGCAGCTTGAACAGCAGAAATGTAATTTCTCCCAGTGCTGGAGGCTGCAAGTCCAAGATCAAGGTGTCTGCAGGGTGGGTTCCTTCTGAGGGCCACGAGGGAAAGATCTGCTCCAGACCTCTCTCCTTGTCTTGCAGATGGCCATCTTCACCCTGTGCCTTCACACGGCCTTCCCTCTGTGCCTTTCCATGTCCACATTTCCTCTCCTTGTAAGGACACCAGTCATACCGGATTGGGGCCCACCCTAAGAACCTCATTTTAACTTAATTGCCTCTTTGAAACACCCTATCTTCACACAAAGTGATATTCTGAGATCCCGGGGGCTAGGACTTCAATATACAGAATTTTTGAAGATGCAATTTAGCACATAACAGAGACCTAAAGCACACCGGGATGCAGAGGACTCACTTAAAGTCACTCAAGAGACTTTTTAAAGCAATGTCCTGGCCAATGAAGACCTTTGCAAGGCCCCGATTTCACCTCCTAGCTTAGAGGAATCCTGCTGGATCGTGTTTCTCACACTAGGACACACTAGGAGCTCCGTGGTCCGTGAAGGTCTAATTCTTTTCTCAGAGGTGTGAGAGCTCTCTAAGAATTTTTTAATTTAGTGTTTTTATTTTTATGATACCAATTTTAAAGACAAAATTATAACTCACAATTAAAAGACTGTCATGGACTGGAGCCTCAATTTTTCAAGTCACTGTTTCTAAAAATAAAGTCCTTGAAAACGTGGGGTCCGCCATCATATTTTCAGAAGTGCACATACAAGGCCATCCTATAAAAAGAGACCCACAATTGTCATGTTTGAAGAGTGTTTTTGTAGGATAGATTACTTTCCACCAAGCCTGAGTCCTATGTTTATATTTTACTCACAAGCAAGAAGCATATTCTAGCCCTGTACCTGTCCTCCTAAATTTGTTTAAATGTTTGTATTTTTGTACAAAGACAAACATTATATGGGAAGATTTTAGTCATCACAATGTCACCATAGGAAACAATCATTCCACATTCCCTCCCAGTTTTTCTGAGATACTTGGATAATGTTTATGGAGTTGCAGAAAACCAAATAGATACAACGTTGGGTTTGACTTTTTTCCCTTATCGTTATCACAATAACGTTTCCTATGTGAGTACATTTTCTTTGAAGTATTCTTCCAAATGGATGCAGCGGTTTTATTGCTCCTTTAAGTCATTTCCCCTTTTTTTGCTTTTTAAGTAACCTTAAAATTAACGATATCATGACTTGCCTTTTTTTTTCCTTTCATGTCACATTATTTTTAAAGATGAATTCCCAGAAATGGGATTATGGAGTAAAGAATATCAAGGCTTCTTTTGGTGCTTGAGACATATTCCCAAAATGATTTCCAAAGGTGTTGTACCATTGTCCCTTCATGAATGTACCAACCGCATTAGTTTTCACTTTTCCTAATTTAATGGTAGCAAACAAAACTTTGATATTAGCTTAACTCATTTATTGGATAATAGGAAAGCTAAACATGTTCCCATATTTACTTGCTAAGTATATAGTTTTATGTGACCTGATTTTTCATCTCTTTGCCGATTTCCCTCAAGCAAAAGTAAGCACATCTCCCTTAGTGTTCTGTTAGTCCCTAGTTTTTACCTCTCCTCTTGCATCTAGCACAAAGTCGCAATCACTGGCTTACACATGAGCTCCCAGAGGGCAAAGAATGAGTCCCTTTAAGAACGTCCCTGTCCATAGCCACGAGTTACATGTGGCTACTTGGGCACTTCATATGTGTCTAGTCCAAATCCAAATGTGCTGAAAGTAGAAAACAGGCACTGAATTTCAAAGACTTAGTGAGGAAAAAGAAAGAATGTAAAGTCTCTCAGTATGTTTATATTTATTACATGTTGAAGTGACAACCTGTTGAAGTGACAACATTAAATAAAATAGATTATTTTTCTTTAGTTATTTTTACTTTTTAATTCGCTACTTGAAAAGTTATAACATAAGGTGTGCCCTTATACGCTATTTCCATGGGACAGAGCTGCCTGATGCTTAGACCAATGGGTTCAGAGAAGTAATTCATTCAATGGATTTACAAGCTCTTCAGGTCTTCTTCAACAATTTGATTGGGGCTCTTAGTTAAAAATTATCGTCATTATCACCATCACCCCTTTGTCATATTTATACGTCTCTTAACATTTTGTCAAATTTGCACTTCCCTTTAACCATCAGTGAGACCAGTTGAAAATCGCCATTCAAGGCAGTCAGGAAGAGAGAAAGACAAGCAATGTGGTTAGTCCAACAAATATGTATTGAGCATCTGTTGATGCCAGGAACTTTCTAGAGATTACTCACTGAACAATGTAGACATTGACCCTACCCTTGAGAAGTTCACATGGGACAGAAACAACAAGCTAAGGACACTGTATATGAGAAGGTGACAAGTGCAATGGCAAAAGGGGGAAAGAACAGAGTGCAGATGAAAGGAGGAGCAGGTTGCCATAGGTGGCCACTACAGACCTCATTGAGAAAGTGAGATTTTTTTTAAGCAAAAACTTGAAGGAGACGGGTGAAGGATTCCAAGTGACTCCCTGGGAAAAGAACATTTTTAGATGACAGAAATAGATAAAGCAACGGCCTAAGGTGGGGCTGTGTTACCTGAATGGGTCCAGGAGACCCAGGCACTCATCTCTGGCCTCAGTTTCCCCATGTCTTCCAGGTCTCCTCTCTCTAGATTGTGTCTGGCTCAAACATGTCCACCACCTACATCCCTCAGTACTGCCTGCCCACCCCTCTCTCCCAATCCCAGTGTAGGCTTCGGAGATCTCTCTGGTTGTCTGAATTCTAGAAAAGGCTTTGCCTGGAACACTGGGGGAGGGGGTGAGTGGAGACAGATAAGGCTTATTTATAGATCAGGACAGTCTGTGGGCTGCTTTGCAAACCCTGCTCATCTGTAGGAAGAACAGCTAGTTGCTGAAACGATGGTCCCAGGGGAGCTGCTCAGCTCATTTACCAGCCAGCCCAGGTCCATCTCCACGGAGGGAGTTAGGAAAATGGCAGGAACAAGGCAAATCAAATCTCTGTCGCTTCCTAATTGGTTTCCCTGCTACCTCTGCAATTACGATCCCTTCTCCACTCTGCCACACGGGTCTGAGCATGTCATTTCTGGGCTTAAAAGTGTCCCATCCAATAGCTCTAAGCCCAAAGTTCTTAGCAAGGTGAGTGAAATCCATTACAGCCTGGCCCCAGCCAAACACTTCAGCTTCTATCTAGACCTTTTCCAACACATCCCACTTTCCCAGCAACCCCTCTGCAAGATCCACTGTGCCCCAGCATACCTTTGCTCCTGTTCCTCTGTCTGCCTGACATGTCCTTATCCCCTGTCCACCTGGCGGACCCCCCCACACACATACACACACACACGCTGCTCCTTAAAGAATCAGCTGAAATGTCCCCTTCTCTAAGGACACAGTTCCTGGAGTCAGATTTCAAATCCCAGCTCTGCCACTTCCTACCAAGTGTCTAGGGCAAGTTCCCTACCCACTCTAAGCTTTGGTTTCCTCATCCACCATGTGGAATGATAATAAATAATACATCTATCCCGGAGGTGTGAGGTGTAAGCTCTTCAGGGCACGTGAAGAGCTTATCACAGTGCTTGGTACACAGTAAGCACACAATAAGCAGGGACCGTACTTCCTAGTGGGTGGAGCCAATACAGCCCTTCACTTCCTGCATCCAGGAAGCCAGCCCCCTTCCCAGTTCCTACGTCACGTCACCCCTCTGCCTAACTCTGTGCCCACTACTGGGTATACAGTGCAAGCCAGCCATCCCTGCCCTTGCAGGGACTCTGAAGCATCTCTACAGGCCCTGCCATTTTAGATTTGAGGGAGCAGGGAGAAGGAAGCCCCATCTTTTTTCTTTTGGCCTGAGGACCTGTTCTCCGATCCAGCTTGTATCAAAGGAGGCCTTCATTTGGGGGCCTTACGGTGCTTGCCAATCATTAAGCAAGTTAGTACTTTGTCCCCCGTTTGACTACTATTCCTCATATATAACTTGGCCAAGAACCCATGGGGCAGCAAGTGTGAGCTGGAGGACTTACTCTCATCCTGAGAGTTTACATCTGAACACCTGATATGTGCCAGGTGTTGTGCCAGGTGCTGAATGCACAGGAAGACCCCATCCTTGCCCTTGAAGGGCTCGAAGTCTATGAGAGGAGGCTGACATGCAAGCAAGTATAAGACGTGTGATAATAAGTATAATACCATGTGATGAACAGTATAACGCAAGAATGTACAAAGTGCATGGGGAGAACAGAGAAAGGAAAACACATTCAATTGTGATAGAGGGGATTTGGAAGAGACTGGAATGGCTCCACATAAGTGACACTTAAGCTGCATCTTAAAGAGTGAATAGAGAAATAAGGGAAGGAGATTTGGACAGAGGGTACAGTATGTGCAAAGAAAAAGAGATGTAACTTCCAGGAGTGCTAAGACATAGACTTTTGGAGTCAGAGTAATTTTCTTATTAGTTTGTATAAGTTCTTCATAAATTAAGGCTACTATTCCTTTGTCTAGCAGTGTTGTCAATTAGAGACTTAATCTGTAGAAGCGTATGGAATAGGTTATGGTGGGGAAAAGCTGAAGATAAGGCAGGAGTTAGGAGATTGTTCATCCACTTAGAAGCAATGCAGACTCAAAGCAGGTGAGTCACAGCAAAAATACATCCCAAGTGAGCTGTCCAAAGTCACACTTTGGTATGTAGCAAAAGTCAAAGCAGAAACTTAATAGAGTGCATGTTGATGCAGTTTTCTTTGTCCTACCTCCGAGGGTGCAGCCTGGAAGGGTCTCAGGTAATGGAACGATTCCCTGAATGGCTGTCTATGGAGCTTTTAAGCGGAGGAATATGGAAAGTTTGAAAAGAAATGTCTTCTTTCCAGCTTCCAGGAAAGCCCTACTCTTCTGGTGGGATTTCATATGCTGAAATTTCAGTTGAGGAAGCCCTTTGTAACCAGGAACCAGAGTCAGAGTTTTTTAAATGGGCTGGACCATTAACATGGGCTTCCTGGAGAAGATAGGATTTAATCAGGTCTTGAAGAATGAGTCAGATTTGGGTGGATGGCTGGATGGTCTGAATGTTTGTGTTCCCCCAAGATTCATACGTTAAAATCCTAAACCCCAAAGGTGATGGCATTAGGAGGTGGGTACTTGTGTCATGAGGGTGGAGCCCTCATGAATGGGATGAGTGCCATTAGAAAGAGACTCCAGAGAGCTCCCTCACCCCTTCCACCCTGTGAGGACACTACAAGAAGTCTACAGCCCAGAAGAGGGCCCTCACTCAACCATGCTAGTACCCTGACCTTGGACTTCCAGCCTCCAGAAATAAATTTGTGTTGCTTGTATGCTACCGGGTCTGTGATATTTTGTTATAGCAGCCTGGGGAAGAGATTGGCAGGGCAATCCCAGGAGAGGATTCCTTCATGCTTCCACTAAACACAGATTAGGATTACTGTCCTTTCTCAGGTAAGTCTTCTTTGGTTTCAAGTAACAGAAATCAACTCAATCCAGCTCAGCAAAAAGGGGAAGATTTGTGGGAGAGATAACGGGGTGTCTCACAGACCATCACCTCAGTTCCAACCACTTGCAAAGACTCACTGGCTCTCTCTGAATCCCAATTCTCACCAATAGATCTGATTGACTCAACTTGACTCACATGTTCAACCCCAGCCAATCAACTCTTGCCAAGAGTGTGGATCCTATGGAATAAACATTGCTGCTTTGAACAACTATCAAAAAAGAAGGTCTGTGTAAACTGGACTACACTCCCCAAATGCACAGTCCTCTCATATGCTTGAGGTTCCTTCTATCCTAGAGCTAAAGATTCAGCTGAAATCTGTGAGCAATTAGAAATCTTAATTCAGTATGGAAAGTGGGATTGCCAGATTCAGCAAATAAAAATATGAGATGCCCAGTGAAATCTGAATAATTAACAAAATAAATGTTAGTATGCCCTATGTGATATTTGGGACCCACTTATACTAAAAAATGCTTCATTGTTTGTCTGAAATTCAAATTTAACTGGGCAGTCCTCTATTCTATCTTCCAACCCTCATGGAAAGGTGGTACTGCTGCAGGGTTCTGAATTCTTGATATTTCCAAAATAATGATCACATCTCTGGGAATTCAAATGCCTGAGACAGATAGAAGGGTTTTCAATGTGCCAAATCGAGGACACTGTGAGGGAAGCCAGCATCCTGAGAGCGAGAGGTGGACCTGCATAATTATCAGTGAGTTGAATGGTTTTGTGGCAGAGTCGGCTTATTAAGTATGCATTTCAGTTTTGGGGTGGTTGGCTGAAGAACTTGAATATCAACAGATGGGAAATCCCTTCCCGCAGCCATGACCTTTACCTCTCATGCTGGTACACAGGACCACATGCAAGAAGACATTATCATACCTTCAGATGCCATTCTCCAGAGGATTTGGACAGGGCATGTTGGGCTCCCCTAGGCCTGGTCTGGGAAGGTGCAGAGCCACAATGGCTACCTTGATGGGTACATGGCCTGTTTGGCTTATGTCTCCTTTCATGACTTTACTCTTCCATCTCTGTGAAAAGGATATTGTTCCTAGTGTTAAACAAAGTTGGGTCCTGGTCCTGCTGCTACCTCTTGCAAGCTTTATGAGCCTGAGTAGATAATAAAACCACTCTGACTCTCAGTTTCCTTATCTGTTCACTGGGGATAAGAACATTACCCATCTTACAAGGCCATGGGAAAGAATCAATGAACTCCTGCCTATTAAAGTGTAAGATTCTGTGGACTCCAGTCCCTCAAACGTGTCGTAATCTCCTTCCTTCCTATTATCCGAGTCCCCAAGGTCAGTTAATACTATCCTTCCAGCCACCTTAAAATGTATGCTTTGTTCACAATCCTAGTCTGCTAGTCACCAGGCTTAGAGATTTGTTACCCCATCGTCTCTACTTCTGAGTCACTCAGCCTGCTGGCATCAAATCATCAATCATTTTATCAAATCAAGTCATGTTAGCTAGCCCCAGTTGGGCTCTCCCTGTGCTCAATAATCCTTTACTCTTCTCCAGTGGACCCACAGCTCGGAGGTTTTATGACTACAACAGAAGGTGGAGTTTTGTTTTCACATTACACACATGACAAGGAAGAGGAACAGAGAAAACGAGATCTAAACCTTGGAGTCTTATGTTACCCAAAGGAAAGAAATGCTTCAATTAATGCTGAAAAGACGGCCTTTAGGAAGGATATTCTGAGGCATGGGGGTCCGCATAGCACTGCTTCCGGACCCCGTGGCAAAGTCTGAACAAGTGTGTAGTAGACACAAGAAAGTGCACCAGGTTCTAGTTCGCAGTCTCCTCGTACTTGACTGGAGCCACATGACCCGTTCTGACCAATGAGTGTGAGCAGACATGATGCGTGTCATTCTCATGCCCAGGCATTTACTTGCCTCTTGGAGTCTCTCCAGAATCCTCTTTCCCGGGCATATCTGCAAAGAGACTATGAGTTCCAGATGGTGCAGCTCCAGGCCGGTGGAAGCTCCATAGGCCTGGATTGCAGAGTTGCCACTAAGTGACTCTGGATCCATAGCAGACACTACAGTCCACACATGTGTGGATGTTTTTTGAACAAAATTTTCAAAAAAACACAACTTACTTTTCCTATATCCATTATACTCTAAAATTTCCTACTTTATTTCATTTTGCTTTTTTCTTTTTTAATGCAGGTCCACCCCACTAAATAGATCTCATGATGTGTGCTCTGACCTCAGACAGCCCCCTCTAAATTCAGTGCCCCTATTATTCTCTCTCATCAACGGCACTGACTTCCTTCGCTCTGCCCATCTCAGTCTGTTTTTATTCATTTGTTCAATGCCCAGTGTCCGCTAGACTTTGATCTCCACAAAAGCAAAGACCAGTTCTGTGTCATTCACTCTCTCATGCCCAGCACCTGGCACTAAACAAGCCCTTCTAAAACCTTCATCAACAAGTTAAAAAACAAGGACAATTGCAACATTATTCACAATAGCCAGCTATGGAAACAATCTAAAGGTCTATCAACAGATGAGTGAATAAAGAACACAAACACACACACACACACACACACACACACACACACACACAGACACACACATGATGCCAAAAAAATGTACATATTTTAAGAAAGGAAAAAACTATTAAAATTGTAATACTCCATGTATACCAATAACAAAAGATGAATACAAGTCACGTTTTACTTCCACACTTACAAGAGGTGCTCAAAGTGGTTACAATCAGCAAACGTCATACTACACATTGCTACCATAATTCAATTCAACTTTGAAAAGTAATACATAACTAACATCTCTTAAAATGTGTATACATTTTTTTGGTACCCCTGGTATGTGTGTGTGTGTATTTGTGTCTTTGTATTTGTATTTGTGTATTTGTATTTGTGCGAGAGAGCAGGGCGTAAGCACAAGATAGGAAATCATGTCTTCTGAGCTTCCTTCCTTACTCAGAATCCTACTTTGAAGTCAACTACTTTCTAACGTCACCAATTATGCCCTGGGTGTGATGAAAGACACTTGATATACTTTGTCTCCTTTCTTCCTCACAATAGTCCATGCAGTAATGATCATATTTGTCATCATTGGGTTTGTGAGGAAACTGAGGCTCTGAGAGTTCAGGTAACTTGCCGAGGGGCAGACCGTGTGAGTCACTGAGTTCAAGGCTGACTGTGGGATTTTTGCGCCCTGGCTTCTCCTCCCAGCCTGCCACTTGCCCCCTGAAATCTCAGCTCTCCTCACATCTCTGAACAGGCCTCTGGATCTTCATCAACCTTCTCAAGGTCACCCTGAGAAAACACTCAATGCACTACTAAACATAAGAAACTCTGCAGCCACAGGACTTGACCAGGAGCTTGTGACTGAGGGTACGTTCTGTGCCCCAGCCCCAGTTGGGAGCCAAAGGTCTCCAGCCCAGATTCATTGACCAAGACTCTCTCATTGACCAAACTTTCATCAGGTTGCTCTGAGCCCTCTTCTCAACTAGGTCTCAACCTGGGCCCTCACCCTGGCATTGGCCTGCATAGCCCAGGCTCAGCAAAGAACTCTCTACGTGATTCCCCGACCCTTGGTATCC
The DNA here is from genome assembly GCF_004115265.2 of Rhinolophus ferrumequinum. Classification (NCBI taxonomy): domain Eukaryota; kingdom Metazoa; phylum Chordata; class Mammalia; order Chiroptera; family Rhinolophidae; genus Rhinolophus; species Rhinolophus ferrumequinum. The sequence goes on from NC_046297.1 coordinate 60,287,032, forward strand.
GATTAATCTCTTCATCTCCTACCTTTGATGTCTAAATCCTTGGTCTGCATTTAGCAAGAATCTCCCCCCCACACCTTTGATGTTTCCTCTTAGTAATTTTCCATCACTGACCTGGTCACTCTGCTCATTGACTATAAATCCTCACTTGTCTTTGTTGTATTTGGAGTTAAAGTCCATCTTTCTCCCCTACTGCAATACCTCCACCGCAAGAATCTTGAATAAAGTCTTCCTTGCCATTTTAACCAGTGTTAGCACAATTATTTCTTTAACAGTTAACTAATATCACCTGGGGCATTATTTTTTAATTCTGGGGTCCATGAACCAGAACCATGGAGACAGTTCTAATGTGCACTAGGGCTGAGAACCACAGGCCCAGAAGGTTTGCACAAATCTCCTTTGTGCTGGAGAATCCAAGAGCGGGACTCTCAGACTGGAGGGTTCCATGAATTCTTTCTGGCGGGGTTGACCTTCACTTCTGGCCCGCAGCAGCCCTACCTTACCGGAAACAGGCTTCTCTGTCCAGCTCCACCAGACTGCATCCATGGACAGACCAGGCTGTGTCATTCCTCCGTATGTCTGCTACCTCTCTGAAATGCCTCCTCCATGACCCCTGACTACCAGGGCAAGATTAATTATACTGAACACCTCCAGCTGAAGCATCATCTTCTCTAGGAAGCCTTCCCTCGTTCATCTTCCCAGGACTATAGTGAGCCCTTTCTCTTTTCTGTCCCCACTGCTTTGTTAACCAGGTGTCATCACATCACCTGCCATAGCACACTTGGGACCCTTCTCGAGCTGCCTGTCGGCCTCACAAAACAAAGAGCCAACCAAGGCATGGCTGATGTCACTAAAATCAGAAACATCGTAGAACTTGATATTTGTGTCAACCGATGGAGATTTTCAGAAATTGCCCATATGAAATTAATACTGACACACGAGAAGATGATAACAAAAGCTTTCCATCAGGCAAAATAAAGCTTATTATATCTGGCGAAAAAAACTACAAATTGGATAAATCTAAATACAGAACACATAAACTGTTGTTGATCTCATCAAATATTAGGAATCCTACAACACAGAGCATTGTTGGATTTATAGTCAAAAACCCTGGGCTAGAAATGAACTTAGCCACGTCCCATGTGCCTAACTTTGTACACAATACTTTACTTCACTGAGTCTGGGTGTTTTCATCTATTGGTTGGTGCAAAAGTAATTGTGGTTTTTGCAATTATTTTTAACCTTTTAAACCTCAATTACTTTTGCACCTACCTAATAATAAATGGGGATGGTAATACTTCACCCATTGCTTCCAACAGGTTGTTTTAGTCATTAAATAAAATAAAACCTGGGAAAGCATATTTTCTTTAACTGTGAAAGTTCGTACAAACATAAGGAAGAAGTTTAATATTCCTATTAATTACTTGAGCTTTTCTTTTTCCTCAATTGGTAGCAACATTTTTATATTCGTATGAAACAGGACTCTGTTTCAAGATGTCCATTCAGAAATAATTAAGAAGAAAGGTTTATTTTAGAAAGTCTGTGGGATGTTGTTGAAGGGATGGTTATGCCTTTTCTTTCTTTCTTATGGGAAATAATATGCAAATGGCTTTATGTTGCTAAGGTTCTTCCACACAAGCTGGAATACAAAATATCTTGCACCTGAACAAAACAGTTCTGTTTAAATTGCAAATAATAAACAAGGGGAAAGAACAGCTAAAGGGAATAAGGCAGGTACAACACCGGATTACAACTGTGATTTGACGAGTTCAGGATTCAAAGCAGCCAGTAAATATATATATTTACTGATGAGTTTGGTTCTCCTCTTCCTTCCTTATCCATCATCTCTCCCCATATAAACCAAATCTTTCCTTTTGGACAAACAAGCCGACCCAGCCCATCTCCCAGGCTGGTGTCCTGCAGGTATATCAGGCATCAGACCTTCAACTGAGACCCTCAAGGGATGGCCAGATGTCCTCAGCCACTTTGAATATAGAATCGAATCTGGGAAGCCCAGCTCTGGTGTCTGTTTCCCCACATCCTTTAGGTAAGTGGCGTCTGCCTCGCATTAGAGAAGAGCAGAATTTCCCTGGCTGAGAACATCTTCAGCAAGGGCTCCACTGGGAAAAGCCTGCAAAATCCACTGACAGCGAAATCTGAGGATACCAGGCCAAATCATTAGATCAGAGATTCTGAAGCCAAGAAAGGGGAGAAAAGCAGCTGAGACGTGGCTGACATCTTGACTGTTACGCTCCTCAAACAGCGCCAAGGATTTTGTCTTAAGCTCACGTGACTGTGGCCGGCAAATTGAGACATTTGGGGGTCAAACCAGGAGAGTGGCGTGGTGAAGCGGCTCCTGCGCGGAGGCTTCTCAGCCTTCTCCGCAGACACGATTACAGAAGAAAGGGAGAGACTAAGAACAATTAGTGTCCTCATCTGCTTAGAAACTGGCAGCTACAATTTATTCAGGTTTACTTGCTGGCCCTTGTCGGTTTCTTGGCAGCATCACAACAGCCACAGATCAGTGTAATCATCGTGCCCATTTTACGGGTGAGGAAACTGAGGCTCAGAGATGCCAAACAACTTGCCTAAGGTTCCACAGATAATAAACAGTGCAGACAGGATTTGAACCCAGGCACACTAACTCCTGAGCCCATACTTGTAACGGCTCTTATTCTGTCTGCCACAGGGACGATGGTCGCAGGGAGTGGGGGAGGGAGCCGAACTAGACCCCAGGCCTGCCCAGCTCTAAAGCTCTTGTCTATTCAAAATATTCCATACGTGTGGTCACTTGGGTGTGGCCCACACCCATGCGAGTGCACAAGAGTGTGCAGCCAGAAAATGAACCTGTGCCCCCCTCCCACACACACATACACCCTGCGTGGAGTGTCTGCCTTTTGTGCATGTGTCTTTGCAACATGTTCTTTGGGGACTGTGACATCTTCAAGGGGTTGGAAATCCCAGAGTTGGGGTTCAGGGCTACCTCGCTGTGACTCGACATTAGAGGAGTTGCTGCTTTTTGACAGGTGAGGCACACAGACTATCTGAGCAACCCAGTAGCAACCCATGAATTCCAGGGCTGGGGGCCCCCAAGAGACGCTCCAAAGTTCACGGAGGGACATGAGTCCCAGGCAGACCTGGGCCTTGCCGCGGCCTCCCCACCCCATCTCCTTTACAGCTGGCTGATACTGGGAAAGGTACGGCACCACACTCAAGACCAAAACTTGGTCAGCTTTCCCAGTCAGGTGCCTAGCAAGTTCTGCTAGACCTGGACTTTGAACAAGGGAGGCAAAGGTGTCCCTCAACTACAAGCCTTGGGTCTCATTTGTAAAAATGAAAACTCCAAGAAGAGCATGGGAAAGTAGATAAAGTATGAAGGACACAGAGGAGGAGGGAATGATCTTGGAGAAAGCAGCTGGTGAGAGGAGACAAGCCCCAGATAAGGGAAGCTGTGCATTGCAGGAAGGGGGCTGGGGCACCCCAGGGAAGACTACCCAGAAGGGAAACAGCGACGAACATGAAAACTGCCTGAGGTGGCAGCTGGAAACTGGACTTGGTAGGGTCATGCCTTCATGGCGTCATCTGAGGGCCCTGGGTAAAGGCTGTTTCAGCAGACAGGAGGTTGCTCAGCCCAGATGTGGGTCCCAGAGGTGCAATGGCATTAAGCCAACCCCTGAGCACCTTGTCGGCAGCCTGGGAGTCAGAGGCCATGTGAGTCACATCACAGGAGAACAATCGGGAGACATTCAGTGATCACACTGCTCCCTGCTGTAGAGCTGGGGGAAGGAGCTATGACCCAGGTGAGGGCCCCAGTGACTTCACAGAGGGTCTGATCTGGGCAGTATTGAGATGATGACGATAATGATAATGATGATGAGAGTTTAATACTTATAAAGAAAGATTCACTGGAAGCTTAGAATGTGCTAGTTCCTGTTCCAAACACTTGCATGTAGTAACTCATGTAATCCACCTATAGAATGGAGATAATGTATTCATGACATATATCACATGGTGTGCATATTAAATGAGATGACATATGTGCAGTTGGTTTTGTGAAATTGATGACAAGGATGATCGTGATAATGGTGATGATGGAGGTGGCAGAAGTGGTGGCGATGGTAGAAGTGATGCTGGAGACGGTGGTGGGAATGGTGGTGATGTCATATGCCTTTTAGTGCAGGGGGTAAAGGTATAGGCCTGGAGTTACACAGAGACCTGGTTCAAATCCCAGCTCCACGCCTTACTCAGTATGTGATCTTAGGCAATTAACTTCTTTAAGCCTCAGTTTCCTCATCTGTGGAATGGGCATAATGTCTCCCTCATGGTGTTGCTTGGAAAAGATAAGAGCATGTCGGTTTCTTAGCATAGAACCTAGTTCCTGATGCACCGCAAAGGAGGGCGGTGGTGACAACAGCAGCTTTGACAACGGCAAAGATGGTGTCCCCAGTAGTTGTCAAAGACTTCAACAGCAGGTGAGTCAGTTCCTGGTCACTCTCCACACAGCTCCCAGCAGACAGAACCTTAGGAGCCTTTGCTTTGAGAGGGTGTTTCTAACTGGCTATGTTTTGTCCCAAGTACACAGGAAGCCCTTCCACGCTCACCACAGTGCAAGCGCCACTCACTTAACCATTAACCAAGCTGGCTCTCGCTAAGCTGGGAAGCAAAGGTTGTCTCTGGAGTTATTGCATCACCTTCTTACGCCTGGTCCTAGCACCCTGTGGCCTTAAGCTGCCCCCAGGTCTACTGGGACCCCAATAGCCTCACCCCATCTCGTTCCCCTTCTCAGACCCACATTAAACTCCCAGCCATTGTTTTTATCTTTCCATGTCTTGTCAGCATTTGCCATTTGGAATTCTATGGCCTCACAGTTAATCATAATAATAAAAACTTACATGTATTGTGTGCTTACTATGATCCATGTATGGGTTTATTTAATCCTCACAACCACCCTGTGAGTTGGGTGGAATTATTAGCCCCATTTTACAGGTGAAGGTATTGAGACTCAGAGAGGTTAAGTACCTTTTCCGAGGTCACATAGCTTATAAATTACAGAGCTGGTACCTGATTTGAGGTATGTTTGATCTTGGAGGTCAGGCTGATTCTATCATGGGACACTGCCTTTCAAGGATTTATTCCACAGGAGTAAGGGTACTGAAGAGCCAGGATGAAGGCAAAGCTGTTGGGGGAAGAATGCATTTGGCAGATTCTCAGATGTCCCTAGAAAGGGATCTGTCTACCACCAGCTTCTTTCTAGACATTGACCTAGCATTGACATGGTCCAAGTGTCAGGGTCACTCTGAACCTGAGAAATTATGTGTCATACTTTCTAAAACATGCTTTCTGAAAAGACAGACTTTTAAAAAAATATTGCCGTCTACATATTCTTCACCCCAACAGTTCCACTTGTAGAATATTATCCTTCAGATCTACTTGCACGTGTGTGAACTGACATATTTACAAAGTTAGTCATTGTGTGTCACGGCAAAAATTTGGAAGCAACCCCAAAGTCTGTCATTGGAGAATGGTTAAATAAATTGTGCAATACACGCATGACAAAATACTCTGCAGCCATAAAAATAAGAAGGAAGCTCTATCTGCAGGACGTAGAAGGGGTATATATGTAGGATATGGATCTCAACAACATATTGCCAAGTTTAAAGAGTAAGAACAGCATGTATGTTACACTGCCACTTGTGTCAAATATGGGGAGGAAGGAGAATAAATACAGGTGTTTCCTAGTATATGCCTAAATGACCTCTAGAAGGATATGTAATAAGAAACTGGTGCCACTGGTGGCTTTCAGAAAGGGATCTAGGTGGCTGGGAGACAGAAGTGGGACAGGGACTTCTTGCTCTCTCCGTTTATGTACTTTCTAAATTTGGGCGCCTATAGCAAAATAAATCTACGTACATGAATTCACACACACACATGAATAACCATAAAGGAATGCTCATGGCACATCAAAACAGTCACTGCACATGGCATTAGAGACCTTGAATTTGATTATCATTCCTGACACACTGGACTTAAAGCTACTTGATGTTTCTGAATCCAGGTTTCTTCCATGATAAGGGGTTGGGGGGTGGGGGGAACAGTGACAACTACTTCCCAGGGATATTGAAAGGATTAAGAGGCAAAATGTATTTGTTATTCATTCTCCAGATATTCGTTGAGCACTTATTCTGGGCCAGGCCCTGGGCTCAACTCTCCCTATTAACAAGGTGTGTCTATGCTCCCCCATCACGCCTCAAAGGATTCCAGTCCAGTGGGGAAGACGGATATGAAGTCAATACATAGCTATGCAGTCGCCTGTTGTCGTGAAAATACTGCAGGAGAGAATCAGCTCTGTGAGAGAGACTACTGTAGGGATTTCAGAAGGCCTTTCTGAGACAGTGACACATAAGCTCCGACCCACAGGCATTCACGGGGCCCAGAGAGGAGAGGGGAGCATTGCAGGTGAAAGTCCTGAGCCAAAAATAAACTTGGAGAGTTTAAGGAACCAAAAGACGATCTAAATGGCTGGGGGTGGGGAGAGCTAGAGGCATAAGGGAGATGAAAACTTCCTGAGCCTCCAAGGACCATGGAGGGACACTAGGGACCTTCCAGGTGCAGAGGGAGACCACTGGCGGTTCCACCCGAGGCAGTGTAGCGTGGCGCAGCAGATAAGAGAGCAGGCTCAGACAACCAGCTTCAAATCCCTCCCCCACTTCCTGGCTGGGTGCCGTAGGGCAGCCCTGTGCCTCTCAATAAGCAGGCAAACAGTGCCTGTGGTACCGTGGGTGAGGTTCATTGCATGTCCCAGGAGGCGCTCTGAGTGCAGGGCCTGGTGCCTCTCCCGCACTCAGCAAATGCCTTTGAAGCAGCAGCCATTAAATAGCTGCAGTGCATCTCTGCAAAATCATTCTAGATGGAGGGTAAGCAAACGATCACTCCCCGACCAAAGCCAGCCTGCCTCTTAGGTTGGCGCTGTCCAGAAGCTAAGAATGGTTTGAACATTTTTAAATTGGTTTAAAAAAAAAAAAAAAGACAAAAGAAGAAGAAGAAGATTTCATGACACATGAACCTGTTAGGCAATTTAAATTTCAGCACCCATAAGTCAAATTGTATTGAGATACAGCCACCCCCGTTCGTTTACATATGGTCTATGGCTGCTCCCCCGCTAGTACAGCACAAGTCAGCAGTTGAAACAAAGACCTCCGGCCTGCAACGCCTAAGATATTTATTTACTATCTGGCCCTTTACATAAAAAATTGTGCAAACCACTGCTCTGGAGAATGGATTTGAAGTGCCCTAAAGTACCAGGAGGGGGACCTGTTCGCAGACTCTTGTAGAGTCTGAGCAAGAGATGCCAGTGAAAAGGGAGAGGAGTGAGCTGGGAGAGAGATTCTGTAGTAGTGTTTTGGAAAACTAGAACAAGCTTACAAATTTGGGGCCTTTCAATATTTCCTATGTTAGACAAGGCTGTGACTACTTTTATCCGTCAGATTTAAGAGGCTTTTGTGGCTTTGACATCAGCTCCAACATTCCATATCATTCTAGGACGCTTCATGGTAACCACAGAGGACAATTTTAGACACGAGGTGACTGACTAGCTAATGGCGTCGCAGTCATGCTGGCGTTCTCTGAGCAAGCCTACTGCTGGTGTGTATAAATAGAAGCCAGCGGTCATCAGGAAGTATTCCTGGGGCTGAGGTCATCGTCCCCTAACGCTGTCATGGCAGGCCCCAGGCGAGTGCTGGGTCCACACCTGTGCCCCACAACTAGCTCGAGTCAGGAGAACATGATGGAGGTGAGAGGGGAGCCAGGAAGTTGGCTGGAGAATAACACCTGTGAAGAAGATAAAGCAACTAGGATTATCCATTCATGGTAGGTAACATGTATTAGGTGTCTACAATACCCGAAGTGTTGCTGTAAGCTCTTTATGTGAATTCTTTCACTTAACCTTCACGATCAAAATTACATGGTAGCTACTACTATTACCTCCATTTTACAGGTGAGAACAAAGAGACGCAGAAGGGCAACTTGCCCAGGGCAGTACAACTTCAGGTGGAGGCGTCCAGATTCCCGCGGGAGATATGGGTCGAGACATGACCTCTCTGTTCTAGCCCTCAGGGACAAGTGAAGGCTAAGGGTCACTTAGGAACAACATGGAGGCTCCTTTTGTTATTTCCTCTCACCACTCCCAGGGATTGAAATAGTTGATCTACAAAACAGCATTTACTATGTAATGATCAATTCATTGTTTGACCATGCAATGCCAACCCCCTCCCACCCACCCGCTCACATACACAATACACTTTCATCAAGGACGAATTAGCATTCCCCGTAGTGGTTTCTACAACCTTCGCGTAACTCTCAAAGCACCCAGATCCATTCCTGTGGGCTCTAGAAAGAAGGCCACTGCCTAGATACACAGCTCAGGCCTTGTCCAGCTCTCCCTGACATGTCACCAGGTCACCTTTTCCACTTAAACCCAACCGAGTGGTGTGGGCGTGATTATCTGCATAAGACCCAGAAGTGACACATAAGGTCAACAACGGGAATAATTATAACTGCCATTTATTGAGTGCTATGTATGTGCCTGCGATTTAACCCTCTCGACAACCCATGTTTGAAGTAACTGGGTGGGTATGGTTATCCGTGTCTTTCACGAAGGAAGCAGAGGGTCAAAGAGTTGAAGATCTTGCCACAGAGCCTCAGAAAGAAAATGCCTCAGTCGGTATTCCCACTCAGGACGGTCAGACCCTGAACCCCAGCTCCTAACCTCAAAGCCACAGTGACTCCTCTGAGGAATTAATGAGGAACATCCTAGGAGCACGCTTAGTTCAGTAGACACTTACCAATCAACTACTACGAGCCCAGTAATGGATTAAGCCTTGGAGATTCAATAAGACAGAAATGGTCTCTGCCTCATAGAACTTAGAGTTCAGTGAGGACAACTGTGTAACTTATTCAGTCAACAAATACTCACCGAAAGTCTATATGCAAGAGCCAGACACACTTCCAAGTGTTCGAGATGCAGCGGTAAACAGAAAAGACAGAGGTGCTGCCCTCATAATGTAAGGACATTTCCTCCTTAGTTTTTACAAATTATAATTTTTCTAAAATCAATTCAAAAGATATCATAAAGGAATGTTACATTTAAAAACCAGAGAGAGAAAAAGATATATAAACATTTTAGAACTTTGCCCCTCATGCTTACTTTAAACTCACTTTGACTTTATTCCCAGGCCTGTGTAGACACTTCCTTTTTCTAAATTTATTTTTCAATTACAGTTGATAGACAGTATTATATTCGTTTCAGGCGTACCACAGAATGATTAAATATTGATATACCTGACGAAGTGATCACCCCAATAAGTTTAGTACCTATATGACACCACACAGTTATAACTGAGCTTTTCAGAAAGACAGCGGATGAGTTAGAAGGAGAAACAAGAGTCCCACACTTGGTCCCAGCTGGGATGTGCCTTCCCTGCCTCCCAGGGAGGCATCCATCTGTCAGTGGGCAGTCGGGTCCTCTGAGGCAGGCAGTCACCGACGTAGGCACTTCCCAGAGTCAAATCCTAGGACGGGGTCTGAGAGGGGCTGGCTGGTTTACAGCAGGGTCTAGCTAATCCCCAGTTGTGCTGAATCCCCTGGGCTCTCCAATTATCATAAGAAGTATCATGAAGTTCTCCTTATAAGTGCTCCCCTGGAGATGAGTTTCCATTCACTTTCATTTAAAGAGTAACTACGTTGGCGGACAACATTCTGTCATGGGAGAGGGAGAGCAGAAGGAATGTTAAAGGGAGGCCATGATTGATGTTAAATGTCTGCTCCAAAATGTTTGGGGATAAGGGCGTTTGGGTTTGTTGGTTTGTGTTTAATGAGGTGCCTTAGAATTGCACGGAGGGAGGAGGGGCATGGTTGGAAATTTTCGAATTAACCAACAACAGGTTTCCTATCTACAGGCTGAGGAGGGTGAACCAACACCATACTGGACAGCTCATCACATTCGTGCTTGGAGAGTCTTCATCACTGGCCCACTGCTAGGAGGACACATTGTATTAGACTCTCGGTTAGTGTAGAGGTAACACATTGAATTTACAAGCCCAAGTAACCGTCTCGTTCAGGCTGACACTGAGACCTCAGAGGACACCATGACTAAACACAGGGCCTGGGTGCACTGAGCCAGCGTAACCACCCTCTGCCGAGGGGCATGTGTCCCACAGCAACATCAAGTTTCCTCTTTAAAGTGAGTCAGTTTGGAGAAAAGTACATTAAAAAGCAGGTGGTCCTGCCATAGCAAACTCAAACAGGTGCTATACAAATGATTGAAGTTGGAAATCCTGATTTGATCCATCCCTGTTTCTTGCACTTAAGATGGAGAAACTGAGAAAGGCCAAAAGTGGAAATGAACTGCCCAAGGACACGCAGCACAGGATGCTTCTCCTGACCCCTTCTTTAGTGCTCTTTTTACACCGATCATGCTCAAAGTTTCAAACTTTCATGAAAGACCTGGGATTCAAGCTTAGAAGACAAGCTGAGAAACCCTGTGTCAGTGAGGGCAGATGGAAACGTTTTCTTTATTTTTCTAAAAGGGAAATGAGTCCTGACCCTTTAAAAATCCAGGATACGTCAAAGGCAGATCTTCTAGTCAGGACAACCCCACAGTGCCCAGTTCCCTTCACAAAAGCAGCCGAGCACCCTTCATAAGGTGGTAATAGTATGATCACCATCCTACAGGCAGGAAGTACTCATGATGATCCTATGGAAATGTCTTTAAAATTCTATCATTTAGGATTTCCGCTTCTGGAGAGATGAAGTAGACATACTTTCCCCTATTCCTCCTACGAGGTACCACTAAAATCTCTCGACATTATTGATAAAGCAAACATAAAAGAACTGAAAGGTGGAGAGAAGAAGTCAGACCAACTCGGGGTCTCAGGATCTGAGGAACGACATGGCAGTGATTTCCCCGGGTTTCCTTTTACTTCGTATGCCCAAGACTTGGAGCTGAAGAAACCAGCAACCTGCAAAGACCATCACAACTGGTCTCAGTGGAAGCCATGTGGGAGCCTGGACTTCCACCTTCACCCAGCAATAATGAAGTGTCTCTCCCCTCCCTACAGAGAGACATCAGAGGAGGCCTAATAGAGACTCAAAGCACTCAACACAGACCACCAGTCACAAGGCCATATACAGAACACATGGGGATCTGGACAGCATGCACCTGCCCAGCAGTAATCAGGAGTCCTCCATCTCAGGTACCAACAGCGGCCAAGTGGGGAACCTCGACTTTTACCCTTATCTGGCAGGAAGTGACAAAGCAGAGCCCCTCTCCTTTCCCATGCCAGAGTGGTGTCAGGAAAAGCCAGCTAAAACAGAAGAGCTAAATAAGATCCAGAGGCTCATAATGTAATATGAAAATGTCCATGTTTGAGTCGGAAATCACTTGTCATCCCAAGAACCAGGAAGGTGTCAAACTGAATAAAAAGAGACAACAACAGATACCAATACCAAGATGACAGAATTACATTAGAATTACCTGACACATATTTTAAAGCAGCAATGACAAAAATGCTTTAAAAAGCAAATATGAACATGCTTCAAACAAATGAATAAATAGAAAGCATTGTCAAGAAAATAGAAAGTATCAATAAAGAAAAAGAAGATATAAAAGATAACCAAATGAAACTTTTAGACCTGAAAAATACAATATCCAAAATAAAAACCTCAGTGGATGGACTCAATAGCATAATAGAGGGGACAGAGGAAAGAAACAGTGAATTCAAAGATAGAATGATAGAAATCACCCAATCCAAATAAAAGAAGAAATAGAGTGGGGGGAATAAAAAGCAGAGCCTCAGGGAACTGTGAGACCATAACAAAAGATCTAACATCTGTGTCATTGAAGTCCCAGAAGGAGAGGAGAAAGAATGAAAGATTATCAAATAAATAATGGCTGAAAACATCTCAAATTTCACAAGAAACTTAAAACTACAGATTTAAGAAGCTGAGTGAACACCATATGGGGTAATTGTGTATGCACCAAACAACAGAGTTGCAAAATCTATAAAGCAAAAACGAATAGAACTGAAAGGAAAAATAGACAAATCCATATGGTTGGAGATTTCAATAGCCTTCTCTCACCAATTGATAAAACAACTGGACAAAAAATCAGCAAGGATATAGAACTCAACAGCACCATCAGCCAATAGGATCTAATAGATATTTATAGAACACTCCACCCGATAACAACAGAATACACATTGTTTTGAAGTGTCTGTAGAACATATACCAAGATAGACCATATACTGGGCCAAAAAACAAGCCTCAACAAATTTAAAAGAATGGAAACTATACGCAGTATATTATCCAAACACAACTGAGTGGTTTCAAAGTATAAATCAATTACAGTAATATAACAGAAAAATCCCCAAATACTTGAAAACTAAACACTAAAATTAAATACTGAACTTCATAAAATTAAAACTTTTGCTCTGTGAAAGACTATGTCAAAAGTATGAAAAAGCAAGCTACAGAATGGGAGAAAATATTTGCAAACCGTATATCCAACAAAGGACTGCAATCTAGAATATATAAAGACTTCTCAAAACCTCGACAGTATAAAAGCAAACAATCCAATTAGAAAATGGGCAAGAGACATGATGAGACATTTCACCAAAAAGGAGATACAGATGGCAAATAAGCACATCAAAAGATGTTCAACATCATTAGCCATTAGGGAAATGCAAATTAAAGCCACAATGAGGTATCACTACACACTTAGAAACACTAAAGCAAAAAATATTTACACAGCCAATGCTGATGAGGATGCAGAAAAATTGGATCATTTATACATTGGTGGTGGAAATGTAAAATGATACAGCCACTCGAGAAAACAATTTGGCAGTTTCTTATAAAACTAAAAATGCACTGATTATATGACCCAGCAATCATACTCCTGGGCATTTATCCCAGATAAATGAAGTTGTAGGTTCACACCAAAACCTGTACACAAGTGTTTATAGTATCTTTATTTATAATAGCCAGAAACTGGAAAAGACCCAGAGGTCTTTTAACTTGTAAATGGTTAAACAAACTAATACATCCATATCAAAGAATGCTACTCAGGAATAAAAACAAACTATTGATACATGCAACCACCTGGATGAATCTCCTGAGAATTATTCTGGGTGGAAAAAAGCCAGTCCTAAAAGGTCACATATTATATGATTCCACTTACATAAGATTCTTGAAATGACAAAATTACAGGAATTGGGAACAGCTTAATGGTTGCCAGGAGTTAAGAAGGGGACAAGGGAGGAAGAGGGTATGGATATAAAGGGACAACATGAGGGATCCTCTGCTTGTGAATTTATAATTTTAAATTAAGAATCTTAATTTTAAAAAGTAACTACAACATAAAAAATAAACTTCAAAAATCATAGACCTAAAAACACTTTTTTAAACTTAAAAAAAAAGTGCATGTGAAATTCAAATAAAGCCTATACTAGCATTTTACCAACATCAATTTCTTTATTTTAAAAAATGTACTAGGGTTATGTAAGCTATCATCACTGGGGGAAGCTGGAGGAAGTGCACCTGGGATCTTTCTGCACTATTTTCTTAACTTCTTGGGAATGTTGAACTATTTCAAGATTATAAAAAAATTATGATTAAAAAAAACACACTTAATATTCTAATTTTTTCACCTTCAATCAATTCTTAAAAGACCACAGACACATTCAGGTCCTGCTGCCTATGTATGACCACTGTATCAATAGACCCCCTGCCCTGGAAAAGCACACGTTCTGCAAAGAGCCTTATCAGTTACAAACCAGAAATCTCAACTCAGGTGTGGAAGGCTTACAGCTTTCTTTAATTTCTATAATGCAACTTCATTTGTATTTTGAGTTCCCTGACAGTCAGCCAATATGACAGAAATAATCTCAGGCCATTCAGCTCCTGCCCCTGGCTCCTTTCCCTGGGGGCCTGGCCCAAGTTTTGGAAAGTGTATATAGAGCCTGATATCAATGTGGGAGTCGGGGAGAGAAGGGGAGAAGCATACTCTTATCTTCAGAGCCATCTGTCCATGCTGCCATCTTCTGAGGAGCCATCATCCCAACACCCCTCAGTCACTGGTCCACACAGGCGGATGCTCAGACATCCCTGGGCCCCACCTGCAAGGGCTCCTGCACCCGGGGGCACCACATCCATACCACCTATGGCTGTGATGACAGATTATCACAATTTAGTGGCTTAAAACAACACAAATATATTCTCTTACTGTTCTGCAGGTCAGAAGTCTGAAAGGGGGGGTTTAGGGCTCAAATCAAGATGTCGGCAGGGCTGCATTCTTTTGTGGAGGCTCCAGGGGAAAATCTGCTTCCTTGCCTTTTCCTCTTCCTAGAGGCTGCCATATTCCTTGGCTTGTGGCCGCATCTCTCTGGCCTCTTGCTTGATTGTCACATCTTCTCTGACTCGGATCCTTTGCCTCCCTCTTATAAAGACCACTGTGATTACATTCGGCCCACTCGCTATTATTCCAGGATATTCTCCCCATCTCAAGATCCTTATTCATATCCACAAGTCCCTTTGCCGTGTAATTTAACACACACATACTTTCTGGGAGTTAGATTGTGGACACTTGGTGGGGGGTGGCATTATTCTGCCTACCACACCACCCTTGGCACTCGGGGTCATTCCATGCTCACCCACCACACTAGTTACTATTGCTAAGTCACAAACGATTCCAAAACTTAGGGATGTGAAACAACCATTTTATTATGCCCACTGATTTTGTGGCTCAGGAATTCAGACGGGACACAGTGAGAATGGTTTGTCTCTGCTCCCGATGTCCGGCGCATTAGCTGGTGACACCCAATACCTGGGGGTGACTCAACACCTGGAAGCTGGAATCATCTGGAGGTATCGTTACTCCCATGTCTAGTGATCAATGCCAGCTGTCATATGGGACCTCAGCAGGAGCTGCTGACTGAATCAGCTACCTGGGGCTTCTCCTTGAGTGCAGAGGTGACCTTACAACCCAGCGGCCTCAGAGGAGTCCCACTTCTTACACAGTGGATCAGGTCTCCAAAACTCAAGTGTCCCAGTGGACAAGGTAGACGCCGGCTGGCCTTTTGTGTCTTAGCCATGGACATCACATAGAATCACTTACTGGTCAAAGCCCTCATAACCCATCCAGGTTGAAGGAGAGGGACACAGACCCCACCCCCCGATAGAGGGTGACAAGCTCACGTTATAGAATAGCACTTGGGATGGGGAGTAGTGTTGTGTCAATCTGCCATGCCAGGAAACCACTTTTTCTCTGGAGTCTTGCTACCAACCAACAGAACTCTAACCCAGTGTGACACAGGTCCTCAAATTTTGCCTCCACACGGTTCAGTCTTCATCCCCCAAGCCAAAGGAATCTGCCTAGTTCAGGGTGGGGGAGGGGACTTCTCTCCTTCATCACGTTCTCACTAAAATGTATTGCCCATGTCCTAAATTCTTTCCATTCCCCTGAGGATTTGCATTTTTTAAACTAAAAAGCAGGAATGTGCTCCAAAAAACAATTTTCACCTCATTCCTTCTCTGAAGCAAAAGCACCAAAAGGTCTCATGCCCACCTGGATGGAATAGAGGGGAAGATCCAAGAGACTAGGAAATAGATGGAGGCAAGACTATCTGTCAAGATTTCCCAAAGTGTTATCTTGCCACAGATACAAATCTCACAATAGCTTGTGTCTACTATTGGGGTCTCCAAGGGACCACACGACCTGCTCCTCAGTAAACAGTACTTATTTTCCCCACCTGAACAAGTTTGAACAAGGTTTAGAACAAGTTTGAGAAATAAAATAAAAAGTACATATGGGCCGGTACTGGTAGAAGCCAGCCTGAAGGAGGGGATCATAGGTCTGGGCTATGGACTAAATGCGTCCCCCCAGTGTGATGATATTTGGAGATATATCCTAATTATCTTTGGGAGGTAATTAGGGTAGACGAGGTCATGAGGATGAGGTGCTCGGGATGCGATTAGTGCCACTGAGAAAAGAGGAAGAGATATCTGCCCCTCCAACCGTGTGTGCACAAAGAAGAGGTCATGTGAGCCCACAGTGTCTACAAGCCAAGGGAAGAGTCCTCAGAACAAAATCTACCTTGTTGTCACCTTGATCTTGGACTTCCCAGCCTCTATGAGAAATAAATGTCTGTTGTTTAAGATACCCAGTCTGTGGTATTTTGTTATGACAGCCAGAGCAGGTTAAGACAGTCATAGATATGTGGGCTGTGCATCCAGAAGCCACAATGCGTCTGATGTACCCACACAGGTGACAGCAGTGCTGCCTGGGGTCCCATCAATCATGCTAAGACCAGAACAAAGGAGATGCATATTCTCCAGAGAAGTGTCCCTGAGAGGAAGCATGCAGCTGAGCCAAACATGTCCAGAGGCAGAGAGAGGCAGGCATCCTTACAGAAAACACCTTTTTGTGGGGCCTGTGTCACACTGGGTTAGAGTTCTGTTGGTTGGTAGCAAGACTTTTTGTGAGGAAAGGTATTCCTCTCAAATATAATTTACGACTACCAACCAATACGGGTTTCCATTCACGTATTCACTCAGCAAACATTTACTCCGCATCTATCCTCTATCAGTCTTCTATTGCTGTGTAAGAAATTACCGTAAATTGACCATCATAAAACAACATAAATTCATTGTTGCCCAATTTGTCAGTCAGACATCTGGACATGGCACAACTAGATTTTCTGCTCAGGGCCTCACTGGGTGATATCAAAATGTCAGTCAGAGCTTCAGTCCTAGTCTGGGGCTCAGGGTATTCTTCCAAGCTCAGTGGTTACTGGCAGAATTCAGTTCCTTGTGGTTGCAGGACTGAAGCCTCCATTGTCTTGTTAACTGTCAACCAGGGACTGCTCTCTAGAAGTGGCTCTCAGGTCCTAGCCATGTGACCCCTACATCTCAGCAACAGAGAACCTCTCTTATACTTTGTGTAAAATCTCTCTCATCCTTTGAATGTCTCTGGTATCTTCTTCAACCAACCAGAGAAACCTGTCTGCTTGAAAAGCGCTCACATGACCAGATCAGGCCTATCCTGATCATCTTCATAATCTCTGGATTTTAAGGTCAACAGATTTGAAACTTTAGTTACATTTGCAAAATCCTTTCACGGCAGTGCCTGGGTTAGTGTTTGAATAACCGGGGGCTGGAATCTTGGGGACCACCTTATAATTCTACCTATCACATCTTCCATGTTGGGCAAGAGATGAGGACATGGGAATGACTAGCAAAATACCCACCCACAAAGGACTTACAGTCAAGCAGATGTGGCAAATATAAAGAAGTGGCTAGATTATAAGGCAATAATTACTAATTCAAGAAAAGAGCGATATTCTGTAGGACTCCAGAGAAGGCAGGATTAACTCTCTTGGGAAGAGTTTCTCAAAGGAAGTGACATTTGATGTAGTCTTGAAGCACAGAGGACGGAAGGCATTCCAGGTGCACCATTCACAAAGACCATAGCAAATTTAGAGTGTGACAAGTCAGCTAGGGATACTGGATCTTAGAGGACAAGATGAGAAGAGATGGAAGACCAGGCTGGAAAAGTTGCTTGGGACCAGTTGGTGCAAGATGACTCATGTCATCCTAAAGAAATGGGAAGCAACAAAAGATTGTAAGCAGGGAAATGATGAAGCAAGATCTGTGTATTGGTGGCAGCAGGGGTACTGAGGGCAAGAACTGGAACCAGGGAAATGTGTTAGTTGGTGTTTACACCACTCAAGTTCTTCAGACTAACCCTGTGCTTTTAGAGGGAGCAATATTCTTACCAATTCATCTGTGAGAGGCAGGCAGGTGTCACAGCATGAGGCGTGTGCCACGGGTAACATGTGTGGTACAGGAGATGGTTTTAAATGATGCGTGGACACAGCGGCAATGGCTCTAACTCAGAAAGATATTCCTCTTCAGTTCTCTTCCCATCCTTTTAAATAAGCTCCAGAAAAAGTTCTCATTTTGGTGGTAGTCTATCTTTAACACCTTTCTAACACCTTTACCCTCAGTTCCACCTTCTGCAACTAATAGGACCTAGCTCGCTTAATAGCATTGTTTCTTTCTGTGCATTATTTTTGCTGGTATCTGTTATTTGTTAAAATCAGTATTGGATTTTCTTTATTCCATTGTGATAAAAAGCATTATTATTATTATTATTATTATTATTATTATTATTATTATTAAATAAGTGCATTTAAGTTTTTAATGTGAATCATTATAAATAAAAATGTTAAATAAATAATACTGCAGATGGTACATATACCATCGGGGGAAAATTGTGAAGGTAGTTTGCAAATGAGTTAATTTGGGACATATTGATATAATGGGAAGCAGGCAAGATTTGCAGCCAAACTTGAGTTCAAGTTCTCCTTCTAACTTACTAGCTGGATGAGCCATGGATAATTCATAAACCTCTTTGAGCCTCAGTTTCCTCCTACAAGTTTAGGAGACAATACACCTACTCAGAAGGTTGTGAAACAAAGTATAAGAAGCGTCTTCTAAGTTGCCTTGTACATTATGGGCACTTGGACTTCCCATCATAGTGTTTCTCTGAAGAATAGAAACCTCCATTTTTGGCAACACCAAATAGGAACTTACCTCCAGCACCAAGTGAGTGTCAGTGGTTGGTAAGTATTACCTAAAAGTATTCATCTGCATAGGATCTGGGACCTGGGGGGTGGGGAAGTCTTAGGCTGAATCCAGCTGTTTTGTGAGAAATACCTGATATCAGGAAAAGTGTTTGGGCGGCCGGATGGTTCAGTTGGTTAGAGCGTGAGCTCTGAACAACAGGGTTGCTGGTTCCATTCCCACATGGGCCTGTGAGCTGCGCCCTCCACAACTAGATTGAAGACAACAAGCTGCTGCTGAGCTTCCAGAGGGGCGGCGGGATGGCTCAGTGGGTTAGAGCACAAGCTCTTAACAACAAGGTTGCTGGTTCAATTCCCAGATGGGATCGTGGACTGCGCCTCCTGCTACGCCCCCTACAACTAAAGATTGAAAATGGTGACTGGACTTGGAGCTGAGCTGCGCCCTCCACAACTAGATTGAAGGGCAACGACTTGGAGCTGATGGGCCCTGGAGAAACACACTGTCCCCCCATATTCCCCAATAAAAATTTTTTAAAAATTCCTCTTTGTTTAAAAAAAAAAAAAGTGTTTGATGCAGAAGAGTGGCCAGCCCAGGTATCATGGACCAGGACCCAATCCCTTGACCTGGCCTGCCCTATGATCTCAGAAAGCTACATCCTACTGAGATCAGTGGGAAGGACATCAAGAATATTTAGATATATGTGCAAATGAAGACACACGGAAAATACTTTCCATTTCAGTTATCTGTTGTTGACTAATAAACCACCCCCAACCAAGTAGTGGTAAACAACTACCATTTTATTATAGTCTCTCATAATTCGGTGGGTTGACTTGGTTAAGCTGGATGGTTCTTCTGCTCTATGTGTATATGACGTCAACTAGGGCTGTAGTTAACTGGGGGATTAATTCGTCTTTGAGCATCCAGGATGGCTCACTCACACGGCTAAAGTCTAACAATGTCATCCAGAAGTCAGCTGGGGCTGTTGTCCCTAGCATCTTGCTTTTCCTCCAGGTGGCCTCCTCATAAAGCTTTGGGGCTGATTTTATTGTTGTTCAACCTTGCATGGAACATTTTTATGGAGCCGTTAAAAGTGGCATATAATAAAAGGCACTTCTTCCTTTATTTGTTTGTCTCCCCTCTAGAATATAAGGTTCCTGCAAGCAGGTACTATGTTTAGTTCATTGCTGTATCCCCAACTTAAACCTGCCTGGTGCGTCATAGGTGCATAACAAGTGGGGACGAGAAAACATAGTCGTTAGGTAAGGGTCACATTCACCACAGAGGGTTCAGTATACATAGGGCCACTTAAAATATTTTTGTACATCTCTCCACGTACCTTATATCATTCATTCAAATATCAGTTCAAAAAGAGGGCATTTCTTTCTATCCTTTTACTAAGCTTTATTTATGTTCATGGAATTTATCACCCAATATATATTTACTTATTATCTAGATCTAATATAAGCTCGGCATCCCAGGCCCTAGAAAAATGTGTGGGGAAAAAAAAGTAGACAATTTTTAAAAATTTAATGTAGGCACACGTATCTAATAAACCATTCACAGGGCTTTCTTTGGGGGAGTAAAATTAAGTGATATCTAGCTATCCATTTATCTTCTGTATTTATTTTCGCTTATGCATTCCTTCAACAGATATGTTTTATGTATGTAAATTTTTTAAGTTGTCAACAATGAATATGTATTTTATTTTCAGATGAGAAATGATAATAATAGGTGACATTTACTGAGCACTCGCCATGAGTCAAGCACTAAAGCTCAGTACTTTACATGAATTATCTCCACATCCCTGGAAGATAGGTATTAACCATTATCACCATTTAGAATTTGTAGATAAGGGTACTCAAGTTTGGGAAAGTTAGGTGAGCGCTGGAGCTGGAATGCAAACCCCACAGCCTCTATGTTATAGCTATGAAATGACTAACTAGATCAATATATACATCATGATTGTTTATAATATATTATTGTTTAATATAAGTTCATTATAAACAATAGGAAGGCAATTCGCACAGGCTGTCTCATCAGAAGCTCACAAAATCTTATGAAGGGAGCCAGCAGGCATTATTATCCTCGCTTTAAAGACAAATTTATAGGCCTCTATGACCATGTCTTGCCGTCTGTCTCCTACCACACCTATGTAAGCCTTTTCCCCCACAATGCTTGGCTGGACAGATCTTTCTTAGCTCTTTCATATATTGACTGAATGCACCGCTCTGTTTCTCTCTTGAGGTTTTGTTGCTTATAAGCGAATCGGTAGAAGAATTCATATAAGCCAGAAGTTGGGAGCCTGGGCTTGTGGTGTTGACACTACCACCATCTGAGAGTCTCAGTTTCCCCACCTGTAACTGAGCTGGTTGGAGTAGCAGAGGCCTGAGGATCAATGCAGAGCTAATGTTTATCATGCTGGGAATCCAGATAAGGTGACTGCCTATGCATTTCCTCACCAGACACAAAGTCCATATTCCATAGAAACAAAAGCCTTGCCCCCGGGAAATACAGCGCTTAGCTAGATCATTCTAGGTAAACAGAAGATGTATTACTGGAGGAGCCCTAACAAGAAGTTCACTTCATTCATTCACTCATTCATTCAGCAATCACTCATGGTGCTCCTATTACACACCAGGCAGGTTTAAGTTGGAGATACGGCAATGAACTAAACACAGTACCTGCTTGCAGGAACCTTATATTCTAGAGGGGAGACAAATGAATGAAGAAGTACATATTAAATAGTATGTGATGAAAAAGACCCCTGGAGTGATGATTCTCCTCTAGGGTTCTGCAAAAAAAAAGAGAGACAGGATCAGATCGTGGCCATGTAGTCCCTTTTTGGTATGATAGCAAATGGTAAAGAAGGGGCATAGAGATACTATTGGCCTTGTCATGACAAGACTTGGATTTAAATCACAGTTCTGAATTTAGTCTGTGAACTTGAACTAATTACTCTAACCTTTATAAGCTTCAGTCACCTCCTCTGTACAATGGGGATAATAGCAGCAGTTCTGCTCACCTTCCAAGGATGACGCAAGGATCAAACCAGACCGTGAAATCAAATAAATAATAAGCTCTGAGCTTTCCCCATTATTTAAACATTCAGTTCTATACCAAGCAGTTTCAAGCTGCCAATAAGTCAAGCTCCTGCTATAAACTTGAAAACATCAAGTCCCAGCTCCAATCCTTCTAATGCCATGGGATTACACCTCAAGGCATGAGACATTTTATATCAAACTATAGGGTGAGGACATGCAGACATGGAAGGAAACGGAATCTGTCCAGCTTGTTTCCTTATTTCCCTCCCACTTGTAGATATTTGGTAAAGCCATCTGAATGTCCCAAAAGATCACACTCTGTCTCAGTTTGTTACAAGTATTGGCTGGTCCATGCTACAGTTGGCAAATTGATATTTAATAGTTTTTCTTTCTCTTAAGAGTCTTATAATGGCAAAATTAAATAAATGAACATATGGAGGGATATATACCAAAATGATCACGAGTAGCTTGTCGGACTGCTAATAAGTGGTTTCCTTCTCTTGCTTCTCTATATTTTGAGTGTGTGTGTGTGTGTGTGTGTGTGTGTGTGTGTGTGTATCATGAACGTGCAGGGATCAGACAGCTGGAAGGGGCAACCCTGCAATTCACCTCTCAATTCCAAATCTTTTCTGTATCTAACATGACTGCTTTGGGTTTACAAGCCAGCATGGATTTGTTGGCATTAGATGAGGGGTTCCTCAAGGATAATGCTGTTTTTCATTCTTTTCCTGCCATTTATAAATTTTCAAGACTTCCTAGCCAGGCCTTGTTCTTACCAAATTATAAACAGAAGCCGCTTTCTCCTCCCTAGGCCTCTATAAAGCACCATGATGGACTCTTGTCCTTTGTTGGTTTTGAAGCCACCGGGCAAAGATTTGAATCCAGGTCTACCAGTTATTGGCTGAGTGACTTTTGAGAAGTTTCTTAACCTCTCTGAACTGCAGTTTTGTCATCTGTAAAATGGGTAGAAACCATACCCACAAGGTCAATGGGTGGAAACCATACCCACAAGGTCAATGGTATAAGAATTTGACAAGATAATGCATCTGAAGGGCTGGCACTGTGCCTGGCACCTGGTAGGGCCTCAAAACATGACTGCTGTTAATAAAAGTAGTCTTAGGAAGCACTAGAAGCTTTTCTAGGCTGGGAGTGGAGCTCAGGTTGTACCAGAAAAGCGGAATTGTGCAATCTTTAAGAGCTCTGGCTCTGGACTCCAATGAACCCAGTTTAAATCCTTGTTTCCTCCATTTGCCTTGGGCAAGTGACTACATTTCTCTGAGCCTTGATTCCCTCATCTGCAAAATGGGCATAATAACACAATGTACCTTGACAGTGTTTTTCAGAATGTGATCTGGGACCCTGGAGGTCCCCAAGACCCCTTTAGGGGTCCTCAAGGTCAAAACTATTTTCAACATAGTGCTAAAATGTTACTTGCCCTTTTCACTGTCATTCTCTCACAAGTATACAATAATTTGTGGCATGTAATGTTGTCATTGTTCTGATGGGTAATAGAAAGTGTGTTTGTAAATTTCTATGCTTTCATTTTTCTCCAATTTAATTTCCAATATGAATAATTTCTAATATGGTAAATATCTATATAGATAAATATCTATATCTATATCTATATATATATATATATATATCTTCCTCATAAACAAAAGCTATTTGGGGTTCTCAATAATTTTAAGAGTTTAAAGGAGACCTGAGATAAAAAAGAAAAAACAAACTTTAAGAATCACTGACAGATAGGGCTGTTGAAAAGATTAAGTAGCATCTGACACATGCATACAAAGCACTCAGTAAACATTACTCTTATAATGACTAATTCCAAAACTCCTGAATCATATCAGATAGGGGTGTGCCTACCTCACCTACACATAAGGCAAACTAGAATCATAGCACTGATTGCAAAAGTCACCCTTGTTTTATTCCCTGCTGTTAGTTTGTACAGTAAAAGTTCAGTCCACACTAAGTTCTGACCAATTGAAGGACATGGCAGCACATCAGAAACTCCCCCAGTATCCAGGAGATCGAAGTGCCCTGCAGACATGGGAACAGAAGGCTACACTTTGACCCTTCCCACCCGCTGAATCTCTCATCCAGCCAGAAGCAGGTGCTAATGGGATAGAGGTAAAGGAAACTTGGCTTACAGAAACTCTCCTAAGTGACCATTAAAAGGGGATGCAGCCTCAAAACAGGAATTGCTTCCTTAAGGTTTTTGTAATTTCCATGGAAACAAAATGAGAACTATACTCATTTTAAAAGGAGCGGGAAAGTGATGTGACGACTTGAGTGAAGAGTAAGTAAGTGTAAGACCTGGAAGAGTCAAGGTAAGAAATGTAAAAACATTAAAGTTGGGGTGTGTGTGTGTGTCTTTTTTTACTCTTCTGGCACACCCCTAATGGAGAGGAAAAAAACCCCAGCATCCCTAAATTCTGATGTTGATGGCCTCAATGGAGGATGGTAAGTAGATGAGGGTCTTAGAAAACAGGTTATCAAATGAGTGTGAGAAAGATATGAGGTGCTCTGGATGCTAGCCATCAAGAAAGTTCTTAACAGAACCCTTTAAGAGCAGGGCATTCGCACCTCAAGGGTTCAGCATCACTTGTGACCCCCCTCCCAGGCCAGGACCTTGTTTTACGCTTGAAAAACCAAACAGACTCTACATCAGCAACAACTGAACAAAACAGATGCAGGCCAGTAAGAAAGTTTTACATGCAAGCTATTTTTATTGTAAAAATTTCTGGGGACCCACGGGGTTATGTTAGAGAAACTGGAGCCCTAGGGAAGACCCTAGAAAATCCTTTTACTTCCTTCTCCCCACCCTAGGAAACGAAAAAAGCCAAAAGGTCCCCCAGTACGTTGGCCAAGCAGTCACCTTCAAGGCCAGCTGTCCCTACCCCAGTATCTGTCCTAGCCTCCCACCCCTCCGCCCCACATGGCCACCTGTTGCCCTCGTGCCCAGAGCCGAGTCGCAAACCACCGCTAGAGTTCGTTCTAATTCCCGGGAGCAGAGGCTGGCCGCGAAGCCCCGATGCTCCGTGCCTGCTGGGCGGGAGGCGACTCCGGAGAACCTTCCAGTCCCAGGCTCCCTTTGTTTTCTCTCCGCGCTCAGAGTGTCAAAAGTAGACCCCAGACAGCAGGCCCTCGCCCTCGCTCAGCTGGTACGCGCTCGCACCCAGCTCATGCCCGGGAGATGCAGACGCATCGAGATGCCCACGGAAGGGAAATGGGTCTATCCGGGCAGGAATGTGCGGCGCCCACAGGTTGCCCGGTGAGATTCTCAGGCGTCCCCTGGATTCCGAATCCCTTAGAGTCCCTTAGCGGAGCACTGTTGCAGGAGCGCGGCTCCCAGGACGCAAATTCAAGGTTCCCGAGGCCTCAGAAGGGCAGCTAGATCCCCGCCCGCCCGTGCTCTAAGGCGCCCGAGGGGAGCCAGGAGGCGTTGGCGGTTAGGGATCTCCTCCCTCCGGAATTTCCAAAGTCCCAACTCTGAAAGTGACCCGCCTCGCTTCCGAGGGACTTCCCTGCGAGCGCCGCAGGAGTGTGCATTTCTCTGAGTCTGAGGATCCCAGCCAACGCCGGCCCTGCAAGAGTTGAAGTCAACTCTCGGGGCGTCTTTTTGTTTATTGGCTCTTAAGGGAAAAAAGTTTGGGAATCTTAAACCAACCTTGGACCTGGCGCAAGCGGAAATCTCATCATCTCTCCAGCAAAAGACACCTAATTTCAAGTAGTTACATAACGTAGGGCTTTTTCTTAACCTCCCTGCCCCAAGCCCTCTCGTTACTATTCCAGGATTAAAATGTCTCTCTTTAAAAAAAAAAGTTATTATTATTCCCCTGAGCCCAAAGACGAGAGAAGGCACAGGCAGCCCACTGGGCGCGTGGCAGCCCCACCCGCGCGCAGCCCCTCTCGCTGCGGGAGAGACGCGGGGTACCCGGGTGCAGCCAGCTCCGGGCAGGCAGCCGCGCCCCGCGGTCCTCAGTCCGCCACTCCACGTGGTCAGGATCAACAGTTTGTCGAGCTCTTCAGTGACACCTTGAACTTTTCATAAAGAAAATGGGTATTGCACCGGGAGGTTTCGGCCTCGCCGCTGCGCGAGTCCTGCTTAATATTCAATGATCTCGCTCACGCCTCCGCCCTCCCCTCACAGAAATTCCACCGACTCCGTTACTGGGCCCAGACTTTTAAGTTAATTTACTGCCCACCCCCCCCAACCTTGGCTAGTAACCAGCGCCTTTAGGACTAGCGTTCCCCCCCCCCACCCCGCCCCAACCTCCAGCTCCCGCCTGAAAATGACATTTCGCCGGCGTCTCCGGAGGGGGCTGAATTTCACTTTGTAACTTTCTGCGGAACCCGAGCCGGGGTGGCAGCTCGGGTGGTGGTATCGTATGCAAATACGCATGCTGACGTTACAGATCATGTGGGTTTTGGCGTAGATTCCCCACTGATCGAGACATTTTTTTCCCCTTTTTTTTTCCTTCTTTTTTTTTTTTTTTCCTTTTAAAAATTTTGACCACTGTTCACCGTACGGGGGCTTTTTCTGTCTGTCTGTCCGGCAGGCTGGCTTTCTCCCTCTTTCCCACGGAGCCCGAACAGGGCGCCCGGTGGGGAGTGGGGAGTGGGTGGGGGCAGCCAGCAGAGTTCCATTTTGGAACGCCCGTGCCGCGTCTCCGCGTTCCCAGCCCGGGTCCCCGCGTTCCCAGCCCCGGCGCAGGTAAGAAACTTCGCCTCGGAGCCCAGCACCCCCCGCCCGGCGCCGCCAGCCCCGAGCCCCGCACGCCGGGCGCCGGCCACTCCAGCCCAACTTTCCCACCGCCGCTGCCGCCGTCGCCGCGGCTCCCGAAAATGTGTTGTTAATGGGACTTAACCGGGTTTGTGATCGGAAGGGGGGGGGCGGTGCGGAAAGGGGGGTGCAGGCTCTTTTTGCGGGAGGGAGGAAATAAGAAGAGCCGGGCTGGGGGAGAGATTTTTTTTAAGAGTTTTGATTACAAGTTTGGATAAATGGGAGCCAGCCCGAGAGGAGGAGGAGGAGGAAAAACATGTCTACGTTTCCCTATGTCGACATAAGCCACAAAAAAATATGGCGTCCGCTTTCGACAGGGCGTTACGTAGACCCGACTCTGTTTTTTATTTATTTATTTCGTGGCCGGCTCCCTCCCTTCTTGGCCCAACTGCGGCGCTTTGTGCAAACGGGGCAGGTCCCGCGGGGACTCCACCGGGACGTGGCCCCGTCTCAGCGGGTTTTGGCAGGCGGGGGGCTGCGTGTGTGTGCTCCCTTCCCTCCCCTCTTCTCCCCTCGCCTGGTGACGATTCGCCGTAATGTGGTGGCAGGAAGCATGACGCCGTGGGTTGAGGCTGCCTCTCCTCTCTCGTAGCTCCTGGTGGCTGCAGGCAGCGGGCGCGCGGCGCAGGCGGGCGCCCGAGCTACCTGCCACGGGCAGGGCCAGAGCGTGGCGCTGTCCCCACGCCCCGCTCAGGTGCCGGGGCACCCGCGTGGGGAGGGGCTCTGGGAGACCGCGGGGTCCCCGGGCTGGCTGTCCGCCACCGGCTGGCCCACGCCCGCAGCCTGCCTCTACCAGCCCCAGCCCACGTTCGCCCCCGGAACGGCAGCTGGCGCTCTGCGTCTGCCCCACAAGAGGTTAATCTTTGTTGGTGTGGCAGCTTCTTTGTGGCTTCCCTAGGACTTGGTAGGCTCGCCTTTGCAAACTTGTCCTTTCCCCAGCAGCTTTGCAGGAGGCTGTGGAGACTAAGAGGAGCGGAAAGTTGGAAACCACTGGGCATCACAGGACAGTCCCCTTGGCCTCGTAGCTGTACGGTGCTCGGAGACAGAGGAGGAGCAGGAGGAGGGTGGTTTGTTAGGCTGGGGAGAAAACTTGACAGGGAAGCCAAGTTGTGATTTGCTCAGGCTTTCTTCCACCTGATTGATGGGCTACCAAGCCAGTGGGGGTCTCTGCCTTCAGCTGTTCCGTGAGGGCCGCGTGTTTGTCCGGGAGTTGGGGAGGAGGGAGAGGGAAGAATAATGACTTTCTCTGGACCGCTCCCATTTGAAAGAGACGCTTCAGCTTGGGCCCCAGGGATCTTTTGAGGCCCTCGAGTTCTTCGGCTACCTAATCTCTGCTAAGCAACTCTCTCTGCAAGTTAGCATCTCCCCAGAGCTGAGGCAAGCCCTGATGAGCAGGATTTGGGGGGCAGGAATCCATGCCTTCAATCCTCAGCTCACTCAGACCTCCCACAATTACCCTCTTAAAATACACAAACGCACACACACTCCTTGATGAAGAGCAGAAATTAATGCCTGTTGAAGTGAAGGGGGTGAGGTCCTGAGAGCTCTTCAAGATTTCTGTCAAACAGTATCTTTCTATCTATGAGGGCACTGAGTTTAAGCAGTTCAGTCCCAGGGCAGTAATGTCAAAAAGCATTTGGATGACAACCAAGTGGAATAAATATCTTGTAAAATGGCATGTTTAATAGTGAAAATAGATTAATAGAGCTGTCAAGTGCTTGAATGGGACTAACCTAAAGGCTTGATTTAAGTTTAAAGGGAAAGTTATATAGAGCCGTATACACATTTTCTTTTAAGGCCAAAGGGGAAAAATTCCACAAGTAAGATTGAAGTATGTCACTGACGATAACTGGACGTGTGAACTGTGGGAATGAATAGCTTTGCTGTTTAAAAGCTCCGCTCCTTGATTGTTCTGTGCACAGGTACCTTCTGGCCAGGTTTGATGGCATCTAAGGATCACCTTGAAGTTAACAGATCTTAAGAGGAAATCCAGAGGCCAGGGTTTTAGGGTAAACCAAATACAGTAAGTCCTCAATGTCATCAATAGGTTTGTGGAGCCTGTAGCTTTAAGCTAAACGATGCATAACAAAACCAATTTGCCCCTAGGCTAATTGATATAATCAAGAGTTAAGTTCCTACAGCCTATTTCTGATCATAAAACAATCACCAAACTTCGAAATACCCAAAACACTTCTAATATTAAACATTGAAATAAATGTGAGCTATACATTCACCTAAGAAAGATTAATAAAAACAAGCAACATAATTTTTTTTTCCAACTCACTTATTTCAGTCCAGGGTCTCCGGTGGCAGGAGACGGTTCCTGTAGTTCAGGATGCAAGGCAGGAACCCTTCCATGGCAGGGTGCACTCACACCGACACCCATACTCACTCAGACTGGGACAACTTAGACACACCAATTCACCTAATACACACATCTTTAAGATGTGAGAGGAAACAGGAGACCCCGGAGGAAAGCCACGAAGACGTGGGGAAAACATGCAAACCCCACACTGACAGTGGCCCGGGCTGGGAATCGATTATTTTTGTCTCATCAACGTAAGAACGAAATGACGTTGGACGACATGACGTTGGACGAAATGACATCATTTGAGCACCTGATTTGTATTAAATAATCCCCATTTAAAGGAAAAGATCAAAATGACAGAGCTGTTTGTTAGCACTCAAGAAGGGTATTTTCCCTGATGTAAACGCAGTCTATCTTGACAAGCCCTCATGGGGCTGAAAAGTGACTCCACCCCGTGTCTCATGCACGTAAGGGCTGTTATTTGGTGAGATGCTGTGCATTTGACTAAATAAATAAAGGCAATGTTTGATAACAGTTGCCAACACTTGCTATTTCAGTACGCCAGGCACAACACTTTATCACTTAATTCTCACCATAACCCTATGAGATTAGTATTTTTGCTATCCCCACTTTATAGTTAAAGAAACTGAAGCTCAGAGAGGTGAAGAAACTTGCCCCATGCTGCACAGCAAAAAGTCAAATCAGCATTTGAAGCCAGGCCTTTTACTGGCTCCTTAGCTTTAAATACACCATTATAGCAGCTCCCTGGATATGGGAAGTCCTCGTTAGAATGAAAGGGAAAGGACAGGCATAGGCAGGAAAGAGGGAACAGTGACCACTGTCCTGTGGTCTGAACTCATAGGAATCATCCTAGGTTTCATTCCTTTATTCACTTATTTACCAACTATGTGTTGATGTATTTGTTGCTTCAGCAACTGTAATATTCATCACACTAATGAGAGCCTGCAGTCGTTAAGCACTTTTATATGCTAGGGACTCTTCTAAGTGCGTATGATTAAACTATTTTGTCTTTGTGACAACCCTGTGAGGTAAGCACTCTCCTTCTCTCCTTTTTATAGACGAGGAAGCAGAGCTACAGAGAGGGTCTCTAACTTGGGGCCCAAGACCAAACAGCTAATAAATGGGGTGTCACATGCATTCCATCCTCCAATGCAGGGCACTGCTCCAGACATTACGAAGATGATGGTGAGATAGAGCCCTATTACCCTCTAGGAGTTTGTACAGACCAGCAGGGAAACACTCATTAGGCCAAATCAAGCAGAATTAAATAAGGGCTGTGACTGAGAAAAGTAACTGCTACGTGGAAGCACAATGAAGAGCGTGATTATTCTGCTCTGAGGGAAGGACCTGTGGAGGGTATCCTAGAGTAGGTAGCATCTGAATTGACCCATAAATGGTGAGGAACAGTGTCTGGAGGTGTATCAGACATCGTTGCATTCAGCTGCATTCAGAAATCCTAACCACTGGCAACTTCACCATATGGGGGCTCATTTGTGTCAGACAACAAGAAGGGCAGGTGGGACGATGTCTCGGTTGTACCAGTGGGAATCTAGACTCTGTCTTTCCACTCTGTCTTTCCATCTGTGGAGTGTAGACCTTTGGTCCAGGTTTATGGTCTCATGGTGGGAAGATGGCTGCTGCATCTCCAGGTCTCACATCTGCATTCAAGGAAAGAGAAAGTGGGATGAGTGAGGCATAAAGAGTGTTTACCTAGTATGGCTTTACTGTTACATCTAGGAAGGAACACATCTCTGAGGGACTTCTGTCCTTAGCTCATTGGCCAGAACTGTTTCACTTGGCCTTCCACCTACCAGGGAGGGGCAGTCACATATTTTGAGTTAGGTATTTTGCTGCTGTGAACAAATTGGGTTCAACTTAGAAGGTAGAAGGAGTGAATGAACAGCTGTCGAGTTGGCAGATAAAGTGTGTGTAGCCTAAGACGAGAAGAGAAAGAAAGATATTCACAATGAAAACTGCATCATGGGAGCTGTGTGTATCCTGGAGAGGTGGAGAAGGGGCTGCAGCGAAGGTTGTGCAGAGACGTCACCAGACTTGGGGTTGGACGCGGAGGAAGTTGGCTTTTAATCTCCAGGTCCTGGGAAGCTGTGGCAGGTTGCTGAGGAGGGAATGTCCTATGTTTTACGAAGGGAAGACTGACAGCGGTAGGCTTTGTGGAGAGAAATCAGCTTGGTTCTTATTTGTAATAAAATGAGTTCTGGAAAGTTTCAGACCAGGGCACCAGTTTTGCCTTAAGGGCAAAAAGGAGACAGCATACAATAAGAAAGTGAGTGATGGTGGGAAGATTTTCTTTCAGGTCCTGCCAATAAGAATCCCAAATTAACCCAATGTTAGTCAGCTGTTTCCAGGAGGTAACTAGCTCTGCTTTTGTAATAACGCAGTGGAACTGAAATCGGTCGAAAGGGGTTCCGGTTACTCCCCAAACACTATACTTGCCTTTCTCCCTCGATTTCCTGGGTCATGCCACAACTTCACCACTCATTAGCAGAATAACTCTGGGCATGACCCTTCACCTTTGCTGTAAATCCGGGGCATGATATCAGAGTCCCTCGGAGGGCGTTCCTGTCAGGTTTCCCTCGGTGGATTCCTCCTGCAAGGACCCACATCCCTGATTCTCTGCTCACTTAATTAGATTTATGACTTTGGCCTCTTAGCTCTCTAAACCTCAGTTTCCTCGTCCCTCACAAGTGGAGATCATTCTAGCAGCTAGCTACCTTATGGGTTGTTGTGAAGTGGAAGAAGAAATTTATAAGGGGGCTTGGCAAACACCTAATACATAGAATTGTGCTCAGTAAACGTTACCTGTTATAAACCACCATCACCACCACCATCTCATCATTGTCACCAGGCTGTGACTTTATTGTATCCTTCGGGTGCTAAGTAATTAATGTGCATAGATTTTACTGTTGATTCCCAGACGTAGACTGTCCCCATCTTATTGTCATTGTCCTGCCTCCACTCTCATGCACCCATGCAGTCTCCCGGACTGTCGCAGGGAGACCCTGGTACAGTGTTCAGGTAGTAACGAGCTGTGTCGTGGTCAAATCCAGAGGGCGTAGTTCTGGAAGGATGCTCGGCTATGACATGCTCCTGTGGTAGACAATAGAGTGGACATTGTTTTTAGTATTGATAAAGTAGTTTCATTTTTAACTAAAAAACAAAAATTCCCTTCCAACGAATGCGCTTCCTCCAGCCTTCTCTAAGGCCCCCACTCTACCCTGAATGGGTTGTGATTTTAAGAACGTCCACCCACAATCTGTTTCCTGTTCTTAGGCTTCTAGTCATGTATTTAAGAGGGATTGATTGGCAATGGCGTGAGTGTGTGTGTTTGTGTGTCTGTGTGTGTGTATGTGTGCATGCGTGCATGCATGTGTGTATGTAACAGACCCCCAGGGAGAGCAGTACATGAGTTTCCAAATTTTAAAATGGAATGGAGAAGACCAGAGCCAGAACCAGTTTCCTTGCTGACAACTGTCTCTACACCCTGGCAGACAATTTCCCTGTTAAAAGCCACAATTCATTCCCTTTCTTCCTCTTTCTACCCCTCTCCAGTCCCCCAGTACTAGAAACACAGAATGGAGAGATTAAATCTTATTATACAATATTTCACTGCCATAGTATTTAACACTTACAATCTGCAGTGAATGAAATGCTTGTGCCATTGATCCATGAGGGATCGATATTAAAGAGTGTGACCCAGGCATTCACTCTGGTGTACGAGGTCTATGGTATATTTTAGGGGTGCAGAGGCTTGGTTTAGGATGGAAAAGTGGGGCGTGCGTGCTGGGCTCACCTTCCTGAGTTTAAAGCCACGTGGAGTTTACCTTGCAGGGGGAAACTGGCAAAAGCCTGGGAACCATTTGCTGTCAAGATCAGTGTGGGGAGTGGATTCATAGATGGCTGGGGCCTCAGAGAGTGACCACACGGCGTGAGCTCCTTCCGTGGGAGGGAATTCTCCCTGTTCGAGGCCCGGAACATACTGTGTGGCAGAGAGAGGGAGCCTGCTGTCCAGAGGGTAGGGGAAGAGGTAAATGGAGTTCGTGGGCTACAGGTTCTCCTTGGCCTGAGCAGATGCCTACAGCTGCAGCTTCTGGGCTCCAAACCCTCTGCAGAAAACCGAGGAAGGCCCAGAAATCTAAACTAAGGAGGAGGCAGCACTCATGCATGGGCTGTGCAAACATGACGGTTTAAATCAGTGTTGCAGAAAGAGTTGAGAAAAGCACTCCTCCGTGGAGCCGACATTCATGACCCACATCCATCGCCCCAGCCCCACCCCCAGCCTGTCCACTCTAGCTAGTGAGATCGAACACATACACAGCTTCCCACACTCCCAGACACACCACAAATACACAGTGTTCGCCATCTTAAGAGCAGCAACAGCTCCCAAAAACTTAGTACCTATTACAATAGTCGGACCCCCCCTTATCCATGGTGAATATGATCCAAGACCCCAGGTGGGCGCCTGAATCTTCAGAAACTACCCTAGTTGTACTGTTTTTTCCTATACATACTTACCTATGATTACGTTTAATTTATAAATCAGGCACAGTGAGCGATTAACAACAACAATAATAATAAAATAGAACAATCCTAACAATATACTCTGATAAAAGTTATGTGACTGTGGCTTTATTAAGTAAAATAAGGGTGACTTGAACACAAGCACGAGATTTTGTCACACTACTCAGAATGGCACACAATTTAAAATGCATGATTTTTATATTCCTGGAATTTTCCATTTAATATGTTCGGACCATGGTTGACTATGGGTAACTGAAACTGCGGAAAGCGAAACCTCAGACAAGGGGGGACTTCTCTGTATGTGCCAGGTATGCTGCCAAACACTTTCCCTTGACTATGTCATTCCGTCTGATCATGAGGGGTGCACTGAGAGCAGTGATATAGCCCCATTTTAAAAACGGTAACTCAAAGCTCAGAGGAGTTAGGTACGTGCTCAAGGTCATGAAGAGAAGGTAGCCGAGGAGGATTCAAACTCAGATCAGTCTGATTCCAAAGGTCATAGCTGTCATCAGATCTTTCCGAAGTCATCTGAAGGCCAGCCCCGCCCCAGCCTTTTGGAACGTGCTTCTAGACAGTCTGAATGCTTTTCTGCTAGAGCGGTGTAGAGGTATGTGTGTGTATGCACGTGTGTGTACTCATATGTGTGTGTGTGTGAGAGAGCTTAGTCAAAACAGGAGAGAATCCAAATCTGTGCAGATTATCCTTAGCACCCACCCTCCCCAAAGACAATTCTAAAGCCTGTTATCAGTGTCTGTAACAGAACATTCTCCAGGGGGCACTGCACCCTCTCCACCTTGTCCTTGGCTCTGGAGAGAAGGAATGCCAGTGGACTGAAAGCTGCAAAGTTGGAGACAGAGAAGAATCTGGATGCTACTTTCAGGATGCTGAGCAGCTTTGCCAGCCACTGGTGGGAGGGGTTACAGCGAGCAGGCTTTGGGAGGGTGGAGAATGGCTGTGTTGCTGTTTTTATACAATAAAAGAGGACCATTGTAATTGGGAGACCGTGAATCATAACACGTCTGCTTATGGCTTTCTCCAGCTATAGAGCCATTTAGTTAAATAGCGCACAGAAAACTCCTTTCAGCTGATATTACTTTCCTGCTGTTCTTAAAATACAAGACTGGGTTGAATTGTTCTAACGACAAAGCCATCTCAGGCTCTCCCAGCCCTTGGGTGTACCCAGACCCCCCATGCAATCTCCCTGGCCGGTAGAGGAGGACATTTAAAAATGTATCCCCTTCACTTTTTGGAAACAGCTCCTTTAAGATATTTACACACAGCCTGGTCAGAGCTCGATGTCATGGCGAAGTTGTTTACGGTGGGTGGTGGCCCAGAGGGGGAAGGGAAAGGCTAGAATGTCAGCACTCTCAGGGATGGGGGTGTGTCTTTGCTTTTTTGTGGGGCAGGGGGTAAGGGTGGGTAATGGAGGGACATGAACTAACAGCTGGAAGCTGGAAAAAGAGATTGCCCTTTGGCCAAGAAATTTTGGGGAAGGGCTGGTGGTGGCGTCAGGGGAGAGGGAGAGAAGCACAGGCCCTCACCTAACCTGCTCAAATGGGGAGCACTGAGGTTCCATTGTCTTGCAGAATGGCCTGGTACTTTCTTTCGGGGGGACGTTGTGTTACAGAATGAATTCTGAGCACATGGTGACTTCTCCCTGAGCCCCACAGTTTAAGACAGCTGGAAAATGCCAT
This sequence comes from Rhinolophus ferrumequinum, assembly GCF_004115265.2. Lineage (NCBI taxonomy): Eukaryota > Metazoa > Chordata > Mammalia > Chiroptera > Rhinolophidae > Rhinolophus > Rhinolophus ferrumequinum. The sequence goes on from NC_046297.1 coordinate 60,322,054, forward strand.
TGTTTCCAAAAGCAAGGGCTCTTGGGTGCACAGAACCAGAGTAGAGACTATTTGCATCCATCACTGGGTTAATGGTACACATTCCAAAGACTGAGAGCTGAGACTGGTTATGGCCTGACTTCAGGACTCTTGGAAATGGGATTGTGGATCTCCTGGTAAAAAGGCTAATGTCCTCTGAGATCCCCAGAGAAGGACGTTGTGGGGATGAGAATAATAGCAACATGGTGTATTAGTAGGATGTTCTAACTGGAAGAAACTTTAGGGATCCCCTCGTCCAGTTTGGGGAAACTGAGGCTCAGAGAGGAAAGGGAATTTTCCCAAAGTTAATGATCGTATGGCAGAGGATTGCTTTTCCTCTTCTGTTCAGTCTAGCTTAAGGCCTTTCTGTTTCCTTGGGCCTTCCCTGAGCAGCCAGCTCCATCCCAGTACCTTCCCTCCCTCCCCCACGTCTTTGTCTCTGTCCAGTCAGCAAACACTCACTGAACACCTGCCAGAGTAAGAAAACAACGTCCCTCCCCTCAGGGAGAGCACAGTCACTTGGCACTTAGCAGCAACTCAATGATGTCATAGCTCCGAATGACGTCCTAGGCACACTACTGAGTGCTCATTTGTGGGTTAGCTCATGATGGTCCTAAGCGAGATGGGGACTGTGTTGCCCCATTTAATAGGTGAAGAAGTACAGAGTAGGGAAGTCTTTTGTCCAAGGTTTCTGGAAACCAGGCAGTCTTCCACGACATTACCCTCTCCTGCCCTTCGGGCACCTGGGGCTCCTTCTCCATTGACTAGAACCAGTGGCCAAGCCACCAGCCAGCGCTGAGGATAACAGCAAGAAGGGGCATGCCTTCGGGGCTTGACAGAGCGCTTTCTCATGGATAGGTCTGTTTCTTTTTTTTTTTTTTCCCAGTTTGCAGAATGCCAATTGTGTACAGGCTCCACCCTCATACCATAGCCCAAATCATTTGTACAGCAACCCTGCTGAGCAGACAGCATGAAGGGCAGAGTCAGAGGTCCAATACAGGTCTGTGGAATCGGAGACTGGAGCAGTTTTATCCACCTCAACCAGGCTGCTGCCAGAAGTAGCTGATGTGGAGTCCTGTATGGGCAGGCATACATCCCAAAGGGACACGCAATCACCAGTGACTGCCCCGTTTACTTTCCCCAAATAACGGAACCCTGAGGTCCTTTATGCAACTTTCAATTGAGCAACAGATACTTATTTGAGCATAACAAGAAGTACCAAGTATGGTGTATAGGGCACCAACTGTGGGCCAGGCCACTGATTGAGCATGGTAGGAGATTTGGGGAATCAACGTCAAGGTTTCTGGATATAGAAGATACGTGTCAGTTACAAAATGATAGAAATGACGAAGCTTCCTTGCTCAGTTCAGCCAAAGGCCACTTAGATTCTGCCGATGGTTTAAATGGTCCCCTCTCTTAATAACTGAAGCTTTGGGGTCCTTTTTCAGGGGAAGGTGGGTTGCTGGTAGAACCACAGGACCAAAGGTATTAAGACCTTCAGGGAGGTGCCCTCACAGCCCTGTGCACGTGCCATGCCTGGCACACACCTGCGGGCACACCCAGACACGGGCGGTCTGTGCTGTAGGGTCACCACGTGTCTCGGAAGCCTGCTGTCTTATACTGTCCAGCGTCGGTCTCAGGTGCTGGTGCCGTGACAAGACCCAGGCTTTCTGGACACTGGGGCTTTACGTTTTGATTCCCATGTCCCCAGTGCCACCCTCTGCCACCTGAACACCTAGCTCTGGCTGAGTGGTTGCTCAATAAATAGCTGTTTAATTGATCAATAGACTTGAACAAAAGAGAGAGTCGGGGTGTGTTGAAATATGAGGGAGAAGTTATGCAGACACTCTTCCGGAGTTGATATTTTGCATGTTTTTGTTTTTTGTTTTTTGTTTTTCCAATAAGGGGACAGGAGAAAATCTTATTGGAGGGAATACATGTCGTGGCATCCGTCACCATTCTCTCCCTGCCTCAACTCCATTGACGTGTGGTTCTAAAACACTGGTTCTGACTGTGTTTCATTATCCTCCTAAAAACCTCCGCTGGTCACAGGTTGCCCAGGAGTCATAAACCCAAATGCTTTTAGGGGCTGTGCAGGTAGCACAGAAAAGTGAGGGGTGAAGTGTAGGTTGGTAGGAAGTGGTGGGGAATATGTCAGAGTCGAGAGCTAACCCCTATCTACCAGGCATATTTTGCTATAACCACTTCCCCTCCGCCATGTGCCCTACACTTCAGCCATACGAGACTGAACCCTGAACCCCAGATGTGTCATCCTCTCTCCCTTTTCATTCCTTTCCACATGTAGGTCTTTCTGTCTAGAAAGATTCCTCCTCCAGACTTATCAAACCCCCCTCATTCCTGCTACAGAATACTTGCTCTCTTCTCTGAGAGGCTAGTGTACCCTGGAAATAACCCCTTAGAAATTGTAGCATGTGGGTTTTGATCTGTTTGCACATCTGTCTCCCTGAAAAACTTTGCTCAACCCCCCCCCCCACCCCAAGGGAGAGTTTCCTCTTTGTCTTCATGTTCCCAGCACAGGGCTGGCCCACTGAGCAGGCTCAAAATGAATGTTTTTTAAGTGATTGGATGGTTTTCTGGAAGTAAATGACCCTTTCACCAGAGTCTGTTTAGGAGCCTGGGCTCGGGATGGGCACAAGTTAGGGAAATAAGAGTTGCTGCTCGCCACTGCCCCTGGTGGCAGGTACTTGCCACCACCTGGAAGAACAGTCACTGGACCATCGTGTAACAGGAAGCAGTCAGGGAAGCTTCCGGTCCCAGTCTGGCTTTGTCCCAGGTTCAAGGTCTCTTAGCCAAACTCTGCCAGTCTGCCTGCCTCCCTAGCCCAGCCCTGCTGCCTCGTCTGGATATCTGGCCTCTGAATCCACTTCCTCCCTCTGATTTGGCTTTACCCTTTGTTTCCTCTTAAGAACACTGTCTCCACCTTCCTTTGTGGCACCTAAAGCAACGTCACGGTATTATTGCAGGTTCTTACTACGACTTCCAATATTAAACTTTCTTTTGACTGAGTCTGAACTTGAGCACAAACTCTACACGTGGTACAGAGAGGAAGGAAACAAACGCAATGCCTGCTATATGCCAACCATTGAACCAAGCATGTTGTATACGCTACCTTGTTTTATTTTATTTAAGTCACCTAACAACCCTGCTTAGTAGAAATTTTTATACCCATTTTACATATCAGGAAAAGGAGGCTTCAAGAAATTAACTTGCCCGAGTTACACAGTACATGGCTGAGCTGGGATTGAAAGCCAGGTCTGAGTAACGTCAGAGCCCAGGTTCATGCCACATCACAGTGCTGGAGTGTTAAATAAAGGGCATTAAGATTCTGCGTTAAGTGCCTTAGCAAGTGCGACACCGCCCCTTTGCTCTGTACCCCCTTCCAGAGTTCAAGATTTGCTTATGAAAGGTTGCACGACTAGAATTAGTAACAGGAGCATCTTTTTCCTTTCCCTTAAAAGGTGTTTCTTGGCACTAATACAGCTTCTCATTCTCAAGATACTTGTCCTCTTGCAGTTTTGTCACCATTTTTTTTTCCTCTGGGGAGGGAAGAAAAAAAAATACATGTCTCGAGAGAGATGGTCAAATTTACTAAATCTTAACAATCTTGCTGGGCTAGCTTGTGTGATAGGAAAAATGGTCTTGTTGAGATTTCAATTTTGTGTGTGTGTGTGTGTGTGTGACTTAAATAATAGAGCATAACTGGCCATTCTGTGACGAATGTGCATGAACCTTCTGGAATCGGCACTGAAGAATGAGCACAGGCATACCTCAGAGATATTGTGGGTTTGGTTCCAAACCACCACAATAAAGTGAGTATTGCAGTAAAGAGAGTTGTTGTAATGTTTTTGCTGGTGGAGGGTTCTTGCCGTCAGTTTGTAAAAATATGCAACATCTGTACAGTGCAATAAAGTGAAGTGCAATAAAACGAGGTATGTGGTAGTCAGGTTAAGCTCAGCTATGATGCAGTGACAAGTAAGCCTCAATATCCTAGTGGTTCAACACAGCAAGTTTTCTTGTTTACGCTCCCCAAGTGCACTGAAGAATAACAGCTCTTCAAGGGAGCTTTCTTCTAAGCTATGACTTAGGGACTCAGGCTGCCTACATTTGGTAGCCACATCCTTTGACACAATTTTAGGCTGTTGGAGCAGAGGAAAAGAAAAGTGAAGGGTCACATACACACTTTTTATAGGTGACACTTCTGCTTACACAAGTCCGCCTCACAGCCTCGAAAATGGGGGAGCAGGGAAATATATGGCCGGTAGTACATGTCTCCATCCGGCGACACCCTGGACTGGCTGTGCTGCTTCAGCAAATCATTGTTCCTCTCAGCCTCGCTGAGCATCAGTGAATCAGTACCAGTGACAAAGCCCAGAGCTGAACGGAGCTTGCCGACACTGAGTCCAGTGCCATGTTGGGCTCTGTGTGGAGAAGAGGTGTGATGATCTGAAAGACCACGAACCATTAAAGGTAAACTTTTACTGCAGCATATTTACCTTTCTGAGATGCTGTAGGACACCATTACTGTTTGGTTTTACATTGAGCATCCGGCCTGGCATAAAGAAAATTAACATTTAATGAGGCCCTAATTATCACCAAGCACTAATGATGCTGAGCACAAGAGTGAGTAATTTACCATGCACGTTCAATGTGCCAGATGGATTGTCAGCACGGCGTGGATTAATTTATACACTTTACTCAACGCCCCTAGGAAACCCTTACTGTTGCTTTCCTCCTGAGAGAGATCTGATTGTTTGCACTTTGCAGATGAGGAAACTAAGGCTCTTAGAGGTGCAGAAATACAAATAGGAAGGGTCAGAGTCCAGCTTCACAGGCAGGTCTAGTTGATTCTCAACCCAACACTCACTTTGGGAGGTTGGGAGTATGTTGGCGAATGCAAAAAAATAAAAAGCCAGAGAATAAAAACCAGTGCTATTCGGGTGAGTAGTTAAATATTTCTTGTGTATTCGGATGTGTCTATATATTTCAAGGTGTCAGAAGTGTGATGCGTGCTGGAGACTTTGTTTATTCATACAGGAAATATTCAAGCACCTACTAGGTGACGTAGAGATACACAGTGGTGAGATACTGCTTTCAATCTAGATTTGTTTATTTCTCTGTGGAATTTTCTAGATTTTAAAAAATTGGCTTGAAAAGTCACTTAAGACCTTGGGTCATTTGAGTTTTGGATCCGAAAACATTGCATATGGCACCTGGGCTCCGCTTGAAAAGCAAGGACCCTCTTCACCCAGTTGGTTCCGTGATTAACCAGCGTGGCATTTGTTGGTTAGTAACTTTGCACTCGTTCCCTGTCTCAAACAACCAGCCAACCACTATTAAAGCCAACATTTGCGATCACCTAGTCCAACCCCCTGAGGTATTATTATAGGAGAGAAAACCAAGGTTCTCTCTAGGTTGTGAAATGCCCAGGGCCCCTCTTCGACTTTAAAAGGTTTCAAAATCAAAGCTCACACTAGAACAACAGATTTTATCAATGATTACAAAAAATGCTCCTCCCTCCTCTACAAGTCCGTTCAGGAATTTTAAAGGTACAGTGTTTTACACCTCGGTTGCCCTTTACACCTTTGACAACAAGCCTTTTCACCACCGTGGGGCACCCAGAGCAGAAGAGCCTACAAGCCTCATCACGTGCCTGGCCGCCAGGTATGAGGAGGAGGTTACGGCATCAGCCACCATTCTCTCCATCACAGAGCAGGTGAAGGACACACACCACCTCAAGTTATTATGTAGCAGTGGAACCTGGGCTGGAGCCCTGCGCTTTTTGCTCGTGCTTCGCTATATTCCGGTTATTTTCTTGTTTGTTTCTCAGTATTAGAATTTCGTGCCAAGTTCTCTGACAAACTAATTGTTTCAGACTTTGGGGGGATGGAGGTGGAGGAGATCCAAATCCCACAAAGTATGTCTATTACATATTGTTTTGGTGAACTTCACGATTTTTTTTACTCATGGCTTAAATTTTGGAGTTTGGTCCCCAGAAAGTAACAGTGTGACTTGATGATCTCCATGGATGAGGGAGCCCACAGGGGTTAATCCTCTGACTCTGAGAAGTTCTTGGTCCAGGCAACCTGGCTGGATCTTGAGATGTAGGCGACTTCCTTCTTCTGAGATTCGGGAAGAGTCCTGTCCACCTGCCTCCCACCAACCCTACACCTTTGCTTTGCATGAATAACAGGCATTTGAATTTACTATGGAGAAAAAGAAAATGCTTTTGGCTCCCGCTAGCTCATCTGGTGTAGCTAGAGTCTGGCTGGCTGGCTGTTCAGATGACCTTTGTGACAGAAGACACCAGTCACCATTATGTCCCTTTCATCCCAACCCCATCCCATCCTACCCTCTTTCCCTGTCCTGGGCTCACGTGGTGGTTGTAGCCAGGACCTTGGTGACCCCGAGCCTTTCTTCTCTGCTAGGCACCCTCAGAGGAAGCAGGTGCTGGGCCTGAAACCCTTGGCTTCTGCAAAAACAGTGGAGGGGTGTAAGAAGGGGTTGTGTTTGTGTCCTGGACAACATAGCGGAGCCCCAAAGCTGTGGTGGCCACCCCTTGTGTAGAGTAGATGCTCAGTAAATATTTGTGGAAAATCTGAGGCAGGCAGCCCCAATGGATCCACAATGACCCTTATCCAGGACGCAAGCTGTTGGAGATTTGGCACATTGGTCATTTGTTCTGGCAACTAATGAAATGTCTTTGCACCATGTGCTCTCGGTAACCCTGCGTGCAGGTTAACAGTGATTGCTTGGGTTAATCATGAGAAAAGAGCCAAGTCTTTTCCCAAGGAAGAGGGTAGGCGGGACGGAGGATGAGAAAGATACTAAACTGCAGAAGCTAAAGAACAAAGAACATGGGGGTTTTTTCCCTCTTTCAAAACCACGTGGGAGGCTTGCCTGAAAGACGTATAAAAACAAAACAAAAACCTACAACTGGAAGTTATATCATGTGCAGACAGGTGCATACACACACACACAGCACTGCTGAAAAGGAAAAGTTTAATATTTTTGAGTCTTTTGTTTGACAGTGCATAGGTATTTGTGTACAACTTTGACCAGAAAAACGTACGTCAAAGCTGATGGTTTGTTTTATAAGTTCTGGGTTGTAGATATTCCAGTCTGGAAATCAAGGCTGGCGATGAATGAAAAGCTTATATGCTTGTGTAGTGTTGTTTAAAATAACAACCCATGAAAAATTCCTAATCCTAGGTTTGCAGAAAGGGACTATTTATTGCTCATTACCTGCTTCATCGTGGGTATCTTTAATAAAATTCTCGGGGCATATTGGGCAAATTATTTTTAATACAATAATTTCTTAATTATTCTTAATTATTCTTAATTATTTCTTAATTATTAATTTCTTAATTATTAAGTAAACATATTCCTGCAAATTTCCCATAATGCCCCATTGTGTGACATGGAGTTCCATAAGTTGGTACTTGACAACTTTCCTCATGAACAGGATTTTGACATGGGGGTTATAATTTGGGGACCCGGGAAGACAAGGGGACTGTTTTCATTTCAGAAGAGAAATCTAGGCTAAGGGAGCAGAGATGTTTAGTTGTGTCCTCCGACTGCACATTTGGAGGAAGATGGCTGCCAGTTCTGGACAGTGTCTTTCTGTTTGGATGAGTCGACATGGAACATTTCCTCTATCCTGGAATAAGTATGTGGCCTGAAAGAAATTCCACACACAGGCAGAGGTCAGGAGGGTCACCCAGCTCAGCCATCCACTGCTTGCTGACTTTGACCAGGTCATTCATTGCCTCTTGGGCCTCAGTTTCCCCACTTGTGGGGTGGAAGTGGCCTCACAGCTTCTGAGTTACTCTTCTTCTCAGCAGTCTGTGACTGGGTTCTCTCTGCCTGCTCCAGGTGGACAAGACCTGTGCAGGTAGGGCTGCCTGTCAGAGGCCTGCCGCCGCCGTGGCTCCCTCGGAGCAGCCTGTTGACTCAGAGCTTTCTGGAAGCCTGTACAAAAAGAACTCGACTTTCCACCAAAATTGCCCAGGGAACTGTAGACACTTCCTTGGAAAGCCCATGTGGTGTTGAGCAAGCAGGCTGCTCTGTGCAGCTCCCACTAGTTCCAACTCCCAAGGCGGTGGGTCTGCAACTGATTTAGAGGGAAACAGCAAGAAAGGGAAAGAAAAGGGGACTTGGTAGGTGGGGAGGGCTAGCAGGTTCTCAGGTCCCAGTGCCTGGCTGGAAAAGTTAATGGGCCATCTCAGTGACAGGGACAAAGCTGGCTGAGCTGCCCTCCCACCCCTCCTCCCTGGAATGCCGTGTTTATTTATGGATCCCTGTTTCTCTGGAGAAATCACTTCTGCCAGGGCGGGGGGAGGGGGGGGAGCTGGCAGGATGTCTCCAAAGAAATCTTCCTTTCCCTGTCCCCCTAGTTACAGCTTTTGGGGACCAGGGGGTGGCAGTGAGAGATGCTTTAGGAGAAGAGGAGGAAGTAAGCCTGCAGGTGGTGTGGGCGACATCTCGTTGGTCAGCCTGGATTAACACCCTCTCCTTCCCGGTTCTGAGCCTGGAAAGGGGGTAGGGACTCTGGGGGGGTGGAGACTTAAAAATGAAAGCAGCCAAGCAAGGGCGGATTTCCCCCTCCCTCCCTTCACCCCACCCCAACAAAGGACACCAGGAGCAGAGGTGTGAGCTTCCTTAGGTTAGTGAGTGATGTGAGCCAGACTTGCGGGTTTTAACTATCTGGTGTCTTTCTGTCCAAGGCTGTGATGGTGGCTTGGGGCCCGCCTCCCATTCAGCGCTCCTCATCACGCTCCAGACGCTTGTGCTGGAACTCATGTCTCAGCTCCTCTGTCACCTACCAGGGGAGGCCTTCCCTGAAGTCGTCCTTGCTTCCTGCCCCTCTAGACCAGGATTCCTCTATCGACATTTGATGTCAGATCATTCTTTGTCACGGGGGGCTGTCCTGTGCCTTGTAGGATGTGTAGCAGCATCCCTGGGCTCTACCCACCAGATGCCAGTAGCACCTTCCCTCCAGTTATGATAACCAAAAACGTCTGCAGATGTTGCCAAAGGCCTCCTGGGGGACACATTGTCCCGGCACTCCCGCCCCCCCAGCCCCCGCCCATGGAGAACCACCAGCTAAAGAGCATTCTCTCTTTTATTTTCTTCACAGCCCACGTCACTCTGAAATGATCTCGTTTTTTTCTCGTGAGCACACTGGTGCCCAGCCTTAGCAGCACATTATGTCCACCCAAGAAGGTTTTTAAAAAATTCTCAATGCCCAGGCCCACCCCATATAATGCAATTAGAATCTCTAGAGTATGAGGACTCTTTTCTAAAAGCTTCCCAGGTTTGTCTGCTGGGCAGCCTGACTTCAGGATCGCTGCTCTCTCCCCTGGAAGGTAAGCCACTACCTGAGGGAGGAACGTGGTGTTCTTGGCCAAAATTGTGTTGTCAGTACATAGAACAGTGCCTGGCGCATGGTAGGACTCAGTGCTGAGACTCAATGAAGGAACGAATGTTCCAGAGAACCCGTTATCACTGGTAGATGTTTTTCTAGGGTTTCTTTCATTTTTATCATTTAGTCATTCAACAAACCTTACGTGCTTGCTTCATGCCAGGTGTGGTGCTAAATGCTAGCGGTGCAATGTTCAGTAAAACTTGACCTCAGTCTCCTGGGAGGCAAATATGTAAATCACACAGGGTTGCCCATATAATGAGATCATTGCTAGACTGAAAGGTGTGCCCAAAGCAATGAGAACATAGAATGAGTAGTTCCTAAAAAGACACTCGAAAGAAACCTCAAGTCTCTTAGTGGGGAGTTTTACTTACCTTTTCACACTTGAACATCATCACAGCAGCTGAACAAACTGAGGTACTGAGAGGCCTTATAATTTCCTATAGGGGTCACCTGCTGCCTACCTGTGGCCCAGCCTCGTTTCGTACCCCCATCTGCTTCTCTCAAAAGCCCACGTTCTTTTCAGCATACGATGCTGCATCCAGAGCTGAGATTAGAACCCAGGATCCTGGATCCCCATGTGTGCAGGGCAGCTCATCAAAGCTTGGGGCAAGGCCTGCCTCCTAGGCAGGCTCAGATATTTTCCAATTGAATGAATGAACCACTGACCTATTAACTACAAATTATAGCAACATCACTTAAGCCCTAAATAGCATATTTATTGAATAATGTAATTGAAAATATTATCCCTTTAAGCTTCTGGTAATATAGGAAATGGTTCACTGCTAAGAGTTTTAATACTATTATATATTTGTTGACTCAGTGAATTCTTTTTGACATTTATTCAGGATTTCCAGACTGCATGGGAAGGAAAGCAAAACACCACCATCCACGTTATTGTCGGAAATAGAAAAGCTGGGGTTTTCCATTCAGATTGAAATGTTACGCACTTGGAAGTGGCCTTTGAATTTAGGTTGAGAGTTTAACACTCCTGCTTGAGACCACCCCACCTGGGAAGCACAGGTGATGCCCTGCCCAGTGGGCACCCCACCGTCAGGAGAGTGATCTGGTACCCACACACAGGGCTTAGAGCAGAACACGGTCTTGGAGGCTGGGCTGACCACGTAAGGCTTAGTAATAATAGCTGACATTTACTGTGTGCTTTTGTGTGCCAGGCCTTGTCTTGAGATGCTCCATGGGTCTGCTCATTCAGTTCCCATAACTACCTTTTAGGGTGGAGTCTAGGATTAGCCCCATTTTTTGGATGAGAAAACTGAGGCACAGGGAGATGAAGGAATTTGCCCAACGTCATCCAGGTGTAAGTGGAAGACCCCTGATTCGAGTCCAGAGTCTTACTCTGGATACCTTCTCTTAACTGGGGCACTTAACTTCCTCTCTGTTAGAGAAGGATAGAGCTGAGACCTTAGTTTCAGCCCTCTTATTTTACAAATGAGGCTCAGGGAGGTACAGTGACTTGCCCAAAGTCATCCAGTCCTTGAAAAGGTGAAGGGGTTCAGAAGTGCAAATGGGCCGTTATAAAGTAGTCACAGGGATGTAAAGTATAGCATAGGGAATATAGTCAATAATATTGCCATAACTGTGTATGGTGCCAGGTGGGTGCTAGACTTATAGGAGGGATTCCTTTGTAAGTTTTATAAGTGTCTAACCACTACACTGCACACCTAAAACATAGAACATTGAATGTCAACTGAAGATTGAAAACTTTGTGTTGTGCGGGGTCTCCTGCGGGGTCTCAGCTCCCGCTCCCCACACAAGAACGCAGGATATGGTGAGGCCAAAAAGGAACACCCACGGAGCCATAGGTAGGGGAATCATACCACTGGAGGCTGGGTTTACACGACGTGCGACCTGCTGTCTGCTTTGCTGCCAACCGACCTACTCTCTTCGACTCTCCTTCACTCTCCTCGGCTTCCCTCCGTAGCTGCGGCAGTTATATTAGTGGCCAATGGCTCAATGGTTACAGCTGACGGCCAGCCAGCCACAGCTGACGGCCATCTACTACCTGAGCCAGCAGCTTTCCACATGAGGCCGAGAGCCTGGAAACTGCTCTCTGGGGCTCTGTCCCCACACTTTGTTTTTTGATTAATTTTTAAAAATATTAAAACGAAACAAAGTCACTCAACCTTGTTATCAGAAGAGTTCAAATGGGTCGTCTCAGTGACTGCTTCTGATTCTGAATCATCCTGTTTCCTTGAACAGGTCACTTACCTGAGTTTCAGTTTACTTACTCATCTGTAAAATGGGGCTAATAATTATACCTTTAAATACTTGTAAGAGATTAATGATCCCTTCTGCTCTGACTCCTCTTAGATATAAGGATTACGTGATGTATGGGTATAACTCAATTAAACTGCAGGGGGCTAGACAAGAACAGTACTAATAAATAATAATAACCTATAGAGAGCACTGGTTCTGGTCAGGAGAGTTCAAAGCCCATCTGTTCACCCACCTAATTAATTCATCATTCATAATCCATAATTCCCACCACACCCCTTCCAGGTTTACATCTAGGAAACAGTTACAGAGAAGGGCATAACTTGCCAGGTTACCAGCATTGCTAACTGAGTGCCCTTACCAAGATTTGAACCTGACTCATCTGGATTGGGACTCCTAGTTATATTATTAACAAATATTGTCGATGTTGTTACATTTTCCACTGCACACACATTGTGTCAAGAAATAGCGATAACCACAAAGCAAAGGAAAACAATTTTTTTATGAAACCTGAATCTGGAAGGGACTGGTCTTTTTTGCAGCATTGGAACAGAAATGGTGATAAATGCCCTTAGCTCTGTCTCCCAGGATGAGACAGGAAGCTGTGAGGTTCCTGAAGAGCAAGTACAAGGGCCTAAGAGACTTGCCCTCTGAAGTCACGTGTTGTATCATAAAGGGCGGCTGAAGTAGCTAGAGGAGGACAAACTGGAAAGAGTTGAAAACAAACCTCCCAGGAGAAAAGAAAGCTCACGTATGTGTAATCCCATGGTGTTATTAGTCATGTTCACCGGGAGTGGTTTTAGATAACAGGTGACCTCAGAAGCCATGATGGGATGTGCCAAGGCACATCCTTTACTAGACTCCAGACATGTCAGCCACGAAGCATAAAGTTTAAGAGCAGGACCTGGAGTGAGACACATGTGAGTTTGAATCCTGGCTCCACTCCTTCCCAGCTGGGTGACCTGAGACCATGTTATGCCACCATTTCTTCATCTGTAAAGAGAGGTAATAATTCTATCTTCATCATCCAAACATTCTGAAGGTTAAGAGATCCTGTACTTAGGGAGGCCACTACCAAAAGAACTAGAAACAGAAAGAGAAAAGTTTGCCTTTGGGGAGTGTGGGAAGGGAAGAGAGCTAGTTTTCATTATAAGCTGGTGGTTTTTGTTAGAAGCCTCTTGTAGTTTTTGATTTCTTGACCATAAGCGTGTATGTCTTTGCTAAAAATATTTTTAAACCATTTGAAGCGATTATGTAAACCCAGCACTGTGCACAATGCTTGGCAAATAGTAAGAGCTTACTAAATGGAGTCTGTTAATTTCTGTGTACCCCAAAAGCTTGCTGTCACGATTTCCTGGATGCGTCTGGAAGGGAGTCAGGGTCACTCTTTCGGTTGAATGCGCCCTAATGCTCCAGATTTACAGCGGGAAAGGGGAACAGGTGGGCTTGAGACAGATCTCTGCTTGCCAGAGGAACTGTTTTGCTTCCTTAGCCTATGCCACTGTCACCTCCCTGTCACTGACTTGCTGATGAAGGTAGACAGTCCTTACTACACAGGTCTAACCTTGTACCTGGACTCAGGTCGTGTGGGTCTTATCTGCCCTAAATCTCTTGGTTCCCTGGGCTCTGTTGTCAGGGCTTAGAGAGAGAAGAAGGTGGTCATCAGAATCCAACATGGGCTCAACAAGGTCGGCTTGAGCCATATTCACTTCATCTTTTTTATCTTTAATGGCTTTTGTGCTGGTAGATGAGGGAAAAATTCACAAAATAGGCATCTCTGGTTATAGAGGTGTTTTAGAAAGACACTCATGCGCTCCTTGGGAACGTGATGGAGAAATGTTGGATGATACAACTGAATACGTTTGCAGGTTAAATGCGCACACCAAAGGGGGCCAGCATAGCTAGGATTGAGGTCCTAGGGGTGAGCCTGAAGACCCCAGGCCACACTCCCATTCCATCCACGTTTTTATTTGTGGCTTAAATGAAGACCTAAATGCTACCCTTAGAAGCCCTCCGGTGTGCAGATTTTGGAACTCACACTGCTACTTATGAGCTACAATGATACATGAAGACACTGCCACAATTAAAAAAAAAAAAAAAAGTTTCCTCCTCCGTAAAATGAAGGCTAGTAACACTTGCTTCATTGGCTTATTTGGAGGATTAAATGGGATGGTGTAGGGAGAATGCCGGTCCCTGTGCCTGAATCCTGTGCCTGAAATGTCAGCAGACACCATTGTGGTCAGAGATAAGGTGAAACTGGGAGTGACAGTGAACTTGTGGGATGACAGACAGCCTCCTAGAAGGTCTCCATGGACAAGAAGAATGAGCCAAATCTAGTGACTTGCAGAACAGCATCGAGCCCCACGGGAACAGGTTAATGTCACCAAGTTGAGAAATGGACCAGTGACTGTCACCTGCCAACCAGGTCCTTTGCTCCACTTCCAGGGGAAAAGGGAAAGCAGGATAGTAACAGGTCTAGGGTATCTAGGTGAGGATCCTTTCACATGGAAAGAAGATGGGTAAGGAGTAAGAATCGCTCTTTCATGTTTAGAAAGATTGCCAAAAATTCAGTAAGCTCCTTCTGAGTATCGAGTGCTCTCCATTCATTCATTTGTTCATTCATTCATTCATTCATTCAATGTACTGTCAAATATTTATTGATCACCTCTTATGTGCCAGGTCTTGCAGGTTCTTGGGGAACAAAACAGGAAGAGATTCCTGCCCTTATGGAACTTTCATTCTGGGTCTGGGGAAAGAGACAATAAGCAAAAATCATAAGCAAGGAAATACATGTATTTTACTAGAAAATGATTGTTGCCATGGGGAAAAAAAATAATAATCCAAGACATGAAGGAAGTGGGGGAATGAGTCATGGGGTTTTCTGGGACAAGAGCAGTCCAGGCAGAGGAACAAAGCTGAGGCAAAGGCCCCAAGGCAGGAGAGTGCCTGAGGGGTGCAAGAAAAACAAGGAGACCAATGTGTGCAGCAGAACCGTGACGGGAGGACAGTGGGCCAGGAGACACAGAGGGCCTAGAGCCTCAAGGTCATGGTCAGGCCTTCATCCATCTCAGTGTGCGATGGCGTTATGTGGTTCACACCTTATAGCACCTCTACGATAGTTCTTCTTCTCATCTGTTTTTACAGATGAATAAACTGAAATTTGTAGCCAAAAGTCCCCTTCATTTTATATCTGAGAAAAGTGATACACAAAGATGGGGAGTGACTGGTCGAAGGCCACAGAGTGGGAAAAATGGCACTGGGCTAGGACTTGGGTCCCCGATTCTCAGTCCAGAACTCACCCACATATTTGGCCCAGAAATGAACTTCCTTTAAAGGAGGTGACTCAGGCCCTTTCTTGAAGATTCGGGTACAGATCAGGGAGCTCTTACCACTGTGCTTTGCTGCCAGATCTTCTAGGTGGGCTATACAATGTCCTTCTCAGTAAGGGGTTTAATGTGGAAAATCTGAAGATGGTTACCATGTTAAACACACATGTTAATAAATACTGATGAGGGAAGTGACTCAAGGCCATTGACTTGTAATATGAACGTTGCAGCCATCGTAGTAAATTCCGTCACATACTGATTGCTTCCTGCGGGCCAGGCCCTGTTGTAAGCTGTTGACATGTGTTCATTCATTTATTCCTTACCATCACCCTAAGAGATACATAGGTACTGTTCTTACCCTCCTCTTATCGATGAGGAAACTGAAGCACAGAAAGATGAGATAACTTGCCGAACGAAGGTCGCACCATAAGCAAATAGCTGAGCTAGACTCAAAGCCCAGTCAGTCTGGCTTCAGAGTTTGTGCTCTTAACCGCTCTGCTCACACAGATTGGCCAGACCCCAGGAAGGTTTCACCAGCCACAGGATTTGGGTCACCAAAAGATATGTGTCCATTTCCTGTGAGCAGTTGGGGTGTGGATAAGTGGCACCTTTCATTTCCCCATGTTCCTACCTGGAAGAAGCTCCTTTCTCGCAGCTTCCCATCAGATACAGGGACTCTCAGAGCTTGATTGGCAGGATGATTTTCAAACACCTTTCTATGAAAGAAGTCCCAAGTAGATCCCATCTCTTATCCCCTCTCTGACATAAAACATGACTGTTTCTGCTCAGAGTTATTTGAGGAGAGAAAGAAGCCATCCCCATGGATTGAAAACAGGACTCAGTATAGCCTGATCTGTTTAGTAATGAAGAAGATTAGCATTTATGCAGTGCTTACACTTTCCAACAAGCTGTCACACACAGTCATTAAGTCATCAGTTCCACCAGGGTTCTAGGTTGTCATCACTTTATAGATGAGAAAGCTGAGATGAGTTCAGGAAAGTTCAATGATTTGTTTAGTTGCTTAGTCACACTTCTTATGGATAAGTTGGTTGCAGAGAGCAGACTTGTACCCAAGACAAAACCCAAAGTTCTTGCTACTACTCGAGGCTGGCTGAACAGCCACACTCAGAATATAGCCCTTAAGACTGTGTTCTAGAATCATAGGAGCAATTCCTTCTGTCTTTCTTCCTGAAAACAAGCATAAAGAGCTGTGGCAAATTCCTGGGGGTATCTACTTAGACTCAAAAGGTATTTAAGAAGCCAGTTTCTAGAATTGTTTCGACATGAAAAAGATTGTTTTTATTCCCTGGGATCTACCTGGCTGTGTCTGTTTTACTAAGTTGGGTTGCTAAGGGATTGACACCCATTGGCCACATGAAGGAGTTTGTGTTGATACTATTGTTGTGAAAAAGCACATATTGATCCCCACCACTTAAGATACAGGTGACTAATTTTTTTCTGTCTTCCATTTCGTGCAACTTTTGCTTACAGCCTACTTGGCGTAATTGACACATTGGCTCAGGCCGCCAAGACTGTCAACTTGGAACCTCAGATCCGTTAAATCAGTTATGACAGATGTGATTATTTACAAGAAAATAGAAGTCACTATAATTAGACCTTCTAAAGAGTACATTTGGGTGGAGAATGAAAAAGCACAAGCATAATCTGGCATGGTGTGTTTGGATGTCAGCCCTGAGCAGGTTCTTCTCCACTCTGTGAAAGGAGGTGTTGGGGTGTCTGACGCCCTCCACAGACACTGCCATTTATCAATTCTCAGGACACAGCTATTGATAGATTTGGGAAGGCCAGGTGGTAGAGCGAGCATTAAATTTGGCACCAGAAGTGGTTTCAGTTCTGCGCTCAGCCACTTGTCCTCAGCATCAGTTTCTTTTTTCAGTCATGAAATGGGGATAAATATGAATATCCCTACCTCATCATAAGGTTGTGAAAATTAAAAGGGATGAAGTAAGACGGGTATCGAGCATCGTGCCTGATGTAAGGCATCATGCATACAGAACTGAGTGGTAGATGTTCCTGCCTTTCTTGAGTATGACACTTAATGTCCATGACCCTCCTTTTTTTTTCATTGGAAAATATAGCGGATGCCCGTCTCATACAATGGAGGTGGGACTTGGAGAAAATGAGGTATATGAAACGGCTTCATAACCATTTGGTGCTGTTTCAGGCCTCCCTCTTCCGATTATTATTTTTTAAACATCCACAGTACTTACCACGGATTGCATGAGTCATGAGCCAGGCACTGTAGCAAGCAGGATCGGCTTCTCCATTAGGTACAATAAGCACAGTGCCTAGGGCCCATGACTTACAGGGCCCCAGAAAGTGTTTAATTTTCATTTCTTTTAAATTCAGAAGAAAAAAATGAATATAATAATAGTGAATATAAAATCAAATATAAAAATAATAAATAATAATAATAAACATGATCATGAATTCCACCTGGAGTATATTCATCTTTATACCAATTATAATTGTAAAACCTAATTGTGAATGTTTTTTGTGTGTTGCTGGGTTTTTATAAATGCAGAAAGGGACTGGCAAAGGCAAAAGGGCCTAGGGCTCACAGAATTCATAATGCAGCCTTGGTTGTAGGAGCTTGACAAAAGTTAGTTCAGTCGAACTAAGCAGCATTTAGTCGAACATTTCATCCAGATTCACACCCAGGTCTGGTTTTTCTACAAGGAGAGAATTGATACCCAGGCACCATCCTAATTTCCTTTTATTTGGTGATGGGAAAAACACTCTAAGAAAAAAAAAGGGGGGTGGGTCTGAAATATCCGTGCCCATATCCTAAGTCTCTGTGAGATGAATGCACAGAGTCAGAATGCCTTGTCAGAAATAACCTGCTTCCATCAGACCTGGTCACATCCCCTGGCTGCCATTTGCCAGGTGATTGACACCCAGACAGGGTCCCTCATTTCTCTCTGCCTGTTTCCTTATCTGTCAAATCAGGATCCGACTGGGCTGGCTGGCGGGGTGGCTGTGAGGTTTCAATGAGTGCATAGGAGACAGCACTTGGCACACAACTCTCCTCTCATCCCTGTTAGTGTCTCACGCAGGCGCAAACCCTCGCTTAGAAATGTGTCTTGGCATCCAGGATGCTCCCTGGGAGGAATTTGTTTTTGCTTTAATGCCGAGGACGTTTGCATGAAAACAGGATCTTGGTTGCTTAGGAATTGATCAACTCCTGCTGCTGCTTTTTCCCCACTGAAGTGCCACAGGCAAGCGAGTGACGAGTGACGAGTGACGGTAGGGTCCTCCTCAGATGCAGGATGGTGGCTGCTCAGGAAGGATTACAGAGGCCATGGAGTCAAAAGAGAATCAGAAATCAGTCATAGGCTGAAGAGAACTTGCAGGCAGAAGGTGCCCTTGGTGGAAGGACCCCTGCAGGAAGTGAACATTTTCTGCAGGTCTAGTCTGTTCTAGATGCTGAGGGGAGAAGAAAAGAAGAGGCGAGATGTTTAAGACGTGGCCTCCAACCTGCAAGGATATCAAGTAACAATGAAGACTGCAGGAGTGGGTGACAGGCACCAGTGCTGACAGCAGAAGCTGGGAGTGAGGAGCTGGACAGACTTGGGTCCTGCTAGTTGCCCACGGGGTAAACGTGGACATGCTGCTTAACCCTTCTGCACCCCAGTTTCCTCACCTTCAGAATAACACCCACCTCTGAGGGTCGTTATGAGGATTCAGTGAGATACTATATGTTAGGTGGTTGCCTCAAGGTAAGCCCTCGATAAAGCCAAACTGCTGTTACTGATAGATAGTAACAACCATTGATAATAGTAGGTTGGTGCAAAAGTAATTGTGGTTGAAAAGGTTAAAAATCATTGCAAAAACCGCGATTACTTTTGCACCAACCTGATAAAACCAGCTGCTCTACATCCTAAGGAAGAGATATCCAAATGGCCACAGAAGGCTGTTTAGAGGAAGGACTTGAACTTGATGTGACACAGCTGTGTCCACTGCAGACTGTTCTTGAGGTTCTGGAGATGCTGTCTGTTCAAGAAGTCGAAGTAAAATTGCCCATGTGAACTTAGAAGCGGGGTTCCAGGTCTCCTGCTCTGTAGGGCCCCGCTGCCCGTGTGTGACCTCAGCCTGGCCCCAGGGGCATCAGCATAGAAAGGACAGAGAGGAGAGGAGCCTGGAGTTGCCAACTGCCCAGGTGCTTCCTTTTGCCTCTGAGCTTGGTTTCTAGAGGACAGTGGGGTATTCGTGTCCCAATGCCCAGGAGAGGCCAGGCAACTTTCTCTCGTATCCTTACTATATGGGAATCAAAGCTGAGAGCCTGCAGAAAATACCTGCGTGGCCAGGCCCCACTCCCATGCCTTGGCTTGCCTGCCTCCCGGGCTTCCCCTTCCATCTGCCTATCTGAGGGTGTCCATAAATCCAGTTTTCGGAGCCCTCGGGGGCTGGCAAGGCCGCCATGGACCTCAGTCACATCACGATGGAAACAATTGAAAACCACTTGGCAAAAGAAGGGGTGATCTAATGTTTTAGAGCAAGAATACATTTTTTTTTCCTCGCTATTCTTTTTCAAGCCCTAGGGAGAAAGCCGGCTGATCTCCAAGCTCTGTCCAGCTGGTACCCCAAGGTTCCTCACTCTGTCTCCCCTGTCCCAGATCACCCTGCAGAGGGAGGCCAGGCTGCCAGGCTGGCGATGGCCTCCTCCCAGGCCGAGCAGCAGGAGGAGCAGATCAGACCTTACCTTCCGGACTTGCCAGGCTGCCTTGGTCCCCTCAGAGACAAGGCTATGGGCACACGGGCCTGTGGGGAAGCCCATATATGGAGCCTGGGGAATGTGGCTCTGGCAGGTGGCCTGGAAAAAATGGCCGTGTTCTGAGGGTGAACAACGCCGAATTATAAATAGCACCACCTCCCTCCCCTTCCAGCTTGCCATGTCTGTCACTGGAGGGCTGACAGTTTAAATTTAAGAGGAGGGAACAGGACAAGGGGGTGGGGAGTGGGGATGAAGGGGAAATGCCGGGTGGTGCAATAAGTTCAGCTGCTGGCTCGGGATTGATAAAGAGCATCGTCCCCACACGATGGGGCTGAGAAGGGGATGCATTTAAGGCCGCAGAGTCACTACTGATTTCATGCATTTTTATAAGCCAAATAAGCATTGAGGGAATACTAAAGGAAGCTCTAACTCCAGGAGATGGTTTTAGAGGAGCTTCAGAGCCATTAAAAAGTAATAATAATAATCAGCTGCCTAAGAATATAAATGGTTTCTCTCTGGTTCTGAAAGGTCAGCCGTTCTGGCTTCCACATCAAAAGCTATGGTCAGGTATCCACGAAGGCCCATCCCTGGAGCCTCTCCCAGAGGATTTCTCAGTGGGTTTTGTGTCTCCCTGACACAGGAAGCAGGGGCACTCACTTTTTCTCTGCAAACCTCTGCATGTGTTGCTTACCACGCACAGGTGATGAATTTAGAAGGTGTTAGAAAAAAAGAAAGGAAGAAATGTGCAGCCCTGGCTGTAGAAAGCCACCCAGTGGTTCACATCTGGGTAACAGTGAAGCGTGGGAAATGTTCCAGTGAATTCTGAATTCTGAAGGAGGGGCAGGCTGATTCTGTAGAAACCTACAGAATTCTGTTTGTGTCCTTGGCTCCCCTGGGCGCTCCTGGGGACCAGTGGCCATGTCTTCCGGTTTGCTGCCCAGCCCTCCATGGTGGGAACGGTGGAGAGCTCTGCTGGGTGCTGTGATGAGACACAGGTGCCCAGGAGCACGTGGGGAGCCAGGACACCCTCCATGGGTGTCAGTGCCTCCTTTGCAAGCTGGCAGAGCTAGCAGTTGTTGCTTGTATCCTTTGTTGTAGCACTTTTGCGTCCATAGCAATGATTTGGAAATGCATGAATTGATTGGTTTCTCCTCTCCTACCTTTATAATTCTTATTCCCTGTGTCAACTGCAGCGACACTTGAAATCAAGCATGTGGGAAAAAAAAAAAAGATTAAAGAGTTGCAGGCAAATCTTTGTATCTTTTGGACACTCCTCCAAAGAAGATCTCCAGACCCCACAGAACGCAAGCAACCCATAGACATGAAGAGTGAGTGGGTGGACATTGAAACTTGACTCAGTGTTAGATTTGGAATGACCATCTAAGGGAGTGGTTTTCAAACTATGCTTTCAGGAGCCCGGTGGGGGAATGTGCCTCACAGGCCAACACTGAGAGGGGCTGTGCAGACCCTCACTCCTCTACCAAACAAAGCAGCTTCACTCTTACCTGTTTTAGGTATTAGATTGCACTTTTTTTTTTTTCAAACGAATGCCTTAAAAAGTTTGAAAACAATATTGTAGCACACGCTGTCCTTTTAGTGCTAAGTAAGTGAAAGAGGGGGAAGGGGATTTTCCCAAGGTCACTGCTGGGATCATGGCCCTTGTTTTAAGAAGAGAAATCCCAGGGGGTTGGGACTGGGAGGGACCAAAAGGAGCATCTTATCAACCTCCTTCCTTCCATAACTGAGGCCCAGGGATGTGATAGGATTTGTTCAAGGGACAGTCAGTGGCAGACCTGGGATTTGAAGCCATCTCAGGTGCTCATAAAAGAGGCATGATGTGCCATCAGAAGCCAAAATGATGGGGTTGGATCTGATCAAGACAGCTTCCCAGAGGAAGTGACACTGAGCAGAGATTAAAAAAAGATGATGGGAGACAAGAAAGTGACAAAGGGCAGGGAGAGCATCGAAGCAGAGAAACCACACGTGTGCTTGGTCATCTCACCACTCCTGGGAAACAGGGGCTTGGGAAAAACAGCAGCTCCCGTGGGAAGACTGCTCCCATCTGTCTCTGTGTTGACCCCTCACCTAGGGTCTGTGGAAGGTGAGTGGCGTCACCACCTGTCAGGTAAGGGCCATGCTGCAGGTTCTCAGAGCGGTCCTCCAGCAGACCTGGAGTCCAGCTTATCATGAATGGAGGCTGCTCCCAGGAGAGGCATTTCTGCCAGAGCCCAGGCAGGATGCCGTGCTGGAAGGCTCGTTGCAGCAGGACTTGAATGCATAATAGGCCTCATCTGATGTGAGCTGTGAGAAAGTCCAGACGGCCTTCTCTAGACAGGAAAGGACATTGCAGGGACGGCAGGATTCTTTCTCAGAAAAACTCCCTGTGGCTCCTTGGAGAGAATATTAGTCTTTCTCTCAGGGCGTGTACTTTCCATGAGTACAGGGTGTGCCCTGGTTTAGGCCCCAGATCTTGTTTCTGGGCCTGGGGTGTAGAATTTATTCCTTTATCAAGACTAAAGGAGAACTTGGATAAAGATCCCCGACACTCTGGACATTGATCATTGCCACTCAGATACACTTTAAAAACATGTATATGTTCTTTACAACGTAACACCCTAGGAGAAGATTCCAGTTCTTATACTCTGCTCTCTGGGACATGTGAAAACCAGCATCTGTTCATGCCTGCAGAGGCCAGCTTGTCCAATCATGGGTTCATCGTATTCGCCAGGTCCGTGCATCCAGCAGAACCGAGGCTGAATTCGGGACAGTCCAGGAGAATGTGTGCAGGGATTTACTAATTCTGCAATGCAGCAGGGACCTCCCGGTCACTCCCATTTTCTGATATGCATTGGCAGGGGGACTCCTACATTAAATGTACTTTGCATTCATGACAGTCATAGTCTCCGTTCTGTCATGCCAGCCTGGGTCCTGCTGGAGTATGCAGACACCAGCATCACGCTTCCACTGTCTCTGTGCCACTGTTTCTCAAAATGTGTTCTGAGGAGCAAGAGGCTTGCGAGATGCTCTGTGACAAAAGGGTTTCATTGTCACCGTAGTTTGGGAAATGTTGCACACTGATTCATTCTGTGTGTTAGGTCTCTGCTCAGATATCAACACCTCCCTGAGGTCCACTCAGACCTCTATCCCCTTACCTGCTCTGTTCTGCAGAGTTCTTTTGCATCCCAATTTTCATGTTTATCTGTTTACTTTTGCATTGTCTGCCTCTCACACACCGACAATACACCATTCACTAGTGACCTTGTCTGTTGTATTCAGTACTATATCCCTTATGCTTGGAATACTGCCTGGTTCAATAAAATAATATGTCGAATGAACACATGAACCAATTAGTTAATATATTCAAACCCTCAGGACTCCTCCACATATAATTCTGTTTAATTTTTTTCCCTTTTCCTTGGCTCAATACGTTTTTCGTTTTTCCTTAAATGCCCAGCTCATCTTGTCAGTAGGCCCAGGTCAAATTTGACCTGGGAGGCCGGCCTGACCACCCTGCTGATAGTAGCCAGCCTCCCTGTCCCACTCTATCTCATCACTGGGTTTCATGTCTTTCGGAGCACTAATGACCAGTGGAAAATGGCTTGTTCATTAGTTCTGTGTGCATTGGCTTTGTCAACAAAAGATCACTGCCACCAATCCAATGCCACTAAGAGTCCCCAATCTGGGGTGAGGTAGAAGGAGAAACTTTACTCAGGTAAACACTTTGCAAACCTGGGGAAACAGCTGCAGCTTCCAGCAGAAACCGAAAGTGCACTCCCTTCAGACAAAGGGGAGGCCCACTTATATAGAGAGAGAGAGTTCCCGCCCTGGTCCCTGATTGGTCCATTTTCATGCAAATAAGCAATTTAAATTTGCCCATTTGATTGTTCCAAATAGCATGTCCTGATTGGTTGGAATCGCACATCCTGATTGGTCAGATGGAGCAGCTCTGACAGCTCTGATTGGTTGGTAAAGATGCAAATGAGGCTACTACAGCTGCACAGTTCCAATGGGAGGAGGCGGGTCTCAGCCCGTTGGTCAAAATATGATTCTAGGAAATCCTTTCTAAGGTAGACTCAAGGCAGAACACAGTGCAAGAGGCTTGGCAGCTTACTCTGCAGCTTTTCCCTGATATGCAGTGTGCTCGAGAGGCCTCTGAAAACAATGGCTACTCTATTCTGGTTATGAATTTGGGTCCTGTTAAACATGAGGAGTCCTTTTTGGCTGCTATATTCCTTCTCAGGGTTCACAGCTCACTCCTGTGATGTGAGCTCTCTGTAGGCAGGGATGACATTGTCTCCCTGTTCACCACTGACTCCCCCAGTACCTAGAACAGCTCCTGGTAAGAGCGCAATAATGATTTGCTGCGTGCATAGATAGCCCTCTTTTATGACTAACCCTCATCAACAGCCGATCGAAATTAAATTCCACCAAACACAGTCTGGGAAATGTTGTTTTCTGTGAACCCTCGCAACAAGTTGCCAGCCATCATATTACTAGAACAGTGGCTGTTTCACTCTTCATAAAAGTCCCAAGTGTCAGAACTGGAAGGGACATTAGAGACCACCTAGCCCACGGCTCCTGTTTTTTTGGAGGGAGAACTAGAGGCTTAGTTGGTACTAATTCAGGAGTGGTCCCTCAGGGCTTTGTCCCTTACTCAGATTATCCTCCAGTATTAGTTTCTTATTGCTGCTGTAACAAACTCCCATAAATGTAGCGGCTTACAAGAACACGCATTTGTTATCTGACAGTTCTGGAGGTCAGAAGTCTGCAATGGGTCTCCCTGGACTAAAATCAAGGTGATGACAGTGCTGTTCCTTCTGGAGACTGTAGGGAAGAATCCGTTTCCTGGCCTTTTCCAGCTTCTAGAAGCTGCCCATGTTCCTTGGCTCAAGGCTCCTCCCTCCACCTCAAAGCCAGCACTGTCCAGTTGCATCTTTCTCAAGATGCTGTTCTCGGACTCTGCCTCTCCTGCCTGCCTTTTTCATGTCTAAGTACTTTTGCTATTAACTTTGGGCCGATTCACATAAACCAGGATCCTCTCCCCATCTCCACATCCTTACCTTAGACACCTCAGCAAAGTCCCTTTGGTCATGTCAGGCCACATTTTCACAGGCACCGGGGATGAGGGCATGGTCATCTTTGGAGGAGGCCTTCTTCTGTCTGCCACACCTCCCATCACACCATCTGCCTCTTGGTATGCAGTCAGGCACATGCACATTCCTGCCTCCCCTTCCCTCCCCCCCCACCATGTGCCCCAGCTCTTTCTGCACCTCTCAGTCATAATACTTGTCACATTGCTTTACAGCCCATTCAGTGTCTGGCTGCTGGCCAGGCTGTGACTGCCACATGGGCAAGGTCTGGTCATTTCTGTGCTCAAACGGTAGCACATTCCTGGCACTTAGTAAGGGCGCAGGAAGTGCTGGCTGCCTCGGCTGAGATAGCAGCGCTTCATCTCCTTTCCTCGTACGCCCACCTCAGTCCCGTTGAGTGCACTGAAGGGGCCCCCAGATCCTGGGTGGAGCTTGAGCTCTACCGTAGCATTGGTCTCGCAGAGGTCAAGAGAGACCCTGGCCACTGCATATGTTAGCCTCTTGGAATATTAAAACAGGAAGAAACAAAATGTAAAACTCATTACAAAAATTGTAGATCTGTAAAATATTTAAATCAGCACGTTAACTCTGTTAACATCTAAATACTGTGCCACAAACTCAGGCTACATGCTAGCATATCACGAGGTTTATATTTAGAATATATTAATTGAGGATATTCTACAGTTGTCATAGTCCCAAATTCAGACTGCCACATGCAACTGTGTCTTGTACGGACTGTGTCAAAAGTTTAAATTTGTGCCCTTTCATCAAAGAGGCCTAGTCTAAGAAGCCTTTTTCTGCACACTTCCAGGCCTCCGGCTCTTGCAAGAGACCCTGCTTGGAATAAAGGCCAAAGGAAAAGCATCTAGGATGGTTTAATGCTCAGGATCAGACCTTGGGCAAGTCACATCCCTCATCCAAACTCCTTTGTACTCCCTGTCATTGGGGGGGAGGGGCAGATTCAGAGTTCATGACCTCTTAGTTCCCTTTTCACCAACATCCTATTACCTAGAAGGATCTATGGTAGCTGCTGCCACCTGGTTTCTGGTAAAATGTAGCCACAGTGACAGTTTTGCTTCTGGCCTGAGCCAATAAGTGATTGCATCTACTGACCTTCCTTTTCCGGACCTCCTAGCAGGTTCCTTCTCTCTCCCCAGTCATTCAGAGCCGCACAGAATCCTAGAGCATTTGAGGTGGGCACCTTGGAGATGATCTGGTCCAGCCCCCATGCTGAGGTCTGCAGAGAATAAACTACCATCCAAGTCAGGACTTGAATCCCAGGTCTCCCAGCTGCCCACCCCCTAAATTTCCACTACACCATCTCAGACTAGAAGAGGTAGGTTGGTTTCTTACTCTGCAGTGAGTGCAGATTGAAAAAGCATAGCAAGTCCTGATCTGGAAGCAGCTTTGATAGCTGTGGAAAAGAAAACAGGACCCCGAAAAATGATAAACTATCGAAAACAATTTGTATGTTTGTGTGGTATGTGTTTTTCTGTATCTGTGCTCTATTTTACAATTAAAAAAATATGTGTTTTGAAAGTCACAAATAAACAAAACTGAATAAATGGGATTTCAGGTCAAGTCAGCCAAGAGCCCTTTATTCCTTTCCTGAACTCTTTCGGGCCTGTTCTTACTCTATCTCCTCCATAAAGCTTCCTTCAGCCCTTCTGCCCACCACAGCCCTGCCACACCCTCCAGCATCTATGGCCAGTCATTCACTGGCTCTTCCATCCATCAGATAGTTATGAGGGCCCTCCTACACCGTATACCCTTGATGATACACAGTGTGATATAGTAAAATGCCACAGGCCCAGGTGTCCAGCAGAGGGTTCAAGTCTTTACTGGTTTCCTATCTCTGAATGTCTCTGGGCCCCACATTCCACATTTGCAAAGTAAAGGGCCTGTTCTAAGTGAGGCTTGCAAACCCCAGTGCGTACAGATGTCAGGCAGGTGAAGGGAATGAAAGAGGCTAGCCAGGGGTAAGTAATAGGGAGTTGTGGTGACTTTGGCAAATTAGAAAGCCCATGCTCAGTCCAAAAGGGACACTTGCCACTGAGCTCAGGATGTTTGTTCCCATACAGGAAGTGGATTCAGTGATGGCCAGAGATCCCCTTTTTGTTTTTTTCAAGAAAAGTAGGGAATCTTGATTTTTATAAGACATTTCCAAAATGTTCAAAGCATTGTGTAGGTCACAGAAAATGTGGTTGGAGGCCAAATCCAGCCTCAGCCACCCTGTTTGTAAGGCCTGGGCCGGAGATTCGGTAGAATGCATCCCGGCTTTACCATTCCGGTAGGTGGGTACCACTCCAGTAGGTGCTACCATATGTGCCTTACTTCCTTTGCACCTGGATGTGTGTTTCTCACACTGCAGTCAAAGCATATGTTGTCCCTAGAAGACAGTAGGTGCTCAATTAATGATAGCTATAAAGGACTACATCCATGTGTCATATCCCACCCCAAGACAGGCATAGGACTGGGTATACAAAGTTATATGTAAGAGTATATGCTCACTAAATAGGCAGGAACTGCAACTTTTAATGCTACTGTAGAATCAGTTATGAAGTAGGTTGCTTGCAAGAAGCCCAGGGTTTTTGGCAAAATGGGTGTAATATTTGGTACAGAGGCTGACTCCCCTGAAACATCCAAGGGAGCTCCCTGGTCTGTAATTTACCCTCCTTTCTTATGCAGGTAAGAGAAATGGGGTCCCGCTGGACTGTGCCATTGATCAAAGGCCAAACTGCGTCCTTCGGGACTAAATTAATTTATTCCTTCAAGCCACAATTTCTCTGTCACCCTTTCTTTATTTCCTCCTTCATAACCCCCTACTCACCAGGAGGAGCTAACAGACAAGTCAGGGACACATCTTACTTACCAGGGGCAGGACTTGGGCTCTGGTCAGAGAAGCTATGAGACTGATCGCATCTCCTGCAGCTGAAGGGAACACAAAGAAACCCTTGAGCCCGGTGGCATCGGCCTCTTTTCTTCACTGGAGGGAAAATGGACCATTATTCTCACCGTCCCCATTCCCACCAGCCCGCCACTTAACCTCCAAGCAAGAGAGGCCCCTGTTTCTAGCAGGTTTCTTTGCTGGACCCTCCAACAACATATTAGCATATTTTGCATTCAAAAGGACTTGGACATGAATTAAATGATTGGCATGGTGTTTCAAAAGGGTTTTCCAAACTACTAGTAATTGTGTGGTTTTGAAATTCACCGTGCCTGCCTGAAATGCCCTGGGCCTGGCAGCCAGCTTAATCAGGCGACATTGTACCAGGCGGGACATATTTTAAGGCTCATGATACCCAGTGATTGCCTGAACAGTACCTGGAGACTTGCTAAAGGGAACCTTGTCCTAGTTTTTGAGCAGAGCTGGCAGTTCATTTTCCTTCCTTACAGAGCAGAGATTTATGCCAATTCAAAACCTCTCTTTTCGAGAGGCCGGGGTCAGCCCTGTAGCAGCCTGCTGAGGCGCCAGGCAGTGTAGACAGGGTCCAAATCTTGACAGCCTACTAATGGAGGTGAAGCTTGGGGGATGGGTGCTATGTTGGGCCCTTATGGCACTGCTCTGGCCAAGGGGGGCTATGTGTAGGGGGAAGTGTGGTGGAAGCTTCCAGAATTGCTCTGGGAAATGCTGTTCCAGACCAACCTCCTCATTTTTCAGGTGAGGGAGATGGCACTCAGGATGACTAGTACTTGCCCAGGGTCACAAGCCATTCTTTTACTGTTCTGTGAAAGTAGAGTTCAGATTCGGTTTTTTTTACCAATCCCTAGAAAAGAAGCAGGAGATAAGGATGGTGGGGGTTTGGATAAGGGTGATGGGGTTGGATAGGGTGCCTTGGAGGAGATTCGGAAATCTGATCTGGAGGAATTTAAAAAATGACAAGCTGTGGGAGAACCTTAGGCTGTTTAGAATAATAAAGGGTTGTTATTGATTATTATAATAATGATGATGATGATGGTAATAACTGCTAACATTTGGGGCGCTTTCTCTGTCCCAAGCACAGTGCCAAGCACTATTTCTATATTACCTCATTTAATCCTCACAGCAACTCTGTGAAGTGAGTTAGTACTGATACAGCCCTATCTTACAGATGAGAAAACTGAGGCTCAAGAGATTAAGTAAGTGGCCCAAGGTTATCCAGATCCGATTTCAGAATCAGAATCTTTAGAAAGGAAAGGAGAGAATCTATAAGTAAATGATTGAGAAATGGTAGGATTGGGCCACCAGCCCCCTGGAAAGTATGAAGAACAGAGATAAGATGAGGGAGTAAAGAGCTGGAACCCAGAAGAGTGCTGGGGGCACCTCGAAGGTTCCGGTCCAGAGAGCAAAGGGAGGTGCAGTGTGCACGGAACAAAGGGACCTCTGTGAACTGGATTCCAGTGGCTGCAGGGAGAGCCGCTTTGACCTAAGGGCAGAAGCACGGGTCTGGGGCTCAGGAGAGAAATAAAGCAAAAAATCCTGTTTATTTTTAAGAACTGGAGGGATAGAGGGAGGGAGCGAGGGAGGGACGGTCGGAAAGAAGGAAGGAAAGAAAGAAGGAAGGAAGGAGGAAAGGGAGGGCGGACAGAGAGAGAGAGAGAGATAAAGATAGAAATGGGAAGAGAGAGAGAGGAGACCCGTACACGTGTAGACACACACACACACACACACACACACACACACACACCCCTCAGGAGTGACTGTAACGGACAGTGTATCCTCAAACTAGCTCAACCTGAGTCATTATGTGGAATAAGGGTGAGAGGCCTAACCAGAAGAGAAACCAAAACCTAGGAAGACGGGGAAAGCCATGACCCTTGCACATTTCCAGCAGTGTCAGCTAGAGGAATCTCAGGAGATGCCACCCCGTAACACACCTTGTCTGACTGGAGAGCCCTCAGGGTCGAGTGAGATAACAGTGGGGACAGGGACCGTAGATGATATCCTGAAGCAGCCCCCGGGGACATGGGCTGGGTGTACGGCAGGATAAGAGGGGGGCTGCCCTGAATGTGGTGAGTGGTTCATGCCATCTCAGATATCCCCCCCTTCATAGGGTTGAGGCGCGCTGTATCTGAATGGTCTCCTAGAAGGCTAATTACAGGTTCTCACGGGGAATAAACCACATACCATGGATTTGAGTTCTACCAAGGTCTTATGGGCCACGTTTTAGTTACACAGAGCTTCCAGGAGACAGTAGATAATAATTTATCCTACAAATTGAGGGTATTGATTTTTTTTCAAAAGTCATTAAAACACTGCAAAAAGTTAGAAAACATTTACTTAACTCTGAGCCAGCAATTGACTAGAATATTACATAACCATTTTAGTGTTGGTTATGAGAACTATGTAATAATAAAGGTAGATGTATGCATGGGATATTAGGTAAAACAGAATATATAAAGTGTATGTGCAGCAGAATAACAATTTTTAAGGAATCCAGAAATGCCCAGAGTCACACAACTGCTAAGTGGCCGAGCCAGGATTCAACCCAGACAGCATGCACCTTCTTAATTACAACTACACTGCACTACCGAGGGCATCTTATGATACTTTTTAACTCCAAATCCGCAAATCCAAAAATAAGTTGTTTGGATCTGCAAAATTTGCGTGTAAACGAGGCCTGTTACCTTTCACTCTCATCAAAGAGCTTCAAGAACTTACAACAGTGGTTAGAGTTGTGTGATGGACTATGGATAGTTTTTCTTTACTTTTCAAAATGTATTGAATGTGCTTATTTTCCCTTTATAAGGATATACGCATATATACATTATGTATTGAATGTGCTTATATTCCCTTTATAAGGATATACACATATATACATTCATATAAATTAGAAAAAGAATAAGAACAGTATGAAAATTCTCCCACCTCATTCTAGGAGCTGGGTAAGAAAGTCTCTACTTGAGTGCTGAGTGGCTTATAAACAACAGAAATGTATTTCTCACAGTTCTGGAGGCTGGGAAAGCCGAGACCAAAGGACTGGCAGATTTGGCACCTGATGAGGGCCCACTTCCTGCTTCATAGATGGCCAACTTTTTGCTGTGTGCTCACATGGTGGAAGGGGTGAGGGAGCTCTCTGGGATCTTTTTGTAATGGCACTAATCCCATTCAAGAGGGCTCCGTCCTCATGACTTAATCACTTCCTAATGGCCCCACTTCTCAATGCTATTAGATTGGGCATTAGGATTTAACATAAATTTGCGGGGGTGGAGGGAGGGAGGACACAGACATTCAGCATAGCAGGGACCAAACATAAAAGATTCGTTCCACCTTCAAGTGCTAACGTGCTTCAGGGTGGAGACCAAATATACCAGCAAAGTCAGGTGACAACAATTGCAAAGCAGTAACTCCAGGAGCTGATGACTCTGAATTTTTAGAGTGCCAAAAAGATACAAAATAAATGACTCCAGATGGAATTCGTCTTGACAGGTTTTCTACATATAAAAGGGAAGTTTGTAGTGGCGTTTTGAAGTAGCAATGGCCCCAGACTGGCAGAAGGAATGTCATGGAGAGACCTTGCCGGGAACTCTTCTGGCGCTGAGGAAGTGGGAAAATCTGAATATACCACATTGAGGGACTTTATCATGTTAAATTATGAGTTTGACTGACCATGCAAAGGAAATGAACTGGTACCAGGCTTCTCGTTGATCTTAGTTATTAAATAAGTTAGTCCTTCTGCAGCCCCAACATTTTTCAGATGCCCACCCTCCTTTCCAAAACAAGAACCAGTTTAGTGAGGTCACTCACCAGTCACCCCATTTGCATGTGGTGGTCAGAGCTGGTCGGGGTATAATTCAGATAAAGTAATTTTGCAAATTCCTGCTGAGTTTACAGGTAGGGAATGGAGGATGATAATTTGAGATTTAAAAAATGCATTTCATTAACTAGGCATTCTCTTCCCTACTCTCTCTCTCTCTTCTCCTTCTGGAATACCCATTATCTTTATGTTTCCCATTCTAATGAAGTCTGATAGTTCTCATAGAGGTCTTTCATTTTAAAAAATCTTAGTTCTCTCTCCACCTGAATTAGTTCTAGATTTCTATCTTCAAGCTCACCCGTTCTCTCTTCCATCTGTTCTACTCTATTTCCAATGCTTTCTAATGCGTACATCTTCTCATTTATTGAGTTCTTCAGCTCCAGAATTTCTGTTTGGTTCTTTCTTAGAGTTCCAATCTCTTTGGTAAAGTAACTCCTGTTCATTCATTTTATTTCTGAACTCATCGAACTGCCTTTCTGAGTTTTCTTGTATCTTGAAATTGAGTTTCTTCATGACTGCTTATATAATCTTATTAACCCATGTTACCTCAATTAAAAAAACTATCCTGAAAAAAATGCATTTCAGAAATGCTGTCACATTACAGCTACATTTCAGTCCCTTGGGGTGGCCACCAAGTAAACAGCTTAATTTCCATCTCTGCTGGAGGTACAGAATGCAGCATTCACATTTGCCAACAGATAAATGTCTCCTGTCTCTGGCGATGCTTAATGGGTTTTCGTAGAGTTCAGGCTGGGAAGAAAGGAACTGACTTCCTCTTATTGGGTAAAATTGAAACTCGGGGAAGACAATTCCATTTCAGCCAGACCCCTTTCTTCTCAGATTACTGATCCACAGCCCAGCCTTTCAGCTCACTCAGATAAAATGGAAGACGAGGCTACCCGACTGGGGGGAAGGTGATAGTGGGGACTAATGAGCTCAATGTTTGGGATATGTCGTTGGCTCAGAGATTTGCATTTTCAGTTATAGGCCGTGTCCTGGGGTGCTTCAGCCCTGGCTCCTGGCTGCAGCTCCTGGCTGGCTGCGTGTCTCTTTCGCTGTCCAAGTGTTCAGTGTGCAGGGACCAAGGAAGAGTCTTCAGCATAAATAAATAGCTGTGGGGAAGGAGGAGAAAGCATGGGTTTGTGGGGTCCTGGAGACTTTCAAATGGCATGGTAGCAAGCTGTGGAGCAAGCGCCCTGGTGAGTATTCCTTATGTGCCCTCCTGGCCCTCACATGCCCTTTGTGTGCAGAAGAGAAACGTCCTAAATGATACCCTCTGAGATTTTGAGATGTATTGTTATTTCTCTGAAAAGAAGTAATCAGGCAGGCCTATCCCAGCATTATTTATATGGCAGAAAATTGAGAAAAGAAAAACAATGTCCAACAAGAGCTGAAGGGTAAAATAAGTCCATGGTTAAATAAATTAATGGTTAAATAAATAAGTAGTAGAAACCCTTAAATCCTACAGCAAATCTATTTAGTAATGTGACTTTTTTAAGTATTAAATGTTAAGTGAAAAATGCAGGATACGTACTGTATATATAGTTTTCATTTTAAAAGAAAACACACACACACACACGTGCAGATGGAAATACAGTATCTCCCCCCAAACTCCCATCATCAGGGAATATGTTCCATGACCCTCCGCAGTAGCTGCCTGAAACCATGGATAGCACCAAACCCTATATATACTATGATTGTTCCTGTACGTACACACCTATGATAAAGTTTAATTTATAAATTAGGGACTAGAAGAGATGAACAACTAATAATAAAACAGAACAATTATAACAATGTACTGTAATAAAAGTTATGTGACTGTGGCATTATTAAGTAAAATAAGGGTGACTTGAGCAGAGCACACTGAGTCGATCTAATAACCAAGATGGCTACTGAGTGCCTGATAGGTGGGGAGAGACTACAGCTATAGACATACTGGACAAAGGGATGATTCACATCCTGGGCAGGACAGAGCAGGACGGCAGGAGATTTCATCACACTACTTAAAGTGGCGCGAACTTGAAAACTTAATTGTTTATTTCTGGAATTTTCCATTTAGTATTTTTGAACCTTGGGTAACTGAACACGCAGAAAGCGAAACCAGAGATAAGGTGGGGCCTACTGTATACCAAAAGGTTAACACCGTTAATCCTGAGACACAGAATCAGAGATGATTGTGTTGCTTCCTTTATTTCTAAATTTCCTACAAAAAAAAAAATATATATATATATATATATATATTTTTTTTTTTTTTCTGATTGTGGAAGTTACATGTCGAAGCAGGAAACTATTATCTGCCCTCATTTCTTTGTTTCATTTTCCTTCTTTCTTTTTTATCTCCTCACATGAGAACAACAGCCTCACTGTCAGTAGAACCATCCATGTTCTGCCCAGCCAAGCATTCTGTTGCGCACAGGAAACAGAAAACTGCAGGAGCATAAGACGAAACCTGAAGAGTTCTCATCCCCCTCACCCAGCGTTCACTCCTCCTTGAGTTCATCTAAACCCTTCTTGAACTTGTTTATATTTTTAGCTGGTGCAGCCTCTCTGGCCCAGGGAGTTCCACATGTTTTCCACCCTCAGTGTGAAGTGGCAGAGGCCTGCCCAACTAGTATCCTCAGCTGACCCCCTTCAGACTGCAAGGGGTCCTCTCTGTTTGTGCGTTTCTTGCATCGAGCGAACAAAATAAGAACAGCAATTCACACTCAGTATTAGCAAGCACACTTACAGACATAATCGCTTTTGTCGGGTTGCTGAACGCGGTGTTGGAAGAGACCTCAGAAACTGTTTAGGCAACTGTTTTCCTAAAAGTCTATATAATGGGAGTCAGTATTTCTAGAAACCAGTGGAAATTGTACAGTACCCAGGATACGGTGACACCAGCTGCCTAAAAATATCATGGGGTTGGGAGACGGGGGTGTTTTGTTTTTTACTCTGGGCTGGAATTGGATAACAATGGTTACCTTGTTTTGATCAGAAACTCCAGCAGTTACACAAATGCTTCACTACTTTGTTAATGGAGAAAGTAATTCATGTGTGAGAGACAGACTCTTTTAAAATCTGGCATGTAGAGAAGGTGGACATTGATGAGACTCTGCTAATCTGGGCAGCAAAATGCCGGCACACCTGACAGATGAGAAAATGGACTCCAGGGCAGCTGCCTGGCCCCAGCTGAGGTGGCTGGTGCACGCGGGCTCTGGGCCAGAACCCAGGTTGTCTCACTCTAAGGCCTGCGCTGTCTCCAGGGCACCTCATCTGCCTCTCTGTTTAAACCAAGCTCCTAAGATGTGTTTCCCACACTGGGAAACATTTAGTAGATTTTGAATTTGTGCATTCTCCAACTGTGGTCTTCCTTTCCAGGCTGAGTCCTCAGTCTAGAAAATTACGTTCATTGCCTTTCTAGATCCTCCAATCTTTCCTAAATGTGGAAACACAGACTTCCCAGTTCAGTAAAGTGCAGTGCGTAAGAAAGTGGGCTCTGGAATCCGACAGCCTGGGTTCAACTCGTGACTCCCCTCCTCACCAGCCCATGATCCCAGGTTTAATTTCTCTGAGCATCAGTTTTCCCAGCTGTGAAATGGGAATAAGGATAGCGTCTGCCTTAAAGGGCCATGGCGAGGACTGAACAACATAATGAATCACAAGCGCTTGGCTGGTGCCTGGCGCGCAGTACATACTCAGTAGAGTGTCGCTGCCAACGTCATTGTGGGTATTGTTGGTTTTCTATGGAAGGACCAGGGCCAGGAGACAGTGCCAGCTTTGAGCCCATTTTCTTTTGCTGCACCAGTGGCAGTTACCCCATTGGCTGCACTGTTGGCTTTATTCTTGAGGGGAAAACAACCCGATAGCTCCTCATTCACCCAGTTCCCATTTCAAAGGGAGCAAAGCAAGGCCAAGAGAACCAATGGAACTTGCTCGAGGTCACACCTCATGAGGGCAGAATGGGAGGAAAAGCCTATATCAGGAGCCCTTCCCTCTGCACACCTCCTTTAATCCCCCGGACCAGGAACATAGGAAGAAAATAGGAGACAGTAATAGCCAGAACTGCAGAAGCGTTTTCTGGGAATCATCCAGCATTTACTGCGAGCCTGCTGCTTGGTTAGTCTCTTTCTTGAATGTAGTAACATTAGGTGCCCCTGGGGGTGGAGCTTTGATGTTTCCTGTTTCATTTTCCTCCCTCCCTGCCTTCGCCTGACAGTGCTCTGCAGGACCTGAGAATCTCGGGGGTGGGGTCTGTGAAGGACACGTGGGGGCTGGAGAAGAGCGAGGAGTGGGCTGGTGGCCTCCGGCTGGTTTGAAGCCCTGTTCTCCCTCCCTGTGCTCGCTCCAGTGGAGCATGACAGGACTTCTCTGAGGCACCCGCCCACCTGCAAAGCCCCTTCCAGGTCTTGAAGGCCCCTCTGCCCGGAAGCCTCCCTACCTGAATCAACCACTTCCTGAGCGCACCTTTGAGACCTCAGACATCCTGGAGCCACGAAACTGAATGAGCCTCACTTCCTGCCTTCCAGGAGCGAGCAGGTGGGGAGAGTCAGGCACAGACTGTGAGCCAAATCACAGGGGGATTCTAGAACATACAGGGTACTGGGGGGCAGTCTTCCAGGAAGAGGGCAGCCCCAGCAAAGGCACAGAGGTGTGACTTTGCCCTTAGACTGGAGCTGAGCTCCTAATTGTTCTCCAGTCTCTTTGAGTGTTTCTTCTCCCCCAGCTAGACTGTAAGTACTTCTAGGTAAGAAATCATAATGACTCCTCCTCTTTCTTTAGCCCCTACACCTGTGGGGTGGATTGACAGCTTCGAAAGTATCTTCAAATATGTGATTTTCTTTAACCTGCTAAGCAGCTTTGTGAGGTCAGACTTGATCCCCATTTTACAGATGAGGAAACTGAAGCCTTGAGAAGGTAACATGGTGGTTCAACGACCCAGTGACAGAACCTAAATATCCCCTCAGATCTGAGGTCTGACTCCAACTCCACCCTCGATCTCATCCTAATGGTCGATGCCGGGGACGTGTGCGTGGACTCAGTGCTTGGCTGCTGAGCCTGTTGCTAAGACACTGAGAGGGAGCAAAGACGTGGGCATGAGTTCAGCGGAAAGGATGCTGGCTTTGGAAGCAGGACCTCTGGCTAAAGTTCAGCGCTGCCAGGCGTGAGTTGTGTGGACTCAGAAATAGTCACTTCTCTTTGGGACTCAGATTCCCTGGTTGGAAAATGAGACGGTTGTGGGAGATTCCATTGCACAAATTTGTAGAGCTGGGGTTGAGAACACTGGCCCTCAGCACTTTCTTCTCCCTCAGCACCGCCAGCCCTACCCGGCCTGCATTCTCCAGTCCCCTCCCCAGCCACCTCCATCCCTGCATCTATCTCTTCCAGCCTCCTTGCTTTCCTCTCCCAACAAACCCAACCCCTCACTGAGGGGCATCACCCATGGAGCTTGTTAAAATGCTGACTCCCAGGCTGTCTCCCAGAACCTGATGACTCTGCATCCCTGGGAGATGGGGCCTGGGAACCTGCATTTCTCCTCTGACTGCTACCAGGAAATTCTGATCATCAGCCAGGCGTGGCGGTTATTGCCTCAGCTTGGGGCCTTGTAAAACGGCTGGGCCTCACTTCCAGAACTGCTGACTGAGTAGGTTGGAGATGGGACCCCAAAATTTGTATTGGGAACAAATTCCCAGGTGATGAGGGGACCACCTTTGGAGACCCACAGCCCTAACTCATTCCCGAGAGCGCAACTAGCAAATCAGCAAGGGAATCTTTACTCGTGCGGGATGATCGGGGTGAAACAGCTCCGTCAGCACACGAACTCTTTAACAGAGACCTTAGAAATTGTTGACATAATTATGATAACTGTTCCCTCAGACACACACTACATGCCAGACCCTGCACTGGATATCTGCAACCAGTATTTCTCATTAGTACACGGGGTTTTCAGATCCAAAAAGCAAGGATCGATGAGAGTACGTGATCCTCTAAGACGGCACTTAACTACAGGTGCAATCAGGACTTTTTAGGGCAAAGTTCTATTTTTCTTACCCCACGAACCCTCTCTTTGCTGTCTCAGCCGTGAGGGACTCTTGTGGGAATTTCAAGCCAGGTTCAGGAAGAGGTCACCACACAGGTTGGGGTGATATTTTTGGTTGGAGGAGGCTTTCATTAGTTCCCCACAAATTGTACCCTATGGGTAGTAGCCTTTGGCCCACAACCCATGAGACAGCACTCATCTCATTATTTAGCCCACTTAGAGGGGACCCCCTCATAGAAATGGGGATTGCTGCTTCTACAGTGCTCTGAGCTACTCGGGTGGAAACGGTGGTCTGCTGCCCCCAGCCCGGTGGAGTTCTGCCTGGTTACTAGCTTGGTTGACATTCTATTTGCAAGGAAGAGAGGGAAGGGCCTTGGGAAAGAACGGTTGGCACTTGATCCAAAAAGACGTTCACCAGAGAGAAGTGGAGGAGGTTTTGTCATGACTTACACCCTTGCAGCTGGTGCATCTTCATGGGGAAGCTTCCTTCCCCCTGTCTCCTGAAGATTCGTCTATTGTTTCATACGAAGCTCATGGGTTTGTGGAGAAATATAAAACACAGAGTAATTAAAGAGGAAATACAGGGCTTTTCCACACTTAGCTCTTAATTCTCATCATCACCAACACACACACATGCATCACGTTTGTGGGTTTGCTTTTTTTTCCAGTTAATTTGACCTCTGGGAGAGACATCAGGAAGTCATGCAAGCCACCCTTGCCTTTCCTGCAGCACCTCCTACTTCCTTTACCTGTTTCTTGTCTCTGCAGATCAGAGGAAGGAAGGCAGGAAGTGGGGAGGAAAGGGAAGAAGGAACTGCCCTCAGACACTGATCCCTTGGGGTGGCCGAGATCTCCACACAGTGGCCTCAGAATGTTATCCTTTCTGTTGTAAGATGTTAGACATGCGTAGGTCCTAGACAAGCTCTGTCCACCCCCTTGAAGGCAGCATGGCGGAGTCAGCGGATATTGGAATCGGTGTTGGGAGTTAACTCCTCTAGTCTAGGGTCTGCCGCTGAACTGTGCCACCCTCCCCAAACCTCACGTGTCCAGTCTGACCTGCCCATCTCCTCGGGGAGGTTGTGAAAGCAAGAGATCGTGGCTATAAAACCATCCCTCAGTCTGAGAGCTGGAAGGGAGTCTAAGAATCTTGATGGTTAACAACGAACGAGGAAACTGAGGCCCAGAGAGAGGGGGTAACTTGCATAAGGTTAGAAGTAGAAGTAGGTGTTGTCATGGTCGTCATTGTTGCTGTTTCCTTCTGTGTGATTGTTTTGCCAATGGTGAGTGAAGCGACTGGGGAAGTAGAAGGAAAACTTCTCTGGGGATGTCTCTGGCCAGAGTGCCTTCATCAGCTTCTGAAATGGAACACTTGGTGACTGAATGCTCTCTCTCTCTCTCTCTCTCTCTCTCTCTCTCTCTCACACACACACACACACACACACACACACATTTCTTAGGTTAAATAGCAAAAAAGCAATGGCTACTCTTTACAAGAGAGAATTACACTCTTTTTCACTGATTATAGGGAAACCTATTGGGTATTATGCAGCTTTGCAAATAGACTTGAAGGAGTGAAGCTTAAAGAGAGCCTACTGCTCAAACTCCCTTGCGTTTGTGGGCCTTGCTTAAGCCCCTATGCCCCTATTATTCCTATCCCCCTCCCACAGAGACACAAATTCCTGATCACCCTGCCCCCAAACACACATAGGGTAGAAGCAAAGAACAAGACAGACAGAGGATTAGAACTCTATTTCTCACTAGCTGTGTGACCTTGGGCAAGTTACTTAACCTCTCTGAACTTTGGCTTCATCATCTGGATGCTAATAATACCTCTTAATGTTGTGGTGAGGATTAACAAAGGGAAAGCATAAGAAGTGCTTACTTAATACTGGGACTGGCACAAAGTAGGGGCTTAACAAATGTTGTCTGCTACTATTGAAATGTTGGAGAAATACTAAGATCACATTTTTGTAAGGGGATTAACTGGTTTGTCCTTTAAATGAAATCTCACTAGGCCTCTAACAATCTGACTGCATAGTTAAAATTCTGATTTTCTTCCCAGGGAAGAACAAATATTGTGCAAGTTTTAAGCACACCAAAGCTGGGCTGTTACCTTTGGAATACTGAGATGCTGTCACAGTAATTTTCAATACAACATTGTGCCTTTAAATATCCTTATGTCTGAAAAGGATATAAAATTGCAAACAATAAGAGGTATAAATATGTGGAACTGGAAACTATGAAAACAGGAGTAAAAACTCAAAAGCCCAATTATAAATGGGATACTGGTGACAATATGCTGTACTTTCCAGTTTACAAATCACTTCTATATATCGTGGTGGCCTCACACCCAGCCTGGAAGGTAGATTGTATTCTGCCCATTCCACAGGCCAGGAAATAGTCTCGGGTGGGTTGGGGGCAGGGTGGGGGCTGATGCTGAGTGGGAAAGACAGACAGAATCCACATCACACAGGCCTTGTAGGACTTGGTAAAGGAATTTGGATTGCTCCAAGTTCGGTGGGAAACCTTTGAAGGTTTAAGTAGGAGAGTGTTGTGCTCTTACCTACATTTTTAGATCTTTTCGTTGAGAGGGGAAGAGCCAAGGGCCCCTTGGGAGGTGGCTGTGGAAGTTCAGGCAAGAGATGACGTAGCAGTCATGGAGATAAAAAGAAGTGGCTGGGTGTAGAGACATGGAGGTCACAAGATGGCCTTATGGTGGATTGGGTGGGGTCCTGATGGAGGGGAAAACCAGGGATGGCTCCAACCTCCCACAGGGTTGCCGGGTAGTTGATGGTGGGGAAGTCTGCAGAGGCGAGAGGAGGGGGATCAGGAGATTTATTTGCATTTATTTTTGGAAGGAGGATATATTTCCCCAAACACTCAGCCCTCTGATGGCAAAGAGCAGGTCATATTCACTTGCTCCTGGGCTTTGAATAAATGCTTTCAGTGAGCTGGGGGAGCTCAGGCCCGTCCCCAGGCAGTCTGTCTGTAAAGAATGCTGCGCCCCTGGCAAGGCACTCTGTTCCTTCTGCCACCAGGGAACCAGGGAGCCATTAATGACCGCTTCTCAGAACGCTGGGCCTGGTACAAGAAACAAACAAAAACCCCGATGTCCTACCTTCTAGCATTTCAGGCTTTGGGTAACCTTTTCTTTTGCCAATCTCCACGGGATCTTTCCTTTGCTAATGTTTGAAAGTGATTCTTTTTTTTTTTTTTCCTTTTTTTCTTTTCATGTTGTACTCAGGCCTTAAATAACCTTTACTCTCTGTGGTGGCTTGTGAGTAGATGAAGCTTGAAGAAATTATAATAACGTCCACAACAATACGCAGCTTTTGGAGAGTGCCAATTCATTAACAGACCTCTTTTATGTACGTTATTTGATTTTAGCCTCGGGGAAATCTCTATAGATGGTCCCCAACTCACAGAGCTTCCACGTAGGATTTTTCCACTTTACGAAGGTGCGAAAGCGATACTCATGCCGTAGACACGGTACTTCGAATTTTGACTTTTGATCTTTTCCCAGGCCAGCGATGTGAGAGGTAGGATACTCTTTCCTGAAGCTGGTCAGTGGCCGTAAGCCACAATCCCAGTCAGCCACGTGAACACGAGGGCCAATAATCGATACCCTACAGTATATTCATTGTGTTAGATGATTTGGGCCAACTGCAGGCTAATGTAAGTATTCTGAGCACGGGTGAGTAAGGTAGGCCAGGCGTAGCTATGATGCTTGGTAAGTTAGGTATTTTAAATGCATTTTCAACCCATGGTATTTTCAACTTACGATGGGTTTCTCGGGAGGTAACCCCATTGTAAGTTGAGGAGCATC
Source organism: Rhinolophus ferrumequinum (assembly GCF_004115265.2). NCBI lineage: Eukaryota > Metazoa > Chordata > Mammalia > Chiroptera > Rhinolophidae > Rhinolophus > Rhinolophus ferrumequinum. Next base: position 60,363,482 of record NC_046297.1, read on the forward strand.
TGTATTGGAGAGGCCAAAGAATGTAGTAGCCAAGAGCGTGTAAAATTACGATATTCATAGCATTATTACATTAACAGAGTTCAGGTACTCAGAACAGGGCTCGGCGCAGGAACGTTAGCTCTTGTTTTTATGATTAGTTTCTAGATAGAGAAACGGAGGCACCATGAGACTGTGATATACACATTCAGCAGTGGAGCTGACTCTGAGTTGGGTACTATTTTGTGTTGTCCTTGGAAGCCACTCCACAGGAGTCTATGTTTCAGGGTGATATGGGGTTGACTGGGGAGGCTCCTTCCAGGGCTGCGTCCCTGGGAAGTTCTCCTTCCCCCGTGGAAGCCTGCCCAGTCTCCGCACCCCTCCCTTGCCAGTCTACCTCCCACGTGCGGTGGGTTGAACATACCATCCAGGATGCCTGTCCTCCCAGCCTCCGGCCCCAGGTGCCCTCCCCTCTGCCCATGCTTTGAAGTAGGGTTCGGGCCCCACCTTCGCTACCTCCTTCCCTCACCCCACCCTCCTGGTGCCTTTGTCCCATGAATTTCCACAGCAGAGTCACTGGGCCCCACACACGAGCACATGACGTCATCCTTCCCAGGAGACTCCTTGTGTGTGAGTCTTGGCTCCCCGCTGGGTAGATGGAGACGGAGACCTGCTCTTGTACCTGGTTGACTCCCCGTCCCCCATGCGCTTGGCCCCGTACCAAGCCCAGAGCCGGTGCCATGACATCATGCACCTGACTTATGAAGAATAACAAAACTAGTAATTCCCCGAACCTACCCTGGCTAATGGGTCGTGTGTTCTTTGAGTCATCCCCTTGGGAAGCCCACCCCTTTTTTCAAAGGTGGCGCCATGCTCACAACCTGTGAGGCTCCAAAAACATTCCCCCCACACCACACGCTCATCCTTGGTGTTGGCAAATCTTTGCAGGTGGCTCCTCCAGTCACATCTGTGGAACCAGGAATGCGACTTAATCTTAGAAATACAGCCGTGGGAGGATGGGTGGTCAGAATAAGCGGTGATTATACAATAACGTGCCCAGTTTTACTCTTTGCCTCCTAACCGGACTCGGAAGACAGCTGCAAAGGAGGGCTTCAAACATGTCTCAGGCAAGCGCCACATGGCTGAGATAAATGTAAAAGGTCTGCTTTGGACTGGGTCAGTTCTGTGAGTGTGTTTCAAGTTGGTCCTCAAAATACATTTTGAAGAAAGACCAAGGGAGTGAGCGGATGAGTAAAACCTCGTGACCTCACAGCCCAAGTGTGTTTGTGCGAGACAAAGTATGCGTTGCTGTGTTTGTGTATGTGTGCGCCTGTAAGGGGAGGGGGCCGCTGAGCCAGCCCCAGCCCCCAGAAGCCCTCCCCCCAAAAGAGACAATCCCTGCTTTTGAAGCCGCCTAACCCTCATTTCTGTGCCTCTCGCCTTCCCTCACTGGCCCCCAAATTCTTTCAGCCCAGTGGCTCCCTCCACTGACCTGAATTTAATTATTTTATTCTTCACAAGTAGAACACCTCCCCCTGCCCCAATTCCCACCCCCACCCCCCAAATTAACTGACCTCTCCTCATTAAGTGTCCCAAGCACATGGTTTGTATGGGAAGTAGCATGAGCTCTATTCAGAGGCTGATTGTTCAAAGGTCCCCACTGTCGTTCTCGGTTAAAATGATGAAGATTTGACAAGTCGGGGTGGGGGCGGGCAGCATATTTTCCCCAGATTCCCAATTTTTGGTTTGTTTTGTTTTGTTTTTTTCTGTCAGTAAAACATTTTCCTGGGCATCAGAGGGAGAGGAAGTGGACAGTCTCTGTTTCTTCAGAGACTAGTTTTAGACGCTGGCAGAGGTTCAGAAGCAGCCGACACACCCTGCCCCAGCTCTCCTCCCTTCTCAGTCCTCGTGGCCAGGGTTGGTGGGAGCCAAGAGATTTTCAGTGTCACGAAAAGAGGACACAGTTTTTGAAACCCAGACCATATGCCGTTCCTGAGTGATTGTCATGAATCCTGAGGTGCCACTGAAATCTGTTTACTGAGATCACTACCCTACCATCTCTTCATCGCCATTTGCAGGTGGACACCAGGTTGTATAGAATTGCTCTCAAAGCCCTGGATCTCTGGGGCAGCTGCTAAGAAGCATTGGAGTGGTGGGACAAAGGCTTTTCTGGGTTTTTCAAAGTGGAGAGGTGGGGATCGAGAGTGGGAAAGGTATCCAGCCTCCCTACTGGAGGCTGAGGAAGCCTGGTGGGTCCATTCACCAGCTCTGTTTCATGGTGTGGTCTTGTAGCTCTGGTCACCCTTTCCTCACTGGAGACACAGGATTAACAATACCTACCTGCTGAATGAGCAGCTGTGGAGCCAGACATTCTCAGCTCTGCAACTCCCATGCTGTGTGCCTTTGGGCAAGTTGCTTCACCTCTCTGTGCCTGGTTTTCCTCGTTTATATTTGTTTGCTGCGGTTGCCATAACAAATGACCACAAACTTGGTGGCTTAAAACAACACAAACTTAATCTGTCACTGTTCTGGAGGCCAGAAATCCAAAATCAAGTGTCCATAGGATCCGGCTCTCTTTGAAGGCTCTAGAAAAAAATCCTTCATTGCTTCTTCCAGCTTCTCGAAGCTGTTGACATTCCATGTGGCTGCATCACTCCAATCTCTGCCTCTGTCTTCACATCACCTTCTTTCTGTCTGTGTGTTTCTCCTCTGGGTGTCTCTTATGAGGACACTTGCCATTGGATTTAGCGCCCATCTGGATAATCCAGGATGATGTCATCTTGAGATCCTTACATCTGCAAAGACTCTTTCCCAATAAGGTCACATTCACGGGTTCTGGGGAGTAGGACATGGGCATATGGGCTGGGCATGGAGCATAATTCAACCCACTATACTTGTCTATCAAATGAGGATAGGATAATAATGCCTCCCACATTATGGAAATTATGTCTAAAGTCTTTCAAGCAGTGTCCAGCACCCACAAGCACCCACTCAACATTTGCTCTTGTCCTAATCCTCACTAGCCATCATTTCATCATCACCATCACCATCATAGTAGTTAACTTTGGTCAAGTGGCTTCCCAAACCTAACACATGTTAAACTAACTCGTGACTCTCAGTCCTCAACATCTCAGTAAACAGTCACCTCTATTTGCTTGTCCTTTCAATAATCCTGGTTTCCTGTCTGTTCTGCCTTCAAAATATCCCCATCTGGACCACTGCCTTCTGGGACCAGCATATTGCACACCTCCGGGGGGTGTCCTTTCCATTTTGGTGGGTGTGAATGGCACCTCTTGAGTTATATATACAACACATGCTGGAGAGGCCACTTCAGTGCTGCGGCATCTTGCCGCCTCTGCCAGGCCCCTGCCATCCCTCATGTGGACCATTGCAGTAGCCGTTGGCCATCCTCTCAGCTTCATCTCTTACCCACCACCCCGCCCTCCACTTCACACACCCCGTGACTGTCTGCTTTCCTCACAGCTACTCTTTCAAAACAGGTCCGTCACTTCCCTGCCCGAAGGCCCCCACGGGTTCCCCCATCTCACTCAAAGCCAAATCTAAAGTCCCTATGTTATCCACAAGGCCTTACATGATCACTGTCGCTGCTGCCACCTGGCCTTTTGGCTCAGCCTAGAACACTCTTTCCCCAGCTGTCTTCGTGGTTTTCTCCCTCATTTCCTTCAGGTTCTACTTAAAAGACACCTTGTCAAAGAAGCCTTCCCTGACCTGCATTGGGTCATAGCTAAACTAGCACCTCTAAAATCTCCATCGTCTCATCCTGTGTTTTCTTCAAAGCACATCGTACTGCTGGACGTGGTGTGTGTGTTTGCGTGTGGAATGGTCTGCTTTCCCCATCACACTCAACTCCATGAAGGGAGGGACTTTGTTTTGGTGGCGGCTGCTGAGTCCTCAGCACCTGGCACATGTCTTCGGCCCAGGATAAACGTTTCCTGGATGAGGGAATTCGTATGGGCGGGCTCTGCCTTTGTATATGTTCCCTCAGATCTCCCAACAACACACGACGTCGGTGTTTGTCATATCCTCATTTGTCAGGGCGCAGACACTGTAATAAATGTCCCCTGGCTACCCACCTAGTGAGTGGTAGCCGCAGGATCTGAACCAACTGGTCTTACTCCAGAACCCACTTTCTGAGTCACCGTCTGTCATGAGGCAGAAATGAAAGACTGTAGGTGAAAGACCTTTGGAGACGGAAAAGTGATACACGTAAGTGCCGGAGTGACCATCGCCATGCCTGGGACACCTAAAGCAGATTGCTTCCAATTGATTTGGGTCTCTGTCCTGTTTAATTTTTTAAAATTTGAGAACTGTTTTTGCTGCCTCCCTGGATGGTACAGTATGAGGTGGTAAAAAAAAAAAAAAAAAAAAAAAAGGGGTCTACGAAGCATCATTGCTCAGTTCAGTGACTGTCAGACTTGGCTGGCCTGGAACGTTCCAGAAATGGGGCAGGCAGGCTGCATGAATGTGTTCTTTATTCCAAAAACAGGTCAGTCCATGTCTCTCCCTTTACGAAACATGGCGTATTGATTAGAATCAAATACCGAAGTGTGGGGCCGTGCAAACAGCACGAGGTTGAATCAAAAGACATATTCCCAACTCTATCACTCAAATACCCTATGGCCTGAAATAATAATAGTAACTCTTATCCCCTGAGTCTTGCTAGGTACAAGGCACATTACAAGTGCTTTAGACTTAGTAACTCACTTAATTCCCCAAGCCACTCTGGGGAATCAGTGCTCTGATCAACCCCATTTCAACCCCGTCACAGAGACACAGAGATGTTAAGTAACTTGGCCCAAGTCACACAGCTGAGGCAGGATATGAACTCAGGCCATCTGTCTTCTGAGGACGGGTTTTAACAAGCTCTCTTTTGCAACTCAGCTTCATCTATCAATGGCGGGGTGGCGTGCATTCAATCCTATATTGAATTTTGAAAGCTCTATGCTTTGGGGCCTGAGAATCAGGGCATAGTTTTGAGTCATCAGCCTGAATGCAAAAATGTCGGCGGCTGGGATGAAGCCAGGCTGAGCCCAGCTGACCAGAGGAAAGGTCCAAGATGAGGGCTTCCTTTCTATTAAGTTGTGCTTGCGTCTGGCTGTCCTGTCATTTGTTACTTTTCTTGCCTCAATGGTTTGCAGACAGACTTAAGAGCCTGCGGGACATCTTTCCTTTCTGTGTGGGAAAAGGAAAATGAAACCCTTTTGGTCACGTGGTATTTCTTAACTTCAAAGCATCTTCACATCTCTTTTCTCAATTATTTCACACAGAAACCCTGTGGGGACAAGCAGGGAGAGTCCCATTTTACAGATGAGGAAACAGGGTGAGAAGGTTGATCTTATGGTCACACTTACCTCCCCTGCAAGTGTTTCCTGGGTCCTTCCTCAGGGTTTTTCTTACTTTACTGTCGTGGTCTTAGCAAGCATGGCCTTTGATTGCCCCCAGCCACCTCCCCCACTGTTGCAATAAATAACCATCATGATAGCTGTCCTTTATCTGGTGCCTTCATGTGCCCGGAACTGTGCTTGGGGCTTTTCACATTTTATTTCTTTCTAATCCCCACAACACCCCTTTGAATATATAGCATTAACTTAGAGGCCCATTTTACAGATGAGATGCCTGAAGCTACACGGCGCCAAGCCGAAGTGCATACAGCCACACAGTTAGAAAGTAGTAACCCAGCGTCCACAGGTGTTAACCCAGATAGTCTGGTATCCCCTCCCTGGCTAAAGCCTTCTGGGACTCCGGTCATGACTCCTGGACAGGACAATGTCCAAACTCCCTGGTGTGGTGGGCAGGGCCCCATGTGCCCTCTGCACCTGTCCCTCCAGCCCACGTACTAGCTCCACCTCCTTCACTCCAGTCATACTCAACCAGCCGCTGCTCCCTCTTCCCTGCTCAGCCACCTCTTCCTCTGGACCTTGCCCCCCTGCTCCCCTCCTTGGAAGGCACACTGCCTCCCTCTGCTGACTACTGATTGCCCTCCCATCTTTCATGGACTAGGCCAAAACCACCTCCTCCATGAAGCCTCCTCTGATCCACCAATCCCTATGCCCTTCTCCGGCCCCACTGTGACTCTGCCCCAGGGCACTGGGTACCACTCTCCATTGTAGCACAGCTCACACGGTGTCACTGGCACAGCCTGAGGATCCAAGGACAGCAGGGAGCTGTGCTATGTGTGGAAGGGCTGGAGGATATGCGCCCCACCTAAGGGCATTCTCATTCTTTGTCGTTTTTTAAAACATTATGCCAACCCAACAGAACAACTTTATGGCTGGGATTGGAACCTTGGGCCACCAGTTTGAGGCTCCTGAGAGTTCTCAGGATTCCTGTGCTTCTCTACATTGTCAGTGCTTAATTGAGGGTGGAGAGAGGGAGGGAGGAAGGGAGGGAAAAACTTACCTTTCTAGACCTGGCAATTAGGCTTCCATAAGACATGGTATATTAGTGTGCTCAGGCTGCCATAACAAAATACCATAGACTGAGTGGTTTAAACAATAGAAATCTATTTTCTCACAGAATTGGAGGCTGGACATCCAAGATCAAGGTTCCAACCAATTCTGTTTCTAGTGAGGACTCTCTTCTTCGCTTGCATACAGCCACCTTCTTGATGTGTCTTCCCATGGCCCTTCCTCAGTGTGTGCGAGTGGAGAGAGAGAGAGAGAGAGAGAGAGAGAGAGAGAGAGAGAGAGAGCGCGCGCTCTGGTGTCTCTTCTTATAAGGATGCTAATTCTGTGGGATCAGGGGCTCATTGTTGTGACCTCATTTAACCTCCCTCAGAGGACCGTTTCCACATACAGTCATACGGGGGGTTATAGCTTCAGCATATGAATGTGGGGGGATGGGCAGACCACTCAGTCTATAAGACATGGCATTCCAGATTGTTCGATCCACAGGTGTTTCCTGTGTCCCTACTATTGGGATTCCAGAGACATTGAAGGCAAGCAGTCCAGTCCAGTGCTGAAAAGCGTAGGCTTTCATTTCAGACAGATTCAAGTTTGATACCTAACTCAGCCACTTACTCACCATGTGGCCTTATACATCCTACTCACCTTCTCTGAGCGTCAGATTCCTCGCTGTGAAATGGGGACAATGACACCAACCACACAGGGTTGGTGTGAGGATTAAGTGAGATTAACACACATCCACAGCCGCGCAGCACTCATTACTGCATTCAAGGAACACTTTATTGAGCACATACTCCGTGCTGAGCGCTGTGCTGGGGGCTGGGAGTCTGGGGGTGAGCCAGACAGAGCAGCTCCCTTGTTCTCATTCTTCCTGGAGGAGCCGGGTAATACACAAGTACTCATGTCATCAGATAACAAGTCGATAATTTGAGACTGGGACCTGGGCTTTATTTCCTTTAAGGAAATAAAACAGGTGGTAAACTAGAAGGCAGCAGGGGAGGAAAGGCCTCACTGGGGAGGTGACAGGAAGCTGACAGCCATACAAAGGCTCGGGACAGCGTGTTCTAGGTGGGGAACAGTAAGTGCAAAGGCCTAAAGGTGGACACACTCAGCGCCTGCACGAGCTGTGCATATTCCTTGTGATTGCTGCGCTTGTTATTGCACGTGGCCCCACCCTTGGGGTCCACCAGCCTTGTGGGGACCTCTGCACAGTCCTCCAGGGTGTAGGGCCCAGGTGAACTGGGCTTTCAGAGGAGAGCAGCTCAGGGCGGTCTGCCGTGGGCTGGAAGGACTGTTGGAGCTGGACGAGGGAGGAGGAGGTTGTGTGGGAAAGGAGACGAGCATTCCAGGGAAAGGGGGCAATTTGGTTGAAGAGCCTGGTATCTGAGGGGCCCTTGAAAACTGCCCAGGCTCAAGCCAGTTCTGAGAGAAATGTCAGGCCAGGAGGCTCAAAGCACCACGTGGATGACCTCAGCGTTAGCTGACAAGGGCAGCCGCAGCCTCTATTGTCACAGCAGGGTGGGCAGGTTGTCAGCTCGAGAGAATGCGCTCCCCACTCAAGATGTAAGGCCCTGGGCGGAAATCCAGTGGTGTGAGTCACAACCAGATGTACTACTTGTCAGGGAAAACCGTGGCTGCAGTCATGGTCTTGGTTTCCTGGAAACTTCCTGAGAGGAGGGTGAGGGGGCTCCCTGAGTGACAGGTGCCAGCCACAGGTGACAGAGGGGAACGTGCTGGGAGGGCTGTGCCCAGGCTAGTAGCCCTGGAGCTGCACGTCTCAGAGTCTGTGGCCGAGGCTTCCAGGGCCCCTGGGGGAGTCGGAGCCTGATGCCAGTGGACATATTTGGGGTCTGTCTCCCCTTCCATAGCATGCCTGGCATTTCCTGGCCTTCTGATGGATGTCTGCACAACCCCCCCCCCGCCCCGAGGTGTGAATGTGAGAAAAGCAGCTAGATTGGGAGATGGGACCCATGAGTCCTCATCCCACACACCTGGCTTCAAATCATAGGACTTCCACTAATACAACTTCTCTGGCCCTCAGTTCTCTCATCTACAAAGTAATGGGATAAATTGGGAGCTCTCCAAGGTTCCGCCCCGCTGGTTCCAGGCACTTCCTTCATTTCCCTCGCTATAGATAGGAGAAACTGAGGCCCAAAAGCAAGGGGTTTGCTCAGAGCCAACCCCGTTGAAGGTGGAACTAGAACTCCTGTTCTGGCTAGATCTGCACCCTCCATCCTTGCTCCGATGTCCTGCCTCTTCTCCCCCATCTTCTAGTCCCTACTCACACCTCTTCCCCTCTTTCCCCTCCATCTGTGCTCCTCACCTGCCAGACATGGAGGTTCACCCACCCCAAGGACGATGTTCCCACCTGGAGTGGGTGGGTCCCAAATCAGAACCAAGAGGGGAACTGCCAAGGCCATCACCCATCTATGTGTACTCACTGGTCTTCAGCAGGCAGAACCTCCTCCAGCCACTTCCTGTCCGAATCCTACATCCTTCCATCCATTTTAAATGGCCCCTCCCCCAGGAAGCCTTTCCAGATCACCCCAGCCAGAGTTATCACCTTACCAAGCCCTCTCATCCATGTCACTTTATCATCCTGCCTTTGGCCTTTCCACATACTTTTATTCTAATTATTTGGGCATACATCATAGCTCCTCTATACAATTTCAAACTCCTGGGCAGCAGTAATCAATTGCCCCCATGTTGACCAGGCCTACCACCAGCGTCCCCTTTGACATTTGGTGTAGTGTTTGTGTTCTAAGTGTTGGAGAGGTAGTTGTGGAATAAAGGGAGTTTGCTTTCTATGCAAAAGGATTCTTTCTGTTCAGAATGAATGGGGGGGCGTGTAAGAAGATCTGTTTTAGAGCTGCACTGGGTTGAATCTTAGCTCCCCCGTCTGCACACTGTGGGACCTTGGGCAAGTTACTGAACCCTTTTGGGCCTCAGTTTCCCTACTTGTAAAATGAGATAATCATAATCGCCTAACATGATGGCTGTGAAGATTAAATGAGCCATGCATGTAATGTGTTTGAGAATGCCCCAGATAGACTTGAGTCAGTAAGTGTAGTTGTTCAATTTTGGCGATCCTGCATGCAAATTTTTATTGGATTTTTTTTTTTTTTCGATCACCGCCTTGCAGAACTGAAGTTTGGCCTTACGTAGTTGCCACATCCTTTCCAATCCTTCCCTTCATTGAGCCTGCATCAACTATGATTGCACATTGCATAGCATCCCCCCACACTCTTGCTCGGATCAGGGGGTGGAGAAGGAAGAAATGGAGCCCCAAGTTGCTGGTGTAACTGCTAGCCAGCCTGGGACCAGCAGCCACAGTAAGCGGTCTTACTCAATTCATGTGACTCGACAAATTTGGAATGTATTAAGGAGAGAGTTTTTTCCAGCTATGAGTCAGTACATTTCTGCTGTCACACACACATAAAAAAAAAAAAAAAAATTAAGAGAAAAAGAGTTTAGCGAGAAACATTTATGAGTGCAAAGTGGAAACCTCTGGAAATTTTATTTTGACCCTGAAGGCAAGTAATACTTAAGACATTTAATAAAGGGTTCGAAACAGGATGTAATAGAGAGAAAACACAGCTAGCTGCCTTTTCCTTCTGTACTCACAGCCACTGTGTTCCGCCAGGAGGGTCCAATTTACATGAGTTTATTATTAAGCTCCTCCTGGATACCCAGGTTTGTACTAGATAGACATGGTAGGAAATGAGAGCTGTGTAAAAGAAAGGAAGCATTTATTAAGCGCTTATTATGTGCCAGATAATTATGAGTGGGAGGGGACATGTCCCAACTTCAAAAGGCAGTGTGGAGAAAATGGAACAATTATATTCAGACGTTCAGATTCAAACCTCAGCATCCTTCTTTTATAATATTATCTAATCCCCATCATATCCCATTTTATGGATGACAAAACTAAGGCTCAGAGAAGATAAAATATTTTGTCTAAGATCATAAAGCTCTTGAATGGTAGAAATCATATTCTAAACTGGGTCTGTTAGTCTCCCTATGGTAAAGAAATTAGGGTTAAATTAGTGTTCCTGGAAGCTGCGTAGGAGCTGAGCTTCCCACCAAGGAGGGAGACAGACACTCTCTTTCTTGGAGTTCATGTCTGCCTATGCTAGCCAGGTGTAACATTCTCGCAGACCAGTCTCTTCAACCACCTTCTGTCACTTGCCTTTGAGTCCTGCCCATTAGAGATTATGAAAAACCTGATTATCATCCAGGTTGATCCTCTCTTTGCTGTTGTTTATTTTAAAGAAAGAAACCACTGCCTGCCCAGAGAGCTTGTGTTTCCAGCTCACTTACGTCTCTTTTGCAAGGGCTCATTTTCATAGATTCCCGATCTCCAGGGAGCTGCGTCTTTCCCTCCGAAACGTGAGCTGTAATCAAAGGTGTATTCATCCGCGCACATCTGCCAGCAGCCGTGCTGGAGCCAGGGTTCCCCGAGGCCTGATGGGGTCTCAGGCCAGGTGCCCAGGGAGAATTTTTCCCTACACAAATCAGATTGCCCTGTGGTTGCCCTTCGTAAAGATGGCAGGGGCCCAGGCATTGCTTCTCAGATTGCTGGGGGACATGAAGAGGGCCCAGGGTAATGGGTGGATTTCACCATCTGTTCATCACATACTTTGGCGGACCACCACGTGCTGGGAACTGCAGGCCCTGAGAAGCCAACTCTTTGGTGACTTCCTATCACTTCCAGGTAAAGATCCAACTTCTTGAAAGGCCTACAAGTCCGTGGGAGATCCAGCCCTTGCTCTTTCTCTGGCCAGCTTCCATTGTCTGGTGTCCACCATGTCTCTCCTGCCACAGTTCCCTTACACACCCTTCTCTGGCTTTCTCAGTTCTTCCTTCCCTCTTTTCAAGGTTCGCTGTTGATTACCTCTCAGGTCTCCCCCGTCCCCATCTGCTATATCCTGGTGTGCCTCTAGTGCCACCACTGTGTGCGCTTCGGTGAGCACGGTAATGTCATTGAAGCCTTTGTCTCCAACCCCACGCAAGGGCAGGGCCCACCTTATCTTCCCAGACCTGGCCCATAGTCAATGCCCCACAAAGAAGGAAGATGCTGGGCGTATCTTCCAGAGTGTCGATTGCGCTTGACAATCTTGAGGGAGAAATATTTGGAAACAAATACAGATCAATTCTAGAGGAGAGTTCAGTGTTCTTGTTCAAGACATCAAGCTGCTCCCGCATAACTGTCAGAGGTTATGAACTCGGCTTCCTCCGTACACTTGGGGGTCTTAGTGGAAGAGTAGGTTGGGGTTGGTGGGAGAGAAGGCCCAATTTACTAGCAACTCCAGTCATGAAGTCAAAGTTTAAAAGGCAGTATCACGGAAAAAAATGGAAAAACTATATTCAGTCAGGCCAGAGTTTAAATCCCAGTGCTGGACTTTCTATTCCTGTGACACTGGGCAATTTGTTTGATCACGCTAAGATTCAAGTTTGCCATCTGTAAAATGGGTAGATGAATACCTGCTCCTCAGAATTGCTGTGGGAAACAGAGATAAGACATGAGGGCCCAGCTCAGTGCCTGGCAAAGAGCAAGCCCTCAGGAAGTGGTAGCCCTTGCGTTCGTCATTCACTAGTGATGCTCTTTTGAATTAAAGGCTATTTGTTGGTGGTGACTAAGGTGAAACATTTTCTGGAGCAAAGACAGGCAGCGGAGGAGTGGACTTCCGGCTTGCAGAAAGATGGCTCCCCAGAAGTGACTTGTAGCTTACCACCTTCTTTTAACTTGACCTTCCTCTCCTGTGTACAGTCTGGAGCCAGAGCCCATCACTCCTTCCACGGTACTCCATGATTGCTCGCCCTCTCATCAATCTGAGGCCATCACCTCAGGACATAATGACATGTTTACTAGACCTGGAGTTCCTTACTCATCTGCTAAATGTTTGCTGAGCGAAAAATGGAATGGAATAAACTGCCTTAGAGAGAGTGACCCTAGGGAAGGGTGTTTTTCTTCTTCCACAGACTATTCAAGTAGCTCCTCTCTTTTTCCCCCTTCAGGTGTTTAGCAATTTGATAGGCTTAAATGAGGCCAAAAGGGAAAATCCTACAGGCAGATATTTCCTTGTTGGGATTTTTGCTTCATATGACCCATACTTGCTGGCAAAAGGAGTCCTGAGCCAGGAAGACTGGAAATGTGTGCACATTCAGAGCTGGAAGGTCACTGAAAAGTCCTTTGATTCATTTGTAATGCTCATCACGAGAGCTGCCATTTTCCACGTGCAGAACTGTGTTGGGCGCCATGTCATTGGGTCCCTCACACAGCCCAAGGAGGCAAGTTCTCTTTAGAGCCCATCTGGCTGACAAGGACACCAAGGTCCAAAGGATGAAAGTGATTGGCGTGATGGCACAAGAAGTGTGTGAGAGAACCAGGACCAGACTCAGATGTCCTGTCTCTAAGACCAGGACTCTTTCCCCCATGTTGGTTATGATCAAGGGCGATTGTGCAGTGCTGGGTTCAAGGATAAATGGCGAAACAGAACCGTTTCAGTGAGACTCCCCAGCTCTGAGAATAATGCACTGTGCAACCCTGGCCATGTCATTCTACTTCTCTGTGCTCAATAAGAAGCACCTAATCAGTTGAATATAATAAGAATTATCGATAATAGCAGCAGTTAATATAACCTGTTTACATGATCCTAAGCACTTTATATGTGTTACCTCCCTCGGTCCTACAGGGTAAGTCGGGGTTAATTAGGGGAAGAGGGAGGACAGAGCATCGAAGGGAGAGGGACAAAGACAGCATAGACACGTGGCTGCACGGAGCACAGTAGCTTCTAGAAGCTTAGCAGAGAGTGAGCCCAGAACACAGTGGGGTAAGGTGAGTCCGGGTCAGATGAGAGGGCTAGACCTTTCAGGGCCTCAGAGTCCCCAGGTTAAGGAGTGTGGTCTTTATCCTGAGACAAATGAGGCATCTATTAGCGGTTTCCACCTTTTATCCCCTCTGTGTACATTCTCACACTCAGTCTATTATTTGTCTTTCTCCTTTTTTATACCATGAGTTTCCTAAGGGTAGGGACTGTGTCTTATTTATTTATGTCTATCTGGCGCTTAGCACAGAAGCAGGTACACATGGGTACTCAATAAATGATTGTTAATCAAATATTTAATGTAATATTCAATATTTAATATTAACATTTCAATATTTAATAACTATATATTATACATTTCTTATGTATAGCTATTAGTACCTATAATATCATTTCCATTATGTAAGCATTTCTGCTATAAAATGATAATATGCATTCCTCTAAAACATTGCATTCTGAAAAATTCAAAACTCAGTGCTTTGGGGGACCATTGGGGTGCAGCAGAACCCTCACAATTCGTGCAACTCTGTAATGAAGCACAATCCTCGTGATGGTACTGGCCCAGTTCAAAGGGCTTGCTGAATTTTGAATTAAAAAAACAAACAAACAAACAGTAAGTTTAGGACCCGAGTACCTATAAGGCTATATCTTAAAAACCCGAAGGGGGGACTTGATGGAGGGGCTAGAGCAGGGTTGAAGCTGCTGAGTTGGAAGAGTAGGTTTCAGGCTTTGCCAAAATGTACAGAGATGGACCGGGCAGCCCAAGGCCTTCGCACAAAGATCCGGGAGAACGGGGCAACCAGAGCTCCTCGGGCGAAGCACGAGGCCCCGCCCACAGAAAGGGGGAGGGTGGAGCTAGTGGGCGGCTGCACAGCGAGGAGTCTGCCGTGTGGCTTGCTGTACTCTGTTGTGTTGGGTACTTTGCATCCAGCTGTTGTCACTTGGTGGTGCAGCACATTAATGTGGTGGGAACATTTGCCTGTCTGTGAATCAGTGCAACCTTCTCATCTTATTGACATCTTCCCCCCAGACACCTTATATGCACTAATCTGCAAGTGCAGTAGAACAAATGATATATAATGTAATCCATGACTAACTGATAAGCTAGGAATGCCAGCTGGCCAGTTTACGTGGAGAAAGGTACCATTTACATTCCCCATGTGGGCTGTGGACTGTTTTCCTTTTGGTCCATGAACCTGTTCAGTAAACCCATTCTGTTAAAATACAGAGCAAGACCATAGGGAGCTGGGTGACACTAAGCGAGAGCATCATACACCTGTGACGTGATTTCTGTCCCCATCAGGAATACCTGAGCTCACACCTCTGGCCTTGGAGTCAGAGGACCTCAACCCCAGCCTGCCCAAAAGCTGTATGACCTCGGGAAAACCACTTAACCTTTCTGTGCCTCAGTTTCCTCAACTGCAAAATAGCACTAGTGACAACCCCCAAGTTCTTTTAAGGAGCAGATTAGCTGAGAAGCTCTTCGTAAACTATAAAGCGTTTTGCAGAGTGTTGTCAAGTCAATACCTGGAATACTCAGGTCCACTTGTCTCCTGGGATACCTTCTCCTACTGAACGGTTAGTTCTAAGGGCAGTGGGCAAGAGAGCTAAACTCCCTGGAACCAAGGTAACTTAATCACTGCGACTAAAGGCAGAAGCTTAGATTTTACTGCAGGAAGGAGGCCCAGAACTTCCGACCGGGAAATTTTGCTGGCCCTTGACAAAAGTGAAAAGGAGGGGAGCCTTGACTCCAATATCTAAAGCCTCCCTCTCCGAGAGCGCTCCAGAACACCCAGGACCATCTCTCTCCAGCGCCTGAGGTCATCCGTCCACCCCTGGTGCACTGCCCTTCCCTCACCCACTCCCCCCAGGCCAGGTCTGCCTGCCCCCTTCACCCTCTCATTTTACTTTCCCAAAATAGTGCAGTCAAAGGGACACCAGCTTGGGAATCTCATGAACATGGGTTTGGATGATTTCTACCACTTACTGGCTCTAAAACCACAATGTCACGTTCTGGCTTTTGTGAGTCTATTTCCTCACCTGGAGAATGGGCTACGATTTCCCGACTGATTGACTGGCTGACTGACTGACTGACATCCGTCCTTTCGTGATTAAGAGGATTATAAATGAGCACTTTGCAAACTTTAATGTGCTCAGGAATCACCTGAGAGCTTGTGAAAAAGCAAGTTCTGCTTCCGCAGGCCAGGGTGGGACCTCAGAACCTGCCTTTCCAGCAAGCTTCCAGGTGACGTGAATTCACCCCTGCACAGCAAGAATATAGATCAGGTGCTTGGCTCATGGTATGTACTCGGTCAACAGAAACTATTGCATGAAGGTGTTCTCCCTTGAGAGTACGGATGGATGAATTGAGAAACTTCTGCTCACTTTGAATTCTTAGGGAAACAAGAAAAAACAAGTTTTGCTCTAAAGGCGGGCTGGGCAGCTCATGAGCACACCACTTCACGTGCACATGTGCACGGCAGGTGGGCCTCTGCCGAGTGGCGGAAACCTCTAGAGCTCAGGCCTCGACTTGCCATGCTGGGACCTCATCCTCCCAGCCGGGCACACGCCTTGTACCTCCGGCTACAGCTCTCCTGGGGAATTTTCAAAGCACACGGGGTTTGGGGTTCGGGGTTCGGGAGTCTCCCAGGATATACATTCGCATGGAGGACTTTTGTCTTAAGGCCTGAGCACAGACGTTTTCCCCTCACCCTCATCAAAATGGAACCACAAAGGACCTGCCACTGCTCCAAAGGACCAGCCTCTGGAGGAGGCTCCAAGTGAGCTTCAAGATCTCCTTCCCACCGCACCCCGATCTTGCTAGTAGTTTAGCTTTTCTCAGAAGGCTTGCTTCTCAACCAGCTGCTGACTCACTCAGGGTGAGGGTCTCTTTTTCTTTTTTTTTAACTCTCAGAATTGCTTGCGACAAAGCCCAGAGATTTTGAGGTTCGCTTACTGAGCAGCTCTGTCCTTACCCTTTCCTTTTCCTTTTCCTTTCTTCTCACCATCTCCATCCCCACCCCTACCCCCACCCCAGGGCCACAATCCTGCCAGAAAAAAGGAGTTGGACACCCAATTGCTCTGCCCTGCTTTTAATATTGAATTGCTCTTCTTTGTAGGTCTTGAGGCACTGACTGCTCTCGGAGTCGAAGTGTAAAAAGATTCCCAGGATGTGAGCAACATGGGACAGGTGAGTGACGACGTGTTCGGTGGTAAAGTTGGGGCCTTGGTTGGATGTCATGAAATGAAAGGAGGTGAATGGGAGCAGCAGGGGCAGTTCTGAAACTGTTTTCCTCCAGATGTACCTGGAAACGGCACAGTGCAGAGAATCCAGATGTGAGTCCCTTGGCATTCCAGGGTCCCTCCAGTCTCTCCCCAGAGGCAAACCGAGCCTACAGGTGACTGGGCTGTCCTCTGTCCTCTGCATGGAGACCACAGCAGCTCAGACTCACCATCCAGAGGGCATGTATTTGGAGCTGTTTTCAGGGGACATCTCACCAGGGTTAAGGAGACATTCTTAGGACAGAGAGGAAACTACCTGCCTCACCCCAGTTGGTAATCTATAGCCCTGAGGAGACAGGAGACAAAAAGGGGAGAAAGGTACCTTTGTGTGTTTAAAGGGCTGTCACTGATGGAAGGAAGTTGGATAGCTGTTGACAACCTGAGAAAAAATTCCTAACAGAAGAGGTTTGCAATAGCGAAATAGGCGTCCAATGGAAGTGAGTTCCCTGTCGCTGGCAGAATGCTAGCACGTGTTGGAGAAACATCGATAGGAAACATGGGGGGGGCGTGCAGTTTTGAGTAGGGCAGTGTTTGTACAGACTCTGTTCCATGATGACCTGGAAACCCCGAGGGGCGGTGGGTTGAGGGAGAGGGGTCAGGGAGAGTGAACAGGGGAACTGCTGAGCTCACACAAGCACACATTCTCTCAGCCTGCTTTATGACAGGGTTCTGCTATAAAACTGTTCAGAAACTGCTGGATGAGGTGACCCTCTGGTCTCTCCTAAGACGTGCTGTTCATTGGCCAGCTGTCCCTGAGCTGATGCCAGACTGCGCATATCACAGGTGTGACCGCAAACACCTGATGTATGTGATGGGATGGACTCTCCAAGCATGACAAGGGTTGAGATCAGACGCTCCAGGCAGCTTGCTTTTACCAAGGCCCCCAAAAGATTTACCAGCGAGTCACACCATCGAGAGATTTGAACCAGGATCCAGACCACACAGACCAGGAAAAAGGCTTTGGGGAACTCTGTGGCAGAACCCTCCAAACCCCAGGCTGTGGAAGGACAGTGAACGCGCCTTCCCCAATGGAGGTGGGACCCTTTGGCAGGACCAGTACCACAAATTCAAGTCACCAAGACCTGGCCCTCTACGTGTGAGAAGAATTGCACCCCAGACCCAGCTGGGGAAATTGCACAGGAGAGACACCCATGGCCAATGGGAGGATCTAAAAATGAGCACCCACCTTCCTTTGTGCTTTGTGACTGGGTCTTCCTCCCCTGGGCCTGGGGCAGTGGCGACAGGAAATATTTACCAAGGGCTCCTGAGAGCAGGACGCCATGGGAGGCCAGAGATGGTGCTTTTCTCTAAGAAACTGACAGCCTGGATGACAATCAAGTTTGATAGTCATTGTGCATAGGTTGTACTTTCAGCAAAGTCCTGAGTGCTGAGGAGGGCAGTGTGGGGAGGGGAGGGCTGAACATGGTGACCGTGACATGGTACTTCTTGGCAAATCTGCAAGCAGGAGTGGGGCTTTGAAGACGAGGATTCACAGGACCTGGCACATAGTAGGTGCTTAGTAAGTGACCGTCGAATGACTGTAAAGACAAGTTGTGAGGAGGCAGCTCAGGGAGGCATTGTCTGTGTTAAGAGCAGGGCCCTGGAAATCAGACTGCCCAGGTTCAAACCCTGCCTCTTCCACTAGCTGTGGGGCCTTAGGCAAATTGCCGACCTCTCTATGCTTCAGTCCCCTGTCTGTATAATGGGGATAATAATAATACCGCATTGGTTGGCTGTGAGCATTTGGTGAATTAATTCATGCCATGCTGTTTGGCCCTCTGCCAGTATGTGGGAAGAGCTTAATAAATATTACTGCGTTTCCCCGAAAATAAGACCTAGGGACAGTCAGCTCTAATGTGTCTTTTGGAGCAAAAATTAATATAAGACCCGGTCTTCTTTTACTATAATATAAGACTGGGTCTTTATAATATAATGCATTATAATTAATATAATACAATATAATATAACATAATATAATACCGGGTCTTACATTAATTTTTGCTCCAAAAGACGCATTAGAGCTGATTGTCCAGCGAGGTCTTATTTTCGAGGAAACAGGGTAGCCCTTATTCTTATTCTAGATGTGGGACATGGCCCCCAGGTTAAAGTTCAGTGTTGGAACAGGAAATAACTGTGAGTCAGGGCACAGAGCACTGGACAGGGAGTCTGAAGCCCTGGCTTAGCTGCAGGGAGGGCATGGGGGAGGCAGTCGCTCCTGCTGAGCTCACTCTCTACAAAGGAGACGTGAGAATACGGTCAGCAGTCAAGGGCAGCTCCATTTTCCTGCTTTCCTTCTGACGGTCCATCGTGGGCCTGGCACTGGACCAAAGACATGGGGAGCTCAGCCTTTGATTACAAGCTGGGGGGCCTCGTGGAGAGCGATTTGACTTCTCAAACCCTTTCTCCCAGTGCTAGCCTCCTTCCCTTGCAGATATGGTCTTGAAAACTTGAAAAGCACTGGTACAAAAAAGAAAGATTCTGTTGATACAGATGGAAAATCACTTAAAATCAAGCTTGAGTCTTGTAATCTTGAGCCTCACGGTGAATGTCAGATTCCCCTCCCTTCCCCAGTGAGGTCTGGCTGTCTTCTTGGCTGGAAGACAGATTCTCAGAACAATGCTTCGCGTTGTCAGACACGCCACCCACCATACGAGGCCTTGTAGCGTATTTCAAATAAAAATTGCATTTTCCTGAAACATTTATCAAGGTCACATTTCTCACATTAGTGGACCTGGGACTATAGAATGAGCTGATGCAAGGGCCGGCCTCTTCTGTCCCGCCCATCACACTGTGATTCTAGCTGGACAGTAGGAGCCTGTGATCCTATTATCCTATGATCCTGTGTAAGCCAAAATCATTTATGGCGCAAGCACAGCCCCTGTGCTTACGGGGTCTTTAAAAATGTCACTCATGCCAGTCTCCTTTTCCCTGTGGACCCCCTAACATCTGCCAAGAGACCCCACCTTCACTTCTACCTTTAGTGGGAAGGGGACAGGGATTAGGGGGCATTTCCCAGGGCAGCCTCAAAGGCAAAGCATTCAGAAGAAAGAGGTCCCAATTCCCAGCTCCGGCCATCATTTAGCTCGTTCCACTCTAGTCAGGTGAGGTGACTGAGCTAGGTCAGGAGTGGCAAAGAGAGTTCATCTTCTGCCAACTCTGATCCACTGGTCATGGCTGCCAGGGGCGCTGTGTTGAGAAGGATGCTGAGGACTATCCAAGAAATCGTGTGCTGCCATGGATTAGTGATGTCTGTTCAGGAGGCACGGAGGAAGGCTGTAGCATACATGCCACAAAGCGATTTCTAAGACCCCCTTCGTGCCCTCCCACTTCGTGAGTTTATGTTCGCAGCTATGTTTTCCATCTGAGAGGCATAGCACTGCTAAACCTCATCAATTTGTGCCACTTTAGGACCAACACAAGTGAGTGAAAAGTCTTCTGCGTGCAGGTCAGCTTTATTACCTTCAGTACATGGAGTCAGTTCAACCCAACTAGCTACCTGGCCGATGCAGGGCCACGGTGATCTGAGCCCAGCAGGTCTGACTGTATGACTGGGTGTTGCCTGACCTAAAAGGACACTGAACTCTGTGTGCCTAGGATGGATACCACCGAAACTCTGACACAAGCAGGTTGTTTTTTGAAGTAGAAAATCCTTCTAGGGACGGCTTTGCGTCTACTGTTTCAAATTGCCAGAGAATTTGAATTAGACTTGGCTGCAGTAGCTGGGAATAAGCAGTTTTTCCAGAATTATATGCAGAAGATGAGACAAAATAGGCTAGCACTCAGATCCCCTGAGTTTCCAGATCTGTAAAGTGGGGAAATAATACACCCCACAGGGCTCATCAGGAGGGTAAATGAGATCAAATGTGCAAGAGACCCAGCAGGGGATCTTGCTCCTAAAAGATGGCCCAAAACACTATTTCTTCTCCCCCTGTACCACTCTCCATCTATTTTCACCCAGAAAGCGTCATTTTCTTCTTTCAGTATGTTCAAGAAAATGTTCCAGATCGATTTTTTAAATAGTGTCATACTTTTCACATGACTCCTGTTAGTATTTCAGAGGCTCTTCCTTTTTATTCCTGATGATTCTTCTTTGGGAAAGGTGCACGTAAACCTTCAACTGGAGTTTCTCTCCTCTTGGCCTTCTGGGTGGAGTGGCTGATGCTGCAAAGGTCCCGAACTGCATGCGTACGAATGCTTGCTTGCAGGTTTCTCTAGAGGGCACTGGACCACATGGTGACATGTGGTGGACCACGTGATGTGGACCACGTCCACATCTTCCCTTCAACTCAGCAAGTGTCCAACCCGAATTCCATGGGTTTGAGGGCCAGTCAGGTCAGTAAAGGTGGTCGAATGGCAAATTGATACCAAGTGAATTTGAGTGTGAGCATGCCCCAATGACAGGCTTTACTTGTTTTTAAAAGAAAGGGTACGAAGTTTGAAAAGGACCTCCTCTTTCAACCTTTGTCCCTGAGAATCTTCAGGAGAAAGGTTAAATTACCACTTTAAAAAAAAAATCAGGAGCATTGAAATCTATGGGGAGAGGAGAGAGGAACTCACACAACTGGAGGAGTAATAACCGTGGTCACAGAAGCCAAGGGCAGGGGGATGCGCCTGGGAAGCCCGGATGAGCTCCTCAGAATTCCTGGGTTGTTGGCTGAGAGTTGGGGAACAAGGAGGACAAGTGCAAGCCCTTTATGCTGGCCATTGGCCTCCAACCCTCTCTGGCCCCCATCCTGGACAACCTCACATTTCTCTTCTGTCCTCTTTCCTGAGGCCTAGAGCGAAATGGCTCTGCAGCCTGCACCCTGCTCCCCTGCCGAGAAGCCTCCATGTGCCCCTCCCCAAAAGAAGGCACGGCCAACGGTCGTCCCACTCTTTCATGGGCAGGGGAAAAGAGGAATGGACCCCTATCCTCCTTCCCACTCTTCCCACTGAGGTTCCACTCCGTGGTATGGTGACCCTGGTGTGGGTCCTTTTCCTCATCCTTGTCCAGCCTCAGACTCCTCACTCCCAAGGATGGGACGGAGGGTGTGGTGGGCAAGGCGGAAGCCTTGAGGTCAGCGGGCATAGCCAACATAGGCTCGCCCGGGGAGCTGCCACCTGGAGGCCTGGGCAGGCAGGGGTATCACGTCAGCACTCAGAACTCAGGGCAAGTCCTGTAGCTTCCGTTGAGGCTCTGTCCCCTCCCTGGGCTCCCACGGACCTTACAGTCTGTACCACCCAGTGTGAAGTGGTGTTGCAGAGTGGTGGAGACCATACACTCTGGAGCTGGACTGGCTCAGTTGGAATCCTAGCTCCACCTTTGCTAGCCCTGTGATCTTGACCAAGTGGCTTAACTTCTCTGTGCCTCAGTTTTCTCATCTATAAAATGGACCACCTCCTAGGGTAGTTAGGATGACTAACGAGTTAATGAAGTGTTGCTGGCACAGAGTATAGTGTTAGAAAAACACAATCATTAAGTAAATAAATGCAGAAATCAGTGTGTCATGTGATCACTTAACTGCCATCAAGATTTTAAGCTTCGTACCCACAGAAA
This sequence comes from Rhinolophus ferrumequinum, assembly GCF_004115265.2. Lineage (NCBI taxonomy): Eukaryota > Metazoa > Chordata > Mammalia > Chiroptera > Rhinolophidae > Rhinolophus > Rhinolophus ferrumequinum. The sequence goes on from NC_046297.1 coordinate 60,385,528, forward strand.
CGATGTCCTTCATTCGTCTGTGGGTTCGGGAGGCTTTCAACTAGACCCTGAGGGAGGGAAAGCCTGGGCAGAGGTGCGGAGGGAGAGGGAGCCGGGACATTTAGAGGGTGTCGGACGTCTGGTGTTGCTGCAGGAGGGAGAGCCCGGCCGGAGGGCTCGTGGCAGTCGAGACAGGCAAGCTCGGACGAGTCCTTGAATGCCATGCTCAGAAGTGGACTGTTTGCAGGAAGCAATGCGCAGTTTTAAGACATTTTAAGCTAAGTGCGTGACGTGATACAACCCAGAGTTTAGAAACGTGACCTGATCACAGTGCAGAGGGTGAGCTACAGGTACGTCAGGAGGCAACGGCAGAGAGATGGCCCCGGAGGGAGAGTGTAGGCATCGAAGTTGAGGCAGTCACAGCAGGGGTGGAGCGAGGCCGGCTCCAGAGTACCAGCTCAGAGAAAGCACTGACTGGACTTGAACATGTGAAGTGAGGGAGGAGGGATCACGAGCAAACCCCCGGATCCTGGCTTAGGAATCTAAGAGAGCGATTCCTTAACCATGGGAGTGAACAGAGAGAGAAAACTTGATGGGTGGTGCAGAAGGCTCTGGGTGTGTAGCATCTGACACACCTGTGGAACGCCCAGGGCCTGCGAGGCAATGCAGAACAGTAGTTAAGCAGCTGGTGTAGGAGTCTACATGGCTTGAATTCAAATCCTGCCTCAACCACTTACTAGCTGTGTGACCTTGGAGGGGTCATTTAACTCTCCTCAGCCTCAGTGTTTTCATCTGCATAGTGGGGGTTAAGAAGCTATTAGGTGCCTGAGAAGGCTGTTCAGATCAGTACACGTAAGGTATTAAGAACTATGCTTGGCTCAGAGGCGGTCCTCAATGAGGCTGACCTTGCATTACATGAGTATTCAAATTGATATTAATTTGAGGATTAGTGTTTATATCATCATCTTAGTGGAACCGTCCAACCTGGGCCTGGAACACAAAAGCAAGCTCAGGATGGGATGGCGTAATTCAAGAGTCATCTGTATGTAGGTCAGTGGTTATCACCCTGCTGGGTGTATTCCTGGGGAGGAAGAGATGAGCCTCACCTGGGTTCTTTTCAAATTATGTCACCCTCCCCAACTGTGGTAGAGCCCCCTCCCCACCCTCACTGTCCTATGAAAAAACCCACGTGGGCAGGGCTGTGCCACATCCCTCAGGCCTATTGGGAAAGAATGAAGATGGACAGCAGCTGATGGAGGAGAGAGGCAAGGCCCTGGGGTGATAGCGTTCTCTCTCGGGGACAGCTCAGAGCCAAAGGACAGAACCCTGGGACACCACCAGCATGTAGGAGCAGGGACCAGAAGAAACAGACTCGATCAGGAAACCAAGGTACACTGTCCCAGGTGCCACTAGTATGACATTCATTCAGCCCTGATGGACGAGACACGAAGACCCCACTATAGGCATTTGGTTCTTCCATACATCCAGGTGGGAGTTCTAACCACACTCGGTTCAATAGCATGAGAGGGGTTCTTTGCTCCTTCCTCCAGGACCAGGAGTAGACTCAACGTATCCAAGGCAAACAGGAGAAATGAAGGTGGGGGCATCCTGCCCTCCCCTACTGTCCATTCTGATGTCCAGATCTATGGGTTGGTTTTTGTTTGTTTCTTTTTTGTTTTACATTCCACGTATGAGTGAAATCATGTAGTTTTTGTTCTTCCTTGTATACTGTATTCTTACAATCAAAGAATACACACACACACACGCACACACACCACCACCAACAACAACAACAGCAATAACAATCTCTATCCATTCATCTATCAGTGAACACTTAGTTGTTTCCACATCTTGGCCATTGTAAATAATGCTGACATGAACCTAGGGCTGCATATATCATTTTGAATTAGTATTTTCATGTTCTTTGTATAAATACCCAGAACACGAGTTGCTGGGTCATATGGTAATGCTATTCTCAATGTTTTGAGGGACCTCCATACTGTTTTCCATAGTGGCTGTACTGATTTGCATTCCCACGAACAGAGTGTGAGGGTTCCCTTTTCTCCACATCCTCTGCAACAATTTTATTTCTTGTCTTTTTTGATAATAGCCATTCTAACAAGTGTGAGTCGGTATTTCATGGGGCTTTTGATTTGCATTTCCCTAATAATTAGTGATGTTGAACGTCTTTTCATGTGCCATCATGGCCATCTGTATGTCTTCCTTGGAAAAATGGCTATTTAGGTCCTCTGCCCGTTTTTTAATTGGGTTGTTTTTTTCATTGTTGTGTTGTATGAGGTCTTCATATATCTTTGGATATTAGGCCCTTATCAGAAACACCATTTGCAAATATCTTCTCCCACTCAGTTAGTTGACCTTTTTGTTTTATTGATGGCTTCCTTTGCTGTGCAGAAGCTTTTTAGTTTGATGTAGTTCCATTTGTTTATTTTTGCTTTTGTTTCCCTTGCCTTTGGAATCAAATTAACGAAAACACCCCTGACACCAATATCCAAAAGCTTAGTGCCTATGTTTTCTTCTATGTATTTTTATTGTTTTGATTGTTTCAAGTCTTATATTCAAGTCTTTAAGGCATTTTGAGTTAATTCTTGTGTAGGATAATGGTTCTGTTTCATTATTTTGCGTGTAGCTGTCCAGATTTCCCAATACCACTTGTTGAAGAGACTTTGCTTTTTCTATTGCATATTCTTGGCTTTGTTGTAAATTATTTGTCCGTATACATGTGGGTTTGTTTCTGGGCCCTCAGTTCTATTCCATTGGTCTGCATGTGTGTTTTTCTCCAGTGCCGCACTGTTTTGATTATTGTGGCTTTGTAGTGTAGTTTGAAACTAGGAAGTGTGATTCCTCCGGCTTTGTTCTTTTTTCTTAGGATTGCTTTAAAATTCCTAAACCCAAGGTTTTCTTTTTTATGTGTAGCTTCAACCCACTCTTAGTAGGCCAAATGCCCATATACACATCTTCTCGTACTTTGCTTTCCTTTTCCCTCTATTTCCTTTTAAGTCAGATCGCGGGGACCAGGCAACTATGATTATGTGTGAGCAACCTGTGTGCTAAGAATGATTTTACATTTTTAAAGGGTTGCTTAATAATAATGATTTTTAAAAGGAGCAAAAAAAACAATATGTGACAGAGACTGCATGTGACCCACCAAGCCTAAAATATTTGGCCCTTGACAGGAAAAGTTTTCCAACCTCAGAAAGAACACAGGCCGTGGAGTCCCAGACCTGGGCTTGGATCCTGCACTGACTGCTCAGGGCCCAGTTAGACCTTTAGTCTGTGAAAGTACCCCGGGGCCTCCCTTCAGGGGTGGCTTTCATAGCAGTTGTGCTGGGAGCAGCAGTAACACTGCCAGAAGTAGTAGAGGTGATTTGCAGAATTCATTGAGCAGTCCCTCTTGGCAAGTACTCTGGTGAGAGCTTCATCCCCTTCATCCCATCCATCGCCCTCTGAGGTCCGCACATTTATCAACCCTTTGATGTGTAGGGAAACAGAAGCTGCTTGGGGGAGTAGGTGATTGGCTCATGATTACACCCTGAGAGGAGATGGAGCTGGAATTTGAACCCAGGCCACCTGACTCTCCAGTCTCCTACTTTGCCTCCCTATTCTGGCATTTAGTTCTCCTTTCAGGCAAAGAAATCTTTGGCCATGGCTTCCCCTCCCTCCCCCACCCCCTCACTTATTTTCCTGACCTCTCTTCCCCAGTTCTCTGGCAAAAAATTTTTCCACCGTAAAAGGGGAATATGAAAAATGGAAGAGCTGTCAGAAACAGCTCTGATGTGGACATCTAAAATTTGGGTTCCAGCATCCATTCATGCAATCCCATCCATCCATCCATCTATCCATGCACCCATCCATCCATCACACCACCAGGAACTCCTGAGAACCCACATCCTTGACAGTGACAACTGAGGCAAGCCCCAAGCCCCAGGGTCCTCCAAATTCATTGCTCTAGGGAGGCATACAGGGAAGCTCATTAAATAGCACCAAGTACTTGATTAATATGCTGCCATTTGGGCAGCACCAGCTTATTTCAGCATCCCTGCCCGCCCCCCACTCGGTTACCATAACAACATTATTTTAACAGACAGCGCCTTTAAATATTTTCATATTTAATGAAAAGTGTGCTGGTGGCCGGCGAGCAGAAGAGCAACCACACTACAAAGGGCTTCGAGTGGTCTGCGAGGACATTTTTGCAGGAAGCCATCAGTTCCCCTGATCCCTATATGCCACTGTCACCAGGAAATGTGAGTGTTCCGGGGGCTGGGAGCCAGCTTGTTGCCAGGCCTCCATTATGCGCAGCCACCGAGGGTTGTCCCGTCTTTAATGCAGAATGTCACAACAGCTCCGTGAGGACTGGGTAGTGTGATAGCATTATTAAACGCTGCTTTGGACACTGATCTACTAATTTCTCCGCTGCTCGCCTGAGGCTGCTGAACGCCTTGTCTGCTTCCTGTGTCTTGCATCCGGTTGGATTGTGAGACAGCGTGTGGAGAACCCAGAGCACATGTGTGCCAACGTGAGAAGGAGCTCAGTTCCTCTTCTGTGCACCATCTGGTCCCACCCGGTTGAATCAGTAACAACCAGGTGCAGGGAGCAAGGGACCAGTCCCCTCAAGAGAGTCAGTGCCAAAGGAGAAAAGACCAGAGGGACACAGAACGTTCTGTGGCAGCCTCCACCACGATGATGGCCTGACTAAGGGCTAAACACTGAGAAGGCACAAATTAACTACACATTCCAGTGCCCCGATAGGAAAGATGGGTGATAACTATAATAAAGTGGAGAGAGCACTAACATGGTGATCTATTAGCTGTGTGCCCTTGGGTAAATTACCTGACCTCTCTGTGCCTCAGTTCTCTCATCCATAAACTGGAGACAATAGCGCTACCTATGTGACCCCCTAACTGTGGTCATGAGGTTTAAAACGTGAAGTAAACATATGAAAAAAGCACTAGCACAGTTATCAAAATACACAAAAGAGTGGACACATGTTAAGTTTTAAAGAACTGCTAGCTGGGATTCCAGGTTCCCATGGTACCGTGCATACGATTATAATAATAGCTGACACCTCTGAAGGGCTTACTGTGGTACGTGTAGGAGTTATACTGGTTCATTTGCTTTTCACAGGCAACACTGTCATACTCTCATCATTATGAGCTGCACCTCACAGATGAGGAAACTGAGGCGCAGAGGGTTTGGGGAACTTGCCCAACGTCGTAAGGCTAGTAAGTGGGGATTTGGATTCAGTTGGTCTGCATTTGCCACCTAACAAAACACGAAGTGCCAGGAGCCCACAAATGGTGCTGTGGGAGCACCGGCGCCTGGCTAGCGGGCTCCGGGCAGGACTGGCAGGGGGAGTGGACGTAGATGCCGAGACGGCTCATGGGTCTTCATGGGTAGAGGACAAGATTTGAAGATGGAGAAGGACTCTGAGAACCCCCGTGTGGTTGACTATTCAAGAGACAGATTTCTGGCATTGAGTGGGAGCTTATGTTGAATAAATATGACCTGTTGACTTACAATATAGCTTAGATTTTTATTTAAGCTATATGGATTGGAAGAGGAAGAGTGAGGCATAACGGGGTAGAACAAAGCGTTTAGAGTTTTCCATTTCTTCCTAGCAGGATTTAGTGGGAAGAACATGAGAATATCTGTATCAACTGGGTATGTATCTGGAAAATGAAAACATTTTGTGCCAATACGTCCGAAAGCAAAGAAAGAGGCAGAGAAAGGAAGGTTTAGATCGTGTAGCAATTTTAATTATAATCAAAGCCGTAGCATAGTACATTTCTAAGTGTGTGTGTGCACACACACGCTATTTATTGCCACAGTAGTGTTTCATAACAAACCCCCGCCAACCTCGCGGGTGAACAAGAAGTATGTATTTAGCTCACAATCGACAGGGTTCAACCTGTCTGGCTTGGATTCACTCAAGAGGTCAGCTTACGTGGCTCCCTGATGTTCGCTGGGCCTACCCATATCTTTATGGTTGGCTGGATGCTGGCTGAGCTAAGATGACCTCAATAGGGATGACAGGTGAGCTGACAGAGCTCCACACATCGTGTATCCTCCAGTTGTCCTGCCCAGGCATGTTCTCGTGGTGGCAGAGGAGTGAGGGTACAAGCAGAAAGATGCTAGTGCTTTTCCAAGCCTTGGCTTGCATTCCCTCTGCTAACAAACATCCGATTGGCCAAAGCAAGTCACGTGGCCAGAGTCACAGTGGAAGGGCTCTCCAAGGTCATGTGTAAAAGAGCATGGCTACAAGGAGGGGTACAGAATCAGAACTATTACCACAATCAATACCATGTTTCCCCAAATCCACCAGATGAAATCACCGAGCCACCTGGGAAGAGGAGTCCTCAAAGACAAACTTGGAATAGTTGCATAATTTCCTCTGATTCAGGAGCCACAGGTGGACTTAACCTCAGAGTGAATCCTTAACATGTGGCAATTATGTTAGCATCTGTGTCTTTAGCATTACACCTGGTCCCTGACCCAAGGTGTCTGCGGTGACAATTAGAACCATCGCTAGAGGAATGGGGACCTGGTGTACTCCCAATAGCTCTAAGTTTGGATGCATTGCTTGTCCTAAGCTGCTTCCCCACAGGGCAGGTACAGCACAGCCCTGGGAACTCAAGGTTAACTGTGTGCCTCTCTACAGACCTTGGTACACAAGGTTTGCCCTAAAGGCAGTCTGCCCAGAAATGTAGGTCAAATAACAGAAAGCCCTTTCTAAGGACTTTTTTTAATTCCACATCATTTTTTTCATAGTAGCCCAGTACCTTGAGTTTATTTTGTACTTGATACTTCCCATAACAATAAGGACTAGCATTATTCCCATTTCACAGATGAGAAAACTGAGCCTCGGAGAGCTTAAGTGACTTCCTCCAAGCCACGTGTGAAACCCACCCCTCCCTTTCTCACTCTTTCTCCACCACCACCAATCTCCTACTCAGTCCTAGGGCTACCTTCCCACATACTCTTCAGACTGTTCAAATCCTGATTCTGCCTCTGGCAGACATGTGGCCTTGGATGTCACTTGCCTTCTCCTTCCCTTGGAGAGAATCTTATCTCCCTGATAGGGGTGTTATGAGAAGTAAAGGAGTTTAAAACAAACGACTAAGATTCTTGAGTGCTGCCCTACAGTTGGAAATGTTCCTGGCACTCTCATTTCATCCTCAAACCCCCCTGAGAGAAGCAGTTACTGTCTCATTTTTACGGGGAGGAGCTGAGGCTCAGTGACACCTGTGACCTTCCAGAGGTCCCACCATGGTGGAGCTGGGACTTGTATGCAGGCCATCTGCCTCCAGAGCTTTTGCATTTTCTGCTTCCCATGTAGCGGGGGAAGGCAAGGACCCCACAAATACTAGCTGTCGTTGTCCCTTTGGCACCGTGAGATTGAGAAGAGACATGCCACAATACAAGCAAAGGTAAAACCCTGCCACCACCCTAAAAAGCATCTCAAACAGATGCAGCCCAAGCACCTGGTCCCTTCAGATAATAGGAACAATAGAGAACCATGAGTCCATGCCCCAAGAAACAACAGAAAAGAAACCCTGCTCCCTCCAAAGCTTGAGTTCACTGACCCGATGACTCAGAGGGCAGTAGCATCATCATTCTAACACGTAACACAAATGACCTATGTGACCAAATTCCTCTGATTCAGGTGAGATACTGCCGCGGGTTCATTTGTTGCGCACGTGAGATTGCCGAAAGGATCCGTGCTTGAGCACTCAGGCCCCTCTACCCTGATCCTCCGTATCGTGTATCTCATAAAGCTTTAAAAGCATCTTGAGGTCGGCGCCTTTTAACTCCTAGAAGGCAGTTAGATAGAGATGCGTGCCCGTGCTTGACACGTCAGAAAACCAAAGCCAGAGCAGCTACGTTTTGGCTGCCAGCCCCTAGCAAAAGAGGTCACGTCTGACACTGACAAAAACTCTGTTTTTTGCATTCAACCTTAGGTCTAGATTTCTGTTCCATCCTTTACTATCTGTGGGACGTTGGCAACGTTACTTTACTTCTCTGTGCCTCTGTTTTCTGCTCTATAAAATAGGGATAATAATGTTTACGTCTTAGAGTTGTTACGGGGATTAAATGGTGAATCCAGGCCATGTGCTTAGAACAGACAGCTCGTCCTTGAGTAATGAATGTCATTTGGTTCATCTCCTTACCACATCTCCTTACACTGTTGATGAGATACTGTAGGAACTTAAGTCTTCTTTATGTCAGTTAGCCTGTGGCAAAATCAGTTTTGGTATCTGTCGTTTCACTTAAAGTGGCAGCCCCGATGGATGACATTAAGCAAGGGCCTACCTAGAACAAACATAAGAAGCACGCGAGAAATAGTACCTGTCGCCGTTACTATGTATGTGCATTTTGATCAATTCTAAGCAGACATGAAGTCGAGTTTGATAAATGCAGTTTGTGGACAAAATCTTTATCAGGGCCCGGGGATGGCATCACAAAAGGCATCTCATGTGATGAAAAGAGTTAGAGTCCACTGGGCTAAGTGACTTGCCTGAGGTCACCCTGCTGGTGAGAGGCCCCTGGAGACTGGAAGCCGGCTTCCCTGACGCCAAGATCTTAAACTTTTCTGCTTTTCCAGGCTGCCTGACTCTCCTGCGAAGGGGCTCTGTCCCATCCCTGAGTCACCCATTGTACCACTCCACGATTCTCACAATTAGAAAAGTGCCCGCAGTTATTATGTATCTGATGGAAGCCACCCCCATTTCCCCAAAACTTCCAGCCAGCAGACTTGGTGGAGCTGTGATGCCGTTTGCATTAACCAAGCATAAAGGATAGAGTTTGTGTCTGAGAACACTTAATGACACACTAGCTTTAACTAACTGAACTCAATCTCTCTCCCTGCTCCCATGCCCCTCTCAGAAAAGACGGCTGTTAAAGCATAGGCCCTGACTGGAGTTCTGATGTTAGCGGTTTCTAAGCAGACTCCAGATTGCTAGCTTGTTGTCTAAATCTGCCCCTGAGATAGCTGCCTTCCCTGTGTGATTAATCTTTCCTTTCTTTGGCCACATTTCAGACGTAGACGAGCATTGCACTGCAGTTTATCATGTTGTGGTTATTTTTCCGTGAAAGGAGTGAATGGGAACAATAGCCTTTCCTTGCATAATTCTACACACACACACACACACTTCTTTTTATTTTTAATAATAATTCCAAAGCCAACAGATGAGCTTTTGCATTTTTGCAACCACGTCCAATGCCTCCACCCTCAGGTATCATCATTAATTTTTTAAATATTCTTTATTCCTTCCTCTGAAGAATAGTGACCTGCCCCAAACTGAAAAATAATGAAATATACACAACTGAACCGTGGGTCCCCTAGAATTTCTCCCTTCCCTCCCAAGTCCACGGGACAACTGTGATGCCCTGCCGCTTCCTGAGGCCAACTTCTGCCACCTGGGTCCAGACCCCCTCATTTCACCTGGACCTGAGTGATCTCCCCACTTACAGTCTTGCTACTTGTAATCCATCCTTCACCAGGATGGATAAAGAGCCAGTTATCTTTCTAAAGTGCAAATCAAATCACGTCACTCCCGGGGATAAGAAACATCTAATAGCTTCTCCCTGCCACTGAACTGCTGTCCAAATTCCTTTCCGTGGCTGACCAAACCCTAAAAGACCTCTTCCTTCTCTGCCCCTCCAACCACATTTCCTACACATTGCTTCTCCCCCACTGTGCTCCAGCCATGCCAGCTGTCTTCCTGTCCCCCAGATATAACCTGCCTGCGTCCACCTTACAGTTTTGCATTTGCTGTATGTCCCTCCATGTTCAATGTTCTATCTTAGCCTGGGTTCCCTGGAAAACAGAGGCTGAGGCAAAATCCTAAGGCGTTATGAGGGAACAGGGTGGGGACAGGGCCAGGTGGGCAGCAAGAAAACAAGGCTACAAATGCATTGTTCCACTGACTGCATACTTCATCAGAAAATCTAGCCAGTTCCTCTGAATCCTGGGATGTCTTCAGTATGGCAACATAGAATATAGTCAGCTGTACTATAATGCAGCATACATGTTACCCAAAGCTACCACACAATGCAAAACTGCACAATAAAAATCACAGGACTTAAGGGGCAAATGAGGTTAAGGATACAACACTTAAAAACTTTGTCATGTCACGTCAAAAAAGAGAAATAGAGAGAACCTAATAAAAGCAGTAGCACAGTTTTACACACAGTTTAGAAATCTACCAACACTACAATAAATGGGGTACTTTCCTTTAAGGAAAGACCTGTTTGCTTGAGGAATTGGGTGTCATAGGGGTTGCAGTGTGTGGGTTATTATGAAGTTGAGGGCGGAGCGTGAAATTGGATGAAAGTGGTAACACCAGGTGTGGACAAGAATGGCTCATAACACAAGGTAAACTGAGGTAGCTGGCCCACGTGTGAGGTGGGAGCGTGTGTGCGTCCTGGGTATTTCCGCAAGGCCCTGTTCAGGGGGATAAAGTTGTCTGTGTTTGCCTGCTATTTCTCACAGATGCAATCGGACACAAACAAGTGCAAAATTCAGGTTTTTGCCACTTTTTCTCTAATCCATATATCAATCGTGTTGGAACAAATCTGCCTTTTCAAAACAAGCATGATAACAGCACCGACAAGACTGTCTCAGATGAGCGCATCGGGGCAGAAAGAATGAGGAATTTCTTTGTCAGCCCCTTCCCTCTCCTGTCTCCCGTGGGGTAGAGTCTTCATCGGCACTAACTCTCCCCTGTGCTCAGAGTGCTGACCTGGCCCCTCCGGGCGGCCACTGGAGAAGCCAGAGCCCTTGGGGACTGGACAGGGGGAACCTGAGAGCAGAAGTTGGCAGCAGCCCCCATATCAAGGGTGTAACATTGGCCAGGCTGACGCCTGGCCTTCTCGGAAGGGGAAGGGGGACTGAGAAAACTATTGGAGTCAGGAGCAAGTGGTGGAAACGAGAGTGCAGGTGGGCCCTGTAAACCCAGCAGAGCTAGGGGATACCTACACTGGGCCCACCTGCCCTTTCCTGACGCTTATATGTCCAGGCTCTGGTTCTTCCACTTAAGACACCTCTTCAGCGGTGGAGGTAAAACTCACAGGCAGAGTGGTAACAACGCTGCCAAACTCAGAACAGAAATGGAAGCCATTGGAGCTAGGAGTGACATGATCAGATTTAGATTTTTTAAATATTATCCTGAAGCAATGTAGAAACTGAATGAATGGAGGACAGAAAGCAGGAAGGAGAGCAGGCAGGAGGAGATGGCGGCTTGGACCCGGGTTAGAAAAGTGGTGGAAAGTAGTCAGATTCAGGGTATATTTTGGGGAAGAGCCGACAGGAATTGCTGATGGATAAATTGGAGTGAGTGGAAGAGAGGATTGTTTCCTGTCGTGACTCCACTGGTGAGAGCTTTTTGGCTCATGGAAAAGTCACTGGACGGTAGTCAGGAGACAGGCCTGCCCTCCGTAGCAGTATGATATTTGGCAAGTCAGTGAAAGCTTAAAATCATGGAAATGTTGCATTTGTCATCTCTAGAGGAACCATCCAGAGGCCAGTCTGCATAGTAGCAACATTCCGCTGTGATGAATGCAAACACACTCAATGAGAGTGAAATGCAGGAAGTCACGAGGGCACCTCCTTATTGCCTCGTAAAGAGAGTCCCCTCCCACAGGTGGGGCTTTGTTTCGGGGTTTTGTGTTGGAGGTTTGAGGTGGCATCAAAAGTTCTCATCCTAACAACACTGACAATAACAAAATATTTAGAACAGTGGTTCTCAGCAGTGGGAGGGCTGAGGGGGTCAGTCAGCTTTGTCCCCCAGGGAACGTTTGGCAATGTCTGGAAACATTTTTGGGTATCCCAGTTTGAGGCGGGGTTGCTACGGGCGTCAAGTGGGTGAAGGATTTTCGCATGAGAAACATCCTCCAACAGAACGGCAGCCGCCCTCAGCAAAGAGTCAGCTGACCCAAAATGTCAATTGTGTCCAGGCTGAGAAACCCTGATTTAAAATATCATAAACAGCCAACATTGGGGGGAATCGTTAACCCTTTTCAGGCCTGTGGCAAAACCCCATGGTCTGCAGCACTGGCTGTGGGGCCCGGTGGACGCTGCTGCTGTCCACATGTGATACAGACACCTCTTGCTCTGCATCTTTGGGATGCACTGATGAAGAGTTGAGTACACATATGTTTAGATCAGTGTTTCTGAAAGGCTGCCAAGTCAAGGGGAAAAAAATAATGAAAATGCGCCAAAATGGCACTAAAAGTTAAGCAATGAGTGCCAAAAATTGGAAACAACCAAGATGCCCTTCCGTAGGCGAATGAATAAACAAGTTGTGATCCGTCTACGCAATGGAGTGCTACTTAGCCATAAAAGAAATGAGCTATCGAGCCCAACAAAAGAACTCAGAGGAACCTTAAGTGCACATTAGTATGTGAAAGGAGCCGGTCTCAAACGGTCACACACTGTGTGCTTCCAACTCTATCACATTCTGCTAAAGGCCAACTATCAAGACAATGAAAGATCAGGAGTTGTTGCCAGGAGTACAGGGGGAGGCAGAGAGGTGACTAGGTGGAGCATGGGGGGCGGGGGGGGCAGTCACAGCAGTGAAACTATTCTGTGTGATGCTATGATGATGGATACATGTCATTATCCATTTGTCAAAACCCATAGACTGTACAACACAAAGAGGGAACCCTCATGTAAACTATGGACTTTGGTTAGTTTCATTGTGTGGGCATGGGTTTGGCACTTGTAACAAATGGGCCACACCGTTTGCAAGATGTGAGTACTAGGGGAAATGGCAGAGAGAAGGGGAGAGGACTTCGTGGGAAGTGTACTTTCTACACAGTTTTTCTGTAAACCTAAAACGGCTCTAAAAATTAGCCTATTAATTGTTTTCAAGTTAAGCAATATGATATAACAGAATTAACAAAATTATTATCATTATCATAACAGCTACACTTATTGAGTGCTTCCAAAGAGGCAAACGCATAATAAAAAGTTGTCGTTGTCATCGTTGTTGGCAAGGGTTATAACAGAACTGCGAAGGAAGAAACGGCTCTCATTTAAAGAGCATTTACTCAGGTCCAAACAGGTAAAATGTTGAGCCCTATGTGGTTAGTCGCCACCATCACCCGAGGAGGAAATTCCTAATTATCGTCTTCATTTTATAAGACCAGGAAATGGAGACTCAGAGAGGTTCAGTCATGTGCATCAGAGGCGGCATTTGAACCAGATTTATTTCCTGGGCTCATGTACCTGACACTGTGCTCTGCCTTTGTACACTCCGTGTAAGAGTCAATATGTGTGACATAGAAGAGAGAGATTGGGGTGATTGGTGAGTGTGAGTGGATAGAAGGCAAGAGAAGAAAGAAAAGCATCAAAAAATGAAAATACGCCTACACACAAATGAAGGTCGAAGAGAAAAGGAAGAAAATGGAACCAAAAGAAGTGGCAGAAGTACATGGAGGAAGAAGACAAGGAGCCATGTCCCCTGGAGCTGCCTGGAGCTGGTGGCCCGGGCAAACGAAGGTTGTCCCTATCCCATTCTCCCCACCCTGCGTCTGGGCCTCTTCCTGTGGGCGTTGCCTGCTTGCCTACAAGGGCTCCTCGTAGGACAGTGGATGGCTGTGACCCAAGCTGACCAGTCTTTCCCTTGGGCCCTGGCCAGCCTGAGAGCTGCATTTGAAGCCTGCCTCCCGCCCTGGGTGGTCCTAGAGAGCTCCTCTTGTCCAAGGTTGTATAGAAGGTTCCAAGCCAGCAACAGGAGCCCACACCCTCTGCTCCAAGGGTGTTCTCTTTCCAAAACAGAATATGAGGACCAGGCAGCAGCCATTTCATTCCTTCAACGTGGGTGAGCAACATATAAACCCAAAAGACTGCTTCTGGTCCTGCAGACTGTGCCTGCTGCGTTGACAGTCCAGAGACACAGAAATAGCCACTCGTCTCCTTCAGAAGGTGCAAGAATGAATTGTTCTGTGCCACCCGGTTTCCTTGAGGGTGTCTGATCATGTCACTCTGGACCAAAAACTATGGAAGGAAGGTCCAGCTGCCCCACCTGGCATTTTCACGTCTTTTATAAAGTTATGATACACGTAGAAGGGAAGACGGTATTCCTCTCTCTTTACCCACTTTCCTAATTCTATCTCGTCACCTTTTTATCCATCTTAGTATCTTGACCCTCATCTTTCACCCGCTAACAGAGAAACCCACATGAGAACCTGGGACTAGCTTCAGAGCCAGACAGGTGTCACCTGTCTGGCCAAGTGGCTTCATGTCTCTGAGCCTTAGCGTCTTGGTCTGTAAAATGCTATAACAGCAGCTACTAGAACGTAAGTTCTTTGTTAGCAGGGCACTGGCTTGTTCGTGGCTGGGTCCCCAGAATGTTGCGTAATAGTTGGCGCATAGTAGGTACTCAATAAATGGAGGGGTTTTTTTCCCCTGAATAATAAATAAACCCCAAAAAATCACTTCATAATGTTTCTGGGGGGATTAAATGAGATACTGTGTGCATAGTATGTAAAACATAGAACTGGTGCTCAAAAAATGCCAGTGACACATATCATTGGGTGTTTATCATCATTAACTTGTTATATCCTCCCAAGAATCCCATGCAATAGGTCTGGCTATGCCCATTTTGTGCAAGAGGAAACCAGCGAAGAGGGCAGGAGTGAAAGAATTTTTAGAGGAGATCTCGTCCCTTTCAGTAAAAACTGTACCTTTAAAAAAAAAAAAAAGTCACAGCAAGGAGCTGTTGGGAGGCTCTAGAGTCAGGCCAGGAAGAGGAGACTTGGGCGTTTCTGCCTCCCTCCTGAGCGGCATCCCAGGATGGGGCAGGATGGGACTCCCCCCACCCTTACATTTGCCATCAGCCTCCTCCTGTCTGCAGAGAGCTCTGGCCAGGACACTGAGTGCCCAGCTGTGCTCTTACTGACAATAATGGTAGTCCTAATAAATTGCAGGCTGATGAATCCCTGATTGCAGGAGAGAAAAAAAACTTAAGAGTGAGCTGATTGAAACTCTTGCTAAAGCTTACTCTTTGGGAAGAGTCTGGCTTGGCAGGTGGGAGGACTGGGGTTCTCCTGGGGATCCGACGGATTTTAAAGAAATGGTTCTGATGGTCAAACTGCAGAATGCAATCATTCGCTACACTTATCTTGGTCAGCATTTGTCACGCCACATCGAAATTGCCTGGTTCCTAGACTGTAGGTGCCTCCAGGGCAGGGACAGCCCCCACTACTCCATCCCTTATAATAGCAACATAGCATCCCAAACATAGTAGGTATGACAATATCTGGTCCATATCCCTGACCTAAGTCTTGTTACTAGTGAGGGCAACAGTGAAACAAAAGAAAGAACAGGAAAAATGCTACAGGGTGAGAGCGCACAGACTTGTTTAGAATTCCAACTATAAAGGGGCTTATAGAAATTGCTAAACTTGAGCCATGCAAAGCCAATTATGCTGTAACACTCCCAGCGGCCACACCCTCTTCTGGGCTGTCTGCGGCGGTGCCTCTGAAGAGAAGCCAGCTCCCCTGCAGCAGGCGTCCGGTCCCCTTGGTGTCCCTTTCCTCGGAAAGCACATTTCTCCACCTAATTTAATTGCAAATGCCCTCGCCCATCCTCACACCTCCCCTGCAATCTGATTAGTATTGGCTCTTCAATTTGCCACCACCTGTGTGCCCCCTTTAACAAAAGGGAGAGTGCCAGAGGGAGAGGGACACATGTCAACATTAATTGCAATTTAATACAGTTCCTTGGCAATGACCCTGGGGAGAGGGATGAAGGAAATCAATTCTCGTGATTGAAAAACAATATGAGAATTAAGAGGCCGTACTGAGCTCTCCTGGAACGGACAGAGAAATGCCTCTGAATTTTTTGTCCGTGACTAAGTGGAGACGGTTACTCATTGCACACAGTGCCGTGCAAGCATCTCTTGAGGACATGCTCTGTGTGAGGCACCATAGAAGGCGCCCTTTTATAGACCAAGACACCAAGGCTCAGAGACAGGAAGCTATGTGGCCAAGGCCACATAGCCACCGATCTGGCTCTGAAACCAGTCCCCACTCGCTGCCTCTTGGCCACCCTGGGTCTGAGCATGGTCCTGGGTAAGGAGAGAGCTTTGTCAGTGTCTGAAGCTTCCCCCTACCCTTACCCACTTTTGTTTAGACTCAATTACACGTCATCAAGCAGAGAACAGTGCCTGGGAGTTAGGAGATAATGGGTGTGACCTCAGAGGTTGTTGAACCCCTGTGAGCCTCAGTTTCCATGGCTGTGAAATGGGGATAAGTATAACACCTAAGGTTACATGGACTTTCAAACAACCAGGATATGGGGATACACTTTAAAAGCCATGATGTCCTGAGCTAGTAGGAGTTATTTCTTGGCACCCTGATAGGCCTGGGTGTCCTTGGGAGCCTCAGCTCCTCCTGGTTCAGGGTGCTGGAGTCTCTTCTAGATCATGAGAGGCAGTACTGCCTAGTGGTTATGACCAAGGTTAAAATTCCAGCTCCCCACTTATTAGCTGTGTGACCTTCAGCAAGTTAGTCACCTCCCTGTGCCTCAAGTTTGTCACCTATTAAGTGGGAATAATAATGGTACCTACCTACCTCAAAGGATTGTTACGAGAATTAAGTGACCATCTTCCGGGGATAAGAGTAGCCACCATTACTCAATGCCTTCCAGCACCGTAGCTTTGTTCTTTTCTTAAAAAGAACTTGACAAAACCCTGAAAGTCTAAGACATCACTAATGATCACATTTCTTAGTCTGAAAATCAAGTCTAATTGTTTCTGGAAAATATCGTGTCCCACTATTTGGTTTTGAATTTATATCCTTCAGACGGGGAATATTTTGTTCTGTCTGTTTGTTTGTTTTTTTTAATGTGGTGTTTGGAGATTTAATGGAGCAATGTCATTCCCATGTAGTGAGGCAGATTGTTAAAAGAATGGGGAAAGTGAAGCCTGCGTTCATGTCCCAGGATGTTGCCTCATACACGGAGTGGTTTTTGTTTTTTCTGACAAAGAACTAAGTTTGTTGTTTTCTGTAAGCTGGTCAGTGGTGAAGCCTCTTTTCTGAATCCCAGGTCAACTCTGTAAAACCAAGCAGCTGGCAGTGTGGGCCAAGAGAAGGAGCAGTCTGGATGCAGGGACAGTGGTGTCCCCAATCAGTGTGTAAAGATGGCTTGGTTCTTCTTGCCAGATGTGGTGGCCCAGGTAACATAGGGCACATTTTGGCTTATTGGGGGCCTCCAGCAGTCTTGCTCAACCTGGAACCCCAAATTCATGAGGAGAAATTATGGCCACCAGTCCTCTTCAAGTAAATGACATATTTCAGGTCCTCCGAGGGGACTGGGCATATTTGGTACTCCCTAATTTGTCCACACTGTGAAAATCAGCCACCATTTACTCAGCATCTCCAAGCAAACCTTGGCTAGGTGCTATGTACGTTATCACCAGTTTTTACCAGAAACCCCATCTTACAGATGAGGAATTGAAACTCAGAGCGGTGAAGTGACTTGCCCAAGATTACACAGCTATGAAGTTATCGAGCAGGGGACTGTTTCATTGCCAAGCTCTTATTCATTCTGGTAAACCCCTGGGGGGAAAAAGTATTAGGGATGAGAAAACTGTAGAAAAAGCGTCAGGGATGGAAATGGAGGTGGTGTTAGCCATCAGTGAGAAGTTGCTGCTGTTCATCCTGATTAGGGGTGGGGTGGGGGTCAAGGGGGGGTGTTATTAACTATTCACTTTCCGAAAAGGATCTAAAAGCTGATGAACAGGTACACATATTCAACTCTGTTTTTTTGAAGAAAAACCAAAAAGCAAAAACAAAGAATGACGTTTGCAAGTATGAATTCCAAGGTCCAGAGGCAGAACTAAGCCTAGTTGACCTGCTTCTGAATTTTTTTCTTTCCTCCCCACCCTCAAGCATCACAAGCTTCACATTGTAGGATTTGGTTTGTTTGTTGCGCTTCCGGTCCAAATAGAACCAAGCGATCCCAGTGTGTCCCACTGACAGGAAAATGATAACAGCCACGACGTATGTAGCACTCTCTATGGGCCAAGTACTGTTCTGAGCACTTACCTGTATTCATTCCTTAAAGCTTCACAGGAATCCCATGAGACACGTACCATTATAACCATTTCACAGATAAGGAAACTGAGGCACAGAGAAGCTAAGTCACCCACCAAGGTCACTCCGCTGGAAAGTGGCCATACCGGGATACGTGCCCAGGCAGGCTGCCCCAGTCCGCTCCTCCCCTCTGCACCTTTGGGCTCCTGGCCCAGCTCCGTAGAACCTGCTCTCAGCCTGGTTCTGCCAGTTGCTGCAGTGGGTTTGCACGGACTTGTCCAATATTCGCCCTCTGGATCTCTTCACAATTTCTTGGGTGTCCAGGATTAGGGGTTCAGTCAACAGCCATAGGGTGTCCATCCATTCAGCAAACCTATCCTGAATCTTTACTGGATCCAAAACAGCAAACTGGCCGCCGCGAGCCCAGGTCCTCATCCATATCCTGGTGGAATCCCAATGTTCCCAAGGGCTGCAGTATATCTTGTATTTTTTTCCTCCCTCCCCCGAGCGGCAGCCCCCTGTGAGTCCTCCATAGACCTTCTCAACACCCTACAGCCCCTCGCCCACAGCCCTGAGACCATTTCCTCTCCCTGACAGATATTTTCACTGCTTTTCTTCCCTACTCCTGCTGGAGGAGAGCAGGACTTTTGTCCTCAATACTTGGAACCTGCTTGATTTGTAGTAGTAGGTGCTCCATAAATGCTTCTTAACAGAAGAAGCTCCTACCCTGTATTGTCTTTCCAGTTAGAGCTAAATGGGCATGGTTCCCAATTGTACAAAGAGAGAAGCTTCTTAAAGAACAGGCCCTGTGAGGCTGTAGGAAAAGGGTATGTATTTATACTCATGCTATGCTCAATAACTTCATAACTGTGTCACCTTGGGCAGGTCACTTCCCCTCTCTGTGAGTTTCAGTTTCCTCACACAGGGACACCACCTTGAGTCTCCTGTATTTGCCCCAAAAAAGAAATGTTGGGGGGCCAGGGGAGGCCTTTTTGCTGCACTTGTCTTGCCTGAGTCTGAAAATGGTATGTCTTAACCTCCTGCTAACCCAGTTCCACAATCACACCTTCCTCTCCACTTCCCAATCTTCTGACTTACATGGAAAATCAGTGTATTTCAAGTAGGAAACAGCTGATGCAGAGCGGTTTCACCTGAGGTGGAAATTATGCAGGTGGCTTAATGCAAATTGGAGGGAAAGACAAAAATAAAGTGTGTGAGCTAATACAGGCACACGCACATCGTACTATTGCTTTATTCACTGCATTTGTAACAAGGTGGGCTGTGTGCAGTTAAAACTAACAGTACGTCAAGTTCAGGCTTTGGGGGCAAGGATGTGAGGGACATGTAAACCACAGATGCTTATTCTGATTTTTAGCAGAGACATGAAATTTTTTGTAGCCTTCAATGTATCATGTTTCTGCCTCTGTCTACCCCACCAAACCTAAAAAGCAGGGGCTCTGGAAGAAGGAGGATGATCATGGAAACTGGTTTAGGGGGCTCCTCACACTTGTGGGTTCCAATTTTTGAGGCTCAGTGATACTCAAAATACGTCAGTCGTTCATTTTGTCCTAGCACTGGGTTCAAGGTGGTTGGTGTCAAAGGCTCATAAGTGGCCTGGGCAAATATTGTTTATTTTCGTAGTTATGTGTTTATCCTTAGTATTGGAAAAAATATATAACTAGCTGCTGACCAAACCTGTGATGAGTATTATTGCTTGGAATGATGCTAGAATTTACACAATGATTTTTTTTTTCAAGTATTAAGAAAAAAATAGTACAGGGGGTATTTGTCTAGAACGTAACTCACAAGAATGCAGTACGAGAATCAATGACTGAAGCTGGAGGAACCATGCTAGAATGTGAGCATATTTACTTAACTTTTTAAAAAAAACACCAAGCATATGGTCTGTCCACCCGCGTTCCTCCTCCACTCCCATCCCCCCAATTTATCTTCCCTACTTCTGGAAGAATTGATGAAAACTATCAGTGTGTGTCTGAATCACTTTGGGTGCCTGTCGTGAGCGGGACGTGGCTGTCAAAGAAGCAGTCTCACACACGTCTCTCTGTCCACAATGTCAGACTTTATTAGAATAAAGCCATGGATCTAGTCCTACTGACTCGGTTTACCACGGGCATTAACCAACGCTCTGGCCAGAGGATAGTCTCCGATAGTCGAGCAGTTTCACACAAGAGGGTCACACAGGTTTGCAATAATAGGGTTAGGCCAGGCGAACAGAGTCTTATGTAAGAAAGATGAGCGAGAGAGTCTGGTGTTCAGCGAGTGTCCCTATGGCGCTGAGGTGTGTAGCATCGGGCATCCGGTAGGGCTGGTGAGACGGTCAGGAGGCAAAGCTTCAAGTGCTCCATCTGGGAGGAGTGCAGATGTGGCTGTCAACTCATCAATTGAAGCCTGAGCAATGAGCTGTCAGAGAGCTCTGATTTTATGCTCAAGACTGGGTGCCGTGCACCCATCTGCAGTCTGATAAAGCCATCCAGATGGTCACACTCCACCCTGCATCTGGAGTTATCTGGTTGGGGCATTCACTGGGTATGCCTTTCACAGGATGCTCTGGCATGACTGTCACTTTGGGACTGACACAGCTATCAGAATTATGAGAGTCCATTTTGTGTTCATAATTAATGCTCTATACAAATGCCCTAAAATGGAGATCTCTCAGACTCTCCCCAAGAGAGTCTAATTCAGTGGGTTTGAGGTGAGGCTATGGAGTTTGCATTTGAATAAGCTTTCCAGTCTCCGATAGTCGAGACTTCTGGTAGGAGGTCCTAAGACCTTACTTCTCAAAGCACTGCCTCAGAAGAGCTCCCAAATAAAGATGGTTCTACTTACTCACAGAATGCTCACTTTCATTTTTCCCCCAGTGATCTAGGTCTGCTCTCTGGGAATAAAATCTCATAAAACCTAATTTAATTGTTAAGCAATGTTTCTTCTTTGAAACCACTTGCACATGCACATTTGGGGGCTGCTGGGCTAATCAGAATTTCTCATCCTCAGCACTATTGACGTTTGGGGCTGGCTAATTCTTTGTTGTGATGGATTACCCTTGCATTGTAGCAGCACTCCTGGCCTCTACCCACCGGATGCTAGTAGCACATCCTACAGCCCCGCTATTGCGGCTACCAAAAATGTCTTCGGACATTGCCAGATGTCCCCAAAGGGGACAAAACCATCTACCGTTGAGAATCCCGGGGCTAAATTAGTAACTTGATTCCACTTTGATAAACCTTTCAAGTCACAGCTGGATTCAGGAGATGTGGCAAGAAGGGATTTGCTAACTTTCCACTACTAGGACTGAGTGATGTGAAAACTCAGAACCCCAGATGTGAAAAATATCCTCCAGCAGAAATTATTGAGAGCTCTGTGGTCCTTGAATTTCTATTCTGTGTGTGTGAAACATAATGAGTAGCCTGGCAAAAATCTCCTTTAGATCACCTGCTAATTCAAGGGACTGCGTGGAATCAGAATGTAGCTGGGACAGGTGAGGTGGCTCGTGGTCTGCCCTTCCAGGTGAGTTCTGCTGATCCAATATGTGATATACAGGCTTCCATTCTGCTGGGTGTTACAGTAAGTGGTGAGGATACAAAAATGAGTAAGATGGAGTCCTTTTCCTCAAGGGGCTTAGGTCTATTAAAAGGAGTCAGGCAAGTGCCCCAAAAGAACTGTCAACCCAGAATCCTATATACAGCAAAACACACACACACACACACGCGCACACGCACACACATGCTACCACATTCAGAAATGAAACGGAAATCAAGGCATTCTCAGATAAAGGCAAACTAAGAGAATCTGTTGCCAGCAGACCTACCCTAAAAGAATGGCTAGAGTAAGTTCTCTAGACAGACAGAAAATGCTAAAAGAAGGAATTTGGGAATATCAGGAAGAAAGGAAGAATACACAACTGTTTTCTACTTTGCTGCCCATCTTGAAGGAAAAGGACCACACAAAGCAAAGCAGAGTCAGTTTTGAGAAAGGAAGACAGTCTGAATCTCAAGGATACCATGAGATGAAAGAGAGGGATAACTTGGTCTCTATCCAGGGCAAAAAGTGGTCTGGGAACACAATCTGCAGTGTATATGCTCAACTTGTTGGTGTTGGAATTAGTAGAATAAAATGAATTGGACTAGAGCAGAAATGTGAGGCTGTCGGGCTTCCTCCCTTCTTTATGTTGGGCAAAAATTCCACAGCTTCTCTTAGAAACCTAACACACAACTCTAATGAGTTTCCTGCAAGAAAGCCTCCGGGAATGAGTCAGAAAATCTGGGAAAAGTTTTGAACTGATGCTACTATCTATCTAAACCCAACTTTCAGTTTTGGGTTAGGTAACTATAACCTCTGGGCCAAGAAAATCACCAGTTTTCCTAATAGTCCGGAGACTGAAGCATAGTTAATCCATCTCTTTGAAATGAGCACTAAATTGCAATAGGAACTGAATGGAGGCCATCAGTTAATCCAAGCTATATAAGGAGGCTAAAATTTACCTGATGTTTATTGAGAGCTTATGTCTCAAGGATCTGTTACACTTACAATTATGTTTGGTGCAGAATTAATGAGAAATTGGAGACAACCAAGAGTCCATCAATAGGGGAGTGGTTTATGCTACCTTCAGACAATGAAATCTGCCCAAGGGGATAAGTAAGGGTTACTCCTTATGTGAAGATGTGGTATCACCACTATATGTGGCTGAGTGAATAACACAAGTCACTGAATAATGCATCTAGTGCAGTCCTTCTGTGAAAAATAAGCTCCATGTGTGGGTGTGTTTGTGCACGGGAAAAGGATATACATCAGACTGTTAAAAGCAGTTACTTCTGGGGAATGGAAATAGAGAAGCAAAGGTGGGAGGTCCTTTTAAGTACTCCCGTATCATTTAGATTTTCATAAATTCCAAATGTTGCGTGTGAGATTAAAAAATGTAAATGGTTTCAACTTAAGGGAGACAGAGAGCCTGAGGGCCTACCCCATTCAAGGGTCCATCATCAACTTCACAGCTCTGAGCCTCAGTTTCCTCAAAATGGGAAACTTCCCCGAAGTGTTGGAGAAATGAAACAGGTACAGCTGCATGGAAGGTGCCCAACCAGCATGACGTCAGTCCAGCTCCAGACTTGGTTTGGATGCCCAGAGCCACTGAGCAAAGGTTGGAGGACATTTCCCCATCTCGAAAATGGCTAATGACACTGACCTCATAAGGGTGTCGTGAGGATTAAATGAGATCAAAGATGTATCAAGTGCCTCGATCTTAAGTACTCAGAAGTGGTAGCAGTGGTAGCGTCTTTATCCTACCCCTCGCATAGAGCCCAGAGAAAGGTGTGTGACAGGTACTACAGAAGTGTGTGTGTGTGTGTGTGTGTGTGTGTGTGTGTGTGTGTTATCTAAACCAAACTAATTCTAATACCTGTTGCTGCGTTTCCCAAATACATTTCCAAAAAAAATGTATACACATTTTAAGAAAGGAAAAAGCTATTAAAATTGTAATAATACTCTATACAGATAACAAAAGATGAATGAATACAAGTCACGTTTGACATCTGCAATGACAAGAGGTGCTCAAAGTGGTTCCCATCAGCGTCCAGACACTTCTGATGATGGCGAACTACTGCTTGAGCAACACTGACCAAAATGTCCACTTGTATACATTTCTTTGGCACCCCGGTATATGATCTCAAGATAGTTAAGGCGTTCACCGTGGGTGGTAGTACGACAGAAGGACAGCTGCAAAAGACAGACCTGCCTATATACTTGCCCTCTGATCCGATAATTTAGTTCACAGTGGGCCGCGGATTCCACATGGGTGAAATTGAGACGACAAACCTTACCCCCTCTATCTTGCAGGGCTATTGTGAACACAAATAAGAGGGCGACTGTGGGAGCATTGTGCAAACTGTAAAGCGCTGTCTGTATGGAAAACCCCGGTTATCACCATCTTCCCTTGCCCCTGACCGAAAACTGTAGGAAGTTACCTGTTTCCCTCACCTACCCAGCCTTCAGGCATCGGAGACTTTGGCTCCAAAATTAAGTTTTCAGAACACTTAAAAACTGCTTGCTAGTGAATGGCTGTGGCTAGGATAATAACTACGAAATAAGAAAGCACAGGTAAAGCTCGGCCCTTCCAGAAAAGAAGGCAGTTGTTGGCATTGTTTTCCAAAGTAGATGTTTGGCTCCTGGTCTGATCTGAGTCTACCTGATCTCCATGGGCAGCTGGAAACTTGCCTTGCCCCGGGGCTAGGGACCAATCACCTTTTCAAGTTTCCTTAGTGATTTCCTCTCTTCCATAGATGCCACTTAGTTCTAGCTTGTTCTAAATTTCTTCCACCTGGTTCCAGTAATCAATAAAGCTGAACCAATGAGGGTTAGAACTCACCTGTACTGTGGCTTAAAGTTTATCTGATTTGAGCATAGCACCTGAAAGGAGTTAGGTTTGGTTAAAAAGCAAGTGGGGGCAAGGGGGTGAGTGGGACAACTTTGTGAATAGTCGTTGCTCTTCAGTTAACTTATAGACTTTGCATTCCTGGTAGTTTCTAACAATAAACTAAACACACATTATTCTGATACACTCACCTCCAGAGCCCAGACCACATAATCCTGCTCCTTCCTCCCCCAGACCTGTTCTTGCTCTTGTTTCTACTTACTCAGTGTAGAAGCCTGGAAGGTGGCCCCCGTGACACTCACTCACCTCCCATGCTCACTCCAACCTCCTGGGTGATCGTCAGCCTCAGCTTTCCATCCCCATTGTCACTCGTGTGACCCATGCAGGACCTTGAATCTGACACCTGACCTCTTCGGCACTTCCAGTTTTACCCTCACCTGTCCATCTCCCACGCTTAGCCACGGTGATCCTTGAAAGCGGCATGCCTTTTCACCTGCTTAGAACCCTCCCTGCCTTCCCTGGCTACCAGGTAAGTTCAGGTTGCCTGGATTCCACTCCCCTCGTCCCCCTCAGCCCCACTGCTCTCCCAGAGGCTCACCTCCCGCCCCCAGAAGTGCACCCTCTCAAAACTGGTCAGCTCCCACTTCCCTTACACACACTACACCTCCCAGCCTCTGCTCTGCAGCCCCTCGGCCCAGAAATCCTCCTCCCCCTTCTGTTCACCTAGTAAACTCCTGATTGCACCTCAAAACTCAGCATACGAATCCCCTCTTCAGAGAAGTAAGTCAAAGTGGGAAAAATCAGAGCCAGGCCATAGACCAGCGGGATCTAGTGATACTAGCTGCTTTCTTCCTTAAATTCAGGGCACTGCCCTTGGCACCTTGCCTTATCTAAGTCAGTGTCCACCCCAACTATAAAGGTAGGTCCTGTCGTTATCCTGGTTTTGCTAATAAGGACACCAAAGTTCATTGGGTTCAGTGGCTTGCCCAAAGGCACACAGCCAATTCATAGTGGTGCTGGGCTTTAAACTTCAGTCCATCTGATGAAAGCTTGCATTTTGGTCAGCTGCAACATTCTGCTGCCTCGTGCAGGATTTTTCAAGCTGCCAGTCACAATTCATTAGGGAGTTGTGAAATTGGTCCACGAGGCAGGGCCAGCTACATGATGTGTGGGTCCCAGGGTGAGATGCAAATGCAGGGCCCTTTGTTTGAAAAGCAGGGAAAAGTATTTTCCTTTCTTCTGCAGTCGCTCAACCTGTCACAGTGTTTCTTATTCACCATTTAAGGTCGTGCTCCCTCAGGCATGCAGATATCCCGGGGAGAGTGCAGACCCTCATGGGTACCCTGGACACGCATGTGAACATGACCCATTCTGAGCCAGCGCCCAGCACCCTGAGTTGGTGGGTGGGGGGACAGCAGCCCTCGCTGGGTGGGGGCAGGAAGTGGATGGCCCACAACCCGGGAAGTGGAACCCTGTGTCCCATCCAACTTTACTTACCAAATAAAAATTCACAGATAAAATGATCTAGAATTTCGAGACGGTGACGACAGAACATTATAGCTAAAGCCTAGGACCCCCTTCTGAGCCTGGGCCCTGGCCACGGGATTGGTTGCACGTCCCTGCTGGCAGGTCATGACAGGAAGCTTTTCGGAAATGAACCAGAAAACAATAGAAGGTATTAGAATACACCCTGCATAGTGAGGGTATTATTTGGTCCACTTTGTTTTTACACGTAGGTCTACACACACACAGGATTGCCACATAAAACGTGTATCTCACTGTGAGTTTCAGTCAAAAACGGCTGAAAACCAGTGAGTCGGCCCCTTGCAGTCAACTGTTGGGTTGCTTGGTAGGGTCTCTGCCAGCTTTAAACTGCCCCCTTTCCCCAATGGTGCCCAGAGGAGGACAGGGGCTTGCCAAGATTAAGGGTGGATGGTGGGGGGTGGAAGTGTGGGGGGACTGAGTTAGAGGGGACCAGCAGGCCAGCCTCACCATCTCCTCAACCCCTCCCTGTCCCTTGCAGTCACACACCACACACACACACACACACACACACACACACACACACACGCTTCCCCCAGCCCCACCCTCCCCACGCCCCCACCCCTGCCTCCAACCCTCACCCCCACACCCCCTCCTTCCTCTTCTCTCCTCCCCCTGCTCTCCCCACACAGAGGGCTTCTCCGTGAAAAGACTGCCCACCAGGACCCCCAGCGGAGTTTCTCCCCCCCACTGAGGTTCTGCCCCCACCCCCCACCCCCATTTGAACATGACAAAGACATAGGCTTGGAGTTCTAAGTATCTGATGGCCTGGAAGTTCCCTTTCCCGTTTTTTTTGCAAGATGAGTTTATAGGGATGGAGGCATGGCTTCCAGAGGTCAGAACCTTCAGACACCCACACGGCTGTTTTAAAAATACCGTACGTTTTCAGTGTGTACTGCTAGCACACAGCATGGCCTCGGAGCTGGCATCGGACCTGCAGGCAGTGACAGACACAGTCTGACAGAGGCTGTCAGACAGACACAGAAAATACAGCCTGACGCATGCATGCACCAGCCCCCCTGCTGGTCTGGGCTGTCAGCACTGGGGAGCCTGTGAGCCTGACCTTCCACAGCGGCTTCTAATGGCCGACTCATGGTATCATGCAGGCTGCTCTGTGTGACCATGTGGTCACTGAGTGCTAAGCATGGACATGTGATGGGAGGTGGGGTAGAGGGAGCTAATCTCCCCTTTGCAGAGCCTGCTCAATAGCACTGAGCTGCAAATCCAGGGACTACCCATTAATCGGCCCTACTGTGTGCCTCAGACTGCCAAGGGCCTCCAGTGCCTTGTCTCCTAATTGTCAGCAGCCCTTTGCAGAAGGCATCCTTATCCATTGTGCAGAGGCAGGAACTGAGGCTTAAAGAGCCTGTGGGCTTTGCCCAAGGCCACATATTCATTCGTTAGTAAATAGGAAAGCACCTACTGTGTGCCAGGTCCTCCGAAGACAATGGTGGGCAAAACAAAGGGGTCCTTGCCCTTGTGAACCTTACAGTCTAGAGGGAACCAAGAAGAGGTGGGAGCCCAGATTTGTTTTTAATATAATGGCTTTATTGAAATATATTCATGTGCCATATAATTCACCCTTCGAAGTGTACTATTCTGTGGTTTTTAATTTACAGAGTTGTGCAATTTTAGAACATTTCACATCATCCCAGAAAGAAACCCTGGTCCCATTTGTAGTCACTTCCCAATTCCCTCCAATCCCCTTCTCCCCCAGCACTAGGCAACCTCTTATCTCCTTTCTATCTCTGTACCTCTGCCTATTCCGGACCCTTCATATGAACGGAATCATACAGCATGTGGTCTTTTGTGACTGGTTTATTTCACTTAGCGTAATGTTGTCAAGGCTCGTACGTGTTGTAGCATGTCGGCATTCCTCTTTTGCCGGGTGAGATCTCATTGTATGGGTAACCACATTGCATTTATCTCTCCTTCAGTTGACAGGCATTTCCACTTTTTGGTTATCATGAAGAGTACTGCATTGAGCATTCAGATACAAGAGTTTGCGTGGCAGGAACCCAGATTTGAACCCATTTCTGCCCATCTCCAGAGCCTAACCACTGCCGCTCATGACAGGAACAGGCAAATAGCAAAGGCTGAGGGGTTCTATTTTGAGCACCCCGAAACTCAGGGGATACAGGGGGCTAACTGAGCAGTCTGGGCAGCATCGGCATGGAGCTTCAGTGTGGTGTCTTTCTGGCTTGGACTTGCTCGCTAACAGAGCATGTGTTTCAAGTCACTCATGGCTCTTCCCTGAGCCGGTCACCTTCTAACCTGTTTCCCTCTTATGACAAAAGGAGGGTTTTGTGACACTGTCCATTATTGATAGAAGGGAAGGATGTGTGCATAGAGCCCGGCAAGCTCTGCCAAGTCTATGGTGAACCCATCCTATACCTATGGCCTTCCTGAGCTCAGCTGGCTCCTGGAGCAAGCCTTTCCTGACCTCCACATCACAGACCCCACACACTCTGTTCTCTGGTTGTCTATAGTATCCTCCCTCCATTCACAGCACTCAATCTATTGTCTCCTCTCTGTCTGTGTTCTTATCTGCCTCCTCCTCAGACTCAGGGAGACAAGACTGTTCATTGTTCTATTCCAAGCACCTAGCATAGTCCTTGGCACCTTGGAGGTACTCGGGGAAGACTCTGGAAGGAAGCAGACAAGCCAGCAAACAGCACCGGGGAGCTGCTGCTCTCATCCTGCTGCCTGGTCCTGGCAGCCAGCTCCGTGGAAGGCTGCCTGGCCCAAGGTGGCAGCATGTACTAAGAAGGAACAGAAGAGCACTAACAGCTCTTGAGTCCCCCAAGCCAGGGTCACCGTGATCACAAATGGGGAAATGGGGAGACAATGGGGCAGAGTGGGCAGCAGATGGCATTTGCCGACACCTGACAGGCCCAAGGGCCCCACTGTTTATTTCTCAGCCACGCCTGCAGCCCTTGGTGCAGCCCTGGCCTACTTTCAAGCTCATTATATGCTTCTGCTGGAGTGAAATGCTCACCCTGCCCCTGGTTTCTGAGACTTGCCCTTTCAGGCCCTTCACTTGGCATTTTCCTGCGTCCAAGATTCGCCACTTACCAAAAAACCCCAACTGATTAAAACTTGCAATTAATTTCTTAAAACAGTGAACCTTAATTCACTCAGAAATCTTACAGGTTAATTCAGATACTTCAGTCAGCTCCTGGAGAACTGGTTTTCTCCCTATTGCTTTGTTATCCGAGCTTCGTCACCTCTCTCTTGGGTTTTTCAGTCTGTAATTCAGATATTCCCAGACAAACTGCTTTGGGGTGGCACGTCTCTCTCTCTCTCTCTCTAAGATTATTCCTGCTGCGATAAATATGTTATTCCCAAAAGGGAGCATCTTGCTTTCTTCTTTGCCTTCCCAACACCTAGCTCTCGGCTAGGTGTGTCACGTCTGGTTCCTTACAGCCATGACTGGGCATCTTCTGCCCCGCCCCCACCTTACCCATTCCTGCTGACTGCCTGCCACGCTACTCCTTCACCTTTCTCAGAAAAGCTGTTGGCATCTCAGAGCCCTAGAGTGGCGGAGCTGAACACAGAGAGCTCATCTCACCCAATGCCTGTGACTTACAGATAATGCAGTGACACCTTAGGAACGGGACCAGAAGTAGCATTCAAGTCTCCTGATTCCCTTCTCCACATGGCTGCCTTTCCATAATTGTAGTGGGTAACCGAGAGCCCTCCACAAGGGCTCTCTCCACATGGATGGCTTTCCATAATTATAGCGGGTAACCGAGAGCCCACCATTCTGCACACGTGGCTGAATAACCCCTGAACGTATCCTGCAGCTTCGTCTTCACACTCAGCTCAGCTTCCCATGATCTCGCCCACCATCTTGGTGTTTCACAACCTAAAAGGACGGTGTGTTCTCTTCACACTTGGAGATTTCCCCAAATACTCTTCCTAGATCATTTGTGGAAAATAGAAAATCAATTGTAAGAAATGTGTTAGAGGACCTGTACTGGTCATTTGGGGATTTCACTTGGAAAATCGTCTGTCTCTTTCTGCTTTTGCTCTCTTGGTTTTACATTTCTTCTCCTAGATATGGGTGAAACATTTCTGCCAGAAAACCTTTCTTCTCCCAGATAGGAGTAATTCATCGGACCCCATCCGGGCCTTGGGTTCCAGCAGGGTTCCAGAATTTCTCAGGAGAGCAAATAAAAGCAGCAAAGGCTGCATTACTGCCCCGTCCAAAGCAGAGTCAATGCTTTTCTCAGTTCTGGTCGAGTCTCATTTTGTGATGACAAGAGGGAAATGTCTGTTTGTGGTCATGGGGTACTTTTCCCCATCACACAGTGGTCCGAAGACCAAAGAAAGTGATCGATGAATCCCCTGTTCCAGCAAGGAGAGGAGATGATAGATTTTTAAGTCACCAGCCCTCTGACATGCAGGTTTCAGGTCCAGGCTTCGGCGGTTTGTCTTCCTCTCCTCCTCATACTCCTACAGCCCCTGTATACGGCCAGCAGACTCTGGTCCCCAGGGCCATCACTCGCCCAAGCCTGGGCAGTGGCGGGGCAAGGCAGACAGTCCTCTTGCCTCAGTGGATTTCGAACCTTGAAGTGCAAATGGCAGGTGTTGGCTCCTCTGTGCCTTTCAGAGCATCTGCCTGGCTCTTTTATGAGATGACAGGCACTTTCATCTCAGCTTTGGCCCCATTTTTCTCCTTCTCAGCAAGGCTCCAAAGACAGGCGACAAGGCAAGAACAAGGAAAGAAGGCTCATTCACCGCTGCATCCCTGCTGGGCGGGGCGACCTGGCCTGTGCGTCTTCCAGCCGTGTCCCTTTGAGCCATGGAGGCTGGGAAGGGAGCACCGAGGACCAGGTTAAGAGGGGTCCTTCCCCCTGGGTGCCTGCAGGAAGTTGCATTGCATTCTGGGAACACTCTAATCATCCCTTTGCTTTGTGCCTTCCACCTCAATCCAGTGGAGAGGGGCTTCGGAGCCTTTCTTTTTCTTTTTCTTTTCTTTTCAACCTAGAGGTACTTTTCTGAGGCCCAGAGCTGAGAATATAACACAATCTCTTACCCTTTTGCTTTGTGTGTATATGTTCACGCATACCCTTCGTTCTCTGCTGTATCTGTTCGTGACTTGCTTTTCCGGTTTTCTTTCCTTTAAAAGGCCGAACGGGGTTTCCTTCCCATATTGCTCTCAAAGAAAGGAGGGGAGCCTCTACCCTCTCCTAAATCCTAATTCCTTCCTTCCCTCTATTCATCCTATACTTTACCTGTTTCTTATGGAGTTTCCTTCTCCATAGAACAAAGCAGAGTGCTTGCTCCTAGCAGGCATTCTCCTCCCCATCTGGCTTCCCCACTCCCTGCCCGTCCTGGCTCCCTCACCCACCACTTGTATCCTGGCCTCCATCCTCCCCAAATCCACACCATTCCCTTTCATGCCTCCGTACGTCTGCTCATGCATCTCCTCCGGTCCAGGGTGTCCTTCCTTTTCCAGATCCCCATCCACAGCTTCACCTGGCTCAGCTCTTGTTTCTATGAAGCCTTCCTGCTGCCCTGCCAGACAGCTAGCAACTCCCTCGCCTGTGCACTTGGAGCTCTCACCCCACATGGCATTAAAACTATGACCTGTGTGTTTCTCAGGGCTCCCAGCCCTGGGCTCACCTTTGAGTCACTACGCCAAAGGCTTTGTCCCCAACCCAGTGGGGTGGGGGTTCCAGCCCCGGATCATCTCCAGCCCCTAACTATTTCTGGGAGTCCTCAGGGAACACTGTGGGTATTTACTCTAAGGAGCCACCATGAAACCACCACCTGCACGCATCAGAGTTGGGTTTCCTGTCCTGGCCCCTGGGAGGCCACACAGCAGCCACACCGTGCTCTGCCAGAGTGCCCAAGGCCCCACAGTGTCCTCCCGCTGCAATGAGGAGAACCCTCCCCCCACATTACATTCCACCAGGGCACCCTCACAGTGCTGCTTCATGCAGAGATTTTTGTTGAGACAGCTCTACCAGGTTTTCCTTGTCCCCTCCTCTTGGACTCAGACATGGATCATTGGGATCTGGGCCAAAGGGTGCTCTGATGACGACCAGGCACCGGCCTCAGTCAGAACTGCATTGCCTTCTGCTGTCTAAGATGATGTCCTTCAGTCAGGGTCTGTCCCTTCCCCAAAGATACGTTTCTTCCCTCAAAACCCCTTCGGCCTTAGAATTCAAAAACTTGTGGGCAGGCCTGTCCTGCCAGAATTCCAGATGTGCCCTGACATGGCTGAATCCTAAAGCAAACATAATATAGGCCGAGGAGGCACACACACCACCATGCCACTTTCCTTGCCCAGAACAGACATCAGTAATCAATCACAGCACAGTTTCTGTCCAGGGAAGCCATTAGGATTCCTGTCAACACACCTCCCAGAGGTACCACAGACCACATCTGTCTGTGCTCTGAAGGCTCTCTGAATCCCCTTGTTGGAAATGACCCCACCTTTCTTTTACCTTTCATAACTCTCGGCCTCTGTCTTGTCTGAGCTCATCCAAGTGGTACTAACAAAACTAATGGCTACCATCTCCTGAGAGCTTACCTTGATTCAGGCACTATTCAAAGTACCTCTCATTAGACACATTTAATCCTCCCAATCATATGAAGTAAGTGCCATTATTATCCCCATTTCACAGATGAGGAACCTGAGACACAGGAACTACCGGTTCGCAAGTCAGAAACTGTATCCTACCCGCCTTTGTCATTTCAGTGGTTCAGCCAACATTTTTATTAGGCAGCCATGTGTGCCAGGTGCTGCAATAGACCCTGGGGACAGAAGTAGAACCTAGCATATTGCTTAGCGTAGCCCTTAAGAAATCATGTATTTGGATCACAGTTTTCATAGAGAGAGAAGAGGATGGGAGCTAAATTCAGGAATGGGGGAGCTGAATTGGAGACTGAGGGAGAAGGCTCATTCAAGGAGTTTAAAATGAATGGGAGAGGAAAGAATAGAGCTGGAGTCTGACTAATGTCTTTTATTCCCTGACAGCCCTCGGTGTTCTTGTAGAAGAAGCTAGTTCCTCCCTCTCTAACACCCCCAAGCTCAGCTGATGGCATCAGAATTTGTGAAAGAGCCAAAGCCACCTGGGGTGTAGGTGGGGCTAGTGGGAGAGGACCCTCTCTGTCACATCCCCCTCCGTCTCAGTGTTCTGACAGAGGCGGCTATCCCAGCCCCGAGCAGGGTGTCAACTACCGCAGGTAACTCTTACAGTCCTCGGGATAGGGCCATCACCACCAGGTACATTTCTGTGACTTTTGGTAAACCCATGTAGTTGAATAACCACCACCAAAATCAAGATACAGAACAATTCTATTGCTCCAAAAATTCTTTTGTGCCCCCGTCATCAACCCCCACCCCCAGCCCCTGGTAACCACTGGCTTTTCTCTCTAATTTTGCCTTTTCCAGACATAGGATAAATGGAATTATATGGTATGTTGTAACTTCACTTTTTCACTTATCATTATATGAGGATGTTCCCATGTCATTATACTTTCTTCCAAAGTATTATTTTTTAATGACTGCCGGGCACTCTCCATCTCACGTGCTCTCCACTTTGCTACAGCAGCGGCAGCCTCTCAGAGAATAGAAATGAGAGATAGAAGGTCACGTTGGAAAGAACAGGGCAGAAGGGATCAAGGTTAATGCTTGTCACCCTTACGAGGAGGTGCTGGCTTTTCTGCCTGCAGGCCAACGTGGCCAACCTCCACGTAGGCACACCGGACAATGCCAAACCACAACAAACGACACCGATGTTTGTCTCCAGCTCGGTGCCTTTAGAGCCCTTGCTTAGACACGGCACCTGCTGGATTCTTGGGCTCAGATCCAGAGTTTTCTCCTGGAAATGGAGATAAGAATGTCCACTCCACGGCAATTGAGAGGAGGAAAGGAGACACTGTGTGTGACCACACGCACACGGACCCGCTCTTACGCTGGTTTTCCATTCCTTCCTCCACTCTCTAACCTTCCCCAAAAGTCTGGATCCACCTCCCTTTAAAAAGCAAAGATGAGTGGATGGTAAGGAAAAATATTGAAGACAAGTTTTCCCCTAGTTAAAGCTGTCTCCCAACCATCATCAGAAGGATTGAAAGAGAATTGAAGAAAGGGAGCACCTCGGAAAGAATAACACAACTGTCAACATCATGATCCATTGGGAACAAATCCACAAGGGTCTCCAGAATCTGCTCCCTGGCTGCAGGACACGTCCCCTCCGTGTGGGATAGGAGCGGGAGCTGGTGACACTTGTAGCTCTCGGTACCAAAACGGCCAAGGTCTTTTCTGCCTTCATTTTGAGTGGTGATGTTTTAGTGTTTCTTCCCCACCCCAACCCCGTATTTTCTTCTCCCTCTGCCTGCGTCCCGCTTGAACTTCTCCCAGCAAAGCAGAGTTAGGATCCTAGTGTGTTGCTATGGAAAGAATGGCGACATCACTTGCGAGTTTATGAAAGAAAAAAAGAAAGAAAAGAATAAAATAGGACAAGCAGAATTTTTTTTTTAAGTGTTACGAAACTGGAAGAAAAACTGTTCCACCACTAAATATATCCACTTACCAAATCAGCAGATGTTACGGCTTACACGGCGTCAGTCTCTCAGTCCTGCAGAAAACTCTTTGCAGAGCATCTAGGTTGGTGTCTGGAATATTCCATGTTGGCCACATGGATGACATGACAGCCGTTCAAGGGGAACCTTTGAATAACTGAACTCCATTTTGTTCGTTTCTTTTAAAGGCCTTCCTCCTGTTCCCGCTCCCCCCGCCATTTCCTGTGTCAAGTCACCCCAACTTTGACCCCCGTGAGTTCCTTCCAAAAGCCAAGCCTCATAGCCTGGACTTGAACCCCAGCTCTGCCATGGACTAGCTCTAGTTCTTGAGCATGTTAGCCAGCACCTCTGAGCTTCAGTTTTCATATTTGTAAAACACCTACTTTCAAGGTTTTGTGAAGTTTAGCAATAATACGTGAAGCACCTGGCCCAGTGGCCAGCACAGATCTATTAACAGTAGTGTCCTATGATAGAAACTGATTCTCTTGCCTTCTAGTCACGTGCTCTATCTGCCCCGGGGGGTGGCCATGGGCTGCGGAGGGGCAGTTGAGCTTGTGTCTGTCATCCTGCCGACAGAGCCAGCCAGGTGGCTCCATCAGGTATGGACCCCACCTCAAGCCTTCCTCAGCATCCTTCATCCATTAAGATTCCCTGTCAGTCTTGAAGTCACATTCTTGGTTGATATCTTGGGTCTGTTCTGGCTCACCATTGCTGCCTAAAAAAATGACCCCAAAACTTAGGAATGTCAAACAGAAATGGATTATACCTCACAATTCTGTGAGTGAGAAGTTCAGGCAGAGTGTAGCAGTTAGGGCTCACCTACTCCGTGATGGCTGGGGAACTCCGTTGAGTGACTTAACATGATGGATGGAACTAGAGCAGCTGAGGGCTGGCTGAGAATCTCTCTCTCTCCATGTGGGTAGCTTGGGTTTCTTCAGAGCGTAGCAGCCTCGGGGCGGTCAGACTTCTTACATGGCAGCCCAGAGCTCCAAGGGGAAGGAAGCAGAATCTGCATGTCCTCCTGAAGGCCTTGGCCCAGAACTGTCTGTAATAGTGTCACTTTCACCGCATTCTACGGGCCAAAGTAGTCCTAAGGCAGCCCGGTTTTTAGGGGGGTAAGGATGGGGACATGTACCCCACCTATCAGTGGGAAAAGTATCAAAGAATGTGTGGCCATCTTTAATCTGCCACAACATCACCACATCTACCTGCCGGCTTGCCCCAGAAGGGAAGTTTGAGAAGCTGAAGGTGGAACCTAAGAGCAGAACCCAAAGGCAGGGCTGACATCACTGATCACAGATGAAGGTGGAGTTTGGATAGCACACCTTCCAGGGTAGAAGGCTGCTTGAAGATTTTTATGCAGACCAGAATTCTGGAATGGCCCCGAATTGTGAAAGCTCCATGCTACGTTCTCTGACAGGTTCCTATCGTAACACAGCCATGCCTCAATTTCTCTAGAGCGTAAGTGCCATGTGTTCACACATCAGGTTTGCTTAAAGTGAGGCACTTCCATTTCCAAGTCACTGTGCTCTTTCCTGATGAAAGGTGAGTCCAGATTTTCAAAACTGGCAGAATCAGCCAGGCTGGTTCTCCAGGCCACAAGCGCCTGGAAAGAAGATATCCCTGCTTTGGGTGGTGTATTCTTTTCCTGGCGCTGCCCTAACAAAGCACCAACTGGGTAGCTTACACAAGAGAAATTCACTGTGTCTCAATTCTAGAGGCCAAAAGTCTGAACGAAGATCGGCAGGGCCATGCTGCCTCTGTAGGAATCCCGGGGAGGATCTGTTCCATACCTGTCTCCAGCTTCTGGTAGCCTGAGGCATTCCTTGGCTTTTGAAGATGGCCGTCTTCTCCCTGTGTCTCTTCACGCCATCTTCCTTCGTGCAAGTCTGTCTCTGCTTCCAAATTTCCCCATTTTATAAGGACACCAGTCCTATTGGATTAGGGCCCATCCTAATAACCTTATTTTAAGTAGATTACCTCTGTAAAGACCCTATTTCCAGATACACTCACATTCTGAGGTACTAGAGGTTAGGACTTCACCATATCTTTTTTTGGGGGAACACAATTCAACCCATAACAGGTGGTGAGCAGAGATGGACTTGGGCTAAAACCCTGACCTCATGCCATCTCACTTCCTCTCTCTCTCTCTCTCTCTCTCTCTCTCTCTCTCTCTCTCTCTCTCTCTCTCTCTCTCTCTCTCTCGCCATAACCCAGGCCTCCAAAATATAAACTCCAGAGGGCAGTATTCCCAGTGCCCTAAATAGTGCTGTCATATATTAGGCCATCAGTACGTATTTTGCTGAATGAATGAATGAACAAACCAGTCAACCAATGAACCAACAGCCAGTGGCCTTGACAGAGAGAGCAGACGACCCAACCTGCCCCACACCCTGTGGGTTGAACCTAAGTGGCTGGGGAGGTAAGGGCCTCTGAGTTGTTATCGCCGTGAGTGCTTCTGCTGCTAACAATACAGGAGTATTGACAGACCTCTGATCCTCCTTTGAAGTTGAGTCAGCAATATCCTGCTATTCAGAAAAATACAGGTGAGACTATATAACTTCCTCTACTGTCAGCTGTTGCGAGAGGACACTAATTTGTCGTCCCTCTTGAAGTCCAATAATTGCCAGATGAGGTTCTCAGTGGGCCTGTGTTGTGCAAATTGCATTAGACACCAAGGAAAGGTGCAGGATAGAGGATACAGTAACGGGGTGTGACTGCTGTGCAGTACATGTCGATTGAACAGGCCCCTGTGCTCCGAGATGTGAAAGACCCAGCGATGCAGAGGTCGAGGTCCTCGCCCGGAATGAGCCCCTAAGCCACGGCGGGCGAGACACCTGGACAAGTAACTCTAATAGAACCCTGTGGACACTTCACGTTGTGTGCTTTGAGAGTAGGGGCGGGAGCAAACACTCTGGCAGAGGGACTGGGACAGATTCTGTGGGAGAAGGAGTTGGAGCTAGATTTGAAAGACAGGCTCAGCTGGCCTTCGATAGGAAGGTTTGGGAGGGAGAGCCATTCCAGGCAGAGAGACCTGCACGGACGAGGCCTGGTGGTGGGTGTGGGAAGGGCAGGTTCCAAAACAATCAGTGCAGGTGAGGGGGGGGGTCAGAAACCCAGGCAGTATCGGCAGGGCTTTGACGACGCCCCGGAGGAATTTGGACAATATTTGAGGAGCAGTGGGAAGCCAGTGCAGGGTTTAGAGGAGGGAGTGGTGTGCCATCATCTGTTTTTGAGGTGGCTCACAGGGCAGCAGTTTGGACAATGCCCTGGAAAAATCCGATGGCTGAGTATAGGGGATCAGTGGGAAGGCCCTTGTGACAGTGCAGGTGACACAGGAGGAAGGCCTGACCTGCGGCAGAAGACACAGTAGAATGGCTAGTACTTTCTTTTTTTCTTTTTCCTTTGTCTTTTGTTTCCTTTTTCAATGATAGTTGATATTCAATAGTTTTGTATATTAGTTTCAGGCCAGTACTTTCTGACAACTGCTCAAGTGGGATGACAGCCGAGATTTACGACCCCACCTAGCAGGAGAACAGAGTGGGAATAACCCCCACCCCCCCATCTTAGAGCAGCCTCCACAGAAGCAACACCCACGCTCCCCAACTCAGGTCTCCTGGGAAGTGGTTCGCCTGAGACCAGGGCTTCTCAAACTCAGCTGCCCATTGGAATCATCTAGGGGGCTTTAAAAAATACAGATGCCTGAACCCCACCCCCAGGCAGTTTGGCTTAATTGGTATGGTGTATGGCCTGAGCGCTGGGGTGTTTAAGAGCTCCCCTGCTTATGCCAGTGAGGAGCCAAGGGTGACAGCCCCTGCCCCTGCCTCTGCCCCTGCCCTGGAGAAATGCATTCCCTTATAAAGTTAGGCTGTCCAGCTATTGTCAGTGTGTCATTAGCTATTAATTTGTGTGCTTTTTTTTAATTAAAGGCCATGTCTGGCACTCGAAGGTAAGCGCCATGAAAACGTGAATTGTATTCATTTCTTGTGGCTGCTATAAATGAACTTTCCAAAGGTCATTCCACCATTCTGTCAAGCCAGCTGCTTCAGGATCATGGGGAACATGGAAGACCAGAGAATCCCATGAGCTATTGGCTACATGTCATTTGCAGTTGTTCCCTTCCAGGTGGCATATCGTGCAGACCCATCTGTAAACCAGGCCTAAGTGTGTTCTCATTCAGCGGGTTGTTGGGAACTCCCATGAGGCCATAGGTGTCAGCAGGACTACACTCCCTTTGGAAGCTCTAGGGGAGAATCTGTTCCCCTCCCTTCCAGCAGCCAGAGCTGCGTTCCCTGCATTCTCTGGCTCGTGGCCTTTTCCTCCATCTTCAAAGCCAGCATCTTCTCTGTGTGACTCTGCTTCCCTCGGCTTATGTCACAAGGCCTTCCGTTCTCTCACATCTCCCTCTACTTCCCTCTTATAAAGACACTTATGATGGCGTTTAGGGCCCACCCAGACAATCCAGGATGATCTCCCCATCTCACGATCCTTAGCTTAATCGCATCTGCAAAATCTTTTTTGCCATATTAGGTCACGCTCATAGGTTCCAGGGCTTAGGACCTGGATATCTCTGGGTGGGCCATTATTCAGCCTACCACCAGTCATAGGGGACGATGAGGTTTTCATTCATTTTTGTAGCCTCACAACCTAGTCCAGCTCCTGGGACATAGTGACATAGTGAATGAACAGATGAACAGTAGAAACTCAAAGCCTTGACTGATCAAAGTCGCATTGTGTCAGGAGTCAGACCCAGAGAGATCCAGAAGGAAAGCTGGAGGCAAGCCACAGAAGTGTCAGGCATAGAAGGATTTAACTTGGTACCTTCTAAAACACATGTCAATTCATGCCAGTCACCCGCACTTACGTCCCCCTCCCCTTTCAGTGGTTTCCCATCATCCTCACGATAAAGTCCACTGAGGCCTCTGCTTGCCTCTCCCAGCTCTCGCCTTGCCTTTCTCGCTGAGCACCCCATGCTGCCCCTAAGATTGCACTTAGCACGCCTGCATTATCATTGCTTCTGTAATTTGCTTTCTCCTCTACTAGAATTAAACTCCAAGAGGACAGCTCTAAGCCTAGCTTGCGCCCCCCCCGCCCCCCCATCTCCAGCCCCCAGGACAAAACCTGATGCTTAGTCGGTGCTCAAATATCTATTAAGTAAATAAAGGAACTTCAGACTAATGGCTTGTTAAGAGCCAGACAGTCTTGCTTTTAAGACTACTGGCTTATCAGGGTGAAATGGTCTGTTTCATTCATTCCCCAATGCCTAGACTAGAGGTCTGCCTGGCGAGTCGTCAGAAAATATTTGGCAGGGGTGGGGTGCAAAGAACCTGCTGGACGCAGAAGGTTCAGGGAGAAGAGGGTGTGAGTTTTGGTAAGAGCCTTGGAATTGTGTCTTGGGAAACCCTGAAAGCTCCTCAGACAGTTGGAATGGGGTTCAGTGGAGAATAGGGAGCCGTGCCTGGGCATCAACGAAACAAGGGCTGGAGTAAACTCAGAGCTTGGATGAGTCTGCCTGGCCGCAAACACAAAGCAAATTGGAATGGGGGAAATGGTGGAAGAAAGGAAAGTCATTCCATTTCGGTAATCCAGACGAGGTATGATGATGGCTTGGACTAATGTGGAACCATCTAGAACACTACAAGAAATGACAGAGCTTGTATTCCGATTGAGGAGAAGAAAAACACTCATGAGCTAAGGTATCACTCCCTGGGAGCACATATGAAGAAGGGCACGGCGGGGGCAGTATCCAAACAGACTTGTGTTTGCCATCCCAGACGACAGAAAGCTGGGTACCCCCATAGGTGTGGGAGAAGAAATGAGGAAGCCAGGTGATCATTTGGGCTTGGGACAAGTTGGGTTTGCAATAAAGATAGGACATCCTATTATTTTTATTACTGTTGTCATTACTATTACTGTTTTTATTTTCTTATTGCACCAGTGCTGGTGGGAGCCGGGCCTCCAGCTTCTGCCTAGAAGCGGGGAGGAGCCCGCCTAACATGTGGCGTGGAGTGATAGAAAGATCACAGGCTGCAAACCTAGCTCAGCTTGCCCTCTGTAATAGTGTCCTGTGGCTGCCGTAACAAACGACCATAAACTTAGTGGCTCAAAACATCACAAGTTCTCTTACAGTTCTGGAAAGTCAGAAGTCAAAAAATAAGATTCACCACGATAAAGACAAGACATTGGCAAGGCTGGTTTCTCCTGGAGGTTCCAAGACAATCTCTCCATCTCAAGATCTTTACCTTAATCACCTCATCAAAGTCCGTTTTGCCATATAAGGTCCCATTCACAGGTTCCAGGGATGAGGACCTAGAAACCTTTGGGGACCATTGTTCAGTCTGCTTTATACCCTGTGTCCTGTGCAGAGATGAGAAGTGTAGCCCCCAGATGCGATCTAAACCTGTGTGATTTTTTTGTCTAGGATTGAACGGGCTTGGATGAATGGCTTTGTGGAGGACATTGTACCAGAGAGTACAAGTAAACCTTCATCCTTTATCCCAGGCTTTGAGGTGAAGGGAAGTGTCTTCGAGGTAGAGATAAAAGAGGTTCAAGAGACAGCTGTATGTTTGGTGATGCAAAGGATGGGTAGGAGCACTGGAGGGAGGGCTGGCAGACCGAAGAGGGAGAGATCTGACAGAATCGGTGATTGCTGGAAAGCCCTGTCTCGCCCTGATCTGTGTCTGGGGAATAGAGAAATCTCACTACTCTCCTGGCTCCGGGAAGATGGAGTGTGTGTGAACCACCCAAAGAATGAAATGAAAAGGTTACATAGGGAATTGTCAATATGATAAATCCCTACTGTCTCACAGCCTTTCTAAACGTTTTGATAGCAGAATTTGATGGATGGTAAATCAGAGTCGGCCCATCTTAAACATTTGATAGTGCCTTATTTATTTATGTACATGACATGGGAAACCAGAATTCATTCCTTTTTCTTTCTGTCGCAGCAAGAATTTTTTTTTTTCCCCTGCTTTCAGAAACACATCACTCTTCTCCCAGCCCTGGTTTTCCATGTTTGTGGGTGTGTGGGTGTGTGTGCCTGTATGTGGTGGTGGATGTTATGATTCTTTCTACCCAGAAAAAAAGGATGCTTTGCCTTGGAGAAGATGATAATTAACTGCTAAATATTAACTGCAAAAATAATGAAGCTACTTTGCTTCAAACTATGTCTAAATCTTGTTGCTTTTTTAAAAATTATTTCTCAGAGAAAGAGAGGGATTAAAGATGTTCCAGTACGATCGATTTGTGATTGGAAACCCAGGCAGACACACGCAACAACAGTTTCCCGTCTTTTACAACACTAACTCCTCCTTTATAATGCGTCATAGTGGAGCTGCTCTGGTGTCAGCATCAGCATTGCTGCCATTTATTGAGAGTTTGCAGCTACCTCGTGTTTTGATGAGGTCTTTACAAGCATTACGCCGTTTGTGGCATCCTGACAATCCTGGGATGTAGGCATTAGCTCCAGATTTATAGGTAAAGAAACCACATCGAGGACAGGTGAAGTATCTTGCCAGCGTCATCCAACTGGTAGCTGTTGGAGAGAGCCTCAATTCCCACCCAGGTCTGTTCTAATGCCAAAGCTAGCGGACTTCCCCACTCTGCTTAATTGGCTTCTCAGGGACCAATTCAGCTTAAAACACATTGATCTCACCATGACATTGGGAACAGACAGCCACCCAGCAGAACCCATCACCCCAACACAACCACTTCTAAGAGAAACTTCACCCACCTGCCCCAGGCAGTCGGCCATTAAAGTCTTATAATGATGACAAAGGACTAGATTTTGATTCCTCTCACCATACCTGCACTCTGTCCCTTCCCAGATATCGTAGTTGGCCTTACCCAATAAACAGGCTCAAGGCACCTCGAAGAGCCTTCTCACTTCAATGCCCTGTGGACCTTCTTGATTCTGGTTTTTCTCTTTTAGCTTCTGTCATTAAAGGCAGAATATGGTATTTGGGGGCAAAGTGTTTATAAGCTATCAGGACAGTGCTTCGTTTTGGCTACTTCAACAAACAATGTGCTGTAGTTTTATTTTTGAATCCGCTTTCTCCAAACTATTCCTTGGGATTCAAATTTCTTCAATATTTGATCTAGATGCACAGACGACTCCCCTCCTCCTTTTTGGAGCTGTTCGGAGCTCTCACCTCATCTCATGTTTATCTATTCCTGAACTGTCCAAAGTAGAGAAAAGAAGAACTTTTTTTCCGCGATACGATCATTGAAGAGTTTTGTTTTCATGTTGATAATTAACAGGAAAACAGTTATACTTTTCCGTGAAGCTTTTTGAGACCTTTCAAAAAAGAAGTATCTTTGAGGAGAATAGAATTTGTCAATAATAACTGAATAATTTGAAAATTACTTTGCCGTGAACGTGGAATGTCACAAGTAGTCATTGAGTCTCCTCTGTTTTCATTGGTACTCATTATTGTGTCAAGGTTGCTCTTTCTTGATGTATCAATCCTCTCCTCAGAGGCTTTCCCTGATTATCTCATGGAAAGTAGCTCTTCAGTCTCCATCACATCACTTTTAGAACTCTTTACAGAGCACTTACCCCTATCTGTAAGTTCTTTGTTTTCTATTTATTTTCTGCCTCCTGCTCCTAGACCATTAGCGCCTGGAGAGTAGGAATGTTATGTCTTATTTCCTGAGTATCTAACGCAGTGTCGGCATATAGCCAGCACTCAAGAATGAATGAATGAACGATCGAAGGAATGTATGTCTGATAATGTGTTCTCTTTTGAAAGGTCCATGTTTCTGTTTCTAAAAAAAAATAGGTCTTCTGCTGTATGTCCCTTTTAACATACCAGGGATGTTTGGGGCTGGAAATAGAGCATCAAGATGGAAACGGGTTGGCAAGAAGCGCTTCGCACAGCCAGCTCACAATACTTCTAGGGAGGTTTTAAAGGATGATGTGGTCAGATTCGTGTTTAGAAACATGATGTTCAATCATGGCATCAGTTGTGAGGTATGTCGTGGCAAGAAATCTGTTTCTAAAAATAAACTACTGGAGTTTATAAATGACTCACTTTTCTTGATTAGCAAGGACTCCAGGTTATCCCTATAAAAATGTCACTCCCAGTAACGTCCTAAGATTCTTTCTTAAGGAAGAGGGAATGGTGTGGAATAATAGCCAACACAACAAGAATGAGAGAATGTTGCAAATGGGCGTGTCACCTAACACATCTGTCATGGCAGGAAACGGCTGAGAGTTGCAGTTGTAGAAAGAAATGGTGGCAGTGAAGAGGTTGGCCTGAAACTCTGTCAGGATATTTTCAATTAATAGGTGACAGAAAAATCCCATCAAACTGGCTTAAGCAAACTGACATAATGTCGGAGTCCGGGAAGATGTTGGGTTGGGGCGTAGCAGTATCTAGTGGGGTGTTATCAGGACTCATTCTCTGCACCTCTTAGCTTGGCTTTCCTCTCAGCTCTCAAGCGTGTTCCCCCTCACGTGGCAATA
The DNA here is from genome assembly GCF_004115265.2 of Rhinolophus ferrumequinum. Lineage (NCBI taxonomy): Eukaryota > Metazoa > Chordata > Mammalia > Chiroptera > Rhinolophidae > Rhinolophus > Rhinolophus ferrumequinum. Next base: position 60,429,498 of record NC_046297.1, read on the forward strand.
TGGCCACTGGCGCTTCTGGACTTACGTCCAATCCCTTCACCAACACCACCAGAAAAGGAGAACATTTTTCTCCCAATGGTTTCAACAAAGGCTCCAGCATGGAGCCCGCACTGGTTCTGACTGCTCCACTGGGTCACCAGCCCGTTCTTTACTCACATAATTCTTTTCTCAGTGGTCAGGCCCGAGTCACATGCCTACTGCTGCAGGATCCACATGGGCCAAGAGTGGGTAGGGGTCTTTCTCTAGAAAGAACTGGCTTGCCATTGCCAAAGGAGGAAGGAAAGAATGCTGGACAGGCGATGCCTACCACAAACAGGTGAAGCCCAGAGGCCAGACCACGATGTAGGGAGTTACTGCAGCTGCCGAGCGAAGCCAGGAGGAAGTCTCGGCCTAAAGCAGAGGAATGAAGAATGAGGAAATGTGATGGAGGAAAAATTGGGAGGACCTGGTGCATAATAAACTATGAGGTGAGGGGACAGTGGAGGAGCAGGAGTCAGCTAGGTTTCCAGGTTTCCAGCCTGACTGACTGAGTAGATTGTGGTGCTTTTTTTTTTTTTTTTTTTTGGAATAAAGAAACATTACAGAAAGATCAGGTTTGGGAGGCAGGTGATGAGCTTGGTTCTACATGTGCTAAATGGGAGCTGCCCACGCGACTCCCAGTGGTGAGCATAGAAGCACAGAGTATTTATACAGTTGGAAGAGACTCTAAGGCCGGACATTCCAGCCTCTGCCACATTTTCCCTTCCCATACACCTTCCAGGTGTTGGTAACTGAGTTGAGTCTGTTATCCAACCTGTTGGATCATCCGTTTTTTTTTACTTATATGTTCTTTTCCTTGGTTTTCATAAATCATCTTGGCCTTGTTTTTGTTTTGTTCTTTGTTTTTTCTTTTTAATCAGGTTTCAGTGGAGAATGGCCACTCCAGCCTTTGTCCACTTACGAGTCCATGTAGCCCGTCCTCGCTGTCATCCAGCAGTCAGAATGGAAGCTCTGGGGCTCTGCAGAGAGGAGCTGGGACTAGAAAGGCTGTTTTGGTCGATATCTAGCTACAGGGATGAGTTTAGAGCCTTGGAGTGGATGGGATCTCCAAGGAGCATGGAGAGAAGAGGGATGAGAAAGAGCCAAGGGCATGGAGATGCACCTATGAACGCAGAAAGTGGACGAGGAAGCGAAGGGGCTGCCAGGAGAATCAGGAGCCTGGCCCAGGGATGCCGGGGGTGGGGGGGGTGGTGGGGAGGGCTTGACGAAGACAGTTCACCCCCCAGAAGCGGTAATATAGGCTCTATTTGGCAGTTTACAACAAAAGCATCAACAGAGCAGGAGGACAGAATGTGCTGAGTGTGAGGGACGGACAGTGCTGTAACAGAAGGAATGAACAGCAGGAATCTCAAACTTCCTTCGAGATGTTTGATGGTTATGTTATCTGAACAACAGGTACCCTGTGTTGCAAGCTCAGAGCTCATCATGAATGGAGCCCAGAGCCAAACATTGTGCTCAAATAGCTCATTTGTACCATTATCGTCCCCCTATTGCAATGGAGAAGCTGAGGCTTCAGGAGATTGATGTAACTTGTCCAAATTCACACACTGATGAGTGGCAGAACCAGACCTAGGTGGTAAGCCTCTTTCACTCGGGAGCCTGAGTTCTTCATTGCCGCCAGAGGAAGCAAGAGTTGGGGTAGTAATGTGTCGACGATGGAGGAATAGAGCGGCTTTGGGAAATTCGGTGTTGCTTTCTGTATTTGTTTTGCTTCGTTTACTTTTTTAGAGAGATGGCAACCTGCAGTGTTTGTGACCGAAAAGGGAGGGGATCTGGTGGAAGGAGATAGAGTTGAGAGAGCTGATGAGTGCTGAGCTGGAGTCAGGTGGAGGGGTTGGCCTTATAAAGAGGAGTCCAGCTACTTCCTCCAAGGTGGAGAACAAAGAGATGAGTATAGAGATGGGGAAGAAGGTGACCTTTGTCTTGTGACTTTCATCAGGTGACCTTGATATTCTCAGCAAGATACAAGGCAAAATCTCCTACTAAAACAGAGAGGCAAAGTTGGGGAAATTAAAAATATTGGCACAGTTGCCATAGAAATTTCTTTGGGCATGAACAAAGGATGAGAAAACAGATCTTGGAGCAGGCTGACTCAGGTGAGATAAGCTGGTGTGAACATGCTGCACCTTATACACGGGTTGGCAGCTGGAGGGGGTCGGGGGGGGAAAGGGCGAGATGATCTGAAGGTAGACGGAGGAGGAGGAGGGGGCAGAACAGTCCCTCGTCACTAATACCAGCTCACTAAATAAAATCACTCTTTAAGGGAACCACAACTGCCAGTGTTAAAGGTTCATTCAATCCAGTCCTACAGGTGGAGATTCACCCCATTTTACAGCTGCAGGAACTGAGGCTGGCCATGGTGAATGGATGTGCTGCGTTTGGTGTTCTCTGGGTTGTGGTATGTTTGGGACCTGTGAAGTGGGCATCCTGGCTATGGCCAGAGAAGGATGCCTCAGTAAGTGGTAGAGCCAGGATCCAAATTGGGGAGGACGAACGCCAGGCTGTGCCCTCTTCCACCAACCAGGTGGGCACGTATGATAAGTACTGAGGGAAACAAGGCCCCTGGAGGCCCAGTCCTCACCTACTGAAGGGTGAAAAGTACCTGAGCTTTCGAAATCATTGTGTCTGAGTAAATGACTAAATTCTGGGTTCCAGGTTCACAGGGGCCCAGGACGGGTCTGCCTTCTCAGGCGTAGCTGACATTCTCTGCCCTAAGTACTAACTGAACAGTGTCTCAGGTCACCACTACTACCCCACTGCTAGCAGAACACCAGCCTCCTCTCAGAGCCCTGTGTCACCTACAGGCATGGTGCCACTAATGTGGTGGGTCAGATGGAGCAGCCGCAAACTTCCTGTCATCCACTGAATTTCTTCGGCTAGAAGAGACCATGCAGGCTTTCTTCTACCTAATCAGAGAGCGCCTCGAGAGTAGCAAGTTGCAAAAAACATTATAATTCAATTAAAATCTTTCTCCTTTGAACACTCCCAGAGGGGGAAAGCCACTTGGAATTTATAAGAAATCTAATTTATCGAGTCAGTGTCAGGAAATGGAATTGCTAACGATTAACAACCAAGCAGTGGGTGTGGAGGCAGGATTATCTGGGCTCCATCCTGCTCAGCAGCCCATTTAACCTCTCTGAGCCTCAGTTTCCTCATCTGTGAAATGGAGATGATAGCTAGATCATCTGTGAAATGGAGATCACATACACACACACACACACCTGTTGGTATTGTGGGACTATTAAGATTCTACATGTAAACAGTACCTTGTTACTACATTTTTCTGCCCACGCTTAACTAGATCTGCAAACCCCTCTTTTCTTTAAAAAAAATAATATATATATATCATCTGAGCAACTGAGCAATAAAAGCTAAGCACAGACACCGGTAACAGGAAGTAACCTCTTAAACCTCACCTTCCCCAGCCTCCAACTCTGCTGCTCTGGACCCTGTTGTTTTTAAAGAGGTCTGACACTAGGTTATTGAGCGCCCAGCGCTCTTTGTTCTATTCTCTCCCTCCATTTCTGCATCATCCTCTGAATTGTCACTTCCCTTGGAGCACGCTGTCCAGCTCCAGTCCGGCATGGAATGCAGAGAGCAGCATCTCCTGTCTTTGTGGCACTGAGTTGGCCTCAGCCCGTCCATGTCTGAATTAGGAGCAACCAAGAGAGGTCTTCTTGCCAAGGCCTCCACTCCTGTCTGCATATCAGTCACATGGCTGCTTGGTAGAAATCCTGATTCCTGGGCCTGCTCTTGGATGTTTGGTTTTAATAAGTCTGGACTCAGCCTCAGGAATGGGTATTTTGACAAAGCACCCAGGCTGGTTTGGGAGGCACACTGTAGGCGCACCCCCAAATTCAAGTGTAGATTTAAAGTGGGCTGAGGAGAAATCAGTAAAACTTGGGAATTAATTCATGGTCACCAGTGACCTTTCAAAAGTAATTCCCATTTAACAGATGAGAAAAATGGAGGCAAGGATGGAGATACATGAGGAGAAAGCTACACAGCCAGAAGCTTAGAGCAAAACCGAGGACCCCTGCATCCAATTCCTTTCCCTACCCCACCCCGCAATCTCTTCACCACCACCACAAACCCACACATTAGAATTCCTTCTTCTGGGGGGAGAAGGTGAAATGTTGTGACTTTAAAACATAAAGGAACAATCACACACACACACACACACGCGCACGCACACACACACACATCTACCCTTGAACTGAAGCAGAATCTGTTAACAGCTCTGTCAGAAGACCCTGCAAAGCTAAAAGCATCCTTTTTGGCTTTGATATCTTGACAAGATACTTCCTTTAAAAGCTCCAAAAAAAAAAAAAAAAAAAAAAAAAAGCTCCGAGACAGCCTTGTTATTTCCTCTGACAGACCCAGTGAAAGGCTCTGAAATGAGAAGTGGTGTCTGCCCCTCACCCCCTGAAGCCTGAAGGTGCGATTTCTTGAAAGGAGCACATGTACTCCCTGGTAGTAGGCATGAAGCCCGCCTGGGGGCTGGGAGCCCAGGCTCCTCCACTTGCTCAGACCTCTAAGCCCCTCTGCCCCTCTGGCTGGAGACCCCTGGCCATGGGGGGGGCCTCTGCAGTCTGACTCTTCGCCTCCCCCAGATGCCTCCCTAGGGAGCTCAAGAACTGAGACATTTCCCTCATCTGACAGCCAGGCTGCATGTCAGCTACCTTGAGAAGAGTTTCCAAGGGCTGGTCTGATGGTTTGACCCATTTTTCCTTCCCTTGAGGGCCACAGTCCACTCGTAGGGAAAGGTCAAGCAATGCTACCACCCTGTCCCTAGAAATAAGGGTTGGAGGAGGGCGACCAAGGGCATGACACTGGGAAGTGCTTACTTGGGGAGGCGTGTAAAGCCTTGCTACTCCGAGCGTGGGCCACCTTTACAGCATCATTCTCACCTGGGAGCTTGTTGGAAATGCAGTCTCACAGAATCAGAATCCGAGTTTGAACAAGATCCCCAGGCAATTTGCACAAGAAGCTTGTATCCCAGCCCTGTGTGGCTCCAGGCTGTGTGACCTTAACCAAGCTCCTTAACCTCTCTGAGCCTCAGTAGCTACATAGGGCTTTTTGAGAAATGAAACACTGAGACTTGGCAGACACTAAGCTTTCAGTGAATGTTAGCTGTCATTGTTATTGGGAAAATGGTGCAAGGACAGCTTTGCCACATTTAAACCCAAAGCCTCCTGCCATATTTGGGTGAGGAAGAAAGCCCAAGCTGAATGCAAGAAAGTTCCGGGTGAAAAGTGAAGAATCCTCGATGTCTGCTTCAAGGGCAAACTTGGAGGCTGGAGAGGAGAGTGTCTCTTAGCAGCGGGAGCCCTGACTATTTCACCTCGGGTCAGTTAACATTATGGTTCGTCTGCTTGGGGGTTCTTACCTTCATTGATGTGCCTTCTCTTCCTGCCTTCCCACCTCCAAACATCTCTGAGACGCTGCTGCTTCCATGACCCCGCTTGGAAGACTTTGACACTCCGTTGCCAGCAGAGTGAAATCCTAACTCAGCATGGCGTTCAAGGCCCTTCAGGATCTTCACTTGTCAGCCTCCTTCCGGCTCCACCCTCACGCCCTGCCCTTTAACCTCTGTCCTCATGATTCCTCAGACGGTTCCTTGCTCTTGCTGTCTCCTCTGCCTGCTCTTCCTTTCTCTCTACAAGGCAGACGCCTACCTCACCTTTGGAGCCCTGCTTAACCAGGAAAGGCCGTGTGCTGTGTGCCAAGAGCCCGGGCACAGCGTGGACGGACTTTGTTCAAATGCCAGCGCTGCCACAAACTAGCCATGTGACCCTGGGCAAGGCACTTCTCCTCCCTGGCCTGGGTTCTCTCTTCCGTAAGTTGAGGCTACTAACAACTGCTTTGCAGGGTTGTTGTGAGGATTCATCAACAGAGTGTGGAGAATTTCAGTTGATCACGGTCATGGCCATTGTGTTCCTAAGAAGAACATTATCTCCCCTGTGAAGCATTTAGGCATCCTTCTCCCTCCCCATCCTACAAAACGAAGCACAGCGCCTCGGTGTTTCATAAGCTCTTTCTCCTTCCTGTCTAGGCAGCATCCAGGGGCTCCACTGACCCCTTTCCATGGAGTCCCTGACCTCCCTGCTTAAAGTCACCGTTGCCCACTGCGCGCGCCCCGTCCTCTGCTGCTTGGCTTTTCTCCATAGAGTATCTGTCAATCATCGGGCATCCTGCCTGTTTGTTCTCGTGAATGCGAGCTCCGCGAGAGCAGATTCCTGTCTGTTCACTCCCGCATCCTCGGCGCCTAGAACCGAGACTAGCAGTGATGTGTGCTCGGTCAGTATTTGTTGTTGACTGCATGAACGAATCGTTTTTGTGCCCTCGAGGGGCATTCAGATGGCACTGCCCTGCCCGGCTGTTATGGGCTGAGTTGTGCCCCCTCCCCGGCCCCCCCAAAAATGCACATGTTGAAGTCCTTTATGTGGTGTGTTTGCAGGTGGGCACAGAATGTGCCTGCGCCCGGTTCAGACCCACTGGGAAGCTGGCCCAGGGTAAGACCCGGGATGCAGAGCTGGTCTGTTGGGGTACTCACCACAGCGTAGAAGGGACCGTTGTTGGTGTTTTAACATGCATTTTATTCATTCGTTCATTCAGGGTTTTTTATTTGTTTTTTGTTTTTGCCAACTTTGGCCAGTGTATACCTGAACCTGCAGACTTTGCCAGAAACACGGCAGCCTTCATGCCGGCAATTACCAGACCTCACCGGTCGTGACCTCATTGGTGGCTTACAGACTTTCAAAAAGACAGACACCAGCTTGCTGCTGTTCACAGACACTCACCCCTGGTTGCCCCGGGATTAGTCTCCCATGGGCAAGGGTTCTTGCAGCACCCCCAGTGGGCCGCCCAGAGATGAATTCTTCAAAGGCTCAGCATTTTCACAGCCCTCCCCCCTTTCTCTCTTTCCTTCCTTCATCTTTCCTTCCTTTTAATCTGCTAGGGTTGGGATTCTGGGTTGCCAATTAAGTTTTAGAAGATACTGGTTATTCTGCACCACAGTTTTTGGAACATTGGGAAGCTTTTAGGATGTTTCACCACAATGTGGCTCGTTCCTTGGCCTCACTTGTCAACAGATTTAAATAATTCTAGATGTGGGGAGTTTCTGTACGAAAGATCTCTTCTCCTCCACACCCATTCCTCCCCCATTTCTTTGTTCTGCAAAAGAAAAGTTTCCTTTTGCTCTCTCTCTTCAAAAAAAACCGTAATTCAAATGCCCAAGCCTCTGGACTAATGGGTGCAAATTTAGCTACATTCTGCTGTGTCAATATTACCCACAATGGGGCTGTAGGACCTCCTTTCCTTTTCAGAGTTCCTCCACTTATACAAGTCCCAATACACACACACACACACACACACACACACACGTGTACACAGGCACATACACACGTGCACATGCACACACGTTACTAAACACCCACAAGAAATATTTCTATACCTGATCACTCTGTATCGGTTACAGTTAATTTAATTATTCACCTAATGTTTGTGGGAAGCATATTGAGGGCCAGGTGCTGTTTCAGGCTCTGGGGAAACCACAGTGAGATGTTTCTGCCTTTATGGAGTTTACATTCTAGAGCAGTACTGTCCAGTAGAATGTCCCTCTATGATAAAAATGTCCTGCACTGTTTGATACAATAGCCACCAGCCCCGTGTGCCTATCGAGCACCTGAAATGTGGCTAGTGTGACTAAGGAACTGCATTTTTTAAATTAATTTAAATTTCAGAGCCACATGTGACTGGTGGCTGCCATATTGCGAGCACAGTTCTAGAGGGGGACACAAACAACAAACCAGTAGGTAAATACTCTCTCCTCCTTCCTTCAACCCCAAAAATACATAAATAAATTTTCAATGTTGGCAAGTGCTATGAAGAAAGCAAAGCAGAGTAAGGAACGAGAGAGACTGAGGGGGGCATTATTTTAGATGGGGTGGTGGGCAGGAAAGGCTTCTCTGTGGGAGGATCTTTTAAATGGAGCCCTGAGAACTGAGGGGTTCTAGGGGTGGGATGCTGTGGCAGAGCCCCTGTAATGGACGTGGGACACCCATTCCAGCAGCCAGAGTGCAATGCACAGGAGGAGAGGGAAGCATAGGCCCGGACTCGCGGGGTTTGCAGGCTGCAATAAAGGCATGGAGTTCACTCTGAGGGGAAGCCGACAGAGGCCTTTGTCGTGCACGGAGGTGACGTAAATGGATTCCTGTCTTCAAACATCCCTCTGCTGCTCTGGAGAGAAATGAAGCGGGAGACCCATGAGTGGCTTCTCCAGGCTTCCGGGGGGACATGATGATACCTTAGACACGGCAGGGAGAGGTGGAAGTGGGGAGAAGTGATATGATACTAGAGTTCTTTTTGAAGACAGAGTCAACAGGATTGCTGATGGGTTGATTGTGTGGGGTGAGGCAGAGCGGTTTTTAGCCCAAGTGGGCAATGGTGGAAGCATTGATGGAGACTAAGAATTCTGGAGGGAGTGACGCCTGTGGTGGAGAGGGGGGCGGGAATCAAGAATCTAACGTTCAGTGGGGACCTGGGAGCTGAAGATGTCACTTGAGAGCGGTCAGCAAAAAGACATGGTGCCAGTCTGCTCTCACTGCGCCCGTGTCCTGTCCTCACCAGTGCCCGGAGGGACCCTTACCCACTACAGATGAAGTTGCCCAGTATGAAAATGCCAGGACTCCAGCCTTCGAGTGTTCTGAGTTCTGAGTTCACAAGACAAGGAATACCCCTCTCCTGAGTCCTGCTCAAGTTTGTCACCTGAGCCCGTAAGGAGAGGGGTGTGGGCTCAGAGTCCCACAGAGTAGTAGCTCACGAAAATAAGCCTTCACTTCTGCCCTTTAGCACTCTCAGCGAGGGGACCTGAAACCAAGCCAGTGGAAGGGGCAGGAGGTGATATTCCATCTCCTCCATTCCCCTCTCCCCAGACGTCAGCTATCCGTGTTCCAAAACACACCTCCCTCCTCCTTTAGCCACAAAATGCAAGGCCCGCTCCACATCGGCCTATGCATTTAGATGCATAGCCCATCAGTTCTCCGGGTTGGGTTCTGTTCACACATCCTACCTCCTAATAATAAGCCGATTATTCCTGTACTCCCAAATTAATATTTGTTGAATGCAATCTCAATCAAAATTCTATTTGATTTTTGCAAATGATTCTGCTTTACGAGAACTGATTTATGTGAATAGGTGATCAAAATAACCCAGAACTGTTTTGCAAAAGAAGAGTAACAAGGGAGAACTCCCTTAATATCTCCAGATATTAAAAAAATCTAATCTACAGGGGAAAAAAATTTAGGCATAAGTGTGAGACTCAATAGCTCGACAGGAAACATGGAATAGATAACCCAGAAATGCCCTAGTATATCTAAAAATTGAATGTATAACAAAGATGGTGTCACAAATTACTGAGAAGAGCAAAGATAACACAATACATGCTACTGAGATCCTTGGTAACTTTCAAGAAAAATGGTTCGAGTTGTGTGTTACAGCTGAACCCACGATCAATTCCAGATGAGTTAAACGTAAAAAAATAAAGCTAAATCGTCCTAAGCTTTATTATTTTACATTACAAAATAATGTGTCTCTGCTATCAAGGCAGAGAATCACTTTCTATACATAAAATCACAATGAAAGAAGCTGCAAGCGGAAAAGATTGATAAATTTGCTACCTAAAAATTAAAATTTGGTGTGTAAAACATGAAAAGCACTATATGAAAAACTAACACATAAATGATAGACTGGGAAAATTTTGCAACCAATAAAGTACTGCTATTCTTAATGTAGAGAGAACTCTCGCAAATTAATAATAAAACCACTGAGAATCACAATATAAAAATCGCGTAAAGAGACAATTCACAAAGAAAGAATACAAATGGCAAGTAAGTCTTTGAAAACCATTCAACCTCATTAGCAATCAAGAAAAAGCACAAAAGCATATTAATAGAATTTTAGCCTATCTTATCAGCTTTTTCATGGTAATAGTTGATGTAGGTTGAGTGGTAAGTTGGGCGCTGTCATTCCTTGCCTGGTGAAAGGCCAATTGATGCAAAAACTTGGCCATATGAGCCAAGAGAACTTAAAATGTTGACACTGTTTGACCCAGTGCTTCTATTTCTAAGCATTCGTCCACAGGTGCTTCTCAGAAATAAAGACTCAGGGTGCCGATTGCAATTTTGTTAAGAAAAGCCAAAAATTGAAAAAAGTGTCCAACAAAAGTTGAATAGCTAAATATATTATGTGTAGTATATCGCTACAATGTAGCATCATACAGCCATGTTTAAATCATTATTTTGCTCCATATTTATAAAAATCGGGAACTTTTCAAGTGAAATGAAAGAACTACAATATTTGGGATGATTTTTTCTCCTTTGTACTTAAATGCATTTTCTGGATTTTCTATAGTGATTTTACAAGAAACCCCCTATAACATGGCACTTCTATAACACAGTTTTGTTCTAACACAGTTCAAGAATTGGGGGAAACCCTCGTATAATACGGCATTCTAGAACACAGTTTCACTCTAACACGGTTTGAGAATTAGAGAAATCCCCAAACAACACAGAGTGTAATAAAAGCTTAGTAATGATGATGAAGAAAACATTATTTAATACATATTAATATGTCATACTTTTGGTGAAAATTGCTTTAATAAAGGTATGGCACTTAATTGTAAAAATATAATAGCATGGTTTTTTTAATTTTTGGAAGCTAACCCCCTTTTTTGTACTAGTTCTTTGTTTTGTATAACACGGGTTCGCATAACATGGCATTTTTTAAGGACCCTAACAACCGTGTTATACAGGGGTTACCTGGACTTTTATGATAAGGGATCGAAGTTCATATCTATTTTCTAATGCCTATATATTAATAAATGCCACTTGCCAGCCCCAGGTAAGCATCTTGCTCCTGATGTACCATCAATTAAAGCACCTTGCCTGCCCAGCCACATTTCATGTGCAACGTTCCCTCCACCATTCACCAACCGCTTCAGAGGATCCCACGACCTTTGTTGGTTTCTATGTCCATTTGTCTCTAAACGTGAACAAGTGACCTACATCTTTGTTTGCTTGTTTTGGGCCCATTCCCACTGCCCTTCCCAGAGAAGGGAAGAGGAGAAGAATATGATCTTTCATTTGTACGTGCACCCACCCTCACACCATCTGTGCTCTCCTAGGTGTTTGCTTTGGGTGCCCCTTGGGTGTGTCATGGGTGCAACTCAGAAAGAAATGCTAGTTTCTTTCACCTGTTGAAGAAACACTGACCCTTTCTTTGTTCTTGTCCTACAGATATGATGCTGCCAGTTGTGTTTAGCCATTGGAGCAATTACAATTTTCTGTGCTGAGATCACTCTGGAAACTCAAACACCAGATTTCAGTACTGAAAGGAAGCCAAAGCCATTGGAGGGGGGATAAAGCCAAAAGCCTTTCTTTGACCTTATTTGTTCCAAAAATTTCACTGCCCCTTTCCTACGTGCCCCTGCCCTCTCCAAAATAAGCCATTGCACAGAGACAAGCGCCATGGCAAGCAAACGAAAATCTACGACCCCGTGCATGGTTCGGACATCACAAGTGCTAGAACAAGATGTGCCCGAGGAAGCAGACAGGGCCAAAGAAAAAGGGATCAGCACGCCACAGCCTGAAATGGCCAAAGACAGTTGGGCAGCGGAACCTGAAAACTCTTCCAAAGAAAATGAAGTGATAGAGGTGAAATCTACAGGGGAGAACCCATCCAAAAAGCTCCAAGGTGGTTATGAGTGCAAATACTGCCCCTACTCCACGCAAAACCTGAACGAGTTCACGGAGCACGTGGACACGCAGCACCCCAATGTCATTCTCAACCCCCTGTACGTGTGTGCCGAATGTAACTTCACAACCAAAAAGTACGACTCGTTGTCTGACCACAACTCCAAGTTCCATCCCGGGGAGACCAACTTCAAACTGAAGTTAATCAAGCGCAATAATCAGACCGTCTTAGAGCAGTCCATCGAAGCCACCAACCACGTCGTGTCCATCACCACCAGTGGCCCTGGAGGCGGTGACAGTGACCCTGGGATCTCAGTGAGTAAAACGCCCATCATGAAGACGGGGAAACCGAAAGCTGATGCCAAGAAGGTGCCCAAGAAGCCTGAAGAGGCCACCCCCGAGAACCACATGGAAGGGACTGCCCGCCTGGTAACGGACGCAGCTGAGATCCTCTCCAGACTTGGAGGTGTGGAGCTGCTCCAGGAGTTAGGGCACGTCATGCCTTCAGTCCAGCTCCCACCAAATATCAACCTTGTCCCCAAGGTCCCCGTCCCACTGAATACTACCAAATACAACTCTGCCCTGGACACGAACGCCACCATGATCAACTCCTTCAACAAGTTCCCTTACCCAACCCAAGCTGAGCTGTCCTGGTTGACCGCCGCTTCCAAACACCCAGAAGAGCACATCAGAATCTGGTTTGCCACCCAGCGCTTAAAGCATGGCATCAGCTGGTCCCCCGAGGAAGTGGAGGAGGCCCGGAAGAAGATGTTTAATGGTACCATCCAGACAGTCTCCCCGACGATCACTGTGCTGCCCGCCCAGCTGGCCCCCACAAAGATGTCGCAGCCCATCCTCCAGACAGCTCTACCGTGCCAAATCCTCGGCCAGACCAGCCTGGTGCTGACTCAGGTGACGAGCGGGTCAACAACTGTCTCTTGCTCCCCCATCACACTTGCCATGGCCGGAGTGACCAACCACGGCCAGAAGAGACCGTTAGTCACTCCCCAAGCTGCCCCTGAGCCCAAGCGTCCACATGTCACTCAGGTGCCAGAGCCCCCACCCAAAGTGGCCAACCCTTCGCTGACCCCATCCAGCGACCGCAAGAAGACAAAGGAGCAGATAGCACATCTCAAGGCAAGCTTTCTCCAGAGCCAGTTCCCTGACGATGCTGAGGTCTACCGACTCATCGAGGTGACCGGCCTGGCCAGGAGTGAGATCAAGAAGTGGTTCAGTGACCACCGGTATCGGTGTCAAAGGGGCATCGTCCACATCACCAGCGAATCCCTTGCCAAAGACCAGTTGGCCATCGCGGCCTCCCGACACGGTCGCACATACCATGCGTACCCAGACTTTGCCCCACAGAAGTTCAAGGAGAAAACACAAGGTCAGGTTAAACTCCTGGAAGACAGCTTTTTGAAAAGCTCTTTTCCTACCCAAGCAGAACTGGATCGGCTAAGGGTGGAGACCAAGCTGAGCAGGAGGGAGATCGACTCCTGGTTCTCGGAGAGGCGGAAGCTCCGGGACAGCATGGAACAAGCAGTCTTGGATTCCATGGGGTCTGGCAAAAGAGGCCAGGATGTGGTGGCCCCCAATGGTGCTCTGTCTCGACTTGACCAGCTCTCCGGTGCCCAGCTGGTCAGTTCTCTGCCCAGCCCTTCACCAGCCATTACAAAAAGTCAAGAACAGGTTCATCTCCTGAGGAGCACGTTTGCAAGAACCCAGTGGCCTACCCCCCAGGAGTACGACCAGTTAGCAGCCAAGACCGGCCTGGTCCGAACTGAAATTGTGCGTTGGTTTAAGGAGAACAGATGCTTGCTAAAAACTGGGACCTTGAAGTGGATGGAGCAGTACCAGCAACAGCATGTAGCGGAGGACCACGGCTACGACATCGCATCCAGGAAAGCAGCTAAAGCCACCGTCACCGAGAGCCCAAAGAACGGGAGTGGGGTGGGTCAGCAATATTACAAGGACCCCAAAAAGCTCTGTGAAGAGGATTCGGAGAAGGTGGTACCCAGGGTAAAAGTGGGCAGCGAGCAAGCAAAAGACAGTTTGCCGGCTGCAAAACCCTCAGAGGTCACCTCAGACAGGTCAGAGGGCAACAGCCGGGATGGCCAGGGCAGTGATGAAAATGAGGAGTCCGGCGTTGTGGATTGGGTGGAGGTGACAGTCGGAGAGGAGGACGCCATCTCAGACAGGTCGGACAGCTGGAGTCAGACTGCTCCCGAAGGCACAGCAGAGCTGGCCGACTCAGACTCCGACAGCGTCCCTGCCGAGGCTGGCCAGGCCTAGACAGGTAATTCCACCTGTTCGCTGCCCCCCCCCCCAGGTAACTAGGGGAGGATGCTGGGTGTCTTTCTTTATGTTTCCGGACTCCATATAGTTTGTAGGATACACAGATGTTGACAAAGACGATGGGTTCTTTTTTTAAAAAAAAGGAAGAAAAATGGGGGTCGGGGGGCTGGTAGATTTCATGCTCTTATTGGAAAGGCTGTGTTGATGGGTGACAGCAGTGCTTCCTGTGGCCTGTTGGGGGCCTGTACATGCTAAAGTCTAGTCGCAGTTGTAATAGTACATCCTCCGCCTGTTTTATGGTTGGTGCTGTAAGAAACAAACATGAAAAGGATGTGTCTTTTCCTTTTTCTTTTTTTTTAATCCTTTTCTTTTTGGATTTTTTTTTCAGAGTAAGTATCCAAGTTTACTGTTGAGAGATTTGGGGTTGTTTCTATTAACCTGAAAGGGTGGGGTGTTTGCCTCGTCGTGGCTAATGGAAGGTGCACTATGTGTCTCATTAAATGACCTGCTCCTAGCTGCACTGATTGGGTCCTCAGAACCCCTTCATATCTGGCAGAGACTGGTATAAATTTAGGCCTGTGGAGCCACAGAAGCCGGGGAAGGGAGGTTACCATGGTTACTAATGGCCATGTCATCCACATGATGGGACGTGTCACCCAAGCCCTTGGTGTGTGTGTTTCACAAGAGGTCCATGCAAATCAAGGCCTAAAGCACAGCAGCTTGCTTGGTGGTGAATTTAGAAATGGGGGTCAGGGAAAGGAGGGTAGAGGGGAGAAGGACTCAGGAGAGAAAGGTACACCTTGGCCAAAGCGGAAATATTCCACAGACAGCTTGAAACCAGGAAGGAGATGCAGGACTTACAGCCCGCCCAGGTTGGCTTCTCCACAGATCATTTAAAAGGCAATGGAAGAGGTCCCCCAGGTCACCTTTCAAAATAATGAAATAAAGATAAGAACTTCCAGAATGATTGATAATTCCCTGGAAATTACCATGCCTCTTCATTAATGAACGCGGATAACTTGGGCTGGCCATGTCCCTCATTCATTTATTTATTCGGTAATAAAATGAGGCACCTGGCAAGAAAAAAATGAAGTCCTCTAGCAACCTTGTTTTAGCTGGCTTCATCGGCTATTTAGTGAACAGCCAGTCACAGAAAGCCATGAAGTCTTTCTCCTCTCGCTTTTCAGGAGGAAGTGGTAATGGGTTGTGGGTGAAGATGCAGCCCAGGGGTGGGGGGTGGGGGGGGTTAGTGACAGGAGGGGGCTAAAGGCTACTGACGTCACCAATAGCACCAACTATCCACTTTTATCTGGCTTACCTCAGTTTCGTCCTCCCTCTGGCCATTTTCCTGCTTCTTCCAAAACCCTCTCAGTCCAGCCCCTGTCTCCCTCACTGCAATGAAGGAGCAATTTTTTTTCTTTTCTGGTCTAGTCAGAATCTGCCTGAAAGCTCCTAGCTTTCCTTGTCTTCTGTCCTTGACCTTTTCAGATACATGACATAAGTCTCCATGATTACTTATTCCTCCCACCACTTAATAGACGATAGAGTTCCGTTCAATTCAACGACTACGTTCTGAACATCCACGGTGTGTCGGTCGCTGTGGTGGGCGCTGGAGGTCATGAAGACCGATTACAGAGTCCTCATTCACATGGAGCTCAGCCAGGCCAAGGAGAGAGGAAACTGTTCTTCCCTTTCCTCGCCAGCATGCTCTGGGGTATGATGGAGACATGCACAGCTGTGTGTGGGAGCATTCAGGAGGGGCACCCAGGTTGGAGATCAGGGAAGGCTTCCTGGAGGAAGGGCCATGTGACTCAGGAGCTAGCTGATGAGAAGGAGTTGCCCAAATCCACAGACAAGGAAAAGAGTGATTCAAGTGGAAGGAATAGACAAGGCAAACCAGAGTTTGAGGTTCAGTAAACAATGAAAAGAGGCAAACTGAAAGAAAACCCAGTGGTTTCCCACAGCAGGCAAAAGCTATTCTGAAGCAGTTGTGTTTGCTGCATTGGAGTATAAGGATGCTATGTTTTTGTATCCCAGAGTGAGTTCCACGGTGCTTCTAGATGACCATCACTGAGTGGGAGGTTGTCTGGGGGGCAGGGGGGAGTTCCCCAGCGTCCACCTGCCCCCATCCTTTCTCTCCCAACCACCAGTTGAAAATGCCCAGCTGGGCTGGCTGCCACTGTGCCTGGCTTCCACCGGAGGCCCAAGAGAAACAGAAGGGGGAAGCAGAGCTAAAACCATGAAGAGGAGCTTCGGGAAGGACAGGAGGAAGAATAGAAGGGTGGAGCAGGGCATCCTAAGTAGCACAGGCTGAGCTGGGTGCTCTGGGCACAGATGGCCTCATGCAGTTCTCTTAGCAATCCTGAGAGGTACGTTATCTATACATTTATAAGCGCAGAAACTGAGACTCAGAAACCAAAGAACTTAGCACATGTCCCCAGCCAGCACCCCAGTTTCACCACCGAGCCTCACTCTTCCCACTGCCATCTCTGCCTCTTTGTTTCTGACATGAATGCCCCTTCTCTGGCTGACCCCCCACCCCCAGTAGCAGGGGAGGGAATACCTAGAGGTTTTGGAGTTGAGTTTTGCACTAACATCTGATAACTCAGAGATGTAGAAACTGGCTGTATCCCTGAAAAGGCAGGAATACCCAGGAACCCCGTTTTATGGTAAATTATGGTAATGCCACAAGTGTGTACTGGCAAATATTCCTAAACCAGACACTAAGGTCTACTCAATACCTAGCGACATCCAATATCCCTAATGGGCTTCCTGATATTTCAGAGGTGCCATTGCACTGAGGAAAGGGCTGCAGTCTGCACTAAAAGGTGACGTCCTGGACAGAGGTTCCTTAAAGGAACGTTTTGACTTAGAGGAAAATAAACTCGCCAAATTACTTCACAGCTGTCATGAACCAAACACACGGGTGTCCTGAAATTCATAAATATTCAGCAATGCCTGTATTTAAACATATATTTATTTAGGAACCTGCAGTTGAGTTCAGTTGTTACACATATAGTAATCCTGAAAATAATGCATGGTTTTGACTTCATAAAAGGTGTTATATGATGTACGTATGAGAGAGAGAGAGAAGTTGGGTAAGCAGCTGAGAGCTGACACTAGGGTGGGATTTCCTCTGTAGCAGTTAAGCATCTCTCCTGACCATTTCCTTTGACTGATACTTTCTTTGCAAGGCTCATGACAGCATTTGACTCAGTTCAGACTCACCTCCGTCCTGGGGTTAGTCACAGAGATAACCCATCTTGTCTAAGCCTTGAATTGTGTTGTCTTGATTCAATTTCCGGGTCCAAATAATTCTCGAGCCATCCATTGAGAGACTTGTCCTGGTAAGAGGCTGAAACATAAATCCTTCCTTTCCTAAAAATTAGAGTACTTGAACAAGACATTGTCGGACATAGGCCTTGATGTTTGGCCAGATGGAATATTCCGGCACTACTACTACGAAGAGTTGCTATTCATTTGTATGTGCCACGTGCTCAGCATTTTTCTAAGCACGTCTATTAAGTCATTTAAACTTCACGACAACCCTATAAGACAGGTATGGCTCTTTCCCCCTTTTCACAGAAGGCAAAACAGGCTCAGAGAGGCTTCTCCTGGGTTCCTCAGCTAGCAGCTGGTGGAGCCTGGAGGCCACCTCTCATCTGTCAGGCCAGCGCCTGACCCAACCACCATGGCCCACCACCTCTCCGTCAGTGACGCCACATAAGCAAACCAACAGGATATGGCCACTTCTTAACTCTGTGTGGGAATGGAGACTAATACACAACTATTCACTCACTGCTCTGCTGCCTCCTGACGTCTGCTCATTCCCCTCTCCTGATCATTAGGGAAGAGGTAAAATGTGTGGATTGTCAGAACAAAATAGTGTCCATAGTTCAGCTTGCTTAAAATATTCAAGGCTGCCAAGTGTGGCACCCTGGCTACAATTTAGGACCCAGGATATGTATGTCCCCACAGTCTGTTCAGATCAGCTGCCCAAATACAGATGTTTGGATGGATGGATAGAAGGAAGGAAGGAAGGGAGGGAGGGAGAGAGGGAAAAAGAGAGGGAGGGAGGGAGGATTGAAGGAAATACTGTAATTACCTGTTTCCCTGTCTCCCCTCTACAGACCCTTGGAGGCCAGGACCATAGCCCCTTGGTCTCTGAATCCCCAGTGCCTTACTCAGAGCAGATGCTCAATGACAATTTATTGAACCAACCTAAGAATTACCAAAGATAGCTGGCTTTTAATTATCCAGGGTCTGGTATTTCCATCCTTTTGCTTCTCTTTTTTTTTTTTTTTTTTTTCCCATCTCTCATTAGCCCCATTAGATGACGGCAGTCCGAGGAGTGCAGCTCAAGGAAAAGGTCTGTTGGAGACTGGTCACTGGATATTTGTTAGGGGATGGCTTCTCAGAGACTGCACAAAATCCTCAGTACCATGGTATCTAATAGAACATTAACTGTTATCACTTCCATTTACCTAATTCTGGAGCTTTTCACACTTAGAATTCTCACTGTGCTTTGGGTAGCTTGTAGCAACTTAGAAATCATGAAACCTAAGCCCCTCCTTTTTCAGAGGAAGGATGTGGGCCCCGACGAGAGGAAGTGACAAGTTCAGGGACATTCATGATCAGTGCCTTGGCTCATGCATCCATCAGGTATTTGTGGACTGCCTGCCATGGGCCAGACTCTGGAAGGCAGTGGTGCCTAGCCTGTCCCTGCCCTCATGGGGCCCACAGTCTAATGGGGAATGAAGCTGTCATCCATCTTTCATCAAACAAAAAGGGAAAGTTACTACACTGGCAAGTATTTGGAAGGAAAGGTACATGGTGCAGTGAGAATATAGAATAGAGAAGTTAAACCTGACTTAAGGGGTCAAAGAAGGCTTCTCTGAAGAGCTAGTGGGTGAATTAAAATCTAAAAGGTTAAGTAGGAGTTGGCTGGTGGACAGGAGGGGACAAATATTCCAGGCAGAAAAAAACCACTCACGGGCTCTGAGGCCAGAGGGAACGTACCACATCAGGGGACCTGAAAGGTGGCTATTGTGGCTATGAGTTCACACTGCATAGAAAGAAGGGCAGGGGTGTTAGACGGACTCACAGATAATCAAATTTTCCCTTGAAACTTCTCTGACTCACCAATAAAGTATACTAGCTGTGATTCTGTGTGTATGATCCTGTAGAGAAAGTTTGAGACCCTGCGAGATACGCAAGGAAGAAACAAAAGGAAAAAGTCCTCTTGCAAATGTCTGGGTGGTTAGACTTTTCTGCTCCAGTGGTCAATGGAGGATGGAAGGTGGAAAATTCTAGAGCATCCACATGCCTATACATTTCACTTTGTTCTCTTTCATTAGTAAGTTGCTGTGACCTTAATACCTACTATATTCGTCAACTCGGGCTGCCATAACAAAATACCACAGACTGAGTGGCTGAAACAACAGAAATCTATTTTCTCACAGTTCTCGAGGCTGAAAGTTCGAGATCCGGATGGCAGTAGGGTTGGTTGCTGGTGAGACCTCTCTCCTTGGCTTACAGACCTTCTCTCTGTGTCCTCACATGGCCTTTCTTCCCCTGTGCACGTGTCTCTTCCTCTTCCTATAAGGACACTATTCCTATCAGGTTAGGGCCCCACCCATCCGGCCTCATTTAACCGTAATCACCTCCTCAAAGTCTCCATCTCCAAATAGTCATATTGAGGATTAAAGCTTCCATTTATACACAGGGGTGGGGGACATACCTCAGTCCGTAACACTTTCTAATAGAGTTGTCTGTTGTTGTCAGGATTAAATGAGATATTGTAAGTGAAAGCCCCTAAGCAGGGAGCTGGCATTAGCGTGGATGCTGCCTCTGAAGCTGCACACACTTCTCCATATGGACAAGAATTTGGCCGTCTGCCGCCTGCCTTTCCAAGCTGCCTTTTTCGGTTGGGGTTCCTCTTGACCGAAGAGCTTCGGCCAGATGGGCCAGAGTTGACCGAGGTCTGGTGTGGGGAGTACCTGGGATGGTACGGAGTTTTCCCTGCCCGCCGGGAAATTGCCTCATCCCTCTCCGTGCCACTGTATTTTCCTTATCTCGATTCTCATTCAACTCTGATAGGCCCCGCTTAATAAAAGACCGTTTGACTCAGAAATATGATTGAGACAGAGCATGAATCACTACCACAGTGCTTGTTTTTCTTTCTCATGGAATACAGTGTTAATCTCTCCTGAATCCGCAGGGCTTTGGGAAATCCCTACAGGAAAAAAATTAAAGAGAAGCAGAAACAAAAAGCTATCGCATGGGAAAAGAATTCCAATTGTTGCATTTTTCCCCAACGGTTGAAGTAATAGGGAAGCAGATTTTGCTAAAGAATTAGATAGTACTTTTTAACGTCCAAGTTGTCCCCCAAGATAGAAAGAGACGGCTCCGGGAGGCTCTGGGTCCCCTGTCCTCAGCCCAGTGCAGGGAGACGCTGGACTTGGACGTCTCTATCCACTTGGTTAGTAGAAATGTTGGAATAGTGGCCCAGTGACCTTGCGGTTTCCTCCCAAAGCTGAGACCTGGTGCTCTAGGATCGGTCGTTGGTTCTCTGCGGTGAGAAATGGCTGTGACCAAGGGGTAAGACTCCACATAGAAACCCAGGAGATTAGCAAGAGGCCACATAGTCAAAAAATCACTGATCCTCTTTATAAAAACCCTGAAATGTGAATTTTGTCGCCAACCTCGTGAAACCAACCACCTCTAACAGCATCATGCACTCTTCCCATTTTTTATTCATTAATGGATATCTGAGTATCCCGAGTGGGCCAGACACAGTGCAGGCAGGGGGTAGAAGGGGTCAGCAGCGAACACGGCGGGTACCATCCATGTCCTCAGGGGTCTCACAGGATGTACAATCAACCAGGCAATTTGAGGAAGCTGTGCTGGGAAGCCCCAGCTCAGGGACGTTTAACAAGGAGAACTGACGAGAACTGACGGTGGCTGGGACCAGGCGTCTGGGAAGTGGCCAGCCACCTGGGATTTGCTGCCCAGGGGATAGGCGATTGGGCCCGATGGAGACACCACCCCTGCCTCTGCTTCCACCCCCTCTGCATCCAGGGTTCCCCAGCCTTACTGTGAGAATGCTGCCAACTCCCACAGCCCAAGTCCTGCCCACGCTGCCCTGCGAAAGGTCAAAGGAGATTTGAAATCCAGCGGCTCCAAGGGTGCTTACACAGACACCTGGGAGGTCTGCAAAAGCTGGGGAAAAAAGTGACTTGGTCACCCTTTCTCCAAGTCACCCCTTTGGCCTTGCAATCTGGTTTTTCTGTTGTGGTGGGGTTTTTTGTTTGGTTGGTTGGTTGGTTGGGGGGTTTTTTTGTTTGTTTGTTTGGATTCTTTTAAAGGCTTGTTCAGCATTTTTTTTTCTTTATTCATGCATATGGTTGGAGGATTATGCATGTTCATGTCCATAAGAAATTTCACAGGAAATCATAATAAGTCATTGCCAGATGGATGGAAATCCTCCTCGATATTGAGGTTGATCTAAAACGGTGAGTTTCTGCCAATCACTGGAAGAGACAGGGTTCAGTTTTGTTGATGGCAGAGGGGAAAAGGGAGAACATATGTACACTCTCACACACAGGTGAGCCCGTTTACACCCAAGACCCTAATTGATAACCTGGCCTTCCTCAAGGAGAAATGAAGCGCTGTTTCTGGAGCATCTTCCTGCCTTATGTACGACCGTCCAGCAGCCTGTCGGGTATGAACTGTGGGAGTGAGGCTCGGGGACGTTGACTGCACTTGGCACACAGGAAATGGCAGAGCCTGGATCCAGCTTCCTCCAACTTCACATCTCTTTCCACTCTGTCCCACCACGGCCGGTACCCACCGTCCTGGGCTGACCTGGCGTTCGTCAGCCTGGTTGGGAGAAGGAAGAACAGTAGCTGTCTATCCAATGCCCTGGGCCTTGTTTCCTGGTGTCTTGAGACCTGTACAGGTGGACATCCAACCAGAGACAGCCCCCTTTCCGAAGGCGGTGAAAGACCCTGTTTGCTGGGGAAATGCCTATTCCGTGGGGAACACGGGAGGCTGGCTGTACTCTGTGCACCTATACCAGGGGTGCGGGGGCTCTGCACGGGACTGCCAGCCCCTGCCCTTGAAGCAGACGTGCTCTCTCCTGTCACTTGGTGGCTCCGTGCAGGGAGAGGCTGTGCACGTAGGACGAGGGGCCCTGGCCGTGGGTCAGGTATGGGGAGGAGCAATTCATTGGACGGACCAAGGTAGAATCCAGGTTCCACCACTTACTACTGACTTGACGTCATTTAATCTCTCCAAGCCTCCATTTCTTCACTGCCGAGGGGGCCTAATAGTCACTTACCTCCTGGGTAACTGTGAGGCCTAAATGACACGTTCTGTATTAGCACCTGGCATTGGGCCTGGCTCAAAACAAGTGTGAGATAAGTATTAGCCCCTCTCACTATTGTCACAGTCGTGATTCACGACTCTTTCTGACTGCACTGCTGACGAGTCTTGTGACCTAGGGAGATGAATTTTTCTTCCTGTGCTTCCATTTTTTTCCTTCGTGAAGTGAGTGGAGTTGCAGTCACCCATAAGGATCTCTGTAGCTCTTACAATTCGGTGACTTTTGCTGGATCCCTTTCAGGCGGTACCAGTTCCCAAGGACACCTCTGGAATCTGGTTTCATCCATAGACAATTCTTTCGAAAGCTGGTTTCTTAACTCCAAGATTCAGTCTTATTGTCAGGCACATTGTGGGGACAGAGCCAGGAGTGCAGTTTCCAGGCTCTCGGCCTCACATAGAAAGGTGCTGGCTCAGGTAGTAAACGGCCATCGACTGTGATTGGATGGCCATCAGCGTGGCTAGTTGGCCGTCAGCTGTAACCAGTGAGCCATTGGCCACTAATATAACTGCTGTGCCTACACTAGCAGAAAATGGGAGCTAGCAAGAAGATGGTTGTTGAGCTAGCAAGTGCGGATTGCAGTTAGCAAGTGAGGTGGGTTGGCAGAGAGAAGTGGATGGTGGGTTGCGGAGAGTGTGGATCCAGCCTCCAGTGAGAGTATAGTGCCGCCAGCGAGAATATACTAGTATGACTCCCCTGTCTATGGCTCCGTGGGTGTTCCTTTTTGGCCTCACCATATCCTGCGTTCTTATGTGGGGAGCGGGAGCTGACACCCCACATGACACCATGCATGACACGCATCTAGGAAATGTGGGTACATTTGGTAGCCAGACATTAGGAATACATGACTACATAGATGATCAGCTGATACCTTTGGCTGAAAATCTAGTCTTCTGGCTCTTGGTCCCCTGGGGGGGGGGGGGAAACACGCTTCTCAGGGCTTTCTCAGCCAGAGAAGTGGCCAGCAGAGCAGTGACAACGGCCTTCCTGGGAAGGAGGCAAAGGAAAAGCCAGTGGCTTCTACCATTTGATAAACTTCCAGCCTGTCGTGAAACACTGGCTGCACCCTTGAGGTCCCTGAGGCCTCCCCTGGGATTCCTGGCCCAGGATCTCTGGATCCCGGGAGCCCACAAAAGGAATAACAGAGTTCTGTCTTAGTTTCCCAGGACTGCCATAAAGTACCACACACTGAGTGGCTTAAACAACAGACATTTATTTCTCTGACAGTCTGGAGACTGGAAGTCTGGTGTTGGCAGGGTTGGTTCCTTCTGGGGACTGTGAGGGAGTGTCTGTCCCAATGCCTCTCTCCAACTTCTGAGGGTTGCTGGCAGTCCTTGGCATTCCTTGGCTTATAGAAGCGTCACCCTGACCTCTGTCTTTGCCTTCACATGGCATTCTCCCCGTGTATGTCATCTCTGTGTCCAGTGTCCCCTTTTTATAAGGACACCAGTCATACTGGATGAGGTCCCACCCTAATCACCTCATTTTAACTTCCCTAAGTAAGGGAATTTTACAAGTACGGTCACATTCTGTGCTCGCTTTGGCAGCACATATACAAGGAGGGTCACATTCTGAGGTGCTGAGGATTAGGACTTCAACATATCTTTTGGGGGGACACAATTCAACCCATAACAAGGTCCTGGGATTATTTTCATCACTTCAAAGTATATATAAGAATTAAACATTTCTCCATACTGACTCTTTTAATAAATACCATGTGTATAATATCAGCGCAGACTCTGGAGATTGCCTGGGTTTGAATCCTGGCTCTGCCACTTAATAGCTGTGTGATCTTGGGCAAATTACTTAGCCTCTCTGTGCTCAGTTTTCCCACCTATAAAATGGAATGATAATACCTACACCTCCGAGGGTGGCTATAAATATTAAATAAAAAGTGCACTTAAAAATCATCTTATTATAATTACTAAGATAGATATGTGTGTGTGTATATATATATATATATTATATATATATATATATATATATCTCCTGCCATGTTTGGAAAAGGCTCCAGCTAACAAAAACAGTGAAAGCATGTACAATACTAATCATGTACTGAGCACTATTCCAAATGCTGGTGCATATATCAATTTACTTCATCATCACAACTCCATCAGGTGGATGCTGTTATCATTCCTGTTTTGTAGAGGCAAAGACTAAGCAAGCCCTAGACGGAATCAGTCACATGTGTGTAGCCCCACAGCCAGTAAATGTAAAAGTCGGGACCCAAGTCCAGGTTTGTCTGACTGTGGCCTTTTCAGAGCCACGGCGACTGGCTGCCTCCACAGCAATAAGAAAAGGGTCTTGTAAGGATGACAAGACTCCCAGGCCATCTCCTTCACTTCCCCAGAAAGCCATCCTGGTTTCAGAGACCTGATTCTGGACTGAGCTCTCCATCATGTCAGACTGTACTCAGGAAACACTTTAAAACAGGCCCCAAACGTGAAGGCTGTTTGTCTCTCCTCCGAGCCCCAGGATGACATTGGAAGGACGTCCTCCCCAGGAGAGCCAGGAGGAGGCGCCCCTGACTCCGTCCACCCAGGGAATGCCAGTCACCTCCCTGACATCTTGTCTCTCTGGTTTTGTGTCTTCCTTCTAGGGAAGTCCATCAGGACAGCTGTGCCGATAAAGGGGATGCTCTGGCTCTGAAGAAAGAAGAGAGCTTCCCTCCCGGGCCGGTGGGCCACCTGGCCAGAGACTCCAAGCGGAACTACTTAGCTGGCGTGTGCCTGCGGGGTACAGGAACCCAGCCCCTGTCACACGCACCTCCCAGAGGACCGGTGGGAATTGTTCATAGTGCCAAAGTCCTACTACTGCATTTTCAGTGGGTCCTTGTAAATAGTTAGCTCCTCTGCCCTGTCCCCCATTTCTTGCTCAACTGGAACCAATTTGTACAATGTGGGAATTTTGCTACCTTTTTAATCGAGGGCAACTTCCTTTTCCAGCATTACCATTGTAAGGTTTTTCCAGGAGGGGAGGGCTGATCACATGTGCTTTTTTTCTTTCTTCCTTTTCTTTTTTTTATTTTATTAATTTGGGGGAGGGGGAATGTTAGCATTAGTGCCATTATATCTACTGGATTTTAGGTAGGAAGAGTTCATTTTTAAAGGTAGTTTGAAATTTGGGAGATTTCTCGGGGAGAAAGGCTGGGATTCAGGCGTCGGTCTCAACTGGAAAGGTTTTACAGATGGTAGATTTTCCAAATCAAATCCGTTTCCAGTTGTTCCTCCAACTGCCTGTGGGTCCCTGTTTAGCCACACATAAGGCTTTCTGAACTGCCTCTTACAAGTCTGGTTTCTCAACGGCCTGGCCTCTTAGGTCAGACCTGGGGCCCACCCAGCACCGGGAGGATTAGGTAGCAGGTGGCTGACCTTTTAAGCCCCTTTTTAGATACTGCAGAAAGGGCCCCCAGGTTTGTTAGCCTTATCATTACTTTTGTGAAATGAAAACAAAAAGAGATCTTCCTATGTAGATGATACAAAGACGAACTGCTTTGGTTTTCATTTCTGTTCCTAACTGCCTTTCTTCAGTGTGGTATTTGACAAGATTTCAGCTTGAAGCCTCACCATGAATCGATTTTTTTTCTTTGTGTGTTTGTTTTGGGCCAATTTTAGATTCCTGAGTGCACTTTTTTTTTTTCCAGTTAGTCCTAACTTTTAAAGAAGAAAAACCAAGAGACGTATCTGGTGTAAACGTTGCAATATGAATTCTGTTTGCAATCTCCCTCCACCCCCTATTTGAGGACACTGCACACATCAAACAATAGGGAGTTTGGGGGGGAGGAATACGATTTTTCTAACTTGTTGCTCATTTGTTGTAACTCAATAAAGCAAAGACTAAACATTTTTATAACTTTCTCCTCTGCTCCGGGTTCTTCATTTCTGTTAGGTTCCCAGGGAACAGCATCAGGGTTCCAACCCAGCCACCTCCTGTTTCAAATCCGTATGACCACATTTCTCATTTCCCGTCTGGGTGAGGTTGGACATCGCACGTTGGGACTGTAAAAACTAGTGTAAATGTTGATGTGGGGATCTTCATTATATCTCTTTGACGTAGAAAATTAAGCGATAGGCCCCGCTCCTCCAGGGCTGCACAAATAGATTCATAAAGCACTGCAGAGAAGAGCATCAGAATGATAATGAGACCTACAGGCAACGCCCAGCACCACCACTCACCCTCAGGTAAGTCACTTGGTCCCAAGGCTACTCGTGACTAGGACACTGCCATCTCTCCAAGAAGGCTGGCTTTTGTGTCTCTGCCCAGGTGAGGTTTCAAGAGCCCCTCACCGTTCATGGGTGACTCTCATCGAGACCAGAGGTTTGAAACGGCACCAGAATCACCTGAAGAGCTGGTTCAAGTTTCTGATCCAGTAGGTCTGGGTGGCACCTGAGAATGCGCATTGCTAACAAGTTCCCAAATGAGGCTGATGCTGCTGGTTCAGGGACCCCACTGTGGGAATCTCTGGTCTAGAGGTTTCATTTTTACATGGACTTACAGGCGTTAGGCCAGTTTATCTAAACTCAATGTGTATAAAGCGTGCATACGCCTATTCTTCAGATAAAAGAAGCTTCCTCTCTCCTCCCACTTCCCAAATACAGGAAACACAGAACAACCAAGAATTCCAAAGAGGCTCTTGTCTGGAAGATGCCCTCACTATTGAGGTCAAACGCAGTTGTATTGTGGGAGAGTTCTGATCCTTGGCTTGGAAACCCTGCAATCCTGCCACAGCCATTGGCTGTGGGCTCCAGTTGCCTTGGAGATATCTGCCCACTAATCTCTTCCTCCAGACCTTCTTCACCCCTTCCTCATTCTCCATCCCTCGGTCCCCCGCATGCCCCCAGTCTATGATATAGTCAGGATGTAAGGATGTCTTCTGCTTAGTGGAATCTGCTCAGTCCCCGTACCCACCCCAAAGTTCATGCTCTAGATACCTAACTCCACACCTGGACCACTGCAAGGGCTCCTGGTGTCTCTGTTCGGATATCACCTGCCCTCCACAACTCCCTATCCGGAGGACCAGGATGTAGGTGAGGTGAGCAAGGTACCTACAGGTGCAAAAGTTAAGGAGCCAAGGTCATGCAAGTGTCAACGCTATACTTGCAGGACCCTGAGAATAGGCACCTCCTTAAATTTTGCATCCTACGTGCCTCACTTGCCTCACCCTAGCCCTGACCCTGCGTAGCTGGCATGCTTTCCTCTAACCCTACTTTATTTTCCTCCACCTCGCTTTTCACAACATGGTATATATCTTTTTTTTTTTTTCTGTCTTTTTCATCCTCCTACATCGCAAGATCCAGGAGACAAAGGCCTGTGTCCATCTTGTTCCCTCTCCCATATCCTCTGTCCTTGCACAGTGTCAGACACACAGTAGATGTTCCATAAATATTTGTTGGATGGATGGATAGAGGGATGGATGAAAACTGCCAGCTCTGCAGTCATACAGAGCTGAGTCTGAATCCAGCTCTGTTGGCGATGACCGACGTGATCTTGGAATTTACCTCACTTGTTCACACCCCTATCTCTCCTCTGACACCTGAAGGTACAGACTTTCATCGTAGGTGTGGTGTGAGGATTAACTGAGTTCATGAACACAAAGTGCCCAGCACACAGTAGGTACTTCCTCCACAAATGTTCCTTCCCCTCCTGCTGCCCTAACTGGGGAGGGGCGCTGAGCCAGGCAGTGCCATGGCCAGAAGGGATGTTTGTGAGAGGAACGCAGACAGGGAGAAGCTGGATCCAGGTCTGGGACGACGTTCCAGACACCTGTGCCTCTGACTTTGGAGACTTTGCCATGTTAACCAATCCTCTCCTTACCACCCCTCAACCCCCCAAAATCCACAAATCCTAACCTGCACATTTCTTACTTACAAAAAGTGAAAAGTGACTGGAGCTGACTTGTTTCCTGGTCCCCGCCGGCACGGCGTTGTCTGTGTATGCTCCCAGCACTGGACCTTCCACGGGGCTCATCTCCCCATGTTGTCCTGTCCTTCTAGCCCATTCATGAACTTCAGACCAAACCCAGCCTCCAGCTGCTCCTTTGGCAGGCAGCTGCCTTCCCCTCTTGCTATTTACCACCCTTGTAGTTTGCTTGTCCCTTTCAAGGAATTTAAACAAATTCCTCAAGCCAAGCAGTGTGAGATGTTCTCAAATGCCTGAGGAAAGCAAAAGGAAAACCTAGCCAGAACATTTGTCTTTTAATGGTAAGTTCTGCACCGAAGAGAAGCCGTGATAACTGGGTGCAATGAAACTCCACAGGGAAGATGGGCTGTGTTCTTTAAACCACCCAGCAAAATGTGCCAAGCTATCTTTTCTCCATTGCGAATGATGAAAGGGTGCCAGAAACCAGTAAGAGGCTCTTAAAGGGAATAGATGGATAGGATTCTTAGGTGGAAGAGAATAGTAAGGTGAATAAGACTCTGCTGGTTTTATCTGCCCCGCACCTCTTTGTACCACCTTCTCTTCCTTTAAGGTACACTCATCTCGCTCTCCACTCATCTGATTCTGAGGACTCCCCATCGGGGTGACCCATACCCCTCCCACAGGGCGAGCCTTGCCACTCCAGCCCCCGGTCCACAGAGCCGGGTGCAGTGAGATGCAGGAGAAATCAGACGCTGGGTGGAAGAGCCCCCTTTACCATCTGAGTGTGACATCAGCCTGGAGTCACCTGCCAAAGCCCCTGCCAGAGAGAGGAAGCCAGTCTGTAGGTAGAGTGACAAAAAAAATTCAAGAAAAGAGGAAAGGAAGCAATGAAAGGAGAAAGATGAGGATGATGGTGAGGATGGTGGTGGTGGTGGTGGTGACCACAATGGCAACAGCATTTGAGTCCCTGGACCCTGCCACTCCCAAGTCCCGCTCCCTATCTTCCCAGTTTTCATAAAAACCTACATATTTCCCTTTTTCACTTAAGCTAAAAACCTTTTGAGTTGGGTTTCTCTCACTAGAAACTCAGGTCTAGTGGGTTGGTGAGATTATGAGATAAACACCAAAGGACAGGCAGTAAATGTAAATAGACATGGGGGGCTGGGAGGTTTTCCTCCTGGATGGAGCCATTTCCTACTGGATGGTTCATCTCCATGTCCTTGCTACCTAGTGTGTTTGTCATGCAGGGTGTCAGGCGGGGTCTTTACTCCCGCTCCCCGCACAAGAACGCAGGACCTGGTGAGGCCAAAAAGGAACACCCACGGAGCCATAGGTAGGGGAGTCACACCACTATACTCTCACTGGCGGCTGGGTTGGAGACACAGGAACCAGGAGCCACACAGTTCTCAACCCTCACTGCTCCGCTTGCAGGCTCAGCCACCATCTCCTTGCTAGCCCCCATTTATTGCTAGCCTAGCCACGGCAGTTATATTAGTGCCCAATGGCTCACTGGTTACAGCTGACGGCCAACCAGCCACAGCTGGTGGCCATTTGATCAGTCGATGGCCATTTACTACCTGAGCCAGCACCTTTCTATGTGAGGCCGAGAGCCTGGAAACTGCTTTTCGGGGCTCTGTCCCACACTCCACCCCTACAGGGTCTCGCCTCACAATCTACGCGACAAGCGTCTTCCGCGAGGGGCCCTGTGCAAGGAGCCTGGAGGTGAATGCTATTTCCTGGACACAATCAAGCTCTCTGGTCACAGCCAGGGTTTCTCAGGGCACCACCAGTACTTCTGGGCACAGCCAGACTTCCTGGGCTTCTTAGGGTACCACCAGTCTCCCCGGGCACAGCCAGGGTTTCTCAGGGCACCACCAGTACTTCTGGGCACAGCCAGACTTCCTGGACTCAGCCAGGGCCTCTCAGGGCACTGCCACTCTCTCTGGACACAGCCAGACCTCCTGGACTCAGCCAGGGCCTCTCAGGGCACTGCCACTCTCTCTGGTCACAGCCAGACTTCCTGGACTCAGTCAGGATCCTCAGGGCATTGCCACTCTCTCTGGGCTCTCAGGGTACCGTGCTGGAACAATAGCGGCTCACAGTCAAGGTGCTTACATATTCTCAATGGTGGCCGGTCAAGACACAAAAGCAAACATCCGCCAGTTCCACTACATGGTGGATGTTCCCAAACAGTCAAGCTGTCCATTAAATTAGGGATGGAAGGCAATTCCCCATAATCCATAGTCATTCGCCAGGGCTGTCCTGGGGGTGAGGGATGACCTTGACCTCACCCTCAGCTCCCACGGAGGACTCAGCAAGCCTTTCCTCCTGGGACTACAAGTCCTGCATCAGGGCTGCCTCAGCAAGCACTTCCCAGCTCACAGGGCCGCAAGGAC
Source organism: Rhinolophus ferrumequinum (assembly GCF_004115265.2). Lineage (NCBI taxonomy): Eukaryota > Metazoa > Chordata > Mammalia > Chiroptera > Rhinolophidae > Rhinolophus > Rhinolophus ferrumequinum. Next base: position 60,460,223 of record NC_046297.1, read on the forward strand.
CTTCGCTTTCTCCGGCCTCTGCTGGTTGGGGAACCGTCCATGTCTTTCCACCCCTCCACGGGGTCCAGCTCTCAGGCAGCTGCTCCTCCTGGTCTTCCTGAGACTGAGTGTTCATAGGCACAAACTGCTCCACCGTCCTTCGGAGAGCTTTGGCCGACACTGTACCCTGCTCACAGTGCCATTCGTCATGCAGGGCGGCCTGCAGGGTCTCTGCTCCCGCTCCCCACACAAGAACGCAGGAAATGGTGAGGCCAAAAAGGAACACCCACGGAGCCATAGGTAGGGGAGTCACACCACTATACTCTCACTGGCAGCTGGGTTGGAGACACAGGAACCAGGAGCAACACAATTCTCAATCCTCACTGTGCCGCTTGCAGGCTCAGCCACCCTCTTCTTGCTAGCTCCCCTTTTTTTGCTAGCCTAGCCACGGCAGTTATATTAGTGCCCAATGGCTCACTGGTTACAGCTGACGGCCAACTAGCCACAGCTGATGGCCATTTACTACCTGAGCCAGCACCTTTCTATGTGAGGCCGAGAGCCTGGAAACTGCTTTTTGGGGCTCTATCCCCACACTCCACCCCTACAGGCTCTCGCCTCACAATCTACGCGACAAGCGTCTTCCGCGAGGGGCCCTGTGCGAGGAGCCTGGAGGTAAATGCTATTTCCTGGACACAGCCAAGCTCTCTGGTCACAGCCAGGGTTTCTCAGGGCACCACCAGTACTTCTGGGCACAGCCAGACTTCCTGGGCTTCTTAGGGTACCACTAGTCTCCCCAGACACAGCCAGGGCTCTCAGGGCACTGCCACTCTCTCTGGGCCTCTCAGGGTACCGTGCTGGAACAACAGCGGCTCACAGTCACGGTGCTTACATATTCTCAATGGTGGCCGGTCAAGACACAAAAGCAAACATCCACCAGTTCCACTACATGGTGGGATGTTCCCAAACAAATAGTCAAGCGGTCCATTAAATTAGGGATGGAAGGCAATTCCCCATAGTCCATAGTCATTCGCCAGGGCTGTCCTGGGAGTGAGGGATGACCTTGACCTCACCCTCAGCTCCCACAGAGGACTCAGCAAGCCTTTCCTCCTGGGACTACAAGTCCTGCATCCGGGCTGCCTCAGCAAGCACTTCCCAGCTCACAGGGCCGCAAGGACCTTCGCTTTCTCCGGCCTCTGCTGGTTGGGGAACCGTCCACGTCTTCCCACCCCTCCACGGGGTCCAGCTCTCAGGCAGCTGCTCCTCCTGGTCTTCCTGAGACTGAGTGTTCATACACACAAACTGCTCCATGCCTTTCGGAGAGCTTTGGCCGGCACCATACCCTGCTCACTGCGCCATTCGTCATGCAGGGCGGCCTGCGGGGTCTCTGGTCCCGCTCCCCACATAAGAACGCAGGAAATGGTGAGGCCAAAAAGGAACACCCACGGAGCCATAGGTAGGGGAGTCACACCACTATACTCTTGCTGGAGGCTGGGTTGGAGACACAGGAACCAGGAGCCACACAATTCTTAACCCTCACTGCTCCGCTTGCAGGCTCAGCCACCATCTCCTTGCTAGCCCCCATTTGCTGCTAGCCTAGCCATGGCTGTTATATTCATGGCTAATGGCTCACTGGTTACAGCTGACGGCCAACTAGCCACAGCTGATGGCCATTTGATCACAGTCCATGGCCATTTACTACCTGAGCCAGCACCTTTCTATGTGAGGCCGAAAGCCTGGAAACTGCTTTTTGGGGCTCTGTCCCCACAGTGTTCCCTGAATCGGCGTCACCAGGGTACTTGTTAGAAACGCAGAACCTCCTCCCTACCTGTTGAATCAATTCTACAGTTTGACACCAGCTCATTCTAGTGTAAAAAACCCTGCTCTGAAGGGGTTCCCCCCCACCATACTTCCTCCAGCTCAGGGAGGGTGGGGATGGAGGAAGGAGGGAGGCAGGGATCTAATACACCACGGAGCCCGTTTCTAGAGTGCAGACTCCAAGGCCCTGGGGAGCAGGATGGAGGTGAGATGGTACATCAGGTGTGGGTGCGCGTGTCCTTCCAAGCCACCAGGCGGACAGCCACTTCCAACCAACAGGCTCACTGGCCTGCCACAATGGGATCTGGACAGAACCAGGAAGGAGGAGGCAGGCACTCCCGCTGATTCCTGAAAGCTCCTGTCTGGAGCACCGTGCTGATGGGTGTCCTTATAAACCACAGCAGAGATGCCATCATTGCCCCTGAGGTGGGGGTCGGGGGGGCTGATCAATCACAATGAATAAAAAAGACTCCTGAACACATCCCAGCACATGCTGCCAGTCGGATATCCTGTGAAGTCCAGGATGCGTATTGTCCTTGACTTTGAGGAAGGGGTAGAAAAAGGTGTCCATCAGGAACTCCAGCGCCTTCACCCAGGACAAGCCCCAAAGCCTGACAGACTGCCTCAGTCTATACCCCTGCAAGAAAGAGACGGAACACTTACATGGGTCATTGGGGGGCAGTGTATTACAAGGTTTACAAAGGTGTGGGCAGAGTTTGGGGAAACCAACCATGGAGGGTGTAGGGAGCTTGGCCTGAAGGGGTAAAGGATGGAGCAGTTACTGGGACCTATAAGAGGAGAGAGGTTCAGCGCTGTGGACTTCAATAAACCATGGTGACCCAGCAGGGAGGGAGTTGGGGAATAAACGTCCTGACCTCATTCCCCTCCCATCCTCTGCCTTTCTGCCACTGCCTCTCAATGGCCAGACCCAACCAGAAGTCAGAGCGTGAGGGGATCTAGTGATCCAGTCCATTAGAGTCTACTTCCCTGTACCCAGATCAATCTATGGGCTGCACCAAAGAGAGTGGGTACACACCAAGCATACAGAGCATCTGCCCCACTCCATACCTACAGCAGGCACTAATAATCAATCAAAAGGCCTTTGCCTGCTGGGCTTGGACAAGTCTTCGTAATACTTAACACAGAGTTCCACCTCGAGTCTATCAACCTTAGAACATGAGCTGAAATACGTGGTGGGTGCCATCAATCGTCCAGCTCATATCCATCCCCTCCTTCTTCCTGCTAATGGACCCAGTAACATACCCCAGCCTCAGGTGAGAAACTCAATTGCCCTTGCAGCTAGGAATGGCTAATGAGACATACGCAGAAGACCACTGCATAGCTGGTCCCACTCTCCTTCCTCCCTTCTTCTTCCCGTGTATGCTTAGTGATCTTGAGAGTAAGCCCCTGATGGCTTCATTGAGTCCCTTAATCAGTGCTACAATTAAAGTTTTCAAACTTCTTGAAATGTTAGAAAAGTAAACCTCTAGTTCGATAACCCACCGCTCATCGGATTTATCTGATTATTGCAATCAAACGCACTCCTACTTGACACAAAACCCACGTGCCATCTTTAGGCTACATAGATATGAATCCTCTTACTCATACATGTGTTCGCTTCTCCCTGTGCTAATTGCTGGGTGTTGAAATAAGTTCGGCATAGTCTGTTCCCTCCTGAAGGAAACTTGATCATTGTTTCGCAGGGATAAGTAGGACTTTGCCAAATGGATAAATCAGAGGAAGGGACAGGCAGCAGAAATGAATGAGTTTATACAATGTCAGGATATTGAGTAGTAGAAATCCAACAAGCAGTCTATAATGTGTAACAAAAATGTAACAAAAGAAGAAAGCATCTGCTTTGAACAACCAATTTTGAAAAACAGTCACCCCAATTCAAACCCAGTCATGAAAAAAAAAAAACCAGAAATGATTATCTACTTGGAAAGAACCTGAAAAACAGCCAAACATTATGCTATTTGCTCATATGATGGGAAATCGAAAAGTGGTTTAGGGTTTCCCCAAACAAGTAAAATATTATATAAAACAGATGTAAAGTGAAACAAAACATATTCAAAATCTTTTACCGGGGACTTACTTCCCATAGCTGAATCGGGGTCACAGACCTTGGGATCAGGCCCATGTCTCCAAATTTATCCCCCAGCTTCTTACACAATCTCTTCCTGGAGCCACACTGGTGATCTTTGATTGATGAACACTCCCTGGGTCCCTGCAGTTTCAACTCCTTCCCATTTCTTGCCTGAATCCTCCTACCTGTTTTTCCAGGCCCAGATGAAGTTCCACCAGACCAAATAAAGGTAAATCTTGGGTAACAGAAAAACTAGATTTAAGATCCCTGATGCTGTGAACTTTTGAAGCAGTTACCGTCAACAGGATTTATGTCGTCCTAAGCACATGTGGGTTTAGTTGTTTACTCTTCCCTTTGTGTGATGTTCTTCCAGGTCAGGAAGTGTGCTGAATGCATCCACCCAGCATCGCTTTCCCCTCTTTTTTAGCAACAGTCACATCCCTTCCTCTTAGGAAGTCTTCTGTGAATGTGCTCTTTCCCTATCCCAACTTTAGGACGTCTGTGTGGCACCAGCCTTGAACTAGGACTCTTCTGTCCCTGGGTGGTCATGTGACTCGGATGTAGCCAATCACAGCACTCATCTCTGACCTCAGTGAGTCCAAGTGGTATGCACATGACCCAAGCTGAGCCAATCAGAGTCTTTCTTGAGGTTTGTAGAAACTGAAGGGGTGAGGGTGGATACAGAGATGGAAAGAGACAAAATGCAGGAGAGAGAGAAGCCTAATGACATCATTTGAGTGTTTAGGTCCAGTCAGCCCTAAAGTTAGGTCCACCCCATTTTTCCCAGTTATGTCAGCCAATGAATCTCCCTTTTGCTTAAGTTAGTTCAAGTTGCATTGCTGTCATTTGCAAATGAAAGAGTTGTGATAAAACCCACGCTATCACTCCACGGCCCAGCACATGTCTGCAGAACTGATAACAATTGAAAATATAAAAGCAGATTCAATTATATTTTAATATAATATTGGCTATGATTCCATTTATATGAAATATATAGAATAGACAAATCTACAGAGGCAGAAAGTGGTTTTGGGTTGAGGGGGCAGGAGAGTAGAAACAGGATGGGGGTGAGGGCTAAGAGGCGTGAGACTTCTTTGTGGGGTAATGAAAATGTTCTAAGATCGACGGTGGTGACGGTTACACAGCTCCATAAATATACTAAAAGCCGTTGAATTGTACATTTCAAATGGGTGAACTGTATGGTATGTAAATTATATCTCAATAAAGCTGTTTAAATATATATTTAGTGTGATAATAGAAATTAGAAACCAAATAGAAAAGGTAAACTTTAGTTACAGGGAAATTGAATTTAAGGAATGCACATATATCTCAAATTTAATGCATCTTTTCCCCCAGAACCTGCCCCTACATTTCCTGTCTTGGTGAATGGCAGCAGTAGCCTCCAATTGTCCAAGCCAGAAATCTGGGGGCAGGTGGGGGTGGGGGCATTTTTCACACTGTCATTCATCCTGAGTTTTAACCAAACACCAGGTCCTCTCACTCCTAGCTCCCTAATCTCTCTCCAAATGATCCCTCCCCAACCCCTGCAGCTACTGTCATCATTCAGACCCTCACCTGTTTCCCTGCACAGCCCTCTAACTCGTCTCCTGCCCCAGTCTCACCCCCATCCACCCCCTCTGTTCTGCAGACAGCAGCAGAGTGATCTTCTGTACAACATAAGTCTGACCATGCCTCTCCTATGCTCCCACTGCCTACAGAAGAAAACCCAGGCTCCTGAGCTCTGCACACAGGTCCTCTGGGCTCCAGGCCCTGCCTGTGTCTCCCAGCCTCAGATCTATTGTATTTCTCATCCCACCTCTCTCCAGGTTCCCTCTTGCTGGTGCCTGTGCACTGACTGTGTTTGTTGCCTGAACTTCCCTTTTCTTCCTTCTTTACCTGCAAATTCCTCTGACTCATACAAATCCCAAATAAACATCATGTCCTCCAAGCATCCTCTCCTGCCCCTTCCAGCCAAGTCAGGTGCTTCTTCCTCTGTGCCGCTAACCTACCTTCCACATGTCTTTATCATAGTTCTGGGCACACAGTATTATAACTGTCTCTGGGTTTGTCTGCCACATAAGTCTGTGGTCTCCTTGCAGACAGGGGCCAGGTCTTCTTTATCTTCACATGCCGGGCTTGGGAGAAGGCAAGCATGCATTCACCCATGTGTTGTAGGAATAAATCTGCACTAGCAACTTCAGAAGTGTAATTAGACTAAGGATGGTAGTTAGATATTTGAAGGGAAAAAAATCGTCTGTGGGAAAATACCCAAATGGGATAAAATCGATTAAATCTCACAAACTTCTTCCCTTTACCCTACGTAAGAGACCCTCTCACTGACAGCCTAATTCTCCTTTCTCCCCCATCCCCCGAGAGACCACGTGCTTGACACTTTTGGTGCAGAGTCTGGAGTCAGCAAAGGAGGACTACAGCAGAGGAGTCGAAGGAGAAGTAGAAGGATCTAAGGAAAAAAGATCAAATCAATCGATGTAATAAAGAACGGAGAGAGGAAAGAGCCTGTAAGACAGGCTGCCACGGGGAATGCATGGAAGCCTGCTTAATGTCCTTCCAGAAAGACGAGACAAAAATTAAATTCCCTTTTCCTCATGTTTTTTGGCTTATTTGGACTATGCTTCTGTGACTGGTTCTAGAGCTGGATCATGAGGGTCACAGCTTCAATAGGGTGACACAAGCCAGTCGTTTCAGTAAACGTGAAATGAAACTGGAAAACCCATGAAAGCATATCCGGCTATTAAGAGGATGAGACTCCTTACCCCTTTCCATGGACCAAACTCATCTTCACATTTGCTCATCCTGTTGTCTGTCTGGCCGGAATAGACAGAAACACAGGTACGCAGCAGAGGACAAGTGACGTTCCACAATCACATGGACTATCCGAGGCCAGGCCACCCCAGGAGTCAGGTGCCCTAATTTCAGGCCTCTGCTATACCACTAATGGGTTGTATGACCCTGGGTAAGTCACTTCTCCTCTTTGAGCCTCAGTTTTCTCATTTGAAAACGGAGGGCATTTCGACCAGATGACCATCAACCGACCATTCCAACTCTGAGATTCTATGATTATAGGAGCCTGGGCCAACACGCCTCTTAAAAGCCTCCAAACCCCTACGCTCCCAAAGCCTTACCCTCAAATGAAGGCTTTGGAGGAATATTTCAGGACAGCAGTGAACTAAAGAAAGTCTTAGGGCACAGCTCTAAAGCTTTGGAGCGAAGATTATCAGCCAGCTCCCCGGAGGAGCTTTGAAGACGCATACGTGCCCATAAAGAGCATTTAATTAAAGAGCAGCAAACGAAAAAGTAGGCTGTTCAGAAATATTTCTTCAAACCCAGAACTTGTCACTCTGCGTCTCTCCTCAGCCAAGCTACATTCACAATGGCATTTGTGAGAGAAACAGAGAACCTTTGTTTGGGGTCATCTAACCAGCTGCTCTGCATAGACAGCTGCTCTTGCTCTACGCCTGGACAGGCTCCTACGTACCACCTCCTCCCCGACGAGGTGAATGAACCTTCCAGGCGTTGGCCCGGGAACCAGGCTGAGCACTGGATTGGCCTTGGCAGGACGAATTTCTCTACAAGGGATTTATTAAAATCCATGTGTGTTCCAGAAGAAGTTTTACAGGGTGCTTCTGACTCCTTTGTGTGGCAGCATGTTGTGAGAGCCATTAGGGCTACAAGAAGGAAGGACTTCCATGACACATGAAAATGGTGATGCTTTGCAGCGGGGAAATTGCACAAATTTTCCACATCGGAGGAGTCCAATTTAGACTTCAGAAAAACGTCTTCGAAGTTGGATTTAGAAATCTGCCCAGAGCCACGGAAACTAGGACGTGTCAGAGGCAGGAGTTGAACCCAGGTTTCTCTGAGACTAAAAACCCATGTTTTTTTTAACCACATCGCTCCAGCCCTACATCAAGTGGCCTCTTACAACATTGAGAACAGCACATGGGCACACGCGCGTTCACAACAGGCTGATATGTGGGTTATGTCCCACAGGGATTCTTCCATCCACTTCTACTCTAAGGGAGTGGACGTCCCATGTTTGTGGTCATGTAAGGCTAACTGGAAACAGAGGGCAAGGGTTGGGGTTTTATTACTCTGGGAAGAGAAATAAACACAGACTTGAAACAACTTGGACAGCAAGTGATTTTAACGACCAACTCCGGTTGACTCCTGAGAATGAAGGACCAGGAGACTGAGGGAATTTGAAATCCACATCATGACCCGTAAAATTTTATTTCATTGTTTTTTCCAACTGCCTCCCTTCTTCTCATTATTTGATGGAAGTTACAAAGAGTTGTGGAATACCCAGCATCTATCTCAGGCAGAGCGCTCACATTCTGTTTTATAATTATCTCTTCACGTGACTGTTCCTCCTTCATTAGTCTGTGAGAAGCCTGAGGCAAGGAGCTTATCTTATTCATCTTAGTATCCCCAATGCATAACACATCATAAGTCTCTTGATCAATATTGTGGAAAGAAAGAAGGAAGGAGGAAAAGAAGAAAGGAATGGAGTAGGAGATAAAAACAAGGATCTAGGACATAAATTTAAGGCTCTTCTTATATAACAACCAAGCATGATACACGGTCTTGGTTGAATCCCGGTTTGAACCGACGAACTCTAAGAAACATGTAGAGAAAAGGGGGAAATTTGAATATGGATCGATATTAGATAATATTAGGATATTATTATTTATCATTAGGCATGTTAATGGCACTAGGGTTATGATTTAAAAAAAAAAAGTCCTTACTTTTAAAGATGCATATTAAAGTGGCAAAATGTCATGAGGTACATATAATTTCCTCTTAAATATTTTAAATATTTCAGAAAACAAAGGAGGGCAAATTAACAATCGTTAAACCTAAGTAATGAGTATACAGGTGCTTGTTATACTATTCTCGCCACTTTTCTATACATTCGAAAGTTTTAAGCAGTTAAGCAGTTTTCTAACAAATTCAAGAAATTATCATGACTACAAAACCACATATCGCATCTACATCTCATATTCCAATTTTGCCAATTGTCTCATACTGCCCTCTCTATCAAAGTTTTGTTTCCAGAATCCAATCATGAGTCACATTTTGCAGTTACTTGTCATGCTTCTTTGCTCTCTTTCAGTCTGGAACAGTTTCTCAGCCTTTCTTTGTCTTTCACAACAGGATGTCTTTAAAGAGTAAGGCTCACTGTTTTGCGGCATTTGTCTGATTTACGTCCTCATGATTCGATTCGCGAATACTATAGGATTCTGGCAGGAACGCTGCATACAGGGCTGTGGCCTTCTCAGTGAGAGACTTGGAGAGGTATCAGATGTCAGTTTGTCCTATTATTGGTGGTGTCGATGTTGGTCACTGCTGAAGGTGGTATCTGCCAGGTTTCTCCCATGCACAGGTACCTCTTTTGACTTTGTAAACAACCAGTGATCTGAGACCGACTGTTTGAGGCGGATACCCTGAGACTGTGTAAATACCCCACCCTGCTCTCCAACCACATTTCACCCACTAGTTTTTGTCATCCGCTGATGACTGTTGCTTGAATCAATGAATACACTTTGACAGCTGCAAAATGGTGGCTTTCTAGCTCTCTTTCCTTCTGCGTTTCTCAGTTGGCATCCTACTGAAAAGAAGAGCTGCCTCTTCTACCCCTAGCATTTGTTTGTTTATTCACAGTATGGACTCAAAAACATGTTTTTTTAATATAAACATTTCCGTGGGGGATTAAAGGCGTGTTCTACGTTTTAGCAATTCTAAGTCTTGGTGCCAATTTCTTCTGCCTCTCACGTCACGTGCAGCATCAGCAGGACCCAGGCCAAAGCACAAATGTGAAAGAAACTAGATCATTCTGACCCTTTCTCCCAGCATCCTACCTTGGTCCATTTACTCAATCATGTACCCGACAAACACATACAGAGCATGCAGTAGAGGCCAAGCTCTGATGCCCCCAAATTGAATCCAGCCATGGCCTCACAACTGAGCAAGACAGAAAATCAGGTGAGTAAATTCCCAACCCAATGGGAGCTGTCACCATGGTGAGCAAAGAGCTCCAGGGCAGACGAAGAAGGTACGAGAAGTTGTGATGGGAACCATCTTGAAGGAGGAATAGGAGCTCCCCAGTAGGGATGGGGAGATGGGTTTTGCAGGTGTGTTTGGAATCAGTGAGGAGTCGATGAGCCTGAAGGTTGGAGACTGTAGGTTGCCAGGTTGAATATGGAGATATAGCAAAACAGATGGTTTTTTATTTAAAAAAAAAAAAATGGCATCCCACCATGTGTACTGTTTTATAAGCAGTTCCTTTCATTTCACAACTTGCTCTGGACATTGTTTCCATGTCAACAAATGCAGATCAGTTTTAGTGGATTTTTTAATGAGTCATGTCCAATGTCAGGCCATGTGATTTATTTAACCAATCCCTTGCTGATGGGCATGCAGGTTGTTTCTAATTTTTTTTTTTTCCACTACAATCTTTGTTCATCCGTCTTCTCCCCTGTCTCTGAGTATTTCCTTGGGACAAATGGAGAAGAGGCTTTTGGCTTTCAAGGTCAAAGCCAAACCTGAAAGATTCAAGGCCTGGGTTGGAGACAGTGGTGTTAGACTGCCTGTTGTTTTTTCCTTATTTGTGCCTTGACTCTGCAGCACGAGGCTGCCTCCCCACCTGCCTGAGCTGAATGTGGACCAAACGTGAAAGCTGGGTTTAAACTAACGACACACACCAATTATTGCCCACACAGATGACTTAAGACTCTGGAAAGGCACATTGACATTTTCTAGACCTAAATGGTAGAGCCTAGACAGACTAATATCCTGTTCCAAGATGCCAGAAAGGAAAAACAGGCAGAACAGAAGCGTTTAGACGCCACGCTGCCTAGAGACAAGGAAGGAGATGGAAACCTCGCTCGCAGCACAACTGGGGAGGAAGAACAGACTTTGAAAACAGGCGATCCAAATTCTGTGGTTTGGGGCAAGTCATTGAACTTCTCTGAGCCTTGGTTTCCTTGGGTGTGAAATGGGAAGATAATGGCTGCGTCCTGGAGATTGGAGAGAACTCACTTAGATACCAAAGGGGAGGCACTGGTATAGGACTAGACGGTCAGAAACCTAAGAAGAAAATGTACTTGCCGCAGGTGGTTCCCATGAAGAGGTTTCATCGCAGGGACACTTAGACACTGTGGGTAGGGTGAAGAAAGAGGAGGCTCCCAGAGACCAGCAACCATGAGAAGCCGTTACCACCCCGAAGACTGAAGGAACAGCGGAGGGAAGAGTGTTACCACACCCCAGTGATTACTAGCGCCACGGACAAGGGACCCCTGAGCTGGACTTGGAGTTGTAGCTACTGCTGGTGACACAACATCAACGAGAAAGAAAATGAAGAAGCAGTGTTCTCTCTTCTCCCACCCTCAGTCTCCTGTCACTGCCTCCCATGGCCAAGCCTAACCAGAAGCCAATGTGATAGGACAAGGGACTCTGGATGATGCAGACCCACTCAGTACACGTTTCTATTTCAAATGTCACAGCATCAGGGAAGCTGATTGCCTTCAGCAGCACACACAGCAGAAAACTGTGGTCCTACAAGCTCATGGTAGAGCAGGGTCACGAGAGGAATTCCAGCCTGAAGAAGGCAAGAGCTCAAATGGACACAAATGGATTCCAGTCAAGGAATCAGTTAAATAAGCCATCGATTTAGAGGCACCAAAATGCAAGGTGCTGGAATTCATCCAACCCAGCCCCCTGGTTTTAGAGATGAGAAAAGAACAGTCCAGCACGAGCAACTCATTTGCCTTAGGTCATCTTCTAGTTAGGACCAAAACTAAGACCATCTTCCGGGACCAGAACTGAAATGTTATGACTCCAGAACCAGCTTTTTTTTTTTTCTACAATAAACATTATTGCAGCCATGCATCAAAGGTGTCTTTGGCAGAGCCATCAGTGCACTTATTCCTAAAGTAGCTGAGCCATACAAGGCGAATTGTCCCTTGTGAATTTGACCCAACATAAACTATGAGAAACCAGAGTAGCCTCCTCTTTTACAGGCTCGAGCAAGTAGGAAGACCATCTTCAGATCTCAAGGAACAATGAAGGACAAATCTGCCTTCAAATTAACAGTCCCAATTCAAACTGAAGCGTGGTCGGGGAGAAATGAAGTTGAATACCTGTTAAGGTGGTAGTAGGTGGTTGGTTGTTGATGTCATTCCTGATCCATTCATTTCATCTCTCTCTCCCTGCAGATTACAGCAAGATTTCCTGACGTTTATTGAGCACCTCCTATATATTCAGCACTATACTATGTGCTGGGGATACTAATATGAATTAGAAAACATTCTTAATTAATTTTTTATAACATTTTGTATGAGTTTCAGGTGCACAAAACAATGTAATATTTCGACATTTATCATGTATATCCCTCACACAGTGACAGCCCCCCTTCCCCCATCCATTATCCCTCTGACATCGCACACAGCCATTACACTTCCACTGTCTCTATTCCTAATGCTGTACTCCGCTTCTTGTTTTATATATATATATAAAATTGTAGTTGACATTCATTATTGTTCAGCTTCAGTTTCAGGTGTACAGTGCAGTGATCAGGCATCTACATCATCCCTGAGGTGGTCTCCCTAAGGAGACAAGTGTCCATCGGATACCCTACAAAATCTTTACAACATTATTGATAACATTTCCCCAAATTGACTTCCGTAACCCCTTGGCCATCTTGTGGTTACTGACTGTGCTTCCTAATCCCCCCACCTTCCCCCTTATCCCCACCCCCCTCCCATCTAGCAACCCTCAGTTTTCCCTCTATGTCTCTGAGACTGTTTCTGATTAGTTCATTCATTTATTCTTTTCTTTAGATTCCACACCTAAGTGAGATCATACGGTGTTTGTCTTTCTCTGTGAATTAGACGAGATTCTTGTCCGTGAAGTATGTTTAAATTTTCCTTTTTCTCCCTTTCCCAACACATGTGCACACGTACACAATAAGCATCCGCATCTTTCTACTGACGACCAAAGCATCCCTCAGCCCGAGTAGGATCACTGGCATAGTTCGCATCCCACCAAGTATTTTTAGCATTGTTACCTGCAGAGAAGAGCTTGTGGTCCTTCATCCTGCTGGGGGTCAGGGAGATGATTGCTCCTTCCCGATTCCCCATCGCCCTCTAAATAGACTTCTGTTGTGACACTTACCACCGTCTCCACCGTGAAACAGAGTGCCTCAAGGGCAAGAGTCATATCCCAGGGACCTTTGTAGCTCCAGGACCCTAGTGTACTGCCTAGTACATAGTACATATGTGATACATGTTTGTTGATTCATTGAATGGTGACTGGATAGACTGATGAATGAATGGATTAATATATGGATGGATGGGTGAATGAGCACATGGGTAGGTGGATGAGTGGGTGGAGAGATGTTTGGATAGGTCAATGGGTCGATGGGTATGTGGGTGGACAGATGGATAGATGTTAGGTGAATAGGTGAACGGATGGATGAATGGGTGAATGGATGAGTACGTGAATGAGTAGTTGGTGGATAAATGATTTAAAAGATATTTATCTTCCTTTTGGCTTTAGGATAATACTACCTATCCTGATTACCTCCTAAGATAATGCCATACTAAGTAAGAAGTTAGAATAAGAACTGCATCGTGCAGTGGAGAAAAAAAAATGGGGGTCAAAAGGCCTGGGTTTTACTATCAATGTTGCCACTTAGTACCTGTATGTGACTTGAACAAATCCCTAACAAATTGGGCCACATTCTGGTCAGTTCTAAAGTGACAGCAATACCTGCCCTACAGGTGGTTATTATATGAGATAATGTACTAATATACACAATAATACTTTGCCATAGCAAGCGATGCTGGTTTAATAACGGATAACATGGGTAGCTGTCATCTGGCCATTGTCCACAGGGTGGGAATATAACATTTCTCCTATTAAGCTTTGCAACCCTAGACCTCAACCCTCTGGTCTCAGCTTTCCCAGCACCCTAGACTAGTGGCAGTCCATCTACCGCAAGCCATTCGCTCACCTCCATGCTTGCCAGGATGCAATAGAGTAATAATGCATTGCCAGGGGCTTAGCCTGAAGCCTGATTCTCCAGCCTTTCCAAGGATTCTCTTAGTTACCCAATAATCTTCTTAAACAAACATTAAAACTATACTGTCCTTACAAAAAGTATACAAATCATGAGGTTACAGCTCAATACATTTGAATCAAGTGAACCGTAACCCAAATCAATAACTAGGAAATTACCAGTACCCCCAGGTGTACCCCCCAAAGGCCCCTCCCGGCAATTGTCCCCTCTCTAAATGTGATCACTAACCTGACTTCGAATACCATAGATTATTTTTGCCTATTCTCAAATTTTATATAAATGGAATCACACAGTATATACACTTTTGCTCCTGGTTTCTTTCATGTGACATTCTGGGATTTGCCGACGTTGCTATCTATGGCAGTGCTTTGTTCGTGTTCCTAGCTGTGTAGTGTTCCATCGTGGGAGGAAACCACACTTGACCTACTCGATTGTTGATGGACACTGGTTCATTTCTAGTTTACGCTTATAAATAATGCTGCTATTAACGTGTCCTCCATGTGCATTGCAGGACATGTTACATGAGGAAAGGCAGAACTGGAGCCAACTCCGATTTTTATAGGGAAAAAAGGTGATTTTAAACAAACCTTTCCCCAAACTGGCTTGACAGCAAACACAATCATTTCTAAAGGTGGAATTTAGGGTGACCCCTCCGGGCCCATTGTACCTCGTACCACCTTGATGGCAGGAGGGAGCTAAGTGGTTTTAGTGCTGCTTCACTACAGTGGGACATGGCAGGGTGGCAGGGTCATCATCTCTCTGAGCCTCAGTTTCCCTATCTGTAACAACGACACCAACCTCCTCAGGCTGTCGTGATGATTGATCTGAGGGAAAAGGAAAGAAGGCAGATGAACTGATATTTGTTGTGGACAGTCTTTGTACCACATGCTTTCCAAACAGTAGCTTATCGAGTTGTCGTGCTAATCTTATGACGTGGGTCTTATCCTTCTCTATATCAAGTGGAGGAAACGGGAGCTCACGGAGGTTTAATAACTGGCTGGTAGAGGGCAGCGCCAGCTTTGCCCAGGTCTGCCGGACTCCCAGTCCACGTTGAACATAAACGGAAGGTAAGGATTTGGTTCTGCCTCTAACTGGTGATGGGAGTCACTGGCTTCCTCCGAGCCCAGCGTCTTCATTTGCAGTCTGGGGCTTGTAATACCCTCAGAGGGTAATTGTGAGGGTGAGATATTGGGAAGGGAAGAGGAACTAACACTTCTGAGGAGAGCCAAATGATTTCTCTTTATTACCCGATTAGAGCCTCACAATAGCCTTCCAAGGTGGGAGCCAGATGATTTCCTTCTAGTTCCGGAATTCCGGGTGTATTGTGACTGTGTTATGTCCCCGAGGCAGTCCCGCGCCCAGCTGTCCTCATCACCCCTGCAGGTTCCAGTTCCTGCCCGAAGAAACCCCATCAGAATTCAACCTGGAGTGGACAGAATCTGCTCTCCTGCCACTGAGGCCAGACCCAGACCCGTAATTCCTCCAATTGTCTTTGTTCCTCAGGCCCTGGACACCAGGCCGGTTCCCTCCCAACACACACACACACACACACACACACACACACACACCATGGGGCCCTGCACTTGAACTCCCTTCCTGACCCCCCACAGCTATCCAGAAAGCCATTGTCAAATGCACACACTCAAAATGATAAAACACTGCGTTTTTCTTTTTCAAGGGCCCGTTCCTAATCACAAGAGGCCACTTAATGTGAGTGGGGCCCCAGTCATGCTGATTAATGATAATGCATTTCTCGAGAGTTGATGCTCAGCTTCATCTCAGGCCTTGGGACCTCCCCCGCCCCCGCCCCCAAGTGCACGTTAATCAGGGCGGCCGCAGGTGAAGTCAGAGCAGTGACCAGTGACCTTTCGGCAAGAGCACTCCAGGACCCCAGCACAGGGGTCACTCTTAGGGTCCAGGTGCCTCTGCTCAGCACCCTCTTCAGCAGGCCTGTCAGGCGGGGTCTCAGCTCCAGCTCCCCGCACAGGAACGCAGGATATGGTGAGGCCAAAAAGGAACACCAACGGAGCCACGGATAGGGGGTTCGTACCTCTATATTCTCGCTGGCAGCTGGGTTGGAGACACAGGAAGCAGGAGCCACACGATCCACAATCTGCCGTCTGCTTCTCTGCCAACCAACCAACCCCTTGCTAACTGCAATCTGCGCTTACTTACGAGTGGCTAATGGCTAACCGGTAACAGCTGATGGCCATCTACTACCCGAGCCAGCACCTTGCCACGGGAGGCCGAGAGCCTGGAAACCGCTCTCTGGGGCTCTGTCCACACAAGGCCCTACTCCCCTGTGCCCCTGCCACCCCACTGCCCTAAGGGGCGGGGGAGGGGAGCCGAGAGGAATTTGCTTCCTTAATTCACCGTCTGACTCTCCCTCTGATCACACGCCATGTGGATGGCATGTTAATAAGACCGCCTCACTCCCAAAGGAATGTCATCTTAATGATTTTTAAGGGTTTCCTCTCATTCCCTTTCTCTGTGTGACAGATACAAAAATTCTTAATGAGTGAGTGTTCCCAGCTTCTCCCATCCCCAATCTCTGAAGGAAACTTTATTTGTGCATATTCAGCTCCTGCCCCCATTCTCCTCCCCCCATTTCCTCCACTTCCTTTCCAGGAGCTTCTCTTCCGGTCAGGCCTGTTCCCACATTTGGGGGAGGCAGAATCGGGAGAATGGGCTGAGAGGAACCAAACTAGAGGCAAGGAAGTACAGGGCAAGAGGGGAGAAATGTCGACATTCAAAACTTTGGGTCTGGGGAACAGTGTTCTTGAAGGTGGGGAGTCAAGGGTTCTAGCACAGTCTCAGGTGTGAGGGACAAAGTGGAACAAAGCAAGACTGAGCATTTTAAGAAGCAGTGGGGGAAGGAAAGACAACCAGGTGCTGGCACCCTCACACACCGCAGCAGCGGAGGAATGTATGTCATTGGTACAGTCATTTTGGAAAACCGGTGGTTTCGGCTACAGCTGAACACGCACACACAGTCTGGCAATTCCCACTTCTCAGGATGTGGTATAGTAAGTGCCCGCCCAACAGAAATGTGTCCATATGTTCACCAAAAGGTGTGCACTGGACTGTGCAGCGCTGCTCGTTATATCCTGAAACCACCCAAATGCCCATCAAGAGTAGAATGGATGAATAAATAATGGTGTATTCATCCAATGCTCTACAGCAGCCAGAATGAAAGCACTGCCATCATACACACCACCATGAATGGCTTTCACCAGTGTAATGTTAAGTAAAAGAAGCCAGACACAAAAGAGTACACGTGGTATGGTTCCGTTTATAGAATATCCAAAAACCAGGCAAAACTAATCTACATGGTTACAAGTCTGCTAAGTGGCTCACGTGGGGGGCTTGGTGATTGGCAGGGGTTCAAGAGGACTGGGGGGCTGGCGATGTATGCTGATGGGGGTGCTAGTTACACAGGTGGGTTCCATTGGTAAAAACGCATCAAGCTGTAACTTAGGGTGTGTGCGATTTCCTGAAGGTACAGTATCCAATAAAATGTATTTTTTTAAAAAAGCAGCAGCATTGTAGTAGATCTGTTCTTTGGATTTCTCAAGGAAAGACGTGCATTTGGTTGGCTGGGTTGTTCATGTGAATGTGTTGCTGTGCTGAGACAATGCTTTGTGTTCAATCCACTTCATGTCCTCCGATGTCGGGAAGACTTAGGTTTCTGAGCTTCTGTTGGGGTCAGTTGGGACCATGTGACTGAGTGCCAGCCAATAGGATAAGGCAGAAATGAGAGGCTTTCAGCCTGGCCGCTAACTAAAATCTCCTGCACAGCCCTCCATGTGCTATTTCTCCATCTGTTCACCACCTACAAAGAATTCAGTGGAGGACACTGGGGACCTAGGAGATGATGTACCGTGGCGCACACACACACAGTTTAAAATCCCTGAACTAAATGAAAGGAGACTGAGTCCCTGCATAAGGGACCAGAGCCCCTCCTTGCTCCCCACTCCCCCACTCACCTCCACCAGCCCACCTGCCTACTCACAATTCCATTGGACTGTGATTTGAACAAGAAATGTATCGCGATTGTGTTTTGCAATGGAGATGTAAGGTTTGTTACAGCTATCAGCCTAATCTATTGACTAATATGCAATGTGCCTTACCAAGAGGCCACTTGGGTCCCGGGTCTCCAAGAGGAACTTGTCTGTCTTGTACGTGGGAATGGAAGTGGACATTCTTAGGGAGAAATACTTTCTTAGGGGGAAACGTTTCCTTACTCCTTACATTTCCACAGAAGAGAGGGAATGTCCCAGGAAGGAAAAGTAAACAAGAAACTCACTTTTCTTCCAAGATGAAGACATATAATTGGTAAAGAGATTAAGGAAGTGAGATTAGCCCTTGTGAAGTCTGTCAGGTCTCCGGAAGCCGCCTTCTCTGCTCTTCCTGGTGGTAAGACTGTAGTAAACTCCATCCTGTGCTGGCCTACCTGTGCCAATGACCAGGGGCGTCTTTCAAATTCTGGCGTTCCATTTTAGCACATCCACATGACTACACCACTATGGAATATCTTCCAATCCAGCTCTTCCCAGTAACGAAGCTAACATTTTTCTCTCTATCTAATAACCGGGATTATCTCTCAGTTGGTTCCAAGATGAGGAGGAAAAGAGGAGAGTGATTTATTGGTCTCCTAAAGAAACAACCAAGATTAGGAAAAGAGCTGTTCTCTGTAGCAATGGCCCAGAAATGAGACCAACTCAGAAACAACATTTTTTAACAACAGAAGCCAGGATAATTTCAAGGGATTTGTTAAGAAAAAATGAGGACAAAAAAGGACTGAAATGGGGGGCGGGGCAGTTGAGACAACACTAGCTGGGACCCCTCTCTTCCTAACCAATATTTTTTTTTTAAGATTTTATTGGGGAAGGGAAACAGGACTTTACTGGGGAACAGTGTGTACTTCCAGGACTTTTTTCCAAGTCAAGTTGTTGTCCTTTCAATCTTAGTTGTGGAGGGTGTGGTTCAGCTCCAGGTCCAGTTGCCGTTGCTAGTTGCAGGGGGTGCAGCCCACCATCCCTTGTGGGAGTTGAACCAGCAACCTTGTGGTTGAAAGCCTGCGCTCCAACCAACTGAGCCATCCGGGAGCTCAGCGGCAACTCAGCTCAAGGTGCCGTGTTCCATCTTAGTTGCAGGGGTCGCAGCCCACCATCCGTTGCAGGAGTTGAGGAGTTGAACCGGCAACCTTGTGGTTGAGCGCCCGCACTCCAACCCATTGAGCCATCTGGCCACCCGGGAGCTGAGCAAGCAGCTCACTGACTTCATTCTAGTTGTGGAGGGCACAGCTCGCTGGCCCGTGTGGGAATCGAACCGCCAGCCCGTTGCCCAGAGCTCGCGCTCTAGCCACCTGAGCCACCTGTCCTCCCTCTTCCTAACCAATTTTAGATCAGCTTCACTTTTGTCTTTTATGAATTAAGAGTTGAAATTTTAGTACAGCAAAGAGTTCTATATCTAAAAATCAGTTGAAAAATTACAGGTTTAGTTAGATAATCTTTTTGGTCCCCCTTAGCCTAAAGGATCTTTGAGCTTATATAAGAAACCCACTATTCCATTTTTGTAATGTCCTGCCAATGATAGTGGTCTACAATAAAAGTAGGCAGATATTGGGATGCAGAGAAGCCTAGTGGTCAGCTTCTAAATTAAAGCTCCGTCAGGGAACAAGGAAGAGATGCATCCAAGTTGTCTTATCTAGTGGGAACAGTGGTGCTCAGCCTTTGTCTCCTGGGCAGTGTGATTGGCTCACCTGAAGAGATAACATATGATTACCAACACCCCTTGCTAGGCCAGAGATACAGCTGAGAGTGTCCCAGGTGTGAGAGGCAGAAAAGACTACACTGATTGCATTTAAGGAATTCTGAGAAGACAGTTGGGAGCTTGTTACAGTACTTGAGGGGGTGTATTAGCTTCCTGTCGCTGCTGTAACAAATCACCACAAACTTGATGGCGTAAAACAATAGAAATTTATTCTCTCACAGATCTGGAAGCCAGAAGTCCAAAATCAGTGTCAGAGCACACCCCCTCCAAAGTCTCTAGGGGAGCTGTGTCTTGCCTCTCCCAGCTTCTGTTGGCCTCCAGCATTCTTTGGCCTCCTCGTTTGTGGCCAGCCACTTGGCTCCAATCTCTGCCTCCATCTTCACATCACCTTCTTCTCTGTGTGTCTGTATCTTCTCTTCTGTCAAGTATCCCGTGTGCCTATTATAGGACACTTGTCATTGGATTCAGAACCCACCCAGATAATCCAGGATGACCTCATCTCAAGATTCCTAATTACATCTGCAAAGACACTTTTACCAAATAAGGTCACATTCCTTGGTTCCGGGAACTAGTACATGGATACATTTTGGGGGAGTCGCCATTCAACCCAGTATAGGGGGCAAATCAGAATTTGGGGGATATATAATCATCAAACATTTGAAATAATAAACATAATGAAATCATCTTGATTATTTTAGCAGCAGAATTGCCCTGCTTCCTGACCTAGTCTTGCTTTGTATTTGGTGAATACGTTTGATATGCCTTTCTAAGGTGGGTAGGTCTGATGAACAGTAAGCCTTTTATTTTGCTGAGTATAGAGTTTCAGAGCCAGAGCGTAGTTGACCAAGACATTAGGGGGTCCTGGAAAAGTCTCACGGGGAAAGGATGACGAGAAAGGCAGGGAGCCAGTTCAAGAGAATTTCGGTTATAAAATGGATTCATTCTCTCAACTATTTATCTCCAGAAGCCTAAGCCAAGTTTTGTAGTAGGTACTGAGATATGATGGTGAATAGATGGACGTGGTCCCTACTCTCAAGACGTGTGGGGAGTCACTTTCCCTATGATGGTCAATGCCAATCCTCTCTGCCCTCCGCCCAAAATCTTTGGCGAAGTCTACATGCCTCGCCAATACTCTACAGATGAGGTTGAGGGAGGCAACGCGAGGAAATACTCTCTGGTCCCTTGGTTGGAATGAGGCAAAGCCCAAGGCTCCACCAAGAGGCCACACATGGGGTTAACAAGTGCTAGTGGATCAGGTGGGGTCGCAGGCATTCGGCATTGACTTCCCCCTTCTTAGGGAGCAAAAGCACTGTGGTTTGCTTTTGGAAAATTACCTCTCCCCCATTACATGGGACTGTCAGTTAAATGTTTTTCCCTGACTTCCTCGCCATGGGAGAAACACAAGGTCCAAGCTAGGCCAGTAAGACTCGGGAGTTGAATCCTAAAGACAGAGTTGCAAGCATAGACTAAAGGTGGAGCTGATTTCACCCAGCAGATGTGGTAAGATCACTTCCTACTCCCTGAATCACTAGTATGTTTTCCACGTCAGGTTTTCCAGCAGGCCCTTAGAATCTGTGAGGTATTCCATATCTTTCCCATAAATTGCCTTTGGCTGAAGTTAATCAGAGTCTTTTTTGGGGACCAGCAATCAAAGAACCCTAACTGAGAGAAGTGATCAGGAAACTTGCAATCCCTCCTTTCCAGTATGAGGTCTGAGCACCTCCAGGTGATGAGGGCCTGCCGTGGGGACAGATGCATCTCACATCCTAAGGGCCAGGTTCACTGCTTCCATATCAGGATAGCTTCCTTCAGAATCCATGGTCTCCCTTAAGCTAACAGGGCATTCACCGTGTCAGTGCCGGCCCTCTGGAGAAGGCCAGCACGCTGACAGAGAAAAGAGGGATTAAATTCAGCTGGGTCAGCTTAAAGCTGCAAATGACACATCGAGCTTCGTAGACATTTCCTAAGTGATCCTTAGCCTTGCACCTAAATTCAACTCCGCACTCCCTGTGGGTCACTCTGGCCCCGATGACGAAAGATGACGTGGCAGGGGGTTCTTTTTCTCAATGTTACCTGCATTTGTACAGGCCATAGGGGAATTCCTCGGGGGAGAGAAAGCTAAATTAATACCTCCAATTAACCTTCCTAAATGTTCCTACTTGCCTTCAGTCTATTCTGTGTCTCTTTTTGCCCAAATCACCCCCAAGTACCTACACCCATGAGCAGACAATTACACATTATAGATGGAAGATGCTTAGCTGCTTTTTAAAAAGTATCTTACTTTTGAATCCATCCTTCCTGGTATCTCCAACCTCTTCTAGTATTCTCTTTCAGGAGTATAATTCCCCTAATGAACAACAAAAAGGCTCTTGAGAGATCAGGCCACTAGCTCTCTCCCGAAACAGCCACATTCCTACCCAAACTACTACCCTGTCCAAATTTCAGCTCAGTGCAGCAAACACATCAGCACCTGTATGTGGCAGGCACTACAGCTATGGTTAAGACGCCGTCGCTGTCCTCATGACGCTAACATGAGTTTCCCAAAGGTTCAGTGTTGTTACTGAGTATTCAGTTAATGCTGAAAGCTTAAAGGGGGAAGGGACCTCAGAAAGAGTTGACAATGAATGAGGCAGTTGGCAATCGCAAGGTCAGTGTTACTCATAAGGTAGCTTAGAACAGTGACACTGGCGATGTGCTGTCCTCTGAGGTAAGCAGATCGTTTTGACTTTTCCGGTATCTCCCTAGTACCAGGAGAGGGGTACACAGCCCTGTCCCTTCTCAGCGCCCCACCTTGTGATGAATGAAGACGGTTTGCCTAAAGCCTGGGATACAAACATGGATGGTTCACCCTCAAGAAGGCTCAGGAACACCAGGGCGTCAGCCTCCCAGTCTCTGTGGGTTCTTACATGGCAAGGGGATAAAACTAATTCAGTTGGGTTCCAGGACTCAGACCCATAGGTGGGAGCTACAGAAAGGCCGAGAAACACGCTACAATCAGATATGACTCCTAAGCCAGTGCTCAGAAGCATCTTGCTTCATTAAAATTAAAACCCAGAAATTCTACTTCTAGGAGTGAATCCTCCAGATAACCTCCAACATGTGAACAGAAGTAGGTACAAAATGTTTGCTGTGTCGCTATAACAGCAACAAATACCAGACACTCGTAAATGCCCAAGAGATGACTGGTTACAGAAATTATGTAGTATCTCAAAGAGGCAACAGGATACCGAGGCACAGGAGGGATACAGAAACTTAGGACAGACAACCGTCAAGTTGTACATTTTAATTGACAATTTTTACCAATAAAAACAATTTGTTACAAAAAGGGAATTTCTCTATACAAAATAAGGATTGTTTTCTTTCATTCATAAAGAGAATCCACTGTCGTGTCTTGCCTTGCCAAATCAAATCTCAAATAGATGGCTTAGCCAAAATTCCTCCAAAAAAATAGGTAATCCAGACAAGATTAATAAAATCAACAGCTTGCTAAACATGTTTAAAGGAAGAATTTAATGAACATTGTGCCTTGACCTGAATAAGTCTAAAGAATACGTGTCACAACCTTTAGAAAAACTACTGCGCTCAGGCAGTTGAGTTGCTAAGAGGGTGTATGAGAGACCCCAGCTCACTCCCCGGGAGAATCCTCTTCCACATACAAGGAATTCAGACCCTTGTATGACTGACGACTGCACATGCGACACCATAGGAATAATTGCTTCTAAACTTTTACAAGCAAATTTTATTGTGGCCACAGGTCAACAACAGAACATATGACAGTTAAGGTTTAGATTCTCCCCACCTCCTATTTTATCATATAAATTAAATATGGAGAGGAACACACAAACTTTATTACAACTAAGGAGCTGTTTTCAAATCCCCTCTTCCTAGGATGACACACATCACTGTTTAAGAGTGGGGCAAAGAAGATCCATCCTGCTAGCACACAATGTTTCCTGAAAAGAAACTGGATCAAAATGTTCAAAGCCTTCTTCATTGATTAAAGTACAGCAGCCACTCAACACTGCTCCTAGCAGTCTGCTTTCGGAATAAAAACATAAAATCAGAAACTGTGAAACACTGTAGCCTTCAAAAAACTTTATTTGGTGACAAGCCTCGCTCTGATAGAAAAAGTCCACCTGCGAGAAACGAGTGGTGGGTATTTCAGCTGGTCTGATGTACATTCGTGACTCAAAATGATAAAGACCCTCAAACACAAATGATTCTAAAGCCATTACAGCCCCAAATTATGTGACTTACTTAGATGTGCCATATTAGCTCTTAAAATGTGATCTATGTACGTACAGAGGAGCCGCACCTGCCTCACAATTAACTGAAGCACGCGGCCATGGGGGACAGCAGGGAGGGGGAACCCAAAAAATGACCTACGGTTCTCCCCTCCACTGTACTCATAAACACAAATCCACGATGAGAATGAAATGGAATCAACGCCCAGGAGCCTCCCAAAGACAGCATCTCCCTGTGGCAAATGTGATTTGGGAATTTCTAGCACAACACAGTCCAGCTACTCGGGGCACACACCAAGCCAGTATGCCCTCCCTACACACGAGATGCAAAGGGATTATGCTCACCATGGTTTCAACCCAGCCCATGTAAGAGGCAACTCCACTATAGTTTTGATCATTTAAATTAGGGAAAAAAAAATGCCTAGAAACAACTGTCACGCCTCATCAATACCAATCTACGGCCCTCACTGACTCAGTGGTGTTTTTTTTTGTTTGGTTGGGTTTTTTTTAATAAAATCATCTGAAGAGGTGGCATGTGGTAGCAACTGATATCAGGTCACAGCAATTGCAAAAGCTGAGAAAAAGCTCTTCATCCGCTGTTCCTGTCTTCTCCCCTATTGTTTCAGTTCTGCCACCAAAGGGGAAAAAACGGATGCAAACAAGTTCTCTGTGACCCAGCCTTGGCAAAAGTCAATAAATAAGACAGCTTGTCAAAGGCGGGACCATTTTAAGGGCAACCTCCTCTAGCTGCAAATTTGGGAGCTGGAAAAAATGGGAGGGAGGCATGTGTGCAAGAAAGAGGTACGAGTCCCTTTGACAAGGATTTGGTGACCCAACTCCAGATGCCCAGGTTGGTGCCAGCAGACCAGGACCTGCCAAAACCCATTATTCAGACAGAAGAGAAAGAAAAAAAAAAAGACACCAAAAAAATCTAGTCAGTTCTGAAATTTGCACAGTTGACGTTTGTTCTTCATAGCAGTAAGGACTTGAATGAGAATCATGGAACTTGAGGAACACTTACATTTTTCTTCAGGATTTAAAAAATGTTGTCTTGTACTGAAAGACTACATTCAGTGTGGGTCAGGTCCCACGGTGTTTGCTAGAACTCGGTTGTTAAGCACACTCAGCACTGGGAGAAAAACTCATCTGAGCAGACGGGCTGGTGGGCAGGCCAGAGGCCACTCCTTCACTGGTCCCCAAGTCGAAAGCCCTGTCCCCAGTTGTGTCTCCCACCTCCACCATTCTGATCAGCAGCTCGCCTCATGCTAGCAGGGGGCACGCCAAAGCCGGACACGCCTCCTCTCCTGCTGGGCAGCCAGCGGTATCTGCGGGGAAGGAGGGGTCGGGAGGAGGGGACAAAAAGAAAGAGAAGACGATAAAAGCACTTCCACGTAGTTATCAGACCATTTAGCACATCTCCCTTTCCTGGTGGCCCCCAATCTGTCACACTGAATTACATTAGTCTGTGGCCAACGGGAAGGCTCGGGCACAATGTCTTATTTAACTTGCCTTTTCAGCACTGAGCTCAGGGCCCTGGCCACAGAAGGCATTCACTTTTCAGGTTTCTTAAATTGACTAAGTTTTCAGCTAAATTCACACTCTAAAAACAATTATTTTTCTGACTATAAAAGTAATTCATGCAGAATAATATGGAAACAAAAATATTACTCCCATAAATCCATCCACCAGAAAAAAGCCACACACACATATATATATATATATATATATATATATATATATATATATATATATAGTATTTTGACATATCTAAATAGGGATCAAAGGATACAAAATAAATTCCCTTTCAAAGGACAAGTGTGCTTGAGCCCCGCATAGCATCTCTGCGATGCAGCCGGGTTCTGCATCTATGACGGGGAGCCTGGAGAAGGCGGCTCTGTGTCTTGGAGTTCTGGGTATGTTTTTAATGTTTATTCATAATCTGCCCTCCAACTGCATTCTTGCCATCTCACAGACGGTGGGACAGTTGAAGCCCAAAAAGGTTAGCTGACTTCCCACTTTACAAATTCATAAATTAAGAGTCACAGAACAGCTAAGAAAACTTAAATAAATCTCAGGCTATGGTCTCAGTTTTTCCAACAATTTCCCTTCATTGACTATTAGCAAACTGAGACTGTGTTTATTTATTCCACTTCTTGGGTCCTAAAGTTTAAAATTTTGCCTGAAAGCAGAGACCATGATCTGACACCCCAGTTTAAACCCTTCATGGCACCAAGTGCAAACCATGAGTGGTGACTGGCCCACAGCAAAAAGCCTACAGAGGAGACAGAACCTTAACATACAAGTTTCCCATACACAGGGCACTGCATGTTTATAAATTCATCTCATCTTCATAACAACCCTAAGAGGCAGGCACTACTGTTCCCCAATAAAAACGGGAGAATTGAGGCAAGATTGAGTAAAGCTCTTCCAAAGGGACAGGATTCAAAGGTAGGCAGGCAGCCTGGCTCAGGTGTCTGCACCCTGCACCTTACTGCACTGCAGGCCTCCCGCTGCAGACAGGACACACACAGCGTGACGCAGGCGACAGCCGTTAGTGACTGCAGCCCTCACTCTTGATGTCTTCATGCGCCCTCCCCAAAAAGAAAGTGAACCCCTTTTTAAACAGAAAAATAACTGCATACAGAAGAGGATCTGTTTACTTTTCTAAATGGAACGCAGAATACTGATATATCTTAGAATTCTGTAAGTCACATCTTCCCCTTTAAACAAATATGGCTGTGGCTTTTAAATCAAAATGTATTTCCAAGCGCTGGTTTCTCAACATCCACGAAGTTCTAGTATACCAGTATTCCTTCAAAGTATATAATAAACTAGAACACTTAAAAAGGCAATGCTAGGGCTGTCCTGCTTTGCTTCTTACTGTAAGACAATATGGAAGCCATCTCCACTGCTTAGACAGATAGTGAAATTAAACGCAAGTAATTAGTGTAAGACCCAATTACACATAATCAACAAAAATTTATGGCAACTTCAAAGCAGTTACTGCTTTTGCAAGGAGCTACATTTTGTCATCTGAGCTTTATGCAAAATTTAACAGAAGGGCTTCCACCAACAGAGAAAGCTCAAATGGAAGGTAGGCTTCCAGCGAGTGGTTGATTTTCCCACTAGAATCTCGTATACTTGGTTGCCCACAATTGAGAAATATCTCCAAACCGCTAAGTCAGAATATGGCCATTTAAAGTAAAGTAACTGTTGGCTGCCCCCCAAAGTACCAAGTTTTTATTTAATTGATGCATCTGCCATCTGACTTGATAAACCTAGATCAAAAATCCAAGCCTGCTGTCATTGCGTGTCCTTTGATAATTGGAAAGCAGATTGGTCATTTGTTTTTTAAGCCTGGAGGCAACTCAAGGCTCAGAAGAGAAACAAGTTTCTTTTTATGCTCTTAAAGGAAAAAAAAAAAATACAACAACAATAGTGTACTTCTCTGTTTGTATATTGTATTTCACAATAAAAGTCTTTCAAAAACCTATCCTTAACCTATACTAGGAGGTGGGGAGTAGGGGTGAGAGGGCTACTCAAGTTTTACTGCCCTCATGGACCCCTTGGAAGAATGACAAACTGCAAAACATTAAAAGCAGCAAGATGTGAAAAGGGGTTTTTACTTTCATTTTTTTAAGCTTTTAACAGCCAGCTATTATTGCATATTCCCAGTTGGAGACTAGGCGTGACTGTCAGGCAGGCTGTGACACCCAGATGGTGATTTCACTGGTCCCTTCTTCCACAGCCTTTCGCTTCATGGACAGAGTGGTCACACTACCTACACGCGGAAGTGTGTCAGTATCTCTTCTGGCTCGTCCGCAGCCCCAACTTCAGGAACGAGGCTAAGAGCTCGTATTTCCCGAGTACCCACTGTGCTCCAACCTTACCGCCTGCAGTCGTCGGAGAAGTGCCTTCCCCCCAACTTACTGACTCACAAGCTGAAGCTTAGTGGTTTTATTAAGTGACTTTCCCAGTCCCAAAACAGGTAAATAAGGGGCAAGGGTTTCCAACCCAAGTCTGTCTGAAAACCAAAGCTGTGCCCTCAGCCACTCGGCCTCCTCACTTGAGTAAACCCCCAAAAGCAGACAAAGAACAAGCACATACTCGCAGGGTACGGGACTATACAAACCTCAAGTCTCTCATTTTTAACTTTGAAAACTCCTATAAATATTCCCACCTATAATATTTTTTTCCCACTTTCTTCCGCTTTCCCCCTCCCCCCACTCGAGTTCAAGCCATTGTTTCTCAGTCTAGTTGTGTAGGACACAGCTCCCTGGCCCATGCTGGTATTAGGAGCCTTGCGCTTCCCCCGGCTGAGGCAGGTCACCAGTCGTCAGTGGGCCGCTCACAGCAGCCCACACTGGCCACTGGCCACTCATGGCAGCACACAGCAGCCCACGCCAACCTCCAGCTGCTCACGGCAGCCCAGCTCCAGGGAGAGCCGTTGTTCACAGTCTTAGCTGTAGAGGGTGCAGCTCACTGGCCCATGTGGGAATCGAACTGGCGACCTCAGTGTCAGGAGCACGGCGCTCCAACCACCTGAGCCACCGGGCCGGCTCCCCACCTATAATATTTAGCATAAAAATGTTTTACATTATTCACCAATGAGCTAACTTACCCCCTTTACCCTTCCTCAGCCAAAAATCTTGGGCAAAACTGATAACCCTATTATCCTGGCCCTGTTATCCTGTGTGCACACCTGAAGCTGCACACAGCTGCCCCGCCTGCTCAGCAGAGCTGAAAAGCTCCTGTGATGCCTGAATCTAGCCTCAGTGGCCCCTGGCTGGGTTCCATGAAGAAGACAGCTGTGGCTTCGATCCCTGGCTTCCGGTAACCGTGTGACCAGGGCAAGTCATTTGTTGGCTCACATTTCTTCAGACAGAGAGGTAAATCCTATTTTTCAGGGAGTTCTTATCAGGATATACAAGAACACATGCAGTCAAATGACTGTTAAACAAGAGAGGGGGAAAAACACTTACAAAAACTGAGGCGTAGATAGAAAATTTCTTCCTCCCAAATCCATTGGGTATCTGAACATTAGGAAGAAGTAAAGATGTCCAACCAGATTTCCAATTAGCTCATTGATTACCCTGCAAGGATAGAGCCAAATCAGTTTAAAGACATTGAAGCAGTAAAGTGAGATGCAGCAAGTTCTTACTGACAGCACAGGGAAGAGATCCCGCATGGCAGTCTATGTCTGGTCCCTGGGAGTCTGTGACAGCGCCACAATGAGCCCTTTTGTGGTCTGAGTGGCAAATGCATTCTGGGGGAGAAGGCAAAGCAGTCCTGCTAGACCCATGGGGTCTGCGCTCGGACATCTGCCCTCGGACATCTCTTTCAAATCCCAGCGCATCCTCAAGATATTGCTTTCACTATTTCCTGCCTTAAGAGTTGGGGAACTTGCAAACTTCTGAATGCTTGCAGTCATGGATACTGTATTCGAAAAAAATGGGCAAACAATGAAGGCTAGCAAGAAAAAAGAAGCATGGCAGTAAGGAAAGGAGGGGCAGTAAGTGCCTAGTCCCCATTCCTGGAACCATTGAGCGCTCTTCCCTGCCTCTGGAATCCTTGAGTATAAGACATCATAGAGATCACTTCGGAAAGCTGACCTTCACCTTGTAATCCTAAAATAAGCACTGACCTTCTTCGGTTTTCCCCTGGCTTCCATATAGGCCCCTTCAAGGTTTTATGGATCCTTACTATTACACATCCTTCTTTGTCTTCACCTGCGACATGATTCCCAGCAGGGAAAATCAACAGTGCAACGGCTCCCAGATCTGCCCTTGTGGGTAACAGGGGAGGCTTATCAAGCTCAGAACTTGTGCTCTAAACAGAGTCCGTTTGCTTGATTCATTCCTTTCTCCCTATCAATATGCAGGAGAAGTTAGGACCACACAGAGCAAATATGTCAGATATATTAAGAACTAGTACTATAAAATTCTATTAAAACATGAAAAATATTTTGTAGTATGAGAAATGGGAGTTCTTAGAATAGTTGCATGTTGATATCCTTCTCCTAAAATTCTGACTGGATGTGTTAAAGGTTTTCCTAAGTCTTAAGTTCTAATGCCAGACTAGAAATTTGATCTTGTTTGGCCAAAACTTCTGTACCATTAAACCACTTAAAAAACTACTTCCCATCTGAGAATCTGTATTTCTGTGACTGTAAGCAGTTTCCAAAGCATTCTGAAAATGCCTTAAGAATAAAAAACATAGTCACTTTATGCATAGTTCTTACAGGAGTCAGCTCAGACACAAATTACATCTATGTTTGCTCAATCTGGACAATGAATCCATAAATGAATATTTATTCAAAAACACATATATGGAAGCATATTGTAACAAGGAGCTAACAACAAAAAATCATTCACTGCTAAATGTGCTTAAAGCCCTACAAGTTAATCAATTACATCAAAATAAAAAAATTATTTTGTAAGTAAAAGGTTCCAATGCATCAACGTTGAGATTCTTTCAAGTTTCACAAAGATCAGAGAAGGAAGACAAAGAAGAATGGAAGTCTTCCAAGGATTAGTTTCCAATTAAATAAACCTAGTATCACTTACGAGCCTCCAATGATATAGTTGAATCCAAGGATCACCCAAGGTAAATAACAGGCCTGGGAAAGAATAGATACAAACATGAGTAACCACACCTGAAGAAGATACAGCTGCTATGGGCTGCAACGGGTACAGACGGACGCACTGACAAGGGCTTTATATAAATCCCTGGGAAAGTCACTGCAAAAGTGTCTCAGATCAATCTAGCATCATTCCTACTGTACTTAAAACTTCCTATCTAAAATTACACATATTCATATATTAGTAACTGGAGAGACAGAGCCCTGCTGAATTAATATTAACAAATAGCTTCAGAAAGTAGCTGAGTGTCATACAGATGATAATAAAAACATCGTCCGTATAGGATCACAGTAAGACTCCAACCAGCAACTTGTTACCAATAAACTAAAAATACTCCATCTTTTTAGGTTCTCTTTTTACATAATTTCACAAAGTTATCTGAATTTTTATCTCTTTGTACATTGATGGCTTAACCTAACACTCTCCCAAGTAAGACAGCTCTCCAGATGAATTCAACACGTGAGCCCCTTACCAGATTTGAGACAGCATACCAAGAGCAAAAGGAGTTGCAAGGAACTTTACAAACCAGTAAAGAGTTCTACATAAATAAGTGGAAGGCAGAATGTGGTAAGTACTAAACGAGGAACACAAAATATTACAGAATCCCAAAGGCAAGACGAATTCTAGGCAGGTGACTCAGGAAATACTGAGTTCAGGCTCAACTCAGACTAGGACAGGGTAGGAATTACACGAGGAGGAAAACAGAAAAGACGTGACAGGTGGAAAAGTGTGAGAAGGCACAAGAGAAAATATTTTGGGGCAAAAAAGCCAATGTTTCAGCTAAAATGTAAAATATGTAACAGGGAGTAGTAAGAACAGATTTTAAAAGGGGGGTTCCACATGAGTATCTTTCCTTCGCTTTGTCTAACACACACACACACACACACACAAACACACACACGCACGCGATCATTCAGGGACGGGGACGCAAGCCTGAGGGGCCTGAGGTACACAGGGAGTGGGAAGTAAGGAGTCTGGGTTGGCTGGAGAAGAAACACAGGGGACTGAGCAAGGGAGCCAGGCCTGCGGAAGGTACACTGCTTTGCAGTGACCTCTTCTGGACGAGTCCGAAAGTACATCTCTGGGCTGAAGAGAGGGACTTCTGCAAAGACAGAGGAAAAGGACAACTTCCCGACTAAGTTCAAGTACCTTAAATCGTGTTCCAAACCAAAATGATACAATCATGTCTCTGTTCAGCTGGGCCCAGACATAAAGCACGGACATGATCAGAGGAATCATCAGCAACTGTAAAAGAAGCGACATGTAAAGACGAGGCTCCAGAGCCCTTAACACAGAGGCTTAGTGTCAATCCGCCATTTCTTTACCTCTCCCCTCCAAATTCTCACGTGACTATTCAAAAACCAAAAAGGGACTCAACTCATCAGAATGATAAATTGATCCTTTTAATTTATCACACGATGTACGCTACCAAATCCTATAATAAAATACAACCCAATTACATTATTTTAGATGGATTCAGCAATATCAGGGTCAAGCTCTGTTACCTGAAAAAACACAGGCCTAAAGCTTTAGTTACTGTATATTCTCATTTTTTAAAAAATGTGTATCTATATACATGCATAGAAAATACAGGATAACCGTCATTCTCAATGTTCACACATGATAAGGAAGCCAGAAATGAGTAAGAAAAGTAATAGTTTAGCTATTACTAAATCTTAAGAATAGCTAAGATCCTCAGAATAAAATAGCTGTAATTTCAAAATAGCCCACAATTAACCACCCAGCTAATCCAATTTAAACCATGAAAGGCCATTAGTAGTCCATATGAAACATAAAAAGGACAAATGGATAGTTCCCACTTACCTGCATGTCCATTGCTAAGCCAGTAATCTTGGTTTGTAAAGTTAAAGATCAGACAGCAACAAAGCATTCTGCACCGTCTTCTGAAGGAATACACTTTTCTACAGTTCGGGTTGCTTACAACATCCCAGAACACAAAGGTATCTACTAATCTTCATTATGAATATTCTAGTAGGCTGTACGATGACAGGGAATGGTAGAAATTAACCGCTGTGGCACATGGCTCAGTTTGGGACCTTGCGTCTTCTGTCTGCCTTGCGGCTGCATGTTAGCATCTCTCCTTCAATTAGGAGATGGAGATGCCTGGGCCCCTGAAACCAATAGTGGTTCTACTGACAGTCAGGGCTCCACAGCACGGTTGGAATCCGAAACAATTTTTTTTCCTTCCCTTCCAGGAGGGGAAAGGGCACCCACAGTGCCCCATTTTCTGGCTCTGGGCCAAGTGTGGATGGAAGCTAAGCCCCAAAGCAAGTTTGAGCTCACCAGCTCGGCATAGGGCTTGAGCCACCAAGTCCCTTTGGAAATTCTCACCATCTGGAAAGGTCCGCAGCTGGAAGGTGGCTGACGGCTGTGGCTGAAAAACACAGCCGGGACACGCTGTGTCCTTTCCCAGATCCAGGTACTTACAGAGGGACTGAGTTACCACCTAGGACCCGAGGACAAGGACAGCAATGAAGTCAGAAGAGGATGCTGGCTGTAAGTTAACTTTCTGATCAAGACCACAGATTTCCAAAGCTGTCTTATGGCCCGAAACCTCTTTGTGCTGCAGTCAAGCTGTCACCCATGAGAACACAGAGAACTGGGAACAAGAAGAGGGAACGTAATAAAACTCAACCAAATGTGGGAAAATCCTCCAGAGGCGATGGCAAGAGAATGCATCCCTCTGCATGATTTACTACAGCTTTTAAAAAGACCTTTAATTATTTTTATTAACTGCAGT
Organism: Rhinolophus ferrumequinum; assembly: GCF_004115265.2. Classification (NCBI taxonomy): domain Eukaryota; kingdom Metazoa; phylum Chordata; class Mammalia; order Chiroptera; family Rhinolophidae; genus Rhinolophus; species Rhinolophus ferrumequinum. The sequence continues at coordinate 60,493,623 of NC_046297.1, forward strand.
AAACAAAGATGCAAAGACTATAATTTGAAGAGTCGTACAGAATACTGTCTGTTTTCCCAAACCTGAAAAAAGGTTGGTTTATTTCTGGCCCAAAATAACAGACTGAAGGATACCACGATGCAAATCCAATTGAAGAGGAGCATGAATAAATAGTCTGCTGGCCTCCCATCAAAAGCTCCTAGAAACAAAAATAAGCCAAATGTCAGGGTTCAGAACTTCAGAACAAAATAAATCACTGCTATGTAGAGAAACACTTCAAAACTTCGAGTGGAAGCCACAATGCGAATATTTTTAAATCACTCCTTTCAAATGAAACTAAATTTTTAAAAATATCTAAAACCATGTCTCAATAAAATCCCGAACTCAGTCACCTAGTAAGGCTAACCTGTGTTCTCCCAAGTGAATTCCAGTAAGTGACACGCTCTGATGACCACAAGCTAAAAAAGACCCAAAGGGAGGAGAGTCGATTCCACAGCTACTGAGGTGCCACCGCTGAAGTCCCTCAGTCTGCGGGTGCCCCTTTGTGGTTCTCATCAGGATCTGACGACACGCTGGTGATTACCTGGGTAATCCCTTCTCCCTCCACTATAACGTAAGTCCTGATGGGCGGGGTGGGGCGGGCAGGGGCACAGGGGACAGCCCAACGCTTCCATAGTCTCTGACTCTTGACCCTCATACTATATCTGCAGGTAGAATGGGAAGACCTATACCCCCTTTTTACGGATGGGAAATCGTTACATGAGCAAAGTCACATGGCTTGTTAGAAGCAGAGTGAAATCGAATGACTAGTTTAGTGCTCTTCCCACTACACCATGTACCCAGCTCTGTCTTATACTGGGCAGAAAAAGCAACACGGACCCAGCTCTCCCTTCTAAGAGTGAGTCCTTCTGCCTGTGGTTGGAAGACTAGAAAGAAGAGAGGCAGAGAAAAGAAACAAATGAATGTAAGGTCACTCTCGCTCAAGCAGTTACCTTCCCTCCCCGCCACACCCCATCACAATTACATGACATATAGTCAATTAAAAAAAAAAATCTTAACAAGTGGCAGAAAAACCATCTATCTAAAAGAAAACAGATTTCCAGCAAAAGTCTCTCCTTGTTCCCTTAGTTCCCCCCGGTACCTCAAGGGCACACTTCAGCTACAGTGTTAGGACACTTAATGGTAGGGGATCACGATGATGAATCAGAGCTGAAATGCTAACAAGTGTTTCTGAATTTTAATAATAGTTTTGTGGTTTGGGCTTTGTGATTTCTAAGGATTCTTTCTACTGAATACTTAAAATACTGTAACCATATAAACTATGGTACTTTATTATTTGGCAAGCTTCCAACGAGCAGGAATTTACAAATTAACTGGTCTCCAACTGTGGGCATCCAGGTCACATCAGAAAACTTATAAATAAGCCAACACGACTATATACTTAATTTAGCCAGGCAGGAAAATATGCAGGTGGTAAACATTTTGTCAACACGCTATTTTGAAACTGTATGGTGGAGAGAAGACTGGGAATCGATAAATCTGGGTTCCAGTCACCTCACATAGCTTTGTACACTTTGGGGCATCGTCACCTCTCCAAACCATTGTTTGCTTCTCTGTGAAACCTTATTTAAACGGAAAGTTCGCAAAAGTTCCTCCCTATGGGGGTAACAACTGAAAAATAAAAACAAGTCAAATGTCCATCGTTCTGACGCCCAGAAAAACAAAGCATGATAATCCCATACAATGGATTCTTATTTGGCAATAAAAAAGAATACGTACTAATATATGCTCTACAGAGAAGCTTGAAAACACTGTGCTATGTGAAAGAAGCTGGTCACAAAGACGACCTATTGTATGATTCCCTTGATAAGAAATGTCCAGAACAGGCAAATTTAAACAGGCAGAAAGGGGTTGCCTAAGGGCTGGGGGTGAAACGGGCTTGAACACAAGTGGGGAGCAGCTGCTAATGGGCACAGGGTTTCTTTCTGTGGTGATGAAATATTCTGCAGTTCACTGTAGTCATGATGGTCCTCTAGGAATATCCACTGAACTGTCCACTTTAAATGTCACGTGAATTGTACGTCAGCAAGACTGTTTTTAAAATGCCTCTCAGCTCTAGAATTTCCAAATGTTCTGTGATTGGATAGTGGAGAATAAGGGGCAACTTTTAAGAATTAAAGCAAATGAGAAGAGATCAATGCCTAATAACCCTACAGACTTATCCTGAGGTATTACAAATTCGTTATACTACCTGACTAGGGAGTAGGGATGGGTAACTGGGTTCAAAAACTTAAGTAACCAAGAGAAGACAATTTTCAAATAAAAAGTGGTCATGGAATTATTGTAAGTTAGGTTTAATAACCTATTATGTATTATTTTTTATGATTATTTTTATGTCTCTGTATTTCAGAGGTAAACATTAAACTAGTTATGGATGAAATGCTATCATGTCTGGAACTTCGTTTCAAACAATCAGGGCTGGAGGGACAGATGTGGATTTGGATAAAATAAGACTGGCTGTGAGGTAACTGTTAAAGATGAGTGGTGAAAAGGAGGCTCACACTAATATATGTTACAGTGTGGATGAAACTTGAAAACATTAGGCTACATGAAAGAAGTCAGTCACAAAAGGACTCATGAAATGTTCCATTCAGTTAAATCCATATACACAGAAAATAGATTAGTGGCTGCCAGGCGCTGAGAGAAGGGGGGCGGGGAAAGGGAGACTGACTGCTTTGGGCTTTTTGGGAGGGTGATGAAAATGTCTGGAATTAGATAGTGGTGATGGCTGTACAACATGGCAAGTATACTAAAGACCACTGAATTGTACCCTTTAAAATGGTTAAAACAGTGAGTTTGATGTTATGTGAATTTTATCTCAATAAAAAGAGAAAAAGGTTCATTAGCCTTACTCTTTACTTTTGTGTCTGAAAATTTTCCGTAATAAAAATTTTAAAAACTGGTTATGGATCACCCACACTTAAGCTAGAATTAACTACCTACTGATATAGCAGTCGGACAATTAAGTTCATGAACTTTCCACCGTGTGTATGTGTGTGTGTGTGTGTGTGTGTGTGTGTGTGTGTGTGTGTCCATTACTCTAACAACTTAATCCTCAATTAAATTATATCAAAAGGGTAAGAACACTAAGCAAGTCAGTATCACAATCAGTCCAACTGGGAGAATGAAAATCATGTATTCTGGTGGATTTAAGAATCAAGCCCAGGATATGGTGGTGAGAATTCTGTTGTCAGTCTCACCCCAGCCAAGTTTATTCCTCAAATCCCCTGTTCTTGCTCCCTAAGGGAAAGGGTCTAGGTCCCTTCCAGCAGTAACAGAAGTCGAGGCCTGACACTTTGTATTAATATAATGATTTCTTTCTTTTTAAAAAGCACCTACTAGCAAATACCAATGTAAGGAGAAATTACATTTGACACATAAATGCCCATCCTTCTATTCCTGCAGTTATGAGACTGATTTACAATGTTCAAACTGACAGATTTAAGGGTAGCTCAGAATTCTCTATGCTGAGCTAATAGCCAGCAGGTTTATAAAGTCTCTGAAATCAGCCAGCCTTTTCAAAACCATTATATTCACATTTTGACACAGCAGTATCAATTTATTGCTTCTCAGTATAAGCAACTCAGAACAGCGTATAAGGGATTGTAGGAAATAAATAACAGTCAGTAGGAAACCTTGTAAGAAAAAAGGTTTTCATTAAAAAGCTTACCCATAACACGGTATAGGTAGTCACGTCCGATAAACAACCGTATTACTAAACCCCAGCTATATATTTTAAAGTTGCATGTTTCAATTGCAGGGAATAAGCTGGGCTTTTAATTACATAAGGCAGTGTTTTTTGACCCCAATCTAGAAGACACAGACACTTCGGCCCAACTGTGCACTAAAGGGCCAGGACTGCTGTGTGACAGAGAAGAGCGAGATGTCAAATTAAGTGACAGGCGCACAGCTCAGCCACTACGGTCCTGGGCAAGATGTGCAAACCTCGGTCTTACTCTGTTTTGCTTTTTTACCTATAAAATGGGGACACTGCTACTTACACCTTATGATGATGTTGTGAGGATTAAAAATCAAATATTCTAAATGCCTGGCACACAGTCCTGGCACAGTTACCACTTACTGAACACTTACCATCATTATGCCATTTCTTTATAGATGCTAACAGACCTCAAAATTCCTCCAACAAGTAAACATACAACTAGCAAGCTGGGCAGAAACAATACTTAAAGCAACTATGGATAACATACCAGTTTCGAGTCGTGTAGAATACTGATATAAGAAATATAAGTTGACCAAATAAAGAAATCCTGTTCCCGGACCCACGGGGAAATAGAAGGTGGCGGTGACTGGCCTCCAAATCTGTCCAGATCAAAATAAACACAGCTGTTAGTTTCTCTAAGCCTGGTTAACATTTTTTCCTTTTAACTAAACAAAATTAACCCTTGCAAAACATTCTCTTCAATGACGAGAGCTACTAAAGAGACACCACCAATATCAGTCAAGAAAACAACTGAAGAAAAGTTCGGTATCAGTTACAATCACATCCATTTACGAATCGATGGAATGACATCAAAAAATAAGCAATAAATATTTCTAAACAAGTTGAAAAAAATGAGCACTACAAAAGTGTGTGGTTAGTCTCTACTGGGAATAGGCATTCAGTTAAGCCTGTCAAAAATGAATTACAATGACAATTTCCAACAATACAGTAATTATCTCTATTTAGGAAAATAATAATACTCGGATCACAAACCTTGTCAAAAAATGTCATATTCAAAAGGTAGAAGTGAAATGGGAATTTTTTATCCTCCCCCGCAAAACATGACAGAAATTTCCACAGTGAAAAGTAAACCTCTCTCCTGATCCTCAATCTCCCAGTTTTTTTCCCAGCAACAGTGGATCAGTTTCTTGTATTTCTTTCAAGAAATAATAGTATGTGTTACTATTATTCATCCTATCTTATACCGTACTGTCCTATATCTTGTTTTATTCTCTTGAAAAAATATTTTTATTGTCTTCATAGTATGTCTTTTATGTGGACATCTGAACTTCATTTAAACCGTTACAATGCTACGATGAATATTCTTGAATATCCTCGTTGTACATGCACGCAGATCAATTCTGTGAGTCAATCTGCCAAATCAGACATTCGCATTTCATTTTGGTGGAGTCTGCCAAATGCCTCTGAAAATGTTTAACCAATATATATACTTCCTCCGAAAACTAATGCCGGTCTTCTCTCCACACCGCCCCCCACTTCCGTGTACTTTATATTCACCAATCATGTTTTAAAAACGTTAGCATTTCCTTTCTTCATTTTTCTGCTAGATTTGCATTTCTTCATATATTATGGAAACTTCCATTTCTCACTGTTGCAAATATTTTCTAGTCTGTCATCAGACTTAAGTTTTTATGGTACTTTTGCCATACTTCCACATGTGACAGTTTAACGTAGGCAAGTGTATCCACCATGTACCATGTTTACAGGAGACTTCTCCACGCCAAGAAGATAAAAGTGCTCCCAGTTTTACTGTAGCACATTCAAGGTTCACCTAAGGAGTGAGGAAGATCCAACTTATTCCAAATGGTCACTCAGTTTTCCCAATCCTATTTACAGAGTAACCCACCCTTTCTTCAATGATTTGAAAAACTACTTTTATCACCCATATTAAGGCCTACTTTTAGACTATTCTGTTTGCAATTGAATTCCTACACCAATACCAAGCTATTTTAATTTCTAGTTTTATAGTATGTTTTCATATCTGGTCAAGTTACATGATTAAGTAATTCCCCTCCCATTTCTCTTCCACATTGTCACAATTTTCTTGGCTACTCTCAATGTTTTATTTTCCTAAGTGAACTAGAACCAACATCTCTATTACATCAATGTGACATTCATACAATTCCCAGCTAGGAAGAAGTCATTCCTAGCATTTACAGTTTTCCATAGAGCTATTACTTTCTATCTCTTCTTATACTCAACCACCAAAGCTCAACTATCATACTGTTGGTAATATTTGAGCTTCTTGGGCTTTCCAAGTGATGAGCTCTACCTGTAAATAAAATTTTGTACCTTATTCCATTCTTGTCTAATTCACTGGCAAGTGCCTCCAGAACCACGTTAAGTAATAGCAGCTGAAATAGATGGCCTCCCCAGACTTTTGAAACCCCAGTACAATGCTGGCTTTTAGCTGAGAGCTATGTGCCTTATTGCACAAGTTCGAATGACAGCCACTGAATCAAGGAATTCCCAAAAGTGGGGGAGGCTGTCCAAAGAAGCAGGAGTGGACAAAAGTGAGGGAAAGTTTGGTCTTGGAAAGATGAGTACAAAGTGCCAAAGAACTGTAAGAGCACAAGAAATGGACGATATGGCTAACAACTTGGGTGTGGCCGGAATGGAGGACATTAGCTGTGGCGCCTGGCCAGACACAGAGCTGACAAGTTAATACATCCTCTAAGTAATACAGGGATGTGACCCTCAGAGCTTAATTCCCTGCAGAGGGAAACGCACTTTACATACCCAAAATGTGACTTTCCAAGAACTGTATATTAAACCAGTAAAACAAAGTGGGTTAAAATTCATTTGGCTTACTCACAATTTTACCATGGAAACAATATAGTCTAATGGAAAGAGCACTGGAAATGACTTGAGAAGACTTAAGACTTACATCTTAGCTTACAAAATTTTTCATTTCTGAGCCTCAATTGCCAACTGTAAAAGGGGAATGGTGTGCTAATACTTGCCTTACTTTGGCTAATGGTTTAAAAAATAAATGGTATGCTATTCTGCCCATTTCCACGCCCTGACTCAGGAGGTGGGTTTTGTAGATGAGGAAACTGTATGAGAAAAGGTTAAATCATCGAATCATCGCTAGTAAGTGGTAGAGCCAGAAACTTGACTCAGCCAGCCTGACTCCAGACTTTGTGATACTAAACCCCTGTGTTTACAACGCCGCTCACAAGTGACATCATTATTATGAGGTATAATTACAATCAGTAAAAATGTTCAGTACTACTTATCATCCTGATATAATCCTGATTCTTCCTGCTTGTGAAACGCACTGAGCGTAAACCCCAGAAGCTTGGCTCTTAAGTAGCCATGGGGCCTTGGAAAGGTCTGGGTTTCTGAGGTGTGTTACCCAGCACCATTTGTCCTACGACTCCTACCTTCCTTGTCTCACAGATTTTGTGAAAGGTTGGAATTAAGAGTTGATTAAAAAGGCGCTTGGTGAAAAAAAAAAAATGTGTGGGTGTACAACTATTATGATCTTTTAGGAGATGCCCGCTGACCTGGTTTTTACAAATGCACATTTTAAACTGCCCCCATATTACTGTAAGTTACTCAAGGCCTGATTTTAGAAAAGAAACCTCGGGGTTTTTTTCTGATTACATTTTTCACTAACACTGACAACACGACACTATTTTTAGCCACTGTGTGCACCTGTTCTTTGGAAATCAGTGTCTGTCAAAATACCTCACTTCTTTTCCCCCGTTCATTAAGCCTACCCTTCAGTTATGCTTGCTTTCACTGATCTAAGAGTCTTATTATTTTTGTATCACTTTAAAATCATGATTTGAAAACACCAGGAGATAGCTGTCTCTTCAGAAGGACAAAATGTTATATAGTATTTCTGAAATCCCCATTGAAGGTACCCAACTAAATCCCCTCCTTTCCTCTAACTGATATGTGAACAGTTAGGATTTAAAAAAAGGCTTTCTTTTCAGGGCTGGGAGTAGCGGATGCATATTTTCAGCCCTGGAAAGCCTTCATGGACCCCAGGACTGCATGGCTCCCGTGCCAGAAGATGTAGAGGGAAGCATCTCGTTTTAACCTCACAGCAATCCCAGGGCCAGAACCATAACCACCCCACCTTTTTCATGAGGAAAGCTGCTCCCTCATTAGAGTTTAGGCAATCTCCCCAGAGTCCCTCACTTCACAAGGGCAAGAAGCCCACTTGTTCACTGCCATATTAAGACCTTCAAAAAACATAAGACGTTGTTCTTTAGTTAGTAGTCCAACAACTTCGGCTGAGAGACTGTTTCGTTCAGCCATCCTTGAACTAAAATCTCCCAAACAATCTGCTACTGAGATAATTACAAATGCCATCCAGAATGTAGAGTGGGGTTTTTAACTATCAAAGATTTTTCTAAAACAATAATACAGATTCGTTGATTTGGACTTCAAGTCTACACGAGTCACCAAGCAATTAAGAAAGAAGAGCTCCCATGTGCCACACATGCTGGTGTCAGAAACTGTGTCCCCTACCCTTTCTTTTTCTGGACACACTAGGTAGGCAAGAAAACCGAATGAAAAGCACTCAACCTCAATCGAGGACTTTAAAAGAGCTATTACAAGCCATTAATTCTACTCCTAGGTCTATGTGCAACAGAAATGCATTCTGATGTTCACCAAGACATGTTCCCAGCAGCACTGTATTTTCTGGCCCCAGCCAAAACCCTCCCCGAAAGGCCCACTGCCAGTAGAATGCGCAAATAAATGGTGGTCTATTCACACAAAGGAACAATATCAGGATGAGCAACCTATGATCTCATGCAACAACAAGGGTGACTCTCAAACGTACTGTTGAGAAGAGGCTCAATACTGGAGTATATACACAGGTGTTAAATTATAATGTTGCACACCTGAATCTTACATGCTATAAGTCAATGTTATTGAGCTGTACACCTCAATAAAACAAACAAGCAAATAAACAAACAACAGGAAAAAAGAAAAGTAGAAGCAGATTTCAAATCCTGAGGCTGGAAATAGAACAAGAAAGTTTGCTACCATTCCTTCTATCGAACACTGTACTGGAAATCATAGCCAGTGGATGGATGGATGGATGGATGGATGGATGGATGGATGAAGGTCTAAGTTTAGAAAAGAAAAAAAAGAAGCTAGACACAAAAGAATACACATGTATGATTTCATTTATAGACTGTAAAGAAAAAAATGGCAAAACAATCTATGGTATTAAAAGTCAAACTAGTAGTTACTTTTGGAAGAGGCAGTGACTAGAAGGGAGCAGTAGGAACATATGGGGGTGCTGGTAATATTCTGTTTATTGATCTGGGTGCCAGTTATATACATGTATACAGTTTTGGAAAATTCAACAAGTTAGATACATGACATATACACTTTTCTGCTTGTATACTCTAACTCAATAAACAGTTAAAACAAAGCTATGGTCTAACGGGCAACCTTAACTATGGATCACTGCATAACTAGTATAGACAGGACAACTACGGAAAGATTTTAAAGCTGTACTACCTACCAAAAGCACTTGCCACTCAAGTTCTAATCCAAACCTTGAGGCTACTTCTATGTATGCTCAGCTTACAGACCAAGTTCATCCCCCTTCCAGCTTTGTGTGTGCTTGTCTCTCTTCCCCAATAAACTCTTTTTTTTTGCTATTAGTTTCAGGTGTACAGAACAATGTAATAGACATTTATACCCCTCACAAAGTGATAACACCCCTCCCCCAATCTACTACCCCTCTGACATCATATACAGCTGTTACAATTCAATTGGCTCTATTGATCTAGCTATTCCACTCTTAGGAATCTATCCAGAGAAATCCAAAACACTAATTCAAAAAAATATTATATATGCACCCCTATGTTTATTGCAGTGCTATTCACAATAGCCAAGACATGGAAACAACCGAAATGTCCATCAGCAGACGACTAGATTAAGAAACTATGGTACATTTATACAGTGGAGTATTACTTGGCCATAAAGAAGAATGAAATCTTACCATTTGCAACGATATGGATGGACCTAGAGAACATCATGCTAAGTGAAATAAGTCAGATGGAGAAAGACAAATACCTTATGATCTCACTTATATGTGGAATCTAAAGAATAGAATAAATGAGCAAACTAATCAGAAACAGTCTCAGGGACATAGAAAGCATAAATTGGTAACCCAATAAACTCTTAAATCAATCTGCTAGGGTTGCTATCATGTGTTAAATGTGGTGACATAAGCAAAAGCTTGGCAAATAAAATCACCAGGCCCAATCGCAGGTCTGGTTGGTGACATTTCTTATTATTCTTGAAACAAATTAGAGAAATTGAGTTCATATCTTCCCATTTAAGTCAGGATGCTTTTAAAGGGACAAAAATATAGGACAATAATCCAGCAGTTGCATTTCAATTTCAATTACAAATTAAAATTAGAATCTTTCTGCCCACAGAAAGAAAGCAGTAATGAGAGAATTATTGGCTAATAAATAAAAATGACATTATTTTTAATAGATTTTTTTTTACCAGACTATTTACTGGGCATTTTATAAACATTTTTCTATGTAATTTATATAATAGAGACAGGAAGTAAATAACATTTCCTCAATTTGAAGATACTCATTTTTGTGTTAGGATGTGTCTTATTTTCAATATTTTCATTTAATGTAACTTCTACTTTCCTCCCACTCCAATAACTTGTATTAAATTGATGGAACATCTTATAATCAATGGAGTCAGAATAGAGTTAACTCAGAACAGAGTTAATATGGCATTAAATTAGCCCCATTTTTTGGTAATGTTCTGCTGCTTGATCAGGGTGCTGGTTATATACACGCATTCAGTAATTAAAGAATTGAGGCTTAGAAAAGATAAATAACTTGCCTACGGGCACACAACTAGTACAGAGCTGAGCCGGGACTGCAGACCATGACTCCATTACTTGAAATTCCAACTACTTTAACAGAAAAAGAAAAAACAATTTACTATGACTGGGAACAAATCACCCTCAAAACTGTTTTGTTAAACATTTAACTCCTCATATGTGTTTTGGTAGATATTATGCAAAGAAGTTAAATGAGAGCTCAGAACGATCTTGAACTCTCTGAAATAGAAACCAAAACTGCAACTGTCTATAAACTGGGGTAACACTTAAACTGGGGTGACTGTGGGAGCTGAATGAGATAAAAGATGGAGAAGCACAATACAGATATAAGAGGGTGATGTTATTTTGTCAAAGAAATTAAATATCGCTGTGGAGGAAGCCCTGGGAGACAGAATCTCAGAAACCACCAGAACAGCAGGAAACGACCTCCCTTCTAGTTCATCAGGGACCATTATCAAGACATTTCATCATCAGTAACTATTTGATTGATGGGTGTGAAGCACGAGGGACTACAAACTCTGGACAACAGTAGAGTGAATCGCAACACACACCTATGTGTTTCTACCTATCCAAACTAAGGAAATAACATTTTAAATTTTGGAGTTCCAAATCAACAAGCTAATCAGAGGAAACTCATCCATAAGGAGGAAAAGTCACTTCTGTCACTTTCAACGGGAATCCACAATTCTAAATCAATGTTTTTTTTAAGCTGTTAACTATCCAGCCTCTAAGGAAAAGATGAGCCTTCAGCAGAAAGCACACCACAGGCTGCTGTCCTCACACATTAGCCTCTCAGATGCAAGGTTTTCCTTCAGCTGCTTCCTTCACCTGGAGGAACTTATTTGCCAATGAAAGCTAAACTTGTCCAAAATGGGTAGGAGTCACAGTAGCAAGAAACAGGTATAAATATTGGTCCTTTCACACCTGGGCAGTCAGTACACTGTCCTGCCTCCCAGCAGCTTCTCCCCAGTTTCAGGATAACAAGCCCCAAGAAACAATGCTAGGAAGATGGGAAAAATCATGGAAGGTGTGACATAAATGATGACCGTTTTAACACTGTATACCTGTGGTCTCTCAGAAAGGCTTTCTTATTTTACTCATCTGACTAGACAAGCAAGCAGGATTTCACAAGGAGGCTCAAACAGCCGGTTTTGACCAGGTCCATCTCACAGTGATTCACAAGCATTGCTCCTCATGCATGCACCTCACCCACCATGCCACTAAGGAAATAGGCACAAACTGCACAATATTCACTGAGTCAACACATATTTACCCGAGCAAGTAAGTAGAGAACAGCATGAAATTCTGGCTGCGGACCCCCATCATATTCAGATACCCAACTGCTTAACTTCTTAAGTTAAGCCAATAGTTAACTTCTCCACTAGGATGCCTACATAGCCTATCTAGACTGAGCGTGGCCAAGACATAACTCTTTATGTTATGTTCCCCAAACCTAAGCCTCCCGAAATATTTCCAATCTGAGTACGGGGCTCCATCACCCACTGGGAAAACAGTGACACCTTCTGAGTCCTGCTTCCTGCACCCATTCCATTCACCCTTCACATCCATTCAGCTGCAAGCGTGCCCACTCCAACTCCCAAAGCGACCCACTTCGATCTTCACAGCCATCTTGGCCCAAAACACCATCTCTCTTACTTCCTATCTGGATTCCTCCCTCTCCCACAGCCCACGTCCATCCCACTTGGCAGTGCTTGTTTGAAGGCTCCAAAGCATTCCTGGTGACTATGAAATCCAGTCCAAACTACAAGGCCCTATGCGAGCGAGCCCCAGGCCGAGTTCTGCATCCTCGCTTTACTAAACCCACCCCTGGCTGCCTCTGCGTCTTCATCTCCAATCCCCACCCCCACAGCTGACTCTGTCCTCGCTATCCAGTCTACTTTCTGTTTCCAGCACCTGCTTCTAAGCTGACTATTTCTTCTTCCCAAAAGACTGTCCCTAGAGCCAGGTCTTCCCAAAGATGGCTCCTCATCATCCAGTTTCAGTTCAGGTATCTTCTTTGAGACTTTTCTGGAACACGCTACCAAATGATACACCCCTTAAGTCACTCTCTATCACATGCCTCTCTCATTTTCCTCCTTTGGTAGCTGGGACCCTTTCCAGCTTATTCACTATCGTACCTCCAATTATTTCCATGCAGTCAACCAACACGTAAGTACCTGCTATGCCAGGCACTATTCTACGTAACAAAGATAGTGGTCAGCAAGGAAAGACCTGGCTCTCACAGAGCCGTATTTTCTAAAGGGAAATGGACTAATACCAAGCCAGGAGTGAGAGCAAAAACTACTAAGGGTAAGGGAGACTCAGTGAAAGATGGGTACTATTTTATGTAGGGCAATCAAATAAGACCTTGCCAATAAGATGGTTTGGGAAAAGAGGAAGGCGGTAAGGAGGTAAGCCGTGGTTAGCTCCCTCAAACAGAGAAATGCTATGTGCAAACAGCCCTGGCGAGAGATCAAGAGACCAAGTCAGCTGCCGGAGCGACAGCAAGGATTCCACGGTGGAGCCTAACGTGGAAGGCGGAGAGTAGCAGGAGATGAGGGCAGAGAGGAAGCAGAGGGCCTTGCAGGCCACTGAAAGGACTTGGATTTTACTCAATGAGTTGAGAAGACATTGGAAGGTTCTTGGCAGAGGACTTACAGGAGACTTGATTTATATTTTAGAAGGATCACTCCAGCTGTCTAGAGAAAAGATTGAAAGGAACAGGCTGGAATGATAATAGCTAGCAATGGTGAATGACAAGTGACTGTTATTCGGGATCTATGTCTAAAGCACACAGAATTTACTGCCAGACGGTGGGGTGTGAGAAAGAGAAGTCAAGGATGATTCCATGGCTGTTAGCTTGAGCTCCTGTAATAATGCAGTTTCTATTTACTTCCAGTGCAGTGGGGAAAAGGGTATCCAGTCTGAGCCATGTTAAGTTTGAGGTGCCTATCAGTCACCCAAGCGGTAATTTCAAATAGATGGCTGGAAATCAGCAGCTAAATCTGGACTAAAAATACATGTATTTGTATTTGAGAGTCTTCAGTTTATAGAAAGTTTTCAAAGCCATGAAGCTAGACGAGATCACCGTACAGCTCTGGGGCATGTAAAGAAGAGGTCCTATAACTGATCCTTGGGGCTCATCATAACATCTAAAGGTCAGGAAGATGAAGCAGCAGCAAAGGAGACTAGGAAACAGCCAGTGAAGAGGCCAACGAGCGAGTATTATCTATAGGCCACGTTATGTGTTGAAATTAATGTCAGCTCTTAGTATCTGACCTGCCACTGATTAAAGATTTAAATCACAGAATCCAGTGAGTAAAGACAACCTCCAGGAAACTAATATTCTCTTGCCAGGAATGTAAATGTGGATGGTTTCCTTCATGCTTAAAAAAATAACAAGGCCTTCCATTTCTGGAGCAATTAACTCTGTACTCATTCCTTGTACATACAACCGCTACGTGCCAGACACTAAGTCAGGGTCTGGGAGAAATGCAGATAAACAAACTCACTCTTTGCACCTCTGACCTCAAATCACTCCAACAGGAAAAACAAAAACAAAAAAAAAAAAAAAAAAAACTCCACCAACACAAAAGGAACTCAGCTGGATGGTTGGGTAAGTTGACAGCCTTATGCCACCCACGTGGCAGAGGTCAGAGGGCACCTACTCCAAGTAAACCCAGGCTGCTAACCACTAGTAGAACAGACCGTACAACAGATTGACAATTGTCACAGACTTCCTTTCCCACTGCCTCCTCTGCGTGCAGAGGCCAGGGAGCACAGTCTTAATAGCAGGACTAAATCAGTCCCTTCCCACCCGGCCAAACCCACGTCCCCACCCCTCCAGCTATCCAGGCCCTTGTTCCAAACCCTTTGGCCGCCACCGCGTCCCCAGACCACCGGACCCCGCCCAAAAGCGCTTGAGCGGTCGCACTACAAATCCCAAGAGGCACCGCGTGTCCTCAACATGCTGGTCTACGCTACGCCAGCGGACACCCGCTTGGGACCTGTAGTCTCCACTCCCCGCGTCGCCGGTCGGTACCTGGAAGCGGTAGAGGAAGGCTTCGGGCCAGAGGAAGAAGTAGGCCGGGCTGATGAGGCCGAGTTTGCCCACCAACGGCACCGCGACGGTGGCGGCGAACCAGTAGCGCGTAATGCTCGGGATACTCCTGAACCAGTCCCCGATGTCCGACATCTTCGCTTCTTAGGTGGCCAGGATGCGCACCGCCGCCCGACTCCCCGTCCCGGGCCCCTCACGACGCGGCCGGCTCTGCGAGTGGCAGGTGTCGCGGTGCAGAAGGCGGAGACCGGCGGACGTGGCGCCACCGAATTCGGACGAGCGAGGGAGCGTTCGGAGGCGAAACTTCCCCTTCCGGCGTTAGCGAACGACGTTGACCAGAAGTCCCGCCGCTTAAAGGGCAAGCATCGTTTTTTACCAATGGGTCGATGGTCGGCGGTCTGGGGGCGGGGCGATGAGAGGCCGGGCCCGGCGGGGTGGCGACACGACTGGTGGGAAACAGTGGTTGCCAGGAGCAACGGTAATACTCCAGCCAATGGCGAGGCTGAACGTCCTCCGCCTGGTTTACGCATTCAGGTGGGTCCACTCTGAGCGTGTTTAAAGGGGAAGGAGGAAAATAAAGAACATAGTTCCTTATTTGTCCATTCATTCGACAAGTGTTTGTTCAGGGCTTACTAAGTGCCAGCTAGGGTTCTAGACACCGGAGGTACTGCGACTAGAGTTGTGGTACCATCTCTCCTGGAGCTTATATTCTAATGGGATTAAACACATAATAAACAATTGAATAAGATAATTTCAGAGTGATGAGAAAAATATGAAAAATAAAATAGGATAATGGGGTAGAGTGGGGTGGAAATGTGGGAGTGTGGGGAGAAATTGCTGTTTTAAATGAGAATGGTCAGGGAGAACTCGCAGGAGGTGACATTTGAACTGAGCCCCCCCAGGCAAAGATCTGGGGAGTTTTCTATGCTGAGAAAACAGCCACTCCAACTAATGTGGAATGCTGGAGGAACTGAAAACAAATTATCTTAACTAGTTCATCAGGAAGAACTTAAATTACAGGTAAATGACAATCATCTTGTTTTTGAAAGAATCTGTAAAAAGATATGGAGTAGAACTCTTCCTATTGTTTTCAGATGTAGGTCCTACAGTTTAAGATTGATTAAGCCATCCAGTAACGACCTCTAGGAACACACCCGTAATCCACAGAGTGAGTCAGCTCTATGAAGCCAGAGGAACCTGGGACATCTCACCAAACAAAAGAGGATAGGAGGAAAGGTGGATTAGGTGGATTAGAAGGAAAGGTGGAGTTTTGGTAAAATGTAAATTTGCTTTGGTAGGCTCAAAGCACAGCAGGGCTATATATAAAATGGTTAACATCAAACAATGATACCAAGCTAAATTCTAGGGGGATATGTAAGGGTGTGGGGAAATAAGCACTCTCCTGAATTACTAATGAGGATATACACGTAGGTTGGTACTGCAAGCAATTTGGCAATATTTAAATGAATTGCTGGGCATTTAAGCTTTAGGTAGACTCCCACTTTTTGTCTTAATTAAAATTTATTGAGGTGACAATGGTTAGTAAAATTACATAGGCTTCAAGTGTACAATTCTGTAATACATCACCTATATATCACATTGTGTTTTCACCATCCAGAGTCAGTTCTCCTTCCAATGCCATATATATAACCCCGTTCACCCTCATCTACCATCCCCTTCCCTCCTTACCCTCTGGTAACCACTAAAATTGTCTGTGAGTTTTTGTTTCTTTGTTTATCTTGTTCCTTTGTTGCTTTCAGTTTTATATCCCACATATCAGTGAAATCATATGGTTCTCAACTTTTTCTGTGTGAATTATTTCACTAGCATAATAATCTCAAAATCCATCCATGTTGTTGCAAATGGCTCTATTTCATGTTTTCTTATCCAACTTTTTTTTTAATGTGCAGGAATAGTCATTGCTGCATTTTTTGAAATAAAAGATTGGAAACAGCTGAATATCTGTCACTAAACTGACTATAAACTATGGTTTATCCATACAATAAAATACTATGCAAACTTTATTAGAAAAAAATAACTTTGTGTACCCCAAAACGGAATGCTCTCTAACAACACAGAGCATTAAGAATAGAAGAGTTATAGTACAATGTGTGTACTATGTTTTTACACAGTTGTATTGCACAGAAGGCACACACACAAATACACACACAGTATTTGCTTGAAACAGTGGTTACTTCTGGGAAGGGAAACTCAGGCTGGCAAGACTAGAGTAGGAAGGAGACATTTTATTGCATATCCTTTTAAATTTTGTCCCAACTGTGTGTACAATGTGTTTAAAAATTAATTTTAAAAATCTGTAGAAACGTTTGTTCCGAAAAGAGCCGGTTCAATGTCAAACATTTTAGAAAGATTGACAACTAGAAAAGATGACCTGAACTATGTCTTTCTTGCTGTAATTGAAATATATTTCCTTTTGTTTCTCTCTCTAAAAAAGCAGGCCTTCAAAAAATTGGAGGGAGACCAACAATTAAGGGCACTGAGCTTAGGCAACAATTGCCTAGCACTGAGTTTAGCACTGTACTACTTAGTGATGCTGACAGGCCGATGACTCAAATGTCATTCTGTCACAACAGTCATACAGGAACACCATCCTAGTGGGATGCCTGCCACGTAAGTGGCATCTTTCTTCAAGAAATCCGAAGTACACTGCAAAGATGTAATTAATCCCCATGTTAACTAGTAGACAGTTTCGTTAGCACCATCTTGCAGATGAAGAAGCTATGGCAAGAATAATAATTTATCTGTCAAGCCTGGCAGAACCAGTCAGTTATAAGCCTGGAAAATTTTTAAGTTTTGACACACTGGACTGGGGGACAAGAAGGTGACTGAACAGCATAGAAAGCATTTCCCATTTGTTATTCTGAGGCGCGTGTGTGTGTGTGTGTGTGTGTGTGTGTGTGTGTACTAAATAAAGTCACCATTCTACAGGCTGTAAAGGAATCAGTGTGGGTTTCAGTCCAGCCTCTGTCCTTTGCTGATTGTGTGACCCTGGGGAAGTTACTAACCTCTTAGCTGACTCATCCCGATGGGAAAATAGCATTACCTGCCCCCTACATCAAGGTTGTTTGTTGTTTGTTTGTTTGTTTGTTTGTTTGAATGGAGAGCCTGCTGTTTAACAAGCTCCATGCTTGTGCTTTTCGTGCATCATCTCATTTAACATTCACGCTAACATCCTCATTGGGAAGTACTGTTTTTATGGAAACTGAGAAACAGATTAACTAACTTATTCAAGGTCATGTAACTATAAGTGGTGTTTCAAATCCAGGTCTGTCTGACTTGAGTCCATCTTTGAACCACTCTGCTGTGCCTCTGTGACAAATGTAAAGGCTCTTGAAAAACTCCAAAGCATCTCATAGGGAACTAGTTTTATTCTAGTAACCAACACCAAGGATCAGCACGTGGCAGACACTCAGTTTCATAGATAAGGGAACCAGGCTACTGGACCAGAGTTCACGTAGGAAGTATTTGAAAGAAAATAATCCCTTCCCTATCAAACTTCTCTCAACCATTCTGCAAACCCAAAGTCAACGAAGTAACAGTAATCCAAGCAATAATTATTGCTATTCATCATTTATATTCCTCAACGCATCGTTTATATTCCTATCAGAACAATAGTGAATGATATTCATTCAAAATAAGCCTTGAGGAAGGGCTGCGAGACTCTGAAATGCCTTCCTTCTAAATCAAAGAAAAAACTAAGCTAATGTCAGTGTCAGACTGTTGCACGTACCTACAGGATTCTCATCGGCTGGCGTTGGACCCAAGTCATCCCCCTGGTGTTGGCATCCCACTAGAATTAAGACACAAACAAAACTCTCAAAGGCCTTCAGTTGGTGACACACCTGGAGAAAGGCACACTAAGGAGGAGCCTGAGCCATTGCAAAGACATGAGCCCTATTGCCATCACTACCAGGAAACAGCTTATTACTCGTTTATTATAAAGGGTACAACTCAGGAAAAGCCGAATGGGAGAGATGAACAGGGCAAAGTAGGAGAGATGCGTAAAGTAAGGTTTCTTACCACCTCAAATCCGATTATAAAACATGAGGATGTAGTTGTTTCCTCTGAAACATTATCACGTGTCTAAATTGATGAAAGTGAGTAAGAAGCAGTGGGTTGGAGCCGGCTCCTATTGGCTGATAGGAGCGATTTGTTGAATTTTCAGAAATTTTGTGACTCGTTTATTAAACACAGCCAATATTAAAAATTGAATTATATAAACTTAGACTCAAATAACTTATATTTTAAAGGATAGTAAATATTCAAAACAACCTTAATTATTATGCTATGTTTCACTATTATCTATGCTCTTGACATCATTTATGTCTATTGTATCTATCTATGGTGAATATACTATGTAATAATGTACTTATTGCTGCCTCTTTACAACTCTGCCTTCAATGACATCATATTGATAGCTTGAAATTGGCTGTAGTAGGAGTATTTACACCACAGAAATTGCCAAATGCTACAAACCAGGCTCTTTTTTTGCCCATTTTTCAGATCATTTTTTCCAGTTTCATTGAGAAATAATTGACACACATCACCATATAAGTTTACAGCATGTAAAAGGTATACAGCATGATGGTTTATATTGTGAAATGATTACCACTATAGATTTAATTAACATCCATCATAGAAAGAAAAGAAATTTTTCCAAGTGATAAGAAGTCCTAGGATTTACACTCTTAACAATTTTCCTATAGATCCCATAGCACTGTTAACTATAGTCATCACACTGTACATTACATCCCTAAGTACTTATTTATCTTATAACTGGAAATGTGTGCCTTTTGACCACCATACTCGAATTCCCCCTTTCCACCATCCTCCCACCTCTGGTAAACACAAATCTGATCTTTTTCTATGAGTTTGGTTTTTTTGTGTGTTTTGTTAAGATTCCGCATATAAGTGAGATCATAACAGTATTTGTCTTTCTCTGTCTGACTTATTTTCACTTAGCGTAATGGTAGAATTAACTCATTTTATATGGCTGAATAATATTCCATTGTATATGTATATCACAACTTCTTTATCCATTCATCCATTGAGGGACACGTAGGTTGTTTCCATATCTTGGCTATTGTAAGTAATGCTGCGATGAACATGGGGGTACAGATATCTTTTCAAGTTACCGTTTTTGTTTCCTGTGGATATATTCCCAGAAGTGGGATTGCTGGATCATAAGGTAGTTCTATTTTTAATTTTTTGAGGAATCTCCATACTGTTTTCCATAGTGGCTGCACCAATTTACAATCCCATCAACAGAGCACAAGGGTTCCCTTTTCTCCACATCCACACCAGCATTTGTTATCTCTTTCTTTTTGATGATGGCCATTCTAACAGGCATGAGGTGATATCTCGTTGTCAAACCAGGGGTTTTTATGTCCAGAGAGCCAGTTGTTACATTTGTCAGCCCATCACTGGTACTCTCCTTAGAAGTGCTTAAATAACAATAATCATAGAGTATTATACAGCCATAAAGAAGAATGAAATCTTACCATTTGCAACAACATGGATGGACCTAGAGAACATTATGTTAAGTGAAATAAGTCAGAGAGAGAAAGACAAATACCGTATGATCTCACTTATATGTGGAATCTAAAGAAAAGAATAAATGAATGAACTAATCAGAAACAGTCTCAGAGACATAGAGGGAAAACTGAGGGTTGCTAGATGGGAGGGGGGTGGGGATAAGGGGGAAGGTGAGGGGATTAGGAAGCACAGTCAGTAACCACAAGATTGCCAGGAGGATACGAAAGTCAATTTGGGGAGTGTAATCAATAATGTTGTAAAGATTTTGTAGGGTATCCGATGGACACTTGTCTCGTTAGGGAGACCACCTCAGAGATGATGTAGATGCCTGATCACTGCACTGTACACCTGAAGCTGAAGCTGAACAATAATGAATGTCAGCTATAATTATATATATATATTCACAAGAAGCGGAGTATAGCATTAGGAATAGAGACAGTGGAAATGTAATGGCTGTATGTGATGTCAGAAGGTTACTAGATGGGGGAGGTAGGTTATCACTGTGTGAGGGGTATAAATGATTAATATCTATTACATTGTTTTGTGCACCTGAAACTAATAAAAAATAACAACAATTATAACGCTTAGCAGTCACTGAGGGCTTCTATGTGTCAGGCATTATTCCCAACTCTTCACGAGTCTAGGAGATCGATGCTGTTATTATCCTGATTTCACAGATGAAGAAACCAAGGCACAGAGAGGTTAAATACTTTGCCCAAGGTTGTACTACTAGTAGGTAGTAGAGCCAATGAGCTCAGGCATTTGGGGTCCCAGGTCCTTACATATACTGCCCCATATTTTCCAAAGCATTAGTCAGGGTACAAGATGTAGTAAGTACAACATACTGATGGGGAGAACGAGGCAGAATATTTGAAATTGGGACTCTGCGTTCACAGCGCTCACGAGTTAAGAGGTTTTAATTTTATTTAGTGCAAAGTACAAATGGGAATTCTAAAGGATTAAAAATAAAAGAAAGTGAGACCAAAGAACAAACTGTAATAACAAAGTGAAAAGCGGCTAACACATACCGGGCACAGGTGCCCAGTCAGTGGGGGTTCTATCACCTACCCCACCCCCCACATGTTCACACCTACTTTCTTACGTAGAATTCTCTGAAGGGTTAAGCACATGAAACCAACTCCCAGGCTACTACTTCACTAACAAAGACACACTCTGCTAAGGTCTGTAGAGGAAACAGACAAGCCATTGTGTATACACTAGCTTGCCTTTCTCTTTCCTCAGATGGAAAGTTGCTTTCAGTAAGCCATCTATATAATGAAAACAACAAAAATAGTCGGGAAACAGAAGGCAGAGGGGGGATAAATAAGCAGCGGACGGAGGATTTTTAAGGCAGTGAAAATACTCCACCTGATACTATAATGATGGATACATGTCATTATACAGGTGTCCAAACCCATAGAATGTACAACACCAAGAGTGAACCCTAAAGTAAACTGTGGATTTGCGGTGATTCTAATGTGTCAACGCATGTAGGTTCATCGATTGTTGTAGAGGTACCATTCTGGAGGGGGCTGTTAGTAATGGGGGAGACTGCATGTCGGAGGACAGGAGGTAGGTGAGAAATCTCTGTATCTTCCTCTTCATTCTTCTGTGAAGCTAAAACTACTCTTGAAAATAATTTTTTAAAAACTGCTTGGGAGAAATGGTTTTTACTGCTGGGTAAGGCCACATAGAAATCAGGAGGGACCGAAGAGCCCATCGAGATGGGATGAAGTTTGGCAGAGAAGGGGTGGGCTAGGGGATGGTTTCCTGCTGGTCATCCTCAACTCTGTGGCTTCTCTCCATACGCTGCCCAGAGTGGGCACTGGAGGAAGGATGCCATGCTGCCCTGGAATACTTTAATGGATGATAAACGCTCAGCTCAATCAGCTTGCCCTTCCTCCCTTACAGGGATTAGAGTCATTTACTCGTGGTTTACCGGCATCCTGTCATGCTAGATGGATAGCCTGTCTTCGCAGCCCACATATATTATTAGGAGCCTGTGATCAAGGCTAATTATTCAGTCCCGTGGGAGATATTCCCAGCATCCTCTGACTCCACAGCCCTCTTACCAGGAAGGCCTTTGGAATAAACCACTATCTGCAGAGCATAATTTTGAAGGTTTAAGCTTCCCAATTGAAGCTTTCTGAGCTGGCTTATCCTGGTGTCTTCAATGGCACTTTTAGATCTTAATTTCTCTGGCATAAAGTTTGCAAATAATTTTTTAAAAACCAATTGCCCACAATATGGAAATTATAATTATACAATTATATCTATGTCTATCTATCTATAAAATACACTTGTGGCTAAGTCAGAGGTGGCTCTAGACGGTCCTTGCTTCTTAGGACAGCTTTGGACATGATGGAAGCCAGGAATTCCATACTTTCCTCCTCTCTTGGCCACGTGGAAGAGCTGTAAAGACTGAAAACTTGCAGCCACTGCCCATTCTGCCGTGAAATTAGGAGCTTCGCCTTCTGGTCTCCTCCTTCCTCTAGGCTGGAGGAGGCCTTTTAGAAATCCTCGTCTATGTCAGCAGTTTCTCATTGTATGTGGCAGTGATCTCGCTGCCTATCAAATTCAGCATCACATTTCCCCTCTCCTTTGATACTGTCGCCATGTCAGCTGCAGGTGCCAAATCCTTTTGATTATACATGAAACACTATCCTTGCTTGCCTTCATGTATGTTTTATGAGAGCACCTTGGTGTGACTATTTGTTTAAGTCACTTGGAGCCCATCCCTGTGGTTTTTCTTTTTCTGTGCTGACTCACATTAAAAGGGGTGGGGGAGGTGCCCTGTCATAATTCACCTGTAATGGCTTCTGCCTCCTAATGCCCTCCTCACAAGGCCCAATAGCCCAGTCTTCCAGGAAATGCAAACATTGCCTGGCTTTGCATCAGCTAGCAGCATGAAACACATCTCTGTTTTACTGATGAAACAGAACTCTTTCCTTTGCAATGTCAGCTTTCCTACACAATATGTCAACACACCCTGGTCATCGAACGGTTGCCTGTTTGGACTCCTTCCAGGGTGACTGATTTGGTCAATCCTTTACCACTTTTTGTCTCAAATGGAACAACAGCTCCCACCCTCTTTCTGCCTCAAGCCTCAAATTTGTTTAAGTGATCTTTCCATTGCAGTCAGAGGGAGTGTCTAGAAACCACGAGTTTCCCTAGGACCTTTCAGGATAAGATACAAACTCCTTAGTATGGCAGACCAGGTCCTGTATAGTCTGACTTTTACATATGTCTTACTCTGATTCTCCTGTCAGTCACCCATACAGTCATAATAATTATTATTATTATTGAGGTTTTCTAGGTGCTAAGCCCTTTACACACATAACGATTCCTTGTGCATCCTGTGCTTTGACTGCATTGAGCATTAGTTTCTAGAAGTTTCCATGTTGTTTCACAACCTCCCTGCCTTCCTGCAAATGCTGTTTCCTCCCCTAACTTCTTCTCTGCCTTGTAACCCCTGTTCATCCTTCCAGATTCAGCTCTTGTATCACCACCTCCTGAAGCCTTCCCTAACCTTTTTTCTTCCAGTTCTATCTAATTGAGAAATAAAAGGCAATGTTTCAGCTCAAGTAACCAGAGTACAGAAAGAATGGAAGGCCAGATGATCTTCTGGGGACAATTAGAAAAAGGGACATAAATGCTGCCAGAATGTTCTCTTATCATCACTGTTTCCCTGCCTTTTCACCCTTCCACCCCACTTTTTCTGAGTTTCAGCTACCTTCTCTCAGAACAGCCATCACCATAAAGTTGGAGCTACTGCTTTCAGCAGCCCCCAGTCTTTGCCACCAGAGAGGGACTGAGACTTGCTCTCCTTGGTCTCACGCTTAAAAATCCCAGGAAAGAGCTCTGATGGGCTCAGCTGAATCAAGCCCCACCCCTGAGTCAATGATATGACCAGTGAGGGGTGGGCTAGAAGCATTTCAGGTAAAGAGCTGTAAGAAGGCAGTATTTTTCAGAGTGGCGGTGGAAGGGGTGTACCAGTGCTGGGCAGGCAAAACTATGCACGGGTATAGTCCTACCATACCCTCCCCCAATGCCACTTTCTCTGTGCTTTAATTTTTTAAAGTGTTCTCAGCATTTTTGTTTACTAGCACTCCTTTAAATGTGCAAATAAACTCTCTTTCCAAGGGGATGGAACAGAATCTTGTTATAAAGTTTCCCAGAGATTTTTAACCCAGGCTAGCCATAAATTGTTTTCTGGTCCAGGCAAGGGGTCGTTTAGAAGAATTACAGAACCACACCAATCTGGTGCATGAAAGGCAGAGAAGCATAGGAGAGGCAGAGTGAGGTAATGGAGACACATAGGTCTACATTTAAGTCTTGGCTTGATAACTGTATGAGTACGGCCTTAGACAAGTGAAATAACCACTCCCACCCTTCGTTTCCTTATTTGTAAAATGGGGACACAATTACTCTATTAGTCAGGATGGGCTACTTTATGGAGCAGTAACAAATGGCCTCCAAAACTCATTCTTTCTTTTGTGTAGAAAGCTTTCAACTCATCCTTCCAGGCCTAGATCAAATGTCACCCAATATTTTGCTGTTCAGCAAGTATTTTAAATGTCCTTCATTTAAAGGACTTTAAATGTCCTTTAGATTTTGTATATTGCATAATTGGTCCCCATTCTCCACTCATCCCTGGGTCCATGCCTTCCATGGAAGTTTTGAATGCTGTCCCACTAGGAGCAGAATATAATTCTCTGCCCCTGGGCTCAGCCATGTAATTTGCTGTGGCCAACAGGAGGAGATGAAAGTGATGGTGTGCCAGCTCGAGCCCAAGGGCATTGCAGGGCCGCTTGTTCACTTGCGCCATGGCTATTTCTGTGAGAACATGCCTTGCTTAGTCCAAAGGAGGATAAAAGACACTTGGAACATAGTTGAGTTGTCCCAATTGCCCTGATAACCTGATAAGATCAGTCTATACACTGATGGCCAGCTGACCTCCAGACATATGAGTGAGTCCAGCCAAGATCAGTGGCGCTGCCTGGCTGATCGCAGATGCCTGAGCAATAAATGCTTCTTGCTAAATGTCCCAGAGCTTTGGTGGTTGCTTTTTCACAGAATTATTACAGCTATAGATAACTAGTAGGATTGCATTTCTTGGCCCCTTGTGTTGGATGGGGCCATAGTTCTGGTAGTGAGTTGGGAATAAAAGTAATAGTGACATGTCT
Organism: Rhinolophus ferrumequinum; assembly: GCF_004115265.2. Lineage (NCBI taxonomy): Eukaryota > Metazoa > Chordata > Mammalia > Chiroptera > Rhinolophidae > Rhinolophus > Rhinolophus ferrumequinum. Next base: position 60,519,056 of record NC_046297.1, read on the forward strand.
TGGCGGGAGCATTTAATTGTTGATGTGAGACCCTCTAGAACTCTCTTTTCCCTTGACACAGCAACCAAAAACTTTTGAAATGGTGGCTGCTCCATTAGTCTGGCTAATGACACTAGACACTAAGATGAGCTGAACACCCAGCCATAAGGAGTTTTCTTAAGCCATTGAAATTCTGGAGTTGTTATTGTGGCATAACTTCATCTAACCTGACTGAATAAAGTGGGAAACGGCATTTTAAGAAGTTTGCTAAAGGTTACTCATTACTTTCTACTTAAGTGCTCTTTGAGATGTTGCAGTGAATATATCATTGTATTTTCAGTTGTTTTCAGTTATTGTGCTAGTTTAAATTGCTTACTAATCCCTTGACCAGCATAGAGGTTTTTGTTTATTTGTTTGTTTTTGTTGTTTTTGGACATTATAGAGCTGGTTGCCAAGGAATTAGGAAATAGTCGAGCTGCCCTTCTTTGACTTCCAAATATCTGAACTTTTTCCAAACAGAAAGTGTGTTCAGATATTGAGCAATCCAAATGCCCACTAAATTCCCGCTAACGAAATAGACAAAGTGGCAGTACTCCTGCTCTCTCCAGATTATATATTGTCACAGCAAAAAGAAGGCATTCTTCAATGGTGAAAGTGGGGTAGGTGAGAGGGCAAGGAGAAAGGACTTTGCAAAGCAAAACCCAAAACCCCTTAGACACACACACATCTTTCCATTCCTCTGAGAATGTATTTCAAGCACATACAAGGAAGGAAACAAAGGAAGAAATCTTTGTGACCTTGACTTAGGTACAGATTTCTTAGTATGGCACCCAAAACACAATCCATAAAAGAAAACATTGATAGGTTGGTCTTCATCAACATTAATATCTTCTACTCATTGAAAGATACTGTTAAGAGAATAAAACTCAAGCCACAGACTGGCAAATAATCACAGAAGATGCTGAACACCATTTGTCATTCCAGAAATGGAAATTAAAATCACCATGAGGTTACCACAACATTCCTAGAATGGCTATAATTACAAAGACTCATCATGGATGTGGAGTACCTGGAAGTCTTTTACACTGTTGGTGGGGATGTAAATTGGCTCAACTATTTTGAAAACGTTTGACAGCTTCTTAAAAAGTTAAACCTACACCTACCACATGGCCCAGCTGTTCTACTTCTAAGAATTTCCCCAAGAGAAATTAAAACATATGTTCATACCAAGACTTACACAGGAATGTTCATAACAGCTTTCTTTGTAAGAGCTCAAAACTGGAAGTAACCCTAATGTTCATCAACAGGTGAATAAACTAATTGTACTATATCAATACCATGGACTATTATTACTCAGCAATAAAAACATGGAAATACTGATACATCCATGGTTACTCTATGTATGAGAGTCCAAACATAGCTGACTCTCAAAATAACTATGCCAAGTGAAAGAAGCCAGACTAAATTAAAGAGTACATAGTTCAAGACCCATTTATATAAATTTCTAGAAAATATTAACTAATGTAAGAGGCAGAATACAGGTCAGTGGTTGCCTATGGACTAGGTGGGATTGAGATAGAAAAAGATCGCAAAGATACAGGAGGAAATTTTTGAGGGTGATAGATATATTCATTTTCTTGATTATGCTGATGGTTTCACAGGGGTATACTTATGTCAAAACTTAAACACTTTAAATATGTGCAGTTTATTAAGTGTCAATTACACCTCAATAAAACTGAAAACATATATGTACAGGATGCATCAGTTATTGACTGAGTAATGATTTAGGAAGGAACTAGCAAATAGTCTATCAACTTGCGTTATGAAAATTGGGAGATTATAAGGAGTAGAAGTTTGGCAGCCACGGATACACATCTCTTCAGTTGCCAAGCTGACCTTCAGATTTGGCCCAACTAAATCCAAAAATAAGTGCAAAGTGGGAGTCCTGAAGACCTGTAATATGGAAGCATACATATCATGTACATGAACTTGAGCCGGATGGTCCCATGCGCTGTGACAGCTCATATAAGCTCAGCTGCAGGCAGGTTAAATCGGAGTAGTTAAGGAAATCATTCAGCAGGTTTGTCTCTGCTACTGATAAAACTATTTGGTTACCTGTGTGGGATAAAAAAGTGAGGAATAATCTGTGTCTCAATTTAGGCCTCCATGAGTTTAACACCCTAAGTTTCCTAAATAACAATGCAAACATTTATACACACAGTTCATTAGCATCTCAAATCCGATGAATAAAAATGAGGAATGTGGTTGTCTCTTCTATTAAAAGTTGTCTGGTCTCTCAGAGCCACCCTTTGGTAACAATATTAAAAGTTATAAAATCTGCATTGGTAAATTTTTGTGAGAGTTTTGCTTTTCTGATAGAGTTAAAGCATTTCAGATATCAGAGCCATATAATTTTTTTTAAAAAGTCATTTTCTGTTGTAGAAAAACATGGGGGCCAAGAATGAAAAGACTAAAGATCTAATCCTGGCTATCCTACTAAACATCATTTTCTTGTCTGCAAAATGGGGATGATAGAAGTACCTACCCGTAATGGGTTGAATGGTGGGCTCCCAAAATATATATCCACGTCCTAATCCCCAGAACCTATGAATGTTACTTTATTTGGAAAAGGGACTTTGCAGGTATAATTAAGTTAGGGATCCTGAAATGAGGAGATCATCCTGGATTATCCAGGTGAGCCCTAAATCAAGCGACAGACAAGCAAAGGAAGATTTGAGATAGAAGAGGAAAAAAATGATGGGAAGATGGAGGCAGAGATCAGTGTGACGTGGTCACAAGTTAAGGAAGCCAGCAACCATCAAAAGCTGGAAAGGAAAGGAATGGAATCTCCCCTAGGGCCTCCGAAAGGAGCGACCCTGCCAGCACCTTGATTTCAGATTCTGGCCTTCTTTACTGTGAAAGAATAAATTTCTGTCATCTTAGTCACTAAATTTTATTGTAACTTATTAACTTCATTCTCAGGAAACCAATACACTCCCTCCTAGAGCTCTAAACATGAGAATAAGAGTACCAACGACCTTGTAAGTTTGCTATGAGGTATTAAATAAATTAAGTGAGTTAATATTTTCAAAATCACTTAAAAGAGTGCTTGATGCCTAGTAAGCACTATATAAATGTTAAGTAAATTTTTACACACACACACACACACACACACACACACACACACACATCTACCTCTCTGACGTCAATGCAACTGGTTGTTGATGACATTGCTTTTCTGGTCTGTGACTGATGTATTGGACACTATAACAATGGAGCCTCTTGTTAGGTTACCGAATTGAAAAGGAATCATGACGATGGTGAAAAGGACAAGAAGAGTGGACTCTATAAAGCTTCTTTTGAGTCCGAATATTCTCTGAAAGAGACCCTTCAATTCTCAATGTATCTGGGTACTTCCCTATTAGTTGTCTCTACAACCCCTTAATCCCTAAACTCAATGTAAAACAAAATGTAGGGACCACAGGAGAATACTACTTTTATTGCCTCCAATGGGAGCCTAAAACCCCGCGAGGGCCCCGGAATGCAGAATTCCCTAGCCTATTCCTCGCACCCACGTTCCACCTGCAGAAAACTACGATTCCCAGAAGGCTTTGGGTCCCAGGGAGCGGACCACGGTAGGCGGCGGAGTCTAAGGTCGTTGGCCGATTCCATCGTCCAAAGAGGGAGGGGTTGCCTGAGCGGAGTTTGGGAGGAAACCGCCTTCCGATTGGTTGTAAATACAAAGGTGGGCGTGGTGCGTGCGGTTGGTACTGTCGGCCGGGGATCCTAGCGGCGGCTGCTGGCGCTCAAATTTCCCGGGCCGGGAGCGTGTATCTGCCCGGAAGTCGCTGGGACGGTTGTCAGCAGGCGGGTGGCGGCTGCGAGTGGGCTTCGACATGCAGAGCACAGACTTAGGCAACAAGGAGAGCGGCAAGATATGGCACCGCAAGCCATCCCCGGCCACTCGGGACGGGTAAAGGCCGCGGCGGGAGGGCGCGGGCTGTAGAGAGGGATGGAAGCCGGTGAGGGGCGGGTCCGCGTCTTTGGAGAGGCGCTCGAGGGGCTATTGGAGACGATCGCAGGAAGGGGTACAGAGGGCCGGGGGAGATCCAGGTCCTGGCTCTGATGCCACAGGTCCTTGGAAACGCAGGTAGCCCGAGTCTCGGTGCGCTCCAATGCCACGATTCTCAAAGACCCCTTCCCAGTCCTGGGGGGCAGGGTCTGACCAGGATGCTCGTGGAGCAGGAGGCAGGTGGTCGTCAGAAATAAGTGAGAATTTGCGCTTCTGGTGAGTTCCGGGACTCTGCCCCCTTAATAATTATTATAGCATCCCTATAGTCCTCCTGGCACATAGTAGGTGCTCAGGAAATATTGGTTAACTATTGCAGCTGGAAAAGAACTCAAGAGAAGGAACGGATGAGGGGGAAGGAGAACAGGCATTTCCACCCCTTTCAAATGCTGCAGTTTATCCATCCTTAAATCATTGTACGGATTCAGGCAAGCAGGCATTCATCAACTATTTGTTGAGCACCTGGGATGTGCCAAGCTTCTAAGCACTGGGGGACAGTAGTGGAACAAAACAAACTCGGTTCTCTGGAGTTTCCGTATTAGCGTGTATAGGGCGGGGTAAGCAGGATTTACACTCTACAGTGCAGGACGGCTTAGATAGGCCAACGCTGCTGCTGCTGCTTTTTCTTAGAGACTGTTGTTTTTGAGGACAGTTTTAGGTTTACAGCAAAATTGAGCTGAAGTTACATAGATTTCCCATATACCCCCTGCCCTCACGCATGCATACTCTCCCCATTTTCATCCCCCACCAGAAGGGTACGTTTGTGCGACTGATGAACCTACACTGACCTTGACACATCATTATCACCCAAAGTCCACAGTTTACATTAGGATTCACTTTTGATGTTGTTCATTCTGTGGATTTGGACAAATATATAACAAGAATGTATCCACCACGACAGTACCGTACAAAGTAGTTTCACTGACCTATAAATCCTCCCGCCCCAGCCCTTTTTTCATTCTGTTCCCAGATACCTGTCCTGTTCAAGGTTCAGCCTCTTCTATGTGAATTTAATGGAAGCCTTTGCCCCAGAATGGTGCCATCTTGGTTCCAGTTGCTGCACACAGATGGATCTTATTGCTTCCAATTCCCTAGGGTTTCGTGGACTTTGCTGCATCGCTTGAATTCATGTTTCAATGTGTTTCTTGTTCTAGTAATTTTTCTGTTGATCTGTGGTTGCTCCTCAACAAATCGACAGGTTTTTAAGTGCCAACTATGCATGCCCAAAGCATGGTGCTAGTCTCTCTGCTAGCACCTTGTTTGGTTGCTGGTTGCTGTCAGTCCCCTAAAGTTCTGCTGTCCCATCAACTCCACTGAATAAAATTTTTGTCTAGAGTTGGGATTCTTCAATAGGGATTTTTCTTTTCAAATTTGGAGTTTATATAACTACCACCCGACTTCCGATGTTCTGTAAATAGACTAAACGTTATGGCCAACCCACAATAACTCTCTTGCGGTTATAAAATATCTAGATATGCATGCAAGATTCCAAAAATGAAAGAAACAAGTTCTTGTGCAGATGTCCTTACTTGCTCTTTCACTAAGACGTACCTTTCTTTTTGTTCATTAAAACCCATCGTTATGATGTTGGGAAAGCAAGGAGCACTGACTATGGAGTCAGATAGACTTTAGTTGAAATAAATGTCCATTTACTAGCTCTATAACCTTGGGCAAATCAATCCCTAAGACTGTAAGTGAAGATAACCACATCTCCCAGACAGGGTTGCCATAGGGTGTTAGGAAGACTTTAAAATACTGTCTCATGCATCCTGGGGTCCAGTAAATATTTGATGTTTTTATTATGTTTAAGGACGGAGGAACTCTGTCAGGCAACCTGTGAACAGTTGAAAGGCAATTCTAAAATAAATACTTACGTGTGTGATTTATATGAAAAATCAGAAGGACAGAATGTTGCTATTATTATTACATCTAGATAGTAGGGTTATAATCAATTTTATTTGTGTGTTAATGGTTTTCTGTATTTTCTATGTTTTCAACAATGATCATATAAATTTGTAATCATAATACATAATAAATGTTACCCAAAAAAGACTGGAGGGAAAAGTCGATTGATCTGCCTCATTGCCAGGGAACATTTTTATGTTATTACTTGTCATTTCAGTGAATTTATTCCTCCCCTCTCACGTACGGGGATGTCAAAAAACAAAACAAAACAAAAAAAACCACCAGAGCTGGACAGTAGTTAAAGTGGTAAAAACAGATTTTATTCAGGACGATCGCAGTAGGGAAAAGGAGCTGAAATTCAACTCAGTTCAGTGTAGAACCGGGCTTAATTTCGAATATAGCCTGGGCAAGTGGGAATTTATAGCCAGAGAGCAGGGTGGGCGTCAGTGAAAGGAACAGTATGAAGAGGAAACATCTGGGGTAAGGGAGTTCTGGCTAAACCGACCTAACAGGATTCTTGCTGAAGACAGGCCAGTGTAATGACGTAAGAGACGAGCAGGAGCAACGTGATCACATATGGAAGATAATCAGGTATTGAGAGCAGGGGATTCTGGTTAAACTGACAGAGCAGGGTTCTTGCTGAAATTGGATTTTACAAGGAGTGGGGCCTAGGAGAGGGGCAGGAGCCTGACTAAAGTTTGGTCAAGCAATGCATCTTTGTCAGGTACTAGGTAAAAATGAGCATTATAAGAATTTTGCCATTTCACCCAATGAGTCGGAAAAGCCTTGTTTAGATAAACCGAAGAAAATGTGGAATATACTTAATTAAATTTAGTACTTTTTAATGAAGTGATAATGAGGAAGATGGATGTTTTTCATATTCAAATTCAAAAATTCACAAAAAGTCAATTAAGATAAAAATTTTCATGATTTGAAAACTATTGTTACCATAAAGAATGGGGTTATTCTGATCTTCGTGACCCAAATATACACACCTATATTATTTTAAGGAGTTAGTTATTTTGTGCTGCAAGTTTTATAGCATCCTTTTTTCAGCAGATACATGATCTTCAAAAAACACAAAAAAATTAGTCACTTTAGACAAATACAGCTGAAAATAAAACTTATGTACACTTTCACTTTGGAACACTATAACAGAAACAAAATCTCATTAGAATATGTTAAAATTGGGAGATTGAATTGAAATTTTCCTGATCGATGGTAGCTGTGATTTGTATAAAACTCAGTACTTCACACTAATTACATCGTTGTATAATTGTTTGTGGCAATTGCTTCATGTAACAATTTAACAACTACTCAATCAGAAATACATTCTCTTATCATATCCTTTGGTTGTCTATCACTTGGTCACAGTTTATAAATCTGTTCATATATATGTATATTTTTTTAATGTCTGTCTTTATCACTAAACTGAAAGCTCCTTGCAGTCAGAACCCACGTCCATCAATTATTCTTGGTTCCTGGCTTGTTCAGTATCTGACACATAGTGAGTTTTCAGGTATTTGACGAATACATGAACAGTAGCTACTTTGATAATGAAAAACTTTCTGAACTGTTTTCAGAAATCATTGTAGGATTGCTTCTAGGAGAGAGAATAAAGAGCAGCAGCAGTAGGGGAGGGAAGAAAGGGCAGGCAAAAAAATTCCAAAATTAGGGAAGTATACTATAAAAGCCATAGTTTGTATGATAAAAAGTAACACCTGACAGAATTTAATGTGTTTGTTTTGTTTTGTTTTTTATAGAATTATAGTGAACATCATTCACACCACTTCCGATTATCTTCCCAAAGTTTTGCGATTTTTGAATGTGGCTTTTGATAGCTCGGGTGATTGCTTAATTGCTGGGGACCATCAAGGAAATATCTATGTTTTTGACTTGTCTGGGAACAGGTGAGTGATACTTTTAATACTTAACCTTATTTAATGTTATTAATTCACTCACTGACTGTTTTAGTCCCTGCTACTATTCATAGCAAGGTTTAAGTTCTTATTAACCTTGTAAAAAACTGTCATAAGTGCTGATGGAAGAAAGTGGGAAAGGATAAAAAGATAATATGGTTAGACTTTTTTAGAGAATGAAAGTTCTGGTTTTAACCATATCTCTAGTAGCTTGTTTTTCCTTAAATTAAAAAAATTTATTATTGCTAGTTTATCAGTTAATGTGTGGTACTTCAGTGGGCAATTTAGAAAGAACACAGTTTCTTTGTACAATGTCGTCACAGTATACTAGATCTAGGAATCTTAAAGTACTGATGCTCACGCTTCTTCGCCTTCTCCTCTTCCTTTGCTGAACAATGTAGTACAAAAGCGATTAAGTGAGACCGATCAAGGTAGGCACCTGTGCAGTGGGGTTAGGTGGGAGAGACCTGTGTCCACCCAGCCAGAAAGTCAGGTGTCTGTGGGGGGAGGGACGGAGCAACCAGGGGAAAGATGGGGCTTTGATCAAATGAGTCAATATATTGAGGATAATGGGAGCCGGGTTCCTGTTAGAAAGGGGAGTTATAGATACAGAAAGGGAGAAAACTAGAATGAACCCTGTGGTACCAGATTGCAGTTGGATGTATCTGTGTGAGCTTCTGGTTTTGCATGTGTATAGACAGACATAGAAATAAGTAGAGGTATGTGTATAAAAGAGTGAAAGAATTATATATATACGTATTTCCTAGCTTTGTCCAGTCACAGGACCTGGGAGCAACAATACCCAGTGCCTGGCTCTTTTCTAAATACCACTCTCCACTAAAAGGAGTCAGGGATTCTTGCAGAAATGGCCCCTTCAGGATGGAGGCAGGGAAAGCACAAGATGAGCCTGAAACGTTTTGTGGCCAGAAAGAAGGAATTGTTTAAAGAATGATGAGGATGTTTCACAAGGACATAAAGGTCAGCTTGAAGGAGCTCCCTCTGGCCACATTGGAGACAGTTTGAGTATCAGAATAAATAATGATAATGATGGGTCATAGTCCATTGAATAAAACAGAAACCCAGGCGTTCATGCTGCAATCAACGAACAGTTTAATGAGAGCGAATATTTGCGTAGTCAACAAAGTACCTCCCCACAAAATATGTATTAATTACAGAAGAAGAAAGAGTAATTTTACAGCGAAGAAGCTGGGCCAACACCACTTTATCCAATGACTACAGTTAAATTAACCAGTGGTGGGACAGATCAGAATTTGTGTGCCTCCTGATAGGGGGCAGTGGAAAGCACACGGTGTCGTTTCTGTGATATTCTTGCCAAGGACATGTAATCTGAATCTAAACAGTGGACTCATCAGACAAAGCTAATTTAAGGGCATTGTATAACAAAGCTGGCCTGTAATCTTCCAAAGAGTCAAGGTCATGAAAGTTATGGGAAGACTGAAGAACTATTCCAGGCTGAGGGAGACTAGACACATGACAAGTAAAGGCATGAATCTAGACTGATCCTTTTGCTCTAAAGGACATTCTTGGGATAACTGGCACAATTGAATGGGCGGTGAGGATTAATTAGATGGTGGTAATATATCAATGTAATTTTCTGATTTTGATGGTTGTATTGTTTGTAGGGAGCGTGATCTTGGTAGCTTATTCTCAAAAAGTTCAGGGAAAAAAAGAGGTCATGTGTGACTTATTTATCTGTTTAGCTAGGTAGAAATCTGTTCATCATGTTTCTGTCTTTACCAAAAAAGTAACGATCACAATTCTCCCACCCTTTACTTTTGCCTGACCTACCCTGCCAATTCTCAAACTGAAATCAATACAACTCTCTTCTTTGCTGTCACTGCTAAATGAAATAAAAATAATTGTTGATTTACAGAATAACGAACTTCAACATTAACAGTGCTTCATTTCCTTATCTATTGTTAACTTGCTTCTCTGGTTCTCGAGTATCCCCAACCTTTGCCAGTTTCCTTGTCTCCTTGGGTTTGTTCACCCCTGCTCTTACTCTGACTGCCTCGCCTCCTAATTCATGAGAAAATAGACACCTTCAAGCTTCCCTTCCTCCCCAACCACAACTTCAAACTTATCTGTAAGTTCAGCCTTCCATACTTCTTTGCCGCTTTATTCATAAAAATCGGTGATCCTGCCTTCTCGTGCTAATCTGTCTTCTATAGCCAAATCCCCTCCTCACCCCGTCTTTGCCCACCCCCCCCCCAGGACTTTGCGCCTTGAGAGTTCCTCTCTTTTATTTTGTCCACTGTCCTCTACAACTATTGACAGCTGAGCAGAGAGGAGTAAGTAGAGACTTGAAGTCAGGCCCATCTGATTCTAAAATCCACTAGACTGGACTTCCTCAAAACCTGCCTTTTTGCCTAATCCAATGGTCTCTTCCATTCTCACTTTATTAAATACTTTTGTCTTTCCCTCCTCCCTGAAATTGTTTTCTTCTGCTTCAAGGTACAATGTTTTCCGGGTTTTCTGCCTCTCCGATGATTTTTTCCCCTTGTTTTGCTGACTCTTCTTCCAGTGTGTACCCTTTATGGTTGTGTTACTATAGCATCTGGCCTTGGCCTGCTTCCTTCCACATTCCGGGTATTTGCTTTGATCATCTCATCACCACAACCACGGGCTTCATTCGGCTGCCATGTAGCTACTGTAGGCTTGGATCTACTCCTCCTGCCTGATGGCTGGCTTCTAGAGTGGCTGTCCAGTGTGGTAGCCACCAGCTGTGTGTAGCTCTTGGGCCCTTGAACGGTGGCTAGTCCAAATTAAGATGTATTGTTAGCATAAAATATACACTGGGTTTTGAGACTTAGTGTGGAAAAAAAAAAAGTAAAATATCTCATTAATTTTTTAATTCAATGTTGAAATGATAATCTTTTAGATACATATTGAATTAAAGTAAAATATGTTATTCATTTGACCCTTCTCTTTTTACTTTTTAAATGTGGTTTCTAGAACATTTTAAATCATACAGGTGGCCTGCATTGTATTTGTTTTGGACAGCACAACTCTCGATATTTTGCAAGGGCCTCAAACTCAACATGTTTAAAATCAGACTTATTATTTCCTACCCCCAAACTTGTTCTTCTTTTGCCCAAGCTTGAAAATGTAATTGTTTTTGTAAATTAAACTCTTCGCTCTGTGCTAAGCGCTTAACGTATGTCACTACATTGAATCATCCTATAGTTAATCATACAACAACCTTGGGGCATGTCTTACCTCCATCTCACACATGCCTGCTTTCTCCCTCTTCACCCCATGTTAGATGCATCTCTCCGCCTCTGTGCACTTGACCTCTGACATCTGTCCTGTTTGTCCTTTCCACTGTCTCCCCAGAACTCTGGGGAGATTCTCTAGCATAGCTTTCTCAATGATCTCTTCTTCTTGTCCCTCTGTCCATTGGCCATTGCTGCCAGAATCCTCTTCCTGAAAGACATGTCTGATGAGAGTTCTGCTGGCTTCCCACTCTGTGTAAGTAAAATCGAAACTCCTTTACACGGCACATAGCACTCTTCGTCGTCTAATTTTGGCCTGTCAAAATGGGAGCTCATTTTTCTGGGTTTCTTTGTCTTCATCTCTAAGGACGCCGCCGACATAATGTTTTGGCTGTTGGGAGAATTTCTGGTACTAACGCGGTGATCTCTTAATAGGTTTAATCTTGTTCAGCGAACAGCACAAGCTTGCACAGCCCTGGCCTTTAATCTTCGTAGGAAGTCTGAATTCCTTGTGGCATTAGCTGATTATTCTATTAAATGTTTCGATACAGGTAAGAAGTCCTCCTATTTCTCTTTCAAAGCAGAGTAAAATATAGACTGAAATATTGCAAGGAGTTTGCCAATCTGTACAGTCTGAGGGAACAGTCCTCACAGGCCACCCCTCACTTCGGACATGAGCCGTAAGTTCAGGGGTCCCAGGACTGTCCTCACGTCAGATCAGCTGGCTACAGATTCCGGGTTCCCCACAACTACCCTCAGGTTTGATAATTCACCAGGATAACTCACAAAACTCAGGAAAGCACTATGCTTATGATTATAGTTTTCATGTAGCAAAAGGATGCAAACTAGAACCAGCCAAAGAAGAGGCGCACAGGGTGGAGTATGGGAGGCTTCCATTGTCCTCAGAGATATATCCTCCTCCCAGCATCGATGTGTGGCTCTCCACACTGAGTATCGCCCAGCCAAGACATTCACCCAAGCCTGGCGTCCAGAGTTCCTGTGGAGGCTCCATGGTGGAGGCATGATTGCCCATGTGGTTGAACTCACTTTCTAGCCCTCCTCTCTGTCAGGTCGGGCTGATATCATGTGGCCCAAAGCCCCAGCCTTCTAATCACTCCCATGGTTGGTCTTTCTGGTACGGCCAGCCCCCACTCGGAGGTTCTCTCCTTACCTAAACCATCTGCTGTTGTCTGAGGGACCTGCCTCGAATAACAGAGACCCTCCTTTCACTGGGAAAATGCCGATAGAGAACTGAGAGTTCTGGAAGCTGAACCTCTTATTTAGAAAAAAGCTATCTCAACTGTGTTGTTTTTTTTCTTGTTATTAAAGTAATCAATATGTTATCATATTTAGAAAGCTATATAAACAATAATAGCAATAATAATAATAATAATAGTGATAGCTAACAGTGTTTACTCTCTGCCAAGTATTGTTCTGTGACTTTATACATATTAATTAATTTTAATTATCATGATAACCCCGGAGATGGATGCTGTTATTATTCCCATTTTGCAGATGAGGAAACTGAGTCATAGAAGTAAGTTGACCAAGATCGCACAGCTTATAAACAGTGGAGCCAGGATTCCTGATCTGGTGTTCTAGCTGCAGGGTCCCTGCTCTTAATCACTACTGCGTTCTCACTGGCAAGTGAGAGAAAAAGCATTCATCCTTCAGGGATAGCCACAGACGCAGTGTTTTCATAACAGGGACCTATCTTTCCGGTCTGTTTTCTATGCATATACCTTCTTCATAGTAGTCTAACAAATACACGATCATCCTATCAGTATTGTTTTGTGCAGTTATTTTCATACCTTATTGAAAGTTCATACGGTATATTTACCATCAGTATGTAATAGTCTACTCTGAATGTTTGCAGTACCATAATTATTTAACCCATTACTTACTGATGGACTTTTAAACTGTTTCCGGTTTTGGTATTACAAACACTACTGTCACAGAAATTCTGAAAAACTAAGTTTTTATTCTCATCTGTGATTGCTTACCTTGGATTCTGCTCACTCTCTTGTGTCTTGAGTTCCATCTTTTACAGTTTCTTCTGTCTTATTGAGCCCCTTCCCCAGTGAAGCCCCTTCTTTAGATGTTGTCTCCACCTCCCCAACTACCTCCCTCTTTCTTCACTGCCAAGTCCATCGATGGATTCTGTTAATAACTCTTGACCGTGCTATTGCGCACTACGGAGGCTTCTGTCTCCAAGCTCATGAGTAACCTCTGATTGTTTAGGTCTTTATACTTTCCTCCTACTTCTCAGTAGCATTTAACACTTTGGGTTACTTTAAGAGTCTGTTTTCATACTGTTTTCTGTCTTTTGGTCCTGCTCCTACCTTTCTGACTGCTTCTTAGTAGTCTCTCCTGGCTAATTTTAATGCTTCCTGGACTTCTGGATTTTTGACCCAATTAAAACGAAAAAGTAGAAGAACCCATTTTACTATTTGTCATTAGAGGGGGAAAAAAACCCAATATAACTTCGTTACATAAAACAAGGGATTTTTTTTTTTAACATAAAGAAACTTAGAAGGATATAATACTAGATTAAAAAGTAGTTCTGTAAATTTAGCATTATGAAAAATTCATTACATTATCCTTATTTTTCTCATTTCACTGAAGACCAGTAAAAATTTGATTATTAACTAATGTCAGACTTTAGGCTGGTGTTTGGAAATCATTGCTCTCTCCCTAAGGGTTTATCTGTTCCTCTGTTTTTGGCCTACTTTGTATCCTAATGTTTCCCAGATTTACATCTTGCTTTCTGACTCTTCCTCAGTTCCATCTTTCTGGAGGAAAACATTTCTGATCATAATATTAAAGCATGCCTACCATAGAAAACTGGGAAATACAAAAATGTAAAGAGAAAATAAAAATCACTTATGATTTTACTACTCAGTGACAATTATTTTTCCTACCAGACCGTTTTCTCTGCTTGTATGTTACATGCACGCACCTCAGAATCAATTTTAAAAATCAATTTCATTATCTCTTCTTCCCACACTGCTAACTGTTCCTCCTTGTGTATTTCTTATGTCAGTTAATAGTATCACTATCTGTTTATATAACTAAACCAGAACCGCTGGAGTCTTAACTCCTTTTTATCTCAGTACATCCATTTGATCACCAAGCCTTTTGATTTTCTCCATCATCACTCTTGAATTTGTTCCTTTCTCCATTGCCACATCCTTAGTTTAGATCCTCCTCATCTCCGTCCTGGATTATTACAGCAACAAATAAACTAGTCGTCTTTTTTCATCTCTTCCCTCTTTCCAACACATCCACCATATACTTTAAAAATGGTCTTCCTAAAACACAGACCAGATGTGGTACTCTCTACTGTGAAACTACACAAGAGAAAGCCCAAGCTCCCTAGCACCACCCTTAAGGCTGTTCTTAAACCCTTTTTTGGCCTTATCTGCTCATACCTCCATGGTACACATGTCACTAACGTGTCCCATAATGCGCTTGATTAACTAGCCACAGGCTTCCATTTTTGTAGCTGTTAATGGAGGTGCCTCATAACACCTGGCCCTCAGTTGAATTAACTCTTGCATGATATATAGTGTTCTACCCGGATAACTATTTCACTTTTTACCACAGTCACCAAGGAGCTAATTAGCTGGATGAGAGGCCACGAATCATCAGTATTTTCGATCTCTGTGCATGCGTCAGGGAGATATGCCATCACTACTTCTTCTGATACAGCACAGCTATGGGACTTGGATACCTTTCAGAGAAAAAGAAAGCTGAATATTCTCCAGTCTGTGGGCATACAAAAGGTCAGTGGCGGGGACATCTTAGTCTGTTGTGTTTCTCAGGCGAGTTTCATGGTCAGCAGGATGTGTAGATGACGTAGGAGCCAGGATGCTCTTTGTCCCACTTACCTGCGATCTCCTAACTTAGCCCGAAGCAAAGCAACGTGGCCTGAAGAGTTGAAGATGGTGCCTGTGGTTACAATTTATAACTTACTGAGTTTTGTTTTTCAACTGTTAGTATAGTGTGTAACTTCAACTTTAGCAACTTGATAGGTTTTATTTAGCTGATTGGTTTTTAGATTTTAACCCCCCAATATTTTGTTACGAAAAATTTCAAACATGCAGCAGATTTGTAAGAATTTCCTGTGAGTACATGTATAGCCACCATCTAGATTCTACCATTAGCGGTTCCTGTTCTAGACTTTCCTTTATGTTACTATACTAAATTATGGGTCTAGCCATCTTTCTCTCCCTCTGTTCATTAATTTATCTTTTTTTTTTGCATTTTAAAGGAAATTGCAGATATTAGTATACTTGCCCATGTTGCCCATAAATACTTAAACTTGCATTTAATTGACTAGGGTTCAGTATTTGTTGATGTAAAATTTATATATAATGAAATGCACAAATCTTAAGTATTCATTTGTCAAGTTTTGACAAATACGTACACCTTTGTAACCTGTGCACACCTACTGTCTTTACCATCATCCCAGAAAGTTGCATCATGTCCCTTCCCAGGTAGGCACTACTGTGATGCTTTTCCACCAGGATTAGTCTTACCTGTTCTAAAATTTCACATAAATAGAGCTAGTCAATAATGGTATGTGTAAAGCTATTTTCATTGAGCATAATATTTTTTATTTTTATCCATGTCGTATGTATCAGTAGTTTGTTCCTTCTTATTACTAATGGGTATTCTGTTGTATACATGTCACTTTAAAAAAAAATCCATTTCTTTTGCCTTTAAGGTTTAATTTATTTTTCCATTTGATTAGCTAAATCCTGTTTTCAGGGTTGTCTGAGTCTCCTGTGTGATTAATTATTTTGCTTCAGGTTATATGATACACGCAGTATTGCTTTTAATTTCTTGATTATTAGCATGAGCAGCTAGCAGTGCATGTCAACCAAAAATTTATTTTGTAGTCTCCATGGAAATCTCCGAGTTCTTTAGTTTGCCTGTTATAATTTTAAAAAGATTAAAAAAAGAGAAAAGATATAGCCTGATTATTCATCAGAGATTTAGGCCAACTGTCTTAGTAGGTTGTTTCTTCTTGAATTGCCTTAGTTCTTAAATTGAATTTTAAATTCTAAAGAAGGGAGCATTGGGAGTTGAACCCACCATGGACACAGAGTTATGAAACAAGGACACAGAAACCATCTGTTCTTTTTACCATGAAGGTAAAATGAATATGCACTGGCTAGTTGCCCATTTTAACCTTGCTTGGACACGTAGACATTTTAGTTTGAAAAGTAGGACTCACCTACTTTTAGTGATAGAATGAAATTAAGTGTAGAAAATGTGTGTCTAATATGCAGTATGTATATAAGTATATTGTTCTAAAGTAATATAACAGCATAGTTTATAAGTTACCAGCAACTTTTTCTCAAAAGACCAGCTAGTAAATGTTTTTGGTTTTGCAGGCCAGAAACGAAATTGAGGATATTATGTGTCTACTTATATCACCATCTAAAATGAAATAATTGGAAAATATAAAAACTCATCTTAGCTCCTGTGCAATACAAAAACTGGAGGTGATTCAGATAGTTGCCACTCCTGGCTTATTCTGTTGGAAATAGGAGATAATTGTAAACTAATTTTAAAGCAAAACTTTTATTCTTATCAAGTTTTTACTAAACCTAAATTTTTATTCTAGGTTCTGATTGTATATTTTAAATAGAACTTTCATAATTTTTTTTTTTGATGATGCATGGTGACATGATATTATGGGTCTCATTTTATGGTGGCTCTTTTAATCTAAAACAATCTCCCAACATTTTTTTCCCGTAACATTAATTTTTTTTTTTTTTTTTGAGAGAGAGAGACCAGGCCAATTATCTTGAAAAATGCCCCACATTCTGGATTTGTCTTAACTATTTCATCAGTATGTCATTTAACATTTAACTCCTTCTCTCACTTATATTTGTTGTAACCTAGGAAGTATAAAGGCTTGAGTAAATGCATGTTAAACATTTTTGGCAAGCTATTTCCTGTTTGTGTAAAATGGAAATAGTAATAACACCTCATGGTTGGTTTCAGGATTGACTGATACTCCGAAGACACTCAGCAGAATGCTTGTTGTATAGTAAGTGCTTGGTAAAAGTTAGCTGCAGGTGCTGGGATTTCTACTGTTGTTATCTATTATTATTAACTATTTAGCTCTGTTATGGGATTCTCTCGCTCAGTGCAATTAGATATCTTCTTAAAAAGCCACAATGTAACTATTTTTTTAACTACATTAAACAGATGCACAATTCCTTGTTAGTAATTCAAAAACCCAAAACTTTTTAAGTAACTCACTTGGGCACAATCTGGTCTTACCTGAATTCATTTAGCAGCAAAGCCTGAACTGAATTGACATGAGGCTGAAATATGAATATGTTTGAGTATGGGGTATATCGCTCCGGGTCACGTAGGGGTTCCACATAACACTACAGAATATGTATCATATTACCTTTCTCAAATCGGAAATAATTCTGAATTCTGGAGCACACCAGGTCCCAAGGGTTCCAGATAAAGAACTGTGGACCTTTGATTTCAAAATGTTTTTAAAGAACCTACCACTCCAACATCTTCCCACTGATTTTTGTACCTAGCAATGGCAGTTATTAATACTAATAGTAATAGAGACCAGTTGTTGAGTACTTACTATGAGATATGACAATTAAGTTCACGAACTCATCCTAGAAAAAGTGCTACATATCTCATTGCTGAATATCACTATGGTCACCTTTGAAGCACTCCTCTTGGGAAGCTATGCACCGATGCCAGAGCCTAGTCCACCCTTCAAAGCAATTTTGGAATTCTCTCTCTCTGGAATGGCCATAAGACCTGTTGTCGTATTACCCTTGATGTCCCGAATGTCATCAAAATGTCTTCCTTTCAATATTTCCTTTATCTTCAGTTAAAGAAAGAAGTCATTGGGGGACAGATCAGGTGAGTAGGGTTCCAATACAGTCATTTGTTTACTGGCTAAAAACCCCCTCACAGACAGTGCCATGTGAGCTGGTGCATTGTCATGATGCAAGAGCCATGAATTGTTGGCGAAAAGTTCAGGTCTAACTTTTCATCTAACGTTTTCATCTAACTTTTCATGCAGCCTTTTCAGCACTTCCAAATAGTAAACTTGGTTAACTGTGTCCAGTTGGTACAAATTCATAATGAATAATCCCTCTGATATCAAAAAAAAGTTTAGCAACATCATTGCAACAAGTTTTTGAACTTAATGGTCAGACCTGGTATGTACGCTTTGTTATTTTTAATCTTAAATAATCCTAAAAGATAGATACTATTATCCTCATTGTACAAATGGGGAAACTGAAGTTCGGAAACATTAAGTACCTTGCCCAGCATCTCATAACTTACGAGAGTTGCAATTTGAATCCAAACCTGTCTTAACTACAAAGCCATTCCATTACACCCGCACTGCCTCTCAGGTAAACCAATTACTCCTCTTTATATTGGTAAATTTTTATTCTTTTGTTGATGCTTGAAGGTAGATTATTTAGCTCTTTGTTAGGGATTTTGGAATAAATCCTAGGATTTCTGATTACTGTGATTCACTATGTATCAGAAAAACTTTTATGATGGATATCAAAATGTTTTAACAAAGAGTGTGTTACTGAGCTTAATTCAGTCTCTGTATACAATGGACATTCAGTAAAACTTTTACTGAATTATACATTTGACCTTAACTTGCTCTTGTTACGATCCTGAACTCTTTATAAACTTGGAAAAGAGTTCACATACCTTTCAAAAATGAACTGGAAAGCATAGGATTTTCACACCGTATAAGGAGAAACTACAGCCCCCATCCTTGTAACTCAGCCCTCTGAAAAGTACATTTTGTTAATGCTTTTGAAGTTTTTTCTAAGCATTTTATGTTTGTCAAGAGATGACACTATCTAAATAATGACATGATTCATTAGGAACAATTTTATAATCATTAAAATCTGGCAATTAAAATCACAAATCTAGTAATGAATAATCATGTAGGCAATAATCTGTGACAGCCATTCCCCTAAAATAGCAGTTGATGCTCATTAACTTTTATGCTTTTGCTTCTCCTGGTAGGAATAAACTTTCTTTCTTTTCCAGAAAAATATTGCTAATTATAATAAAAATCTTGTCACTTTTTTGACATCGGTTTTGAAACAATGTTTTAATGCCTTCATTATAAATCGTAATGTATTCATTGCAAATTCTTTCTATATGACCTTCATGCTGTAAATGTCTTCCTGAATCTTTTGGCAAAAGATTTTCCAGAGATTGTCTTTGCGAAATGAGCCAAGGACAAAAGTGAGAAGCTGGGTCAGGCAAGGGTAGTAGTTGAGTTAGCATTTTTTATTATGTCTTATTAGCCTTAATCCTGAGTAGATTGTTTTAACCAGTAGGTCCCATAGGGCATTATGTATGTGTGTATTATGGGTATGTTTTTTTTAGCACTCTACATTATTGAGAAAAACAAGAGTTTATGATAACAGCCTGCAGCTATTGTTACCAAAATTGTGACTTACACATCTTCTCAAATTTTTATGGTACCATCATTAACTATTAGAAGCATTTCTTAACTGTATGTATATAATAGGCTGGGTGACAATAACACAAATTAGATGCAAAGTCGCAGAGGTATTTTCTATAGGTGCCTTATGAACCCTGGGGAAAAGCCATGGTAGATTTGGTGTTGATCCTGCTTTTCCCCAGGACAGAGACCTTCTGGCCTGCTCTCTCTCATTAACTGTGATGATGGCCATATCCAGATTCTAAATACTCAGTAGACACTCCAGTCCAGTGTTAAAGATGCTGAACACTTCACCGCTAAATAATGCAGCATTCCGAAAGAAAACAGGCTTCCTTCTGACACTACTGAAATTGTGAAGGTGCCTGACGAGTCAGGGATCAGAATGAGAGGCCAGGAGCTCTTACAGGTGCTCCACCTACTCAGTCCCTGCTCCTCTTTCCAACACAGACACAGTCGTGTGTTTTAAAAAGTAATAAAGCTTGTCAAGACACACCAGAAGAAACAATGACAGAGTGTTACAGTAAGCTGTAATGCACTTACGGAGGCTGTTCTAGATGGGAATGAATAAATCCCGAGAGATGTAACTAAGGATCAAACCACGTGAGATGGCTCAAGCTATTTGAGGGGGTTTATTTTGAGAGGATGGGCCAGAATATTTGTTCTGAAGGCATTGGTTTCTTCCATTTACTCTCCTTTCTTTTCCTTGCCTCCCTACCTTTGTGTGTTTTACACAGATGACATGCAAAATTATATTTGAGGCCACTGGAACTCTCATGAGAAAATGTCGGTCAATTTTAATTAAAATTTAATTTATCAAAAGTAAACATTGTTTAGTGCTTATGTAATAAAAAGTAGAAATGAGGAGAATGATATTTTCAATTTTGCTATCAATTTCAGTCTCATTTGTCCATTAAATAAATTAATCTCTAGTAAAATATGATCATGTATTTGTTTTCAGCTTTTTAATTTTTTATAAATATTGCTCAACAAACATTTATATACATTTATTTTTTACTTTTAGAAGCAGATTGACTAATTGAGAAGAGATACGTGTTTTTAAGGCTGTTGAGATATGTTGTAAAATATTTTTAACTGGTTTTTAATACCAACAGCAGTGTATGACAGTGCCCTTTTCCTCTACTTTCACTAACATTTCATGTGTTTAACATTTTTCAGTAGTTTGGTTTTAATATAGTTTATATTAGCATATACTTTATAATACATATGTCAGTATATAGTTTGTATATATGTATCTGTGTTATTTTTAAGTACATTTGATGCACATAAAATGGTGTGTCATTAGTTTCATTTGAATTTTTTATAAGTTTAAATATTTTCAATTGTCACTTAGTATTTTATGAATTGCATAGTCATTATAATCACCTGTCTTTTATTTTTTATTCTTTTTAGCGTATGTGAAATATCAGTCTTATCCCATCAAATATCGTAAATACATTTTTTCTCTAGTTTAAGAAAAAATAACTTTCAAAAAAGAACAGTTGGCTACTTGTATAATTTTAAATTTAAATAGGACTGTGTGATCCTTATATAAACAATAACTTTTTTTCTCACTCTTCAGGTTTTCTTTCTACCATTAAGTAATACCATCCTCAGCTGTTTTAAAGATAATTCCATCTTTGCCTGGGAATGTGATACGCTGTTTTGCAAATATCAATTGCCGCCTCCACCTGAAAGCTCTAGTATATTATACAAAGTGTTTGCTGTGACCAGGTAATGTGTATTTTAAGACATTGAAAATTTTTAAGAAATTTAACTTCCAGTAAAATTTTACAAATTTTCATTGACTATTTTATTGTCATATGAGGAAAAGTTTCTTTTAAACTTAGATATGGTGTGTAGAACTTTGTGGGGGTTTTTTGTTTGCTTTTTTTTTTTTTTTTTACTTTATTGTGGAAAATTTCAACTATACATAAAAAATATAAAAGTACATGAAGTCCTAATTAGAGCACTCTCATTAGCTCTGATCATCAACTAACGGGCTCTCCTATTTTATCTAAAACCCCAGCTCCTGCTTCTCTGCTGCATCATCTTAAAGCAAAGCCCAAGCATATCATTTTATCCATTTTATCCATAAATATTTCAATGTGTGTCTCTAATGGATAAGGGTCCTTTTTGAAACGTAACCATAGTACTATTATCACACTTTTTAAAAATTAATCTTTTGTGAATATTGCCATATATCTAGTCACTATTCAAATTTCCCTGATCTAATTGTTTTTTATGCGTGGTTTGTTCAAATTAGGAACAAAGCAAGATTCACACATTGTCTTGGTTATTTTGTCTATTTTTTCCTTGCAGTTTATTTGTTAAAGAACTGGTTGTTCTACAGAATGTTCTGTATTCTGGGTTTTGTTCTTTGCATCCCCGTGGTGTGTTTAATGTGATCTGTTCTCATCTATCTTTCCTATAAAATGGTTGCACCTACATTTCCTATCCATTGCAGGCTCGGTCTGATTCAGGTTTGATTTGGGGTCACGAAGACATTATAGGTGGTTTGTGTACTTTCCTCAGGAGGAACATAGAGGTCTTTCTTTTGTGATGCTGTGGTCATTGATGATCATTACATAGATCCAGTATTTGTTAGAAGTTAGCAAAATGGTCCTGTTCTAATTCTGTCATCTCTTCTTCCCTTATTAATTAGAAACCTTCTATAGAAATAAAATTTCTCTCATCGACTCTGGTTACTTTATAGTTAGTAAAGGAAACGCAGGATAAATGCTTGATTTCCCCCTCTTTTTAATTTTTTTTTTTTTCAAAATAATGAGTTGGTTTATTGGCATCTTCCCAAAATGGCCAGTAAAGATTTTTTTTGTCTTTAATCTTTATAAACTCATGAATTTAAACATAGTTGGCATGATTTAATCCATTAAAGCTGTTCTTAAAGACAAGTACGGTATGATATCACCTATATTTGGAATCTAAAAAAAATCAAACCTGTTAAAAAACAGAGTAAAATGGCGGTTGTCTGGGATGGGGATGGAGGGTTTGATTGGTAGTCCACACTTCTAATGAGTAGCAAATAAGCCATAGAGACTTAATGCACAGTGTAATACAGTCAGTGCCACTGGACTATAACCAGGTAATGTGATAAATGCTGCTTCAATACCAGTCATATTACAATATATAAATGTATCAAAGGTACCCTCGATGAACCTTAAATTTATAAATTATAACATCAAATTTACCAAATCTTTTTAAAAAGTTGTTATTCTTAGTGATGCTCTAGTTCTCTCATCATTGACCATTGGGGTCCTCTTCAAGTTGGCTTTGAACCCTTTTGATGGAACCCCAGTTGTCTGTGAAAGCTTTCATTCTTTGTGGTCTGACAAGATGTTCCAGGCTTACTTTGTACATTTTCTGTCACAAACCTGGAATTGGTCATTTCTCTAAGGAGCCGGGTTCATTTTAGTGGGAAATGATATTTGGAGACCTAATCTGGATGCTATGGGTACTCATTGGGTTGGTCATTGTCTCCAGGCTTTTTCAGTGGGAAGAGCTAGGAAATAGGTATTATTTCCTCTTTTTCTCATCCTTTTTGTCTGTCATCAGTAAATCCCATCAATTCTACCACAGTATATCTTGAATTGGTCTACTTTTTTATCCGTTGCCACAGCTGTTACCCTAGTCCAAGCTCCCCTAGTCTCTTTCAGACTACTATAATAGGCCCTTTATTTGGTCTTCCTGTTTTCAGTCTCATTTCCTAAAGTCAGTCTCTATAAAGCAGGTAGAGTGGTCTTTTTAGACCATTAAGTCAGATCATGTCACATCCCTATTGAACCCCGTTGAAAGGCTTTCCACTGCTCTTAGAATAAAATCCAAACGGCCCACCATATCCCCTGAGGTCTTTTGTCCTCTGGCCTAGGGCTTCCCTCCCTTTCCTCATCGTATTTCCTTCCCCTTACACTGTTCCTGCTGCACTTGAGTGTGACTTCTCACTCCTTTATAACTACCTCATTCCTTCCTCAGTGCTCTTGTACGGGCCAGCCTGCAGTGCTGACCAGCATGGAGTTCTTCCTCCAAATCATCCCCCAAATGGTCCATTGACACCCCTTAGGTGGCAGATCTTTCTCCTTTCCCAGCTCCATAGCATCACCTGATTTTATATTTCTTTATGAAACTTACCAGCTGAGATCAAGTTCATTTATTTGTTTGCTTTTCTCTAGACTAAAAATCCTGTAAGAGCAGGGATCTTACATGTCTGATTCACCGCTGTGTCCCTGGCACCTGGAATGAAACCTGGCTTATAGTGGACACTTTACAAGTCTGGTGAATGAATGATCAACAACCAAAGAATAATCAATACAACTTATTCTTTTTGTACCTTATAACATAAAGTAGCTTTCTCTGAGTAGGAAAAAAGTTTGGGCTTTTTGGTTTTTCACATAGCAATGCTGTACCAATTCAATATAGTGATAATGTGAAATGTAGAAAGTTGGATAGTGGTAAGTGACTTTGAGATTATGTGATAAAATCTAAATGCTACTCAGAAACCCCCAATCCAGTCATCAAACAAATATTTGTTAAGCTGGTGTCTTAGCACATTAGGTGAAAAATAACATACTCTAAACCTGAGTTTTCCTATATGATTGTCACTGGGTACATGGGACCATTTAAATTAATAAAAATTAAATAAAATTAAGAATTAATTTCCTTAGAAGCACTGGCCACATTTAAGTTCTCCGTCACATGTGGCTAATAGTGACTATCAGACAGCGTAAATATAGAATATTTCCATGCTCGTATTGGATCATACTGGACAGTGCTGCAATAATCACTTCAGCTGGTCTTACTTTCTCACGTTTTTGTTCTATAGAGATGGTCGAATCCTGGCCGCTGGAGGCAAATCAAATCATCTTCATTTGTGGTGCTTGGAAGCTAAGCAGCTATTTAGGATTATCCAGATGCCGACTAAAGTTCGAGCCATTCGCTACCTAGAATTTCTTCCCGACAGTTTTGATGCGGGTTCGAACCAGGTTAGTCATGTAAAAGCAGGACATTCTACCTGTTGAGAAGAATCATATCAATTTCTGAACCATAATAGCTCTGTCATTTAACGTGCACCCCAATTGTTACAAGGATTTCAGATTGCTTATATGTTATTTTTGTGAAGAGTCTAAATTGAAAAAAAAAGTTAATCTTAGGGTTCTGTATGTTACTGACAGTATACCCTTTTTCTAAAGTCAGTATATTTTAAATGTGTGTCATACTTCATGGTTTACAGGATGCTTGAGCATGTTGTTTTTTATTTGATCCTTTCTTTGAGTATGGGCGAGGAAGGTCTTCTCACCATTCTGCAGATTATGACACTAAGGCGTAGAAACGTTGAATGACTTTTCCGTACTCCTTTTAAATGTAAGGATTAAAGGTGGGACTACCCCTAAAATTTTCTCACTTTGTTGTGCTGTGTTTGATCTACCATAACTGCTACCTATGAAACATGCTTTCTTTGTATCTTGCCTTAGTTTTACAAAGTGCTTCTCCCATCTGCCCCCCACACACACCCTTTCTTTTAATAGTTAAGTACAGTCAGACCTCAACTTTTTTATTTTAAATTGGCTATTTATGATCTTTTACTTCAACAAATTTTATATACGTGTTTTATATATATATGTGTGTGTGTGTGTGTATATATATATATATATATGGTGTGTATCATATCTATTTTAAGTTTTATTAATAGGTAATACCTTCTCATTGTTGAAAACAAAAAATACATAAAGGCATACAGTGAAATCTTTACTCCTCTCCCGTTTGCCCAATATTCACATTCCATAACCACTGTTGTGATAGTTTTATGTTGATTCCACGTTTTCATACAGCTTTGCACCTTGCTTTTCTTCACTTAATTTACCTTGAAGATAGTACTATGTCACTATAGAACTTCATTTTTTACACCTACATAGTATTCTATAGCTTTTTAACTAGTCCTTTACTATGGGCACTTAACTTGTTTTTAGTCCTTTTCTATTACACATAATGCTGCGCTGAATAACTCTTTGCATACGTCCTTTCTGTAGGATAAAATTCCAGAATTCCAATAGTTGTTGTCAGGGTTATATGCAGCTGTAATTTTGTTAGATCTTGCCAAATTGCCCTTCAGAGAGGTTGCTTCAACTATAAATGAGGGGGTTTCCTACAACCTGATCAACAGAATAATGTGCTTTTTAGATTGTCACATTCAAACTGCCTCCAACTACCTCCAGACTAGTCTTTCATATAACATGTGACCTCAGCATTTCAAGCAGTCACACGGGAGCACCAGCCACTGGCTTTGGGGAAAGAACCTGTGCGTACACAAGACAGCAGATGGATTTATTTGCTTAGTCTCTGTTAGGACACTTTTAATTTTGCAAATTACATGAGCTCAAATTAATTGTTCACCAATTAAGTCCTCTTACCCCTTCACTATCCCTGTAACTCACAGACTGTCTCTCACTACCCCTCCAATGTTAGTTATAATAGCTGAGAGCAGGTGGACCATGGGGAACCTCACTGCGAGTCACAGGTTTGTGTGGGGACCGCAGGATGGATGTTAGTTCTGATCAAACTGGGGGGGACGCTGAAGGAATACAAACCCTCCACCCACCTCGATTCTGACAGCCAGTGTAGAGGTCAAAGTTGAGGACTGTCTAATCATCTCTCTTCCCTTTGTGGGGATTAGTGGAGATGTGGTCTGCCCATGGGAGGGGAAGATTCTTAGGTGACCTTTCCGTAGGTCCCCAGGATGGGCTCCTTGATGGTTCTGGTTAAGGCCAGGCATATCTGGACCTGCACAGGGCACATCTCCATGAGCCATAATTAGGGATTTCAAAATATGTAATGGCTCTCTGTGAATATTGTATGTGTGTGTAGTTTGACTTGCAGACATCTGATTTTAAAATGTGTTTAGGAACTCATATTGTTTTTCTCTACCCTTAGGTTCTTGGAGTGCTAAGTCAAGATGGCATTATGAGATTTATCAATGTACAGACTTGTAAACTTCTCTTTGAAATTGGGAGCCTTGATGAAGGAATTAGCTCCTCAGTAATTAGCCCACATGGACGGTACATTGCCTCTATTATGGAAAACGGAAGTCTGAACATATATTCAGTTCAGGCTTTAACGCAAGAAATAAATAAGGTATCTTATCAAGTAAAGAACATCTTTTTTAAAAGATTTACATATTGTATCATCAAATCTTTATGCTACGATCTTCTAATTTCCTTGGACCTTATCCTTTTTTCTGGATATATTTTTTTGCTCTTACTCCGAAAGCCGTATCTCCAAACTTGATTTCTCCCACTTGTCCTCCATTCTTAAATTTCTGCCTTCCTAAGGGTCCCTGTTTGGTGTCCCTATCCCATTCAGGGAGCCCCTCATAATCTGCTTTCCAAAAGAGGCCATCAGTTCCAGTCTGTCCATTTCTGTCTCACTCTTCCTTCCCATCTTACAGGCTAGAAACCTTGGAACACTCTGTCCCTATTCCTTTATTTCCCACATCTGGTCAATACTAAGTCAGGTGATTTTGTAAGTTTGAAATATGTACTATGTGCTGCCGGTTCTCCATCCATCTTAGCCATCCTTATATTGGTCCGCATTAACTGCGCTTGAATAACAGTAATTTAAACAAGTATCCCAAAACTCGGTGCCTGCCCCTGCCCTCCAGTCCATCCTTTATATAACATTTTCTAAAACAATACTTTCATCATCATTTCTAAAAGTGTGCTGCATTAGTGGCTTCCTTTCTTTTGCCTATTGCAGTAAGTCCAGACTCTTCCGCCTGGTCTCAGAGTCCTCTCTAATCTCGTCTCCTCCACCTTCTATACTTGTAACTTCCCTCCTTGTCCCCCCATAGATATCATTCTTATCTCCGTATCTGTTATCTACATTATTTATTTCATCTAAAATAGACTTCTCACTCCTCTTCTGCGGTTATCTAAAATTTCCCCAGCTCGTTGCCAAGTCTGATTGCCTAGTGCAGCCTTTTCAGGTCTAGAATTGGCTGTCGTGGAGACACGGTAATTGTATCGCGGAATTGTCTCGTGGAGGGATCTGGTGAGTACTTAGTCTAACCATTTTGTCTTACAGAGGAAGAAGCTAATGCGCCAGCCTAACCACACAGCTTAGTTGTTAGCAGGCTCAGATGTTCTATTCATGTCATCTTTTTACTGTGCCTGCTCCTTTCTGTCTTTTTCATCTTTTTTTTTTTTAATTAGACAAGTAATAAGTGTCTTATCACAGAGAAAAATCAAGATACAGAGAAGCAGATAGATAAAAAAGAATCACTCACAATCTCACCATTCTCAGGTGATTCTGAAATATATACATTCTCAGTCTTTTTTCAATGTGTATACCGTCAATCCTTATTATTCACAGATTTGTATTTGTGAATCCACCTGCTTGTGAAAATGAATCTGTAACTCAGAAGGCAGTACCCATTGCATATCCACCTACATTCACATGTGATGTGCAGAACAGCAAAAAATTTGGAGTTGCCCAACACGCAGGTTCCCGGCTAAGGTCAAACAAGACAACACTGCCCTATTTCAGCTCTCATATTATAAACCATTTCCTTTCCGTGGTCTATTGAGTGCCGCATTTTTCACATTTTTGTGCTTTTTGTTGGTGGTTTTGATCCTTGAAATAGCCTCCAAGCATAGTGCTATCTAGGCTTCCTCTGCACAGAAAGCGGTGAAAGATAAAGTTGTTGAGGCACAAGTTACGATGCTGTGGGTATGACTGCAATGTTAACAAATCAATAGTATGTGTTATACAAATGTCTTTAAACAGAAACACACAAAGCAAGGGTGTATATTGATTGGTGGACAAAAATGGCGTGACCAGAGAGGCTCACAGGGACCTAACTGTACCTTCCCCGGGAGTGACAATTCAGTGCTCGCTCACTCCGTGTTTGCAGTGACTCCAGAACACAACTGCTGCGAATAACAAGAATCTGCTGTGTGGGTGCCTGCATTTTCTTTAAGCCTATGCGATTGTACTCTTCTGTGGTGTAAGCTTTAAAAATTTTAATAATACATTATTATTTGCTTCTAATGAAAGAGGTTTCGGCCTACCTGAATTTTATGAGAGCTAGGAAAATGTTACCAATAGAAGCGAGGAGAGGGCTGAGAAACACTAAGATAGGAGTGATTTATTGACTTCCTCTCAGCTGTTTAAATGTTCAGCAAATTGGCCAGAGAAGCAAGCTTATAACAGAAGTGGGATCATCTCTTTTTGGGGGGACATGACCAGCACCACCAGTGTCTACGGCTATCTCAGGCCCACACCAATGCCCGGGTCCATAGTCACTACAAAACTCATCTTACCTGTACCCCATTCCTTCAAGTCCTGTTTTCTTGCCACTGGAGAATTTCTGGTATTGTACCAAGACAGTAAGCTAATTCCCACATGTGTGTTGAAGTTTTGACACTACGAAGGTATGACAATTTAGGTCATATCTCAGGCTCTAACTTTTGGGAGATTATATTTCATGGAAGAGCATGGGCTCAGGCAGTGCAACACTAGAATAGAAATTTTAATAAAGATTTAGAAGAATGGATTGAGGTTAGAGAGAAGACAGTTCAAGGATATTGAAGATGGGCAATATTCAGAAGACAGACCACTGTTAATTTCATTTCATAGGTGAAGAATTGAAAAATTAAATCATAGAATAAGTGGTCATTGTACTATTTTTTTGGTCCTATTTTTTTGTACTATTCTGTATTATCCTTATAATCTCTCTAGGTGTGAGTAAATAACAGCGTATCCAAGAAAAACACTATTTTAAAAACTTTATAAAGTTAAAACTTTAAATACTTTTCATACTAATTTAACAACATAAAAATGCAATATCTATGCCATGTATATTATCACATTACCTACTCTACACATTTCACAATGTTAGGTATTCATACACACTGCAGTTGACAATAGGGAATACTTATATGGTCTCCTGTAGTGGACTGCAGGTTTCAAAAGCAGAAGTCCTGAACCTCTGAAGGCAGCGGGAGAAAAATTTTGTTTGAAACCTCAAAGTAGTCTTTTAGTAGTCTATAGTGTATATATGTGTGTGTGTGTGTGTGTATATATATATATATACACATACATAAAGAAACCCACAAAAAATCAAGATGTTTTCTTTGCTCTATTTATTTCTATTGGGGGTGAGAGGGGAGGAGGTGAAAAAGTTTGGTTTCTGCTTCAGAGAGCTTTCCTGAAGAGCGGAGATTTGCTTTCATTATACATCATGGAAAAACACTCTTGTGGATTTCATGACAGTTTGAATTCAAGGCAATGTGTGTAATATGTGTCCTTCTGAAATCTAATGTGTTCATTTGGACATCTGGGGTATGCCTTGTGTTCTTGTTCTCATGAGAGGCATTGTCACTTTAGCTTCAAAAAATTTTTTTCTTTTTACTCACACATTCACTTTGTCTTTGATTTGGGTCTAGGCTAATTACTAAGGAAACGGTCAAATGTTTGAAAACAAAAATGGTTTCAAATATTTAAATACCCTTTGAAAGTCATTGTAACCACAGTTAGAACTCAGAAAGCCTGAGATATCTTATCTGCTCATTTCCTTTGAACAAGGAAGATCTTTTAATTTCAAAGAGAGTATTGTTTGTGGAGAAAATGTTTCAGTGAATCATTTTACCTTAAATTGGAGTTGTTGGGGTTTATCATTCTGTTCGTTAGGCCCCATAAAAATGAGGGTTTGGAATCTAAGCTGTGCCATCTGAACTGTCTCTTAAGCCTTTGACACAGTAAGGGACTAACAGCCATTTCTATGCAATTTAAAAAAATGTAATCAAGGATAGAGTGGCAGGGGGCCCAGGCTTCCCGAGGAAAGCCATCTGGCAGTTGCCCTCAGAGAAATTTCACTTGAGCCCGAAGAATATTAAGGTGCTTCTCTCAGCATGCTAGAGGGCTCTATGTCTAACTGTGCCTTCTCTGCAGGTTTTTCACCAGGCCTCTAACTTTATCGTGCAAGTGCAAACAGTGGTTGGTATCCTATGATTGAAGGCCTGCTTTCGTGGAATAATTAAATTCTATTTGTTTTTGTGAGTCGTGTATCTTTATTGTGTTCTTCAAAGGAATTTGGCAGGAATTTACTTTGATTCGTTAGCCAACTAAGAAACATTCTTGGATATTTTGTTTACACTTTTTGCCTGAAGAATAATTATATACAGAGGGTGCCAAAAAAATGTATACACATTTTAAGAAAGGAAAACGGTATTAAAATTGTAGTACTCAATATATACCAATAACAACAACAACAACAAAAATATATATATAGATTGATTGATTTATACACCGATAACAAAAGATGACTACAAGTCACGTTTGACTTCTGCAATTATAAGAGGTGCTCAAAGTGGTTACCATCAGTGTCCAGACACTTCTGATGACGGCGAACTACTGCTTGAGCAACGTTGACCAAAGTGTCCACTTGTGTATGTTTTTTTAGGCAACTCTGGTATATCAAGACATATTATTAAATTGATCAAGACAAATATTGTAAATCATATATTAACAGGTCTGTTTTTCCAAGGATAGCTACTGAATTGGTTTTTTCTCACCCCCTTTAGCCACCTCCTCCTCTAGTGAAGGTGATTGAAGATTTGCCTAAGAGTAAACTGACTTCTGGTGACCTAAAGATGAAAGTAACATCAGGAAGAGTACAGCGGCCAGCAAAACCAAGGGAAAACCAAATACAAACTAGAATATTAAAACAAGACTTGACTGGCCATTTTGAAAATAAAGAGGTAAGAATCGATTATAATTAAACGTTGGTTTGTTGGGACTCTTCTGGAGACAAGTCTCATGCTTTCTAGGCCATCACCACTCTTCCCTCTCTTCGGAATTAAAGGGAAGTGTCAAACAGTATAGAATTGCTCTGTCCAACGTGCTGTTCACTAGCTACACGTGGCTGATGAGTACCTGAGCCGGGGCCAGTTGTTCGTGTGAAATGCGCATCTGATACTGAAAACTTAGTATGAATACGAGAATGTAAAATAGCTTACTAATTAATAATTTTATGTTGATTATATGTTGAAATGATAATGGTTTGATTACATTGGGTTAAATAAAATACATTAATAAGCTTAATTTTACCTGCTGCTTTCTACTTTTTTAATGTGGTTCCTAGAAAACTTAATTACTTTTGTGGCTTGCATTATCTGTTAGGCAATGCTAGCATAGAAGATTCTAAGGAGAAAAAAATTAAAGCATACTTTTCTTCTTCCCTGTTCCCTAGCCCACTCTTCCTCTCACTCCCCAGAGGTAACCATTGTTAATAGTTGTTGATAACCCGTCAGAAGTTTTCTGTGCATATATATACACATATATACATATGAATATATTTTTATTTTTTTACATCAGTGTAATACTTGAGCACTGTTCAATAACCCACTTTGAATCATTTAACAGATTGAATATCTGTTTATATTAATGTATACAGTGCTACACCATTTAAAAAAATATTTTCATATATTGCATTTATGATATACATTAATTTACCTAACATGCTCTGCTGACTGGCATATAGGTTGTATTGTCAGTCTTTTGTTAATACAGTCTGTGACGCAATGGATATCCTGGTGCAATTACCTTTGAACATTTGCATTAATGTATCTGTAGAAGTAGTATTTTTAAGTCGGAGTGTGTGCATACAAATTTTGATAGTAGTAGCCACATTATTTTTCAGAAAAAGTATACCAGTTCGACTTTTTGGCTTGTTTGAGAGGCTGTTACCCTGCGTTTGTGTGAGAGATTCATTCAAGAAAAACTTAGAAGCAACCAAAATGTCCAATAGTAGGTAACTAGTCATATAAATGTGGTAGAACTATACACCAGTAATAGAAGAATGTTTAGGAGGAAAAGGAAATAATTCTGGTATGTTAAACATAAAAGCAAGCTGCAAGAACTATGTACTTGGATATCAATTTGATTTAAAAAGGATATAAGTACCTATGTATTCGTTTTGAAAATCCCATAAGAAAGATTAAGTAGTTACATTAGTCTTGGTAGTTACATTTGAGTAGTTCTTTAGGGTGGCAGGGGGAAAAAGAAGGGAATCCAATGATGTAGACACATTTCTTACTGTGTGTTGTGTTCTAAAATTGGAAAGCCACCGTGGACTAG
This sequence comes from Rhinolophus ferrumequinum, assembly GCF_004115265.2. Classification (NCBI taxonomy): domain Eukaryota; kingdom Metazoa; phylum Chordata; class Mammalia; order Chiroptera; family Rhinolophidae; genus Rhinolophus; species Rhinolophus ferrumequinum. The sequence goes on from NC_046297.1 coordinate 60,551,807, forward strand.
ATTATCGTTTTAGTTTTATGATTATGTCATTGATATTTTTTTCTTTATAGAATGAATTATCAGATGGCTTAAACAAAAAGCGTTTACAAATCTTATTAAAAGGCTATGGTGAATATCCAACAAAATACAGGTAAACTTTAAATTCTTTCATGTTAAATCAATTTTACCCCCCCAGATTTTTCTTGGTTAAAATTGTATCTTCATTTCAGAATGTTCATCTGGCGCTCTCTGCTCCAACTGCCTGAAAATCATACTGCATTTAGTAGCCTGATCGATAAGGGGATTCACATGGCATTTCTCAACCTACAGAAGAAATACCCCATCAAAAGTAGGAAACTACTCAGAGTATTACAGAGGTATGTTCAGTATATTGCAGCAATGTGTATCATACACAAATGGGAAAATAGCAGAGAATTTTGTAGGAGAGACTCGGCAGACACTATCTTAACAAATGTAAAATCACCAGTGATAAAACATATCAATACGAAGCACATCACTTTTGTGGTGTTCTTGCCAAAAATTTATAATCTCCGTCTAGTCGTGAGAAAACATCAGACAAACCCAAACAGAGGGACAATCTCTAAAGTAACTCTGGTATTCCTCAAAAATGTCAGCGTTGTAACAGCTAAGAGCCTGAGGAACTCTGACATTGGAAGAAACTATGGTGATATAACAAATAAATGCAGTGTTGCATCCTAGATTGGTGAAATGAAAAAATGACATTAGTGAAAAAAAGGGTAAAATCTGAATAAAGTGTAATTGAGTTAATAGCACTGTTCCATGTTAACTTCTTAGTATTGACAATTGTACTACATTTGTATAAGATGTTAACAGAGTAACTTGAGTAAAAGGTATAAAAGAACTCTACTATTTTTGCAGCTTTTGTAAGTTACAAAACAAAAAGTTAGAAAAAAGAAGGAAATCTTAAAAGTATTAAAAGTAAATGTGGGAGAATTATAATTCCAGAGTAAGGCATGACATATTCCTTTCTAAGCTTGACATATCCAGAAGAGACCGATATGAATTAAAATCTCCATAAATAAATAAATATTTAAATAGAAAAGAAATCTCTATGTGTAAAAAAATTCCCAAAACATAAACATATGTAAAACTAAGGAAATATATGCAAAACATACAACAAATAAAAGACTGATTTCTTTAACATACGAAGTGGTAGGCGCAACTAAGCATGAAAAGGACCAACCAATAAAAAAATCATAAAAGGATTGAACATATAGTTCATAGCAGTAGAAATGGTTCTTAAATATGAAAAGATGCTTAACTTCCCTCATAATAAAAGAAATGCCAACTCAAACTACCGTGAAAGATATATGTATATTTAAAAAACTATATGGAACTATCATTTCTCACCTAGATTAAAGGTTCAAAAAGAAGGTTGATAATAAAATATGTTGGCACGAGTGAGGAAATCGGCGTCCCTCTGACTGCTGCTAATGGGCAGAGTAAATGGACACCGCTGTCGTGAGCACAGCTTGGTGCTGGCTATAGAAATTACTAATGCACATCGCCTATGACTCAGCAATTCCACTTGTAGGAATTTATCAAGCTCTATATTCCAACATGAAGAATGATGTACATACAATGACGCTAAGTGTAGCATTGTTTATTAAAGATTGGAAACAACTTAAATGCCCAGTAGGGCCAAGTTAAAGAAATTAAGGTGTATCTATACAAAGTTACCTTGTGGATCTGTAAAATACCACGAAGAAGCTCTACATAGACTGATGTGAACTCTTTCCAAGATACTATTAAGTTAAAAATGAAAGATGCAGAACAGTGTTTATAATATACCACCATTTGTGATTTTTTTTAAAAAAGGATTTATACTTTCAACAGCAGTTCTGGGGAGGTGAGCTAGATGATAGGAGTAGGAGGGAAAATTTTCATCAAATACACCTTTTGTGTTTTTGTTTGTTTGTTTGTTTGTTTTTTATTTTTTTTATTTTTTTAATTTTTTTTTAATTTATTGGGGTGACAATTAGTAGTAAAATTACATAGATTTCAGGTGTGCAGTTCTGTATCACATCATCTATAAATTACATTGTGTGTTCACCACCCAGAGTCAGTTCCTTCCATCACCATATATTTGATCCCCCTTACCCTCATCTCCCACCCCCCAACCCCCTTACCCTCTGGTAACCACTAAATTACGTTCCCCAGATTACAAATACACCTTTTGTATCAAACTTTTTATCATGTGAATGTCTTGTTTATTCAAATACGTTTTAATAGTAAACTGTTTTCTGGTCTTTATTTCCTTATTAATTTACAGAACCCTATCTGCATTAGCTCACTGGTCTGCCATCTTTAGTGACACACCGTATCTTCCACTCTTAGCATTTCCATTTGTAAAATTATTCCAGAACAACCAACTCATCTGTTTTGAAGTTGTCGCTACTCTCATAAGTAAGTAAATAAGCATTAAATAATGCAACCAAGAGTGGATCCTTGTACATTTTCCTTCTGTCTTTGCACCCTTGCAACATTTAACAACAATTCCAGTGTGAAACAATCAGAGAGCAAAAATGGACAATTGGGACATTTATACATAAACCTTTTTATTTATAAGAAAATTTGAATAGTTGCATCTTAGAAAAAGATACTGTTACAGGCTAGATTTTGTTAGTAAGAAGGAAGCAGATGCTTTACTGACTGAAAGCCAGTTATTATTCATTGGATGGTAGTAAGAGTGTAAAGCATTTAGCACACAACACCTGTCGCGGCAAGTACCGGCTACTCTCCTCATTCTCATCATCTGTAGCTAACATTTATTGGGAACCCTGTGTGCCAGGTACCATTCACAGTGTGTTCCCTTTATTAATTACTTAAGATGTTTTTCTTGTACAAAGGAGAAAGGAGGTACGCACTTAATTATAACAATACAATTCTGAAAAGTAGAAACATAAAAAGATCCAAACATACACACTGTGAATATTTTACTATGTTTCTCTTTACATTTTTTCATTCATTGTATTACATTGTATTTGCTATGATAAATTTTTACTGATCATCAGAGAAAATAATAGGAAATTTTATCAAAGAAAAGAAAATTTACCAGTATTTCTCTTCAGAGATAATCTTTTATAATATATTAGTGAGTTTCTTTTAAGAGCATTTTCCCCCAAATCATTAAATATTCTTGAAAATCATAATGTATTGCCTGTGTAATATAATATTTCATCTTGTAAGTATGCTATAACTTATCTATTCCCCAACTGCTATATCTCTGGGTTTTTTCCTAATTTTTTCACACTTTAAGGCTGCTTTTTATTTTTATAATCATATTACTTTAATGTGTTATTTACACTTCCCTTATTTTTATAAACTTTACAAACATTTTATTGACTGTACTATTCCATAATGTGTATGTACTAGTTTAATCTATTCTTGGACGTTTAGGTTGTTTCTAATTTTTACCTATAAAAAGTGACAATGTTATAACTACCTTCACATGCAGATATTTATAATAATTTATTTGAGGTACATTCCCAGAATTGGTATTATTAGTTCCTAAAATATGAATATCCTGATTGATTCCCCAAAAGGGTTGTACTAGTTTGCCCTGCCAATAACACTAAGAGTTATAAAAGGAAAGGAAATAACCCACACAAATGCCCTATAGCTAGGATCAGGAATGCTTTGGAAATGTTTCTTTGTTTAATTATTTGTTTGTTTCTCATTGACTGCTCTGAAGAAATTGGCAAATTTCTATTAAACTAAAATACTATATTAACATGGACTTTAAAAGGGTTATCTAGAATTTAAAGACTTGTATTTTTTCTTTATTAATGGGCATGGGGAGGACATGAAGAGTGGATACGTTTAAGAATTGCAAAGTCCTTTGATAATATAGAAAGGTAAAGATACATTTTCCATTTTTTCCTTCATAGTCAATTGGTGTCAACACTGGTTTGAATATTTTCCTAATCCTCCCATCAATATTCTAAGTATGATAGAAAATATTTTGGCATTTCATGACAAGGAACTGCTACAACACTTCAGAGATCATGATATAACATCCCAGGTAAGAAGAATCATGCTTTTAGAATAACAACTTATTTTGGAAGCTAACATTAGTTCTGGTATAAATTAAACAGTATTTTCTTGAAGGAGTATGATTAAAAAAAACAACATAATAATGTAAAAGCAAACAAAAATACAACCACTGTGTTTTTAACAGTATTGCATTCTTTTTCCCTCATTAAACTGCTTTCCTGAAAGTCTAAAGAAGGGTCCAAATCAAGGTAGTTCTTTTCATAATCATGTTTTTAACATAATGGTTTTCGTAGCTAAACCAAACGTAAGACAGTATGAGCAATAACTCTGTTACAACTTTTCCCTAGAAACCTAATAAATTTTTTCTCCTTTATTTTAGGTATATGCATGGCCCCTTCTTGAAACTGTGTTCTCAGAAGTACTGACGAGAGAGGAGTGGCTAAAATTGTTTGATAATGTCTTTTCCAACCACCCTTCCTTCCTCCTGCTGACCGTCGTGGCCTACAACATATGTTCTAGAGCTCCTTTGCTCAACTGTAGTCTTAAAGATGATTTCGAGGTAAATATCCTTGTTCTGAAGTAGTGGTCCTCAAAGTTCCTGTTTCAATTGAAAAATCCATTTCTTTATGGAGTACCTGTTGTATGTCAGCTACTTGTGCTAAGAGGTACGAATATAGTAGAAACAGTTATACCCCATCCGTGCCCTTGCATGGTTTGTAGACAATTCCGTAAGCAATTACAGTTGACTGTTAGTCTTAAAAATCATAGCTTCAGAAAAGAATCATCATAATATTGGAGTTTTGTCTTTATAGGATGTTTAACAATTAGGTAGTTGTTTATTCTGTGCATGATCTTAGCAGTGACCCACCTGGTCTGTGATAATCTGGATGCTTATTACACATGTTCAATGGTAACAGAATTTTGAGACTTAGTGGGAAAGTGACTGAAAAAGCATTAGAGGTAGTTTTTAAAAGGAGAGATTCTTTTGGTAGATAGGATGAATTAAGTTGGATTTTTTGTTTGTTGCTTATTTTGTGGTTCCTCTCAAATTAAACTTTATTTTTACTTCATGTTCATCAGATAGAAGATATATATATATCTTGCGTTATATATACTATAATAGGTATACATATTAGAATTAATATATATACATATTAGAATTTGGATCTGCCAGCAGAACAAGATAACATTGAAACATTTCAGATATTTTTAAAAAATCAAGCTAATTTATTTTCAAAGGCTAATTTATTTTTAATTTATTTATTTTGGATTTTGAAGGGAAAAAATCCAAGTAGAAGAATTTGTTCCATTGTTGAGAAGCATTCTTCTGCTATTATAAAGGAAGCCTTCGTTTTGAGTTAAAAATTTAAAAGTGTTATTTCAAAAGTTCATAATACAGTTGCGAAATTTTTTTACATTTTGAAAACAGGAAATTGGATCTTCATTTGAAAACTTGGGCTAAGAAAAGCTTCAGTAAATTTGAAAAATCTCTTGAGGATAAATGCACATTTACATTTTTCAACTCCTGTTTTAATTCTATCTATAACTGCTTTGTTAGGTAAATCTCGATTTAAACACAAAGTTTTCTTACAGTACTTTTTTCACCATCGGAATAACCTGGATATAAGTGTTGTGATTAGAGAAGTTTATCATCTCATGGACACCACGCCTGGTGATATTCATCCAGACAACATGCTCGATGTTTTTGTGGCACTAACAAAAGGACAATATCCAGTATTTAATCAATATCCGAAGTTTATTGTGGACTATCAGACACAGGAACGAGAGAGAATAAGGAATGATGAATTGGATTACTTAAGAGAGAGGTAATCATGGAATAGTTGTTCTTCGGTAGAAACAAAAATCTGTTGTAAATATAAACAAGTTTTTATGAAAAATACATGTAAATTTTTAAGTATTTGTGTAAAATCAGATTTTGAAGACTGGAAATGTCTTTAAAGATACTTAATTCTTACATACAGAAGTGAAACAATTATATACTAGTCAGATATACAATTTGTGTTTTGGTTGGTTGTTCTGGGAATTAAATGACTCAATTTTCCTGTTTGCATTGTCATGTAACAATAAATGTTACCTACTTAAGGCAGACAGTTGAAAACATGCAAGCTGAAGTAGACCAGCAAAGAGTAGAAGATGAAGCTTGGTATCAGAAACAAGAACTACTTCGGAAAGCTGAAGAAACAAGGAGAGAAATGCTGTTACAAGAGGAGGAGAAGATGATACAACAGAGACAGAAGTATGTTTTATCATTTTCAGAAACATATGAACGTACGAGTTAGTTGAATTTTTATTTTTTTATTTTTTATTATAGGAACAACACTATATATAGCATTACCCAGATGTGGAATTTCCACCAAACAAATATTTAAGTTGATAAAAAGAAATTTGTATATATACCACTTTTCAAAAGATTGGGGTATAGTAAAATATAATTCTAAAGCTATGCTGAATATGATGTAACTTTGCACTGATTATTCAGAAGTAACACAAGATGTAATGTACCGTGGAGGACATTAGTAGAAACATTGTACAGTGGGCAGAAATGCTATGTAATACGACTACAGTGCTGCATAAATCACTTTTAGTGGAGCATAATTTTTTAAATTGTGTTTCAAACATATCTGTGTGACCTGAAAATTGAAACATAAAACAATTATCTCATTATACATTTCCTACTTTGGAGGACAGTGGAAGAAGTATTAAATGCTTATTCAAAAAGTATGCTAATGTTCTCTAGATCCATCCATATCACTGCAAATGGTTAAGATTTCATTCTTCTTTATGGCCAAGTAATACTCCATCGTATAAATAAATATACCAGTTTCTTAATCCAGTCATCTACCAATGCGCATTTCGGTTGTTTCCATGTCTTGGCTATTGTGAATAGCGCTGCAATAAACATAGGGGTGCAGATATTTTTTCTAATTAGCATTTTGGATTTCTCTGGATAGATACCTAATAGTGGAATTGCTGGGTCATAAGGTAGTTCCATTCCCAGTTTTTTGAGATAGGGTATCAATGGACACTTGTCTTATTAGGGAGTCCACTTCATGGATGATGTAGATGCCTGACCACTGCACGGTATATCTGAGGCTGAAGCTGAATAATACCAAATTTCAACTATAATTTAATGTATATATATATATATATATATATATATATATGTATATATATATATATATGTATATATATATATGTATATATATATGTATATATATATATATATGTATATGTATATATATATATATATATGTATATATATATATATAGTCACAGGATATGGAATACAGCACAGGGAACAGAGTCAATGGAACTGTAACAGCTATATACAGTGTCAGAGGGGTAGTAGATTGGGGGAGGGGGTTATCACTTTGTGAGAGGTGAAACGTCTATTACATTGTTTTATACTCCTGAAACTAATATAATAAAAAAAAAGTATGCTAATAAGGTAAAATGTTTAATTAAGATTAAGAAATGAGCATTCAGACTAAGCCTAATTTTGGGGAAACTCACTTCTCTGTGTGTTTATTGATTCTTATTCTTGGGTGGGACTTTGTGAAACAGATTTCTAGTGTGGGTTAAAAATTATAGATGATGTCCCCAATAAACTTTAATTAAAAAAAAATTATAGATGATGTACTACAGAATTGTACACTTGAAACCCATGTACTGTGTTTCCCCGAAAATAAGACCTAGCTGGACCATCAACTCTAATGCATCTTTTGGAGCAAAAATTAATATAAGACCCGATATTATATTATATTATATTATACCTGGTCTTATATTAAAATAAGACTGGGTCTTATATTAATTTTTGCTCCAAAAGACGCATTAGAGCTGATGGTCCGGCTAGGTCTTATTTTCAGGGAAACACGGTAATTTTACTAACCATTGTCACCCCAATAAATTTTAATTTAAAAAGAAAATAATTAAAAGGAAGGTTAATCATATTTTTACTAAACCTTAATATAGTCTCATTTATATTTGGTTTGAAAAATATAATAAAATTATTTTATCCAGGAAATAAAAAAGAATTACTGAACTGACCCATTAGCCTTCTACTAAAATTCTAAAAGAATAAACATACATAATCTTTGGTAATGTTGGAGCATTTTTGGCATTCTTCCTTCAGATGAAGGATATCAATTTTATTGAGGTGCTCTGCATAGTGAACCTGTTAAGAGCTTTCAATGTCAAAAGGAGAGCTAATAGCATGTGACCACTTGTCATTTTCCTAAGTGTAGACTAGTTTTGTAATTGGGCATCTTTCATTTATATATTATAAATACAGCTGTGTTATAATGGTACCAGTTAAATTGGGAAAGTGGACTAAAATAGGTGGCAGGCCTTTCACTGTTTTGAAACACAATATTTTTCCTTTTAAATCTACATTGGGCAGAGTTTTCATTTGTTCCTCTTGGTGTGTTTTGTATTTAAGACTAGCTGCTGTGAAAAGGGAGCTAAAAGTAAAGGAAATGCACTTACAAGAAGCTGCAAGAAGGCGTTTTCTGAAGCTTCAGCAAGATCAACGTGAAATGGAACTAAGAAGACTGGAGGATGAAATTGAGAGAAAGGTTTATTATTCTTACCTTAGTACTCGTGTATTAGTGCCATTTATTCTCACTTAAATGGAACCAGCACCTTCAAGTTCAATATTACTCCTCGAGTTTACAGTGAATGCTAAATAGCCCTTTTAATTTTATTTACTTTTTCCATTGGCTGTTCTTACTCTCTTTTGTATTTCATTAAGGGTTAAATATTTTAGAAATGCCAGGAAAATTAGTCAAGTTGACTAATGTCTTTGGTGATTATTTCTCTAAAAATAGAAGGACTAATTAACCACTAAGTTAATTGTGAAGTAGGGGAAATACTCTTCTTCAATATAAAAATTTATACGTGGCCAATATAAACATTTTTCCATTATGAAATATATGGAGTTAAAAATGGGCCACCTTTACTCTTCTCTCATTTTATCCCAAGAGATAAACTATTTAAAAAATGGTCATATATGTTTTTATAGTATTCCATTGCATGAATGTGTCATAGTTTATTTAATTAATCCTTTCCTGTTTGACATTTACATTGTTTGCAGTAGTTTTGCAATCCAAAATAGTGCTGGGTTGTACATTCTCAATACAAATCTTTTGAGTACTTGCACATATAGTTTTGCTAAAGTAAATCCCAAGATATGCCAAATTGTCCTCCAAAAAAGAACCCCTTTAAGCTATTTTAAGTGTATGAAAGAACCCATACCCTAGTCGATTTGGAGTGCATTCATCTTAGTATTCGCCAATCTGATAGGTGAAAAATGGTATGTTTTAATTTGTTCTTTGTTGTTTTTTTTGCTGTGAGGTGAAATATCTCTTCAGTTACTTGTCTTCCATTTGTAGATGAAACGTAAATTGCATGTCTAGGTCATTTGTCCATTTCCTATCAAGTTAGTCATTTTCTTATGAGTTTACTTGGGCTGCTGGGATAATTTGGGGCAGCAGTGTCCAGTAGTTAAAGGATATGAGCCACAGAAGGAATTTTAAGTTTTCTAACAGCCGCATTAAGAAAGTTAGAAGAAAAAGTGAAATTAATTTTCGTAACATTTTATTTAACTCAATATATTTGCAAACAATCGTTTCAATATGTAATTGGTATAAAGATATGGTTAATGTTTTAGCTTTTATTTATACTAAATCTCTGAAATCTAGTAGTCAGTTTATATTTACAGCACACCCTCACTTTGAACTAGTCACCTTTTCAGGGCTCAACAGGCACATGTGGCTAGTGGTTGCCACACAGCATAGGGCTGGGGCATTCACCCTTCTGTCTATTATAAATGTTTTCTTCTGGTTTGTGTTGCTTGTCTCTTAAGAATATCTATAATGTCCTTTTTTTAAATCATGCAATATTTTAATTTTTGGATAAGCAACGGTATTAGCTTTTTATGACTTCTAGGTTTTTGTGTCATATTTAGAAAGACCTTCCCATTCTAAGGTTATATTAGCACTTTTGCATATTTTCTTCTAGCTTTATGTTTTTCTGTTGTTTTTTAAATCTTTGCTGTATCTCAAGGGTCCACAAAGTACAGTGTACCGACACCGCTGGCCTGCCACCTATTTTGTGAGGCTTGTGAGTTAGCATGGTTTTAACATATTAAATGGTTTAAAACATCAAAGAATATTTCATAATGTGAAACTTATATCAAATTTCTAAAAACATGAAATTCAAGTTTGTGTCCATAAATACAGTTTTACTGGAATAGTCACACCCGTTTATTTACATACTGTCTATTTCTGCTTCTGCACTGATGGCAGAGGTGAATGTCGTGGTAGAAACGACAACCCACAAAGCCTAATATGTTACTATGACCCTGTGCAGAAAAAGTTACTCATCCCATAATGTCCACAAATGGAATGGAATGAATGAGATAGGGACCAAGCTTACTTCCTTGCAAAGGCAAGTCAGTTGTCCCAAGACCACTGTTAAATTCCCAGACGTACATCATCTCTTCCATTGCTTTGTCTGTTCCTGAGAAGTACCCCACTGTTCAAATGGCAGCTTTGTCATATTTTACCAAGCAGGAGGCCTAATTCCCACTATTAGTCTGCCTTTTCAGAGTTTTCGTCAGTATTCTCAAATGTTCATCATTTCAAATGGACTTTGAAAATTCTTTCTCTTTCTCTCTCTCTCTCCCTCTCTCTCAATCCCCTACTACCCCCAACTTATTGGAATTTTATTAGGATTGCATTGACTTTATAGACTACTTTAGGGAGTTTCATACATTTTAAAGTGTTGTTAATGCATCTGTTTTAGAAATCTATTCTCTTTTTATAGCATGAGTATACTTTTTTGTTTAAAGCCAATTAATTTTAAATTGGTTCTATAAATCTGTGATTCCTTTTAATTATCTCATCTAGTAAATGAGGTTGATAATTCATTATTCTAGAAAAGTATGTGTTCTTTTCTAAAAGTAGTACAGGTTTAGAACTCTAACCTCTATTCCAAACCCCTTTGAGATAGTGGAAGGTAATTTTTTGGTCAAAGAATCCTGTAAAGTCCTTTCAGTGGTGTGATATGGCCTCTGCCTACCCTTCCAGCCTCCTGTCCTTCCATCTGTTATTCCCACAGTGAGCTTTGACCCTGCTGAACTGCAAAAGCTTCTCTACTCACAGTTCAGGTACCAGCAGGAAAAACTGTTTGAGTCCAAAGTGACACATACAAGAGATGGCAGACGTCTGTTAGCAGCAAGCAAAGGTGATCGATCTGTTTTTGCTCTGGCACATAGCTGTTTGTGTCTCTGAAAATGCAGAAGCAAAAGAACTGTCATTGGAATTCCTGAAAAGCATCATTTGTTATGCCAAACCTCTCCTCCACCGATTGGCATTATTACTACTCTTGCTTTATAAACTCAAGTGTCACCCCCACCTCTGAGCTGGCTGCTTTCCCAGTGACCTTCTTCATTGAATTGAACTGGTTGCCAGTCCATGGTTTTTTGCTCCTTGGATGTATGTCCTTCTTACACATCCCACTGTAGTTAGTCCCCTTATTACACTTTACTTCTCCTATTGTACGTATTTGATGGTGTGCTCTTCCCTTTACAGTGTCTAACATATTGCCTTGTGAATGCAAGTAGTAATACAGAGGTCAGATGGCTGATGGGTTATAGTTTGGTTTTTTTCTCAAACACGTATCTGTGTTATTTTAACTCCTGAAAAAATGGAGACTTTAGGCAGCCGAATATTGAAGACAGTTCCGAAGATTTTTCTATCTAAAGAATGCCTTATCCAAACCCTCTAGTGTAGAGGAGTGAAAAGCTTCCAAGTAATCAAATTTTGGAGAAAGGTGAACTTTAAATAAGTCCAAACAGGGCATATGCCAGTTAAACTTGGAGTTACTACTTGCCAAGCCAACTTTATAAAAGTATAGAAGCTTAATCAAAAAGAACATTAAATGAATGTTATATTTAATTAGATTAAACATTCTATATTTTCATCCACTGCAAATTTAAATTGCTCAAGTTTTTCCAACTCATAATATTGGCTAATGCAATATGGTAAGAACTACCATCTGTCCTCCCATTCTGGGTAGAGGAGCATATGGTAATTGTGCTTTTTTTTTTTTTTTTTTTTAAGAAAATTAAGCTAACTGTAACTCAGACTTTAGTCCTAGACTCCATAGTGAATGCTAACACATTGTCAATTACTCTGATTTCAAAAACCCAATACCTATTATTTTAAATACAATCCGTTTCATGGGTTGTTCAGATTACAAGATTACTACGTCTATTAAACAAAAATTATTTTGTAAATTCTTGTCGGTATTCACAGTTTGTTGTTTGGCCCTAGATACATATGAGAGATCAAGAAATTGCTACCACAGTCAAAGACCTAGAAATGAGACATCTGGAGCTTGAATCACAAAAACGACTTTATGAGAAGGTATAAATCAGCTATTTTCAATATAAGAAAAGCAGGGTTTGTACAAACTCTTTTTAGACTATATTTACTCATGGTTATTGAATGTTCATTTTATTTCTTTTTTTAAACAGAAAATTGTGTCATCCAGGATTGTAAGGGAGACAAAATGTCTGAATATACAGTTTGTTGTAATTCTTTAATTCATGTTTCTCTTAGTAGCAACTTAGTTTAGTGTCTGAAGCACCAGATTTTGCCTCAGAATCTTCTACCAATTTAATGATTTTCCTGTATCTGTGTAATAGTGACTACAAAATTATCTTAATACTTCACAGGGACCTTATAAGGTAAATCAGGTAAGAGCTGTAAAGTACTTTAAATTTGTATTTTCTGGAATCAAATCAGCAAGTATCTACATAGTATATATAATTCAGTTTCCAAGACACTGGAAAAAAGGAACTTTGTTAATATAAATATGTATTATTTGGGAAAAGCATTTTGTTATTTATTTAGTGTTGAAATCTAAGTTCTTAATTCCTTCAGCCCTCTTAAAGTAAGATTTTGAGTTTGAAATTAGCAGTAACTGCAAATACATAACAGGTAATATACATATGTCATTCACATTAAATAAAATTTAAAACATATAGCATCCTTCATATGTACACTTTTTGAGTTTTCACTCTGAAATTAGGATGGTGGCAGTAGGGCGTATGATTTTAGAATTAACAGAAAAGTTGCAAGAAAAATACTAAGAATTTCCAAATATTTTTCTTCTATATTCTCTGATATTAACATTTTGCTAAATTTGCATTGTCTTTCTCTACCTATGCACACACATGTACACGTGCACACATTTTTCTGAACTGTTGAAGAAGACTAAGTTGCAGAAATGATGCCTCTTTACCCCTAAATACTTTATGGTATATTTACTAAAACCAAAGAATCCTTATTACATAACCATAGTACAGTTATCAAAGTCAGGAAATTAACATATTATCTGTTGTATAAACCTTATTCACATTTCATCGGTTGTCCTAAAAATACCCTTTAGAGCTAACAAAAATCTAAGATAATCTATCTTTTCAGTTATCGTGTCTCTTTAGTCTCCTTTAAATTGGAATCATTCTCGAGTCTGTCTTTATGTTTTATGACATTGATATTTTTTGAAGCATATAGGCCAGTATTTCATAGAACGTGCCTCAGCATTTGTCTGTTGTTTCCTCATAAGATTCAATTTATGCACTTTTGGCAGGAATGCCACAGAAATGATGCCAAGTCTCTTTCTGTGTATTGTATCATTTTTGTTACCTTTTGAAGGAAGTGTTTATTTAAGCAAACTAATACGCTGTTTCCCCGAAAATAAGACCTAGCCAGACAATCAGCTCTAATGCGTCTTTTGGAGCAAAAATTAATATAAGACCCAGTATTGTATTGTATTATACTATATTATATCATAGTATAGTATAAGACCTGGTCTTATATTATAGTAAAATAAGACTGGGTCTTATATTAATTTTTGCTCTGAAAGATGCATTAGAGCTGATTGTCCAGCTAGGTCTTATTTTCAGGGAAACACGGTAGAATTAGAGAAGTCTTAATCTATTCAACAAAACTCACAAAATCACGAACTTTATTTGGTCAGTTAGATACAAAAGTGCTGCTACTGCCTTTGTCAAATTGACATTAGTGATTGATTAACACTATCTGCCAAAGTTATTTTCCATTAGGTTGATTAAATATGTCTATTTTAAGCAAATTATATCCCAGAAAAGAGACAATATTGGGATTACCTCCATTGAAAATATGAGGTCAACATTGCACATGTACCTAATTTGAATAAAAATTTGTTTAACAAAAGAATAAAACTAAGCACAAACAAGCAAGTACAGACCTATGATCCAGATCCCATCCTCTTCTTCATCTTTAGGGACCTTGTTTCATCAAGTCCTTTTTCTGTCCCTCTGTCTCTGTCTGTCTCTCACGTGCATGTACCTTCTCTATGGTATAATCCCAGCGTTGCAAACATTGCTATGAGGATCAAATGAGTGAATGATGTATATTTCTGTGTCAGGAGTCCCCAAGGCTACCCTCACGTTCAGTGATTTGCTAGGACTCACAGAACTCAGGAAAACTGTGTTAAACTCGTGGTTACGGTTTACTACAATAGAAGGATACAGATTAAACTCAGCAAAGGTAAAAGGCACATAGGGTGAAGTGCAGTAGAGACCGGCACAAGCTTCCGAGTGTTCTCTCCCAGTGGAGTCCTATAGATAGCCCTTAATTTTGCCAGCAAAGATGTGTGGCAACACATATAGAGTATTGCCAACCAGGCAAGCTCACCTGAACCTTGGTGTCCAGGGTTTTACTGGAGTCGGTCATGTAGACTGTGAAGCTGCACGTGGCAGACCTTAGTTCCTTACTCGGTAGAGGTCATACTGATAGAGTGTGGTGCAGGGCTCCCACCATAAATCACATTGTTAGCACCAACTATCTGACCTGGCCCAGGGCCCCAGCTAAACGAGATACTCTTATCAGACGGGATATTCCAAGGGCATAGAGCTGTCAGGGGCTAATCTTTTCTTTGGAATGTGTGGGAGTTGAATAACTCAGGCTACTGGGGTACCGTTTCCTGCAGTGTCTGATAGATGGCACTGGATAGGTATTAGTTTCCCCCCTCCCCACTTGGCATAAAATGCTCTACCATTTTACAAAATGAATTGACAATTTCCTTCCCCAGTCTGCCTCTTCAAACCACCACACTATCTCCATTCCTCTACACTATTTCTAGATCTCCATTGTTTTCCTCCTTAATCTCTAAACATACATCATGCACGTCTTTATGTAGTAGCTAAAATTCTATATTCTGCTTTTCTTTCTCACTTAATAAAATCCTTTTCCTAAATGGCTCCATTTCTTCCTACTTGTCATTTGTAGTGGCTATTGATAAACCGTGGCTTAAACTCTTTTTCTATCATTGAATGTTTAAGTGATTTACAATTTTGGGCAATAAACTTATTCACATACATATATCTTCTCTGCATGTAATTGAAAAACATTTTAATTTTTAACTAGTTATAAAGGTAATTATGCTACCAACAGATACTAGTTAAAAAAGTGGAAAAAATCCCTCAGGAAATAACTGCTAATGTCATCAATAAGGATAAGTGAGATCATTTGGGACATACAATTGCTATTTTGCTTTTATAACTTAAATCTTCATGTATATTGTTCGCTATCCTACCCATTAGCACTCCCCATTTCCCTGCCCCTGGTAACCGCTAATTTGCTTTCTGTCTCTATAGATTTGTCTATTCTGGACATTTTATATAAATGAAATCATACCATATGTGGTCTTTTATGATTGGCTTCTTTCATGTAGAATGTTTCAAGGTTCATCCATGTTGTAACTTGAGTCAGTACTTTTTTTTTTTTGTGGCTGAACAATAAATATTCCATTATATAGATAGACCCCATTTTGTGTCTCCATTCATCAGCTGGTGGATATTTGTATTGTTTTCCTTATTGGGCTATGCTGAGTAGTGCTGCTAGAAACATTCTCATGCAACTTTTTTTTGTTTAGTCATGTATTTTCAATTCTCTTAGATATATTCCTAGAAATACAGAGTCCCAATTTCTCTACATTCTCGTGAGCATTTGTTATTGTGTGTCCTTTTGATGAGAGCCATTCTAGTGGTTGTGAACTGATATTGTGGTTTTGATTGATATTTCCCTCATGACTAGTGATGTCAAGCATCTTTCCATATGTTTATTGTCCATTTTTATACCTTCTTTGGAGATCATGTGGTAAATGTCTATTCAAAGTTTGTAGGCCATATTTTCTTGGTTTTTGATATGTCTATGTCATATAATTTTTTGTTAAAATCTAGACATTTTCAATAACGTGATGTGGCAATTCTAGAAATCAGATTCTCCTTTCTCCCCGGAGTTTCTTGTTGCTTCTTTGCTTAGTGACTTTTCTGAATTAATTCTATAAAGTTTCTAGTCTTTCTCATGTGTAGCCACTGAAGTCTCCGTTCAGGTAGCTTAGTGATTGGACAGAGATTTCCTTAGAACCTTTCCTTGAACCTGTAAGCCTCTGGTCTCTGCCACGGGGTTCCATGTGCTTCACGCTCGGGCCATGCCTGGAACACTCAGCTCGGTAGTTTCACAACTCTCATTTCACGTCCTAATTGTGCAGAACCTCAGTTCACCAGAGGTGAGAGCTTAGTACCTCCTCAGGTCTGCACTCTCACAGCCCTGGCTTGTGTACATCCTTACGCAGGCACGTGGCCTTCCAGAGTCCCAGGAATCTAGCGGAGCTTGTCAAAGCCCCCTGTGGACTTCTAATTCCCCAGCTCTCCTTATACAGCTTTCTGATTAGCCTGTTGTTTGTTCTGTGATCCACTGCCTCAGGCGGCCGATATATTCCACAGTTCCCTCTGATTGTTAGCAGCCAAGGTCCCCCAGGGAAAAGGCTGTTGGAAGTAGATGAGTTCTGACTCAGGTGAATAAAAACTGCCTTGCGAGTGTGTTCTTCCAGAACCATTAGGTCAAATGACAGTTCTTTGGGAATGGGTGTTTGAAGGAACACCAACTCCATTTTGCCGCTCCCCCGCCCCCCGCCCCATTGGATGCCAGGCACCTAGTTTTCTAGGCCAATGCAGAGCTTAGGGGTGGGTGGCACAGGAATAATGCAAGTTAAAAGTGCCATAAAGATTGATATTCTTCCCACGATTCGGCCACTTGTATGAGTAAATGCTCCCCAGATTGCTTCAAGCCTTCAGTTAATTTCCAGACTTCTGAAAAAGTTGGTTTTGCCAGGGTTCTCAGTTTATGAATGAGAGAATTTTCAGAGGTCCTTACTCTTATTTTCACTGACGTCCCTGCATTTGCTTCCTACTTCACGAATTCGGTGATTTACAGTTTTTATTTGTGTGCATATCAGTATTCTGAAAAAAAAAAGTCATTTTTGTGTTCTAGCATTATTATTATATAGACCTGGGATTTTTTAATTAAAAAATGATTTTTTTAACAGAATCTTACTAGAGATCAAGAAACTGTTGCAAAAGAAATGAGAGAAGATGCCGATGCCTATAGACGAAAAGTGAATCTTGAAGAACGCACGTTTCATAGACTGATAGAAACGGATCAAACTCAGAACCAAAAAACCCAGAAGGTAAAAATACAGTAAATTGAGTGTATATATCGAGAGGGAAATTTCCATCCGTCATCGTTTTAAAAGAAGGAATTCAAAATCGAACTCCATAGAGTTAACCCATTTCTTTGCTGCATTATCACAGTTCCTAGAATTTCACATCATTATATTTACAGGTAACTTACTTCATTGACAGCCATACACCTGTCTTTTATACTCTGAGAATTTTAAGACTTAAAAGAAAATACAAAGGAAGTAGTAACTTTATAAATTTTAGTATCTACTTGTTATGTCTCAGAAATTGTCACTGAGTAGATTAGTTCCAGGGTACTAATTGGAACTGGCATGTAAGCCAGCATTTCCAAAGTGTATTCTGTGAAATACTAGTAACTATTTTTCAATAGAATGGGAGATGACAAATAAGTGTTGGAAATGCTGTGTTAAAGTTAGGTTTTTTTCGTGCCAAATTTGAGGATATGGTGGTACATTGTGCATCTTCAAGAAAAATTCCCAAACCTATTTTACAGAATTTCTTGTGGAGAAATTCTGTCTTAAATGAATTGAAATAGAACTTGAGACCTCCGAGAAAGATCTTTCTCTATTATCCCCTAAACAGAATTAAGTGGGCCTGTGGCAGGGCCTGGCCCTGGTCCAAAAGCCAGGAATGGTGTACGGGTTCCCTTCCTCCTGTTCTGCAACAGTTCCATGGCTGATACCCCCAGAATATCCCACCTTTTTTTGTTTCCTGAAAGACTTGTGCTGTCTATAAGAGTGTGCTCTTCTGACTCCTTTTCAAAAGGTTGAAATGTGGAAATTGTTTAATCCCACCTGTCCCTTAGTCTAGAAGTTCTCAGCTGTGGCTATCCATTCGAATCACCTAAAGAGCTTTCTGAAAGTACCAATATCCAGCCACCCCAGAGATCAAAGTAATTGACTTGTGGTGGGGCCTGGACATCAGTTTGTTTTAGACACTGAGGCGATTCTCATACGCACCCATGGTTACGAACAGCTGCCCTAGACACTTGGATACATATATGGATATACCATAATTATATATAGTGTGACCTTGTTTCTGAAATTTACAATTTTTCTTAGTTAATTGAAGAAAACTTGGCAAAAGCTGAACAAGCGTGTCTAAATACGGACTGGCGACTTCAAGCTTTACATAAACAAAGATGTGATGATCTACAGCGGAACGAATGTTACCAGGAAGTGGCCAAACTCCTTCGGAAAAACAGAAGGAAAGAAATAGAAGTATTAAATGCAATGATGGAGAAGGACGCTACAAAGGTAAGAATGGTGTTTTAAACTTCTTATTATTAATCATTTACATTTTACGTAAATATTACATAATCAAATGATAAAAGCATCAAACCAAATCATTTTATTGTTGGAAAATATCTTAAAGATGATCTGATTTTAACAGGTATTGCTCAGAGAAGTGCAATATTGATGCCCTCTAAAAATGACTAAGTGTCTTTCTTATTCACATGAGTGTGTGTCTCAACTTCTCAGCTTCCTGGATTTGTTCTGGCTGTTTGCTTATCTAATTCTTTATAGTATAAAAGATTTTGAGCAGTTAAGAATTACTGTAGTTGCTAGTAACAAAAACCAAAATAACAATGACTATAAGCAAGATGAAAGAAATCTGGAGGTAGGCCGTCTTGGCTGGTGGTATCCTGACTCCAAGGTCATCAGGGAAACTGCCTCCTTCAACATTTTTGCAGTATTTCCGGGTATATGTCTTTCATTCTCAAGGATGCCTTACCATCCAACATGGCTGGAGTTCCAGCCATTACATATTCAGCAGGAAGAAAGTAGGGCAGAAGGGTACTTAACTTTTAAGTTAAGTTAAAGTTAAAGTACTTAACTTTTTAAGTAGGGCAGAAGGTTCCACCTCCCAGCTTGGACAATTCCTTTTGAACTCCTTTCCAGAAGTCCTGTGTCACATTTCTGCAATCTATTGGCTGCAGAGGATGTTGGAAATGGAGTATTTTTAGCAGGGAGCATTATCATCCCAAATAAAATCAGAATTCTATTCCTAAAGAAGAACCAGAAAATGGATTTTGAGGAGACAACGTAAGGGTGTCTATCACCCATGCATAACTGTAGAGAAGAATTCATTCTCTACAATATGATAACTATAGCTAACACTGCTGTGCGATATATAGGAAAGTTGTTAAGAGAGTAAATCCTAAGAGTTCTCCCTGGACAACTCTGGAGCTGTGCTCTGTACACACCACTGACACAGACGCCTTCCCTGAGGACCCTGAAGAGCTAGGGAGCGATCAGGAACTAGATAACTGGCTTTTGTTCATTCTTCTTTCTGCTGCTATATCATACTGTCTATTCCGAAAGCTTTTCAGAATGTATGTCCTTCAAGTCAGTATTCCAGATTCGTTTTCCTCCTACCCCATCCCAGGGGTACGGGGCCATCGTTATAACCCTTTCATTCAAGGACAGGGAGGGGTGGGAGTGAGGCCGAATCACTGAGACTATTCTCCTCAGGAAAACTGTGGTGGAAGCCCACATCTTCACGGTAAGGATTGCTGATACTGGGGCTGGACTGTGTAAACTTAGGTGTACTCTCCTTTGGGTAAAGCGGTATATTTGACAGTAGGCTGAGAATCGTCATAAAGGCTTTTCATGGTATGTGAAATCCTCCTTTGTGTCTAGTGTCCTGGTTCTAAAGCTGGCTTGACTGCTCTGTGGCTTTGGAGGGTCACACAGGCTCAGTCCCCTCATCAGTAACCTGAAAAGGATGACTCTCTATGGTCCCCTCTGGCCCTAATGATTCTTTAAAATTTTTGTTACATAATGCATATTTAATTCATTAGCTTTTCTGTAACATAAAAATTGTATGTGTGTTTGCATATACAAAAAACTACAGCATCCTTAGAACATTGGTAATAGGAGTTATACAGTATTTTAGATTGATTCTTTTAGTTACCCTTGGAGCTAATTTTAAGATTATTGTTTTCTTACTACCGTGTTTCCCCGAAAATGAGACCTTGTTGGACCATCAGCTCTGATGTGTCTTTTGGAGCAAAAATTAATATAAGACCCAGTATTATATTACATCATATCATATCGTATCATATCATATAATAGAAGACCTAGTCTAGATAACTGGGTCTTATATTAATTTTTGCTTCAAAAGATGCATTAGAGCTGATGGTCCAGCTAGGTCTTATTTTGGGGGAAACACGGTAGGAACAAGGGCTAATAAACATTACTTGATTCCCTATAGTCGTTATGTGTACCAGAGCTGGACAAAGAATTCATTCTCTACAACATGATAACTATAGCTAACACTGCTGTGTGATATATAGGAAAGTTGTTAAGAGAGTAAATCCTAAGAGTTCTCATCACAAGGAAAACAATTTTTCCTTTTATTCTTTTTTTTCCCTGAAAATAAGACTTAAACGGAAAATAAGACCTAACTGGAAAATAAGCCCTAGCTTGACTTCAGGATGACATACCCTGAGCATAAGCCCTAATGCGTCTTTTGGAGCAAAAATTAAGACCCGGTCTTATTTTCGGGAAAACATGGTATATGAGAAAAGATGGATGTTAGCTGAACCTGTTGTATCATTTCACAATATGTGTAAACCAAACCATCATGCTGTATGCCTTAAACTTATACAGCAAGGTATGTCAGTTATTTCTCAATAAAACTGGAAGAAAAAAAGAATTCATTCTCTGAATTTTGTAGACTTTATTATTAAGACATAGCATTCAAATTAAATGAAACAGTTGCCATTAATTTTTAAAAGCTAACTTAATCCCATAAGATTTGAGATTTGGAATGCAGTGAAACGAATTCTTATTTCGGTGACAGTTGGGACCTACAGGTGTGCACGTGGCATTAGGTCCAGAGCGGTACATCAGAAGTGCCTCTGCTTTAAGGTTCTTCAACGGCCTTGGGCCGAGGCAGGCTCCCCGCTCACCCGAATACCAAACAGACCCTACGTGACTGAAAGTATAAAAGGAAGTGGAGCAGAGGTAACAGAAGGGCTTCTTCCACTGTAAGAAGTTGCATTACTGCAATTTTTATGTGTTTTATTTTTTTCACTTATTTGTATTTAGTGGGAGGAAGCTGAAGAAAAAGACTTTCGTTTGAAATCCGAAAAGAAAGTTTCTGCTCTTTCAGATGCCTCTAGACAGTGGTTTCTAGAGAAGGAGATAAATGCTGCGTTAGAGCACGCTGAACATCCATATCATGACGGTGAGTACCCGTGAAGGCCTTTCTCTCTTCATTCATTTCATGCGGTCTGTTATGGTGGATAAATCCTTGAGGTGTATTTTGGTACTTGTATTCAAATTATTGCTCAGCTAAAATGTAATCACTAGCCACCGTTTTTTTTGGTCAGAGAGTGGGGCTGAGAAGGTTAAGCTGCTAAAAACTCCAGTCAAGAAAATGTTCTCAGCCATCCTGTAGACTTCTGTTTGAGTCCATGGTTCCATGGGTCTTGGCGTCCCCTTAATGTATTAGATAGAATACGATTTGTGCCCAAAGTACTACTTCTAGTTTATTTTAATAAAAATTTCTGCTTTACCAATAGCTGGTCCTCAGAACAATAATATATGAAAGTAGCACAAGAAAACTTACCATGGGATCTAATCAAACATTAGGTTTTGATGCAAGGTTTATAATGACATCAACTGAAAAATCAAAATTATAATTTAAAACTGTGAAATAGAGTGCAGATACAGGGAACTTTTATATCCCTATATTTTGTATTATTTCAGTCTTTTGTAATGTATATATTACTTTTGTTAATAACAGCCTTATTGATACATAATTCGCACGCCATACCATTCACCTATTGAAAGTGTACAATTCAATGGTATTGTACGTTGTATCATACATTAAAAAGTATATTCAGCTATGCAACCATCACCACAATCAATTTTAGAAAATTTTCAGCACCCCAGAATAAACCCTGTACTCATTTGCAGTCATTCCCCATTTCCTGTCACTGTCCCATTCCCCACCCCTGGCAACCACTAATCTACTTTCTGTCTCTGATTTGCCTATTCAGGAAATTTCATAAAAATAGAATCGTACAGTATACAGTCCTTTGTGTTTAACTTCTTTCACCTAGCATAATGTTTTGAGGTTCATCCATGTCATAACATGGATCAGTACATTTCTTTTTATTGCCAAATAAAATTCTGTTGTATGAATATTCCACATTTATCCATTCGTCAGTTGAGGGACATTTGGCTGGAGTCCACTGTTTTGGCTATTATAAAAATGCTACTATGTGCATTACTTTAACAATTCATAAATTTGAAAAGTAAAATTATAGGTTAGATGCTATCATCATTTAATTATGCCTCCTTTTGAAACCCCTCGTTATCTCTCATACTTCAGATTTAGGTCCCAAATAGCAACCAGAGCACTTGGGGAGAGTGGGGAATGTCCCTGTCTGCACAAATTATTTAAAATTGGTTTACAAAAGATATTAACTGGAGCTGCCACTTCTCTCTAGTCCTGTTACACTTACCTCTCCTTAGAAAGAAAAAAAATTTTGAGGCTTTTAGAGAATGGACGGATTTAGAAACAGAAAACGGGACGAAACCGCAAAACACTGCTCTCATCAGTAGTCTTCGTACATGTTGGCCCTTCTGCCTCCGTGCTGTCCTCCTGCCCTGCTACCAAAATTGTTTTCAACTTTCCTAAATATCACAAATAATCATCCAGTTTTCAAAAGGGAAACATGTAAGGGTTTGTCATTTCCTTAATCAGGTTGTATAAATTAAACCAGAGTCATTTAATCCTAAAACTAGGAGATAATCAACTACAATTAGGAAAACGGCCTTTTGATTGGAGCTGCTCAGCATTGGTTCGTCTCTCAGGGCCTAGAAGGGAGGCACCGAGAGGTAGGAAACAGGAGCGTGTGCCGAGGACATACTGACACATTGCTGCAGGCCAGGGTTACCGTTAGCTGTTTGAACAGAGATAATAGTCACAACATAGCTCTTTGGGAAGATGAGTTAAACAGCCGTGGGCAGGATGGATTTAGGAGGACACATTTAGAGACAAAGAGCTGTGAGATCTCAGATTGGGAAGGATCTGAAGAACCGGTATGTGACAAATGAATCATCTCTGCAGACGCGGCCAGCCAGCCTATTCCAGAATACTTACAGAGCTGGCAAGCTCATTACCTTATCCCATTTTCTGCCAGTATCTCACTTACAAGTTATTTTTTTCCTTATGTAAAGTTGAATCTGCTTTTCTTTCTTTTTATTTTTAATTCTCTCATTAGAAACTGTTCTGCGGAGCAATGCAGATTACATTTAATACCTTTGCCACCTGACAGCCCTTCAAATATTTGAAGATGACTCTCCTATTCCATCCCCCACACCAGTTCAAATTAGTCATTTGGTAATTAGTCAAATTGTCTTACTGACTCATTGAGCTAAAACTGAGTGAAAACCATTATTAGCTAAAGCTCTTGCATCAGGTAAAAGCAGGCAGTGTCATGAGTCAGCGTGACCCAAACAGTCTGGGCCTTACTCATGGAGGTTTGAACCCTGGGGATGGAAGTAGAAAGGAAAGGAACAGTTATAAGTGACATTGGAATGAAAACTTGAAAAGACCTTGGTGTCTCATTGCATGCAAAGCTGTAGGAGTTAGGGAACAGTAAAAACACAGCTGAAGGGTGAGTATACACTTTGAAATAAGGGGAGGGGTTGCTTAGAAAACAGGGCGAGGCACCAGTTGGATGTAGAGCACTGCTCTGCTCTCTAGGTGAAACGTGCCTCGCTTGCTCTGACTGGCTGTGTATTGCTGTGACGAGGCCCTGCCTGGGTGCAGCCAGTGAGCAGCCCACAGGGAAGGCTGGCCAACCACATTTCATGCTCCCATCCATACAAATGTTCAGGCTCTCTCTATCCTAACATCTACATGTATGAGTTGTTTGTTTGTTGGCTTTGTATTTTAGCTAAAGGTGTTTATAAAGTACTTTACCAAAACTTCGGCTCCGCTCTTAAAATTCTCACTCACTGTATTTTCCTTGCCGTTTCAATGGTGTCACATTCTTCTGAGCTTTCGCAGAATCGAACAGTGAGGGGCTTTTTATCCTTAGCAATTTTCAGATACAAGGGGCCATTTGGAGTTAATAACGGCTTTCTACTCATGCCCACACATCCCCTTTTACCGCTTCACTTGTATAACTGTAGGGCCCAGATGCCAGTATGAACAGGTCGCCTCCAGCTGCTTGCCTAGAACCTCGCCAGTAAGCGACGTTTCTGAAGTGGACGCCTCGACTTGGCGTAAGTTGATGCACAACAAAGATTTCTTCTGTTATTTCAATTAGCAATCTCTAAGCAAGAGTGTGACTTAAATTACATTTATAGCATGCTGGTACCCTTTTCCCAGGGCACTGATAAGGGAAATCCTCAAGTGCAGGCAGCGACATTCTCAGGTTTCCAGCCAGGGTGGGGGGACTGGATCAGACCTAGAGTCGAGCAAAGGACGTTTGCCGAGTGTACTTCATTAATGCGTCTCCATTTCTTCAGCACCAGCACTGCTGCCCAAAACCTGGTCAGAGGCTGCCACAGAAGTCTGTCACTAACTCCATTAATGGTATTCATAATTGTTTTACAGCCTAGTGAAAAGAAAACCTCAGCATTCGTTTTCAAGCCTATTACATATTTGAGTTTTCTGCACTCTGTTCCCGGCTGGGCCCCCTTCGCCAGCCACTGAAAACGTGTTTGCTGTGGGCGCTGTAATGGCTTCATGCTGGTTAGCTGACTTTCGATCCCTTGACTTGACTCACAGAGGCTTTTGGTCATTTTTGGAAGGGGTGGGATGGAAACATCTTACAGGAATGTAGTCAAGGCACCATCCCGTAAAGAAGCTAACAATTTCCCCTGTGAAGTACTTAATTTGTTTTTTAAAGGAGGGGAGAGAGGGCGCAAGAAACTGTTAGACTTTATTTCCATTGACTTTTCCAATAGACTATCATATAGATGAAGCGGATTTAACAAAGTCTTTTGAGTTCTTTTAGAAGAATAAATTTCTATTAATGTCCCCTAACGACCAGCTTTATAAGAAATACACCTAATAACAAGTCATGAGAGTCGTAAGAATCCAGCGTTGTGTAGAATATTTTTGCTAACTCACACTTTTACATGCATTATAAATTCTGTGTTAGAATAGGAATTAAACCAAAAGTCATGCATAAGTCAAATAAAAGTACAAGAGATTCTCAACTGTTCTCTATTCTGACACATCAGAACTTTTTAACTAGATAATTCTAAATTTGAAAATTGACTAACGGACATTTAGCAAGTTTAGGTCATTTGGCAGCAAAACAAAAACAAAGCATAAAAGCTGTATTCCTTGGAAAATAGTTTTCAGAAATTGAAGCAGTTTGAATGAGAAGTCTATTTTTAAGGTGCTTCTTTTTCAAATTCCAGTTTTTACTAGCCTCTCTAAATCAATATGAAATGGCTCTTATGCTTAGATATATTGTAATATTTTTTAATCTTAATTCTAGACTCTCCCTGTGCTAGCCACTATTAAAAGCATTTAATTTATTTTTATTTAATCATTGGGAAGTAGTCATGGTGGGTACATTATTAATTTTGTCAAGTTGAGATGCCTTTTCTCATTACATTAAGCATCCTAGTGAGGAAACTTACTGTTACAAAGAACTCAGATTCTCCTGGGAGAAACTTGTTCCTAATTTAAAAGATTGTCTATATCCTCAAATCAAAAAAGTGCTAAATAACCGAAAGCAGATAAATTCTCTGATAGCATTCATTCAATTGATTAAATAAATATTTGGCTTTTTAATGGAACCTCATAGGGCCAGGTAATATGTCAGGCTTTTGTTCAAGAAATTTGGTTTTTAGAATACTCATTTCATTGTTGATTTTTATAACAGTTTACCTTTAAAATAAATTCTGTGTCATTGCTAACATCAGAAAATTAAACTATTAATTTTAAATTTTGTTTTCAAGTTTCTTTAAACCAAAGAAAAATACAGTGGGACACCATGGAACAGGATCTTCTGGAGAGAGTGAGAAATCTTCGCCAGAGACTCACCGCCCAGGCTCGTAACAGCTGTCAGACGCCTCATCTTTTGGCCACATAGGAGGCTGGTCACCTTGAAAGTCAGAGAGAGCGATACCTATTTCACAATCAATGACACTGATTTTTAGATTATTTATTTTAAATTCCTATAAAGATCCACCGTTTGTATAGAAAACTGTGGGTATAAAAATTATGTGTTCTATTTAATTCTGATGCTTTTTAGCTTGTAAATGGCTTCTTGTACTTTTCACAATAAAAAAAAAATTTGAAGCTATTAAAACTTGTTAGGCCCTTTCAGGTTGTGAAAGCCAGCATAAACCTCAGTAACTAGTTGATAAGGATTTATTTTAAAGATAAACCGAGAGAGAAAGAGCAGGAAACCATCTCAACACCTGTCCGACCAGGACTGAGAGAGAACTCGGCAGTGACAGTGGAGTGGCCTGAATTACAGACCTCTGTCCCGCGAACAGTCACACCGTACATGACATCCGTGTCTTGTCTGCTTCTGACAGCACCAACCACTCTCCCCACCTCTGGCTCTTAGCTCCACATCGGGGCTGTTTCATTATCTTGGGCAAATTACTTCTCTGAGGCCAGTTCCAAAAGGAGGGTAGAAGTAGCTCATGGATTTGACGTAAGAATGAAATAAGAAAACATACATACAGTTCCTGGTAATGTGCCTGACATACGGTAACGTGCAATGCGGAGTAGGAATTCTTTTCTCCAGGGTCACAAAACACAATCTTACGGTAAACCAGATATTTTCAGTAAGCAGAGTGCTCTCTTTGGCCCAACAGTCAGCGTTCTAAAATAATATCCCATCACTATGTGAGGCGTTGTTTCCCCAAGAGCACTTTTCCTCAGCCTGATTTTCTGTTCATTTTCAGGTAGTTGCAAACATGCCTTCCTGGGTCGGGCTGCTATGTTTGGAAACAGGAAGTCCAGGATATAAAATGCAGAGGGTCTGATGGGAACTTTGCTGAACCAGAATTTGCTTGCTCACCTAAAAGCTTTCAAATTCTAAAATACTGTGATTCCGCCATCTGGAATCAGCTGTCTGTTGCCAGCTTCTGACCTCTGTCTCGTTCACCTCTTTTACCAGGATTTATACTTACTCAGATTGGTTTTGCAGCTACACACACCTCTTTTATAGTGTTACAATATTTCATTTTCACAAAGCGTTTCTGTTCATCCAGTGAGTTAATGTATTCTCTCCACCAAATGAAGTTCTTTTTATCCCATTCCATTTTCTCTGAGCCTATAGTTCTGTCAATAATAATCTTCATAAAGTCACTGACTTAGCAGATTTCAGATAGTGGACTGAATCGCTTCGGTCATACGTGCTTGGTTGGCATTTCAGAGGTTATCACATTTAATGAGATATGTGAAATACATTTCTGATTATCTCCTCGTGGTTCTTGACATTACAGCCTCAACCATACCCCCGTTTCTGTACAATGTAAATTCTCTGGGAACTGAATGAAGGTGGAACTTGGCTACAATTCTCCCCACACTGGCGACATTCAAAAGCTTCTCTCAAGTACTCCCTTGAGTTTGTTAAAGCAGAGCAGTTCCTAAAGCCTTTTCGTATTTCTTATATTCATAAGGGCTCCTGGGTGTGAATTGTACAGTGTTGAATAACTTTGCGGCTTTAGCTAAATCCCTCTCCACATCAACTACCTTTAAGGAGTTTCTCTCCTGTGTGAATTCAGGGGTGTTGAATCAGTTATTGACTTGGGTAAAGGCCTTTTCACATACATTCATGCGGTTTTTCTCTGGTTTGCATCCTCTGATGTTGAGCAAGATCTGAGCATTTGCTACAGGCCTTTGCACAGTGAGTCCATGTTCACCATCACAGCAGTCATGATGACTGCCGTAATGGCGAACCGCCAAAGGCTTCACTAATAAGTTAAGTATGGGCGCACTTATCAGAGTCTGGACTTAATGTGTCCAATCAGGAGACAAACCACATGATAATTTGAACAAGGAAAGTTAAATGTAAAGAGTTATTAGACTATGATAGGAGAATAACTATAAAGGTGTAAAGAATTCTAAAGGGTATGTAGTACTGAGGGAAAGAAAGGGCACTTTGGAAGGGAGCTCCTTCCCTCTGCCCCCGCCCCAAGGCTCAGGTTCAGACCTCGTTGGAGAAGGAGTGGTTGCAGACCACTGGATAGTGGACGCGGTTGCTGGGTTGCCTAGGTTAGAGCTGGCCCACAATCCCCAGGCCTCAAGACGCCAGTCTCTGGGGTGCAGGCAGTCCAAGGCTCTGGGTAAAAGCACAGGGAGTCAGGGCATCGGGCCCCTGAGTGTTGTCAGGGTGGTGTGTACACTGGCCATGTTGGGAGGGCCATAGGAATCCACCCTCTGGGGCACAGGCAAACCGAAGCTGGAAGGCAGGTATGTGCTCAAAGCGTCAGGACACTGCTACTGGAACATGCCATGTCCATGTTGGGACAACTGCAGCAAAGTCACTAAGAATGTGCGCTCTGGGCACACGGCTAGGGCAGAGCACTCCTGGTTGTCCACACACACACACACACACACACACACGGCTGATGGACCATGAAGCGGGAACAAGAATAAGCACACCACCACTTGGAGCTAGGAAGAGACACCCATGCCTCCTACCATGTCCTCCAGCACCTCCTACTGACTGCTGAACATGACGCACACAGTGAGGAGAAAGGCCTGAAGCTTCGCTCCCTTAATGGGGAGCGGGTACTGAAGAGTGCACTAGAGCTGAAAGGCAGTATGTTGATAACTGTCACACTCGTGCCATTGGATGTGGCTCTGACAGTTGACTTGGTTGCTTGACAGAAATGTGGACTCAGCGTCGGCCCCTGTGTAATCAGACTGGCATGCCACAATTAACCTGATAGGATGTAGATGAACTTACGCAAAGGCTTTGGAAAGGAGGAAAGTAGCCGTGGATTTATCACATACCAACGTCTCACTCACCTCCCAACTACATGCTCAGCCCCAAAGACACTCCCTTTGTTAAGGCACTGAGTGAAGGGAGTGTCAAGACTTGAAAAGCTCTGTGGTGGCTCTCTGTTGGGGACGAGTGATGGTGAGATGCCACCGTTGTGCTCCCTGATTTCCATGGGGATGGTGGGATTCCATAGTAGCAGAGGCCAAAGGGCATCATTTAACTACCAAAGACAACTGTTTCCAGGAAAGGGCAGCAGAGAAGTAGAAGTAGTAAGGAATTTGGGGCTATTGCTAATTGAGTATGTTGTCCCTAAGAATGAAATAGATAGACAGCCCACTAAAATGTTGCTCGATACATGTAACAGGAAAAACCATATCTGGTGGCCAAAATCCTGCCTTGAGTCACCACAATGGAGAGCCATGCCTGTCACCCATTTTCCAGACTTAAACTCATTTCCAAATCCAAAGCCTCCTGAGTGAAGGGGAGGTCAGATCCTCTTGAGGAATCCCCCAAGCCTTTCCAAAGGGACCTGCTGCCATTTACTTGAATGACTGTGTAAAATGAAAAAGAAAACACCAGACCTTTCAGGTGTTTGGGCTCTAAATTGACACTAATGACTGTGGCCCACCCAGGTCACGGCCAGCGGTGGTCAGGTGAGGAAGGAGTCGTGGACCAAGTTTGAATTGCAGTGGACGCAGTGAGGCCATGAGACCAACTGCGGTTATTTTCTGAGTACCTAAATGTA
Source organism: Rhinolophus ferrumequinum (assembly GCF_004115265.2). Classification (NCBI taxonomy): domain Eukaryota; kingdom Metazoa; phylum Chordata; class Mammalia; order Chiroptera; family Rhinolophidae; genus Rhinolophus; species Rhinolophus ferrumequinum. Next base: position 60,582,137 of record NC_046297.1, read on the forward strand.
TAATTGAATAATTTGACAAAGAGCCAAATCTCCACACTGGCACTATGTCCCACTGAGTAAAATTCATTATGGTAGAAAGAGGCAAGTGAAAGCCTCTGCAAGGGCCTCCTTACCAAGATAGTAAAACAAAAGTACTGTCACATCCCTGATGAGAGAATTGCAGAGATTAGTGCCACCATCAAAAACTTGAAAGATGAAGGGGGTGGTTAGCGCTCTCACTTCTCTGTGGAATGACTGAATTATCAGAAACTTAATCCGCGATGACTGCAATTGAGCCACGGTTTCAAATGCAGTAACAGCACAGGCCTGTCTGGTTCTGTCCCAGGAGGTGCTTCAGGACCTTGAGACCCCGCCTCCATATCCTATCACGTCCTGCCCCTTCTCAGCTCCCCGGCCCAAACTCCCCAGGATGGTGTTCAGCGCACTCCAGCTCCTGGACTCTCATCACACGCCACCCACTTCCCACAGCCCCCTGGACACTTCCCTGGTGTCCGGTGTCAAGAATCAGACCCCTCCCGGAGCCCTTCTGTGCCAGCCACTCCTCTGGAACCTCCATTAGTGGGCTGTCATGCAGGGACTCTGGTGCCGCTCCCCACACAAGAACGCAGGATATGGTGTGGCCAAAAAGGAACCCCAAGGGAGCCACAGATAGGGGGTTCATACCAGTATTTCTCGCTGATGGCTGGGTTAGAGACACAGGGAGCAGGAGCCACACCATCTGCAAATCTGCCGTCCTTTCCTGCCAATCAACCAACCCCTTGCTAACTGCAATCCGCCCTTGCTCGCTCAGCCACAGCAGTTATATCAGTGGCTAATGGCTAACTGGTAGCAGTTGATGGCCATGTACTACCGGAGCCAGCACCTTTCCCCGTGAGGCCGAGAGCCTGGAAACTGCTCTCCGGGACTCTGTCCCCACAAGCGCCTTGCACCCAGCGGCGCTGGCAGCGCCCTCCTGGGCCGGGAGGACCCGCGGGCTCCGGCCTAACCCTCCGCTGTGCACGTCCCCAGCGACGGCCACTGCTCAAGGGCAAGGGCAGGACCACTGGTGGAAGGTGGAACAGTAGGGGTGCCCCTCCCGGCAACACCCCGCAGCAGCGCGGAGGTGGGGAGGACGGGGTTCTTCCTAAGAGGCTCCCGCGGCTCCCGCCCGCCCGGCGCACTCCAGTCTTCCGCAGGTGTCCCCCCTTACCGTCATACCGCGGCCCTCGGTCCCGTCTTCCGATCAGGGGACAGAACGCCGGGAGTCGACGGGACAATCGGGCAGAATCGGGAGATTTGGGGCCAGTTAAAACTCCACGGGTACTTCGGGAATGACAGACCGAGCCGAGCGTTGGCCGACACAGCGGTGACTCCAGAGTGGAAGAGTACGGGTCTCCAGGTCCACAGACAAGCAAACAAAACCCCTCTTTCCCGCCCGAGTACAGGCCTACAACGAACAAAAGTATTGTGCCCCGTGTGAGGATCGAACTCACGACCTTCAGATTATGAGACTGACGCGCTACCTACTGCGCTAACGAGGCACCTACGAAGGGGACCCGACCGTAGGGTAATGAGGCTTACACTGCGGCCCCATGCGCATGCTCAAAAAACTGCAGCTTCATTTCTACTTTTTTCTGGGTCCTGCGCGAGGATAACCAAAGTTCTCCGCCTCAGGGCCCACTTGGGAGGGCGCCCCGGCGGAACCGCCCTCTCTGCGCTCTGGTCGTCCTCCTCCTGCAGGTGTTTGTCAATCAACAAACACGGCACCTAGTTTGCCAGCACTGTGCTGAGTCGGGGGACCCCCGGGAGTTGGATTCTTGGTGTTGTTGTAAACTCTTAGGTTTGTATAATGCTTACAAAGCAGTTGCACATTTGTGATCTCAGGAAACACTTAATAGGCACCTCCTGTTTTCCCAGCCCTATGCTCCGCGCTGCGTTCAGAGGGACATTGCCAGCCTCGAAGAGTGGGAGCGGGGAGCTCAGATGCAGTGACTTGAAAACGCGCAGGTGCACACTATTCCTGCCCCCCCCCTGCAGAACCCGCTCCAGCCGGGCCGAGGCCCGTCTTCTTATGGGCGTCCACGGAAGCGAAACCCGGAGCCACAGCCTCAACATCTTAGGAGACCCCCGCCACCTGTCCCCTCCACTTCCCCCAACCCTTTCCCCCAGAAGCTCACTGAAATACATTCATTGCTAAAGGAAGCTTCACGTCACTATCATAAATAGAAAACGGGTTTTTTCCCCGCGTAATACATGTTAAAATAAACACATAACTATTAAATAAAAAATACTCGTCCACGTACCATCTAAAATCAGCCAGACTGCCTCAAATTTACGATTTGTACATTTCGCTATATGTAAATTTTACCTTTAAAAAAAAGGTAAGTTAAAACTGGTTCCAGCCAACGGCAAGCACACAGAAAGGTTTGGGGAGTGGAGTGACGTCTACAAGTTTGAAGGGCTTCCACAGATAAAGCTGTTTGATGGGCCCACGGACCTAAGGACAGAGAGGTGGACAGATTCCGGAGCCTGCGAGTCGTAAGATGTTAATATAGATTTAGGTGGAGGCTGTATGGATATTCAGTGTACGATTCTTTCCACGTCTGTTTATCTGAAATTTTGAATTATAAAATGTTGGAAGAATTTTTTAAATCACTCAGAATTTGGGAGATAAGGTGGAATGTTAAGGGGGCAAGTGGTAATATGAGCGTGAGAAGAAGAAAATAACATCTTAAGAACAGGCACCAGAATTCCTGCAAGTTGGGGGGAGAGAGCAATGGTGGATTGGGGTGAGGATCAGACAAGGCAAGATTGAGAGCTCCAGGACAGGTGAGGCCCGGCAGGTAGCCGACAGGCCAGGTGGGGCTCCTTAGGGCATCCTCCTGTCTCCTTAGGAGGAGTAAAGGATGGGGGCCGGTTGTCCTGACCCCAGGGCCCAGACCTCGAGGATTGGGTGGCACTTCCCACCCTCACGGGCCCCAGTGGGAACCCCACGACCTCCCAATGCTCGGGAAACTGCCACCCACGCTCCCTGGCAATAGGAACCCTACAGAGGGGCAGGCTGGGGATTAGGTTACCAGGGTCCCAGGCCCACCCCGCGGATGCAGGAGGGCAGACAGACGGGGCCTGAAAGGGGACCCCACACACACACAAACACTCACAGGAATCCTTGCAGGGTCCCTGAACCCCTGTGGACTGCACACTTTGGGTGTCACGGCAGTTTCACCCAGATTTCCAGGCCCAAGAAGTGCTGACTGACGTGTGGATTGTCCAATAGCCCTGTGTCCCACAATTACAAACTCGCGGGTCCGCAGGCCCACGACTGGAAAGTGTCCAACGGATAAATTCGCGGTTATTCCCTCATGGTTATTCCGTGTCAGGACTGCAAATAATTGGAAACAGCTCAGGTGTCATCAACAAGAAAGTGGCCACAGGAATGACTGTCCGTCCCAGCTGCAAACAAGAACAATGGGCACGAAATGAGTGAAGCGAGCAGAGCAGAGCTGGGTGTGGTGTGTGCCACCATTTCTGTAAAAGGGGGGGCCGGTATATTCACATTTGCTAGTATTTGCACACTAAATCTCTAAATTAGTGTGCAGGGGCGCTGGGCCATGGGGTCTCCGCCACCCCCTCATCCCCCATGGGCTTCAGTTTGTCCCTGCTCTGGGAGGGGGAAGAAGGGAGGCGGAGGTCCAAAGCCCCAGGCTAGGGCTGGGGAGAGGGTAGGGGGAGCGGGGGAGGCTGCCACTCGGACACACCCGTGTGCCAGGTACCAAGCTGGGTACCTGCTTTTTGACCACCGTCCTCACCCAGCAGTTTATGGAAGGTAGACAAGTTGAGCGGAGGAGCAGTGCAAATATTCCACTAAAGTGTTTCCATCTTTGAATACCTGTGCCTCCAGTTTTCAAAGGCTTATCTGAACATGTCAGTGTCATGAAACACACACGTGCTTCCTCACTGCTCAGGTAGATTACTGCGGAGGAATCCGCAGGTCGCACCCTAATCGAGTCCAGAGTAAAGGGTGGTCAGTGCTCCATGCCCACCAGGGTCGCAAGCGCAGAGGCTCCCGCAGGAAGTGACCTCCTGGCCTGGCTAGCAGTGACTGATGGCCGAGGACTGGTGGGCGCGCGGGCAGGGAAAGGACTTCAGGGGGTGCTTGCTGAGACTGGGGAGAAATTCCCGGAAAAAGTCCTTCGCACCTTCAGGCCTTTGCACCGGAGTTCTCTCCACCTGATATGCATTCTCCACCGTCAAGCCCCTTTTTTTGTTATGGGGATCCCTTCCTTGTCTTTCTTCAGCCAGGTCCAAGGTCCCCTCCTCTGCTAAAACCTGATCTCCATTTCCTCCCTCATTTGCCTCTCCTCCACCTTCCTTGGGTGACTGAAGGTGCGCCTTCCTCCCCGCACATTTACTTCAGGAACAAACTGAAGGGGTCAGTATTACGACCGCCCTCCGTATACAGACGCGCAAACTCGAAGCCTTGGGCGACCTGGCCAAGTTCAAACCGCTGGTAGCAGGGGAGGCAGGATTCCATCCTGAGTCACACAACTACGCTGGGCCCTTCACCATCACTCCATCTACCCCAGCAGCATTTTCCAAAAGTGTTTCCTCATTTTGGCACCCCCTAAAATAATTTTGAAAAACATCTATGCACCTCCTTGCAAAATAAGTTGATAACCGAACCTTTCTCATTGTAAGTTCGAACAGTGACAAAGGATGGAATATCCAGTAGATTGCATATGATGATTAAAAAATAATAATAAAACAGCATACATGCATTCAATGAAATCGAAATATCCTATGGCTTCCATACAAACTACAATCTATTTTAAATATACATGAAGAAACTCCTCTTTAACACTTGTCAAGTTTACACTTATTTTCCCCAAAACTCATATTTCCACTCTACTTCTACAGAATTTTATCCTCATATTAATACATATTTTATGTTTCAAAACCTATTATTGATCACCCTAACTAACCCTTGTTGTGTTATTGATCTCACAACAAAAATATATACATAAATTGAAATTTTTGTGTTTCCTGTGACCATAAGGCTCTGTCACCATGTTCTTCTAAATTGACGTATTATTTTTATTAGCACCCAATTAATGAAAACTCATAAATCTATTTATAGACGTGAAGAATAATTACTAAATGTAAAATTTTATCAAAAACAAATATCCATTAAATAAATACATCTTTTAAATCCCATTTAGTTTATGTACGCATGGCCAGCTATTACTTTTTGCTGGAATGAGATGAGGTTCAGCATTAATTCTATTCGTATTTTTCATATTCACAGAGGGAAATGTTGAGAAACTTTGTTCACACAAAGAAGTAAAAAAAGATGAGAGGAATTTTGTTTCAACACTAAAACTCAATTCCTTAAACCATTTCAAACTGCGGGATTTGTCGGTACTGCAGCTTCACAGTTGTTAAAAGCCAGGACTTTTCTTGTCACCCCTGACCTCTCCCTGTACCTCCATCCCACCCACAGGTCACTGCTCCATCTGCTTCGCAGGGATCACAACCAGACTGTGGGTGGCATCTGCCCTGATCACATCCCACAGCCTATCTTTCCTCAAATAGTTCTTTGCAGTCACTGCTTCATTTGGAGGGAAAGTGAGGGCGGGTGGGTTCCAGAACCCATGCTCACTGTGACTCTCGGTCTCCTTTCCAGCTCTCTCTGCTTTAAAAATAAAATAACATAAATAAGAAATAGGGAGAGGGTGAAGAGCCTGGATGAGGGGAAACGTTATCAGGGACAGAAGGAGGCCAGGGAAAAGGGCCCCATTGGGGGCGTAAGTTCACCTGTGGTACGTTGGGAGTTGGCATAGGTTTCCCAGGCCTGGCCCTTTCCCAACCAGGACGTGGTCACATGGTAGGACTTGGCTGTGGGCCCACGTGTCTCATCTCATTATTCTGGCTGTAACAAGCCAGAAGTCAGGGCGCAGCCAGCTGAGCAAGTCAAGGGAGGCTGAGAGAGGCCGAGTGTAGGAAGGGAGATTTTCCTCAGACACGCCCTGTGGGAAACAACCAGTGGTTCTTTTGTCATCTGTCCAGGGCAATAGAAGGCCACGTCCTCCCAGCTCCATTTTTAACTGGACGTGTGGACGGTAATGAAAGTCAGCCTGTTGTTGCTGGAAGCTTCTGAGTTGTGCTGACAGAGCACTGAGAAGGAAGGCCTCGCCCTGACAGTCCGGACGTTCCCTGAGGTGCTCGGCTCTTCCTCCACACCAAGGCCAGAGGAAGCCATTGCAGATGCTAATCTGGCCTTGTCTGGGTCCTGCTTAATAGCTTCAATGGCTCCCACAGTCCCTGAGATAAAGGCCAAAGTCCTCATGTGCCCCCTGACATATGACCTCTTGAGGTCATCTCTTCCCACTCCTCACCACCCCGACATTCCTTGGGCAGCCATTCCCTCCTGCCTCCCCCAGCTAATTCCTACTGCACCTACCTGTCATGACCTCAGAGAGGCCTCCTGACCCCTGGGCTAGGTCAGCCTCTCTGCTCTGTATTCTCATAGCTTTTGTTCCCCTGACCTTAATGCTTATCCCAGTTCAGTGTCACAATTTCTCATTTGCTGTAAGCACCACCACAGCACCGGCCATGCTGTAGGCTGTTCAGAGTCCATGATGGGCCCTCCAGCATTTGATGAGAAAAGGAAGTGCTCGCTTCTCCCACTCTACCCGTTATTGCTTGTCTTTCCTGGAAGGTAGAGACTGCAGGTGGTTCATTTCTATATTCCCAATTTTTAGTCTCATCAAAGACCTATTTCCTTGTTCCAAAGATACAACTATACAGGTTCTGATTCCAGGAACCAAGAGGGGCTTTCCATCAGCAGGATAGGGACAAACTCTAAGGTCAATTGCCCACCTCCATACACACAGGTGGAGAGGACGGTGAGGTCCTCTAGCCAGAAGAGAGGAAAGGGTTACAGCATTCACTTCTCAGGCCTTCCCACTCCACCCCCTTTGACAGGTGAGACAGATGGTGGTGGGTGTGATCCCAGCAGCCCTGGGGCCCCAGGGAGCTGGGCCTATCCCTTCCAAGTTCATACCTGGAACAGGACAGTGGTTTTGCCTGCAGTTCCAACAGGTGTAACGGCTGTGGCAGGGGTCACAGTGTAAGTCCTGACTCCCCACTCTTTGTGGGGACATAGAGTCATGAGACCCCATTCTTCACAGAGGTAATGGGTATCGTGGTTCTTACCTGCCCTGGCCAGGCATCCAGGGGCTGGGCTGCTTAACCATTCATTCTTTCAAATCATATCACTAAAATCTACTCCTGCACCTGTATTACAAACATAGCGTTTGTACCTGAAGTTGCACAACTACATTATGGCAGAGTTGCATCATTTGACTCATAATTTAAGACTTAAAAGGCTTCAACTGATTTAAGTGACAATGTGACGGCTAAAGAGGGAAAGTCTGATTACAAAGTGGCATTTACTCGGAGGTCTGGGATCCCTCCAGCACCTCACACATAAATACATAGTAGGTACTCAGTAAGTGTTTGTTGAATGAATGAATGATATAAAGTTTGCTATCCTGTGTCTGTGAGTCTTTTTTATTAAGAAATCTGTCCCCAGTTATCACACACAGACTCTCACCGCATAGCAGGTCTTTTCTCATGGAATGGAAGAAGGGCGTTGGCCACAGTCAGCTGATTCACCATTACAATCTTTAAGTCACTAGAACCAAAAAGGGGTGCAAGCCAGAATCTTCTAGAGCATTGTTTTTCTCTGCAAAAAGAGATAATCAGCAAATGTTGGCAGGGGTGGGGGACCATGTAGAAGGAATACATCCCACTTGGTCCACAGAAGTGGCTGAAGCTGGTATTTCCTCTCCCTTGGGGTAGGGGTTGCTGGAAGGCGACCGATTATTTCACTCAACAGGTATTTACCAAGTGCTGCTGTGGGATAGCCCCTGGGATCAAAGTGGTGAACAAGACAGAATTGGTTCCTCCCTCATTGAGATAGTGAGTAAACAAATACATAAGCAAGGAAATTCCATATTGTGGTAAGTGCTACGAAGGAGGTAAGAAGAGTTAAGCTGAGGCCCAAAGGATGAGTTCTTTGTTGCAGACAACAGAATCCACTCTAGCTGGCTAAGCAGAAAGGGGTTTATTACGGAGTATTACAGAATTTCCAGGAGGCCCAGGGGACCACATTTAGATGCCACCGAGACACGAGCAACCCAGACAGGAAGATGTGCAGCCACACCGTGGACGGTTCCAATGGAAACCTTCCTGCTGCCACTTCTGTCTACCTCTGACATCATTGCTGCCTAAGCTGCTGCAGCAAAACAACCACATCCTTGGTTGGGGCCTGCTGATTACTCACAAGCACCATCCAAGTCGGGAGAGGATACTCAGACCCAGTCAGAGCCTGGGGCCCATGCAGAGCTCTGGATTTGGGAAGGTCTGGGAAAAGGAGTTTTGAGCTTCCCAGATGCCACGGAAAAGCACACTAGAGGGAGGCTGCAGGGCTTCGTAAGGGATCTAACCTGTATTGTGGCCACAACACACAAGGAAATGTTAAAAATGATGACGTCTCGTGGTGTGACTATGAGACATGTTCGCTTTTTTCTTTCATTTTAGTGTATTTTATTTACTTTTGGGTTTTTTTCCTCAATTTTTTATAATGAACATGCAATATTCACAAAACAAAAGGCAAAAGCCAATAGAGCTCTTTTCAGAAGAAAGGGACTCTGAAGAAAGGAGACAGAGTGGACTCCTATCAAGGAAGAGTTTCCCAGCCCAACTTGGAGGGACGGTCCTTCTGGTTACCCCCTCCAACCTGATGGCCACAGAGACAAAGAGGTTCTGACCATTTGGAGACCTGTACCCAGAGCTACATAAAATTCCTAAGAATTGTCTCTAGCTCAGGTGTTCCTGAGATGAGCTGTTTACTCACATATATTCCTTACTTTACCATCTGATGTCCTCAACCTTCCTATCCCACAAGGGCAAGTCACACAGGGCAAAACTTTAGGGAGAGATCACAGATCAGCGGCTGCCAGGAGCTGGGGGTGGGGGAAATGGTTGACTACATACAGGAGGCCATGGCAAATTTTTGCAGTGCTGGAAATAGTCTGTACCTTGATCATGGTGGTGGTTACATGACTGTATGCATTTCTCAAAACTCATGGAGCTGTACACTAACGCGGGTAAATTTGACTGCGTCTAAGTTACACCTTAATTTTAAAAAGCTTCTGCAAATTTGCTAGCCCCCAAATGGGAGCTCCTATGACTTCACGGCATGTCAGAAATTTTGAGGAATGGACTGGGAACTCTAAAGTAGGAAACTTGAAAGAGCAAAGAGACTTTGCCGCTGTGGGCCCCTGGGAATTAAGCTGTGGTTTTGCTGGGTGCCGAGAATGGACTCACGGAAGCCGGCTGTAGGAAGGATGCTCCCATGAAAAGCAACTGTAGAAGGACCTGTGGGTGGGTGGGTGGGGTTTGGGGTACCTGGCTGGACACCCTGGCCCGTTTTCGCTCCCCACACTATGCCTTCGCCTGCCAACAGAAGACAGCAGCTGCTGGAGCCCCGTGCCTGCCTGTGCTGAGCTGATTATATATACAGAATGGATTGATCGGTGTTGACGGAAAGCTATTTTCCTGTCTGATTAATTATGCCAACTGATTTTCAACTTAATTGCACTTTTCAGGTCACTGGGTAATGAGACTGTACAATTTTCGTGCTGCTGCAGGCCTTGATGGGGGAAGTAGTAGGAAAAGAGTGGCAACTGCTGGTTAAGGGCAAACAGACACCCTGTTCCTCCAGGTTCCTGGGCCCACAGCCCAGGCTCTCAGCCCTTGGCTGCCCCCCAGACAAGCTCTGGAATCCTATGTGAGTATATTCTACCTGTGTAAGCCGGTCTCTGCCCCAGAGGCTCTTACCCATCTATTCACCAATAAGTATTGATTGATTGAGTGTATTTGCTGTCTATTCTAAGAGGTTTCAACTAGAATCTTGGTGTCAAGGGGGCAATAGGGAAAGATGGTTTATTAGGTCTCTCCTCTTCAAGGTCCCAAGGATTGTGGGGAGGAGACAACATGGGGTCAGAGGGAGGGTTATCCAAGGTCGTGAGTTGGGTTCCTTGACTGTTCTTCAAAAGAGGAGAAGAAATTCCTTTTAAACTCTTTTTCTCTTCTTTGGACTGTGCTTTAACAAAGAAATACTATTCTACCACTGGACTGAGCCACCTGGGCCACAGCTTCCATGGAGTTACAGATTGGTTCTAGCAATCTCCTCCAGAGAGTCTGGCTCCTACTGTACTAACTATTGGAAGGCCACCCAATCCTAGGTTTCTAGCATAGTTCTCCTAGCAGATATTGGCAGGGCCCTGCTTTTATCCCGTTGGCACTCATCCTTCCCTCTCACTGCACGCACCTGCGACTCTGCCCGAAGGTTTTGTGAACAATGGGGCAGGCCAGCAGTGCTGGGGAATTAATGTGGCCCCGGGAACAGCCCTCCACCAATGACACATGGAGGTTGGTAGATAAATTCCTCGGCTTACTCACCCATTGGCCATTGGGTAGGAATAATCTGAGATGTGTTCTCCCAGAGGTCCTGGCAGGACTGAATGCCAGATGTTCCCACAGATGTTCATAACCCCAGATGTCCACAGTGGTGACATGCTCTTCATCATACCTGACTGTGGCTCCCTTCCCTTCCCATCTCACTCTCCCCTCCCCAATCAGTCCTTCTTGGGAATCATCTCCCAATTAGCTGCTTGTGCAGTCGGCCTTCCGTATCCACGGGTTTCGCATCCGTGTGTTCTGCATCCATGAACTCAACACTCTCAGATAGAAATTAAAAAAGAAAAGAGTATGTTGCTGTTGACATGTACTAACTATGTAGTGAGGCCTATGATGGATGCGTCTGTATTGAACATGTACAGACTTTTTTCTTGTCATTGTTCCCTAAACACTGCAGGATAACGACTATTTACATAGCATTTCCATTGTATGGGGTATTATAAGAAATCTAGATATGATTTAAAGTATACAGGAGGATATGAGTAGGTTATATGCAAATACTGTGCCATTTTTATATAAGGGACTTGAGCATCCACAGATTTGCTATCCACAGGGGTCCTGGAACCAACTCCCATGGATACTGAGGAATGACTGCGCTTGAATCCAAGTCTCAGAGTCTCTTTCTGGCAGAACCCAATCAAAGACAGTCTGGATTCTAGATATTGCATTGTACTGACATAGAATTGACCATGACTTGATCCGGAAAAAAAAATGTGGCTTCTCCCTTGGTAGTTCCTATACTTCAAACACTCCTGCTGTCACCTACGCCTCCAGAAGTGAGACCGACAGATCCCACCGGTCCAAGGGCTCAGACACAGCCACAGAGTCTTCTCAAGATGTTATTTCAATCAGCCTCTTCCACCAGACCGGCGCTGGCCCCAGAACAGTAACCTCTCTGGGGGCTCTGTTCAAATATGACAATGACGATCACAATACGGGAGAGAGACAGGAGAGAAGAGCGTTTTCAGAGGATAGGGAGGTCTGGGAACTTGGGTGTTTCCAAGAGAAAGGAGGAGCACCTGGCGTGATTCCAGCTTCCCCGTTCACCTGGGTGGGAACACAGATCTCAGGGGCAGCAGCGTCCCCCACAAGGAAAGTCTGGTCTTCTCAGCAACCAGAGCTGCAGCTGAGGCGCACAGGAGGGGAACCCCAAGGCACGGGGGTGACGATGCTAAGAGAGCCTCCCTGCTTTGTAGCAAAGCCCCGAGGGTCTGGGGGAGAGTTGTGCAACAGGCAAGCGGGAAACTGGCTCACCTTGACCTCCCACTGCTGCTGGGAGGAGAGGAAATCTCCCAGGGCTGAGTGTGCCAAGGCATGATTGAGCCAGCCCCCTGGCCTGCGGGCAGGGTAGGTGTCACTCAGAGATAAGCCAACCCCTGGCTGCAGTTATGATCTCCGTGAAGCATTGCTCAGGACAGCGGGAAATCACTTCCTTGGAGCGGGTGCGAGGGGTGGCAGGTAGCCCTGGATGCTGGGTGCTGTCCAGGAGTGCCGGGAGCTCTACTCCTTCTCGGTGTTGTGGCCTGCTTGCCTCTGACACCAAGAACAGTTAAAGTGCCAGCCTCCCCTCCACGACTCAGGGACAGGGCAGCATGAGCCGGTCAAGGCACATGGGCAAGATCTGGAAACGCCTGGAAGATGTCAAAAGCCAGTGGGTCCGGCCGGCCAGGACTGACTTCAGTGACAATGAGAGTGCCCGGCTGGCCACAGACGCTCTGTTGGATGGGGGGCCTGAAGCCTACTGGCAGACACTCAGCCAGGAGGGAGAGGTGGACTTCTTGTCCTCGGTAGAAGCCCAATACATCCAGGCCCAGGCCAAGGAGCCGCCCTGTGCTCCGGACAACCCAGGAGGGGCCGAGGCAGGAACCAAAGGACTCGACTCCTGCTCCCTGCAATCAGGTACCTACTTCCCCGTGGCCTCAGAGGGTAGCGAGCCCACCCTGCTGCACACCTGGGCCTCGGCTGAGAAGCCCTACCTGAAGGAAAAGTCCAGTGCCACCGTGTACTTCCAGACGGACAAGCACAACAACATAAGAGACCTTATTCGCCGCTGCATCTCCCGGACCAGCCAGGTAGTGATGGCGGAGCCTGTGTCTCCTGCGCCATGGGTGGGAGGAATGGGGGCTGGTAGAGGAGGAAGAGTGGGGTACGTCCTGCTCTGAGGGACAGAGTCCAGATGACTGGGGCTTAAGGTGGAGTCAGGGATGTTACTCTCTGCCTTGCCCTGGGTCACTGGCTTCCTGATTCCATGTGTCGTAGTCTGGGTCCCCGCCACCACCCTCCATTCCCGGGACTCCTACAATAGCTTTCTGCCTGGCCCTCCTCTTTCATCTTGGTCCCCAACCAACCATTCTCTACACGGCTGCAGACACTTTTTCTGTACTTCAACTCTAACTTGGTCCCTTCCCTGTTGCCTGACCACCAGCTGGATTCAGGTGCTGCACAGTCACTCGCACAGACTGGTCTAAGCAGAGTGTGCAGGTCACTCAGGATTGAGTGGCAGGAGGTGGGAAAGGCACTGGACAGGCTGTGGGCCAGGCAAAGGCGTGTGCTCTTCCCCTGGGGCAGCTGGGAGCCACGGAAGGCTCTCAGCAGAGACAGAGCCACAGCCCACTTCCATGGGTAGCCTGTGGCTGGGGATCCAGCCCCCTTGGTATCTCTGTGGGCACAGCCCAGCCCTGAGGCCTCGTGTGTGCGTGCACACACGTGAGAGATGTCACAAACTCTGCCTGCAAAAGCCTGACGGGCAACAAAATGGGTGAAACTCATGAGGGCCTGGGACAAGTTTGTGGTGGGGATTTGGGCAAAGGAGACCCACTCAAAGGGCTGGCCACAACTCAGCACCAGCAGAGCCAGGTCTTCCTACCTGCTCGGAGGAGCGGGCGAGTCTTACTTTTAGGTGAAATCTTCTGAGGTGTAAGTGTTGTGCTAAATTCGTAACACGCTGTATTGGTGACAGAAAAGACATCAGCAGGCCTGAGGGCCACACAGGCAAGAGAAGAAGCCTTGCTGAGAAATAAGGGAAGAAGAGGGACTCCGCCAGGAGATCATGTTTCACAAGCCCTAACCTGGCTTCTTTCCAGGGAGTGTCACTCACCCTTTGAGCCGCAGCTGCAAGTGAGAATTTCCCGGATACCATGGGCCCCCAGCCCTCAGGAGCACAATGAATTAAATGCACAGAGATCCTAGAGCTACACACTTAGAAACAGGCCCTTGGAGCTGGGAGGGACTTTGTTCAGCGTGGAAGCTGAGACCGGGGAGGCTAAGGGACTTGCCTCAGCTGTGCAGCCAGCCCCAGGCAGGGCCCACGCTCCTGCTTTCCTGCCTGGGCCCATCTGTCAGCTCCTATTGCCACCCTGTCACAGAAACGTGAAGTACCGCTCGAAGCAGCCCAGCGACATGAAAAGCAGGCATGCCACCAGCTCCACTCCACCCGTTCTTACCTTCTAGTTAATTTTCCAGAACTCGGCTCCCTTTCTCCCGCCCCTTCCACACACAGCCTCGCCACTCACGCTGGCTTTTCTGGAGCCATAAGATGTCATGCAGTATTGAACTTGGGAGGGGATTCAGTCAAGAGACTGGGACCCCATGAAAAAAAGGAGCTTACATATCAGCTTGGGCTTTTTGAGTTCTTTTAAATGTAACCAAATTTGAAAATTATAGTGGGGAGGGAGAGAGAGAGAGAGAGAGAGAGAGAGAGAGAGAGAGATAGAGAGAGAAATCTCTACAGATGACAAAGTTCTTGCCTCGTCCCTCTGTATCTTCGGGAGGGTGGAGTAGGCCCCCATAGACCTGTGCTGAATAGTCATTTTGTGCACCTGGGGTAAGAGCAGCAGTTGACAGCAGGCAGCTACTGATAGCCTGTGACTCCAGGACGTTGTGACAATTCCTGACTAAATGCCAGTTATGGTGCCTGAAATTCTGTCAATCAAGCAAGGATGGCAGAGCAGAGCAAGAGGCCTCCTTCCTTTTGGGGAGCTCCCTGCTAGAGAGCAGAGGGAAGGGAAGGGGAGGGGAGGGGAGGGGAAGAATGGAAGGGAGAGGAGAGGAGAGCAGAAGAGGGGAGGAGAGGAGAGAGGGCAGGAGAGGAAAGGTGAAGGGAGGAGAGGAGACGAGAAAGGAGGGGAGGGGAGGCGAACACTGGTGGGTGGCAGCCCTGGGCTTGAGCAACCCTCTGTGCCTGGAAGTCTAGGGAGGGTGACTAAGGCAGGCTTCATGGAAGAGGTGAGTCTCATAGGCTGAGTAAGAATTTGCCAGACAGAGAGATGAGGGAAAGACTTCCTGGCCCAGGCAGTGTCAGACACAGAGCTCAGGAGGTGTGAGAGGGCTCGGGGTGTCCTAGAGGTGGGGAGACACGGTCATCCCTCTGGTGAGACAGACCTTCTTGATGTGGAGTGAGGGTGGGGAGAAGGATCGGAGCCTAGGAGCCGCTGTGCCTTATACTTTGGGCCAAACAAAGAGTGAGCAACGGTTCTCTGTTCTTAAACGTGCCTGGGATTTGTTTGAACCAGGTGCAGTAAGCCACACAGCCATGGCAATGACTGTCACGAAGAAAGAAGTTTTTACTCACATTCCTAGAAGCAGAAGGCACAGCATGCCAGGCAGGGCCACACAGGAAGCACCAAGTTGGTCTGGAGGCAGAAAGGGCAAGCGAAAAGCATGGACACAAGCCTTCACTGTGATTTTGCAGGAAGACAGAGCAGGGCAGGCTGAACAGTTTAGGACTGGCTAGTTTGAGTCATTTTGGCAGGCTCTGGGCTATGGCTGGTCCCCAGTTGTCCAGGACCTGGCCCTGGGTGATTTAGGGCAGGGGGACTATTGGCTTGGTGTGTGAGTTAGATGACGAAGGTGGTTGCTTGGTTTGCATATCAAAGGTGTGCTCATAGGGAAGGTGTTTGCTATCTCTAGGAACGGTTAGCTCTGGGATGTCAAAGCATCATAAAATACGGACAACCAAAGTGTGGTTAACACATCAACCAAGTATGGCTCAGGATACTGTGGCCCTTTCAGGGGGTCTGTGAGGTCCTGCCCTTGTTAACCACTCATCTGTGTGAGGCCAGATTATCTTCATACCCTTCCACCCAAACAACATAGCCCAACCGATTGCTGCAGAAGCAGACGTGAAAAGCCAGCTGCCTTCTGCTAAGCCAGATACCTCGGAGATTTGCAAACTGTAAAACGATGTCACTCTGCTCACTACATTCTGTTATTATTGTTGTTTTGGAAAATATAGCAACTTTTCATGAAAACCATTATTTAGGTTAACAGGTAGTAGGCTTAATATTGTTTTGAGTAACAGTATTAGTTATTTTAAAATAACTAATAAACATTTAAAGATTTCCTCAATTTCCGTTTCTCATATGATACATATGAATCGCCACAATCCACAGAGACTGAAGCTCTCTGGAATCCTCAGTAATTTTTAAGAATGTAAAGGGGTCCTAAGACCAGAAAGTTGGAGAACTTTAGCAGGCAAGCCCCATCTCCTCACTGGACTCCCTCTACCTCTGCCCCTTTCTTTCTCTCGACAAATAACACAGATTCCTTGAAAAAGAAAAAAAAATCTAACCAGCTCTCTGGGAGTCGGGGTGGGTGGAGAGGGGCTAACAGAGGAGCCAGAAGGAAGAAGCTCCCCGCTTACTCCCCCCACCCCAGGTGCCAACTTCCAACTTTTAGGCTGAGCCCCCACCTTGGGAGGGGCTGTTCCCCATCCCCACCACAGGCCACTGGCTCATTGCGAGGAAAGTGGGCAGGGGGACAAGGGAGGAGGGTCTAGGATCAGGACAGGGACAGAGTGAAGCCACCTGAGCAGAAACTGCACAATCCCCTGCAAGGAGCTGATGAGCAGGTCCTCCTCCCCACACCTGAGACCCAGGATTCCAGGGCTTTCATCCAGGGTCCCAGGTCAGGACAAAGGTCATACCTCTGACAAGGGCCTCTGAAGAAAGGACCAGACCTGGGAGAGGAATCCAGTTCCCCAGGCACGTGGGGTCCCTGCCAGGGCACAGGGCACTCCTAACCAGTATGGGAGCCCAAGGTCCGCCAGGGTGGGGCAGCCCCCGAGGACCAGCGAGGGTCCATAGGCTCACACCATCCTCCTAGGTCTGTGACAGGCTTTCAGTGGAGTTTCTTAGAGGAAGTTGCTCTCTGCTCTGGGTGTCCTGGCTGTGGCTGAGTACTGGCATATTATCACTACTCCAGATTGGGCTGTGGGGGCAGGGAGTAGCCGGGGAGCACCTGGCACAGCCAGGCACAACACACCCAGATGGGGGGCCTGTGATTGACGTGGGTGGTCCCCGGTGGTCTAGCCCACAGCTGCCTTTTCGAGGGCTGTTGACCACATTGCTCTGTGGTGAGCAGAGCGGTGCTGGTGGAGGGTCCGCCTGGGCCTCCTTCCTTTTCTCTGTCCACATTCTCTGTGAGCTCTGCTCTGGGGTCCCCCAACCCGCCCAAGGCTTGACTTTCCTTCCCTGGCCCACCCCTGACCCACACGCTGAGGACGCGCTTTGTCCCTCAGGCTGGATCCAGTGAAAACAGATAGATGGACATTGGAGTCCTTTTCCTAGGCCTGAAGTAGAATGAAGGGGGTGGGGGGCATGGCTCTGCCTTGTGGCTTGGGGCATCTTCCCTGGGTTCTAGCCATGAGGCTTTTGGAAAGCTATTTAACTTCTCTGTACCTCCAGCTCCTCACCTGGGGAGGCCGGGAAACAGTGTTGCGAAGGTTATAGAAGGTGAACATATGGCTGAGAGTAAGTGCTTCGCAGATCGTTGCTGCTATAATTGCACTCATATGTCCAAAGCAAGCTCAAAAACGAGCATCAGTGCATAGGGGAAGAGAAAGAGTAGAAATAGAAGCACAGAGCGGGTGATGGGGGTACTAAGTGCCCCCCAAGAACTGTCCCCAACATGGTTGGTGGCCCACCAGGACCCAAATCCCATTCCTCTCTCACCCCCTGCCCTTCCTGAAGCAGGAGGATTTCCAGCCATTAAGGACTCACATCCGCCTGGCAGGTAGGGATTCTCGGCCAGGACTTGAGGTTCCCACAGGATTGCCCCTGGATGGGGCTCTTCTGTCTCGCTGAAGCTCCAAATTCCCAGAGCCAATCTGCCAGGCTATGCTTCCAGGCCAACTTCCTTCTTGAGCAAGCTGTCACGGAAAACCCCAAGATATCTCAGCCAACCCCACTCTCTGTGCTGGTCCATCTGATTGGCGTTAACAAGAACCCCACTCTTTTGTTTTTATGCCCATAGCGGTGTGGGCACTCATTGTAATCCTCTTCCGTGACCTGGATTAAAACAACATTCTTGCACAGTGTTATCCTAATATTATCCACACTTGCTTATGAGCAACGCATATAAAACTCATAGTCGTATTTTAACTACACACTAGAGTAACAACCTTTACTCTTGCACATGCTTACGTTTATATTATCTGGGTTTACAGTTAGGCCCACCTTGCACAATAGCTAATGCTCTATTATTGTGCAGCGTTTTATAGGTAAAGAAACTGGGGCTCAGAGAGGGTAAGTGATTTGTGCAAAGGCACTCAGCTATTTTCCAGTAGCACCAAGACTGGAGCCAAATTCCCTAACTCCCAGGAGACCTGGATTACCTGCTATCTCTCTGTGTTCATTTCAAAGAAACACTGTAACAAATCATCACACCTTTGGTGATTTAAATCAACAGAAATCTATTCTTTCACGGTTCTGGGGACCAGAAACCCAAAATTAAGATGTCACCTGGGCCATGCTCCTCTCTGAAGTCACTAGAGGAGGATCATTCCTTCCTTTCCCAGCTTCCGGTGACTCTAAGCCTTTCTTGGCTTGTGGCTGCATAACTCCAGTCTCTGCTTCCACTTTCACACTGCCTTTTCCTCTCTCTCTCTGTCCTCTGGGTATCTTTCATAAAGACACTTGTCATTGGATTTAGGGATAATCCAGGATAATCTCATCTTGAGAGTCTTAATTACATCTGCAAAAGTCCTTTTTCCAAATGAGGTCACATACATAGCTTCTGGTGGTTAGGACGAGGGCATATCTTTTAGGATATCATCATTCAAACTTCTACACTCTGTAAGGTAGCACACCCAATCAGGAGACTGAAGAAGTTACTGCTCTTGAAGCAATCCAGCTGGGAGACAATCCCAGCAGGAGGCAAAAATAGAACCAGACCTAATTAGCCTGTATTTGCAAGCATCCCTTAAATCTGGACATTGGGTTATTTGCAAACCGGCCCTCCTTCTCTGTCAGTTGGTCATCTGCTCACCAGACTTGTGTCAGGGAAAGGACTCACTGGAAAGCAACTGGGAGGATTTACTGACCTCCTGGGGAGAGAGAATTGTCTCTTTTGTCAATACCTTAGATGAGGAGGCATTTATTTTTCAGCAGAAAAATAAGGACCTCAGTGTTATTGGTGCTATAAGCTTAAATGTGGAGATTTAATCATGTGATAACAGGACATGGTTCTAAAGGATCACGGATCTCAGGATTAGAACATCTTTTGTGACTGCTAGCTCAGAGTGAATAATTTATCAGCACTTCCTTCCCTTGTCCAGACACCCATATCAACTGAGAAGAAAGTCAACTCCAAGTGGGTACCAGCTATCTCCTTCGCCTGTCTCTGTGCCCATACTGTTGGGGAAAAAAAAAAAAAAGGCCACAGATCCCCATGAAAACATGTCTGCTAGCTTGGGCTTTGTGCCTATCTGTCTGCACACTCACTGCTTTCCCTCACTGGCAGTCATAGTGGACTGTCGTGCAGGGTGTCATGCGGGGTCTCTGGTCCCACTCCCCACACAAGAACTCAGGACATGGTGAGGCCAAAAAGGGACACCCAAGGAGCTATAGGTAGGGGAGTCACACCACTATACTGTCACTGGCAGCTGGGTTGGAGACACAGGAACCAGGAGCCACACAATTCTCAACCCTCACTGTGCCGCTTGCAGGCTCAGCCACCATCTTCTTGCTAGCTCCCCTTTTTTTGCTAGCCTGGCCACGGCAGTTATATTAGTGCCCAATGGCTCACTGGTTACAGCTGACGGCCAACTAGCCACAGCTGCTGGCCATTTGATCACAGTTGATGGCCATTTACTACCTAAGCCAGCACCTTTCTATGTGAGGCCGAGAGCCTGGAAACTGCTTTTTGGGGCTCTGTCCCCACACTCTACCCCTACAGGGTCTCGCCTCACAATCTACGCGACAAACGTCTTCCGGGAGAGGCCCTGTGCGAGGACCCTGGAGGTGAATACTATTTCCTGGACACAATCAAGCTCTCTGGTTACAGCCAGGGCACCACCAGTACTTCTGGGCACAGCCAGACTTCCTGGACTTCTTAGGATACCACCAGTCTCCCCGGGCACAGCCAGGGCTCTCAGGGCACTGCCACTCTCTCTGGGCACAGCCAGACCTCCTGGACTCAGCCACGGCTCTCAGGCCACTGCCACTCTCTCTGGGCACAGCCAGACCTCCTGGACTCAGCCAGGGCTCTCAGGGCACTGCCACTCTCTCTGGACACAGCCAGACCTCCTGGACTCAGCCACGGCTCTCAGGCCACTGCCACTCTCTCTGGGCACAGCCAGACCTCCTGGACTCAGCCAGGGCTCTCAGGGCACTGCCACTCTCTCTGGACACAGCCAGACTTCCTGGACTCAGCCAGGGCTCTCAGGGCACTGCCACTCTCTCTGGGCACAGCCAGACTTCCTGGACTCAGCCAGGGCTCTCAGGGCATTGCCACTCTCTCTGGGCTCTCAGGGTACCGTGCTGGAACAACAGTGGCTCACAGTCAAGGTGCTTACATATTCTCAATGGTGGCCGGTCAAGACACAAAAGCAAACATCCGCCAGTTCCACTACATGGTGGGATGTTCCCAAACAGTCAAGCTGTCCATTAAATTAGGGATGGAAGGCAATTCCCCATAGTCCATAGTCATTCGCCAGGGCTGTCCTGGGGGTGAGGGATGACTTTGACCTCACCCTCAGCTCCCACGGAGGACTCAGCAAGCGTTTCCTCCTGGGACTACAAGTCCTGCATCCGGGCTGCCTCAGCAAGCACTTCCCAGCTCACAGGGCCGCAAGGACCCTCGCTTTCTCCGGCCTCTGCTGGTTGGGGAACCGTCCACGTCTTCCCACCCCTCCACAGGGGTCCAGCTCTCAGGCAGCTGCTCCTCCTGGTCTTCCTGAGACTGAGTGTTCATAGGCACAAACTGCTCCATGCCTTTCGGAGAGCTTTGGCCGGCACCGTATCCTGCTCACAGAGCCATTTGTCGCGCAGGGTGTCAGGCGGGGTCTCTGGACCCACTCCCCGCACAAGAACTCAGGACATGGTGAGGCCAAAAAGGAACACCCACGGAGCCATAGGTAGGGGAGTCACACCACTATACTGTCACTGGCAGCTGGGTTGGAGACACAGGAAGCAGGAGCCACACAATTCTCACCCCTCACTGCTCCACTTGCAGGCTCAGCCACCATTTTCTTGCTAGCTCCCCTTTTTTTGCTAGCCTAGCCATGGCAGTTATATTAGTGCCCAATGGCTCACTGGTTACAGCTGACAGCCAACTAGCCACAGCTGATGGCCATTTGATCACAGTTGATGGCCATTTACTACCTGAGCCAGCACCTTTCTATGTGAGGCCGAGAGCCTGGAAACTGCTTTTTGGGGCTCTGTCCCCACACTCCACTCCTACAGGGTCTCGCCTCACAATCTACGCGACAAGCGTCTTCCGCGAGGGGCCCTGTGCGAGGACCCTGGAGGTGAATGCTATTTCCTGGACACAATCAAGCTCTCTGGTCACAGCCAGGGTTTCTCAGGGCACCACCAGTACTTCTGGGCACAGCCAGACTTCCTGGACTTCTTAGGGTACCACCAGTCTCCCGGGCACTGCCACTCTCTCTGGGCACAGCCAGACTTCCTGGACTCAGCCAGGGCTCTCAGGGCACTGCCACTCTCTCTGGACACAGCCAGACTTCCTGGGCTCAGCCAGGGCTCTCAGAGCACTGCCACTCTCTCTGGGCACAGCCAGACCTCCTGGACTCAGCCAGGGTTCTCAGGGCATTGCCACTCTCTCTGGGCTCTCAGGGTACCGTGCTGGAACAACAGTGGCTCACAGTCAAGGTGCTTACATATTCTCGATGGTGGCCGGTCAAGACACAAAAGCAAACATCTGCCAGTTCCACTACATGGTGGATGTTCCCAAACAGTCAAGCTGTCCATTAAATTAGGGATGGAAGGCAATTCCCCATAGTCCATAGTCATTTGCCAGGGCTGTCCTGGGGGTGACGGATGACCTTGACCTCACCCTCAGCTCCCACGGAGGACTCAGCAAGCCTTTCCTCCTGGGACTACAAGTCTTGCATCCGGGCTGCCTCAGCAAGCACTTCCCAGCTCACAGGGCCGCAAGGACCTTCGCTTTCTCCGGCCTCTGCTGGTTGGGGAACCGTCCATGTCTTCCCACCCCTCCACGGGGTCCAGCTCTCAGGCAGCTGCTCCTCCTGGTCTTCCTGAGACTGAGTGTTCATATGCACAAACTGCTCCACCGTCCTTCGTCCTTTGGAGAGCCTTGGCCGACACCATACCCTGCTCGCTGCGCCATTTGTCATGCAGGGTGTCATGCGGGGTCTTTGCTCCCGCTCCCCGCACAAGAACTCAGGACATGGTGAGGCCAAAAAGGAACACCCACGGAGCCATAGGTAGGGGAGTCACACCACTATACTGTCACTGGCAGCTGGGTTGGAGACACAGGAACCAGGAGCCACACAATTCTCAACCCTCACTGTGCCGCTTGCAGGCTCAGCCACCATCTCCTTGCTAGCCCCCATTTTCTGCTAGCCTAGCCACGGCTGTTATATTCATGGCTAATGGCTCACTGGTTACAGCTGACGGCCAACTAGCCACAGCTGATGGCCATTTGATCACAGTCGATGGCCATTTACTACCTGAGCCAGCACCTTTCTATGTGAGGCCGAGAGCCTGGAAACTGCGTTTTGGGGCTCTGTCCCCACATGGACATACTACCATTTTGTGCTGTTTTCTTTTTTCATTTAATCCGTTAAATTTAAATACATATTTGCTGAGCACATATTATATTGCAAGTTTTACTATAACATTTCACCGGATCTTATAGTTTCTATATAACCATTATAACTATCATAATACTCTACTTGTCAGTATACTACAATTTGAGTATTAAGAAGGACTCTTCAGTGGGTGACAAAAAAGTCTAATTCTGCTCTGCTTCTGCTGTGTGGGAGTTTCCCCTACACCACCAAGCAATTCTCGAACACCAGCTGCGTATTCTACAACTGAACTCACACCAATGAAAGCCCAGGTTGACACCTGTGTTTCTGACCAACCAGCTATAGATTGAAGAGTCTAACCCTCTCCTTAGGTTCGATTAACTTGCTAGAATAGCTCATAGAACTCAGAGAAATGTTTTACTTACGGGGATCATCTGTTTATTATAAAAGGATTGTCAGGCAGGGACTCTGGTCCCGCTCCCCGCACAAGAACGCAGACCAAAAAGGAACACCCACGGAGCCATAGGTAGGGGAGTCATACCACTACAGTCTCCCTGGCGGCTGGTTTGGTGACACAGGAAGCAGGCTCCACACAATGCACAATCCACCGTCTACTTCTCTGCCAACCAACCCACCAACCAACCCCCTAGCATAGCCACGGCAGTTATATTAGTGGCTACTGGCTAACTGGTTACAGCTGACGGCCAACTAGTCACAGCTGATGGCCATCTACTACCCGAGCCAGCACCTTTCCACGTGAGGCCGAGAGCCCGGAAACTGCTCTCCTGGCTCTGTCTCCACAAGGATACAACTCAGGAAGAGCCAGATGTAAAAGATTCACAGAGCAAGGTATGAGGAAAGGGCTCTGAGCTTCCACGCCCTCCCTGAGTACACCACTCTCTCCAAGTCTTTGCTTGTTCACCCATGTGGAAGCTCTCCAAACCCATCCTTTTGGGTTTTTATGGAGGCTTCATTACGTCAGTATGGTTGATTACAGCATGGACCATTGGTGATTGATCCACCCTCCAGCCCCTTTCCCTTCCCCAGGGGCCAGGGGACTGAAAGTTCTAAGCCTCTAATCACAGGGTTGGTTCTCTTGGCAACCAGCCCCCATCCTTAGGTTTGGTCCAAAAGCAATCTCATTAACATAACAAAAGACACTTTTATTGCTCTCATCACCTAGAAAATTCCAAGGGTTTTCAGAGTTTGGTGCCAGAAACAGGAGAAAGACCAAATATACATTTTTTTTATTATAAATTACAATATCACAAAAAGTAACCCCAAATAAGTTTAAGAAAAGGAACATGCATTGACACCCCCAATGGAAGAGTCAATAGTAGGATTGGACTCAGGCACGACTGAAACCAGATGTTCAAATGATGATGCTGGCAACGTGTCTCCGCCTCTTGGCCCTGCTTCCCCCCAAGGTTGGTGTCATTTTCAGGCAGGCTGTCCCCACGTGGTGGCAAGATGGTTACCAGCAGCTATAGTTTATAATCTACTAGCTAAGCAACCCCAGCGGAAAGAATGCCTCCTTCCCCCAAGAGTCCTAGCAGAAGTCCTGGGCTGACTCTCATTAGCATACTTTAGGTCATGTGCCCACCCTTGGGCCAATCTCCGTGGCCAGTGAGGGATACAGTGTTCTCATTGGTCTGGCGCTGGGGATGTGTCCTCCCCACATCCAATCCAAGGTATGGCAGTAGCCCCACCTAGACCATGTGGGGTCTCTACAGGGATTCTGTTAGAGGCAAGGATTCCACGGCTTAAAAGCATTTGAAAACCCGCAGCCACGGAGAGCCTTGGAGCTCCAGAAGGCTGAGACTCCTTGACATTAAATCTGTCCCTTTCCTCTGAACCTGCCCAGCCACCCCCTCTTCTCCTCTTCCCCTCTCTGCTCTCCTTTTTTTTTTTTTTTTTTGCTTTTCTCTCCTTCCTCCTCTGCGTTCTCCACTCCAACACTGGGCCAGAGGATTTGTGGGAGGGCTGGAGAGGAGGAGTCAGGACAGAGGCAGGGGCCTGCCCGCTGGCTCTTCCTTTCCCTCCTTGAATCCGGCCCTGGCAGACCCTCCGCCGCCCCCGCCTTCCCCTCTAACACAGCACCAATGGGACCAGCTCTCCCAGACCCACTGGGACTTAGGACAGTCGGCTGAAACCAGTTAGCACCTGACCCTGACTCTACTATTTGACCTCTCTGCTCTGGCCCAGGTGCTGGCCATCCTGATGGATGAGTTCACAGACGTGGAGATTTTCTGTGACATCCTAGAGGCGGCCAACAAGCGTGGAGTGTTCGTCTGTGTGCTCCTGGACCAGGGAGGTGTGAAGCTCTTCCAGGAGATGTGCGACAAAGTCCAGATCTCTGACAAGCACCTCAAGGTAGGGCCCCCCAGGGAGAGTCCCAAGGGTATTCTGTGTTAAGACAAGATAGGCTGTGCGTGGTAGCCAGTGCCCCCATCTCAATGGCTCTACATAATGAAGGTGTCCATCTTGTGAGCCTTCGCTGTCCAGTGGCGGTCAGACCGCCACCCCCATCTTATAGCTATGCCACAAGGAATGCATAGTCTCCGAGAGAGCAGTGAGCAGGGAAACAGGGCCCAGAGGATTTCGCAGGATGTTTTTAGGACCTGACCTGGAAGAGATTTTCATCACTTCTGCTCATCGCCCTTGGGAAGTGTAAAGGGCCTGTGGCTAACTGGCGAGCAACAGGCTGCTGCATCCGCCTTTCCTCCTCCCAGAGGAGCAAACCCTGTGGACGTGCTTCACCGGGCAGGACCACATCCAGAACCAGTTTGATACGTATTTAGGACTCCACAACCCCAACAGGAAGCTGATCCTCTTAGACGTGACCAAACAACCTACTTTCTTCTTCTGGCAAGGAGAAAAGAAACCCAGAGATAAGGGTTCATTTAGTCATGGCAAATGTTGGGCAGCTAATTCAAATGTCAAATGTCAAAGGTCAAATGTCAAAGTATCCATAGCTTTCCTGAGCAGGCCCAGTTGAACAACCGATGCATGGTCCACAGGGTTCCCTTGGTGACTCCCCTCTGGCTCAGGCAGGCCAGCCTCCAGGAGGTCCACCCTCCTCCCTTCCTCCTTCCTTTCCCCTCCACACTGACCAGCATGCAGTGGAGTGCAGGCACCTCCTGGTGCCACGGGTCTCAGGTCCTGTGATTACTGGGTCTGCCTGCCATTACCTAGATCACACTTCCTCGACATGAGGCCATCGAGGCAGGTCCAGGCAGTCAGCACAGGCTTTGCCGTCATGGCTCACACCGGCGACACTGACCATCCTGTGCTCACCAAAAGGCAGTGGGATGTGCCCCTCCCGCCTTCTCAGAGCTTACGGAGAGGCTGAGAGGAGCTGTTGGAGGCTTTGCACATCCTCTTCCCAAAGCCGGCCCAGCAACTGGCAGGTGTTCTCAGGGTCCCAGCAGTATTCTGCCTTCGCCTGAGACCCCCATGCTTCACCTGCCCTTTCATTTCTCTAGCCTTCCAAGGGATCCAGCTTGAGGGCTGGGGCAGCAGGCGCTGCTGGGGAGGAAAAGGACAAACAGGGCCACCATCTGGGTTGTGGAAACACCTTTTTGTAGACAGGACAATTGAGGGTCCATTGAGGTCACCACAGAGCTGCCCCCTCCGGCTGTACTGAGCCTTCCTTCTGACCAACATGAGGTCAGGGACTTATGTCACTAAAGCCACTTACCAGGCAAGGCTGGGCCTGCCAGTCCTCTATGGTCTGTGGGAACCTAGACTGAAGGCTCTATGGGCATCGGGCCCTCGTCTGTCTTCTATTTCCTGCTTTTATAAATTCTACCATCTCCCCTTCCCCCCTTTTCTCCCATTACTCAAATAATGTCAGGACGATGAAGACAATTTAGAAAATTCAGCCAAGGAAAAAATAAAACTGGCCCATAATCCCAACAACTCCTATTAAAGTATTGATGAACATCCTTCCAGGATTTTTCCTAAGCAAACACGTATCTATAAATACATAATACGTGCATGACACCTTCACTTCCATCTCTACAGAACATTTCCATCCGGAGTGTGGAAGCAGAGGTGTACTGTGCCAAATCCGGCAGGAAGTTCGCCGGCCAAATCCAGGAGAAGTTCATCATCTCGGACTGGAGATACGTCCTGTCTGGATCGTACAGGTGAGCACTGGGTTTCACCTGTCGCAGGTTCATAGAGGCCAAGGCTGAGTGGCTCGGGCATACCCCGCCCACCACACACACCAGCAGCTCCCAGGACACTGCTCCTTTGCCCAGATCTCCGGCTTCTCATACACAAGGCTGGAGGCAGGACTGGCCTGGGACAAAAGGGGACACCTGAGACCTTGCTGGGAGGACTACAGGGTAGAGAGGCACTTCCAGGTGCCTCAGTTTCCCTTGATATTGCAATAGGACGTGGAATCCTCTTTTTCCCTCCTCAGCCTTCTCAGGAGTGATTATAAAGCACGCAATTTGTTTTGGGGTGTGTATGTCTGTGTGTGTGCATGCTCCATTTTATTTTCAAAATGTTTTATTATTTTAATATAACAAATTCATTGATATATCATTCCCATGCCAAATCAGTCACCCATTTAACATGTGCATGCCATTCTTTTTTAGCATTACTTTCCTCATCTGTAGTATGGGGATTGGGTGTCTTAACACAGACACCCCTCTGTGCTAAACAGAACACAGAAATGCATTGACTATAAAAGATTGCTAAATCTGTTTATATTGCAGTTAAGAACCTTGGCTCCTCAAAAGGCATCTTAAGGAAAGTGAAAAGTCAGATTATAAACCGGGAGCAGGTTTTCATGATGCCTTGACAGGATTAGTGTCAAGAATCACAAAGAACTCCTGTGAGTCACAATAGGGCAACAGAGTGTGGGTGAGGTATGTGGGCATGCAGTCAGCCAGGTGGAAGGACGCGCGTGTGAAAACACATGAACAGATGTTTCTGCAATAGTGATCGAGAAAAGGCAAATCCAGGCTAGAATGAGTTAGCGTCTTATACCTTTTCAACCAGCAAAGAAAACAATGTCTGACAATACTAAGTGTTAGATTTACGGGGTCTTTTATACATTGCTATTGGGACAGCAAATCAGTGCAGTGACTTTGGAAAGAGTTTGGCATTTTCTCCTAAAGCTGAATATTTACCTAGTTTATAACCCAGTCATTCTACTCCTAATGTACTTCCAAGAAAAACTGGTTCACAGTACAGTAGAAGACAAATACAAGCACATTCGTAGCAGCACTGGTCATGAAAGAAAAATTGTGGAGGTAACCCCAATTCCTACCAAGGGGAGAGTAGATGAATAAACCATAATCGAGCCACCAGTGGAATATTATACAGCAGTTAAAAATGAATGAAGTACAGCAACAAGAGATAACATGGATAAATCTTAGCAATATATGAAGTGAAAAAAATCCCCAACGATTGTCATATTAAAAACAACTGAAGTGAAATATTTACTTTCCAGAATACACAAAACTTTTTTTTTTTTTTAAGTTATGGAGAAAGGAAACTATGAGAAGTATGACACAGGATTCAGGCTGATTATTTCCTCTAATTTGGGGATCAGGAAGAATGGGTTATGGAAGGGACCATATGGTTAGATGTCAGTTATTGTCAAGATGCCAGCTTTTTACTTTAGGTGGTGGCTTCACAGTGCTTATTAAAATATTTAAAATAACAAAATAAATAGCTCCATACATTCAAATGGGCCATGAATAGACAGACCCCAGAGACAGTGGGTCTGGAGCCACAAATTATGATTAAGTCAATTATATGTACTTAAGGGACAAAAACCAATAAAATGTATTTCGTACAATAGGTGGTGATAAAATGAAGCGTAAAAGGTAGAGCGCAGGATGCATGGGCCTGCGGGGTGTAGGTAGGGGGAGTCCCTGCGTGGTGCACAGGGAGGGGGTGTTCCAATTCTGCAGGGACGCACCGAGGACTGGGAGGTACGCAAGGGCCTTACGGGTGGGGGCCTGAAAAGTTGCCAGGGCGGCTTTGGACCTGTTTTGTTGAGCAAAGCATGCAGTTGTTGGCCTAATTTAGCCTGGTTCCAAACAACACAGGGCTCTTGCTATCTTAGTGTAGCCGGGAGTCCCACTGACCCTGTGTCTACTGCCTTCCCTGCCACCTGGCTGGCCCCAGGCTCAGCATCAGCTACTCGATCTGGGGCTGCATGGGTGGCTCCTGGGCGGGACATGAGGTTTAAACAAAGCCTCCTTGTTCTTCCCACGATTGCTCCATCCCATCGCGCGTGGACGCTGCCCTGCCTCACAGTGGGGAACCTGCAGGCTGGGCCCTGCTCTTTGGTGGCAAGACAGGTGGAGCGGGGGAATGGAAACTGAGACCCTCGGTGGGGACTGTCTCTGCTCATCTCGGGTGCTGTCCCTCAGCGTGACCTGTCCCCCTCTGACCATCCTGTCCCCGTTCCTCTCCATGCCTAGGTTCACATTATTAGGGGGCAGGACTCTATCCTGATGTCCTTGATGGGTCTTCTGTGCCGTCACCATTTTCAAGGCTGTTTTTTTTTGAGGGGGGGTCGGGGGTGGCGTGAAAAAGGAAGTTTTCCATCAGAAAGAGAGGGGAAGCTGGTGAAATCAGGGAATTATAAAAGGTAATACATAAGCACCTTGAGCATTTTGTTTTCACTTACAACATGTAAGTGGAGAGAAGAACAAGACCCCTGCCTGAGGGTGTTCTCTCGTGGGTATCTAGGCAAACCACACTTACACCCGGCTCCTGGGGCTCGCCCTGCATTCTCCTTTCCATCTCATAAAGAGCATAGGATTCTCCCTCCCCTCACACTCCTTCTGGGTCCACATGCCTGAAAATGGAGCTACGCCCTTTAGATTTTCACAAACAGCCCCTGCCTTCCAAGGAGCAGCCGTGTTTCTGCAGAGGGCTTCCTCAAGCCTGTTTGGTTAAAAGAGGCAGGTGTCCCCACACTTCACAGGTGGAGCCACTGAGGCCCCAGTGGCTAGGTGACTCATATGAGCACACAGTTGGGGACACTGGGACTCAGCTGGCCCTCAGCCCCTTTGTGCTTCCTCAGGGACCATCTAAGGGGCTGTCGTCTGAGCACCCGGAGGGAACCCTGACCTGAAGCCAGGGATTCAGTCTGGCAACTTCATCATTCACCTGCAGACATTTGCGGGTCTCTGAGCTTCGCTTTGCCATCTGTGAAAGCGGGACACCAGTGTCACCGTCCAGGGGTTCTGCCAGCACAGAGGGGCGGTGGTCACATTAACCCCGTCCTACCAGCCCTGCCGGTTGCTCCACGTCCCCCCAAGGAAGGTCGCAGAGGCCTGGAGCCACGGCCCCCAGTTCCCACCCCTCACTCTCTCTCCTCCTCCCCCAGCTTCACCTGGCTCTGCGGGCACGTCCACCGGAATATCCTGTCCAAGTTCACGGGCCAGGCGGTGGAGCTGTTCGACGAGGAGTTTCGCCACCTCTACACCTCCTCCAAGCCTGTGATGGGCCTGAGGTCCCCCAGGCTGGTCACACCCCTTCAGCCCCGAGCAAGCCGCAGCCCCTCACCCGGCCGCCTCAGTGGCAGTAGCTGCTCCCACAGTGACCACACGTCTGCCGACCCCTTCAGCAGCCCAACAGGAAGCAACCCCCAGAACCTGAGTCTGTCCAAGTCCTCAGGGCCCAGCAGTCCCCTAGCCCCAAACCCGCCTCTGCCTCCCAGGTTTCAGCCCTACCATGGCCTTTGGGGGGCCCTGACCCCACAGGTCCACTTCTCCCCGAGGCCCCACGACGGCCCGCCTGCTCTCTGCAGCAACCTCAACGCCTACAGGTCCACGAGGCTGCAGCTCGAGCAGCTTGGCCTGGTGCCCAGGGCAACCCACATCTGGAGGCCCTTTCTACAGGTCTCCCCCCATTTCTGAAGGGCTCCGTCTACCAGCTGCCATCTCAGGGCCAGCGCCAGGCATTTCTGGGCTCTCTGGCCCATGGTACCCACCTCAATGACTAGCAGCTTTGACCCTTCTTCCTTTTGAACTAAAGGCACTGGGACAACCTCATTGCCTGTATTTCAATGTTCCTGGGCCTGAGACCCCCACTGCCCTGGGTTCCCCTCTCTAATTTGACCTATGCAGCACATTCCAGAAGGTTCCAGGGAGCTGTGTGTGTGTGGGGGGGGGTGGAGCTAGAGGACAAAATTGTGAAAATAGAGCCCCTTTCTTCCAAAGAGCAGCCAGCACTTGAACATTCTTTGAATCTCTGTAATGTAAAAAGGGGCAGATACAGCCCATGTTTTACCTGTGGGTAAACGGAGGCACCGAAAGACAGAGCGTTGATGAAACCAAGGTAGTTCCGTTTCCCAGTGCCTAGAAGCGGTCCACTCCTCACAGATTCGGAAGAATGTGTGGGAACAGTCTGGATGTTTCTGGGAGAGGTGGGACAACTCGCCCTCTGAAAGGTGTAATACTGGGTGTCCCTGGGCCCGATGAGTTAGGGAGGAGGCCCTGGAACCTGCTGCTGTAAGTTGTGTGGGGCCAGTTGAAATCGTAGCCACCAAAGATTGGGCAAGCCAAGGCGTCTAGGGGATGGTTGGACAAGACAGCTTAACAGCTCAGGTTCTTGCTTCTAAGAGCCTTGGGCTAGCCTGGAGGTGCCTGAGTCTGGGCAGGTCCCAACGGCTTGAATTGTTGGGATCCAGCAGTCTTGAGCAACTAGGGAGGGTTCAGCATTGACCTTGCAGCCCCCGGGGGCTGCCAGCTGTGTGCAGATCCAGGTGCCTCTGTCTGGCTCGTTGCCATTGTGAAGCAGGAAGGCTGAGCAGGGGCTTCCACAAGCCCATCATTCATTCATTCTCAGATTCACAGTGTGCTCTAGGATGGAACTAGACTCTGAGGACACAGGGTGCTTTGGGAGCACAGACAGGGGCTGGACAACCCACGTGGGGAGGTCTGGACACTTCCCAGAGAAGTAACAGTTAACCAGAGACCTAAGAACAAGGGTGTGACGGCTGGGCGCAGGGATGTGAGCCAGGCTGCTCCAGCCTCAAAGAAGCAGGTGAAAAGCCCACACCCCTTCCTGTTTCCATGTCCTCCCCCTGTTACCAACTCATCTTAGCAAATGTCTTCCGGTTGCCCATTTCCGTCTCTGAAGCTTTGCCTTTGCTGTGGAGGGCTGAGTCCGCTAGTGGCCTCTGAACCTGACAGCACGCGGCAACCCAAGACACGCTCTGTAGAGGGCATCTCCCTTCAGCCCATCCCTGTTTGTATTTGTCCCGTATTCCTGGCAAAGGTGGAGGCGTCTTTGCTTCTGTTTTCTTTTAAATTGTATTCCTGTCCTCACTTGACTTTTTCCCTCCTTAGTTCCTTAAGTCCAACAACAACAAAAAACGCTTTGGTTCCTGAAGGTTTTTTAAAACCCCAGTCCCAATGCTGCTGTTTTCCCCGCTGACCGCTGGGATGAGGTTAGAATGACCCGGGTTGCAGGGCATCCTAAATTAGATCTCATAAGCTGCCAAGAAGGCTTCAGGAAGGTAAAGCTCGCTGGGGTGTCAAGAACCCCAAAGGCCCGCTCTACCTCTGCCTGTGTCCGACTCAGTCCTGGCAGCTGGAACAAACCCTCCGGCTTCCAGTTCCCCTCTGCCGTCATCTTAGGGGTTCACAAACACTGCCTCTCCTCTGCTGGGCACCTTGTCCTGTGTGATCCCAGCCTGTGGGGAAGGTAGTGTGGTTTGCTGTGGCCAATGGAAGGTGAGAGGAAGAGTTCAGGATCATTTCCAGGCAGTTGCTGTAAGAGCCAGGTGCAGTTGGCCTCGTGGGAGCCACACCTCAAGGTGGAGCCCTCCATCCAGGAGTCTGGGTTCCTGAGACTCTGGTGAGCAGGACTGCCTACTCCCACCCCACCGACCTGCAAACACCAAGTAGTGTGAGCAAGAAATAAACCTTTGTTGTTTAAGCCACTGAGATTGGGGCTGTTTTTTACTGCATCACGATCCAGCGTCTGACTGATACAACCCACTGACACGAGGCAGGGCCATTCCCTTGTGGGACCGGATTTCCAAGGGCCTCCAGCCTTGGGCTCTCGTCCCAAGAAACCATTTCCACCAGGAAGGTTTTACACACCTGCTGCGGGGGAGGCTGAAGGCCAAAGCACGTCCTTATCCAAGTTTGCAATCCTCCCAAACCCATCTTTAGTTCAGCTTGGGCTAGAGTCACATGTGCACCTGCCATGGCAGGCGGGCTCCCTGGGGGTCATCCTGCAACACACAGAGTCTCTACTACGATGGGAAACTCAACAACAGCAGTGAGACCCCCACCATGTGCCAGGCTGAGACCTAGAGTCACACCTTTCCTGGAGGACTCCAAAGCCAGCTGACGGCGACATCCTCGAGAACAATTGCCATGAGAACAGAATGAAAGAAATCGTCTGATACTCGTGTTAGGGGGTGCATGGAAAGGGGGTTTCACTTATGGCCAAACACACACCCCACACCAGGGATCAGAGAGCACGTTACCCACCTGCAGGATTATCCGCCAGGACCACCGGGAGGTATTGATAGCTAATGATCAGCCCTGCCTCCTAAGCCTCTCTCCTAGAAATTATCTGTAGGACTGATTCATTTGGTCCTCACCCGGCAGCGATGCGTCTCCCCGTCTGCACTGGAGGTGGCCGTGCACAATCAGTGCTAACTGAGCGGCTGAGATGCTTTGCTCCCACAGCAGGGACAATCATTCAGACACCCCTGGCTACCTTTATGGTGGCTCTGTCCCGCCCTCACCTACCTGGGCTCCCCGCCTCCATTCTGCTTGCTCTGCTGGCTGTCACAGGAGTGGCAGAGACGCATCTTTAAATGCTTCACTGTCTGGGCTTGGTCCAAGAAGCTGTTGGACGCAGAGAAACTGTCACTCACTTTCTCAGCTTCCTCCTGAAAAGCGTGTCAGAAAAACTGTTGTTAGAGAATGTAAATATTGCAGACGCACGTGAACAAGCATAAACACAACCTCCTCTTCCTTGGAGTTCACAGCATTTTGACTGAGACAGACCTGTTGCTTCGCAAGATACTACTCCATGCTCCGTCCTCTGCAGGGTGTGGCGGTGTCCACGTGATGATGAGCCATGCTGAGCGGACAGAGGCCCAAAGGAGGTGGCCACAGCGCGCGAGGGGGACAGTGTGTGCACAGGGCCGAGGGCGAGGGGAGGCTGGAACCCAGCCTGTAGCTGTGCTCCCGCCACTGTCCACTCACCATGTCAGGCAAATTCACACAAAGACACCTTCCAGGCTGGTGGGCTGGGCTTTGAGAATGGAGATTTCTAGACCTTCCCACTGAAATGGTCACTAGTGAAGAACCAACCCCCAAGCTGTCTGCTCTGCTGCAGGACAGCGGACCACCGAGTCACCTCAGCTAGGCCTCCGGAGATGGCGTTTCTTGATTGAGACTGTGTCTCTGCCAGCAGTCAGCGGCTTGCCCTGGGGCTGCTCTTTGGGAATGGCGGTCCTCTAGTGGAAGGGCCTCAGGGCTGCTTCCTGACCTTTCTTCCAAACATCCACACATGTGCTCTCCTCACAGGCCTGGGCAGTGCAGCCTGGCACTGAGAGGCAGACCGGCCATGCTGTCCTGGGAACCCGCTCTGCGAGCACAGCGTGAAGACACGTCCAGGTCCTCGTCTCCCAGCTGAACTGTTCTATCCCAAGTCCTGGGAGGCCCCCTGTGGCTTCCGCTCCAGGGGCCTGAATTCATGTATTTCATCACCAGTTTCCGCCCTCCCCCTCCCGACCATGTGCTAGGGGCTGGACTGCCAGGGTTGGTGGGAAGAGTTGTGGCCCTAGCTCTCAGCTTATACGGCAACCACTGAGGCCCCTTGGTTGATTTCAATAACTGACCATTTGGGCTACTTGCTTTTTCTCCCCCTCTCTTCCCATGTATTAAATTCCAGTACTTGTGTTTTCAATTCACCAATAAGTGAATTGAAGAGTGAGCTAGCCAAACCCTAGGCCTCCACCTTCGACCCCAATAAAAGTAGAACCCCAGGACTGTGTGGCTGCAGGTGTGCTGTGTAACTTCCAGGTCTTGTAAGTAATAAACCTGTATCTTTTCCAAGTTTTGTGGATGAAAAAGGGGTGCTGTAATAAATCAGAAATTCCTAACTGGGCAGATTAGGTGGATAGTCACGCTCCAGGTCTAGAACTTCTTTAGTAAAGGGTTTTTAAGCCAGCCTTGTCCATTGTTCTTGTGCGTCTGGGTTAACACACCTTTGAGATGCCAGAAATAATATTCCCGAAGGTAACCACCCTTAAGCAAGCACATATTCTTGCAAATCAACCCCTGCCTTGTTTTCTCCCACCTTCATGGACTCTTCCTTAAATTCCATCCTTAATTCCAAATGTATAAAAAGAAACTGCAAGTTGCCACTCTGCTGAGTGTTTCAGATCTTGCTGCCGGGCAATTGTCGTCAGTTTTGCTTCAAATAAACTCATAAAAATTCTCTACAGGTTTGGATGTTTCTTCCGTCGACAGTTTCCTGATGGTTACTGCTGACAGCCATCCTGCGATCATAGTAAGAACTACAAGGGCAGGTCCAGCCACGACACCGGTTATTGATAGGCTGAGATCAGTACAAAATATCCCTCATCCATAGGTCCTGGGGGTTACGACGTGGACGTCTTTGTGGGGCCATTATTTCCCTACACATTCCAGGCAAATGGAGGCGCAGCCAAGAGTGTGGCTGGGCCTAGAGAACAGGAAGGGCCTGTAATTGGGAAGCGGCAAAGCAGAGACCTGTCCCTCATCCCTTTCTGGGCATCTCTTTCATTTTCTCTCTTTCTCTGAAGACCAAGCTGTTCTGTCTGCTCCTCAGTCCACTTGGCAGCACACAACCACCCCTGGGTTTTGACCAAGTTTCAGACACATGAGAAGAATCTTTCCTTTCTCCGTCTCTAGGGGAGATTCTGATTGGCCCAGCGTAGGTCAGGGAAACCCTCCTTCCTCTCTCCAATCAGTTAGGGTTCCTGAGTACACACATGGCTGCCAAGTACGTACCTGTGTGGATGACAGGGCAGTTCCAAGGGATGGGGGCCAGGGGGTCGTTAGCTCAAGGACTGAGCAGACACAACGCTGAAGCTTTAGGTGACAAAGCCACTCTGTGTGGAGGAGGGAGAAAAGGATAAAGAAGGCTGAGCCCCAAGGAGAGAAATGCGTGTCCTGCATTTCTCCTGACTGCTGTGGCGAAGTCTCCCGGTGGACACAGTTCTATTAGGAAGACGGGAGGAACCAGGCCTGGGCGCCCCCTCATGAGGACCGTCGGGGGCATTCAGTTCAGCTCTGGCTGGGCAGCGGAGCTCAGCCAGGCCCACAGCACTACCCCAGGCCGGGTTAGCAAGGGGACAGGGCCAGGTAGGGGGAAGGGAGCACGCATGGTCGCACCTTGAGAATCAGAGATTTGCATACTTTTGTCTCATCCTCTCTGGTTTGTGTTGGCTTGTTGGTTTTTATGATTAAGACCTTGGAATGTAGTGTGTAAATTCCCTTTACAGATGAAATTTCAAAAGCACAAGAAAGCTGCTATTTAGAACAATCTTTTTTGCAAACGGTGGCCTTGGATTGGTTTCACAGAGATTGTTACCCAAGGTTTTTCTAAAATGAAGCATATCTTTGTGATGTGGTATCCCTCAGGCAGGCAGGGTCACCTTTGGCGCTGGCAGTGGGGCTCAGTAGGGACGAGCCCAGGAGCTGCTAGCTCACCAGCCTTCAGGTGGCCTCTGCAATGGCCGGGGGCTCCAGGAAGGCAGCAATGGGCAGACATCATGGCACATTCAGGAAGGTGAGCCCAGCCATAAAGGGGCAAACCAGAGACAGTCCGAGAGCCTACGCTTTAGCAAGGAGGCCTCCCACCATGAATCCTCAATTGTGATTCCAGCAAGCATTTGGGGGAAAAACTAAAGCACAGGCAAGATGACAACACTTACAGCCTGGGATCAGGACCATCTTGTCTGAGAGTGACCTTTGACCTAAGATCCTCAGGAAGGGGACGTTTAAGGCAGGGCTGGAAGATTGTAGGGAAGGATGTGCCAAGGGAGGGAACTGGATAGGTAAAGGGCTCAGGTGGCAGAAAGCGTGAAGAACCCAAGGACAAGAGAGGAGCGCAGAGGAAGCTGGGGTGGCATGGGCCTGGGCTGGACTGTGCAGGCCCTCTCAGGGCGCTTGAGGGATTTGGGAAATCACTGAAGGACTGAGAACGATCTTTGATTTTTATAAGATCCCGTTGGCTACAGTATGAAGATTGCAGGGGTGTAGGAGTATAAAGGACGAAAGACTCTCACCAGCTCAAATACCAGGCATAGACCCAACCCCCACTGCTGAGAAAGAGTTGAAGACCAGCCTTCTGGGTCACAAGAGGCAAGACTTGCCCTTGGGTCCCAGTCCACCCACCTGGATTGCAGACAATCAGCTCTGTCGGTCACATTCACCACCTGAGTGATTCACTCATTGACAAGAGGGTGGGGTGGCTAAGTAGGCTGGCCTGAGGTTTTTCTTTAAGAATCACTGCTCAGTTAATTACCTGTACTCTCTCTCCTGGAGTGATCAAGACTTGGTGTGATGAAACCCAGGGATGCCCAGTCTTCCTGGGTGCTCTTTCCCACCCATTACTGCCGAAGCTGCTATCAGCGCAGGAGGCTCGGTTCTCACCTGCACAGACAGGCCGCTGCCAGGACAGCCAGGTGGGGCGGGCACGAGGACACGAGCAGCTTCATGAAGAGTGACCACTCAGGCAGTTCAGGCAGTGGGTCTGGGAGGAAAGCCAGAGGGCTGAAAGTTAGAAGCCCGGGCAAAGTTAGATGGGGACTAGGATGGAGAGGGGACGCCAAGTGAGGGTAGAGGAGAAAGAGGGCATTTCTAGACCTACACGAACAGGAGGAAAGGGTTTTGGCTACAGAAACACAAATAGGCAGAGTGCACAGACTGCCTCGGTACTGTTAGAGCTTCGGGTACTAGCCTCATGCGCAAAGATGCTGGCCAATTCATTCAGCGATTCTTTTCAACCAATATTTAATGAGATGCCAGGTATTCTGCCTTGCAGATACAAATGTGAACAAGACAGTCCTCGTCCCCGATTTTACCAAGCTTAAAGTCTGTCACGGAAAACAAACAGGGATTACAGAGCACTACAGACCAACATGGGAGTGAAATAGTGAAGGAACACAGGGCGGGAAACCGACCACAACGTGGGGAGCAAGACTTCTGGGAAGCTAAGTCGACACCTGGGAGCTAACTATGGGTGAGCCCTTTGATGGGGCAGGGGAGAGGGGCCAGACCGAGTCGCCTAGAGCTGTGAAAGCCTAAAGGTGAAATTTAAAGGCGGGAGCAGGGGAACGTGAAGCCCTAGGGAGACCAAGGCTCGATGGTGAAGCCACGTTTCAGTTGGGGCTCTCCTTTGAGGGCCGCGGACCATAACCTCCAGGATAACCTGTCTCCATGGCAACCGTGCCATGCCTGTCACGTAACAGGAGCTCACTGACTGTTAATGACTCAATGAATGGAGGGAGGGCAACGGGGACCTGCGGAGGGGTTTCCATAACTTTTAATGGTTCCTCAAAATTGACACGTCTATTAGTCATAGACTTGTCTCACATTAGAGATAAATGACTAAACGTACACTTGCTAGTCATGCTATCACTCACTCATCCTAACAGCGTAGTCAAAATATAAACAAAATCAGACCTTTGTCTGCTTTGGAAGGGGCCTGGGAAAGAGTGAATGAGCAGGTGAGGTGGAAGGGAAATCCTGATGATGTCACCTTTTGGCCCAGGGCTGGAATTCTCTTCCGTCTCCTAAGAAAAACAAAATGCAAAGCTGTGTGGGACCCCATCTGACGGAAGTGTGCGGTTTATGGTTAAATTCCACTTCTCCTAAGGGAGCTCTTCCAGCCCAGATAATTTGAGTAAGGAAATGGCCCTCTGTCTGTGAAGGTGATGTCGTAAGAGTGTGATTATAACTGGTGTGGCTGAAAAGACAGAACACTCACCCTGAGAGACAGCGCTCTGTGGCTCTCGCGTTTCTGTACCCCTTGTGAACCGCCCTCCGTTTCAGACTATCCTTTCAATGAGCTCTGCATGGCAAACAGCCTTAAAAAAGAGACAGCGTCCTCTGGCACGCAGATCGAGCTCGTTTACCGCCCGCTACGAAAAGACTGGAGTTCCTAAGCCCAGGGTCCCCCTCCTGTCATGCACCCCACTGCATGTGCACTCATTAGTTTGGGCCCACATGCATCACTCCCTTGGGACTTGGAGGTACAAGGAACTGATGCAAATATGCTGAAGCTGATACACTTGCTGGCCAAATCACAAAGTCACAAAGTCTCCTGCAGCATTCAGGAAACTGGCAGGCTAACGTGCTTGCCGACAGGTATGGTAAAATCTCAGAGCCTTCGGACCTTGGCACGCCCTTCTTAGAAATGGTTACCATTACATTTCAACATTCTTGGTCATTCCTGCCGAATTTACCTAAACGGTGTGGCTACTTATGCTGTTGGTTATGATACAGTAACTGTTTTTTAAAAGACTATAAAATCTAAAAGGCTCTTTAATGTCCTTTCCCAACAGCTATCTTCTAAAAGGGGTAGGAGGCCTAAGATAAGTGAACGGCGGAAATCTAAAAAGAACAAACATCAAGACAGTGAACACAGTAGAAATAACCTGGGAGATAAGCCATTTTTATCAAACATAATCATTTTTAATTCACCGTAGTACATGATTAGTCGTGGATTCTCTCTGAAGTAAACAAGGGCAAGTAATACAGGGCAAGACGTTCTGTTTGTTTTTAAAGGGACTACTAAGCCAAGATGTGTATCTCTGTGTGCAACTGGTTTTCAAAGGAACAGAAGTGGTCTTTGATCTTTCCGAACCACCTGTCTTCAAATTCTTTCGAAGACGCCATCACCAAGGAGGTCAGGGGTGCACAGCCGACGCACTTCACCTCGGTGTGAACCTCGTCTTTTATTTTTTCTGGGACAATATCTTCTCCCATAACCTGCAGTCAGAGGGGAAAAAACCCTGACCCAATAAAAGGGGCAGCAGACACAGGACGCAAGAATATGACCTTCATCACTTATAAAGGATTTTATCCAAAAGCAGAACTACGTTAGCAGCCAGGGGACAAGCCTGACAGTTCCGACATACTGAAAAGACGTTGGCTGAGCAGTAGCGATCCAAGGCCCACATGGGAAAATAGACTGTATTTCTAGTCTCATCCTTCCCTGAGTGACCACCAGGTCACTGAAGTGCTGATGTGGCAGCTGTTCTATTCAGCCTACAGGGAGAGCCAAATCGACCTTCTCCAATCAAAGAGCATCTTTTGTTGGCAAGAACCAACAAAAGTGATTCTCCCTCCTTGTAAAACGACTGAAAAACAGAATTTGGGCAGGATAGAACTGCTCCGAGGGTGGGGAGGTGTGCACAGATTCTTTCTCTTAGGAATTCTCCAAAGAAGCCAAAGGCAGCCAACAGTTGCACAGCAAGTAGCTGGGCCCACCTTTCCTGACCCAGAGAAGCGCAGGCCCTTTAGGAATGTGCTCGGCCTCTCAGGGCCCAATGCTGCTCCCTACTGGTCAGAGCAGGCCCGGATTCTGGGCTAGTTTCTCTTTGATAAAACACCCCCAAAGTTAAGTTGCAGGAAAAGCTGGCACCTGAGCCCACTAGGTGATCAGCCCACCTTTGGTAAGGACAGTGAACTCAAATTAAGCCCCAAGACATTTCATAGACCGTTTGACAGGGATATCATAGAAGGAATTCAAGTCACAGGGATCTGGACTAGATGATCTAAGTTTCCTGCAAACTCTGAGAGCCAATGTGTTTGTGAAAACTCAAATTACAATGGATTAGAAGAAGCACTTCAAGAAAAGTTTCCATTGGCTTTAAATCTTCAAAGACTATATAGTGTTTGAGGCAAGAGCCAATGAGATGAGGAGCTTAACCAGGCAACTGTCAGCATTTATTAAAGCGTAGTATTTTTTATCAATTATAAGATAAAAGTTTTCATATTTTAACATTTCTGAAATCAAGGTGTATCTTATAACCACAGGCTGTCATAATGTAAATAGCATTTTATTTTTCTTTTAGAGTCACATCAAATAATGATGTGTCTACAATTGATAATGTCTTAGACTCAATAAAATGTAGTGTATTAAAATCTGGAATATAACACCAAAAGTCTTTTTTTTTAATATAAAAAGAGAACTGAAAAACAGTAATACTCAAACAATGCAACATTCCAAAACGAGGGATCAGCAGGTACACCACTCACAGGTGTCCAAAAATCTGCAAAAACATTTGGCTATATAAAAATTTAAAATTTCTATACCAAAAAATATCATAAACTTCAGAAAATACTGTAACATATAAAAGGTTAGTTAGCCTGACATAGAGAGAGTGCTCTTCAAAATTACTAACAAAAACAGAAACATACAAATAGAATAATGAAGAAAAAACACGACTAGGTATTTCACAAAATATAAATGGCCAATAAATATATGAAAAAATTGTTCATCATAATACAATCAAATAAACAAACATTAATACTAAAAATAGCTCTTTCTACCAACCAAATTGCAGATTTCAAAAAGTAATATTTAGTTGATCAATATAAAATTGTTTTTATAGGTCCAAATGATTGAATATTGACAATTTCATATGGTTCAACCTAATATCTAGGATTAGAGAA
This sequence comes from Rhinolophus ferrumequinum, assembly GCF_004115265.2. Classification (NCBI taxonomy): domain Eukaryota; kingdom Metazoa; phylum Chordata; class Mammalia; order Chiroptera; family Rhinolophidae; genus Rhinolophus; species Rhinolophus ferrumequinum. The sequence goes on from NC_046297.1 coordinate 60,623,354, forward strand.
GGAAAATCAGGATTCTCAGACACTGCTGAAAAATATGTAAATTAACCAACCTTTCTGAATGACAACTTGGAAATCTGCTTCAAGTCTTTAAAATGTTAATACACTTTAACCCAGTGATTCTATTTCTAGTAATCTAGTTTAAAAGGGAGAAATACATACATTTACTTTTTTGCAAAGACTTATTAAAATAGGTACTATATTTGTTAAATGTTCAATATAGAGGACTTAAGTAAATAAATGATAGCTCATCAAAAGCTATAACTGGACTACTATCCAGCCATTAAAAGTTATGGACTCAAATGAATATTGAAGGATATAGGGTCACGATCATAACACAGTGTTAGGTTAAGAAAAAAAACAAAACACAAAGTATAAAATGAAATGTACAGTTTGATAGTTCCTCAAAAAGTTAAACAAAGAACTACCATGTGACCCAGCAATTCCATTTCTAGGCATACACCCAAAAGAACGGAACTCAAATACATATTCGTACGCCAGTGTTCACAGCAACATTATTCACAAGAGCCAAAAAATGGAAACAATGCCAGTGTCCATCAACAGATGAATGGATAAGCAAAACGTGGTGTGTGTATAGTATACAGGTAAATACAACGGAATAGTTGTATTTCAGCCACAAAAAAGAATGAAGTTCTGACACATGCCACAAAATGGATGAACCTCAAAAACATAACGCTAAGTGAACTAAAAGTACAAATGCTATCATGATTCCACTATTGGAGGTATGGAGAACAGGCAAATTCAGACACAGAAAGTAGATTAGAGGTTACCTGGGGTTGGGGGGTGGAGGGGATTATTCAATGGTTACAGAGTTTCTGTGTGATGTGATGAAAAAACTTTGGAAATAGATAATGGTGATGGTTGTACAACATTGTAAGTGTAATTAATGCCACTGACCTGTACACTAAACAATGGTCAAGATGGTACATTTTATACTATATTTTTTATCACAAAGAAAGACGGGGAAGGGGAACTGACAGAATAGAAGGGATGTAAGAGACAAAAGAACTCAATACAGTGTATGGACCTTACATGGCTCCGTATTCAAATAAAACAACTATAAAGAAACAAAAGGAAAAAGTATGCAATCGAGGAATATTTAAGGACAAGGGTCAATGCTCATGTCACAATGTCCAATAAAATTAACAGAGCACAAAATGAAATGTACATCATGACCCCAACAAGGGCCCAGACACTTGTCTTTTTTAAAAGCTCCATTGGTATTTCACATGCATTGTTCTAATCAGTCGAGAGCGGTGCTGGGTGAGGGGCGTGAAGATGTTTTAAGACATCTTGTAAGGACGTCTTCCTTATAAGGAACCTCAAAGCGAGTGGAAAAGATGACATATTCTTGTACTTTCTTTCAGGGCCCACAGACCCATGTATTTAAGAATCACTCTGAGCTCAGATGAGAGAGAAATTGCCACCAACCAGGATATTCAGGGAAAACTTCCTAGAGGATGTGGAACTTCAGCTGGGAGATGGGAAAACCCACGACAAGCTTGTTAGACATGGGCAGATCAGTCTAGGGAAAGCAAGATTTGTGTAAGGAATTACGCAGTCGTGAGCTGGGGGTTACCCTCTGGAAGGACATGGTTATCAAGGCCTTTCACCTAGACCTGCCTTCTGAGCTCATGGTGACATATTTCAGTTTTTAAGCAAGCAAGTAACATGGTCAAGGCAATGTCTGAACCCAGCAGCAACATTCAAGACAGATCTGAAGGGAGGAAGCAAGGAAGCAAGGACAGACAAGCCGGGAGGTCACAGTGAGTTACTCACGAGGCGACAAGGTGGACCCTGAAGGAAGGGTGGGCTTGGTGTTTGGCTAGAGGTGAGACTAGAGAAAAAGAGGCCCACGCATAGTGAGCTTCCAGGTCTCGATAGAAGAATGACAGACGGATCAATGGAAACAAAGTAAGTCTAGAACGAAGAGGTTCTCTCCAACTCCTCTCTACAAACAGTCACTGACGGCCAAGTCTGTGGAAGGTACTCCACTACGCTGGGCATGGACAGAAGAAGGGGTGAAAAGGGTTTTGAGGACTGGGTCCATTTTAAACATTCTGTATGTGAAGTGACAGTAGAATAATCAATAATCATCTCCTATTAATCACCCTGTAGGTAATGAATCTGAGATGCGAAACAAGTATTCCAGAGAATGGACTAGATACAGACTGGAGGATAACCAGCCCAGAGGTGACAACTGAAACTCTGAGCGTGGTTATGATTTCTGCGGGAGAAAGGTAGTGGGAACAGAGAACCTACGTGAAATGTCAGAGAACGTCATTACTTAGGACACAGAGGAAACCAGTGGCGTCCCAAGAGGCAGAGATATATTAAGCAACAGAGGAGAAAACCAGACTGGTGTAACTTCTCAGCCGTAAAGGGAAGAAGGAAGCAAAAGTGAGTGGTCAGTAGCTACAATGTTAGAGAAAGATGAAGGAAAACAGACTGAGGAAAGGCTGCGGTAAACTTAGGAGACGTGTGGTATCTGCGTACGTCAAGGGAAAGAACCCACAGATGGGGGAAGGCCGAGAAAGGCTCAAAGAGAATAGACGGGGGAAGGCCGAGAAAGGCTCAAAGAGAATAGACAGGCGAGTGTGAGAATAGACAGGGATAGAGAAAAGGAGTCAAAATGGGAGCTTAGCTTGGGGAAGGAAGAAAGGAGCCTGGCAATCATAGAAATGCAGAAAGTATTTCTTAGTGGCGTTAGGACGGATATGAATAGAGAGAGGTACTCTTATGGGAAAAGTCCCTGAGCTGTCACGTTTCAATTATTATTAGGTTGGTGCCAATGTAATTGCAGTTTCTGCAATTATTTTTAACCTGCAATTACGTGGGCACCAATTTAACATATACTAGAAGGAACTAGTGTGAAAAACTAGAGTGCCATCTTAAGACATTTCAACAGCCTGTTTCTTAAAAAGCAAATAAAGTTTTAAAAAATTTAACATTAGAATTTCTCTGCAACCATCCAAGCAGTAACAGGGTGGAGCGGACAGAAAACGGACTTGGGGCTGGATGGGTTCCAGTGCAGCTCTGCCACTTCAAATCTGACCTCAGGCAAGAGGCTCACTCCCAGTGCTACCCGTCCCACAGGCTGTCACAAGGAAGAACGGAGGGAAAATAGCCAAGAGTGCTGCACAAATGCCAACCTTCTTTCACCCATTTATTCAGCACTGAAAAAAAAAACAATTACTGGGCATTTCTGATGTTCAAGCAGGCAGCTGCTCACAAGCCCTGACAAGCCAATGACACGGAACCCTGCCTTCTAGCACGCTGCAGGAGAAAGATGATGAGGAGGCCGCTTTGGGGGACGAAGTCATCAAAAGGCACGTAAAGGAGGGAGACAGAAACCCTTCAGCGGATGAGATTCGATCATTTTTTAAAAAATGGTATCGGAGCCAGGAAAAAGATCTACGACGCCTCGTTTCACATAAACCCTAGGGGATATACTCACCTCGGCTATGAACAGCAAAGTGTCTTCTTTGAAGCTGAACGCCTTCATTTTATCTTCAATTTCCTGCTGAGTCCTTAAGTTCCTCTCCAAAGCAAACGATGTTTGCTGAGATTGGGTGAGCTGAAGCAAAAGCCTGAAAAACAGCAAAGTCCCAATGTGCAGGCCCCACAGAAGGAGAGCAGTGAGGAAGCGTGCACAGGTCGCCAGGCTCAACAGAAGGTTCTCTCGGGCTCATCGGAATCCCAAAAGCTTCTCACTCTGAACAAACGGCCCATATTTATACGCGAGTCGTCTATTCTAAAATTCAGAGGTCAGAGCTTCTCAAAAAAATCTCTAGAGAGCAAGGCTTCAATAAGGCTTCCTGTACAAGGGAAGTAAGTGACTGAAAGCATAAGTGATGTGGAGTGAAAAGAACAAACTTCCCAGTCAAAGGCTCGGCCTCCAGAATCCTTGGGATGTGTCCCTTTGAAATCAGTGCCCTATGACCTTTCCCTGTCCCTGAACCCACAGCATCTTGACCTCAACGACTCAGGAGATTCTCGGGCTCACTTCAATGACCCAAAGCAGGGCCAAATCTTTGGGGACCCTCTGAGGACCACTGTGCAACGGCCACCCCACTATCTTCCCCATCCTGATCACAACCAGGTGTCCTCATTCCTCCTCCCGCCTGTCCTCCCCACGTGGCTCCTTCATTGGTTTTTAAAACACTGAGTGTATAGATTTTTCCAGTTTCCCTCAGGCCTCACTGGTCCCTACTGCTCTACCCAGGAGCACTCAGCTCTCCTGTCCACTCATGTCATGTGTTGAGAAATGTACCACACACGACTCTAGGCATAGGGACACACTGGTGAGCAAAACAGACAGGTTCCTACTTCACGGAATGGAAGGAGAGAGAGTACAAATAGTCAGGTGATTTCAGGTAGTGATGAGTGCTATGAAAATAAAAATCCAAGACAGGGTGGACGAAATGTGTCCTGCGAAGGGGCCATGGCAGAAGCCTTTGCTGGGACACCACTCCAGCCAAGATCTAAACAATGCGGATCCCGCCGCAGGAATATCTGCGGGAAGAGGGCTTGCCAAGAGGGGAAGGGGTCCTGACACAAGAACTCGCTTGAAGTGTTTGAAAATCATGACGATCACTGTGGGAGGAACACAGCCAGGGAGAAAAACACTGTAGTAAACGAGGAGAAACAGAAAGGTCGGGTCAAACCACGTAAGACCTCACCGGCCGTGGACAGGAATGTGGAATTTATGTGAGTGCCGTGGGAAGTCACTGCAGAGTTTTGTACAGGAATCCGACCCGGTTCACATTCACCGCTTCATTCTAACTGTTCACATTACGTCCCTGGCTTCTGGAAGCATTTACACTTGTGATCCTTTTTCTGTACTCGCTTTCTCCCTCTTCCTCCTGAAATTACTTGAAAACACAGTTTACACTCGCTCCTTCTATTTCATGTGCATGTATTCCTCGACTTTCTGCAATCTGCCTGTCGCCCCATCGCTACTGAAATGCCTTCTCAAAGGTCACAGGTCACCTCTAGCTTTCAAATCCTCTTCTCAGAATTGATCCTACCCGACTTCTCACGGCCGTCTAACTGCTGGACTCTTTCCCCAAACTCCTTAATCTCTGATTCCTTTTGAGCTTAGCTTGCATTTCCCAATGAAAAGCTCCAGCTGGATTGGATGTCCCACAGGCCCCTGAATCCCAGCACACTAAACCCACATTCGTGACGTGCACCCCACATCTGCTCTATCCTTCCTCCCGTGTGTCCGCCCTCTCAGTGGAAGGCACCACCTCCACCCGGCCACCCAGGGCACTATCCAGAGCCGGCTGTGCCGTCTGTTCTCCCTCCTCACCCCGCCCTTCCCCCACACTCGGCTGGTCACCAAGTCCTGTCTATTCCATCGTGCAGTGACACCCATTTCCTGATTACCACTGCACTATCTTTCCCAGGTTGGGTCCTCGTCACCATCCACGATGATCCCACAACCCCTTCGCTAGTGTCCCTAGCTCCAAACTCCTTCTGCCAACACTTCCTCCTGACCACCAGATCTCCCTCTTGGGGATCACAGCTCCTGGCACAGCACTTCAGCATTTAAAACCTTCAAATACTCTTTCGGTCTTCAGCATGAGGACCAAACTCTTTAGGACAGTTCATGTCCTGTGCTAATAATATAAACAACAAGTACGACATTTACCAAATGCTCACCACACACTGCGCACTACAGGGAGGGCTTCAGGTGCTGTAATTCCCACAATCCCACGAAGGAGGCATTTCCCCCCATTTCTCCCTCTGTCAAGATGAGGAAACTGGAGGTCAGAGAGTTTAGGTCATTTGTGCAAGGTCAGACAGCTAGCACGTGGAGCAGGCCAGACTCTTTAGTCAATGACAACAATTTATTAGGTTCCTTAAAATCAGATCTGACCCCAAAGTCCTGCCTCCTACGTGACCTTGCCACCCTGGCCTTGTGGTCTGCAGCCTACCTGTCGCGCTCCCACCACCAGCGCTGCTCTCACCACCACACTATGCTGCCAGGCCGCCGTTTGCCCCTTGGGCTGTGCTTTCTTTAACTAGCATGGCTCTCCATGGGGACTATTCCATGGTGTCGGCAAGATGTCCTGGAAAGAACACGGGCTCTGGAGTCAACAAAGACCTGGGTGTGCCACTCTGGGCATGACGCTACGTTAGTTTTCTCATCTCTATAGGAGGATCCCAGCATCCAGCCCACAGTGAGGACTAAGACGAAATCATGCACACAAAGCATCTAGTACACATTTATCTATGCAACTAACAGATGTTCCCGGAACATTCAGCAGAGGCATCGTTCCCCCGTAAAGGCTTCCTTCTTCCTGCTACACCCACCAGCCAACGCACGCTGGGCCTCGCAGAGTTCTGCTCACACTAGTACACAGTTCTGGGCCCGTGCTGCCAGTCACTGGCTCCACGGAGATTCTCTTCAATACAGTGAGCAGTGTAAGGAAAGGCCCGCTTTTTTAATGGTCTTTAGGACCCAGTACCCAGCATGTGCCTGGCATACAGGTGTCACTCAATGTACTTCTGAATTAAAGTGACACATGCAACACTAAACAAACACCTGAATAGTGTAAAATCTGCCAAATAGGTATCATTCTCAGTAAGCCTCACTGCTAACCAGTATTTCTTGAATTCTCCTGAGTTAAAAAAGGAAAACAACAACTCTGTGTTTTTGGTATCATTTGAGACCTAAGAGAGTCTGTTTCTCTCATAAATTACAGAATTGGTCAAGTGTATTCCCCCTTTCCCTTATATACTATAGATTCAAAGTATTTGGAGTCCCTGAACCATGGGAATTCTCTGTAGAATAAACACTGTTTATTCATATTATTAATAATGATTTAAAAGAAGAGATTTTCTCCTTCAGATTTCTGGGGAACATATGAGTGAAAAATTCCTTGTCTAAAATATCTCTTCCCTCTTTGTTAATGTTTTATACATTTAATTTTCTTTTCATAATTTTAATGGTTTCCAATTTTAATTTTTTATCTTGAGTAATAATACGGGTTGTATTCTTGAGCAAATATAGTTTTGTTTCTAAATCTTACGTATTAAAAGGACACGTTCAAAGGATTCCATCTAGACCACAGGAAAAATCTCAAAAACATATACCATGTTTCCCCGAAAATAAGGCCTACCCCAAAAATAAGCCCCCGTTAAGATCGTCAGCCAGACGGACGCATTTAGTGCATTTAGTACGTTATGACAGTGTTCCAGAAGAAGATGACATGATTGGATTTTAATAAATGTGGATTGTTGTACATGAAAAAATAAGACATCCCCTGAAAATACGCCCTAATGTGTCTTTTGGAGCAAAAATTAATATAAGACCCAGTCTTATTTTCAAGGAAATACGGTATAAGACCCGGTCTTATTTTCGGGGAAACATGGTACCAGTGTCTAGCCTAGAACTTGTTGAAATTTCAAGTTAGAAAAATAAAACCTTTACTCTGAGCTTAGTACCATGTATTGTTCAATCCACTGTCCGTTTACCTGGTTCGTATAAAAGAGGCACAGGCTTTCATCTGAGTCTCTAGCAATACTGCTTCTCTCTTTTCTGCCACAGAGTTCTGAATATTATCAGGGCCTTTCTCATTCTCCTGGTTATTACCACTGCTTGCTTCCATAGAAAACACAGAGCTCTCAGGCAACGTTTCAGGGAAACACAAAAGGCAGCCTCTTCCTGAATGTGGAAAGGAGGATCTGATACTTCTGTCACTCGAGGTGAAACTGTTCTGTTTGTAAGATGACGCACACGGTGCTGAGAGAGCCGGCTCCAGATTCAGGTAAGCCTCTGCCAATTGGCCCCAGTTCCAAGGATTAAAAGGATGCAAAGAAATCAGTTTCTGTAGGCAGAAAATGGTTTTCTCCACGTTATGCAAACTTGAACAAATAGCAAGCTCAAGGCAGAGCACAGTGGTTAAATGGTCTGTGTTGGTTGCTTTATTTTCCTAGGGAGAAAACAAAAAGGTCAAAAACTTTAAACTGCAGAATGTTTTCCATGCAAAAATGGAGATTCCTAAAAACCCAAGTTGTGTATGTTTAAAATCAAAAGTATTTTTCAACAGCAACACAGGCAGAGTAAATGAAATATTTTTCAACAGGTCAGTTTGAAACCATAAACCTAGAGAAATAAATACCACCTAGCAAAATATGCACCAGTCATTCCCAAACATCCTAATGTCAGAACAATAACATCACGTGATAGTGGCCTGACAAAGTACAGTACCAACACCATAAATGTCAGTTTATTTCCAATTTTTATTATAATCTTTATTGTCTTCAGCCAGACAGCTGAGAGACGCAAGCCAACTTTTTATACTCTGGGCTAATGGTTCCATTTTAATATTCCAGGCTTTCTAAAAATCCACATGGTAATTTCTTGAGGATTCAAATGAACTCTATTTCCAAATTGTCCTTGGCTTAGACATCTTAAGCAGGACGGCCCCTGAAGCTCTAAGTGTCTCATGCTGCATCATAATTGAATCCAAATGCTTTCCCTGCTCACTGTGACCAAGGCCAGTTAGTTTTGGCCAGAGGGGTTTACATGGTTTCCTTCTGATCAGAAAATCCTTTTCAAGTCTCCTTAAGCAGAGCTACCACCTCTTGCCTAACTTGTCATATGGCAAAAGCCCTGCTGGGTTAGAAAAAACAAGCCTTCTTTTTCTAACGTAAAGGTTGTGCGGAGCAGACAGCAGACTAAAATGACCTCTCAGTTGACTTTACGTGTAAGGGAAACCTGGCCTAGTACCTGTGTCAAGCCGCCAGAGAGAACTACACTGAGTAAGAAACACGAGTAAAACTACCCAGTATGCAGCCCAAAGACACTGGCAGACCAGTGAGTGAAAGCCTGGGGAGGATTCTCAACAGTCATGTATTGAGTGAAAAAAGGAAGTGAGGCCCCCTACAACCTACTTGGCCACAATGTACATTTCCAGTGACAGGACTTTTCTGGTTTTATGACTATTATTTCGTATTCTGTCCTTCTCAACAGACCAGTAAGGGCCAAAAGTGGTTTCATTCAATGCTGAAATTCTACCAGGAGTATAGTACCTTGACCATAAGAGGTAAGGTTAATACCTGTTGAGTAATACATCATCATGTCTTTTATTTTTAAGGAAAGCAGCATGTATAGATAACCTATAACAAAGGCGACCTTTCTTTTACAACCGGTCTGTAGTGCTTTATATGCTAAAAACGTTTTCATACTGAGAAAGCAAGTGTGTGTTAGGGGAGAGGTTGTTACACACAAACCGTCATCTTCATGCAAGGGTTTTGATAGCATAACTAGTAAATAACGGTGGAAACTCAATTCCACTTAAATGCGTTTGTGTGATTTTTCCAGAATGTCGCAACTCCTTCTGTAACGTGATGACGACGACAGTGGCTAATATTTATGGAGTGCTTACCGTGAGCCAGGCACTATTCTAAGTGCTTTACTCATTTAGTCCTCATGACAATCCTTTAAAACAGAGTCTATTATTATCCCCATTCTACAGATGAGGCAAATGAGTCACCGCTACAGTCATACTAGGAGTCACCGGATAAAGGGGACTTCAGAAGAGCGGATGCACGTTGGCTGGTTTAGGAGTCTCCCTCTACACACTAGATGAATGATGTATGTGCGGGGTAAAGATATGGCCTATCTGTCTCCTTAGCACTGAACCCAGAATTGGGCACACGGGAGGACTGAAATAAATGTTTGCGGGGTGCATAAATGAAAAAAAGAGACATTTACTGTCAGAAAGCAGTTTCCTTCGCACAGTTCATCACATGAGCACACAGCCACGATCAGGTGTTTAAATTATTTGTTTAAGAAGTAAAGTTTATTACAAATTTTATCCAAAAATCATTAAGAAGAAAGGTGAATAAAGTTCAACAGAAGCTGTGAGCATCAAATGTCCATATCGTGAGAGGCATTCCAGGACTAGTTATCTCTTTCGTTCAATTCTGCAAATTGACCTGTCCCCCTACAGAACACGAGGGGACAATAATTACTGAGACAGAAAAACAGAAACGGGCCAGAGCTAATAACAAAAGATCTGCAAGGAGGGGAAAAAATTTAAAACCAAATATAAAACACAACACAGGGTCCAGGAAATAAGCAAACCGTGCAAATAGGTAGCATCCACTGAGATGACGTGAAGAGACCCAAAGGAAGGGGCGAGGCCCACTGGCCTATGCTGCCCCTTTCCTTCCCCAAAAGTCTTCCCCAGTGGGGTGCGCAGAACTTGAAGACTAGTTCTCAAAGTCCTGACGGGAGCTGAAGGTCTTCTGACTGGCCTTCCTCCTGCCTGGTGACCACCCCGAGCTACGGAGACCTGGCCCTTGCCGACCGGCAACACATCTCTCTCTGAGCCACAGAAATGGAGACTTACAAGCTAGAAGGAAGCACAGAGCTCATCCAGCCCGACACTCATCTAGCGGCTACGGGTCTAGTCAGGGAGGACAAAGCATAACAGTGACTGATGTGCAAGAGATGCTAGGGAGAGAGAGGTGACAGGAGAGCAAACAGTAACAAAGGATGGGTGACTGAAGTCTAGAACAAGGTACCGACAGGGCCGACACTGTGGTTCATTTGCAGACCAGGGAGACTGAGGATGAACACTGTTAAATCCCACCAAGTGCACTGTTTGTGCCCATGTGCTTCCTTAATAAGGGAATCTTGTCTTCCAGCTTAAGAATTAACCCCCACTTAGAGGGGAGAAAACGAAAGAACAAAACACAGCTATACCTCATGTTCTGAAGACAATGACCACGAAGGTTTCCTCTCACTGCAAGAAGCTGGGGTCCTGTGAAATGAACCCCTCAGCAAGCGAATGTAGGGATTTCTCTTAGTTAATGAGAGGGAGCACAGCTCAAGTGCAGGCATATTTTTGGCTGACCTCAGGTCAACTAGATCCATAGGGTTCGAGATCAGGGTCTTGGCACCTCATTAATTCCCTCTGAGAAAGAAAACTGGTCATCTATAAACTAGGATTGGTCAATTGAAGGCCAATCCTCATATAAAACTTACACAAATAACCAAAGTAAACCACAGATGCCTTAATCTGAAAACAAAAACAAGCAGAATCTAGAATTGCAAACAACTGTTTTTCTTTATCCCTTAAAAGAGAATCTGCAACTTCCATTGAAGAAAAAAAGGACTATCAAAGCTTGGCTTAGTACGATATTTCGTCATTTTTTTGTAATTTTTTTTTTTCCCGGTTTACAAAAGTACTATATGTAAAAAAAAAAAAAAAAAAATCTAAAGAAGAAAACAGATCACTGATAATCCTTCCACTCAGTACTTACACCTAACGAGAGTAAAACCATTGCGAATGAGATTTTTCAGGCAATGAAAAATTCTGAGCATGACACAGGAACAAATATGACAAGGATGTGATTATGTCTCGAGCTCCAAACTGTTCATCCTAATAAAGTTCTTACACCACTGGCAATTTTCTTCTGCTTATTCAAATCCACAGATTTTGCTGCTGGCAAGTTGTTGTTTTTTTGCGTTGTTTTGTTTTTTAGAAAATATTCAACCCTCCTATGGAAACAAATGAAAATGAGCAATGAAACTACTCACCAAGTTTGCAGCCAGCGCCAGTGCTTCTGCGTGCCTTCCCAGACGAACAAGGCACCGGGCCTGCCCTTCTTCCACATCCCTTTTCATGGCAAAATTCGTAGGAGGTAATTTTTCAGAGATACTGGAATATTCCTGTAGTGCTTTCTGGCAATTATTTGTTAAATAGAAGACATGAAAATATGGGATGAAAAGGCAAAAAACATAGAAGAAAAGGATTCAGTTACAGGGATGATTTTTTTTCCTAGGCAGAAGATAATGTTATAACCGGCCCTACAATGAGCTAAGGAAGACTTGAGTATTTCAGTCAGTACTATTTTTCTAAAAGGCACAGAAGAAACGGTTGGAGAATATAACCACTACTACCATGGAAAACAATGCAGCATAGCAGGAAGAACATTCTGGAGCCAAACAGACCAGGGTTTGAATTCTGGTTTTGCCACTACCTTGCTATATAATCTTTTCATCAGCAAAACAACAACAGGACTCTGGTGAGATGAAATGAGATCTATATGTAAAGCAAGCTGGTATCTAGTTCTCAGTTCCTCCTTTTTCTTACACATTTTGGGGTGCTTTGCTCCTGTGGCACCTTGAGGTATCTGTGCTGGAGGCTCCCACATAATGAGGAAATTCAGAGCCTGTGGAAACCGACCTATAAGGATCCCACAAGACCCTACATTGCAGTTACAAGGAACGAAACAAATTACACAGAGCCTCTTAAAAAAGGACAGAAACTTGGGATTCAAAGTTACAAACACATAGCAAAAGACTAAACTCATCTTCACAAACAACACACTCATAACTTAGTGGCCTGTCATTTAAATATGCTGTAACTGATAGGAGCCCGCGTCAAGCACTGCAATCTTACATACGCTGAAGTCTACCTGATACTCCTGCCGTCTGTAGGCCAGGTCCCCTTTGAATTTCTTGATTGTTAGAACTTCACCATCATCATTGCTCCCCACCTCTTCATAAAACCACTAGAAATTGTGAAGATAGCAGAGAAAGAAGCTATGCTCTTCCACCTCGTACTCAGAAGCAACATCCCATATATAATTGATTAAATCTCAAAAAAGACATACTTCTTCAGGATGGCACTCAAGAGGAAATCATCGATGCGTGACAAATTTAAATGACGGTCCAGTTTTTATAAAAATTGTCGCAATTAATAAACATCAATAATATGATACCTCTCAACTATTAGGTTGGTGCAAAAGTAATTGCAGTTTAAAAGGTTAAAAAAAAAATTGCAAAAACCGCAATTACTTTTGCACCAACCTAATGAAAAAAGCAGCACAAAAATATATATGGTTTGTTTCATGCATAGCATTTTCAATATGGGTTGTGGTACCTGGGAACCTACATTTAACTACCACAGTTCCCAGTGGTTCTTTAGACCGACAGATCCTTTCTTGTAGAGAAATTCTACAGTGGATGGAATAGGGATTGACACCTCTGTAAGTAAAGGACATAGGAAAGAATTATCATTATAGTTCTATTACGAAAATGTTGTAAAAGCAAAAAGTAGAAGCTAAGCAAAAAGGAGATAATGAATAATTAAGCTGAAAGGAGGATTTCTGGGGGCACTGACTGCAGAATCACTGAAGGTACATGGGAGTTATTGCAGATTTTAGAGCAGGGGCATAGGTAAAACCAGAGAGCCATAGCGCAACCTGCCAAACGCCAGGTGCAAGTTAGCTGCCGACAGCTCAGGGGATTCCTCGCGCTCTCGGGAGCAGAGTGGGCCAAGCCCACCCAGGTGGGGCTCCGGAGACGCCCGTTCCTCCTGGGGGAAGGGAGAAGGGGGTGACCAGATGGCAACAGGGGCGACCGGGGAGGAGGCAGGCGCTCGTGCAGGTACCCGCGAAGGACGAGGCCCGGGGGCCGGGGCGAGGCCGAGAGGCCCCGCCTTCTTACCTGCGGCTCGCAGCGCTTGGCGTGGTAGGAAACAGGCGGTCCGGTCCGCCGCTCCGGCCTCTCTTCAAACACGGAATCCTCGAACTCTCCGCCCAGCAGCCAGCAATCAGTCTCCATTGCGAGCCCAAGGTGGGAGCACAGCGAGGAGGCGGTGTCTACAGCGGCACCCACACGCGAGCCGACGCGGAAGAGGCGGGGTCGCCAAGGCCCAGAGCGCGGCATGCTGGGACTTGTAGTCCCATGCTGGGGGGACTAAATCGAGAGCTGGCCGGCTGCAGGTTGGGAGTCGTTGAGCTGGGATTTTTATCTGACTCACAAACTGACCGAACTCGGGGACAGAGTTTGACTTATCCCTTTCAGGAGATCTACAGAGCAATCCTTACATGCACGCGTCAGAAAGCACTGGCCCCAGGGCAGCTGTTTAAAACCGGTAGGTACCATTTTTTCACCACTAACAACATTCCTGACATTGTGTTAAGCACTTTTTTTTTTTGCACTTTATGCCCTTTCCTTATGAAAGGCACAGTGATTCTCATTTTGCAGATTAAGATATTATGGTTTAGAGAGATTAAGTCACTTGTTTACGTGTCTAAGAGCAGGAAAACAAAAGTCAGTATTCTCCATGTCACCAGAGAAGAGACACCACCAATAACAAGGACCAGAGTAATTCACTCATTTATAAAACAGAGAACTTAGAGATTTTCTCTGGGGGCTCCATCGGGGAGCATTAATTCCGCCTGAAGAAAACACCAAATCCCAGAACTCTAAGACTAATATTTACTAGCATTCGTATACTTTCAGGATGTTCCTTAAGACTAGAAAACAGGGACCGTTGACAAAACACCAGCCAGTATTGCACTTAATAGACATGGAAGTTTTCTATGGTTTTCCTCCTATTGGTCCTCACTCTCACCAGTTCCTCTTCCCCCATTTGTCTCCCAGGTTTCTTTCTTCAACACAATTTTCTACTCTACACACTCACTCTAGGGGAAACTAATCCACTCCCCAAGGTTTCAAAATTCATCTCTTTGCTGGTGACTCCCCAAATCAGGTATCAGCCCATACGTCCAACAGTCCTGGTGGAATACTCTACCAGGACAGCCTCCAGGCATTAGCTACTAAGGAGTTCATCCAGAGAAGGGCCATTAAAAAAAAAAAAATTGTTTTCCCATCAGTTGTATAGTCCTTATTAAGAAAAATTTAGAAATTATAGCAAAATAGAAGAAAAGGTATCCATATCATCACCGCAAAATAATGGAGTCTAAAGCAGGTAGAAATAGATGTCCGAATCCTGATATGCCCTGTCTGAACAGAAAAGGAAATACAGTATAGTGTTGAAGGTCCTCAAGCACCAGATGTGTCTGGATTCGTGATCCTGGTTCAGTTATTCACTAGCTGTGTGACCCAATTTGTGAAATGGGCATTGATTAAAACAATGTGTGTAAAGTGCCTGTCAGTGAGTAATACATATTCATTCAAAATTCCTGTTCCAGGTGCAAAGTAAGAGCAAAACAAAGGCAGGCAGGGAGAGCATTTTCTTTTTGAAGGCTGGTTTTGGAACTTCCACCCTCTCCTGTTCTGTGGCCCCTCCAGGTCTAGCCTTCTGCTGGCCCAACAACTAACTGAGCTAGATATTCTGCTGAAATAGTTGGGAAGCCCTGCAAGGGCAGCCATAGGGGTAAAAGAGAGTTGTTTGCCCTTTGAACTCAGGCTTCATGAACTCAGGGGTTTCCAGCCATTTTACCACTAAGAACACTTTCAGTTAGTTTTTGCTGAAGTTGTGGGGGATTTATGCACTATGTACATGTGTGTGAATGAGCAATGATAGGACCGTGAATACTGATTTTGGACTTAAATAAATTTTAGTGAGCAGTCAAATTTGCATATACAAAATCTGTGAATAATGAGAATTAACTGTATTTGTAAATCATGTATCTGATAAAGGTATAATATCCAGAATATACAAAGAACTCCTAAAACTGGACCACAAAAAGGCAACCCACTTAAAAACTTGCTAAAGGACTTGAATAGACATTTCTTCAAAGAAGAATACAAATGGTCAACAACCATATACTACTCATAGACTGTGGAAAATAGTTTGATGGTTCTTCAAAAAGTTAAACATAGAATTACCATGACTCAGCAATTCTACTCCTAGATATATACCCAAAAGAACTGAAAATAGGAACTCAGATAATTGTATGCCATGTTCACTGCAGCAGTTTTCTAGCCAAAAGGTAGAAATAACCTGTGTTCATCCACCCACAGATGAATAAACAAAATGTGGTACACACACACACACACACACACACACACACACACACACACACACATTACTCAGTTCTGATATATGCTCCATGAATGAACCTTAAAAAACATTATGCTAAATGAAAAAAAGCCAGCTACAAAAGGACAGGTATGGTATGATTCCACTTATTTAAGTTATCAAAAATAGGCAAATTCATAGAAACAGAAAGTAGAGTAAAGGTTACCAGGGGCTGGGGGGAGGGGGCATGAAGAGTTATTGCATAACCGTTACAGGGTTTCTGTTTGGAATGATGAAAAAGTTTTGGAAATAATGATGATGGTTGCCCAACATTGTGAATATAATTAAGGTCATTGAACTGACTTAAAAACAGATGTAATGGTAAATTTTGTTATGTATATTTTACCACATTAAAAAAACAGTTAATAAAATAGGGGGGAAAAAATCACTGAAAACTACTAATCACTGCTAACTTTTATTTCATATTCAGGACACAATCAACCAGGAGAGGGTTCTTTTGCTCTGTCAAATAAATATATTTAAAAGCTAGCACATATGAGATCAGAATTAAGTGCCAAGTCTATAAAAGAGACGTGGGGGGGGGACATTACTAATAGTTACTTACAGCTATTCAAAGTTAACACATTATAAGGGAAACAATATATATTCACAGGCTTCATACTTGTCCAATACTTGACATTTCACATTTTGAAAACATGAAAATTATTGCCAAACAAAACTCAGACCACATTAGCAATGGTTTAAAAAAGGGAGCAATTTAATCATTATAATACAGAGAGCTTTAAGAAGTTTTTAAACATGTAAAAGAAAGAACAGTTTAGTGCATTAAATTGTTATAGTCTTTACATTGCCTCTTTTAAAAAAAGTTAACAGTAGTATGAAAAAGCCACCCACAACGCCAGCTGTCTGAGTGAAGAAATCAGCTAAATTCCAGCATTTTGGAATTACTAATAAAGCTATAGTTAAAAAATAAAAAGTTTATGAAAATGAAAAGCAGCATGCATATTCAAGGCTTTTTCATAACATTTTCATTAGCCGACGAACATTTAGGTAAAAACAAGAGCTTAATATTTATTTTTCATTAAATTAGATAAACTGGCCAAGCCCACTACATCTGGTCATTCAGAAAAAAAAAAACAAAAACATTTAAAAATCCAAAGCTAAAGGAACTGAACATTTCTTCTATGAAGAAAGCACATTTTGAAAAATGGTCCTATAGTCACAAAAGAAAGGGTCCTTCTCAGCATGAATGAACAGCACCAGTCTTTATAAAGTTTATAAGTTAGTATGAACTTTCGGTCTCCTGATATGGCAAGAGTTAACAGTTAACACTCCCACAATTCGTAAGTGAAAAAGCTAACTTTTAACTCATTATGATCAGTTCAGAATTTCTTCTCTATTCACTGAAATTGTTACACAAAATTTCACCGACAGATAATTCTTGAAAATTCTGATCTGACACCTGTACAACATTTCTGATTTCCATATGATTGTAAGAAAACACTAAGTATATATTTACTACATAGTTCTTTTTCACATTTTTGGTACAGTATTTCAGAGTTTCACCCTATCCAAATTCCTAATCCAGTTTCTTTTCCTTCTTCAGTATATTATCTTCAGTTTAATAAAAACTAAATTCAGCTTCTAATGAAAAAAAGTAACAGAAGCATTACAAGTAGTAATAGTGGTATCCATAAATGTATTTAACAAAAGAACCAATCATGAAGGGCAGGTGATACCACAAAATCTTATTCTTCCAATGTGTCAATAGGCTATTTTTTCACTTACACTGAAAATGTATAAGCCCTTGCACAACTTTTAATCTTCGTACAGGACCTGACAAATAAGACAGAAGTAAATCAGGTGGGTTTTTTTTTTTCCTGTTTCTAACAATTTTTACTCTGGAAAATGTTTGGTCACTCGAAGCTAGAATCTTAATCACATATCAAAGAATACCGACAGTAAGGCCCATCTTACTAGACATACAGTATTAAGCTGGACAAAATATGAGGACAAGCTCTAGTGGTCATTAAACCCCCTCCGAAAGTCTAAGAATCAGAATGTCTCCATTGTATCAGAATAAAAATGTACTGTATTAAAATTTGAATTTTTACAAGTTGTTTTTTAATTAGTATTCTATTTACATTGCAGGACTTCCACCAACTGCAGTAGTTTAACTTTGGCACAACATTGAGTTCCATTCCTTTTGGGCATGGGATCCTATTTTTTGAGAATGTATATGCCCCCAAACATTTTCAGTGTCATCAAAGATTGAGCCCATTCACAGTAAATCAGAAATCTTGAGTTGAAGAATTGATTCTCCTCCAATGTTTTAGGCAGCTGCAAAAAAAAAAAAAAAAAAAAAAAAAAAAAACTGAAAAACTAACATTTTAAAGAAAATCATATTTCAGGGCTTACTACTTTTAGAATCAAAAGTGATATGAATTAGCAAGGAAAACACACCCTCTATTCACTCAGTAAGGCTGAGATCACTTGCCACATTTTACGTAACACACTAGATTTGTGTGCAATGCCTACGTATATGTTCTACATATACCAGATATGTTTATAGACATTTTCACCTATATGTAATAATTTATTAAGAAATTAGTAGTAGGAAGTATGTATTTCATTGTCTGTATTTGTAATAAACAAACCATGAAATCTAAAGGCTCGTATTTTTTGTGATTTATATACAGCAGATCCTCGAATTAACACTGATTTGTTCAACATCGTTTTAACATTGATGAGATATTGTAGGAACTTAACTACTGTTTATATCAATTAGCCAGTGGTAAAATCGGTTTCCTTATACATCATTTCGCTTAAAGTCGCAGAACCTAACTGGCAATGTTAAGTGAAGACTTACTGTATAAGGCTGACTTGTGCAAAAGATATATATGTACAGTAGTCCTCCCCTTATCTGCGGTTTCACTTTCTCTGGTATTAGGTAGCTATGGTCAACCACAGTCCAAAAATATTAAATGGGCAATCCCAGAAATAATACATAAGTTTTAAATTGTATGCCATTCTGAGCAGCATGATGAAATCTTGCGCCATCTTGCTACATCCCAGCTAGGATGTGAATCATCCCTCTGACCAGAGAATCCATGCTGTATCTACTACCTGCCTATTTGTCACTTAGTAGCCTTCCGGATTATCAGACTGATTATGAGAGAGAGAAGACACCACATTCACATAACTTTTATTACAGCATATTGTCATAATTGTTCTATTTTATTATTAGCTGTTGCTGTTAATCTCTTACTATGCCTAACTTACAAATTAAATTTTATCGTAAGCATGTTTGTATAAGAAAAAACATAGTATATATAGGGTTTGGTACTATCCGCAGTTTCAAGCATCCACTGGGGGGTCTTGGAATGTATCCCCGAGGATAAGGGTGGACTACCATATCTCACTTTTTGCAGTAACAATTTTGGAAAGATTTTGGTTACTCTTTTTGTAAGTTAAACCATATTTAAATGAAAAAGTAACTATTTCAAGGAAACTTATGGTGAATCATTTTGTAAGATGAAAAAATATTTTGTTAAGTCAATGATAACTTGCTAATCAATGTGTTTTATAATTTTAGACTTTTGTATATTTTAAAAGCAAGGCAAGCCTGTATATGTATCACAAAAGTCCATGTATAATATATGATACAATGTTTTGAAAACTGTGGCTTTATGTGAATTTTCTGACCATTTTCTGACCGTAGTATCCATTAGAGTATTAATATATAATGTAAGAATTACCCACACAAACTTAAAGTAAGGTCAAATTAAACTGTACAAAAAACTTCACATTATTTTTAGAAGACTGCAATTCCCTACACAATCACTGCAGAAGTTACAACAACAACAATTCATTGTGGCAAAAAAAAAAATTGTTGATTTAATCTTGGCTGAGTGCACATTCTTGTGTTTAGCAATAAAAAAAAAAAATGCCTGTTAAAAATATGTTATGCATCTGGTCAGAAGAAACCCTGTCCTGAAGATTTGTGACACTAGGAAATGGAGGGATATGCGTCAGGATAAAGCTGTACAAACTGTTTAACTTCTAGTGACTTACAATGATACACTAGGCTCTATAACCTTGAATGAGATTTATTTGAAAGTAGGTGCATTTTTAGTTTCATCTGTTTTTCTGCCTGAAAAAAAAAAGTTGATTGAAAGAAAACCTGGAAAAGGATTCCTAAGCAATAAGAATAGTCTGGTACATATTAAGTTCTCTATAAATAACTTATAACAAAATAAACAAAACCAGGGAGGAAGATGTGGGGGAATTAAGGAAATACTGCAGAGTAAGAGAGCATCAAAGGAGAGGACAGAGCAGGGATGCAAAAAGCTAAGGAAATAAATTAATATGTTCAGATGATAATAAAGGTCTCTACCTTGTTTCCTCCCCTACAGTCTGACAACACTGCAGTAATTTCTGATAACAAGATGCTACTGATAGACATATACAAACATTTCATGACAACTGCACTGTTTTCAAGAAAGTATAGTTTTATCCTGGAATACTCCAAAACCGACAGTAAAGAATAAAACTATGCTACTGAATTTCCAAAATATTAAGAATTGAAGTCCTCCAAATCAGATTTCTGATTTGCAACTATAGTGAAATTTTAATTAATCCAATCTATAAAAGAATTAAGACTTAAAGAATATGCCAAACCTATCAAATTTAAAGCATATTTACTTGCATTTGTATGACTACAGAAAGTATTTTTAACCAAATACAGTGTTTCTGCTGGTAGCAGGTTTTATATCAAAAGATGAAAAGGCATTTAAGGCAATTTAATATTAAATCTGTTCTTGACCCTTTGATCTCTAAGACAGAAATAAATTATATCCCACTTTTCAAAAACAGATGCCACCTAAGCAAACGTATTTATATACTATAGCCTAAAACAGACCTTTGGCTTTTAATAGAAAAATACTAATAATTTTAATACATAAAACATTTTAAACTCTTCATTTAAAATCTAATAGTTTTGGGGGTAATACAATGAATAAAAATAATACCCATTTTCACCTAGTTTCCTAAAACTGAGCAATCCTCACCCCTGTGGCAAGTCTGTCCTTCGGTATACTTTTCCCCTTCTTTTTAGATTTCATTTTTGAATTCTTTCCTTAAATAGGCAAAAAATGAAGCTTTAGTGAAGGAGGGTTGCAAAAAATACATTTTAGTTATCTTTAGTGTTTGTGAATTCCCCCCTGCCCACCAGTCTCCCTTCTTAGAGCATGGGTAACTTTCCCTTAAAACAAAGTGTAAATCATTTCATATAAAAAATAAGCAACATTAAACTCTACATAATAAACATAAACAATCATAGTAATCAGACTACACATGATAATCATGTATTTCTTGGCTATACTCGTGGCACCTAGTCTTCTTATTAGGTAAAAGAGAGACTATTTTAGAAAAAAAAACTGTCAAAAATGAAGATGAGAGATACAGGTGACTGTTCTAAATGTATGTAGTTGATGAATATATGCTCAAATTAAAAACTTACATTTCAGTCATCTGATTTAGAAAGCTTCCGCTTCACATGTCGTGGGGGTTCCCAAGTGTCACTATCATCTGTTTCCTCTTCATCCTCTTCCTGATCATCAATAACTTCATCCTCCTCCTCGTTTTCCTCAAATAATTCTAGACCTAACTCAGATCTTCTCTGTCTTTCTGCAAACCACTCTCTGACCTGCTCATAGCCCATATGTGATTTGTTAACAAGTTCATCAAGGTCTTGCTCGTTAAGAAATTTGTGCTTCAGGTAATAATCCTTAAGTATTGCAGTTCCAGTTTTAAATTTTATGAGTGACGGCCCCCTGTCCCAGTTGTTCATCCTTTTGCCTCCTCTCGGCCGCCCGCGCGGCCTTCCCCGTCCCCGGCCTTTGGGTCTCCCCCTCCCCCTTCTCCTAAAGGACGACAGACCATTCATACCACTCGAGTTGGCGCTTTGGTAATAGTAGTACCATTTTAAGTTTCCGTTTTTCCAAGCATAACGGGTGTCACCAAACCAACTAACTATGTCTGTTCTAGCAAGCCCACTTTCTTTGGCCAGTTTGTCATACTCTTCCGGCGACGGCCACTGTGTTCGGACAAATGCGCTTTTGAGCATATGCAACTGCTCGGGTGTTTTTTTACATATCTTTCCTGTACTCCCTGTCTTAGGAGCAGCAGACTCATCTCCGGGAGAAGTTTCTCCAGCTTCTTCTTTGGAACTACCTGCATTACTTTCATTGATTTCCATTTTCTCTTCCTTTAAAGCTTTTGATTTCTTCCTCTCTGTAAACCAAGCATCAATTTCCCTTCTGGTAAGTTTGGTTTGCGCTCTTAGCCTATTTAATTCTTCATCAGTAAGTACGGAGCTGTTGAGAAAACTTGCCTGAAGGGCCCGAAGCTGCTCTGCTGTCTTCTCTTTAAACTTTTGGGGAGTAAAGTCAGGAAAGGGATTCCAGGATTGTTTATGCTGTGAAGTAACAGTAGTTGGGGATTCCGTGGTTTCATCACTGGAGTCTATAATAATCGTGGTGGAGGAATCGTTGAGGTGTAAGCACTGGTTACTCTTTGAATTTCTCTGGTTGTACCTCGTGTCACTAAACCATTTTTTAATCTCTCCTTTTGTCAGGCCTGTGGTTTTCATCAGTCTGATAATCTCTGAATCATGGGGAAACTGATTTTTAAGGTAGCTAACTTTTAATTCTGCCAGTTGCTCTTTAGTCTTTTTTGCCCGAATGCCAAATGAATCGGGGTTTGCCAGTGCGGTTTCATGTTTGACAAGCTGGGGAGCTGGAACTGCTGGTGTGGCTGGTTTCGTCTCTGCAGTCGGCTGGGCAGCAGGTGCCTGACTTTTCTGTACACTGCTTTGACCTGGCACCCCTGCCACTGTCAAGGCTATAGGTGCTGTTACCGGCAAAGTGTTTGTCCCAGCTACTTGGGTAAGAACCAGGCCCGGCTGACCGACTATTTGGCATGTCTGTAAAATGGATGGTAAGCCATTACTGCCTGTGGAAATGTGTGTGGGAATAACAGTTATGGTCTGAGGTACAGTGTGTACTGTTCCGTTGAATTGCTTTCTTCTTGCCTCCTCTACTTCCTCGGGAGTCCAGCTCACACCATGTTTGAGACGTTGGGCTGAAAACCATATCTTGATCTGTTCCTCTGTATATTTTGCTTGGGCAGAAAGAACAGTAATTTCTGACATCGTTGGGTAAGGAAATTTGTTGTAGGTGTTTAGCAAAAGGGGGTTGTTGTCCAATGCAGCATTGTAGGTCGGAATGCTATTAACAGGGATTAAGACTTTGGGAATCAAATTGGAATTCTGCTGAGCTGACACAGCGGTTATCACCTGCGCTAAGCCAGGGATAACTGCTGCCGGGGTCACCACTGTGCTGGCGGTATTTGGATGTATTCTGTTGACAATGGAAGTACTGGTATGAGATTCAGAAGCTGAAGAACTTGGACTTTCCACAGTTTCTTCATGGTCTGGTTTGATTTCATTCTCTTTCTCTTCAGGAACATCCTCAGCTGAGTTATGGTGAACTGTAATCCGTTTGTTCTCCACTTTAGTTTTCATCATTTTCATGATAGGAGTTTTACTGATAGATATTCCTGAAGAAGAAGCTTCAGTAGATTCAGCTGGTTCTGAATTCTCCTCTTTCACAAAACTACCATCAAAAGTCAGATCGTTTATGGTTTGTTCAAAGATTGTCTGGTTATTTCGTTTCACCATAGTCAACTTAAAATTCTCTTCTCCTGGGTGGTATTTCAGATTATGCTCGGAAAGTGCATCATACCTTTTGGTAAGAAAATTGCATTCGACACACACATAGGATGAATTTAGCACTACATTGGGATGTTCTGAATCCACGTGAAAAGTAAACATATTTAGGTCTGGAGTTTGAAAAGTACAGTATTTACATTCATAGCCACCTTCAACTTTTTTACTTTGCTGATTGTCAGAGTCCACAGATTCATGAACTTCTTCATCACTTGAGATGCTCTCTGCTCTGGGGTTTTCTACAGGCGTAAGTACCGGAGGACCTTCATCTAAATCTGATATCACCTCGAGGTCTGCAACCTGTTCGCTGGCAAGGACCATGCAGGGTATTGTTGATTTTCGCCTGCTGGCCATTCTGATCTTATGGGGAACGCTCAGTGGTGACTAAAGAGCATTGAGGCTTAAAACCGGTCAGTGTTCTTCATTTGAAAACAATGGCTTTTGGTTCAAGTTCATTTTTGTGCTCCACAAGTCTCATTAGCAGCTTTTTCATGGTGCAATCAAGTAAAGAGCTTATTGTTGGCAGATAAAATACTGTTGAACTGCTGAAGTTTTTGAAGCACAACTCCAGTCACCTACATTAAAATAAATTTAAAAATGTTTTTAAATGATTATGGTCTTTTAAACCTATTACAGTTATATTTCACTTATATGCAGTTGTTGGATGGCTCAGTTTATTTGGATTTTTCAGTCAGTTCTATGTTGGAAGGGAAGTGGGGGAAAGAGTCTGCTCTGGAAAGCACACTCTTATCAGTATTGAAATGCTAATCTGTTAACAAGGGAGGAACTTTAAAACTATAAAAAGCAGTAACGGATACTTAGAGACCATGGCCATTAAGCGTATAAGAAATTCAATCCATCAGTTATGCCCGCTTCTTCCTACTAGTCTATGTTTTCATCCCAAAAGCATGCCCAAATATGGCAAAAACAGCAAAGATGGAATAAGAATGAGCCAAGTTTCGGAAACATTATTCTTAATCGTTTTCTATAATGCTACCAGAATTTACAAAACATACCTGATCACATCAGTCTCCTGACTTAAAAGTGTATGATGAGTCACCAATGCTGAAAGAATCAAGTCCCATCTCCTACAGCCATACATACGGTAGTTCCCTTCACAACCTAGCCCTCACTTGCATTTCCTACCACCTCTCTCCTGACTCCTATTTCCTTATGCTTTAACACAGCAGAAATGAGACACGCAATGCATGCCATTTCTTAGGCCAGGGCACGTGTTTGAGCACTTGGTGTGATGACCTCTCTGTCTGCCTTACAGGTCACCTTCTCCTTCTCCCTTTAACGTGGCCTGGCCTCCTCCCCGGTTTATTTTCTAGTCTAGTATTGACTAGAATATATTGTAGTACAGTTACATTCCTGTCCCATAACTTATCCAAACCCCAGGTCTCCTCATTGCAGGTGTGTGTTTCATTCTTTTTCCTCTTCTTTTTTTAAGTAATAGCGTTCTGAGATATATAGCAAAGCTCCCGAAACTCTGGATCGGACCAAGGACCTTTATATCTTTAACCAAACGCTCTCCTAGCTGAGCTCTTGGTTGACTTCTCATTCATTTCTCTATTCCCTTTGCATACAAGAAGCCTGGAAGTAGGGACTCACTAAATGTTTATTAACTTGAACTAGAACGTACAGGAAAACAGTCCTACAAAACTCAACATGCCCTAAGGGCATCACTATAGGGAACCATAGCTGAAATTCATAAGTATGACCTTGAATCACCAAGAAAAAGTGCATTATATTCATACAAATACATTTTAATAATTTTATACGTAAAATATTTAAAATAAAATTTTGATGCTAAGTCAGTTAAAGTTGATGTGTTTCTAAATGAAGTAAAAATAACTACAATTACTAAGTGGTCTCACTTATTCTCTACCACAAATTAGAACTACTCATTTACTAGCATAATCCTTGTCGTAGCTGAACTAAGGAGAAAAAGTTCACTTCAAAGATTATAAAGCAAAACCGGGTGTCTATGGGAAGATACATTGATTCTCAGTAAAAGGAGAATGCCCTGCCTTTGAAGGTGGTAGGATAGCCCCCTCACTGGGATTATTCAAATACATACTACATACCCATTTGATGGCTCCAAGCAACAGATGGAAAGCCGGACTAAATGACCCTTGTTTCCCGATTTCCCCTATTATAAAATAAAGACCATCAGCTTAGTAATAAGTGTGTTAATAGTCCAAACCCCACTCTCAAAGATGGGTTACTTTTTCTTCTATAAAATGTCTTTGATTTCTAAGGGAATATAAAGAAATCTGACATTGAAAACTGTTTAAATGTTATAAACTAATAAGCTAATGCCATTTCTCTTATTCAATTCAACAGGGACACTACTGTTTTGTTGAAGGATTAGCATATGAGTAGCTGTTTGATAATTTTTTGTCATTAAAAACAGGGAATTCCTCAAACAGCTATAAGTAATTGGAGTACAAATGAGCGGAATCCACATCTTTGACAGTGAAGGAGAACTGCTGAAAGACAGGGGACTAAGCTATTTTATGACTGTTATTCTCCTAGAATCTTAGGTTCTATTTAATATGAGTATACTAGTAGCTAAAAGTCAAAGATAGAGGGTTTTTTCCTGAAACTACTTTTCCTGAAAGTGGTGGTTTTCAAACTTTTTATTGTAAGCCGGGGAGCCTTTTCTGCTAACAAAATTCTATGAGAAGCCCTGCTGCAAAACAGATAAAATAGCTGTCTGGTTGGAGAAGTAAAGAGTCTGAACGACTTCCTGATCCCATCCCATGGATCCCACAATCCCTACTTCTACCTCCGATGGGATCTGAGATATGTTTGAAAGCCTTTGCCTTAAAAATGTAAACACTTTCAAGACAAAATATCAGTTTCATCAAAACCCTTCTCAACTTGCCACTGCCGAGCCATGAAATCTTGAAAACTAAAGTGAATTTAATGTGTCCTTTCAGGTTATGTCACTACAGAAGGCAGGCCTGGGGTACCCAGGGGTAGTACTGAGAAGCCAGTACTAACAAGAGATAGACAAGAGACGCTTGAGGAGCTAAGAGCTCTTTATTATCCTGGTTCTCTAGCTCGGGCTAATCTTATCTAGCATAAAAATAAGAATGTGCTACCAAATTATTAATTTTATTCCTCTTCCTTATAGCTCACTAACTCAGAATTGGTCAGTTCATAAGAATTTAAGCAGATATAAACAAAATTTAAAAGCTTAAATATTTTTTGCTAAAGTCATGAAAATTACAAAACATCCATATGTTATATTACAATCTAATGATGCATACATGCAATTGTGCTTTTTCTGCTGAAAGCATTGGTCTTGGCAATATAATTAAATTTAAATAAGCTCCTTAAAAGAGAGGCTTTAAAAAAAAATATCTTCAGTAATGTAAAAGCCTAAAAATGTGATTGCCTCAACCTCAGGTTACTTCTATACCCAACTCTATAGACTCTTTCCTCTTTACTCCTAAAACTGTTGCTCACATTTTGCTAACAAAACCAGAGTCAGTATATTATTTAACAGATTTCGAAAGGGATACTGAGAATTCCCCAAAGAGCCTCAAGATTTGGTCCAATGGCTCAATTCTACTCTAATATATAGTATATAGCCTAAAAGTAGACCAAAGCACTAACAAAGACATCCTCGGCATTCTTATAATCATAATTTGGAGGGAAGCAAGGACCTCAAGTACAATCACCCCGTTTTTAATGGAAGAAGAGACCCAGACCCAAATATAGGGCAAAACTACAGGTTTTGGAGTCTCCTCTGGCAGTTGGTAGTTAGATGATCGAAAAAGTTTCTCAATGTCAACTTCAGTTTTTGCACCTATAAAACCAAGATTCTACAATTCAACAATTTCATTCAACAACTATTCGTTGAATGTCAACCACATGCCAGGCACTGTTTTAGGCACTAGAGATAACAGCAGTGACCAAGACAAATTCTCCCTAGTCTGTCAGGTACTAGCAGTTGAGCAAGGAAAACAGGCAGTAAGCAATTACTTAGAATACTATGATCAATGCAATGAGAGGAAGTTACCGGGAACTATATGAGCACATTGCAGGGGCTTCTAGAAAAGAAGACTGTCTTGGAGAAATTAAGAATAGTGGTATCTACCTTAGAGGGTGTTCCAATTAAAATGCTTCATACACTCTGATACACAGTAGGTAATTAATTGATGGTGTTGTCCAGTCCCTGTAAAATTCTTTTAGGAGGTGAAGAAATATTATTTACTAATAAATAATATTTAGAAATATTATTTATACAATTTTCTCTCTCAAGAAACTTAATCAGCTGACAAGACACAAGTTGAATGAAAAAGCAGAAGGGGTAAAAATACAGAATAAGAATTGCTATGGTGTGGTTCCAATTCATCTTCTTTGTCAATAAAGTGCAGTGGGGCTGGCACAGGAAAACTGCCATACAGAAATCCCTGTTAGCTGACAGACATCTTGTCCTCTATTTGAAAGTCAGCTAGAAACAAAGCTCAAAATCAATCTGGGGAACCTTGCACTATTTACCTATAAAAGGGGGTTAGAGTTCAATTGCACAACTGAGTAGCGAAGTGGCTTTGCAATTAAAATTAAAGTAAAGTCTGCCAGTAAAGGAAAAAATATGCTCTAAATGCATCAGCACTGTAATTCAGTTAATCTTTCAGTAAAGAAATTTGTTTAAAAAAATAACTGACCAAATCAACTGTTATACCGCTATTAAAATGATAATTTTTATATTAAAAGAGTAATTAGGATTATGCAAAATATCCATTTACTGTTGAATTTTTAAAAATCAAAACAGAATTTGAATAATTATAAAAATAAAGTAATTATGGGAGAATATGTATGCATGTGGACAAAGACTAGATGAGAATATAAAAAAATGAATTTTTCACGTGAGTGAAATTTTTGTATGGTATTTACAAGTTTTCTTTAATATTGTTATAACATTGCTTTAGTATAAAATACAACAAACAATAGTTTCAAGGCCTTAAGATTGCAAATAGACTAAAATATTTCTATGGTCATTTGTCTCAAGCTGGAAACAAAGTTTGCTTTCTATTGTTAAGATAAGAACAGGTGCTACATAAAGGTTTTCTCAGAGGGAGCAGGAATCCCTGAGAATGCGTAGCATTCGGGAGTGTTGCAGAGACGTTTTTGGAGCTGCTGCTCCAAGGTTTCAGAAGTCAGACTGGTTCTAAGAACACTCAAGAGCCTCCATAATCTCCATGGTGTAGATCTAGACCAAGCCATGGTTCTACCTGCATGCTGACTCTTCTCCTTCACGGTAGGTTGCATCTCAATGAATTCATGATTCTTAACTCATCAAAATAATTACCACAAAGTTTCTCTCCAGAAAAGCATTTAATGAAAGCAAAATTTATTTCATCACAGTATAAAAATTGGGGACAGTTCTAATAGCAGTTCTTCTTACATGGTCAGAAAGAATGTCTGTTTAGCTTTCCCCAGGGCCCAACACAGTGCCTATTAAGGCCCCAGAAATATCTGCTGGAAAAAAAAACAAAAACAAAACTTTAAAATATATCTGTGTTGTGTATTATAACGTACACTTTACTTCATTAAACACTCATTTATAGAGGAGCTATAAAGAACTGTGCTTGCTTTATGGTAGATTACTTTCAGTGGTAAAATCCTTACTAATAAAATTACCTTAATCATTAGAATATTAAAATATCCTTGAATAGAAAACATTCTACTTCTTAAAATACAGCATTCAACAAATATTGACCAACATCTATAATTCTGTTGTAACAAATCAGCTTTATGTATGAACAGTGTATATCTAGATTTGTAGAGTACATAAGAATGAAACAAGGGAGACAAATTCATCCCAAGATTAGTCCTGCAATGAAATTCCGGAGAAAAGGGCATAGTTCTTGAAAGGATCGCAAATGCAAATTTGAACTTATAATTATTATTTCTCTGTTCCAAGAGAGAACTATATTTTAATGGTATAACATTTTTAAAGCGATTAAAATAAAGTTCTCAATGTAATGCACTTTGAAATTTAGTAGATTGTTTCAATTTCTATGCTTAGTGCTAGGGGAAAAAAAAAAAAGGTCCAAATAAGTTTTATACTTAAGCAGAGCCATAACTACACTGAATTTCCAAGCCTCTATTTTTTGGCTGTCTTATATTTCAAATTAAATGATTAACAGATAGCAGTGTATTGGCCTAGCTAGCCACAAAAGCATGTTATTTTGGTAAGATTTTATGTGAATAAAACAAACTTTGTTTTTTACACCAATTCTGGGTCAAATAAGAGCGTTTAGAAGATAACGATAATTTTTACGGATCATGTTAGCGTTGACCTAGTACCAACTAAATAAAACTGTTCTTCGGGTAGGTAAAATATGAACTGAGACTCCTTCGGAATATGTATTCATACATATACTGAGAATTCTTTGCACTCTGTATTCTTTTTAGTTTCACTTCTCCCTCTCTGAGTCAGAGTTCTGTTTAGCCAGCTGAAAATATTTATTTTTACATGTTTGTATTCAAACTAAAAGTTACAAATCCACCAAAATCACAGACTGCCCGAAATAGTATGTAGGAACAAAGGATCAAATTAAAACAAAGGATATCCACTATGTAAAAAAATAAACAAAGATGCCCAAGAGGGTACTTTTTAAATTAAAAAACAAACAAAACCATTTTGGCCTTTACACACTTGAGGCATTTTTCAAAGCTAAAATGTGAAAATATTTCGAAACAACAGTCAAGTTCTTGAAAAACATTAAATGAGAAATTTGACAACCCAAATTTGTACCCACGACAAATATTTTTAAAAATGACTGTAACCTAGGATCATTACCTGAGAGATAAATCTCAAGAAAATTGCCCAAGTGGTCTCAAAACAAACTTCAAGTATTAAGGTGACTACAGACAGGAATGAATGTGATGCAAGTGAAAGCATCTAGGAAACTCCGGCCAAAGATAATCTAATTTCAGAAGATCCCTTTGTTAATGCTAATTAAGGCTTAAAGGTTTAGAAACTCTATCCTCTCTCCTGTTTTTTTCCACCTGAGAAAGCTGACCTTAATACTGCTGAAGATTAAAAGAAGAATCCAAGTTGGACAGATTTCTCCTGGCAAGCTCTGCCCCCAGATTTGAGGAGTGAAATGTCTTTGAAAGGTCTCTAGGACACTAACATCCTGGTTTTCTACCTTCTGCTGGCATACGTCAGTAGGTATGTAACACATTGAGTGACACAGAGAATAGTACTACTATTTGTTATTAAAGTTTTTATGATCCAAAAGTAATTTTCTGCTGAAAATAGTTTTCCCCGACTTTTCTCAAGGAGCTGTGGTAAGTCTTTCACAGTCTAACGCAAGAAAGCTATTCTTGATTCCAAGTGAGATTATCACTGAGACACTGAAAAACCATTCATCTTCCCCCTTTATAAAATGAAGTAATTATTACCTATTTTACTCAGGATATACTCATTTTTTTAAAATGTTAAATACTTTGAAAGATAATAGTAATTAGATTGGTAATGTCAAGTTGTAAGGAAAACTTTTTTTAAAAAAGTGAATCACCATATTAATTGTTATGTAATCTTGCTGACTACTTTCTGGAATCATCTAAAATAACAATTGGACTAAAGTATAAATATTTCAAACACTATAGGATGTAATCTAATGCTTCTTATAAAAGCCAATAGATATCAGGTAAATAAAATATAAAAGCGATTACGTAAAAATATATTCAGATATTTAAATAATGGTATGCTTAACCTAAATCAAAGTATTTCATTATTAACACCTTAATTTTATAATTATAATGAACTACTATTATAGTTCTACAATATATAGTAGACTATATATTGAAAATATATTTTCAGGAATTGTTCTGGAAGCGTCTTTCTGGATATAGGCAAAAGAAGAGTAAGATTTCTCGATCAGTTTCCCTACACTAAAGGTCTCCTCGTCGTGACCTTCATTTGTCTTGTTTACCACTGTTACCATAGCACCTGGTATATAGTACCTGACACATAAAGGATTTCAGCAAGTATCCATTGAAAAATCAATTATAAATATACCTCATAGATTTACTATGAAGTGTGATGGTGTTTCCTTTAACATTAAAGCAGCCAATACTCCTATATTTTTAGAGTTTGAAAGTACATTTCTTTAAAAAGTGTTAGGAATATATCCGCTGCTTTTCAAACAAAAGGTTTTAAAACTGTAGCTAAATATAGTATCAGGAGATCTAAAGTGAGCACATTCAGTATCTGAGTTTTACCTTAGCAGAACAACACACACATACCTGCCATAGCTTTCTCAGCATTCTGTCCTTTGAGACTGAAGGGTGTTCCTTCAAATTAGGAGGTGTTTAGCTCAGGCCATCATTGCCAACAGGTCTCAAGTACCTATCTGCCATCTCCTATAAAAAAAAAAAAAAAAGGAAAAGCACTTTATTATTCTAGATATGATTCAGTGTTAGTCAGGAAACTTCAAAGTTTATGCTTTGGCTTTTTAAAAATAAATGTCATTTAGAAAACAACTTTAAAAGAATCATCTAAATGCCAAACCCAGTATTAGTAAGAAACACAAAAATTGAAAACTACACTTTAAAAAATTCTATTTATATTATGTAAAACAACCAAATCACTATTACACTATTTTCAATAAAAATGTTCAAAATGTGAATATATGCAGAATATCATAGGAAAGCTAAGATGAAGATATTGGGAATTGTAAAAAATTACTACACAAAAATTACGAAAGATAACTTAGTTAAACTAAGAGTTGGGAAGAGGTGTGTGTTTCTATGTTTACACATAAACCTACTGATATTTGTATCCTAATTTACTATGTATTAATTAGAATGGAGTGGATTATTAATGCTGGCGACAAGTCAATACTACTTAACTAAACTAGCAGTATTCTACCCCTGAACACATGGTATCTAATAGAATGACTGGTGTGTAACTATTTTCGTTTTTGCAAGAAAGTACCTTACGGTACTACCAAATGGCTTTTCAATCAGTGCACTTGGAAACATTAAACTATACAATCAAACTGACAAGCATTCTCTGAAAACTCAGATTTGTGTCCAAAAATGTTGTGGTATATTACTCAGAGTTAAACCAATCAGAAGAATTTAATAAAAACTAATTGTTTCTCTTATTAAATAACAGTAAATAATGGGATTTTTTTGAAGGGTTGAGTCATTTTTGTTGTTGTTCTTGAAGCCCTGAAACTCTGTAAATCAGAGTGAATGAATATTAAGGAAGATCATTCCCCCCAAAAACTGTGTCCTTTGATTCCTGTTATTATTATAGGAATTACTTGTATATTATTATATACAAGTTTACAAAGAGCGCTCTTAAGTCAAGAAATAATATAAATGCACCAATCCTTTAGTAAAATGCTTCTAGGTTAAACTAAAGCTTGGGCTGAATAGTTACACTACTTTCACGAAAAGCAAAAGAGCATTTTCTGTAGGCTCAGTGGAGCATCCTGTTATGTTTGCGGCCTGGGATTCTACAATTTCATTTCCTGGTATCTCCTTGTTCCGCCACCCCCTAGCCACCCATCTACAGGATGTGGACTAGAAGAGAAGACAGCAAACAGCTGCCAAGGAGGGGAGATTATTTTCCAAAATGAATTATTAATATTACAGGAAAATCGTAACCTATTTGAATCCATTCTGAAATTGCACAGTAATTGCAAGACGTTTTACCTAAATGAGAGTCTCCTGAGAAGAGCCACTAAGACATGCAAAGGCACGAGGCAACTAGATGAGCAACAAATGAGCTCCTCAATAACTTCTGGATGAAAAGCATACTTGCCTGATGTTATTTCAGTTCCTGATACTGGTATTATCAGGAGTAATTTAGAACACTTCTCTCTAATTCACAGTATCTTTTTAAAATTTAGGATTAAAGTGAATTGCAAAAATTACAGAAGTCATCTTAACCATTTAGATTCTATAATAAAACAAACGTGTTGTTTTGGCAGAAGATGGATTGTAAATAAAGGTGCAGAGCTTGGGCTCTGGAACTAGACTGCATGGGTTCAAATTCCAGCTGTCATTTACTAGCTGTGTGACCCCAGACAAGTGACTTAGCCTATCTGTGCTATAGCCCCCTCATCGTTAAAATGGGGCTAATGATAGTACCTGTTTAATAGGGTTGCTATGAGGATTGAAAGAAAATAACACATGTAAAGTGTTTAGACTATTTCCTAGCACTTAGTAAGTCCACACTGGATTTTACTGACTTTCATTTAAGGTATCAACTTTAAGCTATACAACAAATGAAGTCTTTGTTTAAAATTTGCTAAATATTGAAACAATATAAAATATTTTAAAAGTTCAGGCAATAAGCAATTTTATTTTCCATTTCATACCCTTGAGTATATATACAGAGGGTGCCAAAAAATGTATACACATTTTAAGAAAGGAAAACTGTATTAAAATTGGAATACGCAATATATACCGATAACAAAAAATGAATACAAGTCACGTTTGCCTTCTGCAATTAGAAGAGATGCTCAAAGTGGTTACCGTCAGCGTCCAGACACTTCTGATGACAGCGAACTACCACTTGAGCAACGTTGACCAAAGTGTCCACTTGTATATATTGTTTTGGCACCCCTAGTATTAAGCAATGGTAGAACACATTGGCTTTAACAGGTAGACATTAATCAATCACACTTTACACCCCCTACTCCAAAATGCACATACTTTCTCTGACCTGAGCTTCAAGATGAATCATTTATCTATGACACATTTTAAGGGGTGGATCATAGAACTAAAAAACCTCTGATATAAATAACCTTGTCATAATAACGGAGAGAAGTTGTTCTCTTCTCACCATACTCCCCACTCCCAAGTACAGTCCATGCCCAGCAAAGTTTTAACAAACTTCTTTTTGACAATAATAGAAGGTAAAAGGAAACAGACTCACATAGAAGAAAAACACAATTGTGAGTGAAATGCTTAGAAACATCAGTCTTTCTGTCTTCTTTCATTCTTCACAACAATCGAAAAGAGAAAGACTTTTAGGAAGGGGGAAAAGGGAGTCAGAAATCCTATGAGAAATACAAAAATCACTAAAATTTAAGGACAAAGTTGTTATTTAAAATTATAAATATGTATAGGATATGCCTACCACTTTAATGTTTCAATTTTCTTAGATAAGCTTTGATAAGATGATTTTTTAAAAATCAAAATCTAAAAACTGAAAACAAAAATCCTGCATAAAAAAATGAGTTACTCAATTTTGACTCCCTTGAGTAAATGTCATTCTTAACCTGCTCACATATACTTCTTTTCCAAAGTATATCATCATAGTTGTTTAGGCCAAATGTATATAAGACCATCTTTATACCTCTTAAATACCTTAGGGGATACTGATGATACAAACTACAAAGATTAAGTATTCTTTAAGACCAAAACCTGGCAACTACATTAAAAAAAAACGCAAAAAAAACCAAAAACAAACCAAAAAAAACATAACTATTTACTTTAAAAATTAACTGTGTAAAATACAGATATCAAAAATGTAAACTCAAGTATGTATATATCCTGATTAGTAATTTAAATCAGCAGCTTCCGTCATGCAAATCTGGTTAGTCACAGCTACAAATATATCAAAGGATATAATAAAGTATATCAGTAATATTATGGAAACATTGGCTATTATTCAAGACTGGTATCACAGTTTTTTCCCTTCAAAGAAATGTAATTTAAATTACTTTTGAAATGCTATAGGATGATTTAAAGGATTTTAATTTAGAAAAAACTTAGATGTAAAAGTGACTGTGGTATACTGGCTATTACCATAAATAGTGCAATAGATATTTCCAAACACTTCCCTGAATGTATTGAAATGATGTATGATTGGAAACCAGCTTAGGCACTGAGCTTTCAACACTGTTAATATTCAAATAAGTAAAGTCTTTTGAGCACAAATCCACAATGCCACAATGTACATAAAAAGATTATTTCCTCTGCTACATTTGTAATCATTTTAACAACTTTAAGAGTACTTCCGTTTAAGTACAAAGCTATAATTTAAAGCAAACTAGTCCCAAATATCACATTATTGTGCCCAACTAACATTACAAGAAAGAAAATGTATAATACATCATAACATCAACTTTCAGTCTTAATGTGAAATATAATACAAAAGGGGAGAAAATTTCCAAAATAAACTACCTCACCTATTCTATTAAGTTCATTAATAAAATAATTATAAAACTTAATTCGCATTTATTGAAATATGAGTATCATTAAAGGTAAAAAATAATTGCTACATCATTCATGAGCTGTCCTCCAAATTCAAGGAAATAATCAACTTGCTATAAGGGAAAGACACCTACTAATGAGTGTTCCCAGCACAGGCACATTTATGTTTTCAGCCTTAGCATATTTTCAAACCATCTGGCATCAATACCACTCTGGATCACCCAGCCTAATCTGTTCAGAATTGAATATAAAACTAAAGCTACATGCACTTTGGGGAAACCAAAGAACAGCACACATGTAAAATAATGTTCCAAATGTGCAGCTCGAAACTAGTTTATACTTGAAATGTGTTTTTAAAAAAATTTCCATTGAAGATGTTAAAGCGCTCTTAAAAATAGTAGAATGGTTCAAGAAATCTGCATGAATCATAGCTGTCATCAGTTACCCAAGTCTTAATTCTTTTTTTCTCATTTTCATCCTGATTATTAAATAAAGCATTTGAAGAGGTTCTTTTACAAAAAGATTCATTGATACATGAAATGCTATCACTTCTGTGTTGAAAGGATCCAAGAATTTACATTTTATCTTGCATAAAATTAGTCAGCTTAGCCCTAAAATGCTTAGAGTAAGCAGAGAAAAAGTGAGAGGAAAAATATTCATGACAGCCCTTTCTCTTTTATACATCCTGTTACCGCATTATTGTCTTTGGCAGAACTCAACATTGCTTTTGCTTATAATCAAGAGTCCAAACTGCTACTTGAGAAATTTCAAAAAATCTATGGATATACTAAGGCCAATATCCCTGTTAGAACCAACTTCTGTTCATCCTCACTGTTGGCATAAAAACAAACGTCTGCAGGATAATTTGTCAAAAGCTAAGATCATTCACGTAGCACCACATAACACAAGTTAATTTAAAGCTTTCAGACAAAGACTGAGAAGCAATGACCAATACCAACAAATCTAAACGTGCATTTGTGTAGGTACCTACACACATACACTCCAAGCAGTCACCATTCCTGGGGGAAAGCTGCTTCTTCCTCCCTAACTGTGAACCATTCTATTTCCCAGTCCTGTGATTTTCCCTTTTCTGCTGCTATCCTCTTCACCTCCAAGGGAACTGCTTCTTCCTTTCAAGTTACATGGAATCCCAACCTAATCACATTACGATTTCTCGATCAATGAGCCTTTGCTTACATCATCGCCCCCCACCCCACCCCACCCCGCCAAGATTAGCCTCTTCTCTTGTTTTTCTTTAGAGCTGGGGCGAGAGATGAGAGGGCACCTCTGTGAATTCCCGCTCTGACCAATCTCTTCCCTATATCCCTCCTCTATCCATCCCCTTTCCCGCTTCCTAATACTCCTACCCGAGTCTCGCATGGAATCCTTGCCAGAGCTTCATCCTTCACTAACCTAAGCTAAGGATATTAAGGGGTACCCGTTCTTTCTCTGGGGTTTTGCTTTTTCCTTACCGTTAGCCAAAGAGGGGAGAGGGGGGGGACACGCATGAAACAAAGAATTTCAAGTCTCTTGTACCAAGAACTTTGGTGGAAATACACGGGGACAGGGCATCCCTCGGGGCTCTTCTTTCCTGCCATTAAACCAGTTTCCTCTCCTATCTCCTTCCCAGCCCTTCATTCCCCGCAAGGATGAGGCGATTGTTTCCTTTAGGCCCTAAGCTTGGAGCAGTCCTTGGTCAGCCTCCTTGTTTCCCTCCTGAAAGGGACCGGTAACAATTCCATTCTCTGTAATTAACTTCACCCTAAGTCCCAGGGCTTCCTTAAAACGCAATACAGTTCTTAAGGACTCAACTCTGAGTCTTGCCCCAAAGCGGGGGCACGGTCTGGCCCCAGAGTCGGGTACAGCTTTCCCCGAATTGTTTCCCAGGGCTCCAACCCAAATGCCAGTGCGCTCAGCTCCAGCAAGAGAATCTCTCCTTACTTTCAGGGAGACTGAGTCCTCACCAGGCCACACGCCCCCCAGCAGTGCAGGGCTCCCGATCTCCCTTAGGACCCTAAACATTACTGGGGTCCTCCATCCCTGCGGCGTCCTCCCCCCGGGAGACCCAGTCTTCACACTCCTCAGCAATCCCAAGTTGCTCAGCCCTCTCGTAGGCTGGGGGAGGCTGAGATTTTCCCTTACAGAGCCCACTCCCCAGCTCCTTCCCCGGCCGCAGAGACCCCGCATATGCGAAGGAAGCTCAGGGTCTGCGGCCGGTGGCGATGCCCGGCCCAGGCAGGCCCGGTCCCTCCCCTTCGGACGCCCAGCGCCGGGTCCGCCCCGCCACGCGCAGCCCGGAGCACGCTCAGTCCCCCCGGGGTCTCTACCCTGGGGCCGCCCTCCTCCATCCGGTCCGCGCGCCACTCGCTTTCCCCGGCCGCCGTGCCGGCCGAGGGCTCTGAGCTTCCGGTTCCCACCCGCAGCCCCGGTGAACCCCGGCCGACTCGTCGCCGAGCCGGCTACCTGCAGGGGCCGCCGCGCCTCTCAGCGCCCCGCCGCCGCCATCTTGCATTTCAAAGCGGCTGCACTTTTCAGGGAGTCAACTCTGACCTGTGAACCTTACACCCGGAACCGCTCGGCGGGCCAGCACACGGCCTCCGAGCTCAGCGGGCCCCGTGGAACCGGAGGGTCGGGGGTCGGGGGTGGGGGGCGAGGCGAGGCGCGCGCCCCAGCGGCCGGCTGCGGGTGTGGAGCTAGAAGTGCCGGCCGAGGCGGGGCCCGCCCGCGCGCGCGCCCTCTGCGCGCCCCCACCCCGCTGCGCGCCGGGTTCTTCACTCCCGGACCCTGCTGCTGCGGTGGGGTTCGACCGCGGCCTCTACCCCCTGAATTGGCGCACCGCGGGAGGTAAGGAGCTGCCCCGCCCCGCTGTCAACAGAAGCCCCGCCTCTGTTTACGGAGGCCCCGCCCCCATCAACCGAAGCCCCGCCTTCTCCAAGTCTCAGAGCGGTCCCGCCCCTTGCGGGCGATAGCTCCGCCCTCTACCAACAGAAGCCTAGTCTTCACTCAGGTCTATCCTGAAGGCAGCTCCGCCTTCTGTCACTGTGGCCCCGCCCATTGAGCGCTCCGCCTTCTTATTGTCACCGCCGGGTCTTGAGAAATGCCCCTTCTCATCGTAAGCCCCATTTCCAGGTGGCAGTTCTGTCCAAACCCCGCCCTGTTTCAACGGAAGCCCCGCCCTCTGTCAATAGAAGCCCCGCCTTCCTGAGGCCCGTCTCGATTCTAGCCCCAAACCTCACGACCTGTCAACCGTCACCCCGCCTCTTGCCTCTAGTGTCCCTACTCCACCACTAGTGGCAGCTCTGCCCGCTGACACCAAAAGTTCCGTTCAACCTCACTTCGAACCGCTGTGCAAAACGGTCCCACCCTCTGTTCCCTCTGCTCCCCGAAAGCCCACCTTTCCCCGCTCATGAGTCACTATTCAGGAGGGCTTTCTTTGCAAGCTGTGGTCCTCAAATCCAGACAGCTTCAGTGTGAACCAGCCCCGCAGAGGGGGCCATCTGAGGGCCTAGGCTTTGGGGAAAACTGGACGTCATCATCGTCCCTCCCCACCTCCCCTTCCCTCAACTCCCACATCATTTTTAAAATGAAGAAAAGTATAAACCAAAGCAAAGAGAAACGACTCATCCTTCAAGCTACTCTGCACAGATTCACGGACCCGGACGTGAGAACTCGGGTGACTTGAGGTTCATCCCCCACCCCTACTCCAGTCATGGACCCTCTGTGCTTTGTAGTGCTCCACTGAACTGCATCAATCCTAAAATACGCAGTTGATTAAAGTGAAAGCCTGATTGTTGAAATCAATGCACAGCTTCTTTTCATTTGTATGTTTCATCTCAGAATACTAGGTGGAAGCAGAAGCAAGCAAAGCATAATGATTTCATAAACAGAGGTTCTCAGTTCTGCCATACTCAACACCCTATATTTACAACAAAAATCTAACATCATTTTACTCTCTTGGAATTAAATTCATAGCTAATGTAAACTACGCAAATAATTTCAAGAAACCAATATTCTAATAACATAAAGGTGAAAAAAGAGAAAGTTTATACTATACTCCAAAATGCTATACTAATATCAACAAAAATTATAAAATGTTTTTCACTATGTAAATAAATACTCCGCACCAATATGAGAACTACAGGACACAAACTGCCCCCACAAAGTTTCAATACGCCCCCTAGGGGGCAGTACTGTGCCCCCTGAGGCCTTCTCTAGTACTTATCTCTGAGGAAAGGAAATGCTTCAGATACAGAAATTCAATCTTTTGTTCATGCATTTAACAAGGTTTTCTGAGCCCCAACGTATGCCAGGCAATGGAGGAGATGCAAAGCTGAGTCAGGCAATAGTTCTGTCTTCAAGGAGATTACAGTCTAGCAACCAAGCAAAAAACATGAACATAAAAACATCAAGTAAGGTTTAAGGTGAGATCAAGGAGAGGTACATAAAGAGACCACTTTAAGGGTATGGAGTGATGAATATAAATCACATCTCTCTCTCTCTCCCTTCCCTCTCTCCCCCTCATCGTCCTTCCCTCTCCCTCCCTCTCCCTCTTCCTTCCTTTCTCCTTCCCTTGCTTTTTTTCTTCCTTCCTTTTTTCCCCCTCCTTTTTCTTCTTTAGCACCAGTTTATATAGTCACCTCCTTCTCTCTATAAGCTGTCTGCCTGATTCACTGCCCAATGCCAGCAGCCTACAGTCCTCCTAATTTAGGGCCATGCCCACAGGGCAATTCTGTCCAGGAAAACAATTTTAACAGCACAGTGCTGAGAACAGTGTCCTTAGCTGAATTGCTGCCAATTATTTGGTATCCTTGTACAAAGCAAGACTGTTACCACACATAAAAACTGGTTGCAGACCTAAGCAATATGAATATATGTTTAGCATAGCAGATTGTGCCAGCCCACATAAATCTGTTTAGAGACCATGCTCACAGAGTAACTTGTTTTTATTAAAATAAACTCATTTGTAAAAATTGTAAATATGACTGATTTCAACAGCTGTGTGGCTCCAGAAGTAAGTTTTTAACCACGGATTGGCACAATTAGAAGAGTCTAGATTTTTTTATGCATATGTTTTACAGTTTGTCATACACAGATTGGTATGGCAAAATTTCAGTACTGTTAGAGATGAGAAGTTGTCCAGCAGTTTTCAAAAAACACAGCACTTTTGCTATTCAGAGCCTCTTCCACCTTTGGAATAGTGAAAAAAAGTATTTGTAGGAAATGAAGA
Source organism: Rhinolophus ferrumequinum (assembly GCF_004115265.2). NCBI lineage: Eukaryota > Metazoa > Chordata > Mammalia > Chiroptera > Rhinolophidae > Rhinolophus > Rhinolophus ferrumequinum. The sequence goes on from NC_046297.1 coordinate 60,664,362, forward strand.
GTTTTGAATCAAAAGTTGTAAGCACTGGTGCAATCTGAAGAGGAATAGGCTTCCAACAGCATTTTTTTGTAGTAGTTTCCTTGTTATTTTCCCCCCTTTTCTACTCTTAGTGAAAAAGTATTCTAAAAAACATGATACCATGAAACAGATCAGCTGAAAGGACATCAGACTAAAACCCTTTAAACTTTTAACTATATAGTTCAGTGAACTTGACAATTTAGCACTAGTGAAACACTCCCACAATTCTAATGGCTACTTCAGAAGGTGAACAAAAATGTTCCTGTTAAAGCTAGCTCAGACTGAACAAACTTCAAAGTCAATTTAAGGTCATTGCCTATTCCTCTTAATGCTAGCTTTGTGAAAACAATAATGTTATTGATAATAACAGTAAAAACAAGTTAATATTGTTGGTAAATGCCCTCCCCACTCCACTCCTTTTTTCCTGTATCTAGCATAAGACCACATCTAGGACTATAGGAACAGGAAAAACTGTTTTCTCAGTATTTATTCAAGGAGTAACATGTTGATATACTTTTTTAAACATCAGAGTATCATCTGGGTTGTTTCATTCACTGTTGTGTACTCTATTTCCACCAAAAAGTTGGTGGCTATGTCTACACTATGTCTGCAAAAAAAAGGTGCCAATGTATCTTTTTTGACCTAAAATCTTAGGATGCAAAACAGCCTAGGGGAACACCCAACTAGAAAGCAATAATAGAGTAAGAAAATGCAATGCTTCCTTGTGTTTGAAATTCTTGGCAGAGGAGTCTAAGCAGCAGTTCTAAAACTAAAAGGTGCATGAAATTATTGGGGAATTTTGTTTAAAATGTAGATTCTCAGACCCCGCTCCTTCCCAGGACTCTAATTCAGGACGTCTGGGATGAGGTGGTGAAATCTGCATTTGACAAACAGCTGGTGACTGTTATGTAAGTGATCTATGTAGAATTGACTCTGAGAAATACTGATCTAGAAAAAAAGCTGATAATTGGGGGACAACGTAATGCATTCTTGTAGAACTAAAGGTTTCAAGCTATAAAAAGTCAGTATCTCTAAGGAGAGAGAGCCATTCCTAAAACTGTCAGTTGCTTGGACATAAACACTGAAAGAGAAATTCTACTTTTGGACCCATTGCAGACTTCCATCTTCCAGGAATCTCTGGGTACTTTAGACGTACTATCTCATTTTACCTTCCTGGTGTCTGTGTGAGATAGCCACAGTTAACAAAATGAGGAAACCAAGGTTTGAAGTGGTTAACCTACCCAGTTGCTCAGTAATCTGCAAGATTTTGAACCCACCCTGACCAATCCTAAAATCAAATGAAGATGCTACATAGGCTGCTTCTCAGAAGGAAAGTATTGCATTAGCCAGGGCACATGTGCGCAGGATTTGAGAACACTCACTGGTGTTGGAGTCAGATGGTCTTCTGTTCACGTCCCAGATCCTCTGCATGTACATTTGTTGCTGCCTAACAAATCCACCAAAACTTACTGGCTTCAAAGTCTAAGCAATTATTTAGCTTGTAAGCCTGTGGGTCGGCTAGGTGGTTCTGCTGATCTGGGTCAGGTTTGGCTGATCTTGGCTGGACTCGCTCACGCCTGCGTTCAGCAGGTGGGTTGTCTGGGGGCTGCCTGGTCCAGGATGGTCTCATTTACATATCTGGCAGTTGGCTGTTAGTGGATCACCTAGGACTGGCTCGTCTAGGATGGTCTCACACCTCCAGTGGTTGGCTGGCTATTGATCACAGGGGTGACTGGGCCTTGTGTTCTCATCTGCCAGAATAGCCTGGACTCCTTCACATGCACAGGGTTCTAAGAAATCAAGAGGCAGCATTTAAGACCGCTTCAGCCTAGCCTCAGAACCGACATACTACCATTTCTGCCACATTGTAGTGACCAAAGCAAGTCGCGGGGCCAGCTCAGATTCCACCCCTTGATGGGAGCAGCTGCAAAGTCACACTTTAAAGGATGAAGATACAGGAAGAGCAATCAGTCATGGCCATTTTTGTAACTCATTTACCACAGTAACTTTAATTAAAGGCAGGTTTCTAAGCCTCTGTTTTTACGCATTTGTAAAATGAAGGTAATACTACAATTGTTGTGCCCCATGTTGAAGGGTTGATAGTTCATGCAAAGGGTCTGGTTTATCTTAATTTCTCAGATGATGCTGATGCTATCCTCTAGGGTCTTTCCAGCTGGAAAGTCTTATGTAGCTGTGTGAAGAGAGATTAAGCTGCTTTTGTTTGGTGGTCCCTCAGGGTAGGACTTTGGCCCTGATTTTCTCTCTTGATTTCATGATGTTCCAGTTAATGCTCTCTGCTTGTGGTACAGAAACCCACTCACGCTAGCTCAATTAAAGAAGCCAAAACTACTGTTTGTCCCTGCATGTCCAGCCCATCCTCTCCTCCCGTGACTCTCCTTTTATACTTTTTTTTTCTTTTAAGGAGGGCGCAGCTCAATAGTGGCCCATTGTGGGGACAGAGTCCCAGAGAGCAGTTTCCAGGCTCTCGGCCTCACATGGAAAGGTAATGGTTCGGGTAGTAGCTCAGGTAGTAGATGGTCATCAGCTGTAACTAGTTGGCCATCAGCTGTTATCATTAGCCACTAATATAACTGCTGTGGCTAAGCTAGCAAGCGTGGATTGCAGATAGTGGATTGCAGATTGCAAAGAGGCGGGGATTGCAGTTAGCAAGGGAGGTTGGTTGGCAGAGAAGCGGACAGGTTGCGGATCCTGTGGCTCCTGCTTCCTGTGTCACCAACCCAGCCACCAGTGAGACTATAGTGATATGACTTCCCTATCTATGGCTCCATGGGTGTTCCTTTTTGGCCTCGTCATATCCTGTATTCTTATGTGGGGGGCGGGACCAGAGACCTCGCATGATACCCTGCATGACACCCATGCAGGGATCGAACCGGCAACCTTGGTGTTCTTAGCATCATGCTCTAACCAACTGAGCTAACCGGTCACCCCCCCATTGACTTTCCTTTTAAGACTCCTCTAGAACACGGCCCAACCGAGGGACCATAGCCTAGGAGCTCAATCTGACTGTTGAGCTCTGTTCATTAGAACTAAATGACCTGGTTCTCAGAGTCCCGATTCCAAAATCGAAAGAGAGAATCTGATTGGTTCAGCACATCTTTTCTTAAAAGGTCAGCTTAGTCCAATCTGCCATGGCAGGAGGGGTGGGCAGTCTTGGGGTTGAGAAGAGCAGCTTTATGTGGGCGGTAGAGGCTGTGAGCAAGGGCAGCTCCTTCTGAAGATGGCTGGGAGCCAGCAGATACAATGATTCACTTTTCCTGCACACAGGCAGCCTTCTCTATTATTTTAAATTACCTTCCCATCAAATAGTCAAATACTTAACATCAAGGACCTTATAAAAATCCATCTCCTCTCTGAACACCTCTTAATAAAGTGGAGGTAGGATGGCTATTTCTCCCATCCACTCACCCAAAACCTACCACACGCTGTAGCACAGGCATTAGTTTGCTAGGGCTGCTGTGCAAAAGGACCACAGACTGGGTGGCTTCAATAACAGAAATTTATTTTTCTCCCAGTTTCAGAGGCTTATAAGTCCAAGATCGAGGTGTAGGCAGAGGTGGTTCCTTCTGAGGGCTGTAAGAGGAGTATCTGTTCCCGGTCTCTCTCCTTGACTCGTACATGCCCATCTTCTCCCAGTGTCTTCACACTGTCTTCCCGCCCTAGGTCTTGTTTTCCCATTCCTTTTTCATACAGGATTAGGATCCATCCAAATGCCTTCCTATTAACTAAATTACCTCTGTCTCCAAATACAATCATATCCTGAAGGGCTGGGGTTAGGACTTCAACATCTGAATTCTGAGGGAGACACAATTCAGCCTGTGACAACACAAAAACAGTCATCACTATAAACAATGTAAATGGTACCTGAGTCTGTTCTTTCCATTGCAAATTCGCTGGGCTTATCTATAGTTGTTCTGCTTATCCAATTGTCTTTCTGTCCCTGAGAGCAACCAGTGACTCTCTGTGTCTGTCATTTATCAATAAGCCTTTTTTTAAAGCTCCAAGTCTGCGAAAAAGTGGTCATACTGTGTGCTTTTTGAAGGTTTTTTTTTTAAAAAAATAAAATTAAGGCATTATTTTAAATGATATATAATCAAATATTTTGTATATACGTCGTCTAAGGCAATGGTTCTCAATCTGACTGAGCAAAAGAATCACTTTGGTGCTTTTAACAAACATCTGTGTCCTAGCCCCACCTCCAACGATTCTGATGATTTGCTTCAGGGTGGGATACAGGCACTAATTTTTTTTTTTTAACCTTCCCAAATGATTCTAAAATGTAGTCAGTGTTGAAAACCACTGGCCTCAGATAAAGGACAGGGGAGGCGAACAACTCTTAGTACGCACCTCTACCTACCAGGCCCTGAGTAAGGGTTTAGCTGGATAGTTGAACTTTCAAACCAACCCTATGAGTGTTAGCATTACATCCTCCATTTTATAGACAAGGAAACTGAGGCTCAAGAAGAATGCCTTGCTCAAGTCCCCCAAGTTGTGGAGGCAAAGGTTCAGGGGCCTGGATAAAGCTGGAGGTTGGTTAGACCTTTTCCATTGTTTGTAGAAGAAATCAGCACGGAGACACATCAATTTTTGGCCCCTTTTAAAAAACCAAATCTCAGTCTTGGCTCCACACTGATTTGTCCTTCAGAGGCTTAACAACCATCAAGTGAAGATATGATCTGTTTGTCAAAACAGACTACGTAGGCTGTGCTACTGTAACCAACCCAAATACCTTCAGCTTAATATGCATGTAATGATGCCTCATGCATCAAGGTTTCTTGTAGCTCTGAGTCTTTCTGAGGCAACTCTCTACTAAATGGTGATTCAGGGATCCAGGTGGCTTCCTCTTTTTGGCTACGTTATTTGAATACACGTCGTCTAGGTTGCCAGGGCAGGGGAGAGGTTTTTCTACCACCTATTACATGCTTCAGTTTAGAAATGATACGCGGCACTTCTGCTTAGAGCTCTTTGATCAGCCCTAGTCACAGGAAATGTGGGGGAGCACAGGGACATTTTGGTGAGTAGTAAATGTCTCTGCCATGTTACCTTGACAAAAGGCATCTTTTTCGGAGAACACATTGAACACTGAAACCCATATTGACGCCACAGGTCCTCCTTTCCCACCATTTAGTGAGGCTTACGGTCCATCCTTCTGTGACTCGGATGACAAAGAAAGTAAAGAGAAACCTAAATTCTTTACTGAGGTATGAGGCAATTTAGGTGTGCTGACATGTAATTTTACTGTATTATACATTCCTTGGAGGACAGGGACCATATCTCATTCTTATTTATATCTTTCTTAATGCCTTGGTCCTCAGTAATATTATGTACCTATATGCATAAATCCAGCAAATATTAATTGGACAAGACTGAATTAGTTCTTGCCCTCATAACTGCAATTAAAATACTCTACTAATAACATACTAGTGTTGTGTCTCATTTTAATTATGAATTTTCAAATTGAAAATATAGATCAATTGGCTTGGACTTCTCATTAATTTATCAATTTGTAATCTACCTCCTCTTTACACATTTCTTTTCCTGCCTGTTTCACAGATGGATGAGAGGCATGCAGATCGTTGCTAGCAAGGCAATATAATGCTATGTTTATATTATGCGTGTACCCAAACATTAGACACCTCCTTTCTGATCATGCAGATAGATCTTCAGACTTTTAACAACTTTTTTGAAAAATATTTGTGAAAGACAGTTGAGGGACACTATAAAAAATTAAGAAATACACAATTTTTCAGTTTATACACATGGGGATGTTTTTTTCTGATCCTTCTGGCCCTTAGTTCAGCTTTCATAATTAAAATAATTATAGTTTAAAAGCAACTTTTAAATTTTTATAAAATATTTTCATTGCCAAAGGAATATAATCACTTTGTAGAAATTTTAAAAAGAGATAAGAATCCATTCATGGTTCTCCCTTCCTAACCATTATTAGCATTTTGATATATTTCCAGATTAGCTATTTTTAAATGAAAGAAAACATGCTTAGTTGTCTCTGTTTCTCCTCCTGCAGTTATTTGGTATAAGAATATTAGAAAACTGTCATTTTGGATAGACGTTTTCATTTAGCTAGTATTTTAGTGACCATATTTCATGCAACAGCTGTGAGGTGAAGGTCCAGAAGAAACCCGGGAATTCATTTGAGTGATGGTGGTAATTTACATTTTCTCCCTAATGGGGTGGGGAAGGAGACGTAAGAAAAATTTAAGGAAGAAACAGAAAAGAGACATACGCTGTGGTCTTATATATAAAACATGTAAACTGAATGAAGAAAATAATTACACAACATAAGATTGGGGTAACTTATTTTTCTTCCTAAATAATTAAAGCAAAAGCTTGTGTCTTTAAGACCTTGCTTTTCCTAAATATTCACCAGTTAATAGCTATAATTAGGATTCATCACACGTCATCAGTTTCCAAATTATTTCATGAATACATTATCTATTGCCATGAGTCCCCCTCTCCCTGCCTCCCATCTCGAAGCCGTTGAAGTTTCATAATGGTCCTTTAAACAAATTCTTGTAGCTCACAATGTCTGCATGTCCTGGGTACTCGTGTTTGCCACTCTGTGATGCATTAAATGTTTTAGTCCCTGTATCTTTTGAATGTTTCAATCATTTTGATTTGGCATGTGCTCTGAAGGTAGTAGTATTCCAAGAGCCTCTCACTGCATGTTAAATGCTGTTCTCTGACTCCCAGCCAGAGCTTGGATGTTGGCAGGGTTGATTGCTCAAATGTAATGATTTCATTCCCAACCTTTGCATACTAAAATTACATAGCCTAAACAAGAAGCTTCCAGACTGTCCCTCTTAAAAACAGAATAAAGACATAATTTAACACTGCTACAAAATAAAGACAATCTTTGAAACTGGAAGAAATTTGAAAATAGTTAGGCTGTCACAATAAAATTAATGCTGGTTTGTGAGGTTCAATAATAGCTGAGAGACCTAAAAAAATTTATAGTTATCATTGGGGCATTTCATATTTTTCTACTTTTACGTTATAAACGAAGTGAGAATCTTAGGTTCTCCCTAAAAGCAGAGCCTGAGTAAAGGATGTGAGATTAAGTGGTTATTTGGTAGGTGATGCCAAAAAGTATAAACGGGAGTACAGTGAGACACGGAAGGGATGGGAGCTGATACAGAACGCAGTTTCAGGCAGGTGTTGCTCTGAGACCCCAGGCTCAACCCTAGTGGAGAACTTAAGAGAAAAAAATTCAGAACACACCTCTGAGTTGTACCACCCGAGGGGCAAGGGAGCTGGGGTATCATTCACCGACTCCCATCTGTCTGGTTGGCAGCTATTCCTGGGATGTTAACCTCCCTTCACATCCAGCATGGACTATCAGAAAACCCTCAGGTGGGTTACAGATGTTTGCAGGAGGTTGCCAATAGCATATATTGGAATGCTGAATGCCAAGAGCATATGAGTAGGGCACCTGTAGTGTCTGTTCAGGGGAGTTAACCGATCACATGGGTTTCGATCACACAGAATTAGTGGAATCCTGCTTCTGCCACTTATGTGTGAAACTGAGTAAATTACCTCATCTATCAATCCCTCAGTTTCTTTATTTGTAAATGAATACAAGAACCTACCTCCTAGGGTGTTTGTTAAGTATTAAATAAGATACTGTGTATAAACTGCACACAAGGTACTGCACACAAGGTGAGAGTTCACCACATATATCAAAGAACTGGCTCAAATGCACATTAGAAACTATGTCAGTAAATTGTGGCTTTGCTAACCTTGATGACAGACAATTCTCAGGGTGGCTGCTGGGTTCACACTTTTTTTTCCCCCCCTTCTTCCACCTTCCCTCCCCCCGCCCCCCACTACGGTTCAAGCCGTGGTTTCTCAGTGTAGTTGTGTAGGGCTCGAGCTGCCAGCCGCTCATGCTGCCCGCCACTCACGCCAGCACACAGTAGAGCCTTTGTTCACAATCTTAGCTGTAGAGGGCGCAGCTCACTGGCTCATGTGGGAATCGAACCGGTGACCTCGGCGTTAGGAGCTTGGCGCTCCAACCACCTCAGACCCAGTTCAGACTTTCTTATAACGGGGGTTTCCTATAGCATTGTCTAAATTATATGACCTTGGCTTCTGGCCATAGCTGCGGGGCACATCATAACCAATCCAACTCTTTGTTAGGGGGAACTTTGAAATCTAAAACAGAATCACTGAGCCTGGGTGTCTTAATTGAGTCACATTACTAGCAACTACTTTTAGAACTGCTGCAAGGGCTTGGAGCAGCCCAGATTCTCTCAGTTGACTCTTGGTTTTCTGACTATCCATGCGGTAACTTACATCCTTTCAAAAACATGCCTTTTTTGCTCAAGTTACCCAGAGAAAATTTCTGTTGCTTGCAAGTAAAAGAATCTTAACCAATAAAACCCATCTGTTCTTACTCCAACTTTTTAACTAACTGATGGCTGCTCTGTCATCCCTATATATTTTTACATATAATAAATGAAGTTTATTTAATTTTATGTATTTCATATATACTTTATTTTATATATGCAAATATATTTATGTATAAATACATTTCTCGGTATTTTGTGCTTGTAAAAAAGCTAATAACAAACAAAACAAATGAAAAACCCCACAACCTCCCAGTCTTTCCAGTCATTTTACTACATAAAGCTTTCAATTAGACAGATTTCAACCCCCTGGGCCTCCAAGTTCTGTTAACTTCATTCTTTTCCTAATCTGGTCCTTACTCTTCTGCTCTCCTTATCCATCACCCAGTCATTAAGTCAACTGATATCTATTTGCCATCAACTATGGACCTGTTATGGTGAGTGTTGAATCTACAATCATAGAACAAAACAGTTACTGACCTTAGAAAGTCTATGGTCTTGTGGTGAGACAAACATTAAATAAACATTTTAACATACACAGCTATAAATTCTGGAGTGTCATGTAAGAATACTGGGGATTAAATGAGATTAAAATAGGAAATCTATTTTAATAGGTTTAATTTAAAAAATAGATTTAATGGGGCGGGGGTCAGGAAAACTTCCCTAAGATGGCAATGTTTATGCTGAGAAATGAAGGATAGGAGTTAGACATACATTGGTGGAAGGAAGAGCATTCTAAACAAAGGAAATGGCAGGTAAAAGCCCAGAGGCAGGAAACAAAGAACTGGGAAGAGGCTAAGCGTGGCTGGAGTATTGTGGCCGGAGTATTGTGGCCAGGGGGAGGGGGAGATGAAGCTGAGAGGTGGGCAGGAGCCGTAATAAGGCTGTGAAATGGGAAGCATTAATGAGCGTGAGCAAATGCAAATCAGATGTGATTTGCAGATGTGAGTTCCTTAAAAGAATATTTTGGCTACTAGGTGGAGAATGGACGGCACAGGCAAGAGTAGAAAGCAAGACCAATTGGGAGGCTCTTGTGGCAATATAGGCATGTGACGACAGTGGGTTGAGCAAGCCAGTGAACCAAATGGAGCGAATTCAGAGGCATTTAATTTTTCTAATCAGGACTTGATGATGAATTGGAAGCTGAGGGAGAGGGAAGCTTTAGGTTTCTGGCTTCAGCATTTGGATGGATGGTAGTGGCATTCACTGATAAGAGGAACTCTGGAAGAGCTGCAGGTTTCAGGGAAAGATCAAAATATGTTGGTCTGGGGTGGCCAGTTAGCTCAGTTGGTTAGAGCGTGGTGCTGATAACACCAAGGTTGTTGATTCGATCCCCGCATGCGCCACTGTGAGCTGCGCCCTCCTTAAAAAACAAAAACAAACAAACAAGTAGTTTAGAAAAGTGATATGGCCTAGAGACATAAATCTGGGAGTAGTTAATATATACAGGTAGTATTTAAAGACTTGAGAGAAGGGAGTAACACCTGGAGAAAAAGCAGAGTAAGAAGAGAGCCCAAGATCAAGCGCTGAAGAACATGAAGATTAATGATAGAAGAAAGAGACTATCAAAAACGGGAAAGAAAAAGAGCAACCCTGGAATCTGGAGGGAAAACCATATTTTCATATGGTTGTGTCCCAATAAGCAGGAAAAAAATCTTTCAAGAAAGGTATATGCTCTATGGCATGGAATGATGAGTGGTAGAGTATGAAAAAGACTAAGTGCACACGTGATTCAGCAAAACGGTCGTCCATGGTCCCCTTAGCAATACTAGTTTGGAGTCTTTTTGCAACCAGTTATGTCCTCTTCTAATCATGCCCTTCTCCCTGACCAAAAACCAAAACCCAAACGAAGCCAAAACCATTCTCCTTCCTTTTGCTTTGAAACTTGTCGCACTCCTACTCCAAGGTAATTCCTTCATAGAAAATCAATTCAGAACCTTTTTCATCTTCTTCATCTTATTCTCATATGAAAACCTCCTTCCTCCTCCTCTTCCGAGAAAGACTCACAGAAAGGGGAGAGTTGTTCTATCTCAACCATCATTACTTCCAGACAATTATAACTCCTTCAGTTCTGAAGGCCAGAAGTCCAAAATCAGTATCACTAGGCCAAAATCAAAGTGTTGGCAGGGCTGTAGTCTCTGGAAGAACTAGGGCAAAATCTGTTCCCTGCTTCTTTCAGCTTCTTGTGGCTGGCTGTCTACATTTCCTTGGCTTGTTGGCTGCACAATGCCGTTCTCTGACTTGGTCACATTGCTTTCTCTTCTAAAATCTCATTCCGCCTCACTTTCATAGGATACAGGATTGTATTTAGGACCCATACAAATAATCCGGGATAATCTCCCCATCTCAAGTACCTTAATTTAGTTACATCTAAAGGACACTCTCCTTGTTTTCTTTTGCCACAGAAGGAAACAGTCACAGATTCCAGGGATTAGGATGAAGATACCTTTCCAGTGGCCACTTTTCAGCCCACCACAAACGTTATGTGCAAAGTATGGACTATAAAGTACTTTTTTCTCTCTCCCCAGCATCCCACTGTTACCTGAAAATCGAAATGTTTCTAATTGTATTCAACTCATCCCTGAAGTTGGCAACTTTTCTCTATTACTGTCAATATCCTCACCAATAACCTCAATACTAAAGCACATACTTAGAGGGATCTCTGAGAGAACCAGTTAAAAACAAAAAAGCAAATGGGGAATATAACTTCCGATTACTTAAGAGTTGGCTGTGGATAGTGATCTTCCAAAGTACAAGCATAGTACAGAAAGGGAGGGGAAGAGTAATTTTATAATGGAGAAACACGAGAAACACTACTTTTGCCAGGTGATCAAGGTCAATCAACAGTCATAAATCACATATGTAACACTGATATGATCACTTTACATCTGTGATCTTCCTCCCCAAATCCCAGTCATGGGAAAAAGACTAATTCCAATAGAGGGCCATCTTCCAAAATGCGTGATTAGTAGTCCTCAAAACTGTTAAGTCATTAAAACATCCACATCCATTACTTGACTTTTTTCTGTTGAGATTTAATAGCCCTTTATGATAGTATCTGTAGAAAAAGCATGAAGGTTTTAAATTAAGTCATATTTACCTAATTTTACTTTTGTTGCTAGTGTTTTTGGTGCCATATTTAATAATTACCAAATTCAATGTCATAAAGATTTGTCCTTGTTTTCTTCTAAGAATTTTATAGTTTTAGCTCTTAAATTTAGGTCTTTGATTTTGTGTTAAATTTTTTTATAGAAACAAATTTGAGAAGCAATTTTCATCTTTAAAATTTATTACAGAAACTATACATACAAAATGAAATCCTAGTTATAAGAGATGCATCTGGTATAAGTATAATAAACTTCAACAAATGAGTATATATGTGTATGTGTGAGACCAGGAATATACACATACTTAAATTTTTTCCGTGACTGGCATTGCTTTATGTATTACATAAGATAGTATCTACTAAGGTATCTGAATTACTGGTTTTTAGAAGGCTTTAAATACAATGTGCAGATAAATCCACAAAAGACAGTTCAACTTTGAAACTGTATTAGAATCCAGAATCTCTCATATGAGATCTTTATCCCCTATTCCTTTTGAAAGTTTCCAACAGAAGCTGTTTTACAAACTCATATTAGAAAGTATCCTTAAAAAACAACAACAACAAACAACAAAAAACAAAATGCATGGCAGTGAATGGTTTTATTGCTTTAAGAAAGAAGAAATGTATTTTTGGTATCATTCATACAAAATTTATAATACTTATATAATTGAATATAAAAGGTACCTATAGAATATAACCTAAACACAAATTTAGAAGGATATAAACAGTTTTCAAATATAAAAACTTTGTGCTATTAAAAAGCTGTTTAACACAGTAGTTATTAACACATTTGTTGTGTGTAGAATCATAAAAGTTAACTAAAAATATTTGTTAACCCAAATTAGAATTAGAAAAATGTTTACCTAAAAAGCATTAATTTTGACATTCAAGTACAGTATGGTCAGGGGTCCTCCAGCAAATCATGACTTGAACACTGGCTTTTAAGTGACCAGGCAGGGGAAGCTAAAGGCAGGTGGGAGATGGGCACTGAAGAAAACAAAGGCAACAAAAAGGATGGCAAAGAAACATGGTTAAGTTTCTATTCTGATACAACGAACTATTCACAGCAAGGATAAAAGTGCTTAAAACAAAAAGTGTCAATGTCACTAACTACTCTTAAGTGCCATAAAACATTAGTTATCAAATTAACTTTTTTATTAAGAGTTGGCCACACTTCAACTACTGATGTGTCATAGCATTATTACTACAGTGCCTTGTTCAAATCCCCAGTATTTATCAGTTATCTCTGCAATTTATCTTACACGTGTACATAAATACCAAAAAACTTTAAATACTTTTATTTACTATTTTAATCTCATCCTTAAAGATGCAGGATTTCATCTTGCATCACTTATGTGGATAAGACAAAGGTGAATTAAATAGAAACAGAATATAAAGAATATGTGATACCATGATATCATGATCTGGAACAACTGAAGTTTTCTACCTCTTGCTCCATTTTCTAGATAAAGGGTAGAAACAAAACACATTAAGTTTCAATATGAAAAAAGCTAAAGAAACATTACTGTATTGCTGTTTTTTCCCCAGTAAATACCCTTAAGGATTTATTACCTATGTACATGTCTGATAGTGAAAACAGAAACTTAGTTCAGTATTTAAGACTATCATATAAACTGATATCACTGACGGGACTTCACTGTTTAAATCCCTTTGAAATGAGTCTAAGGTGTGTTCATCTTATGTTAAATCAAATAGTTATAATCAAGGCACTGGTATGCCTGTAGATATTAACATTTTATATTTTGTAGGTACTAGAATTACATATATTATACTATGTAGGATTACACAGTATACTTCAGTAGGTATACTGAATACTATATATTACTAGTAAGTATATAGCAGATGCCAGTAATATTTATATTGTACTATGTAAGTATCATCCAATATCTATTTTTTAAATTTTTCCCAATATCTATTTTTAAAAGTAAGTACTCTAATGCCCACTGTAAAGCAAGTTTAAAACAAACAGGTCTATCTTAAGTCTACATTAAAAGGAGCTACATACCTTCATTAACATACATACACACAAAATGATTCTTCATTGTTTACTGATATTATAGTTCCACTGTTTATTAAAGAAACAAACTAGTGGCTCAATTTAAAAAAGTGTGGAATTCAATTGTACCATAATCCATAATGCACATATTAAACAATGGTTTTAAAAAAATTTTGTAATATCAGTTAATTTCTTATATAGATTAGTTTACCTGAATAAGCATTGTTTTGTCATAGTCTCTGCGATGCTGATAAATGCACTGGCTAATTACTGCATACAAATTTTCCAACTGAAAAACATTGTACTGTTGACTCTTTTTAACAACAGTCTTCAACAGATTCTAAAAGAAAACATGAGTGTTTACATAAGTGAGAGATAAATTCTCTAAGATATTTTAATTTAGAAGATTTGGGGAATTTTTAGCACATAAACCAGAGAGAGGGCAGACCAAACCATTTGATGAGACATGGCAGCCTCTGATAGCGGCTCTAGCATTCTGCTGTAGTCAATTTTCTTACAATTCTGGTCTCTGCCCTGGGTAACTCCCAACCTAAACACTATAGCTGAGGAGGTTGCCAATTTCAATTCTAGCCATAAGTTTCTATCGACAAAGAAATAATCTCAAACTAGATAAATAGGAAAAAAAAAGCAACGTTTTAACAGAGTATTTTATGGCTCTGTAAGTACATTACAACTAGCTCCGTTATGTGAAACAAAAAAAGTACATAAATGGTGAACTACCTCACCACTTCATGGTCCTTTTTCTTATGAAAAGGATTTTCAGTCTGCTCAGTATTTTTTCTCATGACTGAAATGTACTCACTGGATTTCTATGATTCTTTTTCAAGTCTGGCCCTAATAGGATATACCATTACCTCATAGTTAATAAAACATGCCATTATGGCTAAATAAAAACTAACTGAAATAGTTATAGGTAACGGGCATAAAAATAATAATAAGATCAATTATGTAGACAAGTCTTGCAACTATATCAAGACACTAGCCACCTCCAACCACCGCCTTTATGAAAGTTACTCTATACCAAGCTTCTCCTTTCATAAAAGATCATTATTCATTGCACGCCAAATTGATAAAATGCACTATTACAGTCTTTTGGTGAGTTCTGCTACTAATCTGTGCAATGAAAGCATTACAATTTCAGTTTACATACTTTTAATCGCTCATGGTCCACAACAAGTGAGGGTGTAGGCTGAGAAAGAATAGCCATAGCCTTTTCAACACTAATGAGCTGCTGTTGTTCTACTTGGGAACGTCTCGCTCGAGTCATTCGCAGAACACACATTTCTAGAATGAATAATTAATATTATTATTTGATTTACAGATATTATAATGCCTAAAATAAATATTAGGCAGATTAAATAGCAGGACATATTTACTAAGACACAAATACCAATTCTGGCTTATTGACCTTGCTGTAATATTCAGATGCTGTCACTAAACATACTCAAAAATTAAGGACATTTGAGAAGTATTTCTCAAATTGAGTATTTCAGGGAATACTCAACAGGTTAGACTGTCTTCTACTTAGGCATAAGACCCATAGAATTTAAGAGTGGGAAGGGACCTCAGTAATCTAGGAGTTGCAAACAGTCATCCGCAGACCAAATCTGACCTACCGTTACAAATAGTTTTATTAGAACACAACCATACCCATCTTACATATACGTGTCAATGTGGCTTTTCTGTCAGGGTTGAGTAGTTGTGACAGAAACTGTATTGCTAAATATTTAGCATCTGGCCCTTTACAGAAAAAGTTTGCTTATCCCTGATCTAGAACAATCTACTCACTGACAGATGAGAAAAAGGGGGACAAGAGAGATGAAGAGACTTTTCTAAGGTCAACACACCTGTAAGAGCCTGAACAAGAATCTCCTGATATGTAAACAAGTACCTGTACCACTAAACAGTGTGCTGTGCCACTAAATAATGATAAAGGAAAAGTAAAACAACTCTGAACCCAAACAAAGCAGAAATTATATAGTCAGAGGATTAACATTTAAAATACCCACACTGGAAAGGCTATATCCTAGTCCATTCTGCTATGATTACTCAAACACATTGAAACTCATTTCAAAGAGGTCCTTGAAGATTTACCTACAGCATATAAGCCACAAAAGAAAACCAGTGTCATTAACTTAGTCAATACCCGTTTTAGATCAAAATAAATTTTTAACCCTGTTACCATTCTTTTTGCTTTGTAAGACTAAATAAATAATGTCTGCCTTTTCCAAAGACCAAACAAATTTACTGCCAAAGGTCCAAGAAGATCCAGATGGAAGACAACTCTAAATGAAAAAACTCTGGAAGCAGCAGTATCATTAGAACATAAATAATCTTGGACTTATCCTACAATATGGATAAAGGAATGGTAGAGGTGAGTAACATTTGTTCTACATCACTCAGCAAGAATCACAGGAAACCGCCCATCTTGCTTAAAAATGAGAAGGTATCCTGCCAGCTTTTCAAAACTGTAGAGGCAAGCACTTTGTTACACGCTTTATATGAATTACTTTATTCATTCCTCAAAATATCTCATTACCCTATAACTAACCGTCCCAATTTTGCAGAAGCGAAAACTGAGGCTGGTAGGTCAAGAACCTTGCCCAAGGTCACAAGCTACTAAGTAGTGGACTAGAGGCTCATATCTGATCGGTCTGATGCCATAGTGTTTTTAACAACAGTGATTTACTAGCTCAAGTTATTAAGAAAATGCCATCTTTCCTAATTGACATCAGCAATATTAAAGACAAGGAAAAAGGAATAAATTGAGATGGTAATTAGTCACTTAAGAACTTGAATTAAAACATCTTTTAAAATTAGGAAGTAGTCTAATTGAGAAAGACTTACCTTTTGCTTCATCAGAAACATCCATTATCTGAGAGCTTAAAGTATCTCCATTGCAAGCAATCTTATCTTTCCTCAATTCTGTACATGCGGTACTCTTTCTACATTCCTCGAGTTCATTCTCAATATTGGAAATATTTGAATTATTACTTCCCAATTCTATTTTGCCTTCAGAGGCATTCTGCTGTTTCTCATTTTCTTCCATTGAAGACTCCCCTGTGTTTCCAGTTTCATTGTGGTCTACACTTGTATCATGATTTTCCTCTATATCCATCTCAATTTTGTCATCTGTGGTATTTTGGCTATCATCTTTTGTCTGTGAAATCCTCCTTCGTTTTGTTATGGTGCCTAAGTACCACCTTGACTTTTTGCGGATTTTTCTCTTCAATTGAGCTTCAGAGAATTTAAAGAAACAGGAAAAAAGAACATTCAACAATTTTCTAAAGCCCAAGTAAGCAGGGAAAAAAATAACTCCTGAGCTATAAGAGGATAGTGAGTTTGAGAAACCACAGTAGTTATGAATAGATGGAATATAGAAACAAAAGTATAGTACTATAAGAAGGTAGAGAAGTGGGCAATGACCTGTCATTCTGAGTTTCAATTTAACCTTGAATAATTTTTTTAAAATCTTGTATAATTTTAAGTAAGGCAACGTATGATCTGTCTGATGTGCACGTTACAAAGAACACTGTGGCAGTAGGATGAGGAGTGAAATAGAGAAAGGGCAAGATTAAAAATGGCCCACACTTACTAAGTGCCTGCCATATTAACGGGGACTCTTCTAAATCCTTTACATGTACTAACTCACTAAAATTTCACTTGAACCTGATCAGGTTTGTTACCACTAAGAACGTCACTATACAAATGAAGAAATTAAGGTATGCCAAGATTAAACATTCTACCTAGACTAGACACAGTATAACCAAACCGCAATATTATGTTTGGGAGCTTTATCCATACTGTTAATATGTAGTTGAAGTTTAATCATTCTCACTGCTGTATAATAACCCACATTTTTTTCATTCTACTGCTGATGGGCATTTGGGTTGCTCCCAGTATTGGGCTATTATGAATATTTGTTCTATGAACATTCTTGTACGTGTCTTTGATGAACATAATGTATGCAACCCTGCTGGGTATAGAACTAGGGGTGTTTTAAGGGAGTCATCTTTCGTGTCCTCAATTTTCATATATATATGTATTTGCTTAAAGTTGATTTGACTGAGACCATTCTGGTGGTTCCCAGCTGACTCTTCCCATTTTTATAAAAGTAGGGCTTATTCTATCTGTCTCAGACCAATTACCCCAGGAGGGACAAACCTACAGTACAGTAAGGAAAGGTTCCAACCCAAGCAAAACACACACACACACACACACACACACACACACACACACACACTAAAAATTTCTGTTTAAAAGCATTGGATGTCTAATAAGGCATTGAGGAATTAAGACACCACATCTGGTAGAACAAATGAATAGCTAAGAAGAGAGGCTAAGAGGCTTAGAGGCAGAGAGTTTGACATTCATGGGCTTAAAGAACAAAAAATGGAACTCAGAGCCTGCCAAGAAAGGGAGATCTTGGGAAAACCCACAGGCTTTGGGTTGGTACCCTGTGAATCTATACTCTAAGAATAAGGAGGAACAGGAAATAGACCAGGATTTATAAGAAATGAAAATCAGTTTCAAATCAAGTCAACCCAAAATTAGATGAAAGTGAACTGGAATTGCAAGTGGTGTAGCATTACAAATCTGGATTTATTTCAAGAATGCAAAGTTGCCTTAATATTAACAAAATCAATGTAATTCTCTACATCAATATAAAGGAAACTGAGGAAGAAAGTAAATGGCATTAGAAGAGAGTAAAGGTTACAATTTCGTAAGTAAAAATTACTCAAGCAAACTTACCAGGAGTGCTGCAAGCCACAGGAGTATTGGGCATCTTTAGCTTTTCATTCTGCTCTGGATCTGATCTTTTATCGGCAGCAGGAGTGGAATTTTGCTTTGGCATCACGTGGTAATAAGATGGAGCATATTTGGAGGAGCTACAACCTTATAAATAGACATGTCAAACATCAAATCTAATGTCCAGATTTAAAAATTACCTGAAGGATTAATTAGAAGGACTCACATTATAGAAAAAGCATCTTTTTCTGATGCCAAATAATTTTCCTACCTCTCTTCTTTCTAGATTCCTGAATTTCTTCACAAAGTTGTTCAAAATCTTCATCAAGTTCTTCTTTAATTATTGCATAGGCAGTATCTCTTAAAGCACAGGCTCTGTGCCTAATACGACGATCTGAGAAATGAATACAGGATTTTAAATTTTCTCTTTTTAATAATTTACCAAAAATAAACTGAACATTTTGGGCTAAGACTTTAGCCATTACAATTCCTTTGTTAGTTTTACCACAATAGTAAAAGTTACTAAAATAGTGTCATTCTGTTTTTGGTGCTAATCTAATTTTCTGGACATCTTATTTAAGATGGTAGACTAATACCAAACAATTTTATTGCTATGTCCTATCCAGATCCCTTTGAAATATCAGATAAAAATATAAGACTCAAGCAATAGCAAGACTAAACAGCATAATGACAACAAAAACATAAAGGAAGGCTATTAGTGTCATTAGTGAACCAGAATGTAAAAGGGATTTTGGAAAAGACAGAGAGAATGCTACTGCATGGGCAGAGAAATCAAACAAAGACAGTGAAAGAGCAATCCCACACAGGAAACACTACAAAAAAATCCTAAACTGAGTCCAAGTACTGCAGACTGAAATATGCTGAGGCAGAAGGCGGCTAGTAAGTGAATACAAGATTAACTAAATGGCTGGGTGAGTCCCTGTCATAGGGCAGCAGGATGCAATATTCACACCCAAGTTGTTTTTGACAGCAATAGCTACAATATCAGAAGGGATATTGGAGGGGGCTTCTAACATGTTATCTGGGCCTAAAGAAAAGCAGCGCAAAGTTAAAGCTCTGGTTTCCGAAGTGCAGTAGCCTTAGAATCACCTAGAAACTTGTCAGAAATGCAAATTCCCTACCCATACGTCTAGAGAAGCAGAAACCCTGGAGATGAAGCCCAGCAATCTGTATCTGTTAACAGGTCCTTTAAGAGATTCTAATGCTTGCTAAAATTTGACCAGTGGTCCAAAATAATTTTAGGCTGTCATCTGGACAGAAAAAGCAGCAGATGATTGCAATGAAACAGAAAAGGTCCTCTGCCTCTAGGGTAAATGCTTCCTTCTTTCTAAAATTAAGGGGTATTCCCAGCTTGGAAGCCTGTTCCCCACTGCTTACCTCCAGAACTATGAACTACAGGGAAAAGCCTAGGAAAGGTGGGACAGAAGACTAGGAGGGCGAGACAGTGAGCTTTTTAACTGCTGAAGAAACTCAGTAGGTCCCTATGCTAATCAATCTAATTTATAAGCACTACCGACAAGAACAGAAAGCTAATGTGCTGGTGGAGAGTTTATGCAGGAAATGGATGATTAAAAATACATATTATCCACTGAAAGTGTTAAGGACACTGCATCCATCAAAACAAGAATAGGAAGCTAGAAAAAAGAAGCACCTGAGAAAAATAATATTTTTGGAAATAAACAAGTTTATATGAAATATGTAGGTATTTGAACACATCATTATATATGAACAAATCTATAATTCAAAAATATCCTGTACTTTATAAATTTTATTTATTAAAAGACTGGTTGAGGGTGGAATGGGTATGTACATAGAAAAGGTCTGGAAAGACACTCCCAAACTTAGTGTCTACCTTTCAAAAAATGAAATGGGGGACTTAATTTTTAAAATATTATTATTAGCAAGTATTACACTGCATTACTTTTATAGTAAAAACTGTAATGGTCTTAACCAAGAAAATCCTTTCAAACCTATTTTAGTGCAGAGAGTATTTATTTTTCTACTCTGAGAAAGAGCATTGATATACAAAGGAAACAAGCTAAGTTGTTATGCAATGTGGCGTCTCACTAGAGGATATATTGTGTAGTAAATACAAGGATTTTGGAGTGAAAGAAACCTACATTCAAATTATGCTTTTGCCACGTCCTGGCAGTATGACCTTGAAGAGTTTTTTCACCTCTCTAAACTTGTAATGGAAATGAGGAGTACAGTTGTTGTGAGCATTACATGGCACGGTGGATGTAAAATGTTTATAATACAGCACCAAGTCGGGCCCTATAGCTCAGGGGTTAGAGCACTGGTCTTGTATAATACAGCACCTGACATAAACCAACCCTCACGAAGTGTCAGCAAGCCCGAAGAAAACCCTCTAATTAATGCTCACCGCCAGGATCTCTATCTGGATTGTATTCTAAAGCATTACTGCAGATTAGATCAATATCACTCAAGTAGTCTTTCACAGTCAGATACTTGTGGAGATCAATTTTACTGATTACCGATGAAAGGTCCATTGGTTGCTTTATTACAGTGGCATAATCAGGAACCTAAAATTCAAGCAAATGACCAAATCACTAAATTAACTCTGAACATAAAAACATTTCAGTCAAGTTTCTTTGCCAGACAGTAAAGAAGAGAGAATAAGTACATAAGAGATAATGATAATGCATTAATATGAAACCTTTGACTCTATTTAAGCTGGTTTTATTTTACATTAATTCCTATTCTTGGGCAACCGTATTTCAGGAATATCCTATAGCTCTTTCCTCAACCAAACACCACCCATCCTTCAATGTCAAGTTAAGACCTCATTCTCCACCTTACTCTGTGTAGGTAAGAATAATATCATGTAGCATTAAGACAGTCGTAAATTGCTTCTAGAATGTTGAGCAGACAAAGTTAGTTGTCTATTCTCTTGCAGGAAAGGAAAACGCCTTAGATTGCTCTTGAAGACTCCATACAGTGCTTAGGACTCTATTCGGTACATTTCCACATAGAGAAAACAATGTAGACAGAGAACCACATAAACTATTCAAATATTCTCTACTTTTGAAGCATTAGAGTTTAACACATTTGATCCAAAGATTAAATTAATACCTCATCAGGGTCAACGGGTTTAGTAAATATTCTGAATCGCTTGTCAATAGCAAGCCTATGTGTAACATTTCTTAAAAAAATCCTCAGTTCTCTAAATGTATCTTCTTCTTGTTCTTCTAGCCGTTTTACTTCTTCCGCTGTCAATGGTCTTGGCTCGGGTGGTGGTGCTACTGGGAGTATCTCCAAGGCCTGCAAAACTTCACATAAATGGAAGATTTTAATTACTACTCTCCCATCATATCAAGTGTGACAAAATGATTCAGTGCACACAGTAACCAGGCTTTCAGGGGTTATTCTCCTTACATCTACTAGGAATCAACAGGATTTCAAATACTAAATTACCATTATCCCTACACCTACACCTTCCTTCCCTAGTAATAATTAGTAACTTGTAATTTGGAATGCTAATTCCCAAGTCGTTACTTCTGTTCTGTTTTAAGATCATTTAAGAGGCTAGAAAAACTTTTAATGTGCATTATTTCCAAGACAAGAATATTCTAAGTATTAAAACAAGTTTTCTTTACTAGTTAATTCTTGAACTAATAAAAAATTGTGGTATGTTTCAAATATAACCAAAGTTTAATATTGTGTTAAACAGATATGCACTGAGCACTCAGAATAAAAAAAGGAATATGCGTACTGCCCCAATAAGTTGGCAATCTATTATTAAGGGAGTAAGAAACATAATTATAACACCGTCATAATGTCATTATTAGTATGAAAAAAGTACAGTGGGTCATAAAGGTAGAAAATTAGTTTTGCCTAGATGTGTTAGGGAAGAAAAAAATGAGTTATAATAGAAGAACAAGGAGTTCCTTAGGCAGAAATGGAGGATGGGGACAGAAGCATTACTGACCGAGAGCAAGCATAGACAAAATTACGAAAGGGCAGGAATATTTGCATGTGGTTTAAAGATAGACTGGTTTGTAAGGAAAGAGGTGAGGGAAGGGGGAGAACAAAAGTGCCCAAAATGGGCTTGGAAAGACAGATTTGGGCTACACTATGAAAGGCCTTGTGTGCTTTAAGACCTTAAGTCTATTTAATGGGAAACATTTTTAAGCAGTAGAGGTTATCAACCTCACGACTAAGCTTGCCATTAACTGGTATCTTATTCCTACTTTCTCAAAGTTATTATATATTAACTTTGATATAGTAACTAACCTGCTTTCTTTTTTGATATAGGAGGCTTAGCAGCTTGCTTTAGAATTAAATCTTCAAAAAATTTTGTCCGTTCTTCTTTACCAGGTAACTTGACATTGAAAATTTCTCCATAATCACGGATAAATAATTCTTGCACCTTAAAAAAGAAAATAAGTGCATTATATATATGAGGTTAATGGACTGTATTCCACTAATTTTTCCATTCTGACCCAAATTCCAGTTTTAATTACTAGCTTTATGGAATATTTTAATATTTGGTGGGCCAAGAACCTCCTTATTGCTTTTTCTATATATATATATATTTTTTTTTTTTTTGGAAATTCGAGCACTTTTTTCTTGTACATTGAATTTTAAAATCTACTTCTTTTGTTGGGACTTTTATTGGAATTTGTACCTTTTCCCTTTCTGGTGGCCTGAAAGTTATATGCAGTATTTCTATTCTTTTGTTGCTATATGTTTTAACAGACATATCTGAACTGCTTTTTCAACCAACTGTAAGGTTAATCAACATCTACATAGCAAAAAAAACCTGAATGTGCTATTACTTTCTTCTTCTCCTTCACTGCCCTTCCTGCCATTTCAAGTTCAGACCAAGAGCAACTTAAGATTGTTTCACATTCCTTAAAAAAAAAATTTTCTATCCTAACTTTGTGACAGTAAGTTTTACTGTTTTCTTTGCTCACTGCTTGTTACATGCCACTTTTACAAAATGAAAAATCCAAGAAGAAATAATCCTTTCAGTCAGGGGTTTATGGGTAATAGTTTCTTAGGTATTGAATGTTCAAAAATTATCTTTATTTTGCTCTCTAAATGCTAGCTTCGATGGGCAGAAAATTATAGGTTCAAAATTATTTTCCTTCAAAACTTTGAAAATACTGCTCATTTGTCTCCTTAGTAGCCAGTGTTACCAACGAAAAGGTGCAATTTGATTTTCAGTCTTTTCTAGTAATGTTTTTTCTTTTAGAAGATTTCCTTTGTACTTTTGGCATTCTGAAATTTTATCTAGATGCGGGCCTTTTTATGTCTATCAGTTAGTACACAAGGGGCCTTTTCAATCTGAAGACATGGTATTTTTTAATATTAAATCAACGTTTGTCTATTTATTTACTTATTTTAAGGAGGGCGACTTACAGTGGCCCATGTAGGGATCGAACTGGCAACCTTGGTGTTATTAGCACCATGCTCTAACCAGCTACCCCAAGACATGGTATTCTTTAAATCTATGAAATGTTTTTATGTGACTATTTTCTCTCCTACATTTCTTTTCACCCACAAATCCCATTAAATAGATGTTAGACCTCAATCTACCTTGTCCGTTTCCTTTAACTTTTCCCTCACTTTTCAAATCTTTGTCCTTTTGTATTATATACTGCAAGTATTCCTGGTCTCATGATCTTCCATCTTGCTAATTCACTCTTCATCTGTGTCTGCTCCTTTCCAGCCCTCCGGTTTTTGGGGTTTTTTTTAATGTGAAGGGAGTAACTTATAATGTCTCCAATTGGTTCTTTTTCATCTTTGCTTTGAAATCTGACTGTCCATAGATGCTTTTTTCTGTTTATTCTAGCCTCTATTTCCGGTGATTACGGAAGAAGCTAGCCTATGTTGGAAAAAGAATGTACCTGTTATTTGACTTCTGGACACAGGCTTCCCATTCCTCTTGATATCAACAGCCAGAGATAAGTCACTACTCTGCTACACTTGGGCCCACCTCCACTGCTCTAGCTGAGGAGAAACAACTCTGCTGACTACGGTTTGGCATGGCCGAAGTGAAGAAAGCCAAGTACCCCAAAGTCATCCAAAGGCTCTTTCAATTCCTTCCTAGCACTGACCCAGAGTTAGAAATCACTCTCATCTTTCCAAACAGTCCTTTCATGCACATGCTTTAAAATGTGGTTACCCTCATCAATCTAACCCCCACTGTTTTGTCTTTCATGGATTCACGAACATTTCTAATCCACTGATGACATTCTTTCTCATTTTCCCATACTGCTCTGAGTTGTTGGGGTCCACTCATTTTTGACCTATATGTTCACGTATATAGGAACTCTGAAGTTTTGAGACGGACAAACTTAACGTAGCTAACAATGGTACTCCCAGTATTTCTCACATATTATATATTATATAGTCCATTGCTGCTATATAGACGGTTATTACTGAATCATTAAAGGCTCTATAAGGCTCAAAGTAGACTTGCTTATTTGCATCCATATAAACTAGATTATTCATTTTTTTTAAAAAATGGGCAAAGTCTGGTCCTGGTTCTGTGCCCATTTCACCATACTCCACAGTGTGGTACGGGGAGACACTTTACCTAGTTTATAATTATATGCTTAGGAAATATTAGCCTAAGAAAACAGAGAAGCTATCCTTTAAAAACAATCTTTAAGTACAGAATTACCACATTCTTGATAAAGTTATCCCATATTAAACTGATTATAGTTTTTCAACCTCCTGATATCAGTATAAAAAAGTTCAGTTTAGTTTCTCTTGTTACCAAGAGTATAAACTTATTATGTTTCAAATTCAAAATAATTAACAAAGTGTTAATTGATAGTGAGTACAATAAGCCAATGGTATAATGTGGCTACTAAACAGCAATTCTTTTTCACTCTGTTAATCAGAACACTGCTAGAGTACTTAATTCATTCTGAGTACAGCCTTTCAAAAAGCATATAAAGAGAAAGACATTCAGGAGAGTGACTAGAATTTTGAAGAAACTGAAACTGTGTAATGTGTGGCAGAGCTCACTATTATCACAGCCCACGTTCTCTTTTTTGTGTGTGCGCACCCTGCTATATCATATTTCCTAGTCTCCCTCGCAACGAGAGAGAGCTGTGACTGAGTTTTAGCAAACAGAATGTGAAAGGAAATAATATACATCACTTTCAGAACAGGCACATGAATGGGCCACTCTTTTCAGCAGGATGGAATGAAAGCAACCTGGAAAGCCATGTCATGAAAACAAGAAAGCTCTCTCAGCTCC